>NW_027226283.1:1303596-2607192 GCF_022539635.2 Chironomus tepperi | reverse complement strand
ATCAGTCCTTAATTTACAAGTCACTTCCAGACCTAAAAAACTAGATCCAGCAAGATCCAAGTCACTTTCAGACCTACAAAACAAGATCCAGTAGGTTTATCGAAAAAAATATGTAATAAAAATAAATTTTTCTTGTAACGGTTTTCTAGGATTTAAACTTTCTAACGGTTTTGAGGAATTCAAAATTTTCCCGCCAAAACTTGTTCACGTTTTGTACTGAAAACTAAAATTCATTAATTATAGTATTTAGACAATGTTTCAAGATTTTTTAATGGCCGTCGCCGCAATAACTTTATGAAACTGAGCTATTGCAAAAAACCAGAGCTCTCAACAATGTCTGGTTGCTGAGATCTCGCGTTCCAGCCGAACGAACAAAGTGTCTTATTAAGCTACCTTTTCGAAAAAAATTTCAAAAATGCGCTAAAAAGTATGAACACTCACGAAACTTGCTTAAAAATAAAATATTCGTAACAAATTTTTTTTCCTTCTTTAACTTAATTTTTTTAACACTATGACGATTTTTTTTTCATATAATTATTAACTACACAAATGTTGAAAGAGCAGCCAACAGCAGCAGTAGCACAGAACGATAAGAGATACTACTAAAATGCGTGAATTACTAATTTTACAATCACTCGAAAATCCTTGAACTTTTTATTCGCACCACTGCAATTAGATTACTATGATAAAACTATTCAGTTTTTAAGATGAAAAATTTCAATAATTTCACAATTTTATTTTTTTCTGCTCACTAAAATGTTTTGGCACTCATGTTTCACAGATATTTGTTGTCCCGTTACTTAACCTATTTTATTTAACTTATCAATAATCCAACCAAGCTGTTTTCATAAGAACACCGCAAAATTTCACTAACTGGCATTTTCTGTAATGACATGAGAAAAATTATTAACAAATAGATATGTAATGAAAAAATTATTATAAGAGATGGAAAACCGGTGGTAAGACTCTTTACATACATTCGATATCCAGCATCTTGAGCCTCCTGAGCACGAATGATAGATAACAAATAGATTTTGCAAGAAATCACAACACGCCAATAAATATAAAATTACAAAAGTCCTCGTGTTATTGATCGAGGGACTTAAGCGCATTTTTGTCCCAGCGATCAGTCCTTAATTTACAAGTCACTTCCAGACCTAAAAAACTAGATCCAGCAAGATCCAAGTCACTTTCAGACCTACAAAACAAGATACAGTAGGTTTATCGAAAAAAATATGTAATAAAAATAAATTTTTCTTGTAACGGTTTTCTAGGATTTAAACTTTCTAACGGTTTTGAGGAATTCAAAATTTTCCCGCCAAAACTTGTTCACGTTTTGTACTGAAAACTAAAATTCATTAATTATAGTATTTAGACAATGTTTCAAGATTTTTTAATGGCCGTCGCCGCAATAACTTTATGAAACTGAGCTATTGCAAAAAACCAGAGCTCTCAACAATGTCTGGTTGCTGAGATCTCGCGTTCCAGCCGAACGAACAAAGTGTCTTATTAAGCTACCTTTTCGAAAAAAATTTCAAAAATGCGCTAAAAAGTATGAACACTCACGAAACTTGCTTAAATCAATAAAATATTCGTAATAAAATATTCGTAACAAATTTTTTTTCCTTCTTTAACTTAATTTTTTTAACACTATGACGATTTTTTTTTCATATAATTATTAACTACACAAATGTTGAAAGAGCAGCCAACAGCAGCAGTAGCACAGAACGATAAGAGATACTACTAAAATGCGTGAATTACTAATTTTACAATCACTCGAAAATCCTTGAACTTTTTATTCGCACCACTGCAATTAGATTACTATGATAAAACTATTCAGTTTTTAAGATGAAAAATTTCAATAATTTCACAATTTTATTTTTTTCTGCTCACTAAAATGTTTTGGCACTCATGTTTCACAGATATTTGTTGTCCCGTTACTTAACCTATTTTATTTAACTTATCAATAATCCAACCAAGCTGTTTTCATAAGAACACCGCAAAATTTCACTAACTGGCATTTTCTGTAATGACATGAGAAAAATTATTAACAAATAGATATGTAATGAAAAAATTATTATAAGAGATGGAAAACCGGTGGTAAGACTCTTTACATACATTCGATATCCAGCATCTTGAGCCTCCTGAGCACGAATGATAGATAACAAATAGATTTTGCAAGAAATCACAACACGCCAATAAATATAAAATTACAAAAGTCCTCGTGTTATTGATCGAGGGACTTAAGCGCATTTTTGTCCCAGCGATCAGTCCTTAATTTACAAGTCACTTCCAGACCTAAAAAACTAGATCCAGCAAGATCCAAGTCACTTTCAGACCTACAAAACAAGATACAGTAGGTTTATCGAAAAAAATATGTAATAAAAATAAATTTTTCTTGTAACGGTTTTCTAGGATTTAAACTTTCTAACGGTTTTGAGGAATTCAAAATTTTCCCGCCAAAACTTGTTCACGTTTTGTACTGAAAACTAAAATTCATTAATTATAGTATTTAGACAATGTTTCAAGATTTTTTAATGGCCGTCGCCGCAATAATTTTATGAAACTAACTTTATGAAACTGAGCTATTGCAAAAAACCAGAGCTCTCAACAATGTCTGGTTGCTGAGATCTCGCGTTCCAGCCGAACGAACAAAGTGTCTTATTAAGCTACCTTTTCGAAAAAAATTTCAAAAATGCGCTAAAAAGTATGAACACTCACGAAACTTGCTTAAAAATAAAATATTCGTAACAAATTTTTTTTCCTTCTTTAACTTAATTTTTTTAACACTATGACGATTTTTTTTTCATATAATTATTAACTACACAAATGTTGAAAGAGCAGCCAACAGCAGCAGTAGCACAGAACGATAAGAGATACTACTAAAATGCGTGAATTACTAATTTTACAATCACTCGAAAATCCTTGAACTTTTTATTCGCACCACTGCAATTAGATTACTATGATAAAACTATTCAGTTTTTAAGATGAAAAATTTCAATAATTTCACAATTTTATTTTTTTCTGCTCACTAAAATGTTTTGGCACTCATGTTTCACAGATATTTGTTGTCCCGTTACTTAACCTATTTTATTTAACTTATCAATAATCCAACCAAGCTGTTTTCATAAGAACACCGCAAAATTTCACTAACTGGCATTTTCTGTAATGACATGAGAAAAATTATTAACAAATAGATATGTAATGAAAAAATTATTATAAGAGATGGAAAACCGGTGGTAAGACTCTTTACATACATTCGATATCCAGCATCTTGAGCCTCCTGAGCACGAATGATAGATAACAAATAGATTTTGCAAGAAATCACAACACGCCAATAAATATAAAATTACAAAAGTCCTCGTGTTATTGATCGAGGGACTTAAGCGCATTTTTGTCCCAGCGATCAGTCCTTAATTTACAAGTCACTTCCAGACCTAAAAAACTAGATCCAGCAAGATCCAAGTCACTTTCAGACCTACAAAACAAGATACAGTAGGTTTATCGAAAAAAATATGTAATAAAAATAAATTTTTCTTGTAACGGTTTTCTAACGGTTTTCTAGGATTTAAACTTTCTAACGGTTTTGAGGAATTCAAAATTTTCCCGCCAAAACTTGTTCACGTTTTGTACTGAAAACTAAAATTCATTAATTATAGTATTTAGACAATGTTTCAAGATTTTTTAATGGCCGTCGCCGCAATAACTTTATGAAACTGAGCTATTGCAAAAAACCAGAGCTCTCAACAATGTCTGGTTGCTGAGATCTCGCGTTCCAGCCGAACGAACAAAGTGTCTTATTAAGCTACCTTTTCGAAAAAAATTTCAAAAATGCGCTAAAAAGTATGAACACTCACGAAACTTGCTTAAAAATAAAATATTCGTAACAAATTTTTTTTCCTTCTTTAACTTAATTTTTTTAACACTATGACGATTTTTTTTTCATATAATTATTAACTACACAAATGTTGAAAGAGCAGCCAACAGCAGCAGTAGCACAGAACGATAAGAGATACTACTAAAATGCGTGAATTACTAATTTTACAATCACTCGAAAATCCTTGAACTTTTTATTCGCACCACTGCAATTAGATTACTATGATAAAACTATTCAGTTTTTAAGATGAAAAATTTCAATAATTTCACAATTTTATTTTTTTCTGCTCACTAAAATGTTTTGGCACTCATGTTTCACAGATATTTGTTGTCCCGTTACTTAACCTATTTTATTTAACTTATCAATAATCCAACCAAGCTGTTTTCATAAGAACACCGCAAAATTTCACTAACTGGCATTTTCTGTAATGACATGAGAAAAATTATTAACAAATAGATATGTAATGAAAAAATTATTATAAGAGATGGAAAACCGGTGGTAAGACTCTTTACATACATTCGATATCCAGCATCTTGAGCCTCCTGAGCACGAATGATAGATAACAAATAGATTTTGCAAGAAATCACAACACGCCAATAAATATAAAATTACAAAAGTCCTCGTGTTATTGATCGAGGGACTTAAGCGCATTTTTGTCCCAGCGATCAGTCCTTAATTTACAAGTCACTTCCAGACCTAAAAAACTAGATCCAGCAAGATCCAAGTCACTTTCAGACCTACAAAACAAGATACAGTAGGTTTATCGAAAAAAATATGTAATAAAAATAAATTTTTCTTGTAACGGTTTTCTAGGATTTAAACTTTCTAACGGTTTTGAGGAATTCAAAATTTTCCCGCCAAAACTTGTTCACGTTTTGTACTGAAAACTAAAATTCATTAATTATAGTATTTAGACAATGTTTCAAGATTTTTTAATGGCCGTCGCCGCAATAACTTTATGAAACTGAGCTATTGCAAAAAACCAGAGCTCTCAACAATGTCTGGTTGCTGAGATCTCGCGTTCCAGCCGAACGAACAAAGTGTCTTATTAAGCTACCTTTTCGAAAAAAATTTCAAAAATGCGCTAAAAAGTATGAACACTCACGAAACTTGCTTAAAAATAAAATATTCGTAACAAATTTTTTTTCCTTCTTTAACTTAATTTTTTTAACACTATGACGATTTTTTTTTCATATAATTATTAACTACACAAATGTTGAAAGAGCAGCCAACAGCAGCAGTAGCACAGAACGATAAGAGATACTACTAAAATGCGTGAATTACTAATTTTACAATCACTCGAAAATCCTTGAACTTTTTATTCGCACCACTGCAATTAGATTACTATGATAAAACTATTCAGTTTTTAAGATGAAAAATTTCAATAATTTCACAATTTTATTTTTTTCTGCTCACTAAAATGTTTTGGCACTCATGTTTCACAGATATTTGTTGTCCCGTTACTTAACCTATTTTATTTAACTTATCAATAATCCAACCAAGCTGTTTTCATAAGAACACCGCAAAATTTCACTAACTGGCATTTTCTGTAATGACATGAGAAAAATTATTAACAAATAGATATGTAATGAAAAAATTATTATAAGAGATGGAAAACCGGTGGTAAGACTCTTTACATACATTCGATATCCAGCATCTTGAGCCTCCTGAGCACGAATGATAGATAACAAATAGATGCAAGAAATCACAACACGCCAATAAATATAAAATTACAAAAGTCCTCGTGTTATTGATCGAGGGACTTAAGCGCATTTTTGTCCCAGCGATCAGTCCTTAATTTACAAGTCACTTCCAGACCTAAAAAACTAGATCCAGCAAGATCCAAGTCACTTTCAGACCTACAAAACAAGATACAGTAGGTTTATCGAAAAAAATATGTAATAAAAATAAATTTTTCTTGTAACGGTTTTCTAGGATTTAAACTTTCTAACGGTTTTGAGGAATTCAAAATTTTCCCGCCAAAACTTGTTCACGTTTTGTACTGAAAACTAAAATTCATTAATTATAGTATTTAGACAATGTTTCAAGATTTTTTAATGGCCGTCGCCGCAATAACTTTATGAAACTGAGCTATTGCAAAAAACCAGAGCTCTCAACAATGTCTGGTTGCTGAGATCTCGCGTTCCAGCCGAACGAACAAAGTGTCTTATTAAGCTACCTTTTCGAAAAAACCTTTTCGAAAAAAATTCAAAAATGCGCTAAAAAGTATGAACACTCACGAAACTTGCTTAAAAATAAAATATTCGTAACAAATTTTTTTTCCTTCTTTAACTTAATTTTTTTAACACTATGACGATTTTTTTTTCATATAATTATTAACTACACAAATGTTGAAAGAGCAGCCAACAGCAGCAGTAGCACAGAACGATAAGAGATACTACTAAAATGCGTGAATTACTAATTTTACAATCACTCGAAAATCCTTGAACTTTTTATTCGCACCACTGCAATTAGATTACTATGATAAAACTATTCAGTTTTTAAGATGAAAAATTTCAATAATTTCACAATTTTATTTTTTTCTGCTCACTAAAATGTTTTGGCACTCATGTTTCACAGATATTTGTTGTCCCGTTACTTAACCTATTTTATTTAACTTATCAATAATCCAACCAAGCTGTTTTCATAAGAACACCGCAAAATTTCACTAACTGGCATTTTCTGTAATGACATGAGAAAAATTATTAACAAATAGATATGTAATGAAAAAATTATTATAAGAGATGGAAAACCGGTGGTAAGACTCTTTACATACATTCGATATCCAGCATCTTGAGCCTCCTGAGCACGAATGATAGATAACAAATAGATTTTGCAAGAAATCACAACACGCCAATAAATATAAAATTACAAAAGTCCTCGTGTTATTGATCGAGGGACTTAAGCGCATTTTTGTCCCAGCGATCAGTCCTTAATTTACAAGTCACTTCCAGACCTAAAAAACTAGATCCAGCAAGATCCAAGTCACTTTCAGACCTACAAAACAAGATACAGTAGGTTTATCGAAAAAAATATGTAATAAAAATAAATTTTTCTTGTAACGGTTTTCTAGGATTTAAACTTTCTAACGGTTTTGAGGAATTCAAAATTTTCCCGCCAAAACTTGTTCACGTTTTGTACTGAAAACTAAAATTCATTAATTATAGTATTTAGACAATGTTTCAAGATTTTTTAATGGCCGTCGCCGCAATAACTTTATGAAACTGAGCTATTGCAAAAAACCAGAGCTCTCAACAATGTCTGGTTGCTGAGATCTCGCGTTCCAGCCGAACGAACAAAGTGTCTTATTAAGCTACCTTTTCGAAAAAAATTTCAAAAATGCGCTAAAAAGTATGAACACTCACGAAACTTGCTTAAAAATAAAATATTCGTAACAAATTTTTTTTCCTTCTTTAACTTAATTTTTTTAACACTATGACGATTTTTTTTTCATATAATTATTAACTACACAAATGTTGAAAGAGCAGCCAACAGCAGCAGTAGCACAGAACGATAAGAGATACTACTAAAATGCGTGAATTACTAATTTTACAATCACTCGAAAATCCTTGAACTTTTTATTCGCACCACTGCAATTAGATTACTATGATAAAACTATTCAGTTTTTAAGATGAAAAATTTCAATAATTTCACAATTTTATTTTTTTCTGCTCACTAAAATGTTTTGGCACTCATGTTTCACAGATATTTGTTGTCCCGTTACTTAACCTATTTTATTTAACTTATCAATAATCCAACCAAGCTGTTTTCATAAGAACACCGCAAAATTTCACTAACTGGCATTTTCTGTAATGACATGAGAAAAATTATTAACAAATAGATATGTAATGAAAAAATTATTATAAGAGATGGAAAACCGGTGGTAAGACTCTTTACATACATTCGATATCCAGCATCTTGAGCCTCCTGAGCACGAATGATAGATAACAAATAGATTTTGCAAGAAATCACAACACGCCAATAAATATAAAATTACAAAAGTCCTCGTGTTATTGATCGAGGGACTTAAGCGCATTTTTGTCCCAGCGATCAGTCCTTAATTTACAAGTCACTTCCAGACCTAAAAAACTAGATCCAGCAAGATCCAAGTCACTTTCAGACCTACAAAACAAGATACAGTAGGTTTATCGAAAAAAGGCGAATAAAAATAAATTTTTCTTGTAACGGTTTTCTAGGATTTAAACTTTCTAACGGTTTTGAGGAATTCAAAATTTTCCCGCCAAAACTTGTTCACGTTTTGTACTGAAAACTAAAATTCATTAATTATAGTATTTAGACAATGTTTCAAGATTTTTTAATGGCCGTCGCCGCAATAACTTTATGAAACTGAGCTATTGCAAAAAACCAGAGCTCTCAACAATGTCTGGTTGCTGAGATCTCGCGTTCCAGCCGAACGAACAAAGTGTCTTATTAAGCTACCTTTTCGAAAAAAATTTCAAAAATGCGCTAAAAAGTATGAACACTCACGAAACTTGCTTAAAAATAAAATATTCGTAACAAATTTTTTTTCCTTCTTTAACTTAATTTTTTTAACACTATGACGATTTTTTTTTCATATAATTATTAACTACACAAATGTTGAAAGAGCAGCCAACAGCAGCAGTAGCACAGAACGATAAGAGATACTACTAAAATGCGTGAATTACTAATTTTACAATCACTCGAAAATCCTTGAACTTTTTATTCGCACCACTGCAATTAGATTACTATGATAAAACTATTCAGTTTTTAAGATGAAAAATTTCAATAATTTCACAATTTTATTTTTTTCTGCTCACTAAAATGTTTTGGCACTCATGTTTCACAGATATTTGTTGTCCCGTTACTTAACCTATTTTATTTAACTTATCAATAATCCAACCAAGCTGTTTTCATGAGAACACCGCAAAATTTCACTAACTGGCATTTTCTGTAATGACATGAGAAAAATTATTAACAAATAGATATGTAATGAAAAAATTATTATAAGAGATGGAAAACCGGTGGTAAGACTCTTTACATACATTCGATATCCAGCATCTTGAGCCTCCTGAGCACGAATGATAGATAACAAATAGATATTGATCGAGGGACTTAAGCGCATTTTTGTCCCAGCGATCAGTCCTTAATTTACAAGTCACTTCCAGACCTAAAAAACTAGATCCAGCAAGATCCAAGTCACTTTCAGACCTACAAAACAAGATACAGTAGGTTTATCGAAAAAAATATGTAATAAAAATAAATTTTTCTTGTAACGGTTTTCTAGGATTTAAACTTTCTAACGGTTTTGAGGAATTCAAAATTTTCCCGCCAAAACTTGTTCACGTTTTGTACTGAAAACTAAAATTCATTAATTATAGTATTTAGACAATGTTTCAAGATTTTTTAATGGCCGTCGCCGCAATAACTTTATGAAACTGAGCTATTGCAAAAAACCAGAGCTCTCAACAATGTCTGGTTGCTGAGATCTCGCGTTCCAGCCGAACGAACAAAGTGTCTTATTAAGCTACCTTTTCGAAAAAAATTTCAAAAATGCGCTAAAAAGTATGAACACTCACGAAACTTGCTTAAAAATAAAATATTCGTAACAAATTTTTTTTCCTTCTTTAACTTAATTTTTTTAACACTATGACGATTTTTTTTTCATATAATTATTAACTACACAAATGTTGAAAGAGCAGCCAACAGCAGCAGTAGCACAGAACGATAAGAGATACTACTAAAATGCGTGAATTACTAATTTTACAATCACTCGAAAATCCTTGAACTTTTTATTCGCACCACTGCAATTAGATTACTATGATAAAACTATTCAGTTTTTAAGATGAAAAATTTCAATAATTTCACAATTTTATTTTTTTCTGCTCACTAAAATGTTTTGGCACTCATGTTTCACAGATATTTGTTGTCCCGTTACTTAACCTATTTTATTTAACTTATCAATAATCCAACCAAGCTGTTTTCATGAGAACACCGCAAAATTTCACTAACTGGCATTTTCTGTAATGACATGAGAAAAATTATTAACAAATAGATATGTAATGAAAAAATTATTATAAGAGATGGAAAACCGGTGGTAAGACTCTTTACATACATTCGATATCCAGCATCTTGAGCCTCCTGAGCACGAATGATAGATAACAAATAGATTTTGCAAGAAATCACAACACGCCAATAAATATAAAATTACAAAAGTCCTCGTGTTATTGATCGAGGGACTTAAGCGCATTTTTGTCCCAGCGATCAGTCCTTAATTTACAAGTCACTTCCAGACCTAAAAAACTAGATCCAGCAAGATCCAAGTCACTTTCAGACCTACAAAACAAGATACAGTAGGTTTATCGAAAAAAATATGTAATAAAAATAAATTTTTCTTGTAACGGTTTTCTAGGATTTAAACTTTCTAACGGTTTTGAGGAATTCAAAATTTTCCCGCCAAAACTTGTTCACGTTTTGTACTGAAAACTAAAATTCATTAATTATAGTATTTAGACAATGTTTCAAGATTTTTTAATGGCCGTCGCCGCAATAACTTTATGAAACTGAGCTATTGCAAAAAACCAGAGCTCTCAAAGATCTCGCGTTCCAAACGAACAAAGTGTCTTATTAAGCTACCTTTTCGAAACAATGTCTGGTTGCTGAGATCTCGCGTTCCAGCCGAACGAACAAAGTGTCTTATTAAGCTACCTTTTCGAAAAAAATTTCAAAAATGCGCTAAAAAGTATGAACACTCACGAAACTTGCTTAAAAATAAAATATTCGTAACAAATTTTTTTTCCTTCTTTAACTTAATTTTTTTAACACTATGACGATTTTTTTTTCATATAATTATTAACTACACAAATGTTGAAAGAGCAGCCAACAGCAGCAGTAGCACAGAACGATAAGAGATACTACTAAAATGCGTGAATTACTAATTTTACAATCACTCGAAAATCCTTGAACTTTTTATTCGCACCACTGCAATTAGATTACTATGATAAAACTATTCAGTTTTTAAGATGAAAAATTTCAATAATTTCACAATTTTATTTTTTTCTGCTCACTAAAATGTTTTGGCACTCATGTTTCACAGATATTTGTTGTCCCGTTACTTAACCTATTTTATTTAACTTATCAATAATCCAACCAAGCTGTTTTCATGAGAACACCGCAAAATTTCACTAACTGGCATTTTCTGTAATGACATGAGAAAAATTATTAACAAATAGATATGTAATGAAAAAATTATTATAAGAGATGGAAAACCGGTGGTAAGACTCTTTACATACATTCGATATCCAGCATCTTGAGCCTCCTGAGCACGAATGATAGATAACAAATAGATTTTGCAAGAAATCACAACACGCCAATAAATATAAAATTACAAAAGTCCTCGTGTTATTGATCGAGGGACTTAAGCGCATTTTTGTCCCAGCGATCAGTCCTTAATTTACAAGTCACTTCCAGACCTAAAAAACTAGATCCAGCAAGATCCAAGTCACTTTCAGACCTACAAAACAAGATACAGTAGGTTTATCGAAAAAAATATGTAATAAAAATAAATTTTTCTTGTAACGGTTTTCTAGGATTTAAACTTTCTAACGGTTTTGAGGAATTCAAAATTTTCCCGCCAAAACTTGTTCACGTTTTGTACTGAAAACTAAAATTCATTAATTATAGTATTTAGACAATGTTTCAAGATTTTTTAATGGCCGTCGCCGCAATAACTTTATGAAACTGAGCTATTGCAAAAAACCAGAGCTCTCAACAATGTCTGGTTGCTGAGATCTCGCGTTCCAGCCGAACGAACAAAGTGTCTTATTAAGCTACCTTTTCGAAAAAAATTTCAAAAATGCGCTAAAAAGTATGAACACTCACGAAACTTGCTTAAAAATAAAATATTCGTAACAAATTTTTTTTCCTTCTTTAACTTAATTTTTTTAACACTATGACGATTTTTTTTTCATATAATTATTAACTACACAAATGTTGAAAGAGCAGCCAACAGCAGCAGTAGCACAGAACGATAAGAGATACTACTAAAATGCGTGAATTACTAATTTTACAATCACTCGAAAATCCTTGAACTTTTTATTCGCACCACTGCAATTAGATTACTATGATAAAACTATTCAGTTTTTAAGATGAAAAATTTCAATAATTTCACAATTTTATTTTTTTCTGCTCAGATGAAAAATTTCAATAATTTCACAATTTTATTTTTTTCTGCTCACTAAAATGTTTTGGCACTCATGTTTCACAGATATTTGTTGTCCCGTTACTTAACCTATTTTATTTAACTTATCAATAATCCAACCAAGCTGTTTTCATAAGAACACCGCAAAATTTCACTAACTGGCATTTTCTGTAATGACATGAGAAAAATTATTAACAAATAGATATGTAATGAAAAAATTATTATAAGAGATGGAAAACCGGTGGTAAGACTCTTTACATACATTCGATATCCAGCATCTTGAGCCTCCTGAGCACGAATGATAGATAACAAATAGATTTTGCAAGAAATCACAACACGCCAATAAATATAAAATTACAAAAGTCCTCGTGTTATTGATCGAGGGACTTAAGCGCATTTTTGTCCCAGCGATCAGTCCTTAATTTACAAGTCACTTCCAGACCTAAAAAACTAGATCCAGCAAGATCCAAGTCACTTTCAGACCTACAAAACAAGATACAGTAGGTTTATCGAAAAAAATATGTAATAAAAATAAATTTTTCTTGTAACGGTTTTCTAGGATTTAAACTTTCTAACGGTTTTGAGGAATTCAAAATTTTCCCGCCAAAACTTGTTCACGTTTTGTACTGAAAACTAAAATTCATTAATTATAGTATTTAGACAATGTTTCAAGATTTTTTAATGGCCGTCGCCGCAATAACTTTATGAAACTGAGCTATTGCAAAAAACCAGAGCTCTCAACAATGTCTGGTTGCTGAGATCTCGCGTTCCAGCCGAACGAACAAAGTGTCTTATTAAGCTACCTTTTCGAAAAAAATTTCAAAAATGCGCTAAAAAGTATGAACACTCACGAAACTTGCTTAAAAATAAAATATTCGTAACAAATTTTTTTTCCTTCTTTAACTTAATTTTTTTAACACTATGACGATTTTTTTTTCATATAATTATTAACTACACAAATGTTGAAAGAGCAGCCAACAGCAGCAGTAGCACAGAACGATAAGAGATACTACTAAAATGCGTGAATTACTACTTTTACAATCACTCGAAAATCCTTGAACTTTTTATTCGCACCACTGCAATTAGATTACTATGATAAAACTATTCAGTTTTTAAGATGAAAAATTTCAATAATTTCACAATTTTATTTTTTTCTGCTCACTAAAATGTTTTGGCACTCATGTTTCACAGATATTTGTTGTCCCGTTACTTAACCTATTTTATTTAACTTATCAATAATCCAACCAAGCTGTTTTCATAAGAACACCGCAAAATTTCACTAACTGGCATTTTCTGTAATGACATGAGAAAAATTATTAACAAATAGATATGTAATGAAAAAATTATTATAAGAGATGGAAAACCGGTGGTAAGACTCTTTACATACATTCGATATCCAGCATCTTGAGCCTCCTGAGCACGAATGATAGATAACAAATAGATTTTGCAAGAAATCACAACACGCCAATAAATATAAAATTACAAAAGTCCTCGTGTTATTGATCAACAATGTCTGGTTGACTGAGATAGCGCATTTTTGTCCCAGCATCAGTCCTTAATTTACAAGTCACTTCCAGACCTAAAAAACTAGATCCAGCAAGATCCAAGTCACTTTCAGACCTACAAAACAAGATACAGTAGGTTTATCGAAAAAAATATGTAATAAAAATAAATTTTTCTTGTAACGGTTTTCTAGGATTTAAACTTTCTAACGGTTTTGAGGAATTCAAAATTTTCCCGCCAAAACTTGTTCACGTTTTGTACTGAAAACTAAAATTCATTAATTATAGTATTTAGACAATGTTTCAAGATTTTTTAATGGCCGTCGCCGCAATAACTTTATGAAACTGAGCTATTGCAAAAAACCAGAGCTCTCAACAATGTCTGGTTGCTGAGATCTCGCGTTCCAGCCGAACGAACAAAGTGTCTTATTAAGCTACCTTTTCGAAAAAAATTTCAAAAATGCGCTAAAAAGTATGAACACTCACGAAACTTGCTTAAAAATAAAATATTCGTAACAAATTTTTTTTCCTTCTTTAACTTAATTTTTTTAACACTATGACGATTTTTTTTTCATATAATTATTAACTACACAAATGTTGAAAGAGCAGCCAACAGCAGCAGTAGCACAGAACGATAAGAGATACTACTAAAATGCGTGAATTACTAATTTTACAATCACTCGAAAATCCTTGAACTTTTTATTCGCACCACTGCAATTAGATTACTATGATAAAACTATTCAGTTTTTAAGATGAAAAATTTCAATAATTTCACAATTTTATTTTTTTCTGCTCACTAAAATGTTTTGGCACTCATGTTTCACAGATATTTGTTGTCCCGTTACTTAACCTATTTTATTTAACTTATCAATAATCCAACCAAGCTGTTTTCATGAGAACACCGCAAAATTTCACTAACTGGCATTTTCTGTAATGACATGAGAAAAATTATTAACAAATAGATATGTAATGAAAAAATTATTATAAGAGATGGAAAACCGGTGGTAAGACTCTTTACATACATTCGATATCCAGCATCTTGAGCCTCCTGAGCACGAATGATAGATAACAAATAGATTTTGCAAGAAATCACAACACGCCAATAAATATAAAATTACAAAAGTCCTCGTGTTATTGATCGAGGGACTTAAGCGCATTTTTGTCCCAGCGATCAGTCCTTAATTTACAAGTCACTTCCAGACCTAAAAAACTAGATCCAGCAAGATCCAAGTCACTTTCAGACCTACAAAACAAGATACAGTAGGTTTATCGAAAAAAATATGTAATAAAAATAAATTTTTCTTGTAACGGTTTTCTAGGATTTAAACTTTCTAACGGTTTTGAGGAATTCAAAATTTTCCCGCCAAAACTTGTTCACGTTTTGTACTGAAAACTAAAATTCATTAATTATAGTATTTAGACAATGTTTCAAGATTTTTTAATGGCCGTCGCCGCAATAACTTTATGAAACTGAGCTATTGCAAAAAACCAGAGCTCTCAACAATGTCTGGTTGCTGAGATCTCGCGTTCCAGCCGAACGAACAAAGTGTCTTATTAAGCTACCTTTTCGAAAAAAATTTCAAAAATGCGCTAAAAAGTATGAACACTCACGAAATAAGCGCATTTTTGTCCCAGCGATATTTTTCAACAAATTTTTTTCCTTCTTTAACTTAATTTTTTTAACACTATGACGATTTTTTTTTCATATAATTATTAACTACACAAATGTTGAAAGAGCAGCCAACAGCAGCAGTAGCACAGAACGATAAGAGATACTACTAAAATGCGTGAATTACTAATTTTACAATCACTCGAAAACGCAGCGGTTATAAATGAAGAAAATTGTGATTCGACGTACAATTTTATTTCGCGTCAATTCGGCGGCGTTTTGTACGGCGAAACTCATTAGTACAAAAATCTTTGAAGAAAATTAGTGAAAAATATAAAATATTATAAATTAGTGTAGAATTGAGTGATAAAGTGAAGAAAAAAGGATCAAATTTAAGAAACAAGGAAACCACTTGTAATATTTAATAAACGTAAGTATAAATAAGGAGTTAATTATTAAAAAAATTAAGTTAAATAACAATTTCCATGATTTTTCATTTTTTTTTCAGCCAAAAATTCGGCTTTTCTCAAACTGTTTAAGCCATTTCGCTTTTCACTTATATAATATGAAAATGTCTTATATAAATATGATAATAACAATTTTTTACTAATTATTTTTCTTCATTGTAGGTAACAAACGTAATGGCTCAACTTCTGCAGAATTTTAAGATATTTAATTATAAGTTTAATTTGTAATATTTATTCTTTAATAAATAAAATTTTGTAAAACTGAGTATTGTTGTTTATGCTTTCATTGTTCATTTTTTTCAGTGTCGTTAATTAATAAATTTATGCTATAATAATTTCAAAATTCAAACCGACGTAAAGTAGTCTCCAGGGCGCCGCCGTTTTTTTTCGCGGTGCCGCGCTCCCATACAAATTTTTCGCCGTGGCGGCGACGCCAGGACCGCCTTGCGTGGTTTTCTGCGTCGACGTGGCGGCGACCAAATCGGTACGAAATCCGCCTCTGGAAAGACGTCACGGCGCCGCCACGTCAAAAGTACGGTTTTGTGTCGCCGTGACGGCGCCGTCACGGTATTTTCCGTCGATTCGCAGTGCGGCGAGCCGCACTTTTTTCGACGTAGCGTCGACGTGACGGCAACGCTGTGCTATTCAAATATTTGAATCTAGACTCTCTATAAGCTCCAAATGGAGTGCTCTGGTCGTGAGACATGTATAGACTAAGACGTATCTTTTGTTGGTAGTAAATTTTGTGGCCTTAACAGTTAAAGGACCAAAGAGATCAGCCATAACATAGGTGAAGACATGATTATGTAGACCTAACCGAGTAAAAGGTATATTGCCCATTAATGGTGCAATTGGCTTAGATCTTGAAATTCTACATTCAAAACAAAAATCTCTAATTGTATTATTAACTGTGCGTCTAATTTTATTTATATAAAATCTCTGTAGTAAATTAATTACGACCGTTTTCAGATTTATATGAACCATCAAAGTGTGTTCTTTCATTATTATTAGTCTAGTTAAATGACTTTGTCGATGGAGAATAATTGGATTAATGCGGTCATAGCCGAATTTTTTCATATTTTCTTCCGTATTACTTATTCTCGTGTTTGATCTCATGACACCCTGATTGTCAATAAAAGGAAGAACTTTATAAATTGGAGATTTTCTACTTACTTCTTTGTCATTCAAAATATCATTGTATTCTTTTTTAAAGGATTCTTTTTGTGCTATTTTAATTAAAGTTAATTCATGTTTTTTATACTCAGATCTTATATTATCTATTTGCTTGAATATCTCTCTTTTTCTTTCTATCAAATTTTCAATTAAACTTAAATTTCTACTAACCATAGCTCTGGTTCTCATTTTTGATTTTTTAATTTCTGCGATTTCACGATTTATCTTTAATATTTTTACTCTATGTATCCATTCTAGACCTTTAGCTACAGCGTTTATTAATCGATCAATGCATGAAAATTTTGAAATAAATGAAATTTCCTCTTCAATATCTTCAAATTGCGTACTAGTTGTATTAAAAATAGAATTACAGTTATTATTGGCACTAATAGTCATGTGGGGTTTTACGAAACAAAAATCTAAGTGCATCTCTATCTTCCTTTCTCATCAAAATCTGATGAAACATCTCTTGCAGGTCCCCCTTAATTAAATAAACTCCTTCTCTCATCTGCAGGATTATTTTTAAATAACTGTTGTAGAGGTTTGGCCCTGACAATAGGTAATCATTTAAAGATTTTCCTTCGATTTTTGTTGCAGCGTCCCATATAAATCTTGTTCTCTTATTCTTAGGTTGTATAAAAAATGTAGGAAGGTAAAATACCTTTCCTCCTCTATGATTTAGTTCGTTTGGGGGTACAATCTCTGCATAATTTTTTCTTAATAAATTTTCAACTTGTTCAATACATTCAATAAATCTTCCATTCTTTATTGCATTTTTCTCGACTATTAATAAGCGTTTAAGTGCTGTCTTATACGAAGATTCTGTTGGTAAATCAATATCGACCGTTCGCCATAATAAAGGGGCCTCAAAATTAATTTTATTATCCGATCTTTTGACATAGTTATTCAACAAGTCTAATGCTAATGTTTCATCCGCCGACTTATCATCATTAACGTCAATTAAATTATATTTATCACCTAAAACTAAACTTTCCATATAGGCTAATTCTTTCCCTTCTTCTTCAGTAAGTACTATATTGAAAATATTTCCGCTTTGACTAATAATTTGATTTGTATTTTTATCATCACTTAAATAATTATATAAAATTTCTAGTTGATGAAAACATCCTACTACATAATCACCAAGAGAACATCTAATACCGAATGGCATACTACTATTCCAATGATTAGGTTTGAAAATTTTAATTTGACTAAAGCACCATAGATTGTCAATACCAATAATGCCGTAAACCTTACAATAGGAAGTTAAATACATTGGAGCTAGATAAGGAAATAATTCGACAATTTCGTCAGCATCAAACGGTTGATCTATAATATTAAGATCTTTCACTGTTCTAAAATACAAATCATGTTTACTTGCTTTTGGAGAGGTATCTGATACTTTAACCTTTATTATACGAGATGAATAATCAATTCTATTTACATTACTAGACCAATTGAGTCTTAATGGACTCCAAATTCCTTTCAAATTAAATTTATTGGCAATACTTTCTTCAATAATGCTGACAGTACTACCACTATCCATCAACAACGCAACTCTTTCGTTGCTTTCTTCAAAATTAATCACAATTACTCCAAGTAGACATGATGAAGAACGTGTTACTTTATTTAATGTTAAGTGAGAATGAAAAAATTCACATCTGATAGTATTAGCTTGATTAGTATTGAAGTAGTTTGAAATGAAACTATTTTGCTGATTATTGTTATTATTACGATTTACTTTTATTGTTTTAGGTGGTTGATTGATATAGAAATTAGATGGGGGTATAACTATTTCTTCATTCAAAGCATCAAGTGCTAAATTATCATCTTTATGATGTTGGTGATTTTCAATAACATCTTCTTGATGTGACATTGTTCTTGATTCAGTAGTCTTATCCGACCTTTGAAACTTTTTTACATTATTATTAAACTTTTGTTTATAACTTTTGGTGTTTTCGTTTCGTTCATTAAATCCGCTAAAATTCTTATTATTTTTACCCGGTCTCTTAAAACAGAAAAGCATATGATGTTTCAGTGAACAATTTTCAATCTTACAACTAAGAGTTTTTGCTGCATGGCAATCTTTATGTCTTTTCAATCCGCAGAAAGTACAGATGTCATTTTTTCGTGCCAATTCCGACACCTCTCTACCTGATAATTCCCATAAACTAGAACAAATGAGGAATGTCCCTTTGACTTGTGCAACCAACAGGAATTAAACGAGTCATTTTTATTAATTAATGTAGAATTCGTACTATAATTTCTCTTGAAATTAAAATCATTTTTCTTAAAAGGCTTCGGAAAATTTTCCTTCCATGGATCCATTTCATCGGCTAACATCTTAGAATTTATATGTGGGACTTGTTTATTAAGGAACTCAGCAATATGTTTTATCAAAACAGTTTTATCATTTTCTTCAATTTTACTTTTCACTTTATGCCATCCATTCATCATACTGTAAGGCATTATGTTCCCAATGTGAGATATTACTCTTTCATCTCCTTTATGTTTGTTTTTACCATATTTATTTACAATACAACTGTAATTAATAATCTTATTAATGAATTCAATTATTCTTTTATGTTCGGAATCATTTCTTAATCTTTTCATTTTTATTATTTCGTTAGTTTCTCTTTGCAATAAATTAAAAGATTTATTAATCCTGTCATCTATCAATTTTAAAGATTTCAAATAAGTATGAGGATCTAGAAGATTTATTCCTCCAATGTCCAAAATTTCTTTACATTTGATGGATCTTTGTATCCTTAAAACATTTTCAGAATTAGAGAATAACTTTCTTGATTCTATAAAAAGGTCATAAAAAACGGACCACTTAGTATCGATACTATCAACAATTGGGAGTTTCTCGTATTTGGATTTATCTCTTTCTTGTTTGGATAATTTAAAAATTCCCACCATAGCATCTTCATGAGAGACATTAATGCTTTCCGCTTCACTATCATCGCTTTCAGATATGACTGATTTTAATTTTTTATTTTTAATTTTACCTTTTTGTTTCTTTAGCAACTTTTTTAATTTTAAGTATTTCATTTTTAATTTATTTTTACTTTCAATATCAGACAAGTCACTCGGAGAATAAGAAGATGAAGAAGAAGAAGAAGAAATAGAAATAGAACTGGAAGAATCGAATTCAATATCCTTTATTTTCTTTATAGACTTTTTACTTCCTTTATGTACATCCTTTGGAGTACTACTAAAAAGATTTTGCTTATTGGTCCCTAAAATCTCTTTATCATTATTAGTTCTCAAATTTTTTATTCTTATATCATCTTCTATACAATGCTGACATACAAAGGTATTATTCTTAACATCTTCCAACTCTGTTTCATTGAGACACAACAAATGATAGGTACTACGACAATTAGTACATAAGGCTCCCTGCATTTCACTTGTGAACTTTCCCTCACATTCCCCACAATTGAAATTTGCAAAGGGATTGTAGTCATCATTATCATCAAATGGAACACTAACTTTAAAATTATTTTTTCTTTCAGTTATGTTCGAATTAACTGGTTTCTTCGCGCTGTGGAATAATTCGTTGGATTGTTCATGATTTGTGGGACTGTTCAACTTTTCATTTTTGTTTTCAATACTATTATAGTTTGATTCAACTATAGTTATTTTATCATCATCATTTTTCTTATCATTATTATTTTCATCAGAAGAATCATTTTCTTTTCCACTCGATAATCTCATTTCAAGTGGCACATCAATAATATGTAACTTGCAATACCAGAATCCGTCACGAGAAAACTGATTTTTTACACTACATTGCTTATGTGTCCATGACTGACAACTTTTGTCATTACAAGAATATTTTTGTTTTAATTTTGGGTCATATGGACCATTGCAGTCACTGCATATATTCATTGTTATTAATCGAACAATAATCAATAATCAAATGATCACTACTTAATAATTATTAATTTAATTTTATTCTATATGGCACATAAAATTATGTCAAACTGAAAAATAAATTTAATTGTGACTTTGTGCTGTGACAGATGTCGTATGACTCTCAAATGACAAAAAAAAATATGTCGCGCAACGGTTGATAATACTGACTTATAAACTGCTTTTACTTAATGAGAATACTTCAAGGAATGAATAATAACAATTTAACACTTCTAGAGTGTAAAAGTAGTAACATCCAGCGATGTCCCACAAAAAATTTAACCCTTTTTTTTTACAAATTAAAAATATCTTATTTAATAGATTTATAGCCTATAAGGCACTAGATAATATTTTTTTTTATCTTAGTTTTTTTTTTGAATAATATATACACAATTTGATGTGCTTAATTTATTTTATTGCACTGATTAATCACTTAGCACTGCTTAATAATATTTTTTGGGGTTACTCACAATTTTTGATCACAAAAAAAGATGATTTTATTAAACTTCTGTCGATGAATTCTCTGATGCTGTTGTTCCTTCCTATTTTCGTGATGATATAATTCCTCTAAGATCTATGAATCGGCTGTAATTAAGTCGTTGAAAGAAAAGGCTTCGTTTTTTGATGATCAGCACGTGAAATAAATGTCCTCTGATTCGTCTGTTCGACTTTATTCACAAAATTGTAAATATATTGTAAATTTGGAATTATAAAATCACCTGTTTAAGGTGATGATTATTAGCTTAATGTTTTTAATTAATTAATCAAATAAAACTTACTTTTATCGGAATAAAAAATTGAAATTCACAAAATGAGTCCACCACTTTCTGACAAGTGAATGTTCAGATCAAAAAACGGGGGTGGCAACTTTACAGTAAGTTCAAAATTAATTCGAATTATAAAAGTTCGTTAAAATAAAAGCAAAAATGATTTGAATTTAAATTAATTCAAATACACATAATAAAATTAAAATAATTGTGTAGTTAACTGCAAAAATGCTAATTCATAAATAATTTTTGCTACACAAATAAAAAAAAAAATATGGGTGATTCTTTGGATGAGTTGAATTTTTGAAAAAGAGCTTTTACAATCCAAGGTCATTTGAATTTTAGTACTAAAAAATGTTTTCATAAAAATCTTTTCTAATTTTATGTTTTGTTAGTTAAAATTAACTTTAAACAGTCTTTTAATATTAATTCTTACTGAATTAATAGTTAATTCACATTAAAATGCTAAATTAGGACGAAAATTGGAGTTTATTTTGAACATTTCATTTGGTATTTTTCTTCACGGATTAGGAAAAAAAAAAGGTCAAAAATAACTCGATGACATGATTTTTTACTCAAAGAATCGAAATATCTCTTTAATTATTGTATAATGGTAAGATAGGAGCATAAAATGATAGATTTAAGTACAATGTATCCATTAGTAGCTGTCTTTTACCTGTAGTATCCTTAAATTTGTCTATTTTTCGATTCTTCGGATGAAAAAAAATGAAAGTTCCGATCTTTGTCATCGAGTTATTGACTGAAGAATTGAAATAACTTAATTAATACAGAGTGTAAAGATCCATAATAGAAGGAATATGATAGTTTTGGGTCTAATTATTAGGGTTTCTGATTAACCGCGTTTTTTCATAACCGCTGTTATGCTGTTATGAAAAAACTCAAAACAGCTGTTAACGCGGTTAACAGCGGTTATTAAGAATTTTTAATAATATCACAATTTTACTTTGTTAATGAGCTTTTCATTGATATATTTTCTTTTTATTTGGCTCATATGGTTGAATTAGGTTACGTAAACCTACAAAAGTAAAGATATTTATCAGAATCAAAGAAAAAGAATAACTTTTAATGATTGATGAACTCCAAAATTATTTTGACTATTGAAAATTCATAAACATTAAGGCGTTTGTAATATATTTGAAAGCAATGCTGTTTTTTTTGCACAAAAGTTTGCGAAAGTTAAGAACACTCTCTTCGCAGAAATTTGGACCGAAATTTTCCTGATTTTTTAAAGGCAAGCAAGACGAAAATTGCCCTTAACTCCACGACAATGGCGAGATTTTGAAAAAATTTCCCAAAATCTTTCAAGTTTTTCAAAGGAATTCTAGCATAAAATTTTTATCCAAAACTCACATTTTCTTACAAAAAAGGAGAGATTTATGAAAAAAATTAAATTTTTTTTTATTAAAATTCAAAATTTCCGTTAAAATTTTCTTATTTAAAGCCTTTACAGATAAAAATGCTGTTAACAGCGGTTAATTTTCTATAACCGCTGTTTTGCGTTAACCGCATTTTCAGGTAAAAAACTGCTGTTATGCTTTTAACGGTTAACCGCTGTCAGAAACCCTAGTCTAATGAACTTATTAAAGCAATAATATGAAGTACTTTAGTGGAGATATTTTCCAAAAAATCGATTCTTCGGTAAAAAATTTCAAAAAATCATCCAAAGAATTAAAGTGATTAACCGCGTTTGAGTTTTTTTCATAACAGCGGTTAAAAGGGTGAAAAAACGCGGTTAATCAGAAACCCTAATTTGTGGTTGAGTAACTTTACATTTTAAGAAAAATTGTGAGAAACGTCTTACTCGATCACGAGATTGAAGGGAAAGAAAGTATCAGGTTATTTCCACTGAATGTTCAAGTGCATTGACAATTACTGAATATATTTGAATTGTAAATGAACGTTATAAATGAGTAGAATGTTTCATCACAAAATATAAATACAATTAATGCGTTATTTTGCATATAGGTCCTTAAATCAATTAACAATGTCCATAATCATAACAAACTTTACTTTAATATATTGATTCATTAAATCATAACTAAAATATTCGAATAGTTAGAAAACTGTCGTTTCACGTAACGACACTAATTGAAGACAACTCTCCCATAAGAGCGATACTACTTGAGGCGGCAGCTGAATTTGTTTTCAAAACGATAAAAAGTCAAATTTACACAAACATCCAATTTGACCGAGTTGGAGCAAGAACATGCAGACGTAAAGACTATTGGAAGCCATCAGCATCCAGAACGTTACATGGATCAAGGAGAATAACATCAATGGCACCGAAAATATTCATAGATCTTCTTGTAGAAATCCAAAACTGTAAGCACGTCCATGAATTTAAGTGGGCACTGAAATACCATATTCAACAGCAAAGCATAATTGAAAATTGTTTAGGTAGTGATTTCTTAACAAGATATATCTAAATTAAACTGAAAAGAGAAGAAAGGAATGCTATAATAAGAAGGAAAAAAAAGAATATTAACTTGAACATAATGAAATCGATACTTATCTAGTTATTCACTGTGCTAGTTGAACTGTAAGACGTTGAGTGCGTTCATTTGTCTTTTAAAATCACTTTGTTAATGAAAAACTCATCAAGTATCACTTATTTCACTTACTTAATTACACAACACGATTTCTTTTTATATATTTCCTATCTATGTTTATGTTTGAAAATATTCGAGATGACAAATTTTTATATTTGTAGAAATTTTTCTATATTGATGTATTAAAGTTGAAGACTTTTTTGTTTGAAAAATTTATAACCGTTATAAGGCGAAATATATGTAATATGTTATAAAATTAAGAAGAGATTTCTTCAAGATACTTTTTTGTACATTGAAACTCTTCCAATCATTAATTATATGTAAATGTAAAGTACACAAAGGTTTTTTTATGCCTTTTTAATCAGTTTCAGTATTGATTACGAGAGCTTTTCATATTCACACCAAATTTTCAATTTGGGTGAATATATTGCTTTTGGTTTTTTGAAATTTCAGTTATTTTAATTTGCTGCCTCAGACTTACAGAATGGACAAACATTTCCAATGGTGGAAAGTCTGTGCCTGAAAATACCAATCCAACAGTGAAAACCGCATCTTGATTGGTGCTTCCAGTGCCGAGAAATCGCAAAAAAACACTTTCTGTTATTTAGTTAGTTAGTTAGTTAATCAGCACGATATCTCTCTTTAAACTCAATACTAAGACTTCGGGTTTTTTGCATCTGGTAGGGAATGGGTATGGCAAGAACTGTATTGTTTTTGGAGCCATAAGATGCTTCCAGTGAGGCACAAGATGTAAAAAACTGTAATTTTTTGGTCCAAATTATAGTCGATTATTGCAAAATACATTTTTGTAAACAAACAAAAAAAAATAAATTGAACTGAATCTTACTGGATCTCATTTTAATGGTCTAGAAGTGAACTGGATCCTACTGGATCTTGTTTTTATGTGTCTGGAAGTTGTATGGAGCCTACTGGATCTCATTTTAATGATCTAGAAGTGAACTGGATCCTACTGGATCTTGTTTTTATGTGTCTGGAAGTTGTATGGAGCCTACTGGATCTCATTTTAATGATCTAGAAGTGAACTGGATCCTACTGGATCTTGTTTTTATGTGTCTGGAAGTTGTATGGAGCCTCCTGGATCTCATTTTAATGGTCTAAAGTGAACTGGATCCTACTGGATCTTGATTTTATGTGTCTGGACCCTACTGGACTATAAGGTTTAGTGCTCTATAAAAGTACTGTAATCTACCCAAGTCGAGCGAAGCTCAGCCCAGCTCATATAGTGATCTTTAAAAGTACTGTAATCTACCCAAGTCGGGCGAGCGTAGCTCAGCCCGGCTCGTATAGTGATCTATAAAAGGACTGTAATTTGCCCAAGTCGGGCGAGCGAAGCTCAGCCGACTTTGTGTTATGGTGTGAATATTCTCATGAAGCGTGATCCGCTTCATTACTAGTTAAAAATACAATTGATCCACTTTTGACATTCACTGACTACAGCAATCATATAAAGAACAAGCTATCGCAAACTGTCGGAGCAATTGCAATTCTGCGGAATAGGTTTAGAAAAAAGCAGCAAATAAATTTTTTTCCATGCTCAATTCCAGGCTCACAATTCATATTGTAGATTCCTTCTATTAAGAACTACATCCAAAGCAATAAGTAGCCTTCAAATTCTGCAAAATCGCTGCCTTAAGCTAATTTTTGGCCTACTAACGAATGTCTTATCAAACGGATGGGCCCAACTTTTTTATAAGAGGCCTATCGTTATACAATTCACTTAATCAGACAATAAAAAACACATTCTCCTTAAATTTATTCAAATCCCGAGTTAAAGAATACTTATTTGAAACTTACTGTGATGATAATAAGTAGTAATAATAAAAAAAAAAAGAATAATAATCAAAACAACACTATGATGTACATAAATGTAAGAATTCTGTAAAACAACCTAACGGTTATATACAAATAAATGAAATATATAAAAAAAAAAAAAAAAACTCTATCCTCAACAAATGGGCCCTCGATTACTTTAACCATTTATTTCGACTGTAATTATTATTTAGAGATACCCATTTTTATTTTTCAAAAAAAAAATTTAATCTGCTGTAAATTCAAAATAAAGTTCGGACAGTAAGGGACAAACACTTGTCGGAAAATTAAAAAAAAAAAATATACATATAAATATCGTTAAAGAACTTAAAATTATGGCAAGAATTTACTTTTACAATTTAACGTTAAAATAATTTTGAAAATTTGACGTACTAGAATTTTGTTTGTGTCTTTTCCAAAAAAAAACATAAATATTAAGAATCAAAAAGACGGGAAGTTAAAAATAAATTACTTAGAAGTAGCCAAAATAGGATTGAGAAGCATTAAACTTGGGATATTTCATTGATAAACGACAATTCGTTACTTAAGGACATCATAAAGATAAGTGAAAATCCAATTATAAGACTACAATTTTAGGATTTTGCTAAACATATTTTAGGAAACAGCATTATCGAAACGACTTTAAGTAATTATTATCGAAACAATTTGAGAGGAACTCTTGACTTGATACAAACTTCTTTACGTGGAACTTGAAGGAATGAAGGTTTTCGGGCTTGCATTGGTAATTTATCGAAAAAAAAGTGGTAAATATCCTTATTATAAGTTGTTTTTTTGCAGCCGCTGCTCATATTAATATCATATTAATACAAATATATAAATATAAAGCATAGTCGTTGCGACAAAAATGTATTCTCAATCAAACATTTAACAAAATATCTTTTTTCTATAAGACTGAAATTATTCAAATTGATAACTCAAAACAATATTTTTAAAAAAAATTTATTATGAAATTTGTGCCGTTAAATAAACAAATTAATAAAATAGAAACTCAAATAAAATATTGCTGAATTTTATAGGCGATCATGCTTCATCCATTCAAGAATGGTTGGTGCAAAGTATGTAATGATACAATCAACACCAGCTCGTCTCATAGAGATAAGAGTTTCAGACAATATAGTTTTCAAATCAAATGCACCTGCTTTGGCACCGTGTAAAATCATCGCATATTCCCCCGATACTTGATAAATGAACATTGGATATTCCGGAAATTCGTTTTTAACATCACGCACAATATCCAAATAAGCAATACCGGGTTTAACCATTAGCATATCGGCCCCTTCATCAACATCCCTTCTTGCTGCACGAATTGCTAATCCTCGACTTCCAGGAGGAAGCTGATATGCTAAATTTTGATTTGTTTTTATATAAAAATTTAGAAAATATAAAAAACCACAACTAACAAAAACAATTACCTTTTCGATCCCCTTGTTGTGGTGAAGATTTTGCAGCATCTCGAAATGGACCATAAAATCCAGATGCAAATTTCACTGAATATGATAACACTGAGCAAAGCTTCTCCATTCCATTATCTATCAAACGATTTTTGATTGCGTAAATTCGGTTATCCATCATATCACTTGGTGCGACAATATGTGCTCCATAACGAGCATATTCAAGAGCAATATTTGCTATTCTATCTATACTTTTTTCATTATTAATGCCATCCTCTTCAATAATTCCACAATGTCCATGAGAAGTATATGGACATAAACAGACGTCGCATGCAATCAGTAAATCTGGAAAATTTTTACGTAAGATTGGAAGTGCTCGAATCACGGGATTATTTTTTGAGTCAGCATTAATTCCTATTTCATCCTTTTGTAAAGTATCAATAACGCCAAACATTAAAATAGATTTCAACCCAATTTCGACAAGAGGAGTTAAATGATCAATTAGTTTTTTTAGTCCAAAACGATAAACACCTGGCATTGATGGAATCACTTGCTGCTGGTTATCGTCCTCACTAAAAGGTAACAAACACTATCTAAATTCTAAAAGAATAAATTATTTAAAAATCAAATTTTACTTACACAATAAAAACTGGATACATTATGTTATGGAATGAGATGTCAACATTTTGCTCATTTAATTTTCTCAAAATTGGATGAAACTGAGATGAATGTAATTTGTTTTTTGCTAGCATAATTGATAAGGAATAATTTTTGTCGCTTCACTTAACTTTTGACCTTTTAAATTGAAGTAATATGATGTCTTTGTATTTCAGTCAAGCTTCTGGAAAAGTACGTAATTAGATAAATTTTAAAATCTTAGACTTCAACTCTACGATTCCAAAAAAAAAAGAAAAGTTGAGCTAAACTTGCAAATGTTTTTACCCAAATATCAATCTCGTTTATCAAGAAGCACAAACAGCAATGAAAAAGAAAAGAACGTGTGTGTCCAATCTGTGTAGGTAACTCAAAAATATTGATATGATTTTTTTTTGTCGTCTCGGAAATCTTTTGTAAATTATAATGGATTAGAATAAAAAATTACAAAAGTTCTCGAATGACCACAGCTCATTTTTTCTCTCATTATTCTCGAACATTTCATTAATATTATTATTATTCTTTTTATAGATACTGTTACGCCAAATACGTTCTTATATATAACATTGTGACGACAAGTTTCAATGATTAAAATAATCTTAGAAGAAACTTTCGGGTTTTTAACCGTAATTTAAAATTTAAAAAAACATATTGAAAATTAACGAAAGTTCAAAATTTAAAATTTAAGTCCAAGTTTGTAAACAAGAGAAAAATAATATATTCAACCAAGATTTATATATGTGTTCATACAGACAAACTTCGCCCTAAAAAAAAACTAACACTATAACACTATTACAATTTTCCATTGTTATCCGTGTAAAATACACATAATAGTGTTGGTAATTTTCAAAAATTTAACGGTCACTTTTTCGTATGACCACATATATATATATATATATATATATATATATATATATATATATATATAAATATTAAATTTGTGAATAAAATAGTAAATAATAGTTAAAATAATTAATCCAGTACAGCATTTACTGGTCAGAAGCATTTAACTAGTTGAGTCATGGCAGCACACATCAGCATCACATCAATATTCAATAATTCATGTTCCTAATCCGTTCCTTAATATATCACTCGAGCTTTATTTCAATAAAAAAATATATAAATTTACAATTCACAAAAAGAGTTAATTTGATTTGAATTTTGTAATATTTTGATTTAGATATTTATTTGATTATAACAAAAAAATTAAATTATGAATCGTAATCCTGACCATTTTTAATGATTATAGAAGTTTCATCGCCAGCCATCGAATCGTAGTTATCTGATTCTTGCATGCAGTGCATAACTGACACAGTATTTCTACTATATTCATCTATATTTGTTGAAGTGTGAGCTATGATTGGGGTTGTTCCAGATGAGCATGGTTCATCTAGTTCATTCAGTGCATGGAGAAAATATTTAAATAAATAAGTATGTAAAAATATAGTTTGTTTTAGATTTAAGTTTAAAAGTCTAACCACATTTTTTATTTTTGAGCATTTTAAAAGAGTTTTTGAAAATCATTAATAAACTAGGGTACAATTCCGTTTGAATGCTGTTTGGGACATGAGTATTTTCCATGGATCATACATAAGGACATTTCATGTATTATACTCATTCAATATTGACAATATTGTCGAGGAATAGAATAAGAAAGATGATGATTGATCTCGTAGTAATGCTAGTAATATAAAAGAGCCTTTCTAACAACAACAATAATCTTATTTACTTTTTTAAAAAACGCTAAGCTTGATTTTATTATACTATGAACAGTGGACATTAATTTGATGATCTTAGATAAATCTTGTGAATCAGAATTAAAAGCAAAATATTTGCTTTATAATGTAATTTTATCATTACATTTATCAACATCAAAATTTGTAATTGCTACAAGCTTAATAATTAAACAAAAGCATTAATTTGTTAGAAATGATTTTTTAAAACATCGTTTGAACAAGGACTATTATTTCAAGAATAAAAGGCACCTAAATTGAAAAAAATTCAAATCGAAATATGGTAGAACCCCCAGGTAAAAAAAAATACATAAAAACATCAATACATACCGGAAGCTTTACATCTTGTACTGCATATTATTTTAGTTTGTATAGCTTGTAGATTTTCCATGTTAGTTTTCATTGAAATATGACCGAAGAGAAAATATCCAACAAATGCTCCAAATACCACAGCAATGAAAATAAAACCATTATACATCATAACAACTAGCATGAGACCATAAATCAGTGTGTTATGCAAAGCAAAACTAGATGCATCCATTATTGCATTCAAAACTTCTTTTGCAAGGGGTTTTCTATTGCTTGTGATGTTCAATAAAACTGTATTTTCACTGTTAACTGATCTTTGATCCCGTGCAGCTTTAGCCTTCGAACGTGTTTTGTGCACCTTTAAAACCAATATTCGATTAATTATAATTCTTGTTATATTTTGTATACTCACTTTTAAAGCTTCAGATACTATCGATAGTATAAATAATGAGATGCATAAGAATATCACAGCCATGCTTCCGTTGATAGCAAATCCTTTAATAAAGAGATCTCCAATATCCGTTCCCCACCAAAATCCCATATGCATATGCATTTTCAATGTATGTATTATCGTTTTTAAAGATAATGTTTTTATTCTAAAATCACAAATTTGTTACTTACAATATTTATTTTGTGTTATCGTTTTCTGGTTAAGTTTATCAATTAATTATGGGTTTATAATAATACCGTTTTTTTAAACTTAAATTTGTTTTAAAAAAAATAACTATGTATGTTTGATATATTTTCAGTTTGAAAAATATCAAAAAAATAAAAACTAGTTTTATATTGTAGAGAGATTACATTAAATTTAATTACGAATTATAATAAAAAGTATTACAAAACTGAACAAGTTTATTACTGGTCAGTTGCTGTTGTATTACTTTGTGATGTAATTTAAATAATTTATGGTTTCAAGGCCATTCGAAAACTTATTACCTTAAAATTATGTTTGATAAATAAATCAAAATCAAAACATATTGTTGATTAATTTAACAATAGTTACTTTATTTTTACAGTAAATTTTTCTTAAACTTGGGTATTGTATTAAAAACTTCTTTGTTGTTTTATGAGTATTTTTTTTTTATTTTGTTTGTAATTTTGTCTTCTCGGGAAATAAATATGAGCAAAAACCAAAGTTTAATGTAACGGAATTTTAAAATTTAAAGTAACTTTTTTCAAAGTCTTTTAAAGTTTAAAGCTTTTTTTAAAGTGAAGACGAATTGATTAGCATTCTACATATGTAATCCAGAAACAGAAATTTTATAAATTAAATTTAAGGATACCAAATCTCCTTGTCGGATAAAAGTTTAAACATTTGAAAATAAAGCAATAGAAAGAATAAAAAATAAATAGAAAAAAAAAAACAAAGAGATTTTATTGCACTGCCCCTTGAAATTATTTTGCTATATTTATTTGGCATAAGGGCAAATCCACGAGTAAAAGAAACTGAAAAATTTCAATGTGCAATATTTCTCCACTTGTCGTTTTTAAGTTCTTAAAAGTATCATACTAATCATAGTATTATTTACAGTTCGAACTTTAAGTACGTCATCAATTAGTGCTGATGGAATGATAAGCTATTGTATTTAATGCTCTTATATCTCTACAAACTTAATTAAATTAATAAATTTGAAATGTTAAGTTTTTCTTACGTTTTTACGTACGTAAAAATTTAACCGAGTGACGGATTTTTTTTGCATTTTTTAGCTTAGCTAAGTGTTTTAAACGATTTTAATTCACAAATATGAATCTAAATCAAGTATTAGAAAGACTATAGATGATATAGCAATGTAGTTTTAGATATAAAACCCTAAAACTAATTTTTGGAAAAAAAAAAGTATCTGATAAAATTTCACAAGAGCACGCAAAAATATTTGCTAACTTTGTATGAAAAATCAATAAGATATTGATACTAAAATATCATCATGCTCACACACACTTCTCTACTCACTCGTGTGAGTTATTAGTCATAGTAGAGGTTACTTTGAAATTTTTCTGCTCCTTACTACGGGAATTATATTTACCATAAATTTTAATCCAAATTTAAATTTATGAAAATACACATCAAATTTTAAAAAAAAATCAAAAACATTAAAATCCATAAAAATATTGTACTTTTTACCTCGTTTTCAACAGTTTTTAGTACAATTTCTTTCCCGATCCCGAAAATCTTGCGGGACCGCGATATCGTGAAAGCAAAAGAAAAACTATAATTTGCGAACAATATAATCTAGTAGTATCGATCTGTAGTTATGCTTCCAAAAACTTTATTATCAGAATTTAAAGTTTATTATCAGAATTATATTCAACTAATTTAAACTCAATTTAAGTTTGGAAAGTACGTGGAAAATGTTAAATTAACTAAAAAAGAGAAAGGGGTGCATCAACCAAAATATCTCTTATTTAAAATACCACAAAAATTAAATTCAATTTTTACAAAATTGAAATGTGGGTTTTTAGTTAAACTAATTAAGTTTTACTGTTTGATAGTACTAAATTTGAAAATATATTTGTTTTATCATATTAGTCCACTTCCTAAAAGAACTCTTAAAAAAAAATTTAATTGAAAATTGTATTAAAAACTTGAATTTTTAGGGTAAATTTTTGGATCATTTAAACTTAATTATAGTACAGTAGCAGTAGGGGTTTCAATCCCGGGATCCCGGACGTTTTTCCGGTCCCGCAATCCCGGGATTGGAGAAGCTTCAATCCCGGGATTACGGGACTGAGAATTCATTTGATGTTGATACAAAAACTTCAAGTTTAAAGTCTAAAATTTTAAAAATTTAAGAACCACACGTTTGAAAATCATGTGTAATAACATAATATACTAATTTCATCCACAATTTTTGAAGTTGAAGTTGAACATGAGGTTTTACTGTATCAAATAACAAAAATTAATTGAAACTTTCTTTAAAAATTCATATTATATTGTTAATATTTTGAAAGGCCAGAAATTAAATTTATTTGTATGAAATTTCTTAAAATTCTGTTAAGGCGTACCAAAGATCTCAAAAGTTTAGGCAAATTCTGTGTTGACTATGCTTTCTTGATATCGGGAATCCCGAAAGATCCCGAGAACCCGAAAATTCTATTTTCGATCCCAAAAATCTATCGAGATTGGGATTTTGAGAAAGCATGTTGTTGACATCTTGATTTCGGCTTTGAAATCACAAATCTTCGCAATTTTTTGTCATTAATTTGTTTTGTTAACTATTTAGAACACATTTTTGAGTACTGAAAATGATTTTTTTCATCCTCAAAATTTCTAATAAAATTATTAGTATTACATTTGCACTGGAATTCGACTAAAAACTTGATATTTTTTCATCATCCAATCCCGGGTTCCCGGGATTGAGAATTCAAATCCCGTAATCCCGGGATTGAGATTTTGTCCCGGGATTGAAACCCCTAAGTAGCAGCTTCATAAAACTTAACATGATATATGGGCTATTCTTTGGATGAGTTGAATTTTTGAAAAATTTTACAATCCAAGGTTAGTACGAAAAATGATTTCATAAAAATCTTTCCTAATGTTATGTTTTAATAGTTTAAATGAACTCTAAACAGTCTTTTAACATTAATTTTTACTCAATTAGCAGTTATTTGACATTAAAATGCTAAACTAAGACGAAAAATTAAGTTTTTTGAAAATTTCATTTGGTATTTTTCGTCATGGATTAGGAAAAAAAAAGCTCAAAAATATCTCGGTTTCACATTTTTTTCTACAAAGAATCGAATTTCTGCTTTAATTAACAACTTTCTTAGACTGTTTAATACATCAGTTTATAGAAAAATATGTTTATTTTAATATTTGTTTTGGTTTTCAAGCATATTTTTCACCAATTTCCTTAAAATCGAATTCTTCAGATGAAAATTCAATTTTGTGAAACCGAGAAATTTGCTTAAAAAAGTGAATAATTTCATTAATAAGGATTCATAGGTCCTCTAATCAACTAAATATAATAGTTTTTATGCTAACGAATTGTAAAAAAACGTGTCTTTGCTGAAAAATCCGAAAAACTCATCCAAAGAATATGTCATAATATTCTTTCATAATTTATTTACCTTTCTGAAAGTTAAAAGCAGTGTAAAATAGATTTTCCAAAATCATGTTAATACCACAAAAATTAGATTCTTTACCCTAGAAACAGCAAAATCTTCACATAAAAATTATATGCAAAAGCATTAATAGATTAAATTCAATTTTAGTAAAAATATGATATTTTCATTTTATTCTATTTTACAACCATATTGACGAATAGTTCAAATGTTAATAATTTTGTAAAAATAAACACAAGTTTTCGTTTTATTATTTTCTCCTTATTTATTTTCTTTTTTCTTACAATAGGAATACTTAGAATTTAATGTTTTCAACATTAAATGTAAATGTATAGCAAAATATTAATTCACATGATATAGATATTATACTTCTTATAAGTTTAATATTTAAGTTTTTTTTATTTTTACAATTATTTAATTGGCACTTTGTTTGATATTCTAAAATATTATTATGAGTTTAAGGCACATTTCAATTACATTTTTAAGCAAAGCTAGATTTCGACTCGGATTTTAAATAGAATAGTATATTACAATCGACTCAACTCCATATAAAATTTGAGTCAAACTCGAGCTCTGTTTCTAAGTATATTCCTAAAATTGAAACTTTAAATAGTGAATGAAAAGGCGTGTTAACTTAAATGTTACATTAAAGAAAATCAAATTTTCTTATTATAAAACTTAAATTGCTTGATTTTTGTTTCAGAAGAATATTTTCAATAATTGAATTAAAAAAATATTTAACAATTTAAATAAATCTTTAAAGGCCTTTTTTTTTATAATTTCTTGTAATTTTTGTCTTTTCTCAATTTTGTTCGAGATTTAATTTCAGGTAGTTTGTAGAATATCGGACTGTGTTTACTCGTTCTTGTACCTTATTTACACTGCATTTAATTTCTGTATTTTAAGTTTATAATAAAATATGTAAATTTAATTTTCAGTAGAAATACAATAACATAGTAAAAACATAATACAAAGGTTAAAGAATCTTTTAAATTTGATGAGTTTAAAACTAAGGACTGTTTTTATGGCACCTGTGAGAGGAGAATTTTTAAAAACTTTTAGTAATCGTAAAATAAAGAGAAAAGTGCAAAATAACGACCTGCTTTTAAAAAGAACATTGTCTTATTAGTATGCAAATCACCATAATAATAATTATTTTTTGTGGACCTTCTTTAGTATAATAAATCTAAAATAGACAAAAATTTACTTGTTTTTGACACCTGTGAATCTTCGATCCATTCTCGATATTTAACGTTTCATTTATGGTACTCTATAATTTTGCATATTTTATTTTAAATTTTAATTGCATGTAATATGCCTAAGAAATTATTCTTCCTAAATATATATTGTAGTCCTGTTAAATCTAATTTATTTTAAGACAAAAAAAAACACTGTTCGGAATAAAATTTAAAAATGAGTGCAATTTTTTTCGTTGATTTAGAAATTTATTGTTTAGATTATAGATAATCATATTATTATAATAGATTACCTATTTATTGGAAAAAAAAATTTCTGTGCATTTTTCCATCTATTGGATTTATTTGGAAAATATTACTTTTTTTCAAAGATAGATATCTTCAGACACTTATAATAAATATTCTTATCACAATTTTGATTTCAATAATATTTTGATGATTATTTTTAAGAAAAAGGTTTATTTACTTTTGATAATAAAATAAAAACTGCTTATTATTAAATATGTCTACACTAGTATTTGTAAATTATATTGTTTGCGTAAATCATTTTCCTGACGTAGCCATTTTTCAACAATTTTACAATTGATATTCAATTTTTTGGCAACCAACTTTTCATTACGCTTACAATCAGCATCATTGTAGTAGCAGTCGAGTGTATGTAACTTAAATTTTAAATCATGAAGTAATGATGGCGATAATGGCACTTTTGTTTCAGTAGCTATTGGTGACATTGTGGCACTTGAAAATGATGGAGAAGATGCATCATAATGGCTTGATGTGTAAGTCGGACTGCTTCCCTGACTCAAATCTACTTCGTTATCATTAAAACTATAAATTGACGATGTTGAACTGTCATATCCCGATACAGGTGAAGCTTGAGATAGGGGTAGTAATATATGGCAGTTAGAGTTCATCATTATTCCACTATCATTAGGTGATGAAAGAGAAGATGATAGTGGTGGAGTAACAGAAGGAATTTTCAAAACATTTTGTGAATTATCATTATAGATTGCTTGCGAACATGTCATAAGAAAAGTATTATAATCTGATTGAACTTGTTGTGGATAAAAAATACAATTATTACTCCAAATTATAGGAAATTTTTGAGTATCATCTTGCTTTAATTTCTTACATTTGTCTGTATCAGTTTCAAAATTACTTTCAAGATATGGACGAAATAGTTTGAGCGGCTTATCATTATTATCCTTATTATTATCATCGGTGATATATTTACGTTTTTGCGATATATTTGTGGTACTTAGATCAATTGCATCCACTAATTTTGTTTTCACAATAGAGTTTGATATGTCCGTTAATTGCGGAGATGAGGAAGTTTCGTACTGATAGCGCAAAATATTTTTGTTTGGCAAAAAATCTGTACCATAGCTGTAGAACGGAATTTTATAATGTGATGATGAAGGATGTACAGGAATTGGACGAGCAACATTTTCAATTTTAATTTTTGTCTGATTACATGACAAATCTATTGGATGGTCATCAACAATACTACTAAATATAGTCGTTTTATGTGAATCAGCATCATAACAAAAATTATTGTTTAAAACCACATTTTTTTCTAATGCCGTTCCAGTATTATTGCTGAAGCTTCTTGTTGTAAATTCACCGATCGACGATGCTGATGACAGACTTTTTGTCGACAAAGATTCAACGTTATTACTGCCTTTGAAATTTTTCACATTAGCGAGAGAGAAACAACTATATGTCGCACCATTTTTATCTGTATTGACTCCGCGTTGTCTAGAACTTATCGATGATGATAAAATGGGAGCTGATACTTTTGAACTCAATTTCATCTGATTGTTTCGAACATTTTGAGGATTATTTGCAATAATTGATCTCAAATTATTTTCACATTGAAGCCATTTCTGAATTTGTCTTCTATGAATACCATATTTTCGAGCAGTTGCCCTCTGATTTCCTTTACAGTCATTATCGTTGCGATATGATTCTAATACCTGCAATTTAAATTGTGGAGTGAAAATACGTCTTGATCCCATTTTTGTCCCTGAAGTTGTTTGCGGTGATTTAGTAATCGTTAATGATGTTATCGCCGATGAAGCTTTGGTAGACATTGAAGCGCCACTACTATTCAAACCAAATTTATTGCGGTTGCTATTTTTCATCAACGATGATAGCTGTGTATGTGGTAGTGAATGTTGTGTTGAAGCTTGTAGATTTGTATTTGTTGGAGAGGAATTTTTCAAATTCAAAAAGTTTTGATTCGATGAAATCAAGCTCATACTATCCCGTAAAACACTATTAAGCGCTAATTTATTTTTGTAAACGTCATTTGCATTCTGTTGATGGTCATTTATCAGTTCAAATTCATTTTGTTTGTCAATTAAAATCTTTTTGATTTCGTTCGCCATGTTATGTATGAATACGCACACATACAGTTACAGTCTTTTTATTTCACTCACAATTTCACTATTTTAAATTTTTTTTTTATTAAGTTTTGTTGTCGTCCATAAGGTATTTTTTTTATCCCAAAAGATTTAATAAATAATTGAAAAAAAAAATTACTCTTGATAATAATTTAAACTTAAATGAAATATTGTTAGCGGCGTATATCAATGAAATGATAAAATCATAAAAATTAAATTATATTCACATTTAATTTTAATCTACTGCATTTTCACTATTTGTGTTTTTTTTTTTGTTATTTTTTTATCTGTTGTGTATTTTTCTGTTTTTATTAAAATAAAGTTATTCTTCAAATTAGTGATTCATTGAGCAGCAGTTCACACACGAGAAGTTTCTTTCACACTGAAGCATATTTTCTATTTCAGTTTTACTTTATTCAAACTTTGAAATTAAAATCTATAGTGTGGCACTGCTCTTACCTATTGGATCTTATAGACGTCAGACTATAAGAATGGGATACACAATATAATGCGATTTCTCTGCACAGGTTGAAGACACATCGGCAACAGTTCGCTCATACACTTGAAAAAATGTGAAGGGAACAAAGAAAAATTGAGTCAGGTATTACTTCTTTTTTTGTTCATTATTTATACAATCTACAAAATATATAAAACTGCTTATATATTTTAAAATTATCATAACATTTAACTGAACTTAACATACATCTAAATCTTAAGAAAAATTTAGTTTTTTCATGAAAGAAAATCGATAAATTTTAAAGATTATGTTATAATTTTAAAATTTAATTTCAAACTCAAAATTGCACTACAAAATATTTTAATTTAATTAAGTTTAAGGGAGGTGTAATTAGAAGATGTATAATAAGATTTCTCGAATATAACGATGCTCAATCCTTATATTAAGGTATCAATTGAGAATTTGAAATGATTTTCCATATAAAAGTAAAATTTTCAAGGTAAATGAATGCTAGAGTTTTCAAGACCCGAATATTTATATATTTTATTTTTAAATTTTTTTGTGTTCAACACGATTCCTACCAGACATACCGTCGCCAGCGTTATTTCTTTATAAAAGCAAACACATACTACATTATCCAATGTTTATATGTGCTTGTATCCGTTTCGTACGAATTTCAAAAAGAGAATATACTTTTTTCATAAAATTCTGTCTGTGTGTTTTCATAGCCTTTTAGTGCCTTTAGCTCTAAACAAAAATACTCATACATCCATATTCATTGACCTGAGAATGAAATAAGAAACATTTTTTCATTCTTCTTTTTTCCTTATTAACGTTTGCACTGCTGTGTGCCTTTTTGTTATATAGAGTTCTTTCAGACTTCTTGTCGACTTTTTTTCTTTTCCAACGAAACATATCGAATTCTTGATTTTTTTTATTTTTCTTTTTCTTCGTCAAATTTGTTATCTTCCTTCTTTATATATCTTGTTCATCACTTGTATTGGCTTCACATTATATATATATATATATATAAATAAGTACATATATAATATATTTTAAAAACACAATAATATCAGTATAGTCAAGACAACACTAATCTAAAGAAATTTTAGGTTTTAGTGTGTCAATTGATTGATAGAAAATAATTCAATTAATATTATATTAAGGTACCAATCATTATTGAAAGCATTTTTATCGTTATCAGTAACAAATGTTTTATGTTTTAGTTTCACATCATAATCATTTTTCTATATATATTGATAAGACGGCTTGTAGATTTTTTAATTGATACCGTCTGTCATTATGCATATAAAACGTATACGTGCACATTTACTCTTGGTTTCGTCAATGCTATTTTTAAACTCTCATCACACGTTTATTTGAAGCAACAGAAAATGAACGGTGAAATAGAATAATAAAAATAAGTATTTTCGAATAGTAAAAGTATTATTTTATTCACAACCTATATATTTAAAATTTGAGTTTAACTAAATTAAATAAATTAATTTTGACATAAGATTTAGTTTCAAATCTATTTGGAATAAAGCATTTTCATTGTCCAGCCCTTGTAAAGACCATTCAAGGCATAATCACACAATTGTCAAGAGCATTAATTTCAGATCTGCTTTTACCGTTAATCAAGAATACCCAATCAGTTCATTGCTTTAAACATTATCGATCTCGATCATATTCAACCTCTGTAATCGAATGTATGTAGCCAAAATAAAAACTTCTACATTCTTTCTGACGCTACTACTTTTAGTCCATAGTTACTTTTTGATGATCAGGAATAAAATGAACTAAGTCTTAATTATACTTTTAGCACAACTGATTTAAGCATTTTTGGTGTTCGTTTAGACATGCTGAAAAACATGGACATGGATATGTTTGAATACAATAGTTATCTTATTTTATAAAATTGTATGCAAACTAGCAGCATTTTGTAATTATAAATCAATTTTTTAGAAAAGAAAAAAATACGATGCATACGTCCCAAGTTTTTAAATAAGAAAAACCGGGGTTCTGAAAGAAGAAAAAAACGGCTTTAGAACTTTGTATGAAAAATTTCACTTAATCTACAAAAAAATACATTTGGAGGATAATTTATCAAAAATAAGTTACAATTTTCTATGATATTGAAAAACTAAACTAAAATTTCGTTGAACAACTTAAATTTCAAAGGTTTTTAAAAGAAATAATATTTTAGGCTATTTTAGACTGAAAGTTTTATTACGTTTCGTAAGTTTCGTATTTATTCAAGATATCTCATATGTCATAAATTTTACTGGTAAATATTTAAATTCATTTGCTTAATAATACAAACAGTTTTCTAATACATGATTGTCGGTGTCGGTGTTATTTGTGAAAAAATCATTATTAATTAGTATTAAAACACAAATCCTTACATTGTCATATTTAAGTAAAATAACTATTTAAACTTTTATCCAAAAAAATGCGTTAAATTGGAACATGAATTTGATTAGGGTTTTCAATACAGGTATCAAAATACCGGTATGATTTAGAAACCGTAATACCGGTATTGAAGCTTATACCGGAAATTTTAAATTTGGGAATTCAAATATTAACTTTGCAGTTTCTTTCTCTGTACAGGGTAAAAAGTGTTACTGAAGTATCACGGCATGAAGTGTCCGATTGGTCTGAAACTTTGTCAGAATTAAGTCCATATTGTGTCCATTTGCGTCCAACAAAAAAATATTTTCGTCCTACTTCCAGTTCCTGGATATAGCATGTTGAAGTTTTGGTGATTTATGCCGTCGTACTTCAGGATTTAAAACGGCATCCCCTCCTAAAATCTATTTTATTCAACATATTATACATCAAAGTTGATCTACTAATTGCGTCCATTTATGTCCTGCAAACATTTTGAGGAACCGATGTCTCAGTCAGAAGTTATGGCTACTCAAAGTTCCCGACCAGGCTGCTTGCAGGTCAAAATATTTTTTTCGTCCAAAGACTTTTATATGATCATGTTATATATCAAATCAGATCTACTTTTTCTCAGCATTTCAAATATTAAATAAACTTTTACGTCCAGATCAGCGTTTAGGACTTAAGGCAGTTCCAGTTTTAGTCCCGTACCTGAATATATGAAAAGTTTCTCAACTTTGCCCATACATGTTTTATGTCTAAACATGTCTATTTTCATCAAAAATAACGAATTTGGTAAAAAATCTTAATTTTGATCCTTTTTTAAATCACTTATATCATTTAAAGTCATTAATTAATTTTTCATATTGAAATTTCGATAATTTGAAACTAATTTGTATTTTTTCCCCAAATTTTGAATCTCAAAAATCTCAATAACAAATGAAAATGATTGATTTTAGGAGGGGATGCCGTTTTAAATCCTGAAGTACGACGGCATAAATCACCAAAACTTTAACATGCTATATCCTGGAACTGGAAGTAGGACGAAAATATTTTTTTGTTGGACGCAAATGGACACAATATGGACTTAATTCTGACAAAGTTTCAGACCAATCGGACACTTCATGCCGTGGTACTTCAGTCACACGGTAAAAAAAGTTATTTATGGTAATTTTTCATTTTTGAAACTTTAAATGCTTTTTACTCTTCGCAGTTTTGTCTAAATTTGAAAAGTGCTTGAAACTGTCATATTCTGCGGATATTTTCGCTAGAATTTTCAGACTTCATTTCCAACATATATCAATTTCAAAGTCAAATGTAATTTTTGGTCATATTTTTTCACAGTGACTACAATAAAAGTATTTTACAACTTTTGACAAAAATTAGCAAAAATTACATTTGAAAATCAATCTCTTTGTGTGATGAATTCTGAAGAAGTGCTATATATATTTGAAAAGGTTAATATCAGGAATGATAAAGAAATGAGAAAGTTTATTTTTTAAGTACTTGGGTTATGAAAAAGTTATTTGGCGCAAGCAGCTGAAACAAAAACTGACCAAATTTTGGTCATTTTTCAAATATTTTCTTTTAAAAATTTTAAACTACAGGAAGTCAAATAGTCAAAAGTTTTAATGCTGATATGGATGAGAATAAATAGCTTTTTTTAATAATTACCAAAAAAAAATTGACCAAAAATAAATCCGGTACCAGTAATTTTCGAACCTCTACATACATACAATACTTGCAAACAGTGTGCGCAAACTTGCATGCAAAAGTCGAACCAAACTTAAACTTAAGCGAAGATCTTATAATGAAAGTTCTTATAAGGAACTTATAACGAAAATGTATTGTTTTGTCAAAAAATTTAGAAATTTTTGAAGCTTGACTCATCCGCACAAATGCCTTGTAATAAAATATTAGACTGATATTTTTCAAAACATTTTTATATTAACATAAATTCACATTTATTTATAAACTCATTCATATACACGTACAATTTTTGCAAAAACATTTTCAATTCACATTTTACATGATATTTGAAGTCGCCAATATGTCTGGGTTGGTACGTTTTTTCTTCTTGATTTCCATTTATAGGATATATATAAAAAAATAATATAAGTTTTATAATTTTTCTTTATATCATTTACAAAAAAGTATTTGACTCAGTGATCAGGAATTAATTAATAATATAATTTTGATCATTTTCTTTTAAAAAAAGTTTTGAACTAAATATTGCTTAATAATTGCATGCCAACTGTCGAACCCTACTTTTATATGATTGAGATGGTCACTTATTTCATTCACTCAAACCTTATATGATTTTAAAGAGAACATGTGAAAAATTGCGTATTTCGTCCGAGTCTCGAAGAATACACAAATATTTGGGATACTCCAAATAGTTTAAAGATTCCTGGAAATATTACAGGTTAGAATTAGGGTATTAAAACAAACCATACGATATCTTGTTAAAAAGTTTTTATCGACAGTCGATCGACCGAACGAACAAAGTAATTTATTAAGCTTGCTTTTTTTAATAAGTTTACAGAAATACGTTAAAAAGCGTTTATAAAATATTATTTAAGGTTTTAGTCGGATTTGTTTGATAACTCATTCATATATCAAACATAAATGAAGAAAATTGTCGGGATAACTGAGAGTCTCACTAAGCCACTGAAGCTGAAAGAACATCAAAATTATTTCAAAAAATAATAATTTCAATTTTAAATAAAATCCACAAACCTCGGCATCTAAAGGAACTTCTACTCCATGAGTCTTAGCGCCAACTATTCAATATAATAGAAATCGAAGAAAGAAGTAAAAAAATTACAAAAGTTCTCATATTACTGATCGAGGGACTAAAGCGCATTTTTGTCCTAGCGATCAGTAATTTATTAATAAGAAATGCAGTCAAAATGCAGTAGAATCCAGGTTACTTCCAGACCTAAAAAACAAGATCCAGTAAGATCCAGGTCACTTCCACATTAAAAATATAAGATCAAGTAGGATCTACATCTATATATATAGATGTAGATATAAATATTCATATGGTCATATGAAATAGTAAATGTTAAATTTTCGACATTATTCCCGACTCGCGATTAGACAAAAAGGTAGTTTCATAATAGAGCGATTCCATGAGTAAACGGAACTGAAAAAAATTTAGTACAAAACTTTGTATTCATTTTTCTCTGAAGTTATGAAATTTTAGTTAACTTTTAAAACACATATAGGATTATTTTTCCATTTTAAATGTGTTTTTAGTGTTTAAAGATCTTAACATAGCTTTATTATGGCTAAAAATGTGTTTTGTGTTTTGCAATAATCGGTCGAAAGTTAACCGATTAAGTTGTGTTTTCTTCAATTTTCTCCTTAATTATAGTAGTTACAGGCACAAATAATATATAAATACAAAGCCTAGGCGTTTTCAAATGTATTTTGTGTAAATTTATTGCACGAAAATGTATATTTAAGGAAATATTGACAATTGAAAATTTAGAATTTTTCGAAAAGTTAACCGATTAAGTTTAGTTTTTCAGAAAAATCTTTTGTTATGTGCCTCTTTGTAGTGAATTTGTTATTCTTGTGGTTAAATATTACAATAATACATAATATAAGTTCATAACATTGGGGTAAATGTAGTTAATTAAAGAAATATTAATAAAAAACTTTTAAGGCAATTTTTTTTTTCACTCATGGAATCGCTCAATAACCTAATGTCCGTTCGTTAAATGGTGAAGTTCATAATTTTGTTGTATAATGGTCCAGTAAGATTCACAGGATCTTGTTTTTAGGGTCGGGTCGGGAGAGTGATTTGGACCTTACTCTTTTTGGTTTTTAGGCAAAAAGCATTTGTTTGTTTATCAATTTCTGATCGCGAATACCAAAATGCGCTGAAATATAATTTTATATTTTTACCAATAAATATCTTTTGTATCATAATTTTGATTAAATATCTATTTAGACAATTTCTAAATGTATAAATATAAAGTCAAGACTTTTGTCTGATCTTCTTGTCACAAATTTCGTCTATTTTAAATGTGGTAGGCTTCATCTTTCAAATGTAAAAAAAATCTTATATGTATTTGTGTGTCTGAAATAAGATACATTTATCTTCAAATAAATCTTCTGGAATTCTTTAAAAACTTTGTTACTGTCCACTATACATACAGCAATATAGTTAGCAATTTATATATAAGATGTTTTTTTTTACTTTTCTCGATTCTTTCTTTCTTTTGTTCATGAAACAGCCAATTTCTTAGAAAAAACCTTATTTTATATTTTATTGTATGTCTTTTGTTTCATGATTCTGTTTAATAATTTTAGCTCTTAATTTTTAGGATTTTGGACACTTTCTTTTAGATTCTAAAAATCCATAACCTCACTTTTCGATCCCAAAATGCGATTTTGAAAAAAGTAAAAAAGTTTTCGTTCTTAATCTTTGTTAAAGCTATCAGTAATTGATTATTGAATAACTTACAAAAATCCAAGTCACTTAGGATTCATGTACTTCAATAAATTGAAAACTTTATGGTTTATTTTAAAGTAACAAAATTTTAATTTGGCGGCTGTGTGAACGTGAGATCTCGAAAACCAGACATTGTTTTGCTCTAGTTTGAAGCATTAGCTCAGCATGGTTTGATAGTTTAAAACTTTCAAAGTGCTACAATTACAATGCAGTGTAAGTAAGTAAGTAATATTTATTACCAAAAGGTATTTAAATGACAATATAATGAAATCGAATTCGATTATAACAATTTAAAATAGAAAACAAAGAGAAATAAAAAAACAAAGAAAAACATGAATTTATAACATCTTTATGTCTACGTAAATGATTAAAAGAATACTGGAAGAAACAAAGATCCTTTTAAAATTACACGAATTGAAAAATTATTTCCCTATTCGAGAGCTTAGTCGCAGCGCTTTTACATTGGCGCCATTGAAAAGCACAATAAATGCCGGTGGAAAAATAACTTTGTATAATTACACTTAGTAATGGCGCTTATAATTGGGTCCAAGGATACGATTACCACGACTAGGCTTCCATCAAAGCACATGCTTCCATCCATAGATCTAGTGTAGCAATGATGGTTACACGGAAATATTAAAATGTTTACGAAAACTTGACTAATGTATGAAAATTTGACGCGAAATTGTACGAATTGCTGATATCATAGCACTTTAGCTATGCGCTTGCCTAAAAGCACCTTCGAACCAGGTGGAAGTATATAACTTTGCAGTAAGTATATAACAGTGTACCAAAAAGAAATCCAGGTGTAGGCCTTGCTTCTTTTTTAGCGCATTTTTGAAATTTTTTTCAAAAAGGTAGCTTAATAAGACACTTTGTTCGGTCGGTCGGTCGGTCGGTCGGCTGGAACGCGAGATCTCGAAAACCAGACATCGTAGAGAGCTCGGAATGGTTTTAAAAGATCAGTTCCATAAAGTTATTGGCGCCCCGGGCATTTAAAAGTTTCAAATCAAAGCATAAATACTATAATTAACAATTTTTCATTTTCATAACAACAACACGTTTTTTCATTGTTTTACAGTGTTCTTCAATGTTTTTCGATGTTTTATCAGTGTTTACTGAACAAAGTTTGAATTTTTTTTTAGAGTTGTGTGGTTTAAATTATGAAAATCCGTTAAATGATGAAATTCTTAAATTCCAAGTATGGTGACTTGGAATTAACTGGATCTTGTTTTGTTGGTCTGGAAGTGACCTGGATCCTACTGGATCTTGTTTTGTGGGTCTGGAAGTGACCTGGATCCTACTGGATCTTGTTTTGTGGATCTGACAGTGACCTGGATCTTGTTTTGTGTATCTGGAAGTGACCTGGATCCTACTGGATCTTGTTTTTGTCGGGCTGGGAGTTATATGGATTCTACTGGATCTTTTTTTATAGACTGGGAACTAACTTAAAAATCAATTACTGATCGCTGAGACAAAAATGCGCTGAAGTAACTCGATAAGAACGAGTACTTTTGTAATTTTTTACGTAAAAATTTTCAAACCAACTATAATTTTGTGAAACAATTACATTTCAATGATTCCAAACTGACATTTAATTCAGTTGACACTTCAAGAATACCAGATAAACATCTTTATTTACTCACTTAATATCATAAACAGCAAAGCAATTGCTGTTAATTAAGTTATAATTTTGATTTTAAAAAATTGTTTTCATGCGGATTGGGAATTTCGTTACTTATACTTTTTTTCGACAATGAGAACTTTTAATAATTTTAGCTTAATAGCTTGGTTTTGAGCCCTAATAAGCACAACATAAGATGTATTAGATAAGGAACCATCGATTAAACTACCAAAGAAGCTTTAAAAGTGTTTAAATAGTCTAAATTTGGGTTTTGAAAGATGTCAAAAACAACAAATTCCAAAAAAAAAGTATAAGTAACGGGCATAAAAATGGAAATATTTCATTAAAGTGTATTAAAGGTACTAGATGACATATAACGATAGTAAATAGGTAAATACATGATATAGGAAATTAAAAGTAGTGAAAAAGTGAGTAAATTAAGAGAAATATCATTTTTTGTGGAAAAATTCATCGGTGGAATCACCGATTTTTATTTTTATAAAGAAACCACTCAATTTCATCATTAAGTAAATATGCTTTATATAAATCGATTGAGATAAAAGCGAACATGTTATACTGATAGAAATTTTTCAGTCCTTTTTATCTGCAGATTTGCCCATAAAGGAATTTATTTCTCTAATAATAAATTGGATAGGCACATTCCTAAATTCAAATTTTTTTAGCTCAATTCCGCAATAGATCTAATATTCTTTTTCAGTGCATAATGAATATTGGAGATAGTAAATGCTAATGAAAGAAAGATCTAAAAATAGAACTGCAAAACTTACCTGCTTTTAACACAGGTGTAGATAATTCTTTAAGCAGGTCTTTGAGTACCTTTTTTTGTCCTTTTTCCGTCAATGGACAAATTAGTTTTTGCATATATGAATAGCCATCCTACACGTGAAACGTATAAATGTATAAATATTAATTACATAAATAGTATAATTACATCGGTATAGCATCTCAATGGAATGAATTTAAAATAATTTTCCTGCTCCATTGATTCCATTAATCGCCTATTGACTGCCCAAAATTGATCAAACTTGTCATTTTGTAATCCCAGAAAAAGCTGTTTATGTTCCTTTTTTTGCATTTGGGATACAATTTGGCCTTTGTGTTTCAAGAAATCAGCTTCTTTTAAACAGTTCATGAAAAAGCTTTCAATTACATCTCTGTTAGGAACATCAAAACATAATTGTATAGTTCATACTAAAATATATATATATATATATTGAATTTAAAAATTAAATAAACTTACTTATTAGGAAACTTAAATAGGCATTCTTCTGGAAATTTATTAAAGTGAACATTTATTTGCCAGGGTAAAACATGTTCGCTTCCAATTAAATCGTATAAAACACCTAGAACAATTCAAAAATATAATATTAAGAAAGACAAGATCTTCTAATGTATACTAACCAATTGGAATATGGAATTTAAGAGGAATAGAGTTAAAACTGAACCAAATTTCATCTTCTTTTTCAATATATCTTTGAAAATGCTTTTTTATCTTTTCAATTGTTAGACTTAAGTAGCTAACTCTCGGTAACAAAACAAAAAATGCATCTACTTCAATATCTTCACTATCCACAATAAATTTTGATGGAATTTTACCATCCCACACTTCTTTTAAAACTTCTCTGTCATTTGCCATTTATTTAAATCTTGAATCTATTCACAAGTTTTACTATTTTTTATTTTTTCTTATATTGCATACATAAACTAAGAACCTAATTCAACAATAAACTTTGTTGTTAATAAAAAATTTAAAATTAGGAAAAACGTTAATCATATTCACACCAATTTTTTTTTAGTTTCGGTCAATTCCGTAGATGAATCAATTCTAATTCGTATTACTAAAATATTTGCTTGATGTTTTTCTATCAAAAAAAAATAAACATTACTTAGGTAAGTTTATCGAACAAAGCTTAGGGGAGGGGTATACGAATTTTACATGGACATTTTGTAACGAGGGGGTCTAGAAATTCGTTTTTTTTTTTGCGTAATATTATTATTAAGGATACAATAAGCATTAGTTGAGATGAAATATACACAAAATGTTTGGATAGATAGATAGATGGATAGATGGGTTTTATTTACCATAAAGGTATTTGATTAACAATAAATTCATATATCACAATTAATTCAGTATAAAAGTCCAATTAAAACAATTCATATAATCATTCAAAGAAGACAGTTTTGTGGTTTGACACTCAACAATCACATCCCAACACCATTACTAACTCGGCTGTTCGACAATGGTGCTGCTACTAACGAAGCAGAGGCATAAACGTCGTGTTCCATGCAACCGTGCTCTCACACGCAAGCCTTTGTGTTTATGGACTAGGTACCCGGGGGCCACCGTTTATCCTACTTTGTTGGCTTGTTTGTCACACCACGCTGCACGAGTACATCCTTGGATCTGATGCAAGCGTGGCGCCGTGAATGTGGACAGGCTATTGATGAAAAGCAGATAATCATCATCATGATCATTCTACTTGTCATACACAAACCACTCTGGACTAAGAACGAGCAGCTCATATCACACAACGCGGAGATTCATGGTATGGGACACGAGTGACGAGTGTTTCAACCGCTCACATGTGTCTTGTTGAATGCGTTTAGTTTAAAGGGAATCGTGTTTTCACGAAATCAGTTGCCATATTTTTTACGGACGCGTGTCTGCCTTGTTCCTTACGATAGGTTGAAAATTCATTAAAGAGCTGCAGTCCCTTATAGAACAAACTATTTTGTGAGAAAGGCTTCGTATAGTTAGGTAGAATGTACTGGTCGCCACGTCTTGTCGGATATCGATGAGCACATGCTGCTTTCTGTAGCTTGAAGAACAAGTAATCTGGAGATTCAAAAACTACCAGTCTGTGGAAGAATAATAATACATTAAGTTTAGTAGCTGCTTCACCGATAACCAATTGAAAACATCGAGCATTTCCTGACGGTGTGCTTGGTTATCACGCTTAAGTATAACTCGCATAAAACGATTTAATATTTTGTTTAGTCCAGAGTGTGCCTTTCTCAAAAACGACTTAATTTTTTTCAAAAAAAAAATATTTTTGTCGATAAAATTCAAAATTTTTTGACCGTTACTTATACTTTTCTTCATAAAGTAAAAGTAATTATTTTAAAATAAGTTGAGTTCGAATAGTTCGAATTTCTTCGACAATCAAATGTCAAGGAAAATTAGACATAAATAGAGATATCAACGATTTATCAAAGCGACGATTTACGAAATCGACTCGAATCGACTTTTTCCAAAGATTTTTAAATACCAGTATACTGTCGGTATACCCTATCTAAAACTATGTATTTAATTATTAAGTATCTAAATTAAAAAAAAATTACAAAAGTCCTCGTGTTATTGATCGAGGGACTTAAGCGCATTTTTGTCCCAGCGATCAGTAATTGATTAAAAAGTCACATTTAGACCTAAAAAACAAGATCCAGGTCACTTCCAGACCTTAAAAACAAGATCCAGTAAGATCCAGTTCACTTCCAGACCTAAAAAACAAGATCCAGGTCACTTCTAGGCCTAAAATTCAAGATCCAGTAAGATTAAGAATTAATTTTCAAATATTAAGAATATTTTGAAATGCTATTTCTGAAATTCAAATTTTTTAACGGATTTGAAATTTTCAAAGCTTTTTTGCTAAAGTTTGTTTACATTTTGTACTGAAATATAAAATATATTAATTATCGTATTTAGAGATTGTTTTAAGATTTTTAAAATACTTTGCGGCCAATAAAACAATGGAACTTATCTTTTAAAACCATTCCGAGCTCTCTACGATGTCTAGTTAAAAAGTTTTTCTTCGCCCGAACAGCCGAACAAAGTGTCTTATTAAGCTACCTTTTTGAAAACAAGTTTCAAAAATGCGCTAAAAATCGATAGTTAAAAATTTTTCATTTCATTATATTTAACGGTTTGTAAATTTTTAAAAATCGAAAACAGAAATTCAAAAAATCAATTTTTACCTTTAATAAAAATTAAATACAAGTTTTTTAATTTTCACACTTAGATTTATATTTAACTATCTTTTTTACCAATAGAACTAATGTGGTACTTAAATATTAGATAAATAGTAATTTATTTTAAAAATTTGCCTAGTCTAAATAAAGAATTCAAAGTTGTTTCATTGCGAAAAGATTCTTAATTTAAATAACAAAAAAATAGGAATCAATAGATAATGTTTTTAAAACTAAGGGGACATTATCAGAATCTAAAAAAGGAAAGAAAATATATATTTAGTAGGAAAGATATACCAGACATTAATGAATTCTCAAATGTTTTCGCGCCGTGAAAATAAAATAAACACTAATAATAATAATAATAATAATAGTAATAATGAGTACAAATCAAAAATTTATGATGAAATTGCAATATTAATGCGATCATTTGGAGATATTTCAGACAGTAGTTTGCAAATTAGGGAGTCTATAATTCTGGTAGAAAAAATATTGATTCAACAATTACAAGAAATACTAGAGAATGCTATGAATAATGCTCATAAAAGAACTGGAAGTTTTGTCCCAAATCAACTAGATTTTGAGCTGTTAATGGTTAAAAATAAACCCAAATTAGCCCGATTCCGAAAATATATGAGAAATATTCAAAAAATACAGCGCAAAAATGAGCAAAAACATGCAGGGAGCAATTATGACATGAACTTCCTGAATCAAATAGCAGAGGAAAATAAAAGTGACGATGAGGAAATAAATGATACTGAAAATATGAGAAGATTATATCGTGCAGACAGAATTTCACAAATATTGAGTGTTGAAAAATACGAAGAATTTCAAAAAGCTCGATGTTGGTAAGATCAGTAAAACAACAAGCTTATAAAATACTCCACTAAATAAATAAACTTTTTAGGTCCAGTAACATAAAGAACAAAATAAGTTTTCTGAATAAACTGATGGAAATTTTGCAAGTTCCTAAAGAAATACAAGACGATTCGAATTGTCTCGAAATTATTCAATTTTTAACTCATGAAACTGTTGCAACACTTATCGATTACTCAATTCTTACTCGTCTCAATTCCAAAACTTTATCAGCAATGGATCAAAATATTGTGCAGTCTAATTTATCAAATAATATGCTTCGATTCTGTCCAGAAGTTACTCAAGGTAGAGCATTTGACGGAATAAAACCTGTAAAGGTTCAGGAGATTCAAGAGGCAATGAGACGATTTCATCTAATGCGAAACCAAAAGAAAATTGGTTTTCCTCATGAAACTAAAGCTGCATTTTTGGCTCTTTAGTATTAATGATAGTAAATAAATTTTGTTATCTAAATATATTAAAAAGCATTGGTAATATATATGAGTGATCTTAAAAAGTGAAGAAGAGAGTTTATACGACAAAAGCAAATTAGTTATATAGGAAAACTAGTTTTTATTGTTTGATATTCCTGAGGGACCGTTCACTCATTACGATACAGAATAAGAAAAACGAACTTTTTTCAAAAATTAACAATGATATTCTCGGATTTTTTATTGGTTAAATCAAATTTGTCCTAGATGAACGAGGGTACGTAATAAGTGAACGGTCCCTAAATCTTAAGTGACTCATGTGAATTAAAAAAATATATATTTGTCAATAAATTATTTATTGTTATTTATCCTTTCATTCTAATACTTTTTGGGTAGAAATAATGGCTGTATGTTTGTCAAGTTTATACACTAATGTTGAAATCGGTCATATATTAATTGTATCGTTTAAGTTAAAAGAGAACTCTTTATGGAGTAAAATTGATTTCAGTAATGACATTGATGAAATCAACAACATTCCTCTTTCAATAAATATTGATGAGAAAAATTGTCATATCAAATTTGCATCATTTGTGAATGGATATAAGAAAATAGAGGAATGCTTTAAAATGAAACAAATTTACAAAAATAATAAAATAAAATTTTATATTCTAACACTCGATGATAAATTTCGAATTGCTTTAAATGATGAGCATTTATGCAACATTAACTATAAATGTGATTTAAGTTATATTAAACTTATTAGAATAACAGGAGATGTTGATTATGTAACTCAAATTGACCACAGAAAAATCTATCCACAACCATGGCCACAAAACCAGGAAGATCTGTCGACAGTTTCTTTTAGTTCAGATTTGCCATGTAAGTTTTCTGAAAATACAATCGTAGTTTTGCGTATGACCTTGAGCGGAGCCACAACTGGATCATTTTTCATACGATTTAACGAAATGGGTTCAAAAAAACAATTGCTGCACTTGAATCCAAGGTTAGACGAAAAAGTCATAGTTGTAAACAGTATGAACGATAAATTAGAGTGAGTAAATCGAATAAATTTTTTGTGACAAACGTGTTTTAATAAAGACAATTTTTTATTTAGATGGCAAACAGAACTTAGATGTCTTCGTTTTCCTTTTGTTTTAAAGAGTTCTTTTCAATTAGCCATTTTTATGGATTCATCATTTTTTCAAGTCGCTATGAATGGAGAGCATTTATTGAAATATCCATTCAAAACTGGTCGATCCACTACATTATCATCATCAAATTGTAAATCTATTTATGATAAATTAACTGGATTCAAAATATTTGCTCAAAATGGTCTTAAAATACACGTTTCATACGTAGATATTTTTAAATTAAAAGAAAATGATTCAAAATTTTACGAGATTTATTCCAATAGCAATTTCATGTGAGAAATAAAACTGTTATTTTGCTTGTTTTTATCATGTTTCTTTTATCATTAAATTTTTAGTTAAATGCCAAAATATTTTTGCATCCAATTTGTGATTTTGAGGCGAACTTTTTAATATGACCACATATATATATAAAATAGTAAAAATAAAACTATCATAACATGAGATTTTCAAAACTTTGTAAAGTATTGTGTTTTGCATCAAAATTTTTTAGTCATTTTTATTTGAAATTTAAACAAAAATTAAACGTTAATTTTTTGTTAATTAAATAATAATTTATATAAAAGCAATTCTACAAATCAATAGTTTTTCGAATGTTTTTTTTTTTTTTTTTATTTGATTTTGAAACACTTTAATTCAGAGTTGCAATCTGTGACAGGTCAACAGAAACAGTCCATCTATCACAGGTCGTTACCTGTTGACAGGCAGAAAAATTTGGCCTGTCACAGGTCTGACCTGTCGCAGGTCACGCCTGTCACAGGTGATGGCCTGTCGACAGGCGAAATTTTTCTGCCTGTCACAGGCGCGACCTGTCACAGGTGTCACCTGTCACAGGTGATGACCTGTCGACAGGTCAAATCTGTCTGCCTGTCACAGGCCTGACCTGTCACAGGTGTCGCCTGTCACAGGTCTTCACCTGTCGACAGGTCAAATCTGTCTGCCTGTCACAGGCCTGACCTGTCACAGGTATCGCCTGTCACAGGTGATGACCTGTCGACAGGTCAAATCTTTCTGCCTGTCACAGACGCGACCTGTCACAGGTCTTCACCTGTCGACAGGTAGACTTTCATCTATCTGTCACAGGTTTGACCTGTTTCGGTTTTCTCTGAAAACAAAAAAAAATTGGATAAATTTTGAATGAAATTTTATACTTCACAAGTAAAAAATTTTTTTTTAGAAGATGACAGGTACATATAACAGAAACAGGTCAAACCTGTGACAGGTAGAAAAAATCTGCCTGTCGACAGGTGAAGACCTGTGACAGGTGTGGCCTGTGACAGGTCGCGCCTGTGACAGACAGACAGGTTTGACCTGTCGACAGGTGAAGACCTGTGACAGGCGACACCTGTGACAGGTCAGACCTGTGACAGGCAGACAGATTTGACCTGTCGACAGGTCATTACCTGTGACAGGTGACACCTGTGACAGGTCGCGCCTGTGACAGACAGAAAAATTTCGCCTGTCGACAGGCCATCACCTGTGACAGGCGTGACCTGCGACAGGTCAAACCTGTGACAGGCCAGATTTTTCTGCCTGTCAACAGGTAACGACCTGTCACAGGTCATCTTTTGACAGAACCTGTCACCTCTACCTGTGACAGGTACCTGTCATCGCAACTCTGCTTTAATTATTCTAATACTAGAGTATCGGGAGCGCCCGTGGCGCCCCATCTTCAGAATTTTCAGCTTCACATAGCTTCATGTGACATCACATTACACCCACATTACTCCTGATACCCTTCAATTTTCGACTTCACATGGCTTCACACGACTTCACATAACTTCACATTACACCCCCTATTCCCCCTGATACCCCTCTATTTTCGGCTTCACATGGCTTCACATGGCTTCCGTTCTTGTATCAGCAAAGGAATTGGGTGTTTATAATATAGATTGACAAAAATTTATGAGTCATCAATTGAACTGACTTTATTAATACCAGGCCAAAATGTCTCGATTTTTGAAGAAGTCAAAAATTGAAAAAAAAAAAAAAATAAAATGATAGATTTTACCAAAATGGTGTTTAAGTTCATAAAAAGATTAATTCATACATCATAACAAATTAAAAAAAAAGGCAACTGAAAAGGATAAATTTGTAGTACTCGTGACTGTCAATTGCGTCCCTAGACCATTACTAATTCAACCGGGCATTGACGAATCAATGCTATCTCTAACTATGAAGTGATCAAATACTTGTTTGAGACACTACGTGCAGTTTAGTGTGTCAAACAAGTCTATGATTTAAAGGATCATGGTGGCTCTCGGGTACCTGATCACTGAATAGTAGTAAGACTTGAGTGTGAGAACTCCAGTCATGGCTACGACAGATGGTCGAATTAGTAATGTGCTACGGATGCAGTTGACGAGGGTTACGGGTGTTACACATTTGTCCTTTTCAGTTCACTTTTTTATTATGGCATTATTTTGTTAAAATTTATGAATTGATATTTTTAAGAACTCTAATACCATTTTGGTAAAATAAACAAATCATTAATAACAATATTTTAGGAACTACAAGAAAAATTTTTCTGTTAAACTACCCAAATTATTAAAAAATCGCAGTAATATTTGTTCAATTTTTACATTTGAATTTATCCTGAAGATGACAATTAATAAAGGTCGAAATAATTATCGATAAAAAGTAATAGAAACATAATAAAAAGGATTGTAGTTCCTAAAATATTGTTATTATTATTAATGTTATGTTGAAAATGGATCAAATTGATGATAAAACAAATCATTATCATCACTACACTGCATACATTTAAATAAACTAGATTAATTTTAATCTAGTATTGACATAATCTATGGCCATCAATTTAACGGACGTCTTTGTGATTTCTTCCTTTCAATAATTCATAAATTTATTAAATAGCTGCAATCAAACCCTCATAGAACAGGTGTGACAACGCTTTCGAGTTGTTTGGAAGAATATACCCGTCACCTCTTTTTATCGGGTACCCGCGCATGCTTGCTTTCTTTCACAGTTTAAAAAATAAGCGAACAGACGATTCAAATACTACAAGTCTATGGAAAAATTATAAAGCATTAAGATTGAAGAATTGTTTGACTAAGAGCCAGTCGAAGGCATCAAGCATGTCTTGTCGATGCGTTTGTTTGTCACAACAAAGTTTCTGAAACTCATCAATTCGTGCGTCATTTAGCAATAATTATATTGATGAATAGTAATTAAAATGCGACCACATGAGTGATTGCACAAATAGTTTCTTACTCTCGTAATCAATATATTGTTCACAGCGCTTAACGTGGAAAGTTTGGCATAGCATCGCCATTCAAAAGTCTTCTTCAGGTCGACATTCAGGTGAGATACCCTTTCATTTGCTTTATCCGGATCGCATTCAATATATTACAGTGTTTCGTCCGTGAACAGCTTGATTCTGCGGTGTACAACTACATTCACGATGTCGTTTACAAAGATAATACAAAAACCAAACAACTTAGTACAGCAAGGGCTGGATGCCATACAGAATAGGAAACAGTGACGAAATAAAACCATTAAAATTATTTTTTCTATAAGTGCATCAATCCAATCAGTGACTACGAGTTTTTACGATGATGAACCGGAAAAAGCTTTAATTTTTATTTCAATATTACAATAACAATGTATGATATCACAGCGCGCATGTTGCTTGATGAAAAGATTAATTACGTGAAAATTGTGATCAGCAACATTGTTTTTGCTGACGGCTTAACAACGTATGAAATTGGTATTCGTTACGACTCAATCAATAAGTGTGTTTGATGATTTACATTCGCTTATTGGTGGCTTAACGATTTAACGCAATGAGTGTTTAAATCAACATGCAGAAGCTAAAATACTTCTGATTGAGGACTACGTCGGAAAGTTTGAAGCGAATTTCAACTATCGCTATCGGAAAAATCCTAGGATCCCGAAAATTCCAAAAGTCGGGATCGGGATTGAAAATTAATCAATTTTTAAAAATTATTTAGAAAAATACCAGAGACTAAAATGTATGAAAAAAAATCTTTGATGAAAAAATCAAACGACAAAAAATCACGATTTTTTTCATCATACGTTCATCACACGTAAAATTTAATCACGTAAGCTTAATCACTACGTAAAATTTAATCACGCAAGGCAAAAACACATGATTTAAAATTTTTCTTAAAAGTTTTGTGTCAATGAAAATTTTGAAATTTTTTAAGCTCTATTATTGTATTAAACTAAAATATTATAAGCCTTTACTTGGTATTTCTCTATTTTAAGTAAATTAAAGTAGTTTTCTGGTGCTTAAATAAGTTAGATTTGTGAACAAGAACTATGAAGTTTGGTATTTTTTTTTCACGGAGAAACAAAAATAAATCCATTAAAAAACTACACAAATATGAAGTTGACATTGGTTAATCTAACTAATTTAAGCACCAGAAAACTATTCTAATTTACTTAAAATAGTGAAATAACAAGTAAAGGCTTATAATATTTTAGTTTAATACAATAATAGAGCTAAAAAAATTTCAAAATTTTCATTGTGATTGACACAAAACTTTTAAGAAAAATTTTAAATCATGTGTTTTTGCCTTGCGTGATTAAATTTTACGTAGTGATTAAGCTTACGTGATTAAATTTTACGTGTGATGAACGTATGATGAAAAAAATCACGATTTTTAATAAAAAAAATCACAATATATATATTGGTTAGAAAAAAAAAAATTTAAATATTCGCTTGTGATTATTATTCTACCAGGAAGATATTAATCCCACATATATTTTCAAATAGGATTTTTATATTTCAGGAAGATAATATTTTCACTTACATTTCCAAGTAAAATTTTCACTTACATTTCCAAAATCCTGGTTTAACTTAAATCCGGAAATTAAAAATGACCTTGTGGATAATAAATAAGACCACGAAAAGAAGCTTTAAGAGTATTCATATAGCCTAAATTCGAAATATTTTTTTTTTTCAATAATATTTATTTATTTTTAATATTTTGTATTTTTAATTTAAATATGTAAGTAATTAATGGTTAGTTACACGTTTCAGGAATGTTATTTAAAATAAAGATCAATATCAATCGAAATCTGTTTCAAAATGATAATTTTCATTATAATTTCTAACGCATTTTTTTCGCAAAAATTTAGAAGATGTGATTTCTGATGAAGAACCCTACTGGATCTTGTATTATGCATATGTTCGGTTTTATTGTGTCTTATATTTTAGGCTGACCAAGTGACTTGGACCCTACTGTATCTTATTTTGTAGGACAATAAAATGATTAACTAAAAATTTCCTCTTACCGCATAGATAATGACCAATGTCCTGTTAAATTTTATGTAGAAACATGCTACTACAAAATTTGCAAGTGATTTTACACTTTTTAGTTAATCAAATACTGATTGACGCAGCAAAAAATGCAATCTTGATTTTAATTATTATTAGGTATTGTTTTTTTTAAGTATAGGCCAATTCAAATATTTGAAAAAAGTAAAACCAGAAAAAACGTCAAAATTGATTTATGCATATTCGATTTTTATAATTTAAATCTTGCATACAATTTCATGTAAATGCACTTGTATGCAAGACTTGAAATCTGTATGCGCATACTTGCATGCAATTGTCGAACCCTGTAAAGGATTCTGTTAAATTTAGCAAAATAAAATGTTATCACATGTATGTAAAATTTCCGGTATAGTTCGGTTCACCGTAGGGTTTGTTTAGGGGTGTCGATTACAAATCCCAAGTACATGGGATCTGGGGTATTTTGTAAGGATTTGGGGTACCCGAAGTACTTGGGTTTTTTTTACCCAAATCCTTGTACAAATCGTTATAAAATGGATTTTTTTATATATTTTTATCTTCACTGATTTAAAAAAAAATTACAAAAGTCCTCGTGTTAATAATCGAGGGACTTAAGAGCATTTTTGTCCCAGCGATCAGTAATTGATTAATAAGATCCAGTAGGATCCGGGTTACTTCCAGACCTACAAAACGAGATCCAGTAGGATTCAGGTCACTTCCCGATCCACAAAGCAAGATCCAGGTCACTTAAAGACCCAAAAAACAAGATCCAGTAGGATCCAAGTCACTTCCAGACCCACAAAACAAGATCCAGTAAATTTCAAGTAATCATACTAGATTTTTAAGAATGTCGTCATTTAACGGATTCTCATAATTTAAACAAATAACGGTTATGACAAATTTAAACTTTGTTCTGTAAACACTGTAAAAACATCGAAGAACATTGAAAAACACTGTAAAACAATGAACAAACGTATTGTTGTTTTTGTTGTTGTTGTTTATCGAAATGAAAAATTGTTAATTATAGTATTTATGCTATGATTTGAAACTTTTAAATGCATTTGCCCGCAATAAAACAATAACACGGAGCTAATAAAACAAACTTGAGCACTCTACGATGTCTAATTGCTGAGATAAGCACCTAGCCCGAACGAACGAACAGACGAACGAACGAACGAAGTGTCTTATTAAGCTACCTTTTTGAAAAAAATTTCAAAAATGCGCTAAAAATGAAGGCAAAAAGTTGCATTTTCTAGTATATGAAATTTTTTTTTTAAAAATTATAATATGATACTCCATGTTAAAAATAAAAACAAAAATCACAATTTTCCATGAATTTTTACACTAAATTAAGAACTCTTAAGGTAGAAAATCACCATTTTCCAGGATTTTTGACCTTTTTCTTGATAGTGTCGGCAAAAAATTGCTATTTTTCATATTTTTTGCTAGTTTAAGAAAATAAAGATAAATATTTAAGGATTTTAAACAAGATTTATAATAGTAAATAGCAATAAGTGGGTAAAATTTGAACTACATCTGGATGCCTAGGCCAAAAACCCTCGAAAAAGCCATTATTGATGATGATTTTTGCTTTTACTATAGATTTCAGATTTGTACAAATCCTGAAAACCCAAATAATCGACACCCCTAGGTTTGTTGAAAACGGTTTTTCCTGTTTTTCGAAAGAAAGCTTAGCTTGTTCATGATGTATGAAGTGATACAAATCTGGTAATTATCAGATAAAAACGAGTACTTCTACACTTTTTGTCTAGTTATTAAAATTGAAAAATATAAAATGTAGATTGAAATCTGCCGGATAAGATAATAGTTTTAGCAGTTACGCAAGATATATAGATGATCTCATACAAAAATTTTGCCGTTTTTAACTGTCAAAACTATAGAAAATCAATAAAATTTGCTCAATTTTGATTTGCCACATTTTCATTTACTGTTACAGAAGCTTTAAAATGTTTAATATATAGTAATCTAAGTAATTAAACCGATAAAAACAATGTTTCTGTTGAAATTTGTTTAAAAAATTTGAATACGAATTTACATTCTTTTACAGAAATGTTATTGTTTACATTAGCATACAAAATTCCGTATGGTCGAATATACTCTGTGTGAGAACATCTATATATCATGGAGTTATATAAAAAGTTAAAGGATCATGGAGTTATAAAATAAGGTTACACATTTCAATTGTTCAGGTTCCATTGAGCGAATTGTTCTTGCCAATTTCCATTTCCCTTTTGGATTTTAAACTGATTTTCCTCAACATCTAGAAAAAAAGAAAACGTTCATTGGCATTAAAGTTTAAAACTATATAGACAAATAAAATAAAAAAAAACTTGATATCATTGTTTTATAAAGGAAAATTTTTGTCTTAGACTACTAAAGGTAATTGACAGATGAGAACCAGTGAACTCCTTTTGTTAAGCAGTGAAGGACCTTGTTCAGCAGTTCCTTTTTATATGGTAATTCGGAGCCGCTGTTCTGTCTGTTTTCTTCAAACGGCATTTTATTTATAAGGAAAGCATATCATAGAGATTTGTCATCTTGAAACTAAATAAAATCCAGACTGTTTTTGCGTGTAGATTTAATATTATGAAGAAAGAAGCTACCGATTAAGAAATTATAGATTAATGCAGAGTTGTCACCTATCGATTTGCTACCAAAGGCCAAAATCTATCACAGGCGTTACCTGTGAAATATTTGTCACAGGCATACAAATTTGCTTTCTTGTAGGCTTGTCTAGTGAAAGGAAATATCTAGGTAAAGGCACTAGGTTTTCCTTGGCATAGGCAAATGCGAAAACTATTGTCTTTGGCTAGAGAGTGCCTTTGCCTAGGTATTGCCTTTCACCAAGTAAGCTACAAGAAGGCAAACTAGTTATCATATGAACCAATGGGTATGGTTTTGATATATACTAGTGGGCATAAGTTCCAGTGGACTTATGCACCAGTGGACTAATGTACCAGTGGGAAAATGTCAGTGGGTTAAAGAACAGTGGGCAAATGTACTGTGGGATTTTGTCGGTAACCCCAATTATGATGTTAGTGATTTTTAAAAAACTGGCAGTTAAATTTACGTATGACTGCATATATAAATAATCAGAGGTCGAAGTCGGTGTTAGTCGACTTTAGTCGACTAAGGTTTGTTTTAGTCGACTAAAGCCGACTAAAAAATTTCTGAGAATTTTCTTAGTCGACTAAAACCGGCTAAAGCCGACTAAAGCCGCGACTAAGATCGACTAAAATGAAAATTTTTCAAGCTTGTGAAGTATATAGAATTTCATATAAAAAATTCCTTTTTTTAATTTTCAACAAGCTTAAGTTCGAATCTCATAATATTTTTGAATATTTTTTCAACATTTAACTACTTTATAATCTCAGAAAAGTCTATTTTTTTATTCTTAGATGAAAAACTCCCAAAAAAGCCGATTTTGCATAGATTTTCGTATTAAAACGTGATAAAAATCCCGAAAAAGCCAATTTTGAAAAACTTTCGAGAAATTGAAGTTTTGCCTGAATTATCTTATTTGGGGTGAAACACTAACCACTGGTTTCTGATGCCGTTAACGAAAACGGAAAACGGGCCGTTTTTTCGAAAAAATAAAAACGGAAAACGGCCGTTTTTTGCTAGCCGTTTTTCCGTTTTTTAATATGACTTTTTCTCTGAATTTTTGGAAAATTTCCAAAAATTTTATTAAGTTTTCGACTCAAAAAAATTTTTACATAATAATTTAAACTAAGAACATGAATATTCGTCAATTTTTTTGACCTGCGGTATACTTTTAGAAGTAAATTTTTCATGTACATATCTTGGCAAATCAAAAAGGACTTCAATTTGAATGCAACGTATTGTTTCCCTTCCATTAAAAAAACGGACCCGTTAACGGCCGTTTTTCAGAAAAAAACGGAAACGGCCGTTTTTTAAAAATGCCGTTTTTCAGAAACCCTACTAACCAGAAAAGCCAAGATTTGTACGGCTTTCTCACTAATTAAGAAAATTTGAAGCAAAATTCAGTGATTTTCATCCAAAAATTAGAAAATCTATGCAAAATCGGCTTTTATGGGAGTTTTTCATCTTAGAATAAAAAATTAGTCTTTTCTGAGATTATAAAGTAGTTATATAGTGAAAAAATATTAAAAAAATATTATGAGATTCGAACTTAAGCGTGTTGGAAATTAAAAAAAAAAAGAATTTTTTATATGAAATTCTATTCACAAGCGTGAAAAATTTTCATTTTAGTCGATCTTAGTCGCGGCTTTAGTCGGCTTTAGCCTGTTTTAGTCGACTATAGTCGACTAAGAAAAAAATCTGTAATGCTTTAGTCGGCTTTAGTCGACTTTAGCCGACTAAAAATCATCCGACTACGACCTCTGTAAATATTGATTATTACCTTCATTTTGTTGTTGTTGTTTTAAATGATGATTTAGATTTTGTTGCTGTGAATTGGAATTTAAACCACCGTTTTTAGAAGATTGTGCTTGACCTAAAAAGACGATTTAATTATAAAAATGCTCCCTAATTATTGTAATCGAAAATACCTTGGGGAATTGGTGGTGATTTTCCAGAGCGAGGACTAGAATTAGGCGTTGATCTTGGAGACTGAGTTTGATGGTTTTTTAACAGCTTCATTAGTCCTTCTAATTGTTGCATTAATTGTCTTCTTGAATCTTGCAATGCCCCCAAATGTCCTTCCAATTCCCCTTTTCTTTGGCGTAACGCTCGCAGTTCGGTCACTAACTGAGGATTATCCTGAATTGGTGTATCTTGTTCCTGCTGTCGTAATTTTTGTATTTCTCGCATGATTTCTTTATTCTTTGATTCTAATTGTGCGATCAACTCACGCTGTGATTTTTGAGTTGTTGATTCATTTATTCCAGATGATGTTGAAGAATCTTTTGATCCTTCTTTTGCTAATCTAGCTGCATAACGAGCCATCATCGTATGTGGATCATCATTTGAATTAAAAGTCCTTTGCATACTTTGTTCACCAATTGTATTCATTATTGAACTGTCTAATGATTTTCCTGTAGTTCTAGAATCCAATGTACTGCATCTATCAAAAATTCCATCACTACATCCATTATGGCTGTTATTATGGTGTGAAGGTAAAGGTGATGGAGGTACAATGTGGCTTAAATTCAATGTTTTCTCTGATTCTGGAAATTTCGGTAAAACCACACCGTTAGTTTGTTTTTCTGGTACACAGCGGAAGCTTTTTCTCAATGAATGGCCAATTTGCTTGCTAGGACTCTTATAGCAAGAGTATTCTTTCACTTCGTGATCATTCTGATGATTTTGTGAAACTTTTCCAGTCCAAAAACACTCTTGACATAATTGATAACTGTGACAACGTGAGTGTTGACAACGATAACGAAAGCCGGTAAAATTTTCTCGATTACATGATGAACATATAATTGGATGTACTATATTTTCAACTGTTGCAAAGCGATGTAGCAATGATAGCCAAACAAAACATGAATGCCCAGGTTCCGCAACCATTGCTTCTATAAAATGATTCACTGTAATTTTGTTCTCAAAAGGAAAGAGGTCATTTTCAATGCCATCTTCATATTTAAAATTTGGCGATTCATAGACTGCAGCAGGAAGAGCCAAAACTTCACGAAGGAAATCTATTGCCTTCCAGTGAATTAATTGACCAGCGCCATCAGAAATTTGTGAAAATATATCTGCATTTAAAAATAGTAATAATTATAACATAAATGTTGTAAACTATTGTTGCTTTATACTTTCTTACATCTTAATTTATCAACTAATTTCCCGGCACACATGATAGCGAGTGCTACTTTAATGGAAAATACTCGAATTCCAGAATTATCATTCGTATATGCGGACAGTAGCCAATTAAGTAATAATCCAGCTTGAGTATCTACAGCTATTTGTTGGTTCGTTGGAAGACGTTTATTGAGATTGTGGTATAGAGATGAAATTAATGTTTCTAATCTTGCGACACTAACTTCATTAGTTGGTTCCAATGTATTTAAACCATTTTCGCGAAAAGCTTCAATCACATTCCAGATATCAAGTAAATGTACTAATATCAGAAAAGTAGATTCTCATATAGTAAATGTAATCAATTATTAAAATATAGGTTAATTACAGTTTGTTGACTTTTGGACATATCGTAATTTACAAGCAGTTCGATATGAAGCAAAACGGATTGTATCAAAAGACTGAATACGCAGATCTTGCAAAATTGCAGCTCGTGGTTCATCCATTTTTTCCTTCAACTTCTATTTAGTTCTAAAATTAGTTTTTGATATTACAGAGATTTTGGATTCATTTTCTCTTACCTAAATATTTTAATATTTTTTTTCTTTCCTTTTTTATTTTTATTGATAAGATAAAGTATTTATCAACATAGTCACATCTCACGACAGAGCTTACTTATTTCCAAACGCTAAATTACGGATATGTCTTCTCAATCTTTGGAAAAGATATTAAGTTATTTGAATTAATGTAAAACATACTACAAGTTAATTTATTTACTAATGGGCAGTACTAATAAGAATATAAGATAGCATAAAATAGATATGTATTTTCTTACATATCTAATATCTGTGCAATACAAAAAAATAATTTATTGGCAATGTATTTAATGAATACATTTTAATGAATTATTAATTTATTTACCTATTGCAAATTAAAATTATTTTTTTACCTGAAGTAGATTATATTCAAGAGATAATCCTTATTTAAATAAACCAATGTTTCTTCTGCAAGTTCTTTTGTTATTTAAATTACTACTTAACATACTAATTCACTATTCATAAAAAATGTAATAATTTTTTTAAAAGAAATTAATTTCTATTAATGAGAGGAAAATATCGATTGTTTTTTTTTCTCTAAAATAGGTTCTATAAACAAGTTATCACTTTTTTATTTTAAAAAATAAGTTTTGAAAACAGATCCTGTAGGTCACATTATTAAAAATTTGAAAACAAATTTTCCACTAATTAATTAACTGTAAAAACCTATTCTTTTATTTACACTTTTTGAGAAATCAAAGCATAAAGTCTGAGTGATTATTTTCAAATATAATCGTAAAAGAGAGGACTTTTTGTATTTTATTATATCATGCGCATTAGCGGAATTTTCAATATATCAATATTTTCTTGCAATATCTATCATTACAAATTTATTATATTACATATAATATTTATATTATTTTTATCACTAATTCCCCTAATTTTACCAAAATTTAAAATCAAAAAAAATAACTTGGAGAATTTCCAAATTAATTAAAAGCAATTTCTGGGGTGTGAAAGTATGATTTTTTTTTCTTTTACTAGGTACCTAAATTTTTAACTTGTTAACGGAGCATTTATGTTTTAAAAAATTTAATTCGTTTTGTAATAATCGGTTTTGACTTGTATTTCATTTTTTAAAAAATTATAAAATATAATTCTCAAGGTTTTATGAGTAGTAGTTAATTAAGTATGTTATTAAAAAGACTATTGTCTTAAAATTATTCTCTACATTTTAAGATTTATTTATATGGTAAGCGAATTTATCATAAAATAGTTGATTTTAAAAAATAGGTTGATGCTCTAAACAAGCCAATTTTTTAATTTACGCTATTCTGATTAAAAACTTTTTTTTTTCACAAACCTTCAGAAACGTTCGTATTGTTAATACTTGTTTTTACCTAGCATAATGACAAAATAACAAATAATAAATAATGGTGAAAAAGAAGAATAACTATTTTAATATATATATATATATATATTTATTGCAGTTTTAGATTGCTCCTTTTGTCAATCTTATTCGCATAATACAAGAAACAAGGAAAAAAACATTGGATTAAAACTTAAAAAAAAAATGAATAACATGCAAAAAAATGGAGGGACATCAAACATTTCCTCGCAGAATCAACCAAAGCAATTGGGAATGACATCAGCGATTTCTCTTGCATTGCCAAAACAGGAAGATATAAAAAGGACAGAGGATTTGGAAGAAATTCTAGAGCCATATAACGTTTTTGAAAGCGAACAAGAATTAAATCATCGTATGGAAATTTTAGCAAAACTCAATACTCTTGTAAAACAATGGGTGAAAGATGTTTCTATTAAAAAAAATATGCCTGAACAAATGGCAGAGAAGCTTGGTGGCAAAATATATACGTTTGGTTCTTATCGATTAGGTGTTCATCATAGAGGCGCTGATATCGATGCTCTATGCGTTGCACCTCGTAACATTGAACGAAGCGACTATTTCTCATCTTTTTTCGAACTTCTAAAGCAGCAGTCAGAAGTAACAGAATGTAGAGCTGTTGAAGAAGCATTTGTTCCTGTCATAAAAATGAATTTTGATGGAATTGAAATTGATCTACTATTTGCACGTTTGGCTCTCAAGGAAATACCAGACAATTTTGATTTGCGTGATGACTTACTGCTAAAGAACTTAGATCCACGCTGCGTAAGGAGTCTTAATGGTTGTAGAGTAACTGACGAGATTCTTCGTTTAGTTCCAAACATCGAGAATTTTCGCTTAGCATTGCGTACAATTAAATTATGGGCTAAAAGTAAGTAATTTAAAATTAAAATTTATCTTATTAATTCATTTTTTTGTTATTAATTTTGTTTCTTTTCTTTTTTTATTTTTAGAGCATGGTGTTTATTCAAACTCTTTAGGGTACTTTGGTGGAGTATCTTGGGCTATGCTAGTGGCGCGAACATGTCAATTATATCCAAATGCCGTTGCTGCAACACTTGTTCATAAGTTTTTCTTGGTATTTTCAAGATGGAAATGGCCACAACCAGTCCTTTTAAAACAACCAGATAATGTGAATTTAGGATTTGCTGTCTGGGATCCTCGTGTAAACGCTCAAGACAGGTATCATTTAATGCCAATTATAACTCCAGCATATCCACAACAAAATTCCACCTTTAATGTTTCAATATCAACATCTAAAGTTATTCAAAATTCATTTAAAGAAGGTATGGAAATTACTGATGAAATAATGTTAGGAAAAGCTGATTGGGATAAACTCTTTCAACCACCAAATTTTTTTACAAAGTATCGACATTTTATCGTTTTATTGGTAAGTTCGTCGACACCAGATGATCATTTGGAATGGTGTGGCTTAATAGAGTCAAAAATTCGTATACTCATTGGTAATTTGGAACGAAATCAACACATAAATCTTGCACATGTTAATCCTAAATGTTTCGATAAATCTACGGGAAGTAGTAAGGACAAAATAAATACTATATTAGCAAATGATAACAAAAATAGTGAAATATCTAATGACAACAGTGGAGAATCACAAAGTGAACCCAATTTTTGCTCAATGTGGTTTATTGGTCTTGAATTTGAGCGTTCTGCAAATCTCAATGTTGATTTAACAGTTAGTATACAATCATTTACGGATTCTGTACATAAACATGCGGTAAGTGATACATTTATTCACCCAAAATAACCATTTACTTAATTATTATCTCTTTTTCTTTCTTTTATAGGTAAATATTAAAATGCTTAAGGAAGGTATGAAAATTGAAGCTCGTCATGTTCGACGAAAACAATTATCTCAGTACATAGATAGTAGCTTTGTTAAAAGGGAACGAAAAGCTTCAGAGTCATTGAATAATTCAACATCCTCATTAACACAACTTGTGAAAAAGCGATTGTCTGCAGAATCCAATTTGAATAATCCAAAGCGCAACAAGCTTCATCATGAATCAGTAAGTTTTTTTTTTTTTTGAAAAATGTTTTCAACTGTATTATATATTGTATATATTTATTTTTCTATTTTCTGTCGTTTTTTTTTTAGTTTGATAGCATCAATGATTCTACAAGTGAGCTTTTATTAGATGATACATTGCCTACTGATTCACCACCGGCACAGCAGGTTTGCACGTGATTGACCATATAAATTTTTAAGTAACAATTTAAAAGATGTTTTAAAAATTTAAACGTATTAAACTATATATTATATATACAGGACTGAAGAAGAGTTGATAAAATTTATTTTGGTAAGTTTAAATTTAAATTCGAATTAAAATTGATAAATTTTTGTTCTATTCAGTTTACTCATTTTATCTTTTCTAAGAAATTAGATATTTAATTGTTAATTGCATTTGAACGATCAAACACGTTTATTCCAGATGAATGCGCAACCCTTGAAAATTAAAAAAATGATGTACAGAAAAATTAAATCTTAAGAAAAAAAAAATATGATTAAGTTATTCGACAAAACAGAAAAAATTTAAATGTGGTTTGAGAAAATTGCGGAATTAATATCGGAATTAAATATAATCATGCGTTTAATGTATTTTTATTCGTGGATTAGGATAACATAGTTTTCATGTTTTATGCTGCATAAACGAAAGAAGGAAGAATAATAACACGATAAAAAACGGCAGGAAAATTTCTTTCGTTAAATTATAAATAGGTATCTTATTCTCATTTTTTTCTTTCTCTAAAGGAATTTCTTTGTCTTAACAGAGCTGTTCAAGAATAAAAATTAAGTTAATTTTATAAATAATGAAATAAAACACATTAGCAAATGAATTTTTTAGATGATGATCAACAAATCAGCAAGTAAATTTGATGAAAGTTTTTCTTCGTAAAATGTTTTTGTTCAGAAAAGAACGATTGGGCTTCTCTTTCGCAATACTCGTCTCTCTGATGGTCCATCATTTGCTTTCATCGTAAGAATAATTTTAAAATGAGACGATGAATAAAACACATCTGTCATATTTGAAAGAAGCTCGATCCTGAAGCAAAACAAGGATGACGAACATTCAAGACTTGATAAGCTTTTCTCCAACTCTTTTTAAAATTTAGTCATCTTTTTAATTTTTTCAATTAAGTTCATACAAAAAAATTCATAATGCTTATGTTTTTTTGACTATATTTAAGCAAGAGTATCATGTTGGTAGCACAGAAATATTTAAAGATCATACTTTAAAAAAACATAATTTTTTCATCGTTTAAATCGCAGCTACGATATTTATACAAAGTTATATTCTTTTTGTTTTATCATGATACTCTATTTAATCCGACCGTTTAATTTAAGATTAATATAGCATTGTAATATGAAATTATGAAATTTAACTTTACAAAAATTCTTGAATAAAGGTTTAAACCCTCACAGATAATAAGCAGTTTTTTTATATAAGAAAAATCAGGTAAATAACTAGAAAGCTATTTTAATATCCTTCATTCTTGGAAAGCTTGAAGAATTGTTGAATTAAAAATTTTGAGCCCTCCAGAAAAATTTCTGGCTTCTGAAGAAAATATTTTATCAAATAATTTCAACAACAAATAGAATATAAAAATTAAAAATTTGTAAAAAAAACCAAATTTATCATCATACTTAGATATTTTTATTGAAATGATTGCAAATAATGTATATAAAAAAGCTCCATTAGCAATTGTTAAATGGTTTTTTTCTATATTTTTTTTAATTATGGAAACAAATGAGGTGAAATTATGTTTTGATTTTTATATTTCCTGATTCTCGTTTCTATGAAGTTAAAGAATGATGCTTTATTTTCCTAACGTTTCCTTGCCTTGCTCACTCAATGAATGAGCTTTTTAATATCGCCGTGAAAATTTTGCATCCTCATATTCGTATTCTCTTTTCCGATCACGTCGATCATAATCCTTTACCTTTGATCGATCTCGATAACTCTTTTTCGAATGTTTTTCTCGGCTACCAGAACGTTTATAATTTTTGGAATCATATGGCGATTTAGAACGAAATTCTTTATGAATAGGTGAACGTTTTCTCTCATCGCGATATTCCTTGTAAGCTGGTGACTTTGATCGTCTTCTTTCTTCTCGATATTCTTTGTAAGGGCGATCTCTCACTCTTTCATCTGAAGAAGATGCACCACTATAACGTTGAGTGGGCTTAATAGTTTGAGTTCCATGTTTTCGATCATACTCGTTCAATTTTTGCTCAATACTCTTTTGTATAGGAACTGGAATTCGCGGAAATAATGTGCTAAACCAATCAAGTTTTATTAAAAATTGTCGGCACATTTGTCCTATTTTCATTGTATTTCCTCCTCCAGCTTTTACATCTATTTCCTCTTCATCTTGCAAAAATTCTTCATACCAATCATACAGATCGGAAGGTGGTTGAGTAAATCGAATATACCTTTTTAAAATGATTAAGTGAAAGCTTTAATTATTTCTGTCTCTAAATTGTATATTATATTATTTGATAAAAATTAAATTTCTCAATTTAAACATTAATTTAGCTGAAGCAATAAAATTTTCTCAAATTTCCTATATTGCTACACATATTGAGTGTAATATTTATTGTTTATCATGAGAACTACCCTTTATAATCTAAAAAATTACAAAAGTACTCGTTCTTATCGAGTTACTTCAGCGCATTTTTGTCCCAGCGATCAGTAATTGATTTTTAAGTCAGTTCCCTGTCTATAAAACAAGATCCAGTAGGACCCATATAACTTCCAGACCCACAAAAACAAGATCCAGTTGGATCCAGGTCACTTCCAGATTCACAAAACAACATCCAGTAGGATCCAGGTCACTTCCAGACCAACAAAACAAGATACAGTAGTATCCAGGTTACTTCCAGTTTCAACACAAAACAAGATCCAGTAGGACCCATATAACTTCCAGACCCACAAAAACAAGATCCAGTAGGATTCAGGTAACTTCCAGATTCACAAAACAACATCCAGTAGGATCCATATAACTTTCAGACCCACAAAAACAAGATCCAGTAGGATCCAGGTCACTTCCAGATTAACAAATGGAATTTAAGAATTTCATCATTTAACGGATTTTCATAATTTAAACTACATAACGGTCAAAAAAAATTCAAACTTTGTTCATCAAACACTGATAAAACATTGTAAAACAATGAAAAAAAGTGTTGTTGTTGTATATGAAAATGAAAAATTGTTAATTATAGCAATTACGCGTTGATTTGAAAGTTTTAAATGCCCGGCGCAGCAATAGCTTTATGGAACTGATCTTTTAAAACCATTCCGAGCTCTCTTCGATGTCTAGTTTCCGAGATCTCGCGTTCCAGCCGACCGACCGAACAAAGTGTCTTATTAAGCTACCTTTTTGAAAAAAATTTCAAAAATGCGCTAAAAAATTACAAAAGTACTCGTGTTATTGACTGAGGAATAGGTCACTTCCAGATCTAAAAAACAAGATCCAGTAGGATCCAAGTCACTTCCAGAATTAAAAAAAAAGATCCAGTAGGCTCATAGTCACTATCGGTAAACTATACAAAAAAAAAATTCTTATTACGGTTATCTAGCATTCAAACTTTCTAACAGTTTTATGTAAATTTCAAAATTTTCCCGAAAAAAGTTATTTACAATTTGTATCGAAATCAAAAAATCATTAATTACAGTATTTTTGCATTGATTTGAAACTTCTAAATGACCGATAACACAATAACTCGATAGAACTAAGCTATTAAAACAAACCAGCGCTCTCTACGATGTCTAGTTTTCGAGATCTGGCATTGCAAAAATACGCTAAAAAACTTAATTGTCAAATTAATGATGATTTAATCATAAGACTTTACTTAAAGTCAAATATTAACCTAATGCTTATTTACTTCCTTTAATTAGAAGCGAATGGCCCTTTGCACAAACCAGAGCTCTAAGTAATTTGGTTTTCAAAAATGTGTTAATAAGAGAAACTTACATAAATCCCAAAGCACGAATATATGGTGAATCTGTATGTTTTATCAAACCATTTAGTTGCTTGCGTGTTAACTTCAATGTATACAACTTATAAAGCAGGCAGAACTGAAAATAATCAATTAATTTTTAAATGATCTGTGCTACTAGATGTTGTACTTACGGCTGAGCTAACGATTCCTCCAGAACCGACTCCTCTCACAGAACTAAGTAATATTATTAAATAATTATAAATCAACTCAAATTAATAAAAATCAAAAAGTTTTTTTGACCATTTCTTGTAGATTACAATAGTAAATAAATATAATAGTGGTATAATAAGAAAAAAGCGTGTAAAAACGAGGTAAAAATGGTCATTCGAAAAATTACCCGTAAAATTTCAAAAATTACACCCAGAACAATACGAAATTGTGATGGTGTTAGTTTTGTTCGGGGTAATTTGTTTTTGCATGACATATGAAATTTACAGCTCACTTACCCACACATTCCAGAATTTCCTGAAGTTTTTCTAGAGCCCCGTTCCTATATGAGCATAAAAAAAATATTTGGGAAATAGTAAAAAAAAAGTGTGTAATAATTATGTTTGTCATATATGATTAACTAAGTAAATTACCCAAGGTTCTAAATGTTTGACTTGATAGTAAATTTCATCAATAACTTCGTGGTAAGTTTTGAGCTGAAACAAGGTCACTAGAAGTAAGAGGAAAATTTCGTGATACTTATTGAAAACTAAAAATAGAAATTTCAAAATTTCCAGAAGTGCTGCGATAAAGTACATCATTATCTCAGCACGATCTGTAGACAAAACTTGTTTTATCATACCTACTGACACATACCTAAAATTTTAAATTTTAAAGAAACAAAAAAAAATATTAGCAAGATTAGACACAATTTCAACTTAATAGAAAAAAAAAATTGCTGAAACATACCTTTAAAGTAATTGCTTGATTGTATGTTTGTTAATATAAGAGGATTAAGATTCATACAATCGTTTCCATAAATCGGAAGGACATTATTTTTCTTTTTTGTTGTGTGTTCTAAAAAATAATAAAATGACGAAAAAAAGCAAATATTGAAAATTGTTTATTTTTTAAAAAGACAAAAACTTTAATGTTTTTTCATCCGCACAAACCTCCTTCATCATTCATGGTGTCTTTTGCGTTCAATTCTTAGTAATTTTAGCGAGTAAAGCTTTAGTTATATTATTTTTAATTTTCAATATTTTAAAAATGATTTCAAATAATGTTCTTTTGCCAAAAATAATTTAAATTAAATCTAGATGTTAAAGTATTAAGTTACACTTTTACGTTAGTACCCCTTCTGATAATTCAAAAAAATTACAAAAGTCCTATGCTATTGATCGAATGACTTATGCGCATTTTTGACTAAGCGAGTTTACAAAAATGTGCTAAATTCAAAATCCACTAATGTCCAAGTAGGGTTTCTGAAAAACCGCACTTTTTCAAAACCGCGGTTTTGCGGTTTTCCAAAATTTCAAAAACCGCGGTTTTGCGGTTTTTTGCGGTTTTCAATTTTCATACAAAAGCATGAAATTTTTGGAAAAAATTGAAAAGTTGATTTTTATGCATAAAAGAATTAAAATTGTCTATTTTTCTCTATTTTATTAAGATTCAGTTTCAAATTGCTTGATAAAATAGTTTAAAAAATTATTTATTGTACAAACTTTTGAAATTCAAATTATTTTTACCAGTTTGCATAATTTCAGTCCAGATTTTCAATATAACATTAAATTGAAACATTTTTTTTTAAAAATTATCTTCAAAATTTACTTTTTGTGGATTTAAGTAAATTTTTCCATACAAAGTTCTAAAACCGCGGTTTTTACTTTAAGAAACCGCGGTTTTTAAAAAACCGCATTTTGGGTCAAAAAGTGCGGTTTTGCGGTTTTTGAAAAACCGCTTTCAGAAACCCTATGTCCAAGTCACTTTTTCGACTTAAAAACAAGATCTTAAGAAGAACAAAGATTTTTCAAAGTCAAATTTCTTTACTAAGCCAGTAAAAGCAGTAAACACTGATAAAACATCGAAAAACACTTTAAAACAATGAAAAAACGTGTTGTTGTTTTTGTTGTTGTATATGAGAATGAAAAATTGTTAATTATAGCATTTATGCGTTGATTTGTAACTTTTAAATGCCCGATGCGCCAATAACTCTATGGAACTGATCTTTTAAAACCATTCCAAGCTCTCTACGATGTCTAGATAAAATGTTTTTAACATCAGCCGACAGATCAAAGCGCCTTATTAAGCCAAGAAAAAAATTTCAAAAATGCGCTAAAAAAAACTGTTTTAGTTTTGATTTTAATATATTTTTATTGTCAATTTGTCTTATATCATTTCTATTATTAGCACGAGGTGCCTCGGTGGCGGAACGGCTTAAAATCTCTTCTAATTTCATGTTTTGATAGCTTTAATTAACTTTAAACAGTTTTCTGTCATTAATTCTTGCTGAATTATTAGTTATTTAACATTAAAATGCTAAATTAAGATGAAAATTTGAGTTTTTTTTGAAAATTTCATTTGGTATTTTTCTGCACGGACTAGGAAAAAAAAAGCTCAAAAATAACGCGATCACCAAAATTTATTTTCGAAGAATCGAAATATCACTTTAATTAATGATTAATGGCCAGAACTAAGAGCATAAAATGATAGTTTTTAGAATGTTTTATCATTTGGTGCCAGTCGTTAAACTGAAGCATTTCTAGTTTTGTCTATTTTTCGATTCTTCGGATGCAAAAAATAGCAAATTCCGATTTTGGTGATTTTTTTATTGACCGAAGAAATAACTTAAATTATACAACGTTACATACAAGAACTCTTAAAGCGCTACGATTTTAAACTTAACAATAATTCTTAAATCTATATTATGGACATATAAGCTCAAGTATACAGCACAGAACCTAATTGCAGTGTTGATGTGTAGAAGCTAATCTGGCAACTCCATTAGGTTCAGTTTTAATGTAAGCTCTCGTTCCAATTATTCAGTTAATTATAATGCATCCAGGTCCGTTCCATAAAAGCTCTCTGCTATGAATTTATGAATCATGACCCGTTCTAACATTTTACGTTACCTAATTCTTAGCTACACTTAAGAAGCCGAAGTATCTAAACTTCCGAAAAACCACTAGGTCGGTGATAAGATTCGAACCCTGGAGTTCAAAACTCAACACCCACTTTAGTGACCCGCACCTTGCTAAGTGAGCTATCAAGGCACTTTTGCTTCTTTAGTTAAAACAATAATTTGAAGCACTTTATTGCAATCTTAAAAAAAATTCTAAAATTTTAGTTTTAGAATAAATTTTTTTTTAGTTTAAAAATTTAATTTTTAATTTTAAAATATTAAAACTTAATTTTGGATTCTAAAATTTAAATTTTTAAAATCAAGAACCCGAATTTTAAAATTCTAAAACTATTATTTTAGAAAAAAATTTCTCATAAAACTTCACAAGAGCATGCAGAAATCACTTGATGAAGTATGTGCCAACTTTGTATGAAAAATTTAAAAAAAGTTGACTCAAAATTATCAACTACCAATACATGCTTTCACTTCCTTACTCATACTAATATGTGTGTTATTAGTCATAATTAATGGCTACTTTGAAATTTTTCTGCACAGGAAATAAAAATCAAAAATCTAAAATTCAATTTTTAATTCTAAAATTTAGTTTTTAACATAGCACCTAAAACTTTATTTTAGATTTTAATACTAAAATTTTAGAATTTTAAAATTTTAATTTTAAAACTTTAATTTTAGTTTTTCTATGGAAAATTTTTAATATTAAAATTTTAAAATTAAAAATTTAAGTTTTTAAATTTTAAAATTTTAGTTTTAAATTCTAAAATTTAGTTTTAGGTGCTATGTTAAAAACTAAACTTTAGATTTTTTCATACAAATCTAAAATTAAATTTTAGAATTTTTCTAAGAGTGTGGAAATATTTTCCATAAAATCGATTTTTTGACAAAATTTTTCAAAAAATCATCCAAAGAAATGCCCAAAACCGATCTTGTCCATGATCACAAGATCATGGCTTCGGCTGGGTGCTTTGTGACCAAAAGTTGCATTTTACGAAAATTTTAATAGGGGAATCAATATTTACCCATTAAATTCTCATCATTACATCCTCAAATGTATATCAAATGATAGATTCTGATCCGTTCCATCATATTTATGCTCCAAAGATAATCTTTAAAGCTTAACTAATGAGAAAAATCGATTCTCCGAACGTCAACTTTTGGTCACAAAGAACCTTTTTAAGCTTTTTTTCCTAATCCATGAGAAGATCTCAAAATTTTGAAAACGAAAAATTAAAAATTTTCTGTTGTTCATAAGTTTTATATAGATGTTTAATATATTCTGTAAAATATAATTAATTTTGTACATTTTGACCGGTTTCTGAATTTATATCATGAGAAAACGTAAAGATATTGATTAAAATATTTTTGTGATCGAAAAACAAATAACCTTGGATTAAAAAAGCTAATTTTTCAAAATGCAACCGTTAAGGAAAATTTCCCCAGGTCTAGGTTTGAGCGAGAGATCTGGCGAATTCTCCATCGTTAAACTTCCAATAGCCATGAAACGCGTATAAACGCGCACCTTAAGGTCTGAAAAGCTTATGTTTATTTTTTTATTTTATTGTATTATTTTATTGCACACATAAATAAATATTGTTTAGAAATATTTTAGGTTTTTATATGAAATGTCATGACATGTATAAAACTGTCTACATGTTACGAGAACAATTCAAACAAAGTTTATGAAAACTCACATTCTACAATGATCTAGAATCGAAAAAAATGTTCACAAATCAAAAGTGCGGTATTTACTTCTGGAAGCATGAAATTTTTTTAAACAAAAAAACCGCTATATTTGTAATTAAAAAATTCGCAATTTTCTTGGTGTTCTAAATGTTTTTATTTAATTTCTTTTAAAGATCACTAATAGTTTAGCAAAATTTGAACATTTAATGAAAAAATTACAAAAGTCCTCGTGTTATTGATCGAGGGACTTAAGCGCATTTTTGTCCCAGCGATCAGTAATTGATTAACAAGTCACTTCCAGACCTAAAAACCAAGATCCAGTAAGATCCAGGTCACTTCCAGACCTAAAAACCAAGATCCAGTAAGATCCAGGTCACTTCCAGACCTAAAAAACCAAGATCCAGTAAGATCCAGGTCACTTCCAGATCTAAAAAACAAGATCCATGTAAAACTTCCAAAAATTTAAGAACTTACTCATTTAACGGATTTTCATAATTCAAACCTCATAACGGTCAAAAAAAAATTCAATCATTGTTCAGTAAACACTGTTAAAACATCGAAAAACATTGAAAAACACTGTAAAACAATGAAGAAACGTGTTGTTGTTTTTGTTGTTGTTGTAAATGAAAATGAAAAACTGTTAATTATAGTATTTATGCGTTGATTTGAGACTTCTAAATGACCGATAACCCAATAACTTGATAGAACGAAGCTATTAAAACAAACCAGAGCTCTCTACGATGTCTAGTTTTCGAGATCTCGCGTTCCAGCCGAACAGCCGACCGAACGAACGAACAAAGTGCATTATTAAGCTACCTTTTTGAAAACAAGTTTCAAAAATGCGCTAAAAATTTTTGATGAACGACGTTTATTAACGCAAAAAAGTTACCTAAAAATTTTTCGAAAAGGAAATTTCATGCAAACTTTGAGACTCAATATCTCTTTAATGGGCAAATTTGGCACCTTAATATTAACATCACATCATCATCAAAGCTCAAACTATGTCTTATTTCTAGTTTCTAGTTCGTTGTATCATAATAAGTTATTTAAGTTTTTAAACTGCATATTTTACGAATTTTCAAAAATATTTAAGCATTTTTACTACTATATGCTATGATTTTCTCGTTTAATTATAAACTTTTGATGATTTAAAAGATAAAAATCGATTAAAAGTAAGTAAAATGAGTCTAATTAATAGAAATATTTACGATTAAAAATTTCACTGAAATTGTAAACAAAAAATTTGTGAAATTCAAAATAAATTTAGATAAGTTAGACAACGATTTGAAGCCTTATATTCGCCCAGAGATAGTTATTATTACCATCTTCAATACAGCCTAAAGAAGATCAAGTTTATTTTCAATGAAAAAAATCAATTTTTTTCGATTCTAGATCATTGTGGATTGGTTGAATTTTGAAAATTTTTACTTGAATAATCCGTGTTCTTTAAAATTCAATCATTTCCAAACTGACATTTAATTCAGTTGACACTTCAAGAATACCAGATAAACATCTTCATTTACTCACTTAATATCATAAACAGAATTATAATTTGTTTTCACGCGGATTGGGAATTTCGTTACTTATACTTTTTTTCGACAATGAGAATTTTTAATAATTTTAGCTTAATAACTTGGTTTTGAGCCCTAATAAGTACAACATAAGATGTATTAGATAAGAAACCATCGATTAGACTACCAAAGAAGCTTTAAAAGTGTTTAAATAGTCTAAATTTGGGTTTTGAATTATGTCAAAAACAACAAATTCCAAAAAAAAAGTATAAGTAACGGGCATAAAAATGGAAATATTTCATTAAAGTGTATTAAAGGTACTAGATGACATATAACGATAGTAAATAGGTAAATACATGATATAGGAAATTAAAAGTAGTGAAAAAGTGAGTAAATTAAGAGAGATATAATTTTTTGTGGAAAAATTCATCGGTGGAATCACCGATCATACCCTAAATTTTTATTTTTTTTATTATTCATTTTTGAATTTTAATTAATTGATTCTTGTTCTAGCAACTCAAAAACACGATGTTAACCCTTGCTACAAAATGATTTACGATTAACATGATTTTATTATTATAACCCTTTGTCAGCCCTTTGTTTCATTTGATCAATATTATTGAAAGCTGTTGATAAAATATTTAATATTTGACAGTTTGAAGTTTTAAACCATGTCGGAAAGAGGTAGACCAGAGAACTCTTATAATATATCGGTAATACTTTTATTAAAAAATCTTTAAAATAATTTAAATTATATATATTTTTTTAAATAAGCTAAACTACGTTACTGGTCAAATTATGTCCGAAAACCTCAAAATCTTACATTATATGGAAAATGTTTTTAATAAAATTACAAGATCTAAAAATTTAAATGTCATCATTGTCAGCAGAAATACAGCAAAATTTTTAAAGACAAACATGATCCCAGAAGAAGCTAAATTTAGTTATTCTAATATATCAGGTTTTGCGGATAAAATCAAAATAGTTATGACTAAAATATTAAAAGATGAACCAATTGAGTGCATACGGTTAAAGGGAACCAAGTCTGGAGAGGTTTTTATGACATTCGATGTTCATTTAGATATTATAGTTTTTGACAAATATAAAATTGACCATTAAAGTCAAAATGAAATCTTTAAAATAAACTAAATTCGTTCAAATATCAAGCTATACATTATGTATCAAATGATTCTAATCCAATTTACATATAGATATGATTGTGCTGTTAATTTTATCAGTATGAATTTTTAGTATCTAGATACTTTATATCATGTATAATTTAACTCCGTAATTTAACTTAATTTAATTTAATCCTAACTTTCATTTCCATTTTAATTTAATCCATTTCCTTCTAACGCTAACTTTGTTATTTTAAACATCTTCAAATATATTATTATATCAATGATATTTAATTTTTGTTAATGTTCAAGCATATATCAAACTAAAAGGATTTTATGCGTCATAAAAATGTTTTATTTATTGTCACGCGTCTTTTGCAAAAGTAATAAATAATTAATAATAAAAAAAAACTGGATGTACTGGCTTTTTAAATTTTTAAAGCGATAAATCCCTGTCTATCATGTTTGAATTCGATTATAGGATTATAGGACAATTCCACAGATTAATCATTTTTCTTTAATATATATGTGCTCATATAAAAAAGTGACCTTTAAATTTTTGAAAATTAGTAACGCCATCATTAGTATTTTACACATAAAACAATGGAAAATAGTGATGGTGTTAGTTTTGTTTGGGGCGATAATTTTTTTTAGTCTAATAGATTGATTTATAGTACAAAAAAGCACAATATAAGATAAGGAGCCATCGATTTGATCATCAAAGAAGCTATAAAAGTGTTTAATTAGTCCAAATTTTGCTTTTGAATAATGTCAAAATCAACAAATTATTTATGTAAAATTTCATCTGTAGAATCACTCTTTAGCACATTTTTTGAAAGTCTACGGCGGCTTTAATGGAAAAACGTTCGATTTCGAATCGAAATTTCAACGAGTAAAAAAATACCTAGATATGAAAATATTTTTGCAAGATAGCTGTATTTTTTGAATAATTGCTTTAATTGAAGCACTTTAATCGAATGAGTTCAAAAGGTTTTGCACAGCATCCTTGCTTTGAATGGTAATGATTTCAAAATGCGCTTCTGCACTACATATATATTGACATATTTTTACTACTTTTTTTTATGGACTTGATTGTTTGCCTTTGAAATATTAATTCATCAGAAATTTTTTTTTTTATTAAATTCAAAGGCATTTAGGTTCTGAAGATATGTCAACTTCTCCACCAAATTATGATTTTGAAGGTGATCCTTTATTAGAGGCATATATGAACGCGAAATTTAGTGAGGAAATAAGTGAAAAAATGAAAGTTCCTAAGCGTAGTAAGTTACATATTAGAGAGCACTTAGATATTAATGGTTGAACAAGTAGCTATAGTTAAGATGATTATAATTTTGTTAGAATTAAATTTTAAATAAGAAACTATAATAAATTTTTTTATAAATAGTCTCTGCAAATGGAGAAATTGTGCAGGATCATGAAATCTTAAATGGACATAACATGAATTCGTGGAATTATCATGACGAGCGAGTAGATATGACTGTACCTGATAGAATTGTCGTTTTGGGTCAGGATAAACATTTAGGTAATTACTTTCGTCAGAATGATTTGAAAGTTAAATTAACAACATTGTTTAAAAACTAACTTATGCAATCATTGCCAATTGCATCTTTCGTTTATTTGTAAATATTTTAATGCTACTAGTATTGTCAGGTACAAAATCTGCACCACGCGAAATTGTTTTGGAAAACTCTATTCTACCCAAAGATCCCGGATTCATAAGAGTGTCTACACCACCAAGGGTTATCACCCTTAACGATCATCATTTTCCTTTTTATGCTTCCGAAGAACATGAAAATGAATTAGATGATTCAAGATATTTTGAGCCGAAAAATTTACACTTTTCGGATGATATTAATAAAGGAACGAAAAATCCAAAAAAATCACATCACAATTCCCAGGAATTAGTTATCAACCACAGGTGAAATGTCTTTACTCGAAAGAATTTTCAAATTTGAAAAAAAATATTTTTTTATAGAGACGAAGCACCACATTTTAGTGGAATGGGTTCAGTCGAAAATCTTTCACAGTCTCACGACGAGATATTGCATTTAAGAAAACAAGTTGCAAAACTAAATCGACGACTTTTAAATGTTGAGATTGACAACTTACAGCGAACGCAACGGGAGAAAATTCTTTGCATTGCTGGTGTAGCATACTTTATACTAAAGGCGCTTTTCTGGTTTAATAGAAAATAATTATGATGCATATAAAACTAATTTATTTGCATAACATGTAATGAATGACTAGTTGAAACAATAATTGGTTCTTTTCTAAATTCTTTAATAGGTACTGTAATACAGTTAGAAAAAATGTTAATTGTAATTCGTTAAGAATTTGATTTTTAAATTATGATTGTATTAAAACTAATATTAATCAATTTTAAAACTTAATTATTGAAAATCGTGAAAAGTCAGAAATTTGTTTACATCCTTGATATGCATGTGATAAAACTACTGTAAACTGCTGTAAACATGATTTGTTCAGAAATAAAAAAATAGCTGAAAAAATTTCAATAAAATATTTTATTTTTGCTGCTTAGGGAAAATGAGTTTATTTTAAAAACTTTATTGCTCTATTTTTTAACATGAAATATAATTTTAAGAATTTTTTAGAATTTCTGGTCGTTCATCAATTTTAAAATTTTTGATTTTTTATTATTACATGCTTTTATTTTAATTATTTAATTTTCTTACCTTTGACAATTTACGATAGAAATTGACAAAAAAGTAAGTAAGTAAATGCTAAAAATTGTATTTTGTTGCTTTAAGATCAACAACTTGTATAAAGTTATCAAAAAAATTGCTAGAAATATAGTCAAACTATGTATGTATTGCAACAAAAAAAAAAAAATCAGATACGGATATGTTTTAAGTTAATTTTGGAATAATCACAAAATGCATTATGGACAATTCCATGAATAGATTTTTCTCCAAATCAAATTTGTTTGATTCCTGAAGTATAGAACAACACATTTTTTATCTCAATATTTAGAAAAAAAAGGAATCTACTAAGTTCTTTTTCTCATTTTTTTAAGTCATAAGTAATTAATTAAAGAAATATTTCAATTATACGAAATAATACTATTATTAGACAATGACCTTACCTAACTAATATTAAATAACAGAATAATTTCAGAATTTTAAATCAGTAGGGTTCGACAATTGCATACAAGTATGCGCATGCATATACAAGGCATGCATACAAGTTCTAGAATTTACATGAAATTGTTACTCTTGTATGCAAGACTTGCAAATTGTATGCGCATACTTGCAACAATTGTCGATCCCTACTGAATTAAATGATATTACAAGTGAATTTTGGATTTTCACTCTTCGATGGATTTTTCCTTATGTAATTAAAAAACTTAAAACGATGACACATTTTTCAAGAAATTCGTTGAATTGTTCTAACATATCTATATGTAGTCATTCAAAAAAAAATCGTGCCATACAAAGCCAATACTATCACAATAGAGTTCGACAATTGTATGCAAGTATGCGCATATAGTTTGCAAGTCTTGCATGCAAGTGCAACAATTTCATATAAATTAGATCACTTTAGTATGCAATACTTGTTTCTGTATGCGCATGGAAATGATGAACCCTATATAACATTTTTCCATTGCACTACGTGTAAAATACGCATGATGGTGTTAGTGATTTTTTACGACTACATACACAAATATAAGGGTTCGACATTTGCATGCAAGTGTGCGCATGCAGAAACAAGTCTTACATACAAGTGCTAGAATTTACATGAAAATGCGTTATTTTCGTCTGTTCACTTTAATGTTAGATTAGAACACTGTTAACGGCGGCTTCTATACTAAGATTCAAAAATCCGCTAAAAATCATCCGGAGAATTGCCCATTACAAATTTCTTAAATGTTTATTACATTCAACAGTTTATTTTTTGTTCTAGAAATGTTTTTAAGGAATCTTTTTCACTACTTATTATATTAATATAGAACAAATTACATTTATAGGGATTTATTTTGTTTTTGGTCCATTAATTATTTAATTTGTTTGTGTTTAAACAAAAAAAAAATAATAAATATTTTAAATGTTTACCTCAAGTTTAATTTAAAAACTTTATAAATTTAATTATGTAATTATATGTATTCCTAATGATGAGAAATGTTCTGGTGCAAAAGCATTATTTCTGTGTGCAATATCATAATATTTTTAAATTCATTTTTAATATAGCAACACTGCTGCAACACTACATGATTCATTTATTTTTTTACAAGTAATTCTCAACCAAAGTTTTTGTCTGCAACATTAAAAAAATATTTCAAATTTCTGTAATTATTGCGAGACTTGGCTTGTAACTACAGACATTCAACAAAAGTTACGGGTTTTTGTGAATCGCTGCTATAGACGTATACTAAAAGTATGGTGGACTGGTGATCCACTTGACTGGCCGTCAAACCAAGTACTGCTGCAAAGAGCTGGTCAGGAAGACATTAATCGGGAAGTCCTCAAACGAAAGTATGGATGGTTAGGACACACGCTACGAAAACGAAACACTAGAGAATGTGACGTAAATGGGATGGAAACACAAACATGTTTCACCGCGCTTGGATGGAATCCACAAGGAAAGAGACGCCCTGGTGCTCCAAAGGCAACTTGGCGTAGAACAGTGATGCGGGAATGTCAATTAGATGTCAAAACAGAGAATTTATACAAGCTTTGTGATGTGGCCAGTAACAGAGTCAGATGGAAGGCCTTTTGTAATAACCTAGGCTCCAAGTCGGAGCATGGTTCCAGTAAGTAAGTAAGTAAGTATTAAAAAAATATTAGAGTTTAACAATTGTATACAGTTTGCAAGTCTTGCATAAAAGTGCAACAATTTCAACTAAATTTCTAGCACTTGTATACAAGACTTGTATCTGCGCATACTTGTATGCAATTGTTGAAGCCTAAAAAATATTCAAAGCCTCGTGTTATTAGTCGAGGAACTTAAGGGCAAATCTACAGATAAATTGAACTGAAATTTTTGATGCAAAATTTTTTAACAATGTAAATGTGTTCCTATCATTAATCGATTATTTTAAAATTGAAATTAAATTTTGTAAACAAAATAATATTTTCACCTCGTTTTTTTAATAAAAATCTGTTCAACTAAACATGTTTAATAATAAGCATAATGGGCATTGAAATGAAGTATATACGAGCAAAAATTGACTTAATGAGTTCTATGTTTTCTAACAATGAAACATTTCTTAAAGCTTCAAATATAATTCTCTTGCTAAAGCTTCAAATTAGCCGAATTATACTCAATATCGTAGATGCTATGCATTTTTGTTAAATATTATTACTTATAAGATAAGAAAATAGTTTTCAAGAATTTTGAGAAAAAGTATATCAAATCAAAAAAAAAAAAGGGTAGATTTACCCTTAAGCGCATTTTTGCCCTGCGATGAATATTTGATTGACAAATCAAAATCCAATCAGTACAATAAAGAAACTGTTTAATGTTTTTTAATATTAACAGTTAAAACAAATTCAAATAATAGACGAAGGAATTTTTTCAGAAATGCGCTTTGAATTTAAGATACATTTCCATTTATGACATAATTGTGTAACTAAAAAATAAACTAAAGACATATTCAAACAGATAAATTCATTTAATTTAATATGAATATCTTATATAATTATGATTTGATTGTGATTGTTTTTGCAAAACAATGTTCCTTTACGTTGCTTTATTTCACTTAAATACTATTTAGAATTTGATTATTTTCCTTTTTATTTTTTTGAAAGGAAATTGAACGAATTCATTGGTTTTAATGTAATATGATGTAATTAACCAGCTAAATTTCGAACTGTGTATTCCTATATAATTGTCTCATTTTCAACCTTAATTCAAATTCATGATATAATATATAATTATTATATACAATGTTAAATTATATTTAATTTTAATTAAATCCAAAAATTTAATATTTTTTGACATATAGGAGCTACCAGAGCTCGCTTAGAATCAATGAACATTTTATGTTTATTAACTTGTATAACCATAAAATAATATCCCATAACAAAAAAGAAAAAAAAAACACATGAGGACAATGTGGCGAAACATTAAAATCTTAAAAAAAAAAAAAAGATTCATAATTTTAGATATTTTAAAGTAGGATTCGACAATTGCATGCAACTATGCGCAAACAGATACAAGTCATACATGCAAATGTAAATCAGTCAACACTTTCATGTAAATAATAGCAATTGTATGCAAGACATGTATCTGTATGCGCATAATTGCATGCAATTGTCGAACCATATTTAAAAGCAAATTTTCAGACATTCGATACACTGGCTACTATAGATTTTTTACCTGGTCCAGGGTAGAAACACTACAGTAAAAAAGCTTTAAGTTTTTTAGGGTTCGACGCATATTTTATACAAATATTGCGTAAAAGTGCTAAAATTTGCATATGAAAATTTATACAGAGCACTTGAATGAAATACATGCAAAAAATTTGCGAATATTGTATACAAGCCGCGTACACTATGTATATTCTAGGGTTCGACAATTATATAAAGGTATGCGCATATTGTTTGCAAATCTTACAAAAAGTTTGCGTATACTTTCATGCAATTGTCGAACCCTACAAGTAATCGAACCCTACTAGGTAATACTTCACAGCATATTTTTCTTAAAAATTTTGACTGTGACATTTTTATTTATGCCATTTATGTCCCTTTGAAATAATTAAATACAGGGAACATACTTCCACTTATTAATTATAATATTTATGAAACTTATACTTTTTTGGAATGTTTCCTTTAATACTTATTATATTAGAAAATTAGAATAAAATTGTGGTTATAAATTTCCACCTTAATATATTCATACAATAATGATAAATTTTTAGTATTCGACAATTGCATGCAAGTATAAATTTCTAAAAATTTTAATATTCCATGATAGTGCCTCCAGGGCAAAAACATTATTTAGGTATATATAATCATTATCAAACCACTTAAATATTATATATGAAATAATTTTAAAAGTTAAATGTTTCGTTAGTTTTAATTTAGCATGTTTAGGACAAAAGAGTTAAATTTCCCAATTAAGATTAAAATTTCGTTTTTCCTCTTTTAATTCTATGTTAAAATTTTCAAAATTTTCCACTCAAATATAATAAATTAATTAATTTGTATTCAAACATTTCATTTGAAAACTAACTTCATACGAAAATAAAATTTTAATTTGATTGTAATTCTTTAATAGCTTGAAGGATTCTTTTTACATGGCCTACTTTATTGACACCTAATTCTTTTAAGTCTCTTCGAGCAAGTGTTAACAGTTCTTTTCCACGTATATCATTTTTGATGAAACTATCAATATATTCCGAAAGTTGCAATGCTTCCAACCAAACTATAACTTCATTAACACCCCAATTACAAACAGTTTCACGAGAACTACTTCTATTTCCACGTGAAGTAGAAGGGATTTGTTCTTTATTACGAAATCGCAACCAAATAGGTTTAGCTTTTTTTCGAAATTCGATATTTTCGTCATAATTTGGAGCAAGGACATTAAGATATATTTTAATTGTTCCATCCTCACTTCGTTGCATAGTACATTTACGTAATTCCATTTCAATATTTGCTAACGATACACTTAGCTTTGTTTCTAAATCTTCTCTCATAATCAAAATATGACCACGTTCACGCAGTAGCTCACATGAGCTTTCATACAGTTGTCGTGTGGAAGCTACTAATTCTGTTAATTTTGTTCTTAAGTTCGGACCATCAAGTAATTTTCCATTTGGATGAATTGCTTCAAGTGAATCAGCGGTCTTAGAAGCAATGGTATACAAATCAGGTTGTAACGATGGATGTGAAATTATTAAAAACTTCACCCATTTTACTAAAGTGCTTACACATTCAATGAAATTCAGCAATAGGTATGTTTCTCGTTCAGTAAATAGATTATCACCCAGTGTTGTATTATATTCAGATGTTACTGACGTTTGTTCACGTGCTATTGATATACTATGTTGCCGTTGTTTTTCATGCCAAGTTTTTAATGAAACTTCTAAATTTCGATTACGTGCAAGCATCTGCACACGATTTTTATGAATTATACGTATCATTCCTGGAGGTTGAAGCCAAGCCTCTCCATCAACTTGAATCGGTACACCCTCATCACCTACAATTATTAAATATGTAATTTTCAGGTAATAGTTCTTTAAATAATAGTTTTTTGCTTTTCATACCTAGAATATTTATTTGAACGCTTTGACATTGTGCAATCCGATGATGTTGCAAATTTATTAGTCGACAAGCTGCCATTTGCATTGATCCAAAAACCGCAACTACTTCTAAGATTCTGTCATCAAAACTTGGTGCGAGAAAAATATCGTCTTGTTTTTTCCCACCCCAAAAATTTGTCCCTCCCATGAAGCTGGGAATATTGAGTATGACTATACCTTGAAGTGAGGGCAAAGGAATTCTTTGACCATCACACTCCAATTGAACTCGTTGTTCAAGATTTTTGTACGTTTTTTGCAACCACTGTTTCGAACCCAAAACACCATACCACATGTAGTTTTTTGCTCTCGATCTACACTTTTCTGGATGTTCCTCCCGTTTCATATGAAAATCAAGAGATATTTTGGCATCAATTCCGATTCCGAAATAATTATTCATTACACATCTTTCGTAAAATCCTTCAAGCAACGTTTCATCAGGATCCATTAACGGACATGCAAGAGAACACAATGTATCAGCATTTGCTAGCAAGCATTTTGATATAAAACCGGATCCAGACTGAACAACATTTGGCCATGACGGTAGACGAACAAGCGGATTTATTATTGGAAGTGTTTTAGATTTAGACTCCTCTTTATATTCATCTTTCTGTTTATCTTCACCTTTGTTATGCTTTTCTCGATTAAAACTTTTTCTTGAACTAAAAATATTTCTTGCAGAATTGAATGTTAATCCTTCATTATTCTACATCAATGAAAATAATATAAATAATAGAAAGTTAATATTAAATTAGTAATTTAGTGGATTACGCTTCACGAGGATATTCACACTATGCATTGAAATTTATTTCAAACTGTCCCAGGAAAAAAGGTTTTGTCTTCAGCAAAACTGAATAAAAAAACATAATACAATTTAACACCATATATTGCACATTGCATTAACAACAATTTAAACTCATTTTCCACATTTCCATATTATATTACATATCATGAAAAACAATTTCTCATTATGCTTTCCCGATATCGGGAAATCCCGTCCCGAGTCCCGAAAATCTTCCAGGACTGGTCCCGCGGGACCAGGTTTTTTAAAAAAATCCTTATAAACTCTTAACAAAATAAAAGAATAAAACTAAAAGACGTTTAAGTTGTAATCAAAAATTTAGAAGTAAAATAAATTATATAGGGTAAAGAATCTAATTTTTTCTTTACAAAGCTTTTCACTTCCAGAAAGGTAAAAAAATGATGAAAGAATGCTACAAAAATGATATATGTGTAGTTTTATGAAACTGTTACTTAACTATAATTAAGTTTTTATGATTCAAAAATTTACCCTAAAAATTCAAGTTTTTACTACAATTTTCAATTAAATATTTTCTTAAGGATTTATCACTGATTCTTAAGGAAGTGGACTAAAATGATAAAACAAACCATATATTTTTACATTAACTAGTATTAAACAGTTAAAGTTAATTAGTTTAACTAAAAAAACACTTTTAAAATATGTAAACATTGAATGTAATTTTTGTGGTAAAAAATCTAATTTTTGTGGTATTTTTTCTGAGAGATTTTTTGGTTGATTTTTCCCTAAAGTTGATGCTCCCATATCTCATTTAAAATTTAAAAATTCGTTAAATTTTTTTTAAATATTTTTTAGTTAATCTATCATTTTACACGTACTTCCCAGACTTAAATTGAACTCAAATAAGTTGAATATAAGTCTGATAATAAATTTAGGTAATCTCCATGAATTTGTACAAGCTTTGTGATACAGCCAGCAACAGAGTCAGATGGAAGGTCTTTTGTAGCAACCTAGGCTCCAAGTCGGAGCATGGTTCCAGTAACAGTAACAGTAATCTCCATGAAAAATTAAGCTAGAAATTCTCAATTGATTATTACCACAAAATTAGATTTTTTTACCACAAAAATTACATTTCATACAACAAAAATTAAATTCACTAATAAAAACAGTTTTTCACTAAAACTGTTATTTTAGGATAGACTTTGATTAGCTTATAATAAACTTCCTTGTTTCCTGAATATTTTGCCGAAAAAATTATCCTAAAAGAATTAACGCGTGAAAAGTTATGAACTTTTAAAGTTTTGAAGAATGAAATTACCACAAAAATTAAATTCTTTACCCTAATTTTATCAAAAAACATGAGAAATATGTAGCTCTAAATTCGTATTTTGAATATTTTTTTTTTTTGAGTTAAAATTTTAAAATTTATAGGCAAATATTATAAACCCAAATTAAACAAACCCTTTTAAATAAACTTATCGATTTCCAGCTAATTTGAGGTTTTACAAAAATTGAAAGGTTCATTGCTTTTTAAATTGATTACAAATATTAAAGATTATTACTCATAACTAAGATTTGTTCCTTTATAATCATATAAACGGTGAATATGATTTGTTTTTTTTCGGAAGTTTAGATACTTCGACTGCTTAATGTACGAGATCAAGCCTAATTTAAAATTCTGGGCAATGTTGGATTAAGGAACGGGTCATAAAGATTTGTGGATAGAACGAGCCTGAAAAGTATCACGTAATATGCTAGATAGCCGCCGAAACGAGAGCCTAAATTTATTCGAAACTTTGACTTGAAAAATTGTTAACTTGATCCTACATATCAATGTGTCTTAAAATACTGTGTACTAAAAAAAAAAAAATCAACTGTATCAATTTTATTTGTAAATCAAATACCTTTATGGTAAAATAAACATTATTACTATTACTATGATAGTTTAACTCAGAATTTTTTTGAGTTATTCTATTTTAAAATCATTTTAAACTAGTCAGGCTCAAGAGTTCTGAAAATTTAAATCCATCAAATCCCGGGATTTCCCGGTCCCGCCCCGATCTCGTCCCGGTCCCGGAAAAGTTTCAACTCCTTTTTTCGCTAAATATGTTTATCAAAAGTATATCATGAATAGTCAATTTGATCAAGATTTTAATTATTGAATGCACGTTAAGCGACTGCTTATGCTTCACATGCAATTATCAAACTCTAAAAACTTCAAAACAAAATGCGGTTTATATATCATATTTTAAATAGGAGTGAAGCAGCAAATTAGAAAGTGGTTTCACCAAAATACCAAAAACAAAATATTCGTCCAATTTTGAATTGGCGTGAATATTTATAAATTGTTGAATTGTATGGGAATTAAAAATCAAGTAGGTACAAGAAATATAAAAAAACTAATTGCAAGTATTGCATGCAAGTGTGGAAATTATAGGGTTCTACAATTGCATTTCAGAATTTACATGAAATTGTTGCACTTGTATGCACGACTTGTATCTGTATGTGCATACTTGCATACTTTTTTTGTAGGGTTGGACAACTGCATGCAAGTATTGTAACATTTCTTGCAAACACTATGCGCATACTTGAGATCTGTTCATAGAGTCACGCGTTTCTTGATCTCTTAGACTCCTATTGACTCACAACAAAAATCAGAAGATTTATGAAAAATTGAGTACCTAATTTCTTGAGAATTGTTATCAACAAAACAAGATATGAAAGGATATAAGATCTACATACTGAAGCAAAAATACCCTCTATTGAGGACTACGTCGGAAAGTTGCAAGCGAATTTCAACACTCGTCTTGCATCGCGAAACACCGAATAAAGCATAACACAAAATAAAGCAAAGCAATTTCAAAGCAAAATCAGAAACTAAGTGACTAAAGGCGACAAGCCTGAATCCTTAAAATTTAAATACAAATATAATGTATCCAAACTTTGTACATAATTAAGTTAAGAATATAATGAATAAAAAGTTTATTAAAAAATGTGTACCTGATTAGGGATTTTAAGATCAAAATTTTTAATATTTAGTATTTTGTATGGTATTTTTTTCTTATTACACATATATATATATTTTGAAATCAATCAAATATTTGAGTATTTGTATTGAAATCTCTAATGATCAATTGTTTTACTGTTAACTTATTTCTCAAAATCCAGCTATTATAATAAAAAAATTATAGGGTTTTTAAATTTCATGTAAATTCAAGCATTTGTATGTAATTCTTGCATACAGTAAATGCACTAGTACAGATTTGTCACAGTAAAATTTACCTTGAACAATGTACCGCAACTAATTCTTCTTGAAGCAGCTGGTGAGCAGTTTAAATTCAACAAGTTCGGATTATGATTAGAATGTCTACGATTGATATCAACTTCTCGCGGAACAGATAAATGACCTGGGGTGTGACTTGAATGTCGTCTATAATATTCACTGCAACGAAGTGTTTTAATGTGGGGCGATGTGAGATGACAGTCAACGGAAGAACTTGATTTTGTCTTTTCAGTATACATTTCATCCTTATCTTCATTATCAGATATATCTGTCAAAATAGCACTTTTATAATCAATTCGTTCGGTTGGAGTTTTTGGTATTTCATATTCTGTTTCAACTGATAGGTCTGTTACGGATCCCTTTAAATATACAATAAAAAATTAAAGAAAATTTAATTTTAATTCATGATTGATTTACCTGTATTTGTATTTTAATTGTGTTTGAAAGTGTACTTTTGTCGGATTCTATGGGTTTTTCTGCTACAGTTGTGTTATAATTAGAACGTATGTCTGTTGTATCCCTATCTTCATTTTCATTGGAACTGTTATTAAAAAACTTTTTATTTGATAATTTTTGGAAAGAGGCACTTTGTGTAGATGCTCGATGTGATAGTCTAAAACTCTTTCTTGCAATATCATTTCCTTCTTCAAATTTTGCCAAACTAGGTAATTTAATTTGTTCTGCATCAGTTGAAGATTTTGCAATATCATGTAAGTCAAATACTTTATTTTCAAAACCAAATTGAGTTGTTATCTCATTTTCTTTTTCATAATTTTTATTTTTTGCAGTGATATTTCTACATGTTGGTAGAGATAAAACAGGAGGATCTATCGTGCATAAAGTCGTTGTATCTTCTGTGATTGTATTATCTTGCAAAGCTCCTAATAAATCATGCCCTAAAACAGAGCTTATATCATCCATCAAGCTCTCTCCATGTAAAGCATCTGTTGTTTCACTTGTTTCTGGTGAGTCAATATGTCCTATTCGGTCATCATTTAAATCTTGAATCATTTCACCAACATTTAATGAAAAGGATTCAGATATTCGATGATCATAAATTTCTGATGCAACGCTAAATTCTTCATTACTTATTGCAGAAATAATATCGCTAGTTTCACCTATTATTTCATCAGATGATGATTGATCCTTTGGAAAATATTTTAAAATATAATCATGATTTTAAAAATAATTTTATAGTTGTTACTTACTGGCACATCTGTATCAATGATTGTCATGTTATCGTTTGAATAGACGCTACTAATTGTAGGAGGTCTTTCCAATGAAGCAAATGATAAAACTGGAAGTTGTAAAGAGTTTGAAACTTTTGTAGTTTCAAATTTTTTTGATTGTATTCGCATGGATTCCGATGAAAATGACGCGTCTGCTATTTGAAAGGAATTATTTTCTTGTTCATTTACAATTAATTCTTCCTCATTTTCTTTTTGTTTCTTTTGTAAATTATGCAAAAAATTTCTTTCATACACTTCAATAGGACAAAATGCAAGCATATCATCTTTTTCTCGTTGCTCTAAATTTAATTTGTAAGTTATTTTACTATTTTGTTTTTCATCTTCGATACGATTGATTGTCGTAAGATCATATTTAAATTTCAAATTATGTTCAGTATGCCGTACAGTTAATAAGTTGGAAGTTTTTGATGATGCCTCGCTTCTTTCCGAATAATTCTCTTCTTCTACTTCCAATATACTATTAGAAAATATAGAAGTTATAATTTTCAATCCATTAATATGAATCTTCTAATATATTTAAATTTGTATTTGGGGTTCGGCAATTGTATGCAAATATTCACATAATGTTTGAAATTCTAGCAAATAATACATGCAAATTGTATGCGCATCCTTACATGCAATTGTTGAACACAATAATTTAACTTACTTTTCTGGTACACCTGAATTACGCCTACTTTCATCAGCAAATTGACGTGGAACAGGCAAACTAAGCGTATTAAAAAAAAAATCATCGACAGAGTCACGTCTAATATCAGGAAGAGGAGAAATGCATGTTAATCGAGCAGTTGATGTGGCGGAATTATTGCATGGAATTGGAAGAGGCGAGGTACATGGTGATGTTTCAGAAGATGATGTTGGTATAAGTCGCTGTAAATTTGTTCTTAAAGACATTTTTCGAAAATTTCCTTCTCCTTTTGTTTTGGCGTCAACATGCTCTATAATATTGTGTATAGTACGTTTTAAACTATTTGCTCTACTTTGAACAGCTTCCTTTTCAGATCGTATCATCAAACGACTTATACGCTCTTTAGCATTAATTTTATCCTTTTCTGATTTTCCAAATGAAAATCTTCGTTTTCTTGGTTCACTAAAAAAATATAAAAATATAAAAAAGGAAAAAATTAAGTATCACCTTGTAGAAATTGAGAGTTATGAAAACAGAAAAGCCTGTTAAAAGTAGGGTTCGACAATTGCATGCAAATTCTAGAAATTACATTAAATTGATGCCATTATAAGGAAGACTTATATCTGTGATTCGAAGTTACTTGGTCGCAGAATGGTTTAATATATAATTATTGCAACACCGATTCAGCGATCTTGAGTTCGAGACTCGGCATGCGAAATTTTTCGCGAGTCTTTTTTCGAATCATATGTAGTGGAAACGCGGCTTCCAGGCCTCCCTTTGTTGGCTAGAGACAATAAGCTGATAATAGCTACATAAAAGGAGTGATTCTGATCACACTATAAACTGTAACTCTATTGAGAGCAGTGGTCTGGCGCACCCTCACTTGTTAAACAATCATTAGCCGCGAATCGCACAAGCACAGCTCTGGATCTCAATGATCTGAATAGCTAAAGGTTTTTTTGTCGAACCCTAGTTTCATTCATAAACGTTTTTAAATTTTACTTATTTTAGGGTTCGATAATTGCATCCAAGTATCCGGATACAAGTGTTAGAATTTACATGAACATTTTGCATTTGTGTCTGTATGCGCATACTTGTATGTTATTGTCGAACCTTAAAAATTTTCCATTGGGGAAATCAAAAAAAAACCAAATTTCAAATAGAATTTTAAGTGCATTATTTCTCTATAGCTAGTCAGGTTTCATGCTATGCTTATGTATTTTTCTAATTTCTATCACCTCAATTAACTAATTACTATCTAAAAATATACCATTAAAATACAAGCAGTATAACAATAATTGTGCACTTTTCAAAAATTCTGTTCATTTCGCGAATCGCCCATATTATATATCATTAGAATAATTAATTAATAATTTTACTTTTCTGGAGTACGCCGTTCTGATGCGCTTCTGAAAGCAATTTCTTCCATAGTTTTCAGCAGATCATCTCCTGTATGATCACCATTTTCTTCGTCTTTTAAACTATCTAATAACATTCCCATTTTGTCTCTAAAAAAAAATTATTAACAAAAATGCAAAATTACTTAATTTTACATAGGTTTTTTAAAAATAAAGATATGCGCACCGTAAAATATCACATTTAATGAGTAATTGCTCATCATAACGATGGGTTTCACTAATTCTGGCTATGAACTCGTTAATTGTTTCACAGAGTATTCTAACTGATGCAATTACAACTTGAAAATCATCTGTTTCAATAATTGACTGCAATAAAAATTTAATTAACATCATAAATGCAAGGTTTTTTAATTAAAGGACGTTCACTTATTACATAATGCGAAAAATCACCTTTTTGACTCCTCTATAACAAAATCTCTATAGAAAATGATTTACATTGATTGAGGAGTAACAAAATCTCAAAATCCCAAAAGGATTACGTAATAAGTAAATATATATATATATACAGACTTTTACAGACTTTTGTGATTTAATTATTACCTGTAAATGCCAAGTTGCATTATCTTCAAATTGTGACAAGATTGCATCAGGTGAATGTGAAATGGACATGCCCCGTCGAGGAAATGAAATTCCTTTCTCAAATACCATAATACTCCAGCGATCGAGCATTTTGGTTGATGCTTTTTCATAACGATCTAATAACTGCGGCAGATGTGCATCATCATCACAAGAAGAGCCCCAACCAAGGACCCTAGCCAGATCATTACCAGTTCCTAAAGGTAGAACAGCAATTTGACATTGTTTCTAGGTTTAAGAAAATAAACAATTAAAATAAATGTTAATATACAATATTTTATCTATGTAATTTTAGTAGCGTTCGACAGTTTTATGCATATATGCACATATTCAGACAGATATAAAGATTCTTAAACAAGATATATATAAAGATGATAAATACTTACGTGCATGTTTAATCGATCAATTTCGGATAAAACCCATCCAATTGACCCATCTCCACTACATATTAAAATTCGAAACGGATCAAAATGACGAAATAATCTTAAACCTAATTCAGGTCCTGTTGAAATTAAATCAAATACTTGTGCAGGATTGAGTATCTGTTTAAAACGTCTAAGAAATTTAACACCTTGATTGTCACCTGATTTAGAATTTACAAAAACAAGAAGTGGTGAAAAGCATGTTCCAGTGGGTTTGACTACATCCCATGCATCATCAACACCAATTGAATGTAAACATGTTGGTGGAACTACAGACACTTTACTCGTACCGAGAGGACATCGAACATCCACATTTGGTCTACAAGCAGTGTGAACTGTAATTTTACACCACAAACATCTCCAGTCTTGTAATCGCAAAACTGAACCACAAGTTTTTTCACAATGAATGCATTTTGCTGATACTGGTAAATTTCCTTCTTGCCATTGATGTGGCATAATTAAATTACCATCTGGATCTTCAATTATTTCTTTTCCTATTTCAAAAGTTAAATACAAATTTTTTATTTAATTTTTGAATGTAAATAAAATTGAAGATAACATACCTACAGACGCGAGAGTAGTCCATTTACAATTTGATATTGCCTTTGCTGCACATCTTTTGTGTACTTTAAACTTACAAACCTCACATGATAAACCATGAGATGTAACCCCCGAAAGCGCTTCTTTACATACCTAAAAGAATTAAAAAAATAAAATTAAAAAAAAAAAAAAACAACTTAATAGATAGGTTCATACTAACAAGGATGAAATTTTTCTTCAGTGGTTATGTTAATCAAAAATAAAACTTACATTACAGTATGTTGGACGAGCGTGACTTGTTGCATACCAATGATGATTTCCCGATAAAAAATCATGCTGATCTGATGGGATAGGGTCAAAAAACTCTTTAGCAGCAGCAGTTTTTAATGCTTGACACCAATCTTCCATTTCTTTTTTGGTTTCTGCACCGAGCACTAACGATCTAGTCGGTGTTATGATCTAAAATGTAAAACAAAAGTATACAATCTATTTTTTAATCTTTTCTATAATAAACTGTTTAAAAGTATTTTATACAAGTGAATTTCATTTGCATTACCTGAAAAGAATTGTTAGTATTTTTTTTAGTGCTACACTCGGCAAAACATAGGTTTGAAAGATCTATTTCATCAAATAGTTCACTCTGAAAGAAAAACAAGTATCGTATTTAAATTTAATCCCAAAAACGATAAGTATAATATGCATTATTATGGATCGACAATTGTATGCCGAATGCATGCAATTATCGAACCCTTCATACAACAGACGCTTAGATATATTGAGATATGTTTTGATTAGGTTTCAACAATTGGATTGCGAACCCCTACTTTAAACGGATCGCTACGTCCATGCTTGTTTAATATTATTATAAGAAATTTTTAGTCTCTTAAAAGAATTTCACAATTTTTAAAAAAAGAATATGATTTTTATTTGTATTTTAAGTTCTTTAAAAATTACCTTTATATCTAATATTTCCAAATCTTCAAAATGTATATATTTGCACTATTGTTTTGCAATTACCTACATCATTCACTTTATAATTAGGTATTTTTCAAGTATTAATTTTAGTACTTAATTACTTTTAACATTCAAAAACACAAAAAAAAAATAGTAATCCCTTTGGAAAACAGATTTAAAATTTTTAGGGATGATTATATCTTATATTATATCCTTATATATGATTTTATGATAATAAATAAAAAATTTTAATTTGTTTTAGTTAAATTTTATGTTTTTTTTTCTCCAATCAAATTTTATCATAATGGTTTTCTCAAATAGTAATTATTTTAAACTCTTTACTTCATAAAATTTCACGAAGAATACGTTTTATAGACATTTAATCGATTATTTTATATTTTATTGCTTTTGAATTGATAAAATGATTGTACGAAGTGGTTTTTTTTTATAAAACTAAGTATATAAACTTTTTTGTTGCAACAATTCACTTTTTTTTCTTATTATTCATATGTTTTATTTCTACAATTTGTATTTATTAAATTTTTCGTGTTTTTGGAAAAAATAAATTCTGCCATACACATCTAAATCAATTTCACTAAAAAGTTGCTAAAAGCAAAAATAATCTCTTCTTTTTCTATTTAATTTTAGTTTTTACTGTTCTACAATTCTTTATGTCCCTCGTTATTGGATGGTAGCTTCGAGTTTACTGAGCAAAAAAAAAAGGAAAAGCTTGTCCTGATTTTTTCATTCTCAATTCCAGGGCTTTTGTTCGACGATAAATGTAGAAAAATGTCAGGTTTTGGCTTCGGATAAAGAGCATAATTCGTAACTGAGAGAGCTTTTCATATTGTTATGTAATTTACATGTCAGTTCTCATAAAAAAATAGATGATATGGAAAATTAGTAAACCTGTTGGAAATGCCATGTGCCACAAATAAATATCATGAGAATAAAATTCTCTCATATCAATCCCCTTATTTTATATTCTCAGAAAACTTTTCTGATATTGTCAAATAAAATGAAGAACAGGTGTGTAATTATTATTTACAAAAAAAAAGAAAAAAATAATAAATACCAATGTTCATGTATATGGTACAGAACTTATCATTTACTTTAATATTTTAAAAATATTTATAATTCAATTTTATTCTTAATTGTAATATTTTTTATGTAGTGATTTTTACTTACTTCAGATGTTTTAGCATAAAACAGCTTATGGCCTTCCAATTTAAAATATCTTCTTTTCCATCTTTGAAATGTCCATGTTTGCTTTAAAAGATATCCTTCTTTTGTTGTCTGAATGATAATTACGTGAAATAAAATTGATTATTACTACATATCATAACACTATGCTTCCTCGAAATTCCGGTCCCGATAAATTTTCGGGATTTAAATATCCCGAGAATAGCTGTAATTTATCACAGCGAAAATCGATTACATAGACATTATTAAAATGTAAAAAATTTTGCTTTGCCGAAATTCCGGTCCCGAAACGTTTCCGAGACCGAGACGGGATCAAACTTTTTTTTGACTAAAAATTAACCGTCTTTTATTTTAAGTTTCTTTATTTTGTTAAGAATTTATAAAAAATATTTTTAAAACCTGGTCCCGGAAGATTTTCGGGACTCGGGACGGTCCCGGTCCCGGTATCGAGAAAGCATATTAAAAATCACCTAATAATTGGAATTTTCGATCCCGAACCCGACTATTGAGATTTTCGGAATCCCGGGATTTTTCGGGATCGTCCATTTATAACAGCTCGAGAACATATTCGTCCCATGCATGAACTATTTGAACAATGAATGGACGATAAAAATAATCATCCATTAAAAGACGATTTTTTTTATAATACATAAATTCTTCAGTAAAGTCAACGTAAAATGATCCATGTAATAATCCAAATGATCCAAGTATTTTATTATTATCATCTTTTTGGTCAGTTAATTATTTAATTTAACGTTTTGGTAATCTTGAAACATGTTTGAAGGTTTGAGCTATAGCGATAGGCCAAGCTTCGCTTAGCATAAGTTTGAAGAACTAGCCAAAATTGATAGGCAAAAGTTTGAAGGACTAAGCTAGACAGATAGGCTAGTAATTTTGTAAGAAAATAAATGAAAAATTTTTTGATCGTCATGAAAACATTGGAAAATTGTTTGAAAAACTTTAAAATTGGAAATCATATCATAAAATAGCATTCAAAGTACGACAAAATAGTTCGAAAATATGAGAATTGAACCCGTGACCCGATTGGAATTTCTTAAAGGAATCTTTTTAAGGGCTAAATAAATTTGAACAAGACATAAATAGACAAGAAAGCAAGTTAAGAGAAACAAGGTGATAATAACAAAAAAAACCTCTTGTGTTTCATCATATGGAAATTGATTACTAATTCTTGAACTTATTTAGAAAGGAATTGCAGTAATTTTAGAAGACTTACATTGAATATAGATGATTTAACATTGCTTGATAATCGTCGATTAAATTTTTTTGTTGATTCTATTTCCGCTTCACTTTCAGATGATTCTTCATATTGGTGTTTTGCGGTAACATGCTTAGCCATATTATAATTGGACTCAATGAGCCATTAAATTGTTTGTCTTTTAAATGTTATTGCTATGTATTTAACTTTATGTCATTCTCTTTAATTTTCATATAGAATAATGATCAAAATTTTATTTTATTACCAGCTTAATTTTTTTTAATGACATCTCGAAATTGTCATTTAATCTTTCTTTTAAATTTATCAAATATGCAGCCTATCTATTGTAATATCTGTAATATCCATTTACAATATTTCATTGCACAAACTCAAATATGTAGTATATTTCTGAATCCTAAACTTGGTGCAGTAAAATTATTTTTTCTTTCCATTTCAGCTACAGGTGAATAATGCTATCAAATCACAGAATCACATTTTTCAAATTCTAATCTTTTTTATAATTATTAATTAGCAAATTAATAGCTTGATTTATTCTTAGCATAAAACAGAACATTTTCATCAAACTGTAATGGGAAAGTTTTTACATTATTTTTTAAGAACTAAAACTTTGAATAAAAAAAATTCCGGAAATATTGTTATATCTGATATTCTTTCATTATTTTTGTCATAGCTCTAAATTAAATTTTTTTTATGTATTTTACGAAAATGAATAGATTGTTTCACTCCGAAAATTTTCAATCCAAATTTTTGGAAATAAAAGAAAAAACAGAGCGAATCAAAGTAAAAGTTGAATTATTATCACTCTTCTCCACAAAAGAACTAATTTAATTTCTTTTGTTTAACACTGCAAATATTTTTATTCACTCAATCGCCATGTTTAAAGAGCTAGGAGTTGATTCAATTCTCTTTTGTGCTAGATATATATACTCTCAACTTATGTACAAACAAAAAAAAAACAGAATTTCCTTTTATTTTTCTCCGTTTTGTGCACGCTCTCAAAGCATAAAATTCTCTATGTTCTGTTTTATTTGTGTTTGTTTTCGTACATTCACAGTTTCCAAAATTCTCTTAGTTCCTTTTCCATAAAAAGAGCTTTAAAAAAGCTCAAGCTTCATTTAATTTATCATCACTGATAAATTGCTGAAAGAATAAAAATTTTTAGCGCATTTTTTTAACTGTTTTTTGCTTGAAAAAAAAAGCTTGAAAAAGTAGTCAGAAGCCTTGTTCGTGCGTTCGGATGTCGCAAATTATTTTTAACAAGACATCATAGAGAACTCCAAATTATTTTAATACCCAACACACTAATATTTTAATTAACAAATTTTGATTTTGGTCAAAACAACACGTTTTTTCAGTGTTTTACAATGTTATTCAATGTTTTATAAATTCGATAAATGATGAATTCTTAAATTGATGCATTGGATCCTACTGTATTTTGTTTTGTTAGTCCTGAAGAGAACTGGATCTTTTTTCGTGGGTCAGGGAGCAGACGTATTAATCAATTACTGATCGCTGCGACAAAAATGGGAGTAATGGAAGTAACTTGATAAGAACGAGTTCTTTTGTAATTCTTCTTCTAAAAGTCTGAAAGAGTAAAATTGGTGCGAACTGAAAAATTAGTCATAACATGGATATATATATATATACAAGTTTTATGAAACGCTTTATTTAAAAGTATATTTTTAATTGTTTTTAGGTATAATTAATCGATTAATCCTGTTTAATCGTATGGTTCATACTTCAGTTACTTTTTTCCTTTGATTTTAACGAAATTTGACTTGAACTCTGAAATTGCAACACTATTTCCGTTTTTTTCATCAAAATCACACCAGTCTCCATTTTCAATTTCAACATTTACAAAGGTATTTCCTAGTTAAATGGAATTTAATAAATATAATTTATTTAATATTCTAATACAATGTTAACTGAATGCATACCGTTATTGGATGATTTGACAACAAATCCCTCGCGAGGATCAAAATCTATGGGCTCAATTCCTCTGCAATCGAATGTTACAATAGGCTTAAATTTTCCAGTGTCATCTTCAAGATAAATATCATTTGAATCTTCAACAATATCTATTGTATTTTCACGGGAACACATTTTACATTTTATTAACATATTAAATCCCTTTGCATTGCGAGTATTTTGATGAGTTCTTTCCTAATTATTAAATAGTTATGTTTCACAATTTATATAGTTATGTTTTATTACCTCTTCACAAATGTCGTGCCAAACATCATCAGATTCTCCACAATTATTACATCTCAATTTAAGGAAATATGAATAGTTATAGCCAGTTTTTATTTCCTCTATATTTTCAAACATACACGAAATCTGAAGACTAATGAAAACCATTGCTAAATTTACGCAAATTCGTTTTTTAAAAACGTAATTGACCTGTTATAATATATTAATATATATTCGGTGTTAGAGAATAATCTTTATATTCATAAATTATTTCAAATTATCTAAAATTAGTGCTTCAAATGATGAAACAAACAAATAAAATAAAATGAAAATAGCACCTTTAACCAAAAAAATTACAAAAGTCCTCGTGTTATTGATTTAGGGGCTTAAGCGCATTTTTGTCCTAGCAATCAATAATTGGTTAATAAGTCAGTTTCCGATCTGCAAAATGAGATCCAGTAAAATTCAGTTCACTTCAAGACATAAAAACAAGATCCAGGTCACTTTCAGATCCATAAAACAAAATCCAGTAAGATACAGGACACTTAAAGACATAAAAAAAACAATATCCAGAACACTTCCAGACCAAAAAAACAAGATCCAGTAAGATTCAGGTCACTTCCAGATCTTTAAAATAAGATCCAGTAAGTTTATCGAAAAAATGTACAATAAAAATAAAATTTTCTTATAGCGGTTTCTTGAAATTCAAACTTTCTAACGGATTTGCAAATTTCAAAATATTGAGCAATGCAAAAATGTGAGTCCATATTAAAACAACGATTTTCAGAAATTCGAAACCTCATTTTTACGAAAACTTAATTTTACGAAATGCTCATTATTACGAATGACTCATTTTTACGAAAAATTTCTTTTCATACAAATTTAATATAAAATTTAAATTTTGAAAAACCGTTAAGAAAAAAACGCATTCTGACTGATAAAATTTTGTTTAAAAACAATCAAAAATAAATTTTTATTACATTTAATACATTTAACTATTGTGTAAATGTAATATTAAATAATTTTTGAACTTTTTTACAAAGAAATTTGTCAATAAAAATTTGTTAGTAAATCAACGGCTTTTCAAAATTTGAAATTGATACTAAATTTAGGTGTATGAAGAAAAAATTTTTCGTAAAAATGAGTACTTCGTAAAAATGAGGTTTCGAATTTCTGAAAATCGTTATTTTAATATGGGCTCCAAAAATGTCTTTCCTATGTCTAGTTTTCGAGATCTCACCCGAGATCGGCACATATTGAAATGTTGTCACCACGGTGACAGTATACTTAGGACCAATTGGCAGCCACTTGGCAAAAACAACCAATCAGATTTTTCCCGAACGATCAAAGTGTCTCATTAAGCTACCTTTTTGAAAATAAATTTCAAAAATGTGCTAAAAAAACCAGTACGTTCGCAAAACTTCCAAAAAAATATTACCACTAATCAGTTTGTGAAATTTCAGAATAATTTCTTAAATCAATTGTATTTTTTAAAAGCTTACAAAAAAATAGTCTTTTATCATGCATGTACTTAGGAAGTCATAAAGCGATTTGTTCTCTCAAAACTTACCTAGGTAATCAATTTAAAAACTCAAGATGATCAAATTTAAATGCATAATAGAATTGTAAATTCCGTTAATTAAATTTTTAATACGTATGTAAATATGATTAACAATAGTCATTTTTTATTTTTGAATAGCAAATAAATATTACATATTGTGTATAGTATTATTCTTCAAATATTTAGTGTACTTCATTTTATTAATCATTCACTAACGTTTGCAGCATAACATTGAATAACGAAAATTATTTGAAACTTTCATTTTCTTTTGCTGTAATTATTAGTCAATTTTTAAGATAAGAATGAAAATAATCAATTTCAAAATAATATTTAATAGAATATGTCGAAATCATTGAACACGGAATTAAAGGAAATTTATATATTTGGATATGGAAGTTTGGTAATAATTTTTTTCCTAATAAAATCTGCTTTATTGCTTATTGCTTTATTAATATTTATATTATACATGCTCTAGATGTGGAAAAATAATGATTTTGAATTTGAATTCAAAATACCAGGATTCATAAAAGGATTTAAAAGAAGATTTTATCAAAATTCTATTGATCATCGAGGAGTTTTGGAAAAGCCAGGTGTGGTTTTTAAGTTATATACAAATTATGATTTTATTAAAGCAGATTATCTTCGACTTGAGATTACTCACTCTAGTTTTTTGAAACTTGTTTTTAAAAATGGAGCTTAATAAGATACTTTGCTTGTTCGTGCGTTTGACTAGCATCTGAGTTCTCTTAATCTAGAAATCTTAGTTTGCTTTAGGTAGGGCAAATCCGCGGAAAGCACGAACTGAACAATTTGAGACGTTTTCAATTGAAGTTTTCATTAAAAACACAATGTTTACATCATCAAATCACAAAATTCAATTATTAGGTACTGTTAGGTACGATGAAATGATGCTTTGATAGCAAATTTAGTGAAATTAATTTTGTAAACATTCCAAATTTTTGTGAATTTGTTTTGCAAAAATCGGTTGTGCAGGATCGATTGACGCTATTTTTGTTTATTTTGTGTTTCCTGAAAAAATAATTGAATTTTTCGCAACCATTAGAATTATAAAAATGAATAATGTCAGAGGATTCTACTGAATCTTATTTTTAGATGAATGACTTAAATGCTACAGGATCTTATTCTTATTTCAAATTTGCTGATCAAATGCGGTCAAAAATTCGCTTAAGTCCCTCGATCAATAAAAATTTTGTAATTTTTAGCGCATTTTTGAAATTTTTTTCAAAAAGGTAGCTTAATAAGACACTTTGTTCGGTCGTTCGTTCGTTCGGTCGGCTGACGTTAAAAACTTTTTATCTAGATATCGTAGAGAGCTCGGAATGGTTTTAAAAGATCAGTACCATAAAGTTATTGCGGCGCCGGGCATTTAAAAGTTTCAAATCAACACATAAATACTATAATTAACAATTTTTCATTTTCATAACAACAAGAACACGTTTTTTCATTGTTTTACAGTGTATTTCAATGTTCTTCGAATTGTTAACAGTGTTTACTGAACAAAATTTAAATTTATCATAACCGTTATGTGGTTTGAATTATAAAAATCCGTTAAATTATATGGAAGTGACCTGGATCCTTCTGGATCTCGTTTTGAAATTCTGGAAGTGACTTGGATCCTACTGGATCTTGTTTTGTGGGTCTGGAAGTGATCTGGATCCTACTGGATCTTGTTTTTATGTGCCTGGGAGTTATATAGATCCTACTGGATCTACTTTTTGGGTCTGGAAGTGACCTGGATACTAAACTGACTTATTAATCAAATACTGATCGCTGGGACAAAAATGCGCTTAAGTCCCTCGATCAATAACACGAGGACTTTTGTAATTTTTTGTCTAATTTTGGCTTATAATAGTGATCCTCAAAATTTTGATTTTAATCACATATTGAAATGTTCATCGCGGCGATGAGGCAACAGTATAAGTAAATTTTATTGTTTTCGCCAGTGACTGCGAGTTGTATATGTTAAGTTTGTAATTATTGTAATAAATCGCTTGAAGCAATATCGAGATATTTTTATTAAACTGATGCGAATAATCCAAAGTCGAAAGAAAACTACTTTAGTAAATTTGGATGATTATTAGAATAATTATACAGGCCGTGTGGTAACATTAATCAAGGGTAATGATGAAGAAAGAGTTTATGGAATTGGATATAAAATATTGTCAGAAAAATCTGGTGAAGTATTGAGCCATTTAGACTTTCGTGAAAAAAATGGATACGAGAGATATGAAACATTATTCTACCCTATTGATAATGAAGAAAATGTTAAACGCGTTATTGTTTATGTTGCTGATTCTAGTAATTCATCTTGGAATCCTGATCATGATTTGAACAATATTGCAAAACAAGTTTTTCACGCTGTAGGACCATCAGGTGAAAACATTCAATATGTTTTAAATTTATGTCAAGCCATGAGAGAATATTTTCCAAATCATTTTCATCAAGATTTGCATTTATTTGAATTAGAACATATTTTGATACGAATGCAAAACATGAAACATAGTTAATAGCATGTAAAATAGTTTTTTTTTTTTTAATTTACTGAAAATAAACTCTTACATTCACTTACATGTTTAAAATTGTTTTTGTTTTTTTTTTTTTTTTTAATTTTAAAGAACTTTTTATTGTGTCCTCTAGAACATCAAATTATATCCTAATTATTAATTTTGTTTTTGACATGTTTTCTTACTTATCAGTTTTCTGATATATAAATTTATAAATATATATCAGCTTTTTAGCAAAGACAAGTTTGATGAGGGAAAAAAGGAATGATGAAATATTTCTATTGAAATATTACATCGTTTTGCAACATTTAATTCTCCATATATTGAATTGGGTACCACTTTTAACTGATAGAATAATGACATTTAGGTTTTGTATTACTTACTTGATGTAAATTTTATTATTTTCATATTTCTGCTAATTGAGTTTAAGATCTTTTTCTTCTCAAATAAACAATTAAGTGTGATCTTCATTTGATAAAAGAAAGAATGACACAATTTAATAGCGGATTTATGATGGGTGAAACAGAAAATTCGTTTTGAGGCTTGAGTTAAAATCATACAAATTATTATATTTAAAAGTGGCAACATAAAATAAATTAAATATTTTTTTTTTCATCTCATCTTATTATTTTCTTATTCTTTCTTGCATTATGTATAAGAGAAACATCAAAGATCTTTTGGAAAAAACTTTTGATTTCAAATCATTATTAAGGATTCATCAAACTAATCAATGAAACTTTGTTCCACACATGCTTTAACCCGTTTCTCATATTCTCGACGATTTTCTTTATATAATTGAGCAGCCATTGCGTTTGCTGGACTGTTTGGATTCGGATCGCTTAAAAGTGACTACAAAAAAAGGAATAGAATATGGTTTTTATTTTTTTTTAATATGCAAAAAAGATTTTACCTGAATAGAAGTTAATATGGCAGATACGTCATAAGTTGGACTCCATCGATTCTGTAATATATCCAAGCATATTCCACCATCTGCATAAACATTTGGATGAAACATTTTTGAAACAAATCGCACTGTTGGAGGTTTATTAGGATATTCTTCCGTAAACTCTATCGTCAATTTAAAAGTTCCATCCTCAAATGGTGTATCGTGCGGCCCAAAAATCACAGCATTCCATATCATAATATTATTATCAGTCGGAGCTCCGGAAACTCCAGTTGGAGGATCTTCTTGAAGTCTGTAATAACAAAATTTATGTCTAATTAATCTCTTAAAAAAAGGTTATTTATATTTAGTGAAAAAGATTAAAAATGCATTCGTAAAAATCATCAGTATAAGTTTTTTTCTTCTTTAATCTTCTTTCTTTTGTGATATATGTAGTTCAGACTGTTGACCTTGTAAACTGTTTTCGAGCGAAAATTAGGTAGAATTTTCTTTTAGTCTTTTTTCATATATGTGTATATTTGATAGTATTAGAAAATCAGATAGTATTATAACTATTCATAATTATAAAATATTTTGAAATGTCAATCAATTTTATGGACAAATTTCATTATAAATTTTAAGGAAAAAGAAAATTCTTATCTTACTGGGACGTAATTTAGCTACGAAAAGTAAAAATAAAATAAAGAAAAAAAAATATTAAAGACATCCATCCATAGGAACGATTCATACCCAGCTATATTTTTTCCTTTTATTTACATGACTCACATTTCTAGAAATTTATTTCACGAAATTAAAGCAATCAAGGGTGATTTTCTGTTAACTTTATCCCTTGAATTTTAAAATCCTTTTTTTTTTGTATATAGATAAGCTGTTTTGTTGTAATATTGTCCATAATTTCCAAACGTTTAAATATTTAATTAGAGAAAAGAGCAGTTTTGCTCATATAATTTACCTTTTGAAATCTCGCATTAATCTTCGTCTTGCAGGTGTTGACATTTTCTTTTCGATAAAGAACTTTTTGCACAATAATTAATAAACTTATTTTATATGTTTTTCCCACTTTTTTTTTAAAATAAAAATCTGAATAATGAAAGCAAAATTTCTTTCTGCAAAAATTTAAAACGTAGAGATATATTTTCCAAATATCTCTCACTACTTTATGTATAATCTTATTTGTTCTAACACCTAGTTTGCTTGCATTTGTTAATAAGTTATAATATCTTCACAATTCCAAGCATAAACTTTAGATTACTTTATTTTTCTGAAATAAAAAACTTTTACGAAAAAAAATTGAAGATGTCCGAAAAACTTGTGTCTAGAAAATAAGTTTTAAATATTTGCTCGCACAAAACAGTTTTAAATTTTTTTAAGCCGGTAAAAACGATTGAAATAAGTTTATTTGTTTGATTTTTTTGAACAGAATTTATCCCCCCCCAAAAAAAAAATACAAATGTCTTCATCCTTATCGATTCCCTTCAGCGCATATTTGTCTTAGCGATAAGTAATTTTTTCACAAGCAAATGCGAATTGAACTAAAAAACACGATATAGTAATGTCCAAGTAACTTCCTCGATTCTAAAATCAAGATCAAGCCAGATTTAAGTCACCATACAACAAATTTATGAATTTCATCATTTACGGATTTTAATTTAAACTTTTTAACGATTACGACGAATTCAAATTTTGGCAGGAAACACTGCGAAAATATAGTAGAACATTGTAAAACACTTAAAAAACCTATTGTTTTGTTCATCGATATAAAAAATTGTTAATTTTATTATTTATGCGTTGATTTGAATCTTTTAAATGCCCGGCGACACAATAACTCAATAAGACTGAGCTATTAAAACAAATTAGAGTTCTGTATAATGTCTAATTCAAAAGTTTTTAGTGTCAGCCGAACGAGCAGTATTATTAAGTTACTTGTTAGCGCATTTTTGAATTTTTTTTTAAAAATGAAATTCTTAAATTATTAGTTTGGTGATTTAGAACTTACTGGACCTCGTTTTATAGGTCTGGAAAGGACCTGGATCTTACTGGATCTTGTTTTGTGGGTCTGGAAGTGATCTGGATCAAACATGATCTCGTTTTGTGGGTCTGGAAGTGATCTGGAACCTGCTAAATCATATTTTGTATGCCGGAATTTGACTTAATAATCAATTACTGATTGCTGAGAAAAAAATTGCACTGGAGTGACTCGATACGAATGAATAATTATGTAATTTTTTGAAATGCGATAAAAAACAAGGAGCAAGCTCAATTATATTGATTAAATATACTCATTAGCACGCTCATAGTCTGTTTGTGATATTTGGTCTTATTAATTTTTTGAAGTTTTAAGTCAGATTGGTATGAAAAACTAATGACAAAATAACATGCTCTTATTGTTAAATTAATTATATCATCTGAAAGATAAAAGAAATGAAAGAAAACCATATTTTTTATTCAGTTTATTGTAGTTTTGTAATTTTCTTCTACTAACATATTTATGTCATATTGATAAATCTTTTCAATCGTATTTTAATTTCTGGATCAATTTATTCCTCATTTGTCTTATGTTTCTTCTACTATATAATAATTTCATTACTTTTCTTATTAATTGCGAATGTATTGTTCGTTTTAACAAATCTAAAGATAATATAATGATTATTATTTATTAATTAATTTTTTTTTCTAATATGTAAAACATGTTTAAAATTAAGAAAATTAAACATTATTCCATTAATTAAGATTCTTTCATCCATCATTATTCATCTACGTCACAATTTTCTTTTTATATTTTATATAAATTGTTTATTTCGTACCACTCATTTCATATGAATACTTTAATATTATTTATAAAAAAAAGATTTCCTGCTTAATGCTAAATTAGACAATATGACAGAAAAAAATAAACAGTAAAAAATGAAGGTACACGTTTTAATATGATTTAGGAAAATAAAATTGTTATTGGCACCATATTTTGTATATTGTGAGGGATAAAATCATATTTTATTAAACAAATAGGTTTTTAATGAAATCAATCGGTATTTTTTTAAAGTTTGACTTAATAAAGCTATGTAAATAACTAAATAGCTAAAATGTATTTAAAAGTCAGTGAGAAAAAGAAAAGATTTGATTCCTATCCCAATTAATTTAAGAGATTTCATTAAATAAACCAAAACTTTATAATGTGGACATAACAAAAACTAAATTTATCACAATTAAAGTTGCGTCTTACGTAAATTTATGATTAAGAACATTGTCCAATTGATAAAAATCCTTAAATTATAAAAAGAAATCAATTCCATATAATCAATACTATCCATATTTTTTTCATAGGTTTTAATGGAACATTAACGAAGCCTTGGCCTCAGAAATTTTGCTAAAGGAATTCCTTTTCACACAGACTGTTCCAAATTTTTAAAGAGGGTCATTTGCATATTATGTAAAGCTTTTGGTAGTAAGTGGGGGATCAAACACATTAATGAAAGCTTCTAATTTTAAACCGTAGTAATTAAATAGATTTAATTGTTCAATGTGAATGAGATATATAATTTCAAATTAAGTTGTAGGAAATGCAGCAGTTCCTTATGATAATTAAAATTAAAAAATAAAACAATAATATTTTAGCAATATGTAACATATGGACGATTTTGATTACATGGATTGTTATAAAAAGCCAAATTAAAAAATGGAAGAATTTGATTGATATTAAAAAATAATTTTAAAATCAGGAGAATATCCATGATTATTCATTCTCTTTGGATGTGTGTGAAATAAAATGCACTAAAGGTGCTGTATTTTTTTTAAAAAAAGAATGAAGTTAGCATTTTTATAATAGTTTTTTTTAATAAAATTATTGTAAAAATTAAATTAATATATTATCTGCTTTTTTACTTTTCAAAAATGAATTATTTTAATAATTTGAGAAATAAAGATTTTTTTTTCCTTGATTGAAAAGCCTTAACATTAACACAAAATGATCTTCATCACGATTAATGTCCAGAAATTGCCTAAAAATCTTTTTATGCCAAAAGAACGTTTCTTTAAATAAATTATTTTTTCTTAAAATTATCCTAAAATCCTTTCATTCACATTCTTTCAAATCACATAGAATTTATATATATATATGTATATATATATATTTATTTTTTCAGATTGATTTTTTATTTTTTTAATTTTGTTTTGCATTTTTTTTATGTTAAGGCTTTTTTGATCTGTTTTGTCCGAAAATATATTTTTATAAAAAATATCAATTATTATTGGATTCGATATTCAGTTATACATAGTTTTAAGGTTTTTTCTCTGCTAAAGGGAAATATTTTTTCACTAATAATAAAAATATGGAGTGGATAGAAAGCTGAAATACGCCTTTTTATACTAATTATCAAATGGTTTTCTTTTTTTTGATACTTTTCTTTTAATTAAATTTCTTACCTAAAACTTTTTTAAACAAAAGGTTTAAAATTCTAATTTATTAGAAGTCGCATTTATATAAATTTCTTTTTTGAAAATTGATAATTTTCAATAAAAATAATTAATAACTATGTTTAATTATAATCTGACACAAGTACATATCCTTTATATCCATGTTTTCAATCATTATCTATCATATATAGAACTGATTGTTTATGATAAAACTCAAGCTTCTCAGATTTGATTGAATCACTTTTAAAAATAACTAGATAACATTAATACCGAATACGTTTCCTATTCATGAAAGATCAACATTTTAGCTTTCATACTCAAACCGATTTTTCCTTACATCTTTGAATTTTGTTTACATTCTTAAAAGGATGGAAACTGTATGTTATTATTATATTCCTAATAATTAAATATAATTTCACTATGCAACTATTTGGATAGGAAAATTATTACCATTGAAAACATGTATTTGTCATTTTTAATATGGATGTCGTAAAGAATGTTTTAAAAATTTCCCTAAAATAGTGTATCACTGAGCAGCAGTTACTGTTGAAGTTTGATCGGATACTAGAATGCAAAAAATTATAAAATTTATTTAAAGCAAAATTAATATAACTAACCTTGTAAATTTTCATTGGGGGTATAAGGTTGTTGTTGAGTCATTCCAGGTTGAGCCATATATTTTTGACGAACTTCTCGAATTTTAAGCTGAAGACTTTGCTTGTTTGGAAAAATGTTGCTATGTTCAAGCTAAAAAAAAGTTAAAATAAGTATCGCAGATGCTTTGATAAAGTAGTATACTTATTACTTGAAAACTATTTGTGGCTTGAGATGATGGAAACATTCCATGCTGTTGAAATAGCTCCATTACAAGTCGTCTCCGTTCTTCTAAAACTTTCCTATGCCCTTTTTCATTAGCATCTGACCTTTGAGATGGAGTCTTTGGGGTTCTCGGAGAACGATCTGAATTATCTTCTGCAGCCAACACAGCGTTTACACAATCTACATAATAAAATGATAAATATACAATCTATTGAGAATAAAAAAAATATAACTTACATCTCAACTGATCAATATTAAAATCTGGTCCAAAAAATCTATTGCCCATTAAGAATGATGCAGCTGAAGGTGTTGCTGAAGAAATGGCACTTCCGAGATCTGACTGTTCTTCATCTGTTTGAACTTTTATATTGAGAAACATTGAAATTACACAAAAATAATTATTAAATTTAGGTATTAACATTTCTTACTTGTGCTTTTATTTAAAATTGTTTGCTGCTTTTTGCGATAGCTCTGTGTAAATACTCGTGGTGATGATGGCACTGATATTGCACTTGGAGATTGACAATCTTCTGGTTTGAATTGTGGTAAAATTTTAAATTTGTTTTCAAAATCAACTTGACGAAGAACACTGCAGTAAGAAAATAAAAATTAAAAGTTATTGGATTAAATATATATATATATATATATATATAAAATAAAGTATAAAAGACACTCACTTGTCCATATCATCAGTTTTAATTTTCTTATACGATGATTTAATTTTAAATGATGGTGATGTTTGTAGTTGATCTTCATAAGGTGGTGCAGATGTTGGCGTTGGAAGAGCCGATGGTACCGCATTCATTGAGCTCGCGCTAGTCGTAGTTATTGATGCGATGTAGGTCAAGTCAGACATAGATGAATTTGAAGAACTGATTGCTGAAATAAATACTATAAATGTTATAACAATCAATATTTTTGAAACTTTGTCCTTACATTGATTTTGCCGTCTTTGCAAAGGGGCCTTTCCTAGCTGTGCAGGAGTTGGTGCTAAAATAAATTTTTTATTTTCTAACGATTCATAACTCTCGATTCCTTCATTATTTTCTCCCATATCTATATCATTTTGGGCTTCGTTAGATTTAGGTGTTGCTGGTAAATTCGTTCTAGGTGATTCTGGTTCTTCTTTTATTTTTATTCCACTTTGATGATTAAAAGATGTTTCAAACGATTGTTGAACATAAACGGTTGGTATCTTTGAGTTTTGAATAGCATACGAAGGGTGTTGCATTGTTTGTTGTTTTGCTTGAACTTCGGTTGATACTTTTGGAAACATAATAAAATCATCCTAAAAGTTAAAAGAAAAAGCGTGTAATAAAATTAGATTTAAAGGTTGATATTTCAAATAATTTTATTTTACCTGTTGATTAGGATTTATTGACAGCATAATTGCTTGTTGATTTCCCATTCTTCCGGATGATATGGACGATGCTGTTGTTGATGCTGATGATTGTGAATTTAAATTTAATACAATTGATTGAATGGGATTCTTAACATCACTCAAACATTTAATGCTGCTGCCATTACCACTTGAATGTGGCTGACAAAGCTGTTGTGTATTAGTTACCACATGACCATTTTGATTTAACAATAATTCATTCAAAGATCCAGTTAATACAATGATACCACCACCACCACTATTATTAGTAGAAGCATTTGAAGTTGCTTCTAACGTAATATGATTTTTGTTAGTAATATATTTATTAATATTGTTATTATGATTAATGTAGGAATTAATGTTATTATTGCTCGACATAAAACCCACGATTTCTTGATTTTGTTGCGTTGTTGGGTTTTCAATCACAATAGTTTCATAAATAATTGCAGTTGTACCATTTTCCTCCAATTTAATGGCATCATAATAACTCGCACCATCGTGATGCGTTTCAGTGATTATGATACCATTTCCACTAGATTGAACATTACCGCTATTATCACATACACTGATAACATTTATATTATTGTTATTGATAATTTTATTAGATGATGATTGTATGTTAGTAGAAGAATTATTAGTAGATGGTGACATAGAGGGACAGCAAGAAGTTGAAACATGATTTGATGATGCAACAACATTCACATTAACATTTAAATCGGTTACATCCATATTTTTACCTTCGTGTTGCTTCAATGTTGAAACGTTAAAGTTGCTACTTGCTACCGAATTATGATCACTGGTGTTTCTACCGATAGCACTGTCATCTTTTGCTACTGTTTTTGCTAATTTCACTGATGGAAAATTGAAAATTGTATTGTTATTGTTAGTACTGTTGTTTGTACTGTTTGCCGATAGACATTTTGCATCCATTTCTGCCTTAATTGTCGGTGTCGTCTGAATATATCCACATGTTTTTGGACTTTGAGGCATTGTTTTAAAAGCCCCTCCTATAAATATTTATAAAACAAAAATAAATTTAGTGATTGTAATGGTTTAAAAAAAAAATTCCAATATATTTACCTGTTGGATGAAAAGGTAACACTCCAATCGGATTTTTAGGGCTATTGTAGGGAAATATGGACATGGGTGAGTATAAACCACTATTCTCACCTTGATGTAATGGGTTAATTGGTTTTGGCTTTCTTGTCATATTGTCTTTTTGATATGTCGCCTATAAACAAAAAAAAGGAATATTATCTTAAACATATATTTTTTTTGATATTGTACACGGCTATATACCTTTTCATCTGCATTTGATTCAACGTCAGAATCTGTCAGAACTTTTTCGCCGCACTTTAGGTCTATTTCCATTCCCTCCTGTTGTGGCGGATGATGATTTATTTCTGATGAAAATTCTTCACTAACTTGTTTATTTCCGTTTTTATCGTTTCCTGTTTCATTATTTTCATAATTGTTGATTGTGAGTGGAATTACAGAATCAGATATTTGATGAGAATTATTTAAGTGTTCAGCTGGAGTTTTTGGGCTCTTTTCGTCGGAATCTACACCATCAAGAGAGTCTATTCGACCTCGAGAGTCTTTTGTAGAACTAGAGGATTTCCGCCTATCTTTAGAACACCACTTCCATTCAGGATGAGCTTTAAAATGTGCCTCTTTTACTTCACTAGCAAGCTCATGATACTTTGTTTTCTCATCAGATTTAAGTGCATACCACCATTCACCTAAAATTTTACTGACAGTACGATTGTCTTGATTTGGGTGCTGCTGATGAACCATAGCTCGATGACGCTTTGAAAATATCATAAAAGCATTCATAGGTCTCCTTATGCGCGGATCTTTTTTGCAACTAGGACTTGAAGGTTCCTTACCAGCTTGCAAAGCGCTTAAAGATTGAGATCTTCCTTTTTTGGCGCTTATCCCATTATTCGAAGAAATTGTGTCAATATCTTGCAACTTATCTGAATGACCAAATTGTCCAGAGTTTATGTCATCTGCACCACCACTTTGAAATATTACTGACCGTTGTTTATGTTCTTCAGTTCCATTACCGGATGAATTTTGAGAATTTTTTGGCGGCACGGGTTCTATAAAAGATTTTAATATATTTAAATCAATCTAAATAATTTCAAACGCGATTTTTTCATTCAACCGAAATTACTTACCTTCAAAGACATCGTCATCATCTCCACTAATATCACCTTCATCATTATTGCTGTTTACAATAGCAGCTGGTCCGCATGATGGATCGTTTCCATGTTGTACATTATGATGACTGTCTGTTGGATTATGCGGTGGTGCATTAATAACGGGCAACAGACTGTGCCATTGATAAACAGAACCCGTGTTAATTCCGTTTTTTGTCACTGTTTTTGAGTCTAATTGATTTAAATTAGATGCTTGGGTGTTTCCACTTGTACCAGAATTCAGAACATTTATAGAAACCGCCGTAGAAGTTGTTGATGGTGGAAGTAACGGTACTAAATGTGTTGGATCGACAATGACAGGATGGAATGGTTGAAACTGATTAGCAGAAGCTGGAGAAATTCGAATCACACTAGTTGCATGTCCCATTGAACTCTGTTGAGCTGTTGATTGTTGTTGTGTATTAGTTACAGGAATCTGATTCTGTGTTTGCTGCGTTGAGTTTGATGAGCATTGCTGTATATTAGACATATGATGATGTTGCGATGGTCTAACCAATTCCGGACGAATAACTTGTGCATGTGGTATATTGTAGAGAACTGGACTGGATGTATTGTTTTTATATTTAGAACTTTCATTATGCGTTGTCATATCAGCTGCCGGAATAGGCATGAAAACATTTTGTCTATTCCCAACAGTCGTTACGGGAGATTGATTTGGAACAATTGGAGATGAACCGTGAGCTGTCGGTGATGAAAATGCAGGAGTTGCAGATCGTGAACTACTCAAAGACACTAAAATTATGATAAAAAAATAATCATGAGAATAATATTATTATAATTTTATTTAATATCGTAGAAAGTAAAATAAATTCAGATTATCAAATTTAATTACATAAGCATTTCCAATATAGTTCAGCACCAATATTGAAATCGATATAATTCATTATATTCAACTTTTTCTAATCTTTTGTTATTCTTATTTTTAGTTTTATGAAAATAGCGAGATATAACATAAGATTTTAATTTTTTTTTTTAATTTTTAATCACCACAATTTTAAATTTTAATGCGAGAAAACTTTTTAATCATAAATTTATGAAAGTTGAATCACACTTTTATTGTATGTATTTAGATTGTTTGATAAAATGTTACTAACGATATTATTCTTATTATTTTTCATATAAATAAACAAAAGCAAAGATGGAATTTAAAAACTAATGGACACATTCGTAATGGAGAGTAGTGTATACAGTAAGTGAGTAAATGAAAAAAGAGAATTAAAGTAGGTAGTAATTTAAATTCTCAATCAAGAAAAAAAGATATAAAAAATATATATGTTTCTTTAAATTGCAATAAACATATTGAAATAAAGTTTTAAAATATTTCCTTTTTTTTTAAATTAGATTTTTTTTTCTTCTTTAGTTTTGCAAAACACAAGTTTAATAAAGTTGTATATATTATATAGGTAGGTACCTAATATGATAAGGGAAAACAAAAGTTTTCTTATATGTTGATTTTTTTTATTATAATAAGTACAAAAAGTTTACCCAGAAATATTGTATCCAAATTTTAGAAACTTTTTGAATGAGAATAATGTCAATCTAATAAGAATTAATAATTAAGCACACATACCTAACATGTTTGCAACATCCGTTTCATCTTGATCAAATTTTCCTGTAACGCGGTAATTAGGTGAAGTTTCCGAGTCACGACTTGTATCTTCATCACCTTGAGTTTTACTACTTGAACGACTCGCCGAAAAATGATTTGGACCAGTAGATGAACGTAAAGCATTGCCTTTTTGACTTAAGTGTCGCGAACAAAATCCACGACGCTGGGATTCTTTAGTACATGTTTCGTTGGAGCATAATCTACGCCACTGCTTACCGTTAAATTTTTTTCTAATTCCGTTTGGGGTAGATACCACATCACCTTTTTTGAAACGGTGCGGTGTTGCCGCTTGAGATCTTTACGGGTAAATAAATGTTTACTTAACTTCAATCAATTGAAAATAAAATAGAAATGTTACCGTGGAGTTGCAGGTTGAGATCGAGGTGTTAAGCTTCCATGCTCAATAAGACTTGAAGTACTGCCTCTACTTTGCATGCTGCTTCTTTTACTACTTCCAGAATACTTTTCCTCATCATTCGGAAAAGTAATATCTTCGCGTCTTAATTCATCGTCACTTTCAAAGTCTTCATATTGTCTAGTTGATGAATGTCTACGATACGAATCATCGTTAAGAGGACTAACAGTAGCGATAGACATCATACCAGACTGAATTTCAGTACTTGATGCATTCACTGATTCTTGCATCTGTGATGATGACTGAAATGGCGATGTTGCAGTTGTTCTATAATATTCTTCATGAGATTGTGATTGATGATGTTGAGGTGGTACGATTTGCTGTAATTGCATCGAGTTTTGTGTATCGTACCTTTGTACATAAGCTCTGGTAGTTGCATTATGGCTTGTCTTTAATATGCCAATAGGTTCTTGGCGATTACTGCTATAAATAATATTTGGTGCTATAGGAGAAGGAGTTTCAATTGCCTGTTCCATTGGTTTATTTATTAATATGACACGATGAGCCTGAGGTTCGCCTTTTACAATACTACCCATTTGTGTAACTTTTACCATGGATGATTCTGACTGTTCTGACAGTTCTTCATTCCAAGGCGGTACGACAAGTCGTAACTCTGCTCTTTTAACAATTCTTTTGTCACCATTATTAGTTTGAATTGCAAACTGTTTAGTTGGTACATTTATAATATCCACAATTTGACCTTCAATAAAAACGTGTGTTGGGAGATCAGTTATCATAGAACGGACGCAAACACGTCGTCCAATATATATCTAAAAGTAGAGATAGAAAATATATCAATTAGAAATTAAATGTTTATATACTATCAATATACTTCATTTAAGCAAGGTGGAGCATCTCCAATAACATCAAATTTTCCACTGCCAAAAATATCCTGATATAATTGTTGTTGACCCTCTGGAAAATCTAATTCTACAAGTACGCTATTAGGTAAATTTGTTAAACGAGTCACTCCTTGAACATAATAGTCTTTTCTCTTTGCAAGCACTCTTTGATTGCACCATTCTTTGAGATCTACAAGTGTTTCCTGTGATTGATGTTGATCAATAGACGATGGTTGTTGGTATGAAGTCACAACATGGCTTGATGTGACAATTGCTTTCATGTGATTTGATGTTGTTGGACTGAAATAATTTGACATATATTTTAAATGTTAGAAAAAAATTAATAATTTGCTCATATTACCTATAGGTGGACAGCTGTCGTTTAATTATTTGTTGAATTTCTCCCGTATTCTTAGCAACTTGTGTTGTAACATTGTGCTGTGGATTGTTATATGATCCAAAAGTTTGCGGATTGACGTTAGGTTCATTTACCGTTTTATAAACAACAGATATTTTTTCAGGTGGTGATGGAGAGGATACAGGATTGCTATATGTTGTCGTTACTGTATTCGATGTTGTCGCGGATGAATGATCATCTTCCAATTCAGATAAATCAAATTTTCTCTTTTTGGGATGTAGACGAGGAGCCTGTACATTAAATGTTTGTTGTATCATTGTTTTAGAATTATTTACATTCTCATCATGTATTGTCACCAAATTATTATTTGCTGAAGTGTCATTTACATTATTAAAATTGGTAATAAATTTTTGATAGTTTGTAGCTCCAACGCTACTTATTACCGATGCTGGTATCTACAATAAAAAAATATTTATTCTAAATTATTAAAACAGATTTAATCCGAGAAATGTACAAATTACATCAAATTCGAATTAGACAACGGAAATGCATTTTCCTTGCATAGAAATGAAGGGAAAGATTTTTAGAGTTATCAAAAAATTAAGTACTGATACGTAAGCAAAATTTTGCATCAAAAGTTCAATAAAACATCAGATGACGAATTGAGCATTAATTATTTCTTTCATTTTTAAACCCTATCAGAAACGATCAGCACATAGGTTTCTCACCTTAGATAAATGACTTGATAATTTTCCTTGAACTCTTCGTCATATTTTACTTCATCGTTTAATCATACAAGTCAATAAAATCGCAAAAAATAAAAGAAAACTTGGTGGACAGTAGCAATTACAAAATCTGATAGTGTATTCTCTTATTGATTCTGAATTTGTTTGTTTTTATATTGTTTATGTAAAACTTACCTCTTCATCTAAGTTTCCATGCTGTTCTTGCTTTTTATCACATGTAAGTGTTGTCTTTTTATTATTATCTTTACTGTTTATGTTTAAGCTTGCACTAGTCTCTGTAGCATGTGCTTCCAATATACTTAATAATGGTTGTTGATTTGTTGTTACAGGTACAGATTCTAAATTTGCTGACTGTGCTGTTACATGCATTATTTTTTATTTATGTTTCATATATATGTATATACACACAACCACATAACAATCCATTGAATAGAACTTATGCATCATTTAGCTTTACAGCTTGCATACACACATATTCATTAATCATGTGGTGCTTCTTAAATGTTTTTACTTTAACACTCTTTCTTTGATTTGATTTTATCTTTTATATTGCGTGTTCTTTACTTATATTATTTTATACACTTGCATTCACTTCACTTTGTTTCTTAAATTTTAGTAAGAACTTTAACACATGTATGTAACTATGTATGGAATCGTTCATTCAATACAAATCATCAATGACACTATGAAAATTTTGCCTCCAACACATTTTGATTTATTTATTTCATTTTATATGTCACCAATAAATTAGGCCTGTTTAAAAGCATAATAAGTTATTAAAATAATATTAGTTTTATTTTTTTTTTAATTTTATTATATATTATATTCTTTTTAATATAGCTCACGTGTTATTATTGAAATTTCTTTATAGTACAAATTTTGTAGTCATAGGTATATGACAAAGAGAAAGAGAGTGGAAAAAGAATGAAAACAATATGAACAAAGTTAGAATAGGAAGATGAGAATGTGTTTATAAATTATTATTAAGCAGACAAGTTCTGGCATGTTTAGGTAAATCGTACTAAATTAGAAGAAAAATTATTAAGATAAAAGAGTATTAAAGAAAGGGATGCATAGTATATTTTAGGAATTCTTTTCAATTGATACGGAAGATAAAGCCATCTGTATAATTGTTCTGACTTTTTTTTTGCATAATTTAATTATTTTTCTAGTTAATACTCCATTAATTTTTAATTTTCCTTGTTCAATTTTTAATTAAAAATTTGATATAATGGGCTATAATATAATTTTACTTAAGAATAAACAAGTTACTGGACACAGGGCATGAGAATTAATGAATGGAACAAAAAAAATGTACTTTAAATAATAAAATTGTATGCTATTGTTGTGCTTGTTTTAGATACTTTTTTTTCTTTGTAATTCAACAATTAAAATGCCTCATAACGAAAATGAACGAAACCCGTGTGTGGGTTGTGCATGTAAACTCTCGTTTTCTTTTTCTATACTATAACTCGCAAAAGTGTACAGACTATACATACATGAAGCTTGATAAATATGAACATATTATATACAAAAAATGTTTGAAAAAAAAAGTAATACAAAAAAAATTAATTCATAAAACAAAAAGTCGTGAATGAAAATATAATTTTCGTAAATTTTTTAATTGATGAAGCAGACACATGATGTTTTCCTACATTTTAAAATCGTGAAAAATATTCGTTATTTTTTATTTCTTCTTCTTTTATTTGTAAGATTCTTATTTTCTTCCTATGAATGCGTAAAAAGTATTTATTATAATACTCAAAAATTTAAAGTAAATATGTAGGCATTTTTTCGTTTATGAATTTTTGCATGTAGGTACTCATTAATTTTCTATTAATTTATTTTCTTACTGGCACTTGTTTAATTTTATAACCATCTCAAAATATACAAAATGAGCAACCTTCTAAATGCCTCCGTTATACATGAAATGAATATAAAAGAAATAATCTTAAGAAAAATAATATTAAATAAAAAAAGGAAACAAGTTTTTCAATCAATATATTTTTTTTTTCTCTTTCGTCTTTTGGGTTTTTATATGAATCACTATATGATGGTGTTAGTTTTGTGAGTCCTATCAATTCACATTTCTTCTCGTAATGTATAAATGTATATTATACATATTTTTTTTTTTTCATTTTAGCTTCTTTAATTTTACAACTTGATTTTTTCACAAAATTATTTTTAATCGTACATGTATTCATAGGAAATAGCACTTACATTTTTTATTTGTTGTACACTATTTTGAACAAACCTCAATTCCGTAAATTTGTTATTTTTTTTTTTTCATTGACTCGTTCGTACAAAATGTACATAGGAGGACGAAGAAAAAATGTTTATCCAATTTTTCGATTCAAATATATTTTCATTACACCTTCCATGTAATTTCATCACGAAATGAAAATATTTTCAGTTCTTTTTACTATTGATGCTTCATAAGCGACAATAAAATTTTAAAATCCAATGTTTTCTTTAAAAAAAGATACGCGAATGTCCAATTGCTTATAATTTTTTCTTCTACTCTATATAGACAGAAAAAATGAAGCGTACATAAATGACGGAAACGCTTGAAAACTTATGTGGGTGGATTATTGAAGAATTATTTTTATTAACAATAATTATAATTTTGGACGTTTAACGTATCATAAAATACCTAAATCCAACTCTTTTAAAAAACTATATCAATTTTTTTTTTATTTAAAATATGCCAATACAAAACTTTCAATTTTTCCCCAATTGTAAAAAAATGAAATAAATCCAATGTTAGTGAGTTGTTGAAGAAAATGAATAAAATTTAATTTCTTTGCCAAAAGTAAGAATTAATATTAACTTTTTTATTGCAATAAATTAAAAATTTAATTTTTTAATTTCAATTTTCTTGAATAACTACAATTTTTTTACCTTTTGATCGTTATTACTTTTATATTTTTTGAGTTGGTATGTTTCTCCTAAATAGTTACTTATAAATATAAATATCTCGAGAGCGTTAAAATTAGTATCCATTCAATATTAAAAATAAGTCAAAGAATCAATAACAATGGATTTTTTTTGATCCATTTAGAAGATTTGTTTAGGTAGTTAAAATAAAAATAAAAAAAAAAAAAAAATACGCAATATGTGATTAAGTTGAAATTTTAATATTTTTTTGTCTAGTTCTTTTTATAATGAGAACACGCAAATGTGGCATTTAAAAATATGAAAATTAATAATAACCAAAATTAAAATTGATTCAAATTTGAAATAAATACAATAAGTTTTTTTTCTTTACACGGTTTTATTATCATTAGTTATTTGTTAAAGTTTTATTTTCTTTTCATATGAATATCACAAAGTTTTCATCCCAAATCACTATATTTAATTTGTGCTTCAATATCCACACGACAAATTGGACAATGCTTACTGGTCACAAGCCATTGGTCGACACAATCACGATGAAATAAATGCATGCATGGTAGACGTCTAATGAATAAATAATAATAATAAAATAAAAAGGGAAAAATAGAGTATATATATCTATATTTAATGCTATTAATAATACCTGACGTCGTTGTCAACTTCAAATTGTGACAAACAAATTGTACATTTTTCACTGTCTTCATCTGTTTCACTACCACGACGAAGTTTTTTATATTTATGAGGCAATGTGTTTATCTCAATCGTTTCCTATAGTTAATTATTATCAATATGAAAAAAAAAGAAGAAGAAATGTGAAGAGTTAAAAAATTGATTTACCTGTGTTGCACCTCGACTGACTCGCTCTTCGATAACTCTGACAAATCGATTCAATCGAGTCAATAAGTTTAATGGCTGGCTAACTCTTTCAGGTTGTCTCAACTAGAGGATAATTTAAACTTATAGAAATTAAACTTAATTGTTTAAAGAATTCTTGACGATTTACCCCAATTGATAAGTGAACATGAGGAGTTGTCTGTGGAATTGAATAATGCATATGATGATGAATATGTGGCTGATGATGAAAATGATGATAGTCTCCTTCATTATGTGTGTGCCTAGAATGTGAAAAATTATAGATTTGTGACAATTGAAATATAATAAAATAAATTACCAAGAGCGGCGATGAAAACTGCGCTGCATTCGATATCTATTTAGAATGTCATTTGTCGAGTTAGTGCTAGAATTATTAGTATTTTCACCAATATTCGTTACTAATCGATGAGGAATTGATGAAGAAGGATCCATATGTACCATGTGAACTTGAACTTCTGGAGTTTCATTAAATCCAGCAGTTGACCAATAATGACGACGGATTTCCTGTTCTTGATATTGTCTCCTCCATAAATCTTCGTGAACTGCATAAGGACGCCCATTCGACGTTGGATAAAATTCTCGTGCCAAACGCCTAGAAGGTCGATTGTAGTGATGTCCTTCGGTCAAAAAAGGGCAGCGACCAACTCCACGATTATTTTGTTGTGTCGATTGATGTAGATTATTTGATTGTGATGTTAAATCTTCGACATGATAAGATGATGGGTTGTGATGCGAATTTGTTGTATGATGCTGAGCGATTCTACGATGATAAATGTTGTTGTTATTTGCAGATATATTGTTGCCGTTGCCGTTACAATCATAATTATTCTGATTTGATTCTCTGATTTGATTTGAAATGTTTTCTTGTCGGGACTCATTATTTGAAAGAGGTGATATTCTTGACCTCGACGAATGCGTTGAAAAATTTTGTGCTCCTTCAAACAACATGACATCATTTCCTGTAATTACTTCTTGAAAGTTGATTTGCCTTGAAGTTGTGCTAGGCAAAATAGTTGGTGGTGGAATAATTGGAGGCGTTGGAATAATAATAGCATTTGATGATGTTGGAGAAATTATGGGAGGACGTTGAAAATTAACGGTTGAATTTCTTGGAGAAATTGACAGAGCCGATGTATTCATTGATGGCGGAGGCCATAATGAATGATAATTTATGCTTGAATTCGACCGATTTTCGCTTGTTTGTTCACTAATCGATCGTTTGTCGATGCTTTTCTTCGAAGCATCTATAGACGATTGTGTTTTGTTTTCAATCTCATTTTCAGAATCGGCCGTCAAATCTATGGGCTCAGAACGGTCATTAACAAAAATAACATCATCGTCATTGTCTTCATCAGAAGAATCACTCCAGTCTAGCTGTAAATGGGGCGCTGCTAAATCATCTGTTTTAGCTCTTTCCGATTGTGGAATTTGCTGTTCATCCGAATCGTAATCATCATCTGAATCAAAATTTTTTTGATCTTTTGTGACTTTGGTGGTTTTAATAGGCTTTTGAATTCCACTTGGTCCAGGAATTAACGACAAATCGGTTCTAAGCGAGGAAGACGTCGATGGACTGTTTTTTGTTATCAAAGAACTATTGCTAATCGAAGAACTACTCAAATCTGATTTTCCTAATTTTTTGCATTTAATTTTTGAACTAATGCTATCGGAACCTAAGTTTGGAAAGCACTCTAAACAGTTACATATTGAATTATTTTCTGTATTTTTCTTGAATTTATTATGATCATTGTTATTACTAATATTTCGTTCCTTTGGCTCTAACTCGTGATAAAATTTTTGGTTGGTGGAATTTGTACTATCACATGTCGGCAATAAATCTCTTGAACTGCCAACTTTTGTGTTTTGAGCATGATTCGAATCTTCACTTGCGATCAAATTGAGGAAATTTAATTCTTCTTCGCGATTACTTGCACCTCTTTTCTTTAATGGAACATTTCTGTTTCTATTTTTTTGACTATCATTATACAATTTTATGCTTTCCTTATGCTTCCTTTTATTATTATTATTTCCATTGAGATTTTCAGTTGAATGATGCTGACGTTTACGATGGGTTGACAGTATTTCAAATCCTTCAGTTTCATCTTCAGAACTTAAATCAATTACTCCATCGTTATGTGGTCTTGAAACTTCACCAAATATATGATGATTAAATGCACTTGCATTTGAAATGCCACTGAAAGTTTCGGTGCTGATCATTGGACTTTGTTGCTGTTTTTATTTAAAAAAAAATTCAAATCATTAATTTAAAGGTCGGACTACAAAATGTTGTTTACAAATATAAATTGACTTACATATGAATTGTTACTCGATGCAAAAAGAGAATTATCTTGTATCTCAGCATCAGCTATGACATTTAATTACAATAGATATAAATAAATTAGAAAAAAAATAAAGGTAAAAAAAGAAGTAGCAATTTTTTAGTACATATAATATAAAAAATACACACACAAACCTGATTCATCAAAAGCAACAATATCTAAATCTAATGCGCTATTAATGAATTCCATTATTATTAATATAAAAATAACCACAATATTTTTATATAAATATCGCCTTCCTATCACTCGTCGTTTGATTTTTATTATATATTGGACGTACACACAAATGATAAAAAAAGGTCTTGAAAATATATGTATGTATTAACTTGTTTTATGCTGTACGAAGAACTGACAAAAAGTCAACAAAGTATAAAAATTAAATTTGAAAAAAATCAGCTTTCGCCTTTAAAATCAATTATCTTGTAACCGTTTTTAATAAATTTGATTTTTTATATACCGAGATTTACATTTTTAAAGTTTATTTGGAATCACTATCACTTTATTTATTTAATTAAGCAAAAATAATAATAATTTATGTCCAAGAGAAATATTTTTTCAGCTATTATATTTTTTTTGCTGAATTATGTGTAGTTGAACTCCCTCAAATTATTTAAAACAGAAAAATAGGTAGTTGTATCCCCCCTCAATTAAAAAGTATAAAATTTATTTTTTGAAAAAAGAAAAATTTAAAAATTTGGAATAAAAACAGCATAAAGAAAATCAAAAGAAAATATGCCGAAAAATAAAGGAAAAGGAGGAAAAAATCGTCGTCGTGGTAAAAATGAAAATGAATCAGAAAAGCGTGAATTGTTGTTTAAAGAGGATGAACAAGAATATGCCCAAGTTACAAAAATGCTTGGAAATGGAAGACTAGAAGCAATGTGTTTTGATGGAGTTAAAAGATTATGCCACATTCGAGGGAAACTTAGGAAAAAGGTATGCAGCAGATTAAAAAATTTGCAAAAAAAAAATAGTCTACGACGACACCATGTTTTTTGACAAAGAAAAAGTTGACTATTTATGCATGATAAGACACTTTATATGCGAATTCAAGCATCATTTAATTGTTTTATCTGTTGAATCTTTTAAAAATTCAGAAAGAAGGGATAAAAATTAAAACTGAATTGAGATGAATATACTGATTTTTTTTTTAAGGTTTGGATAAATCAAGGAGATATAATTCTTGTTGGATTACGTGATTATCAGGACACTAAAGCTGATGTCATCTTTAAGTATACACCAGACGAAGCAAGAAATCTGAAAACATATGGCGAATTCCCAGAATCCGTTCGTATTAATGATACTGTAACGTTTGTGGAAGGTGATATGGATGATGAGATTGAATTCGATGATTATAGCAGTTCAGACAACGAAGTTGATCCCGTTGATGCAATTTGATCAAATTAAGATAAAATGAAACTTAACAGATTTAAAGCTCATTTTTTTTTTCAAAATTGAATACATAAAGTTTTTCTCGACAACTTATTGATGGGTTTCTTTCATTTAAAAAATCAAATGAGAAAACAATTTCCAGCCAATAACAACAATATAAAATAGTTGAAATGAATTTGTACATGTTTAGCTATTGAACTTAAGGCTCTTTTAAAATTTAAACTAACAATTCCTTTATAATTAAATGAATGAATCATCAAAATATAAAAATATTTTTTTCCAATAATTATCTTCTCTCTATTTTGAGCAGTGTTGATATCTTTGAATTTAAAGGCAAGTGTGAATGAAAGCTCTAATGTTCTAAATTTTAGAATGAGAGCCAATTTTTATATATCAAAATTTACGGCTTGAAAATGGCTAAATCTCAAAATAACTTACTATTCATGATAGTATACGACGGTCAAAATAGAAGCAAAAAACGTTGCAAGCCTTTGCTTACCTTTGAAGTATTTTTACTCTTATTTTTCGCTTTGATATACTAACATTGATTTTCAACATAAATTTGACAGTTTTAGAGCATATATTATCACTTGCCTTTGAATTCAAAGATATCAACACTGATTTTGAGAATAAATAGTTTAAGTTTCAAAATTGTTCTGAAATAAACTAAATTAATAAATTAAAAGATTAGGAACCGAAGAAAAAAAAGGATCATCTTTATCATTATTTTTAACGCATTTTTGATCTTGTTTTGATAAGGTTGCTTAATAATCCATCTTGTGCGGTAGGTAGTCAAGAATAACTCGATATCGTAGAGAGATCTTTATTTCCGAGCATATAAAAATCTTACAGCTAGCAAATCCTTAGCTATGACTATTTCTTTTTTGTAAACAAAAAAAAAAAAAAAATGGGCAAATCCATTTAAGGAGATTGTCCACTTTTTGAAAATTATTCTTTTAAACATAATTACATCTTTAAATTTTCACTAAAACTATAAATCTGATAGCTAAATCATGTGTAACTTACTTTTTAGCGCATTTTTGAAACTTGTTTTCAAAAAGGTAGCTTAATAAGACACTTTGTTCGTTCGTTCGTTCGTTCGTTCGGGCTAAGTTCTTATCTCAGCTATTAGACATCGTAGAGAGCTCAGGTTTGTTTTATTAGCTCCGTGTTATTGTTTTATTGCGGGCAAATACATTTAAAAGTTTCAAATCAAAGCATAAATACTATAATTCACAACTTTTCATTTTCATATACAACAACAACAAAAACAACAACACGTTTTTTCATTGTTTTACAGAGTTTACTGAACAATGTTTGAATTTTTTTTAACCGTTATGAGGTTTGAATTATGAAAATCCATTAAATGATGAAGTTCTTAAATTTGTGGAAGTTTTATATGGATCTTGTTTTCAAGATCTGAAATTGACCTGGATCTTACTGGATCTTGGTTTTTAGGTCTGGAAGTGACCTGGATCTTACTGGATCTTGTGTTTTAGGTCTGGAAGTGAACTGGATCTTACTGGATCTCGTTTTGTAGATCTAGAAGTGACTAAGTTATTAATCAATTACTGATCGCTGGGACAAAAATGCGCTTAAGTCCCTCGATCAATAACACGAGGACTTTTGTAATTTTTTGTCTAATTAAGTGAAGCTTAGCTTAGCTAAATTGTGTACTTAAAGAGAACTTTGAAATTAAATTTCGTAGCGTAAGTCCAATTTTTTGTCTACCTAAATGCATTTTCTTAGCACCAAAATTTATCTAAATTTAGAAAAATTAGAACGAAGAAAGCTAATTTTTTCATAAATTAACTGTGAAACACTGTGTAACTATGTTTTCTCGCTATCGTAATCTTGAAAATTTCTCGGGACCGGGATTTCGAGAAAACATATTTGTAACTGGCGGAATTATACTCAAAATTATGGCTATGTTTACATAAAATAAAACGCATTTGTAAACTGAATAGGGTAAAAAATCCTTTTATTTTGTATAAATGAATGTTATTTTGATAAAAGTGAAACGAAGACAAAAATGCGCTGACGTCCTTCCAACACGACGAATTTTGTAGTTTTATTTTTTTTTATTTTTTATTTTATTTTATTTATTCATCTTTCCTCTCTTAAATCGAGTTACAGTGTTTCAAGAACGTTTAAGCACTACGATTTTATCCTTAACAATAAATCTTAAATCTCTTAAAGTTTTATCTCTTTTTATTCAAAATTCATTACGAATGTTGAATCAATCAAGACTTTAATACGTAATTAATGTGCTACTATAATTATTTGGCAATAAAAACATTTCTAGCACAAAATATAAACAAAATTTGACGGAAAAATTCTGAAATCTTCTGATATGCTGGACTTTAAAGCTAAGAACTTCAAAAATACGCTAAATAAAAAAATAAAAAATTGGTATATTCGTATGGGAAGTAAACAGTTTTCTCAGAAAAAAGTATGAATAGGAATTTTGCCTTCAATTTTTATTTTGCAAATATTTTTAATTTTTGCTCGTTATATATTCCGGAAAACACATGAAAATCATCTTATAGATGGCAAAATATGTTTTGGAGAACTATATTCCCTATTCTGCATTTCTTTAATTAAGTTTTTTTATATTTTTGTTACATCAGTCATTTTTTCTTAGAATGAAGAAAATTTTGACCGATTTTTATCGATTATTTTAGTCCTTAAATACTTATTTTTCTTCATTATGAGTAACCAAAAAAGGTATTTCCTATCCATTTCTGTGTAATTACTGCTTATTTTTCAAGAAAACAGCATTGAAAAAAATGAAGTGTTGAATGTATTTTTGGAGGTTAAAAAATTTGTTTTTAATGTAATGTTTGTTAATGAATGTTTTTTTTGTGTATAATATTTTTTGTGAAAATATTTTAGATAAATTAATTTATTTATACGCTTTTATTTAGGTTGCTCTGTTTAAGACTTTCAAATTTTCAAGTACCTACTTCGACCACTTCTACTTAACTTCAAAGGCTGAAATTTGGTATAGTTGTGTTAAAAAAATTAAATTTTGCTCTAGGGCCAAAAAAAACTTTAAAAACTAGTTTTTTAAGGCCAAAATCTACGATTTCTTGATATATTTTTGCTTTCGTAGAAGCTTGAGAGCTGAAATTTGGCATAAAAGTATATCTAAGATTACTCTGTTTTGTAGTAAAAAAATTTTACAAAATTTTAAAATTTTGTAGTAGTTAGGGCCAAAAAACTAGTTTTTTTTAACTCAAAATTAGAGGATTTTTCGACATATTGCCCACATTTATTATCCGATTGATCTGAAATTTCAACTAAATCTTTTATTAACCATTCTTAATAAAAATCAAAAATAAAGTTGCGAAAAAATTGAAAGTTGACGATTTTATAATAACAAACCCTAATTTTTCGCCTGTTTTAAAGTATAAATTTATCTTCATGGAACACAAAATCGAAATTTTTTAAAATGTGTGTACTCTTTTCTATTAAAGACCAAATTCATTTCGAATTGAAATTGAAATTGTCATTTAAAAGCGATTTTTAGTCTTCAGTAATGATAGTTCGGATACAAAAAAATTTTGAGAAAGAAAACTAAAAAGTAAAAAATAAAAATATGTAAAAAAAAGTTTTTAAAGATACGCTTTTAATCTCAAAAGTGTATCTATATCTAAAATATTCGATCAAGGCAATAATGTAAATCAATTTATTGCACCGCCAAGAAAAAAAAAGCAAAACTTAAAAAGGTCTACATTACTCCTTCACTTCAAATGATGTCTCTTCTACTAGAATTTCATTTAGCAACTCAGATTTTCAATTCATTACGAGAAAGATCAAGGCTTGATCAAAAAGAGAAATTTAAAGATTGGAAAAAAGAAAAGTGATAAATTTTTTAGTAAATCTTTATCCGATAACTTATTAAATGAACAAGTGTTATGATAATCCACCGTCAAAACCAAATAGAGATTTTACAAAGTTTAAGTCGGCAATAAAATCTAATGGAAGTGATGCTCAATGTTCAATTCAATATTGAATTTATAGAAACACCTAGTATTGAAAAAGTTGAAAATGCTAAGTTCCACGTTAAACATGAAAATCTTCCATCACCTCCAACGACTCCGTATAGGAAAAAATCCAGCAATTATTATAGAAATAAGTAATGCTTCAGTTGATAGAGCACTAGAGAAAATGATAATAAAATCGAATTGCATAACAATGAAATCATTACTTCTGATCTCGTTGATTTGTTCATTAATAAGTCATATGATATGAGCGATTTTAATTATCATCCAGAAGACTTTTATCATCATACCCATAATGATGGATCCAATCTAGTAACGCACATATTTAAATTAGCAGTGAAAAAGATATCCTAGAACCCAACTCCTAGAAAAATCAGCATCGAATGTGTTTTATCGTTTGACAATAAAATGATAAATGTACATTTAAATATAACATCTTCAACAATTCAAAAAAATTCATCGAGTACAGATGACAAGCTTGTCACTGATAATATAAATCATTAGAAAAAGTTTAACTTATTCTAATATAAATGATACGATAGATGAAATTTATAATAGAAATTCAGCCATAATTGAAGAATTTCAGTCATTTCTAGAACAGTCAATTGAAATGGAACCAAACATAAATGTTGACGATGAAAATAAATTTTTAGAATCAAAAGGATCATTAGTTGAAAAAGCATACGATCATGTAAAGAAAATTCATTCAGAAGACTTAGATGCGGTTGAGGAAGAGAAGTCTTTTTTATCGAAAGTGGATTCAAAAAAAAGAGTCAATTGAAAACATTGATAATTGGTTTAGTAATCATATTGAAAGAAAGCGAAGTTTGTTATCCATATGTTGGAGAACGATCCTCAGTTGGATATGATACAAGTAAAATATTTCCATTTGGTTCAACTATAATCGGACAAAGAAATTCGCAAAGTATTTAACCAGCACAAAAATTTGAAAAATTAATTTTAAAAGAAGATGAAACGAAAAATGAATATGAACAAAAAATACGATTGATAAAAGAAAATCGTCACCAGATTATTCGACATTACTGAAATTTCTAGATAAGAATTACTTAACAACAAATGAACAGAACTAATATTTTTTTAAAATTTAGGTATTCTTAAAAAACTTTAGGTTAATAGAATTTAGTAAAAAAATTAATTAAAATCATCTCAGTTAACTTTTTTTATCCTCGTTTTTCATTTTCAAACGAATTTTCACAAGTTTCAGTTCATCATAAATTTAATTGACCTTTAGCCTTTTGTATCTTATAATAAAATTAGACGTGAAGAACTATGTGGTAACTATAAAGATATTGAAAAAAAAAATCTACCTAATATAAAATTTTATGTTTTCATTAATTAATGTCCTATTTGACTTAGTGACGAAAATTCATCTATTCAAATGGAATTGCAGCAAGCTATTCAAGAAAAAATGGAAACAAGCTATAAAGATCAGTCCTGTTCACCTGCTTGTAATATATGTCAAAGTTTTGAAAATGATGCAGCATTTGATAGCGATAACAAAGTCTGTGAACAACTATCTTCTCTATTCGAACAAATCAGTACGGACGATCACGAACCAAAACTTTGTCCATGTCCAAAAAAATGTCGCATGCCAATGTGTTCACCTTTTTTCAAACGAAAATACATCCAACCACCTCGGCAAACAAGTTGTAAACCAATTATTTGCTATGAAAAACCGTTGCAAACTTTTGCTAATGAGACAATTTATAAGAAATCGTTTGAATGCATTGATCCGAATACTGCCGCTTGCTGTCGTCTTCCAATAATTCGCCCTAAAGGCTTTTTAAAGAGCCCAGATGGTCCACTAGAGAAGGAAACAATTACGAAGGTAATAATAAGAAAAACTAATATGGAATTTTTTCATATCTCTTCACAAATGTTTGAAAAAATTCTAGGTACTTTAGAAAAACTGGTAAATAAAAAAAAAATTCTTTTACAGTTATCATTTCCATCTTATTGCGTCCTGGAACGAACAAAACCAATAATTCCAAAATCAGCATCTTTTTTGAGTAGCGGACCAATGCAAGAAATGACAACACAAAAGCATGATTTCGTTCCCAAATTTCAATTTCGTCGTTTAAAAATTCTTCCAAAAGACAATATAATAAAACCGTGTGGATGCATTGAAAAAGAAACAACTCAACGACTCTCATTCATGCCAAACTGTATAAATGGAAAACGAGAATCTTTTAAGCCAATTTTAGTTTACAAGAAATCTGAAAGTAAGTTTATTTTCTTTGTTATTTATATATATCCAAATAAATAATTTATTTATTTTCAGTTCCAATGGAGTTTCAAACGACTCAGAAATTAAGTTTTATGCCAAATTGTCCAACTGGTCGTGAAGAATTTCCATGGGCAAAAAAAGCAAAATATCAACCACCATCGATTGAATTCGCAAAAGACACTATCACTAAGCTGTCTTATTTGGCTCCAGGCTGTTTTGTAGATGAACAAATTCCTAGCTTATTATCAAATATAGAATGTTAATTCAATGGATCAAATAAATTTTTATATTTTGTATTACGCTTAGAATATTTTTTTTTATTGTTGATAATTTATTTTTAAAATTACGCTAAGAAATTTATTGATTAAATATTTCTTTAAATTAAATATATTTTGGTTAATATGCTTTCTTTTAACTGATTTGAACATTAAATAAGCATTTTATGTATTCATATGGAGTCAATAACATTGACTCAAACAAAGAGAGCAAAACTGAAAGAAAAACGAACTGATTTTAATAAATGAACCATAATTTAATAAATTAGCTTTCAGAAATCTTTAAGCTGATTTTTTTTTTTTTTAAAAAAAAAGCTTGAACTATTGTGATTAGTAGAGGCTAATTTATAAAAAAAATCATAAATCTAACCAATACAGGCAAAGGCCAAGTGGAATGTACTAATTTTTTAACATTATTATTAATTTCGATAGATTGGTATATTAGTAATATTTTTTTTTTTTCTCTTTGAATAGAACATCTTGTCTTAATCTCCATACATTACAACTCATTAAAAGCAACTATTTAAATGTACGATAAAGTATCACTATTCACCATTCGTGTAGTCCTTACAGCTTTTTAAAAGTATCGATAGATAGATTTTTAGTAAGGCAGAATGAATTTTTTCAACTTTCTGTTGATCTCTTCTGAAGCTTTAACACCATGAGAAGATAGGACTTTTGTTCATGAACCGTTGTTTGAATGAGTCGAAACGTGATGAACCTTGATTCATTTTTGATCTAAAAAAAATAAAAAGGTTTAAAATTTTAAAGACAATTGTATGAAAAATTTGCACACAAAATTTAAATTTGAACTTTTTCAATTATAAAGCAATTAATTGTTCAAAATGCATCATTTAAGAACATTTTTGTTGATTTAGTTTTTTTAAAAAACGATCGTTTACGTTTTTTTTTCCGAAAAACGGCGTTAACGTGTCCGTTTTTTCAGCGCATTTTTGAAATTTTTTTCAAAAAGGTAGCTTAATAAGACAATTTGTTCGTTCAGTCGGCTGGAACGCAAGATCTCGAAAATGATCCAGCTCACTTCCAGACCTAAAAACAAGATCCATTCTAAAATAAAAGATCCAGGTCACTTCCAGACCCACAAAACAAGATACAGAAGGATCCAGGTCACTTCCAGATCCACAAAACAACATCCAGTAGGATACAGGTCACTTCCAGACCCACAAAACAAGATACAGTAGGATCCAGGTCACTTCCAGATCCACAAAACAACATCCAGTAGGATCCAGGTCACTTCCAGACCAACAAAACAAGATCCAGTTAATTCCAAGTCACCATACTAGACTAAAAATAACTAACACCATACTAAAAACATCGAAAATTATTGAAGAACACTGTAAAACAATAAAAAAGCGTGTTGTTTTTTTTTTTTTTGTTGGATTAGAAAATAAAAAACTGTTAATTATTGTATTTATGCGTTGATTTGAAAGTGACTATTAATCAATTATCGATCGCTGTGACAAAAATTCGCTTAAGTTCCTCAATCAATAACACGAGGATTTTTTTAATTTTTAAGCTACCTTTTTGGATAAAAAATTCCGCGAACTGTTGATTCTAGTTTGTTTAAATTCCAAATTGGAGAATAGGTCCAATTTGATTATTTATTACCTCTCTACTATGACAGCTGGCATTTGTACAAGTTGTACGGGACTTTTTCCATCTTTCAATGCTTGTGTTAAATTCAAAATTTGCCCTCTCATCACTGACATTTGCTTTTCAAATAATCCCCGATCAAAACCTTTATCTTGTTTAAATAACTCCAAAAGATCATTGCACAAATCTTCAACAAAATTTAGATCCGAAAGCAACGGTAAAACTAATTCTTTAATTTCTTGACTAAATGGTATTTTTGCCTGTGGAAGCCAAGCCCAGTGAAAAGGATCTAAAATTAATAATAACAAAAAAAAAAACAATAAAAACAATTCGTTAGGATAAAACATAAAGAAAAAAAAACGATTACTTACAAGCTCGCCAAGAATCAGGATGTTTGAATGGGAATGCTAATCCATTATCAATTGCTGCTATTCTAATTTCTGGCAAATCAACTACATTCCAATCGTCATTTTTCGAAATTGAACCAGAACTATTGTTGTGATTTAAGCCATTAACTAATGTTGGTGTTGCTAAAGAAATAAAATTATTATTGATCGAATTCGCACTGCCATTAAGAGATCCATTTTTTGATGTATGCAAGGAAGGTGCATCGTATTTGATAAGCCAGTTATCATTTCCTCGATCGGTGTTTCGAATTATATAATCTAAAACAACAAGTCTTTCAAACTGAACCTGAAAGTTGTGAGCTACTTTATTCGGTAATGGCTCTTGTTCAAATTTTCTCAAGTAATGATCAGCATCTTTAAATCCATCAACAAAAAGTTGAAAAGACCCTGTCTTTGGAGGAAGCGTCATTCGTTTGAATCGCGCAGCTGGCATTCGTTCTTTAATTGTTCTTTTAATTCTTGCTTTTTGTCTATCAATTCGTGGATAATTAAATGTTTCTGATACTAATCTTACGACTCTGGTTTTTGGTACAATATCCAAATTCAATTTTGAATCTACTAAACTGGCTCCTGCTTCACTAAGATATCCTTGATTCGGAATCAAACAAGCTCGTCCAAAACAACATGGACAACAAAGTTTATGAAACAATTTAGTCCATTTAGGATTTAATCTGCCATAAGGCTCTTCATCTTTGGGTTTAAACACAGCTACAACTTTCTGCAAAATATTTTTATTAAATAAATTTTATTGTTGTATTTTTCAGTTAATTTAATAAATTTTTGTATGATTACAACCAACATCAACTTAAACGTGACTCAGAATATTCAAAAAGTTAATGCCTCGCAAATCGTCTTTATATACGCTCATTTTTGCTAGCAATCATGATTTACTTATCATAATGCTATGTCTATTGAGCGACATAAATTAAAAAAAAAATAACTTACATTAGCAGGATTTTTGACAAAATAAGAACCACTGCTTCCTTGATATATTCTTTCAGGATATATACCAGCATCAATGGCCTAAAAAATATAAATAAATGTACATTAAATTTAAGCTTCAAATAATTTCACTTACTAATTCCGCTTGGTAGACGAGATCGCTGAATAGAGGATCATCTAAGGAAAGAAATAAAATAAAATATATTATAAGCTAGTCAATAAATAGAGCTTATAAAAAAAATGTTAAAGATGATATTTGAAACAATGTAATACTATGAATCATTCACAGTGTCATTTACATTTTTTTTTATCAACAAAAGAGAAAAAAAAATTATTTGTTGTTGTAATATGTAGCAATACCTAAATTTTTACTTAAATTTTCACTGACACAATAGAATTCATCGATTGGTTGTGTTAATGGTATACGACAGTGTTGAGGAGATAAAGAAATCTTAATTAAGTCTTCGTCATCATCAATTTTTGGAAAATTTAAATCTTCAATTAGTTTATCCATTAATTCAATTACTATCGATTTATTACTTTTATTTCTTTTTTTTGTCAAGTACGTTTAACTTTTCTGCACGAATTTCAACTTATGACTGTACAATTAGCTTCGTTTGTTTTTTATTTTTTAAACAAGCGATACTCCTATACAGAGGTCGAAAAAATATTTCCACTTATAAATATGTATACTAGAATATAAATAAAATTTTGTACATTTCCTAACCCCGTGAAGAAATTTCAATTTATAGAGCACAATAATGTTTACATAATATTTTTTATACGTTGTAAATTATCAATGTATCTATAAGTAATATAAAAAGCATATAAATAAGATAATTAATCTTATCAGTTTTTTCTACCAGTAAGCATTTTTAACGTATTTACCGTCAGAAAAGGTTCAATTTGACTGGCTGGTTAGACAAAGATTCCAAGGACAAATGACATAGCCTTTATTTTTTTGCATTTAAGTTGGAGCTCTTAGAATTAAATTTTGCGTTAAAAATTTATATTCTATTCCTAACTGAATTTTTTAACTTTTAATTTCTAATCATGGTAAGCCTACATAAGGACAAATCTACGGAAGACTTTTTTGACTTGATTTTCTTTTTTCAAAACCATGTGTTTTTCATATAAATTTTAATATTTAACATAAATAGTAATATAGCATCGAGAGTGATTCCACAGATAAAATTTTTCACGAAAAATTATTTTTCTCTTAATTTACTCACTTTTAGTTACTTTTACTGCTCTATATTATGTATTTATCCATTCACTACCGTTCGTTATATGTTATCTGTTAACTTCAATATACTTTAATTAAGAAAATATTTCCATTTTTATGCATGTTACTTATACTTTTTTTAACGAAATTCCTAATCCGTGCGAAAACAAATTTTTAAAATCATAATTATAACTTAATTAACAGCAATTGCTATCATTAGAATGCTGTTTATGATGTTAAAAGAGTAAATAAAGATGTTTATGAGGTCTTCTTGAAGTGTTAACTTAATTAAATATAATTTTGCAAATGATTAAATTTTAAAGAACACGGATTATTCAAGTAAAATTTTTCAAAATTCAGTTAGAGTTATTTCAAAATATTTAGTCGGTTAATTTATAAAAATTACCCTTTTATCATTTTCAGTTTTTTATCTAAATTTAGATGAATGTTAGCCAACAGAAAACTAATTTTGTCAATTTTCGCTGTTATATGCTTCATTTTCGTGCTCATTATGTTTGTTTTAACATGTCTAGTAAAGGAGAATTTCATCAAAAATAGCGTTTTTCGGTTAATGTTTCTAATTATTGAGCAAATCCGCAGAAAGCATGAACTGAAAAAATTTGTTTATTTATCCGTTAAATTTTACATCCAAAACTAATTTGAGACGTTTTTAAGTGAAGTTCTCATTCAAAACATAATTTTAACATCATCAAATCACACAATTCAATTATTAGGCACGATAAAATGATGCTTAAATCATAAATTAAGTAAAATTAATTTTGTAAACATTCCAAATTTTCGTGAATTTGTTTTGCAACAAACGATTGTGCAGGATCGATTGACGCTATTTTTTGTTAATTTTGTCTTATTAAGTAACATTACTTAATTCTAGGTAGATGAAAATTTTCGATACAATTGCACATATGAAATGTAAATTATCGAGCTTATACCGTTTAGATTAGGGTTTCCAAAAACGGGAATTTTCCCGGGAACGGGAACGGGAATTACCGTTCCCGATTCCCGAAATCTGACGGGAATATTCTCGAAATTCCCGTTTCAAATAAAAAAATATTTTAACCAAACTATTTTTGACATGACTTTTCAAATTTTCAAATTATTCAATTAAAATGTCTTATAATTGATAATTTAAAGTTTAAAAGTATTTAGATACATAAATTGTTGAATATATCCATTTTTTTTCCAAAATAGTTTAAAAATTGGTAGGAAAAATTACCCGGGGATATTCCCGTTTCCGAAGGTCATTCCCGTTCCCGTTCCCGATTCCCGAAATTTCACGGGAACGGGAATTCTGAAATCCCTAGTTTAGATTGCTAATAAAACATTTTTTTGAATTTTTAGAAAATAATTTTTTGTGTGCAGGATCGATTGACGCTCAAAAAATCAAATTTTCTTTTCAATAAGTGACTTATAGCATCAGAATATCACCTCAAGTTGTTTATTTGTAGTTATTACACTTCATTTGATACCACAATACTACTCTAAATGCTGAATTAAAGAAAAAATTGTGAAAAACAAAATTTTTGCACTTTTTGAACTCGGCGGATTTGTCCTATTGCAAAACAATTTTCGTTTGTTTACAAAATTTAATTTCAATTTTAAAGGAAAATAGTCACTTTTACCATTAAAGAATGAAAGCAACACATTAGTAATAAAAATCTTGATCAGAGAAAAAGGACTTGAAAATTTGTTTACTTTTAAAAATTTTATATCAAAAAATCTCAATGCAGTTTATCTGTAGATTTGCCCATAAACTGATCTACGTAGAAAAAATGCGCTTCAGTTTCTTAATGAACTACTTATGTTGAAATTAGAATTCATTGACTTAGTTGGTGCTTACCAGCCGTAAAAGATGGATATTTTGCGCAAATTGAATAAGGAAGAATTAGAATATATTAAATTTCGATTTGAGGAACACCTTCCAAAATCAATCAAAAATTTGTATTACATTTATTCTGCTGAGAAATGTAAAGCAGAATCAGGAAAATATTCAAAATTGTCCGACAAAATATTGCCAACATTTTACATCTATCGAAATGGATTAAAGGAAAATTGTACAGTATTTGGAATAACTGGTGAAGAAAACCATACAATATGGTATTTCTCTTTTGATGAATCAATGAGCGAGATAAAGAAATGCTTAGAACAAACAAATTTAATCAAATGGAATAGTAAATTATGTTTTGTAACTTTGCATGCTGAACAAATACAGCCGATTTTACATCTTGCAGCAAGGAAGGGTAAAATAATTGATAATGAAGAAAACTCTTACTACTATTTACCGATTGAACGTGCATTAAATCTCAAGATACGGTATGCAAACGAAATAGTTTCAAATACCCTAAATAATTTTTTTTTTTAAAGGATTCCGAATGAAGTAAATCTAGTACAGTTACAAGCGAACGATGCTCCAATATGTAATCGTTTGTGGAAATATAAAAACGAAAATTCAGAATTATGGATTAAATCATTAATCATGGTGCACGGTGGATATGCTCTTAGAGATAAAATTTCTAATGAATTGTTGTCGCTTGCAATTATTAATGATCATTTAGCAATTGGAGTTTTAATAACAGTTGAAAAGGCGCAGAGAAAAGGCTATGGAGAAACCTTAGTAAAATATCTTGCAAAAAAGTTGTCCGAGAGAGATTTAATTCCACATGTATATGTTAATAAGAAGAATGATAAAGGAATTAAATTATTTCATAAACTTGGTTTTATAAAAATTGGAGATTCCAATTGGATTACAATATTATAACATAAGAAATTGTGCGAAAACATATGACGTCATAAAAGATACCAAGATTTGCTACAAAAAGTAAATATGATTGAATTAAAAGTTTAGAATGATTCATTTAACTAAAAAAATAATTAAATTCAATTGCGTTTCAGTCTTATATGTGTAGGTATTTTTTTTTCTAAAAGGTCATTTATTTGATAGCTCGGATCTTTTTTTTCATATATTTATGATAAGTCTAGATTTTTTAAAGGAACTGATAAGAAACTTCATTTAAACATCATTTGGTTTAAGCATTAACAATTCTTATTTTTCACCTAATATTTAAAAACTTACTTGGAAATTGGTTATAAATTATTTGCGTTTCATGATGTTCTCCGCCTAATAATGGTTGTGATTCGTTCCTTTCTTCTTCCTGGCTATCACTAAATATAACATCAGAATCGTCTAAAGTATTTCTTTGACTAATTTTTAAAATATTCTTTATCGGAGTTATTTGCGCATTTTCACTATTCACAGGCTCAGATTCAAAATCAATGGTCACCAAATGTTCAGTGGTCATTTGAATAGATAATTAACTAATCTATATGCACAAAAATCAGCTATCTATAATTTCATTTAGTTTTTATTTTTTTTTTTGTTTTGTAGAAAAAGATTGTGAAAATGGGGCATGAAACTATTTTTGAGCAAAAAAGCAACATAAAAATTTCAAGTTCCTCATTTAATCGATTTGGCGCCAAAAAAATATTCTGTTTAAGTATCTTTTCAAAAAAAAAAAAAAAAAAATGCCAAGAATTACTCGAAGTTCTAAAAAAGCTGAATTAAGTAATGATGAGGGTGAAAAATGTCTTGAAAATAGAAAGAGAAAAAGTTTATCAGAAAATGAAAATCTATCACCAAACAAAAGCTCAAAAAAAATTGTAAACTTAGAAATAAGTCCTGAAATTTCCGATTGCTTGGCAGAAAAATTAAGTTTGGAAGCACCAAAGATTAGCAAGTTTAGTTCCGCACGAAGGGCTCTAGCTTCGAATGAAAATTTTCGATTACCAGGACGTGAAAAACAATTTGAAGAATTATCTCAGATCATTAATCGAACTATTTCAACAAAAACATCATCCAGTTTGTACATAAATGGACCTCCAGGTAAATTACTAATGGCTTTTATTATTCAAATAAGGAGTTAAAAATTTTAAATATTTCAGGAACTGGTAAAACGGCAACATTGCTAAAAATAATTAATAACGAGGAATATGAATCTAAATTGAAAGTTGTATTTATTAATTCAACAAGTATTAGTTCAATTGGAGCGATTTATAAAAAGATTTGTAGTGAGCTTGATTTAAAGGATTTTGGAAACGAAAAAGACAGTCTACTATTACTGGAAAATTATTTCAAAAATAACAATAAGAAAAAGACAACACTTCTGGTTCTTGACGAAATTGATCAGTTGTGTTCGGGAAAAAATCAAAATGTATTGTATCATATATTTGAATGGCCTTCAATTTCTAATTCAAAACTTTTACTCATTGGAATTGCCAATTCATTGGACCTAACGGATCGATTGCTTATAAGACTACAACGAAAGTGTGAATTAAAACCTTTAGTAATGCATTTTCCTGCTTATACTAAAAACGAGATAGTGGAAATTTTTAAATCACGTTTAGAAGAAAGTGATCTTTTCCCTCCATCAGCAATTCAGCTTTTAGCAGCCAAAGTATCCGCTGTTTCTGGTGATATACGACGAGCTCTTAATCTCGGAAAAAAGGTGATAGAGATTGCAGAGCTTGAGAAAAAGAAAAACGATAAAACCCTAAATATGACACAAATTAATGCAATTGTTGATGCTGGTGATGATGAATCTAAAATTCAATTAAAGGAAGTTGTAAGTGTTTTAAATAATGTTTATGGATGTGCTCAGAATTTGAATGATGAAGTTGATGATATTCCACTACAGCAGAAAATTCTTTTATGTACATTACTTTTAATAATGAAGCATGATAAAAATAAGGATATCACAATTGGAAGACTTCATGATATATATAAGAAAGTTTGCAAAAATAGAAACATCTATGCCACAGATTTATCTGAGTTTGTAAATTTATGCTTACTGGTTGAAACAAGAGGAATTTTGAGATTAACAAAAAAGAAAGAACCTAGATTTCACAGAATTTACATGCAATGGAATGAAGATGAAGTTTCCTTAGCACTAAAGGATAAACAAATGATAACAAACATCTTAAATGAACAATCAATATTAAGTCGTTAAAACAATTTTTTTTTGTATTTTTATTGGATATTTCACCCTTTTTCAAATTAAAGTTTCATTAAAAAATGGAAATAAAGATTATTTAATCGTAGCGAAAAGATCGTTCTTTTTGATATATTGAACTTATTTTTGAAATTTCATCCAGTCGATTATTAATAGATTGAGTTTTCTCTTCAATCCACTGCAAAGATGTAAAATGAGCATTTAAAATTTTTGCAATTTGAATCATTGGATCGGCTGGATCTGCAAATTTGTTGGCTTCATTCAAATGCTCAATTACTTCTTTTAAATCTTCAGACATTTGCTTTAATTGTGAGTCCAGTGTTTCAGCCATCAAATAAGCTTGACTACGATCAACATCTATTTGCTGTGGAATCTTTGCTAATTCGTTTTCAAGTGGCATAATAAGTTCAAAAAGTTCACTTTGCTGAGCATTAATAAAATCTATCTTTTGTTCCAAACAAGATTGATCAGTTTTTATCTTTTCTACAGATTTATTCAGTTCCACAATTTTTTCGCCGTTTTTTAATAAAATACTATCCCATGCATTTACTGAAATGTAATATAAATTTAATAAAATAAAGAGCATTAATGAAGAGTATTCATACCGCATGTAGCTTGATTTGTAAAAATTTTCTCCTGTTCTGCCAATTCTAGAGTATATTTGTTTATTTGATCCTCAAGATTGTAGAAATTCATTTGATTAACCGGTAATGTTGCAGATGCTTGTAAACTAGCTGTGGAGGCTGTTGGCTGACTTGGAGCTGTTAAGGACGGTGTTGTAGTTGATGGTAATGTAAAACCTGATGAAGTCATTTTTCCGCTTTAAATTATACACAAATATAAAAGGATGAACTTGGTTATAATTCAAATACACACCTAAAGATTTATCTATTTTTAAAAACCAATATAAACTGATATTAAAAAATATACAGCTGTGCAACCTTTCAAATTAATGTAATTAAGAAGTTCCAAATATATTAAACAAAGTGGTAAGTCCTCTTTTTTTATTTTTTGTTTGATTTTTTGTGGGGTACGAAACTAAAATATATTTCTTAAAGCTTACAAACACTTTAAGCTATGAATATTTTTTTATTAATTAAACTTAAATACTGTTAAATATCTGTTCATGGTAAAAGTTTAGATTTCAATACTTTTTTTTATTTTATATTGTTAAGTATAATGGTTACATGTACTCATTGGCGTTTTTAAAGTATATTCAAGAGAAATATTTTGCTTCATAGCTAATAAATTGAAAGCTCCAAACAGACACACCTTCCAATATTTTTGACGTTTATTATTATTTTCTTCAATATTTCTAATTTCCTTGCTTAATCTAGTTTTTAAAAAGAATTTTTTTAGTCTTATCGTTTCTTAGGGTGATAAAACTATATTTGGCATAAAACAGAAATCTCGTATAATATACTCGGGCAGTTTAAAAACGTTCTTAATATATTAATGTAAACAACTCGTTAAAATCAATCGTAATATTAACATTAAATTACTGGATTAATACAATGGTTTGGCTGAAATCATGTTGGTCTCCATTTATATGGACCAATTCTGTGAAAACAGGGAGTTATGCTATTGGATTTTACACATCGGCTATCTCAATAATATTAATAACAATGGTAAGCATTATTCATGTACCTAATAAACCAATTGTTTAATAAAAATGTATCCTTTTCTTTATAGATAGTATATTGCATGACAGGAGGAGATTCCACTCAACTATACTCCCCCTTATTTGAAACTGATGTTCGAGATTCAATGCAATTTTGGGGCGCAATCTTCATATCATTCCTTTTAATGTTTATTGTCTCATCATGTCTAATTTATTTTGCAATTAAAATTAAAACTAGAGGATGGCTTCTTCCCTGGCTTGTTCAAATGGGTATCATAATAATATTTCAATTTTTGTTTGGAATATGGCAATTATATGGCTATTACATTTACGTAAGTTCTCATTTACTCGGATTTGTTTTTTTTTTAAAGCATATATTTCATATATAGCTCATTCAAACACTCTACTGTCTTATGAATTGGCTATGGATGGGCTACAATGTAAGTTATAAATATTTAATTTTATTTTCTTAAAATTCTTAAAATAATGTTTTACGTAGGGTAAAAAATATAATTCAAATCTTTATATCTTCTAAACGATAAACTCTGCTTACGGAATCTAAAAATTCACTGAATCCGTATTTTTTTAAACTTTGTTTGTTAGAATTCAACTGCATTTTGCGCAAGAAATTTTATTTTTTACCCCATTTAAAAATTTGATTTTTTTAGCGCATTTTTGAAATTTTTTCAAAAAGGTAGCTTAATACGACACTTTGTTCGGTCGGTCGGCTGACGTTAAAAACTTTTTATCTAGACATCGTAGATAGCTCGAAATAGTTTTAAAAGATCAGTTCCAAAAATTTATTGCTGTGCCGGGTATTTAAAAGATCGCTGGGACAAAAATGCGCTGAAGCAACTCGATAAGAACGAGTACTTTTGTAATTTTTTTTGAAAAAATTAAATTAAAAATTAATTTTTTTTTATAGATTTATGTTTGGATGGTCGTTTATTCGCAATATCAAATTTTTGTAATCGAACAGAATCCTAATATTGAACTACTTATGCCTTAGAAACCATTACATCATTCCAAAACAGTGCCGAAAACCAGAATTTCAAACCATAGTGAAGCATTAAGAGTAATACAATTTAATCAATCCGATCATTCACAAGATTCAATTAATTTCAGCACAAATTAGAACAATAGGACTTTATGGTAAGTATTATAGATTAAGATAAATTTGAAAAAGTAGATCTTAAAAAAAAACGTGTTTCGTCCTAAATGTTATTATGTTTTTATACATTTTTTAAATTGAGAATAATTAATTATTCAAAAACTAAAATCTTTCCGTCCTTTAATGATATCAGGAGTAAATAAATAAATTTTAATCTTTTACATGAAATGATAGTTTTTATTTATTGGTTTTTTAAAAGTTAAGACGAAAATCTGACTATAATAAAACAATTATGAATGTGTTTATTTACAAATTAAACTAAAATATAAATGGTAAGATAACTTTTAATCAGTTTAAATTAAATGAGGTCTTTTAACTCCATTCTGCATTCGATCAGTTGTTGGACGTGCTTGATATTTTTTAGATGGTTGAAATTTATATCTCGAACAAATTTCCTCTTGTTCTGTCTCGTTAAATCCAACTCTGCATGTTTTCAACATCATAAAATATTATAAAAATTAGCCATGTTAAAAAAATAAAAATTTAATGAATATTTGAACGCATTTGGTGGAAGTTTTAAATAAATAATATAAGTTTTCTAAACAACTATTTTGCAATAAGAACATTATCATTAATTTTTGTGGATGGAGCATAAAATATAGTCTTTGTAACAAAAGCAAAATTTGATGCAACACGGAACGGTTTGTGAACGAAATTTTCGTATAATGCTTGCAATAATAATTGGAGTGAATAGTTGTTTGAATCTTTAGATCTCGGTGTTGCAATTCGTGCTTCAGCAGTAATTAAGTCTTCCGATGATCGTCGGTTGTACACTTTCTGATGATTGAATTGGAAGGGTCTTTCTCGGTAAATTTCTAAATCACATTCTGACCTGTATATGTAATTAATTATTCATTTTTTTTTTAAATTAGGTATTTTTTTCAACATGTTTACATATGAATATAGATTATTTGAATACAAATTACATAGAAGAAAACACCCTTTGATAGAAAATGATTAATTATTCTTTTAGATGAAATTTAAGAAGCTTAGTCCTTTTTATTATGATTTATATTTTTGTAATACCCGAAAATTCTTTATCGCTTTAACAAATTCTTTCACCAAAAACTAATTAATATAGAGAATTTTTTTAAAATAAATACCTTTGGTGTATGCTACACGGTCTTCTGTAATCAAAGCATGTTACTTGAACAGTATTAAAGAATGCAGCGCCGAGAGTATTTCCAATATCGGTATTTAAACTACTCAAGCATCTTCGAAATTTTTCATCGCAATCACAATGTAAGCGAGTAAAAGAACCCTTATTGCAAATACTTTTCAAGCATTCGCCGGGAGCTATCTGAGGATAGCAATTATCGTGTGCTCTTAAAAAATAAATAAATTATTAAACACTCTACATTGTGCAAACGACAAAGTTTTGATTACCTACAACACTTATCTTCCTCTGTCCGAGTTGGACATATAAATAATAGAAAAGTTCGAAACATTTAATTATCATTACTTTTTCATTTGTCTTTCAAAAACTCTTAACTCACCACTATGTCTCCCTAAGTCTGAATAATTTTTTGCAATATTACCTATAAAAAAATTGTTATTGAATCAATTTTTGCTTTATTTTTTCAACTTACCAGGACCACACCATAGCTTTTTAGTTCACATCATTAAGAAAAACCAAAAAATAAGGTTAGAATAAATTTTAACAGACATTTTTAATTTATTTGTGATGGTCATACCGTTCCTGTAATTATCATTTAAAATTTAATTAAAAAATATATAATCATTAAAGTATACTTAATGATGATAAATACCTGGATAGATCTGAAAAGTTATAAAAACGAAACAAATATAAAGATGAGGAGTGATTTCAAATGTAATTCTTCTTGACTTACAAAACTCAGTCCCCCTAAAATGAAAAATAGAACAAATTTATAATTAATTGTTTTTATACTTAATATTGCCAAATGTTGGGTTATATCGGTGATTATTGGAAAAGAATATCTAGTAATTGTTATATATTTAAAATTAATTTGAGGTTTTCATCTAAAAATCCTCACTAAGCTATTGTCAGTATGCATTATTTTTTAATGATTTAGGCCGTGCAATAAAAAAAATATCCACCTTAATTTTAGGTAATCAATACAAACCTTGAATTTCAGAACTCAATTGATTTCCTTCGATGCAAACTTTTTCTAATGTGTGAATAGTTTCTATTGGTACTTGACGAATCTTTAATGAATCCATTGATAAAACTATTTGTTGAATGGATCCACGATCTATGATTATACGGCAATGAGGTTTGCGAATCGTCAATTCAATCATTTTATTCATTTGAACATCGGTGACGTACAAAGAAGCGGAAGCATTAAAAACAACAAATATCATGATCTCAAGATTTAGTAAAAATATCTTTCTTTCTGTTCTCATGTCTTAGTTTTAATTTTTTTTGTGTGGATCTGGAAAAGTCGTTTTAAAAAATATCAAGATTGAAATGAAAAATTTTAAGTACATAAAGAAAATATAATTTAAACTTTTATGAAATTTTTCATTCACTAGTAACGGAAAAGTCGGAAACTTCGCAGGAAAATGCAGGAATAATTCCGAAAAAGAAAAAAAGATAAGGTTTACCAATACTAAAATTTTCAAACACTTCTTTCGTGTTTATATATGATTAGGCTTATATAACTCTTATATTCCGTCCCGACAATATTTCAATTTTAATTAAATAAAAGATTGCAATTATTATTTATTTGTGATCTAGAAATCATAATTTTTTACAGTTGAGTGTGATATATCTACCTAAATCACTATCTACATTGATTTTTAAAATTCTATTTTTATCATTATAATTTACTTTCTTGTGCTTTATATAATAATAAAATAAATTGACTGTAAGTTGCCCACATAGCCAAAATGACACAAATGGAAGATCTATGTAATACCTAAAAAGCTTCCATGTACGATACTTATGGATAGTACATGGACCGTCCTAAGGACGTTATTGTCGTTCAGTATGTATGATTTTTGGGATGATTTAATGGAACGTTAATGTATTACATGAATGGAACGTTAATGTAATACATGAATGGAACGTTAATGTAATACATGGATGGAACGTTAATGTAATACATATTTGGATCGTTAATGTAATACATAAGTATTACATAGGTATTACACTTACGTAATACTTTCATATGGTTCTACACGGAATAATAAAATTAATTTTTTTGTTAATTAATGAAAATTGCGATGCCAAAACTTTATTAAACATTAATTTTACAATTCTAGGTTTCAAAAATAATTCAATAAGTCCACCATTTAGTCCATCAATGCACTAAAAAGAGAAAAAAGAATACAAAATTAATGCTATAACTCACAAAATGACAAACCTACAAAAAAATCATAAAATTCCTGAAAAAAAAAATAATTAGATTATAAGAGATATTAAAAGATCTGAAAAACGATAAAAAGAAGAGAAAATAGACCAAAATTAATATAATTTGTAAAATATTTTTAAAACTTCAGAATTTTTAAAAGTTTAAGTGTTATAAATAAATTTTACTTACCAAATTGATGATTTTCTGCTTCAAAAATCACTTACCAAACATTATTAAGACTTAAACACTTTTTAAACATATAAAACACCTTTTAAAACACAATTTTTTCACCACACATTTTTCATATTTTTATGTAAACAAATAACTCTAAGTGGGAAAAATTGCAAAATTGCTCTTAATTGTCTGTCTGGACGAAAAAATAAAAGAATACTACATATATGTAATAGATTTGGACTGTACATGGATAATCCATTTATGTTATACATAAGTATTACAAAGATGTACTATTTTAGGATAGTACATAGATCTTCCATCAATGTCAACGGAATATGTATGGAATATTTTGGTTATGTGGGTGTGATATTCTTATGTCTTGAACATGAACATAAAATAATAATTTATATTATATTTGAAAAATTTCCATAAATGAATTAAATGCGAGACTTGTTGTCTCATACATTCTAAAAAAAATGTAGATTTGATTATAGTTCAAGGTTAAGTGCGTATCAAAAAATAACGTGAATAAGATTAATAATTCTCTTTCAGACTTTTGATAATACTATTTAAAGAAGAAGTACAAATTGTTCAATTTTTTTTTTTATTAAATACGAATTCGAAATATTAATAACTTTAGATCATAAATGGTCATTAACTTTCTCACATTACTTCATTTTTTTCTAGCTGTCTAAACAGATAATTGCGTTCTCGATACCTTCTCATCATTCACATACATTAAGTTCAAAGTCCTTATCACATTACAAGCTTATTGAATTCTTTACACATTTTCCTTCCTTAAAAAAGAATCAATATTTGAATTCTTTCCCACATTTGTTTCCACAAATTCCCGACATCAGAAAATTCAGGTCCATTAAAATCAGATCACTTTCAATTATTTACACGATTTTATCATTTTAATCATATATAATTCTTTTTGAACGTTGCGATAATAACTTATTGGTAAATTAATTAAATTTTTTTATTATCGGAAAACAGTCAATTTAATTAGTCATTAAAGAGTCATTACCCTATAAAGGATTTTAATCCGTTTATTATTATTTATTCTTAGATTGACGTAGAAAACTTCTGCTTTTCAGAACGAATGCAAATAACTAACTGACGATGAAATAAATAAGAGATTGGGATGAGCTTTAGTTTGAAAGATAAATTTATTTCTTTACTCTGTTCTTCTCTTTATTTTTTTTTTTATCCATCGCGTCGCTGAGCATTTACGATTTGAAAAATGAGAAATATCTTTTTTTTCTTTCTATTCAATGTTATATTTTTTTTTATTTGACTATACATAATATGAATGGGTGAATCTCAAATCTAAGATATTGAAATGAGCAAAATATTTTTCAAGTTCACTGGCGGAAGTGCATCCTTGAAGCTGAACACAAAATGAACTGAATGATGGACACAGAAATAACATTCGCTACCTACCATGGCAAATGTGTTAATTATTCATATGATCGATGTGTTAAAAACTTTTCGTTATTTTTTATGATCAAATATGTAATATAGACCTAAATAGAGTTAACGACAAAATTATTATATTACTAACAATAATTCACTCGAGGACATAGAGATTATTGGTTATTAATATTACAACTTTAAGTCCATTTAAGCATAAATATTCAGGAGTTTCTGAAATAAAAAATTTCTCCGACATAATCTCTAATCATAAGATCTAAGAGCTACAATCAAATCATTAGCACTATCACTAGCATTTTACACGAAGAACAATAGAATATTTTGTTGTTAGTTTTATTTGGAGGGACTTTTGTTCGTATAATGACAAAGCTATTTTATTGGTTTATGTTTTATATTGAAATAAAAATTCACTAACTATTGTATGCTACAAATCCGAGCTCTCCTCGATGTTTAAAATTTTTTGTTTAAAGACCAACGAACGATTTTTTTTTTTTTTCAAATTAAGTTTGCAAGAAAATTAATTGCTAAATTGAATAAAATTAAAACCTCTATTGCATAGAGTTTTTTTTTATATAAAGGCTTTTATACGTATCTATATATAAAAAAATACAAAAGTCGTCGTACCGAATAGCACAAGGCGGCAAAAAAAGACGCAAGTCGGTCGTGCAACCGGTGTCCGCGGCACGACATTACGTCGACGCGGCGGCGACGCAAAATTCACCTTGGCGGCGACGCAAATTTCATCTTGGCGTCGACGCAGCGGTTATAAATGAAGAAAATTGCGATTTGACGTACAATTTTATTTCGCGTCAATTCGGCGGCGTTTGTACTTTGAACTTTATTTGAAGAAAATCAGTGGAAAAAATTAAAATAATATAAATTAGTGCAGAATTTAGTGATAAAGAAGAGAAAAAAGGATCATATTTAAGGAACAAGGAAACCTCTCTTAATATTTAATAAAAGTAAGTATAATGAAGGATTTAATCATTATAAAATTGATAAAAAACTTAAATGTGAAAAAAAACATTTCAATAAAATATAAATTGAAAAATTAAATTTAAAATAAATAAAAGTGAATAAGTTAAATAAAGTGATACAAATAACGGACCTTACTCGATCAAGTTATTTGATCTGGAAAGTAACTTGGACCTTACTGGATCTTGATTTTAGTTCGTGGAAGGGACTTAGACTCTACTGGATCTACTGGATGTTCAACTTCTGCAGAATTTTTATAATACTTATTTATTAATTATAGGATTTATTTCTTTAATAAATAAAATTTGGTAAAAATAATTACTGTTGTTTATGCTTTTTTTTTTTTTTTTTTTCAGAGTCGTTAATTAATTAATTTATGCTATCATAATTTCAAAATTCAAACCGACGTAAAGTAGTCTCCAGGGCGCCGCCGTTTTTTTTTCGCGGTGCCGCGCTCCCATACAAATTTTTCGCCGTGGCGGCGACGCCAGGACCGCCTTGCGTGGTTTTCTGCGTCGACGTGGCGGCGACCAAATCGGTACGAAATCCGCCCCTGGAAAGACGTCACGGCGCCGCCACGTCAAATGCACGGTTTTGTGTCGCCGTGACGGCGCCGTCACGGTATTTTCCGTCGATTCGCAGTGCGGCGAGCCACACTTTTTTCGACGTAGCGTCGACGTGACGGCAACGCTGTGCTATTCGGGCGTGTTATTGATTTAAGGATTTTTGTTAACGAAAAAAATTAAAATTGAATTTTAGTATAAGGAAATAGGTACGTAAGTGTACAACAACAATTATATATACTGTGAAATAGGTTTGATGAACTTAGGAATTAATAAAACAAATAATTCATAGAAATATCATCAAAAACATTTTTAATTTTTTTTTCTTGTTATGAAATTTTAGTTTAATTTAAAATTATTAACTAAAATACGTATATTTTGATTATTTAGAAGAAGACATCATAAGAATGCTTAAATTGACTTGAATTATGAACTATGATTCGAAGAGTTTATAATTTGTAAAAAAAAATCGATTTTGTAACGGTTAATCAATAATTATATATGTCGTCAATGAGACAGACTTCGCGAACAACAAAACTAAAACCATCACATTTTTCCATTGTGCTCGATCAAATATATATAGCTAAATATCTAATTCACTTTTCCTATATATAGTTAAAATAGATATATAGTTAAAAAGTTTTTAACTTCTGCCGAACGAGCGAACGATTTATCAATGTAATTTATTAAGCTAGTTTTTGAAACAAACGTTAAAAAATGCGCTAAAAAGGGGTGGTAAAAAGATAATATTTTTATGTTTATGTCTAAGGAGTTCTTTATTGTTCATTTTACACTTAAGTACAATTAAAACATTTCTTAAATAGACACTCTAAAAACAACAACTTGTTCCTTTTTTTAGATAAATTATTTTTTTCTTTGTTGTTTCAATATATATATTTCTAAAATTTAAGAATTGTAAAGTTATTACAGATTACTTTACTTCAGAAAATATAAAAAATTTTATTCGTTAAAATAAGGAAACGCACTTAAATTAAATATTTTAAAAGATTTAATTTGCTTTAAGTTTCTAATAAAACTTTTGTGTATATTTGACTACAAATATTATCACAAGCACATACGAATTGTTCCACTCATTATACAGATTGCTAAAAACATTCAACACGTCCTACAATATACAGCAATGTCCGTTTGGATGATAAAGCTTATGATGATGATGTCGGCCATTTGTATGGTGACAACCACTACAACAGTGATGGTCCTTATTGTATGTAAAGCTATGACTGTTTGGTATACATCGATGCTGCCGATAATTATTGGAACAATATCCCTCATAACTGTTTGTAAATTAAAATTATTTTAAATTCAATATTGATATTTGTTAAATAACATACCTATATGCACCTTGAAGATATCCTATGTTTCCCTCTGATTTAGAGTTCGGCGGAGGAGGAGGTATATAACACATCCCCGGAATATCAGTATCATAAATACTTTTAACCATTTCATCTAAATTTTCTAAAGCTTTTTTTTGTGATTCTTCTTTATTAAATTTATTGCCTTTTAAATTACTTTTGAGAATTCCCTTTTCACTATTATTTTTAAAGCTTTGTGTTTTATTAATTTGTGCTGCCATTAGATCGTTCCTAGTCAATATTGGTGCAGAAGGTTGAGGTTTTTTCTTTGAACTTAATAAATCAATTTCTTCTTCCATAAACTTAATGAAAGGGAAAGATATTGAAATATTTATATTATCATATTATGATCTTTCTCAAACCAATTTTTAACATACCTGTCCTGCAGTTTGTTTCTTATTACGTGCTTTTGACATGCGATAAGATGCTGATGGTTGACTATAAACTGACAATGGAGTTGATAAAGGAGAAAATAAACCCGATCCAGCCGAGTTTCTGTTTTGTAAATCTTCTAAAAATTCTTCTGTATCAGTAATGAGTGATCCAAATACATCACTTGGACTTTGCATAAAAGCATGCCCAGTAGAATTTGAGCGTGAAACTCGTCCATGTGCACTAAAGAGATTCCTAATAGGCGAATTAATTATAGAGCGTCTAGCAACATCTTCGAACGTAATTGGTGAATAAACCCGTCTTTCATCTATATTACTCTCAGTTTTGTTATATAACATATACTGAGGCATGCTCATACGACGGTCATAATTGTATTCTATTGCTTTAACAGGACTTTGGAGATTTGATTGAGCTAGAGATCGACGATTTTCACGAAAATCGAGCCAATAAGTTTTCATAATTCCTTTTCCTTTCACTTCTATTTCGCCACGTTCTGAAACTTTGTAATTATCTGGTAAATAATTTCGAGTAGTTTCAGATATGTGAATTTTCATAGCAGCACTTGTGGATTCCATTCTACTTGCTGTATTCACAGAGTCTCCAAATAAACAATAGCTGTATGTACATATGACAAAAAAATTTATGATTCAGTTGAGTGATTAATAGCAACAAACTGAAGTGCAAATTCCGAGAGACACAAATGAAGAAAGCGCGCTGATGCGCCTACCATTTAGTGTTAATAACGATGTTTTTATAGCTCCATAATGAAACGTTCTTCATTCGTGCCGCTCAGGAATTCCTTACTCAAGTTAACACATATGAAAAAAATTATCAACGAATGTAATTAGATATAAATTTGTCGAACTCAGAGTATCCATATTTATATCTAATTACATTCGTTGACATGCAATTGTCGGACCATCTTTTTTACCGAAATATCAAATGATAGATTTAATAAGCAGCGAAAAAGTAATAGTGGTCGGTTAAATAAAAAGCGTTTAAAAAATCACTCCAAATCGTTTTTTGTGTGATTTATTGCACAAATTCCTTGGCTAGGTACATTGCTTTTATATACTCTGGGTCGTTCAGTGTGCAAGGTTGGGGATAAATTATTGTCTTCAATAAGGCATCAAAAATCTGCGTAAAGTTCATCGCATCAAAATCAATATTCATTCATATATAAATTCTTAATTTAATTGTAATATTCTCCAGCTTGTTCCCTTAAGAATCAGTGTTTTTTTTTTTTTTTTTTTTTCTTTTTTAACTTATGTGCAAATTATATTTTAACTATTTTTTTTTTTTCATATTGCTTAAAAAACGGTTTTTGGATAAGATCATTCTAATTAAATTCAACGATCGGGAAAAATGTTCAGTATTATCAAAATCTATACTTACCGCGGCATTTTAAGACCAACAATTCCAGCAACAACAGCGCCTGAATGAACTCCAACTCGAATTTTAAGATGTTGTCCCGTTGAAGGGTCCTCTAAATCAGTTATTGCCTCAATCATATCTAATGCCATATCGCAAACTTTTTCAGCATGATTTTGTTCTTTTTCAGGGGCACCAGATACAACCTTAATTCAAATTAAAATAATTTTCTTTATTAGCATTTGTTAATAAATTTAAAATTATGATTCGTTGTTTATTTTTTAACAATTATTTTTTTTATAGTTCATGTAAATGTATGGACTTGTAATTGTCGAACCCTAAAAAATAGTAGGGTTGGAAAAATATACGTATGTGTACGAACAAAAAAATATATGTACGTATATATGTATGTGTATACGTTTACAGATTTTTCAAATCGGAAAAATTAGGGTTAGACAATTGCATGCAAGTATTTTGCAAGTCTTGCATTCAAGTGCATTTTATGTAAATTCTAGCACTTGTATGCAAGACTTGTATCTATATGCGTATACTTGCGTGCAATTATCGAACCCTGGAAAAATAAGTTTTTTATTTAGTTAAAAATAATCTTAAATGCTTTTAAAATTTTTAAATTAGAAGTTAAAAGTAGGGTTTTCAATCCCGGGATCAAAATGTATGTAATCCCGGGATTGCATATAAATCAATCCCGGGATTGAAAACCCTAGTTATAAGTAATTATTGCATTGTTTTAAAACATCTTGTAGCATTTAAAAGTTCGTAAATTATGATATATGGTGAAAATTAATTAATTTTAAACTCTCAAACAACTTTTGATTAGGAATACAACATTATGACACATTAAATTTCATCATTAATATTATCAATAATATAAAATATTTTTCAAAAATTTTGTAAAATTGAATCACTAGAATTTGTTTACGTAGATCATTTTTATATTACAAAGCCTGGTTTTATGTGATTCATTTTACAAAAAAATTACAAAAGTCCTCATGTTATCGATCGAGGGACTTAATAATTGATTAATAAGTCTGTTTCAGACCCATAAAAACAAGATTTAGTTGGATCCAGGTCACTATCAGACCCACAAAACAAGATCCAGTTAATTCCAAATCACCATATACTAGAAATTTAAGAATTCATCATTTAAAGGATTTTAAAAATTTCAACCGCATAACGGTCAAAATTAAGCATTGTTCATTAAACACTGAAAAACATTGAAGAATAACACTGCAAAACAATAAAAAAAGAGTGTTGTTGTTTTTGTTGTTGTTGTATATGAAAATGAAAATTATTAAATATAGTATTTATGCGTTGATTTGAAACTTTTAAATATACGGTGCCAGGCAAATCTTTTCTTAACTTTCATTGCTTAATTCTCACTTTAAGGATTACTCAATGTGTGTCAATATGATAAAATTGTTAGAATGGTCTTGTGTAAGGGGCCGTTCATTTATTGCGTAGAAAATAGCAAAAAGTTCCATTTTTTAAAAACTGAAATCAATTATTAAAAAAAAATTAATGCTGTGTTCATACCATGTAAGCATCTCCAATTGTTTCAACTTTGTAAACGTTATTTCGTTCCGTAAGATTATCAAATATTGAATACATAGCATTTAACATCGAGACCACCTCCATAGGTGTAATTCTGCTACAAATTTCGGTGAACGTAACAACATCCGAAAACAATATTGAAACGCTATCAAACATCTTAATAAAGATTTCAAAGTTTTTGTAAGAAAATAAAATGTTAAAAAAAATAAACATTTTAATACAAAAAAGAAAGAAACATGATATTAAGTCAATTAATCACAAACTCTCGAAATTAAATTTTTTTACCTCGCAAGTATCTATGGGGTTTTCTCCCCTACGCAGTCTATCAGCCACTTGTTTAGGAATCATTTGGTAGAGCAACTCATCTGTTCTGCGCATTTCCTCGTCCAATTTTCGCATCGATTCTTCCAATTTCTTTGATTTCTGCTGTTCTTGATCTAACGCTAATTTCAATTCTACAGACTGTTGAGTTCCTGCTAGTAGAATATCTCCGATCATTGCGAATTATATATTTTATTATATTTGACATGAAAAAAAAGAAAAAAAAAACATTCAAGAAGCATCATAACTTAAATAAAATACCTATGACAACAGCTAACTAAGACATTTATATAGGGATTTAAACAGGGAGCACTCTACTCCTTTTTACACTCTTTTTGAATTTAATAATTGGAAATAGTAGTACTCAAAAAGATGATTTTTCACTTGACGTAATAAGTAGACCCTCTATTTTAAGCACAGCTTTCTAACTTATTGTCTACATATCAAGATCCTAATATTTATTAGTTCAGATTGTGAATATACATATTGAATTACCTGCTAAAATCATGCATTGACAAATCATTTATATAGAGACCAGTTGACAAAAGTGAAGACAATTTTGGCATCCTAATGGAATTAAATGTTATGATTTTTTCATAAACAGTTAGATTTTAGTTAATTTTATGAAACATTTTTTCTTTCTTTTCAACCTACACAGGTGTTCCCAGAAACATTATCAGCCGCCAGTCTTTCATGTATATCATTTGGCCTTTCAATCTTAATCTGTTTTCAGTTTCTTCTTCACATTCACTCTCTTTTAACATAATTTGTTCCGTTTTTCGTTGATCACCAGCACAAACCGATTGAACTGTGACTAGTTCGAATATATTATTGGTCCTATTAAGTATCTAAACATTTGTTATTTACATTAAATGACAAATAAATAATTAAATATTTTAAATTTTTTAACTTACTGTTTGAAATTTGAAGGCAATTAATGGTCGCCGTAAATCAAACCAATCGATAATTCTTTTGTTTATCAATTCTGGCATAATTACCATCAATGAATTTCCTAAGCTTCGTACTACCATGTCGGAACTATAAAGTTGTAATAAACATTAGGGTTTCTGAAAAATCGCACTTTTTCAAAACCGCGGTTTTGCGGTTCACACAATGTTTAAAAATTATGAAAAAAAAATTGAAAATTTGATTTTTATGCATAAAAGTATTAAAACTTTCTATTTATCTCTACTTTATTTAGATTCAATTTAAAATTCCTTGATAAACAAGTTTTAACAGTTTGCAAAGTTTTAGTCCTATTTTTCAATATTATCGAAATTTGAAAATTGTTTTTTAAAATTTTTTCCATTCAAAGTTCTTAAACCTCAGTTTTTTCTTTCAAAAGGTCAAAAAGTGTGGTTTTGCGGTTTTCGAAAAACCGCTTCCAGAAACCCTATTGAATATATGTATATATATAATATTTTTTTTTTTTGATAAATTTTATTTTTTCTGATATTTTTATCCTTTAGCCTAAAAATATAGTTAGTGAAAGCCTTTTGAAGTTACTTACCCAAAAATAATGCAAAATGGAAATATATCAAATAATACTGAAGCACTGATAGGCAGATGTTTTTCTTCGCGGGTCATCGCCAATGAGGCTAAAGAAAAAGCTCGATTATCGAAGGACAATTGAAATGTATAGTGATTGGTTTCTCCTAAAAAATCGGATTTGACTAAATCAATTTCCATTTCCTTGTTATAAAAGTGACGAGCAACCTATAAAAAATTGTGGTAAAAGTCTGTTATACGGGGTATTATATATAATTTAATTTCTTTGAATAATTTGTAATTAAAAAGCCAATATTTGTAATTTTGAGTGAAATTTGGCAAAAAAAATTTTTTTTTGATTTTTTGAATTTTTTTTTAATGCTCTAGGTAATATATTGATTTATATCAAAATGTTTTCACTGTTTGCAAATGTTGCATACAAGAGCTAGAACTACTTGTATATTCAAATGTATGCAATTCTTGCATACAGTATGCGCATCCTTGCATGCGATTGTCGAACCCTATATCAAAACAATTACTATGCAAACCGAATATATATATTTAATTCTTTAGGGTTCGACAAATGAATGCAAGGATGCGCATATTGTTTGCAGGTACTGTATACAAGTGTTAGAATGTACATGAAATTGCATATTCTGTTCTAGCACTTCTATACAATATATGCAAACAGTATTGGCGCATTTTCATGACCAAGGATTTCTTATGGTGATCTTGAAAATTATCACAATGCAGGCGTGGAAGTTTTTAGCTGCGTTAGTCGTGCACGCTTTTATTCAAATTTATTTTGTTAATTAATATTACTTACTTGTCTAATCTGTCCCATTGTGTAATATACCTATTACAAAAGAAAATTTTTAAGGAATAATTCTTAGAATAAAATATATTAATAAATTATTCATACAAAGCCTTTTCGTCGTGTCCGATAATGTAAAGTTAGGCCATGTCGGGTTTCATTTTCACAAAAAAATGATGGTGCTCTAATTTGTAAATACACACATGTTGTGACATAATTATTTTAGTCATTGATGGTAATATCAACATCATCAACACCATAATAGATAATATGTACGAGAAAATTAAAAAGAAAATGTCAAAAAGAATATTAGAAACTTAATAAAAAAATTATTTTCAATGGAACAAAAGTTTTATTTTAATAATTTACAGTAATTCAGACATTAATATTAATTAAAAATTTCATACTTTGCATTTTTTAACTTTGCCAAATTTTTTATTTATTAATAATTAATTAGGATAAAGAATCTAATTTTTGTGGTATTGACATTTTTTTGGAAATTCTATTTTACACTGCTTTTCACTTCCAGAAAGGTTAATAAATTATGAAAGAATGCTATTAAAATGATATATGTTTATTTTTATAGAGCTTTTACCTAAATACCTATAACTAAGTTTTATCGATCCAAAAATTTACCCTAAAAATTCAATTTTTACTATAATTTTGAATTAAATATTTTCTTATGGAATTATCACTGATTCATTTAGGAAGTAGACTAATATGATAAAACAAACCATTTATTATCACATTAATTAGTATTAAACAGGTAATGTTAATTAGTTTAATTAAAAAAACACATTTAAAATATGTGAACATTGAATGTAATTTTAGTGATAGAAAAAATCTAATTTTTGTGATATTTTTTCTAAGCGATTTTTTGGTTGATTTTTCTCTAAGGTTGACGCTCTCCTATCTCAGTTAATTTATCATTTCCCACGTACTTTGCAGATTTAAATTGAACTTAAATTAGTTGAATATACCTAAGTCTGATAATAAATTTAGCTAATCTTCTTGAAGAAATAAGTTCTTCATGAAAACTGTTATTTAAAGATAAAATTTGTTTATAAACTTCCTTGTTTGCTGAATATTTTTCTGAAGAAATTATCCTAAAAGAATTAACGTGTGAAAAGTTATGAACTTTAACATTTTTGAAGAATGAAATTACCACAAAAATTAGATTCTTTACCCTAGGTACTTAAAAATTAATTTTTAGATTGGGAACAAATTTACAAGTTAAGAAAAAAACGAAGTAAAATGCGTTAAAAAACCGGAGATCTGAATCATTGTGTGTGACAAAATCATAAATATGTATATGGAAACCAAATTTATTTACCTCATCATTGGATAACTAAACTTGAGGTATTCATGGAGGTTGTCTAAACCATTCAAGAAATCTCTCATATGCCGTCCAAGTACAGATAAAACTCTATCGTATCCATATTGACTAACAAAATTTACGAAATAGACACCCATTTCATCCATAAATTCCTTCTCTGTTACTCCTAAAATCTTTTTAAATAGAATTAAAATGCCATTTCAAATAGTCATTAGTTCAATAATGTCAACATTTTATGATTTTTAGTTTTTTTTTCTGACGAAACAATAATTTTAACGAAAATAAATTTTAGTAAAAAAACAGATCTGACTAAAGACTCGGAAATTTAATTTTTTTTTTAATTAGAATTAAACACTAGAAGAATCCTTAGTCAGAATTGTCACATGCACTTATCTTGTTAAATTTTAAATTTCAAATTTTAGATGCTTTTTAAAAATCAAAATATTAATATATTTACATTCTGTGCAATAGTTGCGAGTTTATTGAGCAGATCTTCTTCATAATCTTCATGAACACTGAATGATGTTGATGATATGCCAGCTTGTCTTCTAATTTCATCCCATTTTTCATCGCCATAAATAGATTTTACATATTCTGATAAATTTTCTAATAATAATCCATACATGTCACAAGATTCAGATAAATGAAGAATATTTGTTTGTGCTTCAGTCTTTCAAATTACTCCTAATTTTAACTTGTAATTTATTGCTATTCAAAGATTTTAAAAAAAATAAATTAAATTAAATAATTAGATTTATTCATTTTTTTCAATGTTCACATGAAGAACAATTTAGTTCTTAAATTCATAATGAGTCAAATTTCTTCTATAAAAACTTTCAATATTTATCCTTATAAAATTGTTATTTTTACTTTAAAAATAATATACCTACAAATATAAAGCAAGATATTTTTAATTATTATTTTTTGCTTTAAAAAATAACAATGTTGCACTTGAATTAATAAATTTTAAACTTAGATCTTATCAGATCTTATAAAAATCGAAAGTTTCACAAAATTTATACCATTTCATTTAAAGCTCACTTAAACACTGAGTATAACTGATGAGTAAAATTATACTTTTTTGACAATATATATTCTTTTTCGCATCAATATTTGATTATGTAGCAAAGTGTTATAATAAATTAAATATGTTTATGGGAAAAATTATTAAAGAAATTGAAAGTCATCGCTTCTTTATAAATTACACCAATGAAATGAAAAATGAGTCTTTGTTTACTGTCCTTTTCTTTATTTATTGGGTTATATATTAATTTTCTAATTGTTTTATAATATAAATGAACATGAATGAGCAAGACCTAATAATCATCTCTGTGTAAATGAAATAAGCTTAATGATCACTTGTATTTCTTTTTCATTTATTCTTTTGAATTACGATTCGATTTTCATTCATGCTTTTCGTTTTATTTACATTTTCATCGTTCTTTTCAATTCTTATTTTTCTTATATCCTATTCTTCTCTAACATTTAGACTTGCTTTATAAATAATTCTTTAAATAACCTTTATATTCATTGTATTAAGAAAAAAATGCATAGGAAAATTGGACTTGTTAGAGCATAGTGAAATATAAAGAGAGGAAAAGTAATTCAGTTTAAACATAAACTTGACGATGAGAAAAATCGATATAATGACAATGAGAAAATGAAAAGAATTATTTGATTACAAAGAAGTGGTAGTCGATAAACGGAAATTGCTAAAAAATTAGGGCATCAATGTAGAAAAAATATTTCGAAGGCCTAATGACTTCCTTGATAAATAGCTTAAGTTTTAAAGCTTTACAATTTTACCAAGTTGACCATACAAAACTATCTAGATATCTATATAATTTGAATTGAATGCAGCTGTATCTGATCTTTCAAAATTTAATTCCATATTTACTTATAACTGTGGAATAATCCCGTCAAGCATGACGGATAAAAATTTATGAACCCCGCCAAGTGGAGTTTCTGTGGGGATTATATGATAAGTTAATTATTAAAAAATTTTAGTCTGTTTAAGTAAAAAGGGCTTAAAGAAGCTAAGTTATAAAAATTACCTAATCAAAAAAATCTTAATCCGAAATTTAGCTTTTTTGAAAACCAGTATGGAAGAGAAGGCGTGTCTCAAAAAGCGGAATTACGAAAATAATAATGAACGGAATTTTATTAATAATAATTAATCAACCATTGCATTTAGAGCAAGACGTTATTGATATTTTTATTGTAAGTTTGTCTATCTGTCGAACCACTCCTCCAGCTTAGATAATTCAATATGTGGTCATACAAAAAAAATTGCCCCAAACAAAACTAATATTATCACAATTTCCCATTGTTCTCCGTGTAAAATAATATTTCAAAATTTGGTAGTTAAATTTTCCCTTAGGGTTTTTTTTTTTTGAAATACTCTCCGGTCACGGGTTCAAGTCAAAATTTGCTATTTTTTCCGTCATGCATTTTCTAAATCCTAAATCACGCATTTTGAACAATTATTTGCTTCATAATTATAAAATTCATTAAATTATAAAATCGATTTAAATTGAAAAAGTCAATGACTTCAATTTTATTCAATGCTGTTTAGCTTTTTGCCATAAAATTAATTTATTAAAAAAAATCTAATAATTCAGAGAATAAGTTTGCACTAGAAAATAAATGAAAATATTATTTTAATAAACTTGCGGCATTCAAATTTCAAGTATCTTTTAATTACTTAAACGATTGAAGCAATGACGAAAGTTTTATTAAGAAAACTGTTGACAAAAAAAGATAAATAGAAAACGAGACGAGAAAATTATTTTTTTTTTCTATGGAAAATTCTAGAAAACAAATGAGAAAATAAGTTTATGATAATTTTAATTCCAAGAAATATAATTAATGAACAAATAAGAAAATTAAAGTGTATGTAAGAAGTAGAAACGATAACTTCATTGATTGCATGATGAATAGAACGGTCCTGAATCTTTAACGTTATGAATATAGTAGGGTTCGACAGGTGCATGCAAGTGTGCGCAGTTTTTTAGAAGAATTTCAAACAAGTCCCTAAATTTACATGAAATTTGCATGCAATCGTCGATTCCCTCATTTCGTTATTCATCAAAAAAGTGTAAATACAAAACATTATATACGTGATCTCAAATTCGACTTTTCTTTAATACCTTTAATTTTATAAAATTAAATAATGTTCATATAAAATTAAAAATTATTAGGTTATTGGGTAAGATGGACTTAAAGTTTTTTCGTCATAATAGTACAAAATTACCATAATTGCATAAAATATGTAGATATGAATCGATAGTTGTTAACTATTGTTTAAATAAACTATTTTCTTCAATACCACATTTTATGTGCTTTCAAAGTCATGCTATCTACAAATTAAAACATCGAATTCTTACGTTAAACTAATAAATTTAATTTGTTGACACATTGACAATTTACTGTTCATTTCGTTGGTTGGCTGTGGAACTTCTTAATTTATGAATTTGATGACCATCTGATTTTCATAAAAGATCAGGACACTTTTTGAAGTATTTGAAGGACTAGTTAAATTACGTTAGAAACTCACAAAAAAGCGAAGAAAATAATTGAAACATAATTAATAATTTCCATTCCTAGAACCCAAACCTTCAACACATATAGAAAGGGTGACCCACAACAACATTGGAGCATAAAAAGCGTTTAAAAATAGAGCAGCGTCATTGAAAAATTAAACCGATTTCTTATCTACATATTTATAATTCATTTATCATTAATTATGTTTAAGTATTTAAAATTCTATTTTTTATTAACTAAATATTCTAAAGATTTGACAATTTGAATTTGTTCTTCTTTTTTCCAGTGTGTTGCAAAGCGCGGGCTAATAATTCAGCAAAAATAACGTTCCAGTGCGTTATACGCATCTCAGAGCTAATGTCAGTTTAAAGAGTGAGGGTTCGTCGAGCCATCGCACTCAAAGTATTGCATAATATTGTATTCGAATGCTTGGGAAAATCCGTGGAAAATAAAAAATTGCTTTTTAAATTAACATTTGAGATGAGCTCAATTTTCCCTATTAAAGTGTTATATTTGATGACACAGTCTTGAAGATGTATTCTGGTGAATAATTTTGTTCTTATTTATTAAAATAATAAGAAATTACCAATCGGCACATATTGAAATGTTGCCACCACGGCGACGAGATGGCAGTATACTTAAAACCAAGTGGCAGCCACTTGTGCCGATCGGGATTAGACCAGCGAATTCATTTATTAAATCGAATTGAAAATTTGTTTTCTATTTCAGATTAATTTAGAAAATACTTAATTAACTTTGGCTTGTATTAAGTTATTTATTTATATTTTTTTAAACAAGGAATTAATTGAACAATAAAAATTTTGACTCACAATGAACAGTAAATTTAAGATAAGATTTATTCTTACCATTACTATTGTTATGATATTAAATAAAGGAATAAAGAGAATCCAATAATTTTTTTCTTTTGTACAGGCATGTGAAAGTAGAACAGAATTTGAATTAAGCATATAAATTATATTAAGTACTAGTAGTCAAGTACATTCTAATTGCGATCTTATTTTCTTTAAAATCTTCATGAACTTGTATTACTTTTTTCGCCTTAATACTTCTTATTCCTTTTTATTTTTATTTATCTTCGTTTCGTGCTTTATTGCAAGTATGTTCACATTTTTTTTTATCTCTCAAAAATTCATTGAAGCAGCTTTTTCGCTTGGTAATCTTTCTTTAAGCCTATGATAATTAAAAATAACTTCACAATTATATATAGAAAAGAACTTAAATCAAATTAATGTCACTTAATTAAGGCAAAAAAAAACTATTGAAATTTCTATATGATTTTTTCTTAATTATCGCGTCATAAATACAAATTTTGCCTTAACACTAGCGCAGCGCACGAAAAACTGATTCTGCATCTATGCTACCGTACTCCACAATAAATATGAGCATCAGTTTCATTCATTATAAGAAAGCTTTAAGAGAGAGTAAATACTCCATGGAAAATGCGCATGTTCAAAGGATAGATAACAAGTGATGAGAGTATTCTCTGAATAAAAGAAAGTGATAGTAAAGAATTAATAAACATATCAACTGTCAGCAACAAAATTTTTTTTATAAAAAAGTCTGAAAAATAATTCTCAGACACTCTCATGTTTCTATGAATTCAAGGAGATTGAGTATTTGAAGGAATGATCAACTATTGTTAAAATAATAATCATCATATTTTTATTACACACTTTTAAATTTTATGTTATCGCAATGAATATAATCCACTTAGGATAGGCTATCTGTTGTATATTTCTAATTTTTAACGATTAAATGACTCTAACAAAGAAACTAAGCATCGAAATTGGTAAAAAAATAACCTCAAAATTAAAGTCTCGGCAAATTTTGTCCCATAAATTTATAAAACCTTAGACTCTAAGCTTAGAGCATCTTATAGAACAATTTATCGGTGATTCCACCGATTGGTTGAATTTTGAAAATTTTTACTTGAATAATCCGTGTTCTTTAAAATTTAATCATTTCCAAAATGACATTTAATTCAGTTGACACTTCCAGAATACCAGATAAGCATCTTTATTTACTCACTTAATATCATAAACAGCATTCTAATCAAAGCAATTGCTGTTAATTAAGTTATAATTTTGATTTTAAAAATGTATTTTCACGCGGATTAGGAATTTCGTTACTTATACTTTTTTCAAAACAATGATAATTTTTAATAAATTTAGCTTAATAGCTTGATTCTGAGTACTTATGAGCACAATTTAAGATGCATCAGAAAAGGAATCATCGATTAGACCACCAAAGAAGCTTTAAAAGTGTTTAAATAGTCCAAATTTTGGTTTTGAATGATGTCAAAAACAACAAATTCCAAAAAAAAAATATAAGTAACGGGCATAAAAATGGAAATATTTCCTTAATTAAAGTGTATTGAAGGTACTAAATGACATTTAACGATAATAAATAAGTAAATACATATTATAGGACTTTAAAAGTAGTGAAAAATTGAGTAAATTAAGAGAAATATCAATTTTTGTGAAAAAATTCATCGGTGGAATCACCATTATAGTATTTCACTTTCATAAATTCAGCATTTTAATTACGGAAAACCAAAAATTAGGCAACGTGATGTAAGAATGAAGCTGGAAATTCATCGTGGAAAGCACTCGAACAGACCTGAATATATTTTTTCTTATTAAATAATTTGAAAGAGAGCTTTCATCAATACTGAACCTAAGATCAAAAAAGTTCTCAATTCGCTACTACACATCAATAACTGAAAACAGATTATTATAACCATAATAAGTTAATGTTCCCTAATAAAATAATGAAAATCATTAATAAGTTATAAAATTCCTCCAATTTGATTTCTTAAAGCTTGGCAGTTAGCTAGACCATGGATTTAAAACACTGTTTTTAAAGGAAGATTCACTTAAAAGTCGTTATTTATTTTGCTATAAAAAAATTGTGAATGTAAAAAAAAACATTATTTTCCATCAAAATTTAAAAAGGAAATAGAATGAATTTGAAGTGTATAAATATTTCTTATTTTTTATTTTCATAACTTTCATATAACGAACTTTATAAATTTGAAAATAGTTTCTTTTATTTTTATAGCAAATTTTTCGTGACATAATTTATAAACAAGTCAACACCGCATGGTTGAAAACAATAAGGCGGCATTAAGCAGACATTGAATATTTAAAATCGCGAAGAAAGGAACATAACAATACTTAACAATGGCAGAAATTGGTAAATATGTAATAATGTACAAGTATTAAAGTTTATTAAAATAAGCGTTTCTCTTTTTGAAGTTGAAAAGAAAAAAAAACAAAAAAAGAAGATAAAGGAGGAAATTGAGAACTTGGGAGAGATTCAAAGATCCGGAGATTTTCAAATAAAACCTTCTGAAGCCATAGCTAAACTGGAAACATCAGATTGGCCATTGTTGCTTAAAAATTTTGATCGCTTGAACATTAGAACGAATCATTATACACCACTGCCAAATGGATCATCACCTTTAAATCGACATATTAAGGAATATGTAAAGAGTGGATTTATTAACCTCGATAAACCATCTAATCCTAGCTCACACGAAGTTGTTGCATGGATTAAAAGAATCTTAAAAGTTGAGAAGACTGGACACTCGGGAACTTTAGATCCAAAAGTAACAGGATGTTTAATTGTTTGCATTGATAGGGCTACTCGATTAGTAAAAAGTCAACAAAGCGCAGGAAAAGAGTATGTTGCAGTTTTCAAATTACATTCAGCAGTTGAATCAATTCAACGAGTCAATCAAGGATTAGAGAAACTTCGTGGAGCTCTATTTCAAAGACCTCCATTGATTTCTGCAGTTAAACGACAAGTAAATAAATATAGAATTCATTTGTTATATTTATTATCTAACTATTATTATTTCTTCTTAACAGCTTCGTGTCAGAACAGTTTATGATAGCTTATTACTGGACTACGATGATAATCGTAATATGGGTGTATTTTGGGTCAGCTGTGAAGCTGGATCTTATATCAGAACAATGTGTGTTCACTTGGGACTTGTTTTGGGTGTTGGTGGACAAATGTTAGAGCTACGACGAGTTCGTTCAGGTATTCAAAGTGAAAAAGATGGAATGGTTTCTATGCATGATGTTCTTGATGCTCAATATGCTTACGAGAATCATAAAGATGAATCATTATTACGTCGTGTTATTAAACCTTTGGAAGGTTTACTTGTTTCTCATAAAAGAATTATTGTCAAGGACAGCACAGTTAATTCTATTTGCTATGGAGCTCAAATTATGCTCCCTGGTGTTTTAAGATACGAGGATGGCATCGAAATAGATGATGAAATTGTAATCGTTACAACTAAAGGTAATTATTCCAGGCATTAATCTTTAAAATCTAATTTAGCATTTATTTTTTATTGAATAAAGGTGAAGCAATAGCCTTAGCAGTTGCATTAATGACTACAGCTACAATGGCAAGTTGCGACCATGGAGTATGTGCAAAATTAAAACGTGTCATCATGGAACGTGATACATATCCAAGAAAATGGGGACTTGGACCAAAAGCATCTAAGAAAAAGGAATTAATTGCAGCAGGACTATTAGATAAATACGGAAAACCAAATGAAAACACTCCAAAAGAATGGCTTCAAGGATATGTAGATTATAACAACAAATCACAAAATGGAAATTCATCTGTAGAAGAAAATAACAAACGAAAACTAAGCGTAGGGTTGAATGATGTGTCCATTGAAAATCCAGATACAGGCGAAATAAAAAAGAAAAAGAAAAAACAGAAATTGAATCCAGAAGAATCTGCAGAAGCTCAGGAAGATCCCAACGAAGTAACTGTAAGACAGAAATAGTTTTATATTTTTAATATGTTTTTGAAAAAAAAATTATCATATTTCCTAGGTTGAACCACCGACGAGTGAAAAAAAGAAAAAGAAGAAAGACAAAAAGAAGGAACGGGAAGATGAGTAAATCAGTAGAATTATAGCAGATTTTTATTAACTTTTTTGAAATATTCATTTTTTTTTCTTATACAAAACTTATAATTTTTTAAAACTAAAGAAGTTTAAACAATAAAAAATAAATTCAATATAACTTTGTGTACAGTTTATTTAACATAAATTTTTAGCACTTTATTTTTTTTTAATTAGATAAATAAATAAATAAGTAATTTACTAATTATTAATTGGTTTTCAGATGTCTAGTTTTTATTAATGCCATAAAATTACCAATTCCCAAGATTTGATCAATAAATATCATTTAAAGTGAAATTGATTGAAAAGTGAATAATCGGAAGTGAAAACGCAATGAACATTTTTGGATGTAAGCAGCTTTTTTTCAAGTCAAGAATGTATAAAATATATCCGATAGTTTCGCTTTTAGTATTGCAAAATGATATTTCTCTTTTAATAAAAGCAATAATTAATTATGACTTTCCATTTCGACAAAAACGAATTTTTCCAAGGAACAATGCAGTGTAATTTCTGAACAATTTGAGATTTATTTTTTTTTTAAAAAAAAACTTACATCACATATCATTATTTCTCAACATTGCTCTTCGCATATGGTTTGAATGGAAATAATTTTAAGTTACCAAAAACATAAGTACGTACAAAAATATTTTTATTTAGATTTCTTTTGTATTTTTTACCTCGTTTTTTTTTACCATGAGGTATAAAGGAACCGTTCACTTATTTCGTTACGAACTTTTTCAAAAATTAACAATGAATTTCATTGAATTTCCATTGTTTTAATCAGATTTTTGAGACCTCCCACCCCATGAACTTAATAAATGGAATACCTGTGAAGTATCATTTAATTTCGATTTAGAATTAATGTTTTAGCAGGTTTAACATTAAAAGGTCAACATAAGCATTTCAATTGTTATTATTTTATAGCATTTTGAAATTTTTTTCAGAAAGGTAGCTTAATAATGCATTTATTTCTGTCGTTTGCTCTGATCCACCTAAAAACTTATTATCTAGGTACATAGGGAGCACTGCTTTGTTTTAATAGCTCATTTTCATTGTTATGTTGCCGGACATTTAAAAGTTTCAGACGCACAAATACTATAATTGATCATTTATATTTTCGTAAACAAAAACAACAATGCTTTAACAATGTGTTGCAGTGTTTTTCAATGTTTTTACAAATGTTTGCTAACCGTTAAAAAGTTTGAATTAAAAAAGTCCGTTAAATGATGAATTGGTTCTTGTTTTCTACATTGTGTTTTCTGCTGTCATATCAATTTAGATTTAGTTTTAGTTTAACTAGGAAAAGTGAATTTAAAAAAGCTTGAAACTTAGCGTTGCTAGGAGGAAAAATATAGGTTTTTGTTTTGATTTAACTTATGATGAATCCTGGATGAATTAATAAATAATTAAAATGTAATAAATAAAAAACAAATGATTTAAATTTTTTAGTTAGTAGCGTCTTTGCATTAGTTTTTATTTTCTTGTCGAGAAAGTTTTACTTTTCTCATTTTTGCCAATTGTACATACATGAGAGTATCAACGCGGCTAAGTCGAACATAAATCTCATCATTTTTTTGTACATCTTGATATGAAAAAAAAAAATGTTTTGGAAATGGTCTCATGTGAGGTCAAAAGTGTTATGGCAGAAAAAATTAAAAAGATGCATATTTTGCATTACTCCTCGAAAACATTAAGCACGTTTTATGATTTTGCAAAATTATAGTAGTTATGAACAGAAAAAGAAAGATCAGAGAGAAACTTACAATTGAAAGACCATATCATATCATATCATTTTAATTTTTATTCATTTTCAATTTTTGTTAAAAATGTATTAATCTTAAGTAATCTAATTTTATCTCATTTCTAATTCGATTACTTAACTTAACAATGTTATGATTTTGTATTGCAGAGGAGTTTTTAGGAATTAATTTATTACCTACCTTATTTGTATTTTGTTGTTTAATTTATTACTCACTAAACCGTTTTGAATTTTCTTAATATTCCCCAATAACCATGATTTTCTATTTACTTGCTGAAAGCTTTGTTGCTTAAGTTATATTTCAACTTTTTTGCTGGCGATTAAGAAAGATAAATAATTGGAATTAATAAAATCAAATTTAAAATTAATTTAATCTGCATTATACATAAATTAGAACACAAACTTATTGTTAAAACATGCTTTTATTTTATAAAAATATAGGTATCATGATTAAAATCATTTTATTACACTTGAAAAATTTTTAAATGAATGAAAATATTAACACAAGAGTTAAAGAAATTATTTAGTAAATTTTCTAATGCGCATTGCAAATCTCTATTATTTTTTTCTCTATGCAATACGTCAAACCATCTTTTCTCAAAAAATCTGCAAAAACCACTCATGTGCATATTGAAATACAGTTGCATGAAATTCGTGTTGCACAATATTTATTTCTTTTTATATTATCAATAAGAATATAATTAATTCATTGAATAATGGTAAAAAGTTATCAAATTATAATAAATTCCTAGTAAGAAGATTTAATTTTAAATTTATTAAATATTTTAGATATGTGTGCATTTTAGCGTAACGTGTCTTAAAAACTTGGTAAAGGAAGTGCATAAGATATTTTACATTTAAAAGATGCTATTTCTTAGAGGTGCACAAATGCCTTTATTTTTGAAAAGAAAATCACAACGTTTGATACGAAATTTTCTTGTTCTTTCTTATGCTGCCACCACAATGAATTGAATTTTGTCATCACTCATCCATTGTCCGATTTTTCGACCTCTCTTTCCATTCTGGAACAAGTCGATGATGAACCTAATTTTACGTTCAACAACATCAATACTAATACCAAAACCAAATTGCTTTTTTTTGATTTTTTAAAGAACTTAGACCACAATCCATTTTTTTTTTTTTTTGACTTACGCCAATTTGGCATTCTAACACTCTGAAGCGTCACGCAGCCCATGATTTTACCTAGTGTTGGTTTTAGCAACCTAATCATTATATGCAGTAAGTAAAATTCAGCCATAATATTCCAGAGCTCCTCTCGACTATTTACGTCATAAGCTGTTTGGAAGTGAATAAAAGATGGTGCGTTTCTATTTTTGTCTCATAACTCTTTTACACTATTTGTCAAATAGTCAATAGCTGATCCGAAATTAACCTTTGTCGTTTAAACCCTATTTGGAACAAATTCACTCAGAAACTCCTCTTTAAGTCTTTTGGAGTGGATATTCTAGACCACTTGATAAGCCCAAAAGAAATCCCTTGTTAATTCGAGTAAGTCATTTTAAATCCCTTATTTATTGTGGATGGATCCATACATTATTTTAAGGCCATTATTAGCTGCTTTTACTCCTGTTTCACATATTAAACTTCTTGTTTTCCTCCATCATTGAGTAGTTAACAGAAATGATACTTCCAACAATCTAAAACTGTATCCTTATCGCACACTCTCGCATGGAAAGATTTTTTAGCATTGTGATACACTTCGTCTAACAGCAGTATGTAACGACTCCTACTGGATTAACCATCGAGAGGTACATTCTCGAAATTTTTATATTGTTACTAAGTTGAAAACGACAACATTCAACATTATTAATTTATGTTTCACTTCGGTGTGATAAAAATAATATTTTTTTATGTTAATGCTTTATGCTGATGGCCATCGTGTGTGTGAATCATGTTGATCAAATTGTATATTGTTTCTGTTATATCAAATAAACTTTAAACAACATAGATATGTATGTACAGAATTTCATAAAAAGCTACTGTTTAAATTTTCAAAAAGAAAATGCAATTCTTAAATACATTTTTTATATGTTGTGGACACATATCACGCCTTTCTACATAAACATTGTTGATAGTATACATAAATTTAAAATTTATTCATATTTCATTAAACAAATGGAAAAAAAATATGAAAGTTTTCTTTACTTATTCACTTTCGGCAGTATTATATATGAAAATGATGGATGTGTAAAGCAAACATATTGCAGTCTGAACAGACGTTTATAAAGATTTACTAATTGAAATGAATTATAGTTAAATTTTCTTTACAAAAAAAGTTTGTATTGACTACGCAAAATCACCATTTTTCAATTCATTCCATTATATCCAAAGCCAACTTTTAATTTAAATATAATTTAAGGGAAAGTTTTATTTTTTTAACGTTCAATTACTGTTCTTTAAAGAAGACAAACATTAATAATACTTTGATAGCGTTCATTAAAATTGAATCCATTCTTAAATAAACTATAATTATCAAAAAATCAGTTACATTGAACTGAATCTTTAAAAAATAATGTTTTTTTGTAAGTTAATTGTTAAAAACTGATTCTGCAAAACAATTTTTGAATATTTTATGAAATTAAAAAATTTATTGGAGTATATCTTTAGTTCTTTTTGCGTTGATAAAACCATTTTTTTTTTATTTATTTATTTCTATTTTATAAGAGAAAATAAGTTTCTTCTTCGAACTAAAAATATTTACGTTTCTTATTTTTCTTAAGACTGCGATTGTAGAGTAATTTTCTCAGTATAAACAGATGAAGATTCGAGACAATTTTTTTTAACATTGCGTTAAATTTTCTCTTTCAATTTACTCCAAAAATATGTGTTTTTATGCTGATATGGCACTTCAATATGCTTTCTTTTTACAGCATGATTGACACCTTTTGATGCAATCTTAATGATCTGCTGACATGGAGATTTGGATACTTTTTTTCAAAAGATTATTATTTTCTTTTGCGGAAAATTAATTAAAATCTTAGACCTAAAGTACCTACTGTCATTTTTTACAAAAAAAAAAAAAAAAAGAGATTAAAATTGAAATTTTTTAAACCTCTTAAAGGTTTAAAAATACTTTTCAATTAAAACATCGTAGAAGTATCACAAGTAATAATAATTTAAGATTTTAATTTCTTATTTTAAATAGATTTTAATGCACGTCCATGTATGTGCGCGTTCATGATTGTTTGATTATCTTAATTAACATGCATTTAAAATCACTTCAATTAAATTTGTTAGATTTCCAATTTAACACTTTTAAAAGCGTCGCAGATTTTTCCCAATAAATTTTACTTTCAATGAATGAGATAATTCTCTCATTCATTTATTTTGTACTCTTTTTTTATGATTCCATGCATTTATTTCTCGTTCATAACGCGCACACTTTTATTGTGTGTACTTTCCTACATACTCAATTTTGCTCTTTGCATCAACTTCTTTTTACATTTTTTAATTTTCTTTTCATTTCTTTTTGTGGTCTTAAGCCGATGATGATAACACATCTCTTTTTTAGTTTCTCTCAGTCGCTCAACGCGTGTGGTAGCTTTTAATCGTTTCGTTGGTTATTAAAATACTTAGCATACAATTGTTACTGTATAAAATTATGTCTTCCTTTAAACTAAATATTTTTTAAAAATATTGATAATATAAATAAATAAAAAAAAAAATAAATAAAAAAAGTGATATGAAAATTAAAAAAATAAAGTTTTAACTTTGAAAAAAAATATTTAATTTAATGAATTTAAAAATTCAAAATAACCAAGTGAAATAAAAAAAACAAGTGTAGAAAAAATATATTAATTTGAAATTAATCACATAATAAATATGAATCCTTAAGCACCGTTGTGGATTACTACATAATTTCATAATATCATTAGTATTCTTTGCACTTGGATAACATTTCTTCTCGTCTTCTGTGTTTTATCTACGCAAAGAAACGCAAAGAAATCATAGGTAATTTTTCATAGCCTTGTAGCTATCATGCTGCAAAACCAGCAATTGCAATAATCATTATAGACATTTAACGAACAACATGAAAAGAAATAAGAAATTATTTTTTCTTCGTACGATGATAATGGTCAACCTGTCAATCCAAAATAATCATTTTTTAATCGATGGAATCATTTTCTATTTATGTGCATTTAAGAAGTCAGCATAAGAAAATATGGAAAATTCTTATAAACATTTCATTTCATCTAGTCATGAATTTGTGTGAAAAAATTTAAGTAATATGGGCAAATTTATAACTGTTTTATTTTTTGCGGTTCATCCAATCTTTTTTTAACGAAATGAAACATGCATGAGAATTTTAAATAAACATACATGTACTTTTTCTTGCTGATTTTGAGAGAATAATAGTACAAATCATAATTATGGTAGGCACATTAATGTAATTTCCATGAGTGAAAACAATAATTTTTTTCGATATTAACTATATAATTCGGTCACAAAATATAAGATATTGCTTTCATGACTTTGAGTATGTGTAAAGTAAGAAAAACAAAAACAAAAATAAATGTGAAAAGGAATGAATTGATGTGGTCATGTATCATTTAGCTTGATCATTTATGTTGGTTCTGTTAGTTTAAAAGATAAATTACTTTGGAAGTTAATTCTTCTTCTCAATTGTTGTGTGTGAATAGATATCTTTCCATTTATGTATTTTTATGAAACACGATAAAATCGTGTTCAACATGAAGTACACAACACGATCAATAATAATTGATTGCAAAATTAATTTTAATATTTGTAATTTATATAACATTTAAATTTAAAAAGTGATTACATTGCAGACATGTGGATTTAAGTAGATAACAAAAAAAATTATCATACGTCACGGTACCATCCATCTTTAGGACGGATCTTTGAAAAACGACAATAAACAAATTTGAAATTTGTTACAAGTTGTAATTTAAATTTCTCTTTCAAATAATTATTAATTTATAATTTTTTTCTTCAAAAATGTCCTCTTAAGGTCAGAAATTTTTTATTATTAAGTTTAGTCATGTTTTGGTCAGTTAACTTTAGAGGAATTTTCTTTTTTATGGAAAACATCGTAACCTTGAATCTTGTTCATAGTTCGTGAATGAAAAATAGGCAACAAATAATGTATGCTAGATCTTTACTAATATACATACATGAAGAATGAAAAATGATTATATATATGTATATATATATATAGGCTTTTATTTTCCTTTTCTTTCTTTCGTTCTTTTCGGTATTCGGTCTTTAACATCATATTCAATTTTATTATTTGTAATCACTCGCGCGTCTCGCATTGAATGAATAAAAGAATACAATGCACGCTCGACATCAGTTAACAGCAAATAAAATGAAATGAACGTAAGAAAGATTTCGAAATGTAATCGCTTCTTTTGCACACAAATTTTTTATTTCTCAACACGAGCCACATCTAATCGGATGAGAACGGAAGAGAACTAAACATATACAGTAAAAATCAAGTAAAATATTTATGAGATCTTTTTTTAGGTATTTTCCTAAATTTTTTGAGCTTTTCAAAATTAGAAACATTTTTCAGTTGTACTGAAAGCATTCCTGTATCAAGATAAAAAATAATGCATTAGTGATCGGAAAATAAATGAAATATAAATTTTTTTCCCGGCTATAGCACGATTGATATACAAAGAAAGTTTTGCTTAATTTAATTTAATTTAGACGATTGGGTTTCGATTTATGATAACTAATAATGGTTGCATTTAATCATTTGCTATGTGATTCATAATTATTAAGCTGGACTCAAATAACGATGAGAAATGGATGTTTTTTTTTTTGATATATAACATAAGAAGGTTTTTAAAAATATTATTTTATTTCGTTCATGAAAATCACATCAAGGTTTCCTAAATTAGTTTAGGTTGATTGAACAAAAACTTGGTTCTCATTTGATTCTTGAACATTGAGATCTTACCAAATTTCATCAGAAATGTCCTCAAAATATCATGCAAAACATATTCACAGACTGATTAAATGATTAAATACAAATAAATAATTAAAAATAATTCATAAAATATTATGCCTAGAAAAAAAATCACGCCAAAAGAATGAAAAATCAGAAGTTTTGTTGTTACATAATTGTACTGCTTGAATATCATTAATTTCTTTTCTTTTACCGTTTTGCAAATGGTTGTTAAATAATCTGCGGACTTTAACATGTTGTGAGATAAATATGCATGTATGTGAATAAGATGGACTTCAAATTGATTTATGAAAAATCGGTGTGTGTCTGATCTAGTTATATTCTCTTTATTCTATCTGTTTCAATTCTATTTAATTCCCGGGCCAGTTACTTCACATTTTGATAGATTACTTCATCTTTTTTACATCTACCAAGTTCTTCTTTTTTTTTTTCTTCGTTCATTCTTAACATCCCAAGTTGATGAGTTACGGTAAATGAAAAGGTGTATATGTGTATCTGAAGTTAAATATAAAATTATTTTTATTTCACTTTTAACGTATATGTATATTCATTTTAATTTGAAATTCATGTTTCATTTGACCCATGAGGAAGGGATCAACAAATTGCTAGAGTTTATGAAAAAATTTACTGAGAATTATTGTTGTCAGTGAAATAAGGTCATTAACAAACTTTCCCTTTTTATTTAACAAAACATGAAACGTGCAGCAATGTGCGTAAGCTTTGAACGTAATCTGAACTTTTATTGACAATATCATTCCTTTAAGATAGATAGTTGACTCATTTTAAAAATGCAAAGAGATTGCAAAGTAAAACGGAAAATTCCAAATGAGAGTCATATTAAATCACATGGAGAAATCCATTCATGGATTCACCAACAATTCATTTGATATTTCGTAATAATTATTTAAATTAGTATTACTTATTTATAAAAGCAGCAAAAATGAAAGTGAGAGTTTTTTTTTTCTTGATATTAGTCATAAATGAATCAGTGTCAATAAATTCAACAACTATGATAATGTAACATTTATTGTGAATTTATTTCGTAATATTTGCAGATTATCCACATAATATTTTGTACAACGAAATTCAATGTGATTTGATGTTACTGTATATATGCGGATATTAAGCATGAGACAATACGTCTTATTTATAATGCATTTTGCAAAATATGCTTTGTTCCTTACTTAATTCAGATAATCGTAATTGCACAAGAACACGCATACACATATGCATTATGGTTTCAGAAACGTAAAACAAGTAACAATAAAAGGGGAAAAAAAATGAAACAAGTTGACTTTATTGTGCATCGTGTAATCTCTATTTAAAAAATATACTTTTATAAAGTCCGTGTCGCGTCGTTGATTTGAAACAAAAGAGGAAAAAGAAAACATAGTTTTAGGTATTTATGAAATGCTCATGAAAACCAATTCTAAAAATGATTTTGCAGAAAAATATGAGAATAAAATTGAGAAACAACTACGAATGAGAAGTAATGTTTTTTTCGGTCGAAGAAGCAATTTAAATGAGTAATACCATTATTCAGCTCTTCATGGAATGTGTTATGTCAAATGAAAAATTATTTTTTTAATTAACCACTTTAACAGCTATGAACAATGAAGACGACATAAATTATGTTCTTCTAAGGTTAAATTTGTTTAAAATTATTATATTGATTATACATAAACTTTTATATTTTTAATATTCATGCCCGATCGGCACAAATTGAAATGTCTCCGTGGTGGCAGGCGACGAGTCGGTTGTATACTTAAAGCCAAGTGGCTGCCACTTGGCAAATCTGGTTGTTTTCGCCAAATCCGGTTGTTTTCGCCAAGTGCCAGCCACTTGGCTTTAAGTATACGACCGACTCGTCGCCGTGGTGGCAACATTTCAATATGTGCCGATCGGGATGTTTTTCTTTGTTACCTTCTAATTATCAAATTACTTAATAATATGATTTTAATTTATCGGCTACTCGCACTATAAAACAATCAAAATTTTCAAAATCAGATTAGAATCAATTAAACTGTTTAAAGTGAAAAACTTCTTTCTAAAATTTCCGGAAATGATGTCTTTTTTTCTCGAAAAGTTAATTCATGTTTAATTTGTTGGATGTATAATTTGGTCTGACTGAATGACTCAGATAAACGTATCATAAAACATATAAACATTTTTAATATATGATTGAACAAATATTTTTTCGGTTATAAATGTTATCTATCGACCTAAATATCGACCTGATCTGAAAAATTCTACGCCAGTAGCCGATAGTTTTTGCTAATTTACTCGAATATTTTCCATTTTATAATTATATGTATTATATTTTTATACTATAAAACTCGCCGAGACACACAATTTGGTACAAAATTTATACACTTTTGATGCTTGGTTCCAAAGCAAGAGCCATTTATATAACCGTTACTGACGAAGAATTTTAAGGATTTGGCAATTTGAGTTTACGATATCTTTAATAACTTTCTTAGTGTAACAGCTACTTTATAAATTTAAGGACTCAATTGTGCATGAGCTTCTTACTGATATTTCTGACTCCTAAATTTATAAATTAGGCTTGTTTAAGTAAATAGTAAAATTAACATTTGTCTAAAAATTTTGTAAAGGTTGGACATAAATTTGAATTTTTAAAAGAAATTTAGTCGGGAAAATTATTGTAAACAAACAAAGATTCATTAAAAACTAATTAATGAAATAGAATTGAACTAGGACAGAAAATGAATTAAATTCTGTGCGATAATCGATTTCAATCAAAGGTAATGGAATGGATTTAGTAATATTTTTTTTTCAAACCAAATTTTGGTTGCATTCACACAAATTGTTCAATAATATTTGAATTATGAAAAACCGTAATTGAAATTTTCTCAAATTTTTGATATGGCCGCTATAGATATAGATTTCGAGTAATGAATCTATTCTGAAGTTATTGAGTTAGTCACAATTCTAGATAAAATGAAATTTTATTAGAAATTAAAATTATTTAAAACGTTAAAAATTGATTAACAACTTAAATTGTTTAATTACCAATAAAATTGATAAATGTTTAGTTGTTGATTCTTTTCTTCATGGTTTTTGCTATTTTGTTTAGTACCTATTTCATTTTCAAAACCATTCGCATTAAATTGTTATTTTTATGGAGTTTAATATTTATTATGAACTTTAATTCATTTATAAATAGGTAGTTAGAAAGACATATAGAGGAGAAAAACACATCCACAGGAGTAAATCAACAAAAAGTATTTTTTAGATTAGATGGGTCAAGGACTTGATTTTAAGCATTATTCTGTTAAATTCCAAAGATTTTCATAAAAATAGCATTTTTGAGTTGCTACAACTCTTTATTACGAAATTAAATTTTATCTTTTAAAGAAATGGCTAGTTTTTATCATTAAATTATAATTGCAACATGCAAAAACCAAGTGGACTGATGATCTAGAAGTTAAAGCATGTGAAAAAAACTTAAGTAAAACGAATTGTAAAAAAAATATATTCCATAATTTAAATTCGAATAAAATGCTAACTCCTAATAAAATGTTCTGATTCTTCTCAACATATTGATTCGAAACAATAATTGAAAGAATGGTTAACAGAATAAAAATTTTTTGCCTATACATAGCGAGTTACAACTATGGACTAATAAAGAAACTCTCACCTGTAACAAAGTTTTAACTTCCTTTTTCTTATTGAAATTTTATATTTCCTCTTATCTCTTTTTGACCATAAGAAGTATACTATCCGAAGTCTTAATATGTAATAGAGAGAAGAAAAAAAAACTACATGTGAAGTACATTCTATCTTTCAGACAGTATTTCTCGTCTTCGTCATTTATATAAATGTTACTTAATAAAAAGCACATATCAAGTGTATTCTGGTCTAGATTTTAGTAGAATAGAAAATGTTATAGTCTCAAGTTTACACTACTAGTACTCATTATTTTACTCTTTCTTTGCTTCTTATAAAGAAAATCAATAAAAACAATCAACAGTTATGCAACAGATTTTACAGTATACCATTTCTATCTTTATTTTCCATATGTGTGCTTTATTGTGAATCTTGACGCATTTAAAATGAGTGATGCATTAAACACGTAGAATTTTAAAAGCTGAAATCATAGCTTATATATATGAACTTTACACTGTATTGCTTTGGCTAAAATCGAACTTTATTCCAGATATGTTTTATTAGTTTTATTTAAGACCCACACGTATGAAATAAATAGAATGTAAAATTGTTCCAAATTTTTCGAGATTGTCACAAATAAATTTATAATACTAAAAAGCAAAATCATTAATTGAGACTGAGATACTCTTATTGAAGTTCTTTTTTTGTTTTTGCAACTTATTAAATACATAATTCAATTCAAATTAAATGATGCTCCTTTTATTATACTAATGAATAATTAAAAAAGAGTTTTAGAGTAAAAAATTCAAACCTTTTGACTTCCGCTATATGGAATCTGAAGGAACCTTAATGAGATTGAATAGAAAATGCACCAAACAATTATTATCATGTTTTAAACCGTTTTAATCAAGATAAAGCTTGTCTTTGGAAAAATTAAGTTTTATAATTTTTCTTGATTACGATTAACTTCAATTTCATAGTTTGTTGTTAAAACCAGTTAAAAACTAGCCTGAACTAATCAGAATTTAGATGTATCAGTATAATTATTTGTTTGTGATAATCGAAAAATTAGTACATTTAAAACATTACGAACATATTAAATGATAATAAAAGAAATTTAGTTTTGCTGAATTTTAATAAATTTTCTTATCGTTAAACCACTTTTTTTTCACTCAATAAATAGGAATATAGTTTTTTTTGCATTGAAAGCTAGTTTACATTCTAATTTACCTAACAGAACTCAAAAATATTTACAAAATGTAATGCCAAAGCGTCTTTGTCATTTGTGTAGCTTGGGATTACAGTTAATATTATATTATCACCATAGAAACCATCGTCCTGTAAATTAAGAAATGCCAAAAATTCTTTAGTAAAGTTAATAAAATTAATGCTAATTATGTTTTAAAATGTCTTTAAACTTCTTTTCAGATATTGGAACATTCCTTGAAAATGATTTAAGCAATACATCGCGAATTCAGTGCATCAATTCTGAATGTTTTCAAGAAGCATTAGAGTTCGATGATATCTCATTCCTAATGCTTTTTTTAGGTAAGCTGATATTATTTTATTTATCATTTATTGCTTTCTGAAATGATTTTCATCGAACCCTTCATATCAATAAATTGTTGTTTAATAATAAATAAATTTTGTCGCAATTCACAAAACTTTTGAATGTTAAATAATAGATTTTGTATTTGTTTAAGCCTTTAATTTTCAACTGCTTTCTTATAATATAAGCCTAACTCCAGCTAATTAGCTTTGAATTTGATGCTTAAAATTTTAAACAATAGGTCAAACATTTGTCCTAATTAATTTACGATTATTGCAAAACTGTTACCTTTTTTATTTTCTACAAAATGTGAGGAAGTAATATACAATGAAAATAAAACGTTATAGCTTACATAAATCTCTACATAGACATGCTTCAGACAGAAATATATCTTCATTCTTTTCGATAAAAAGATAAATTTGAGATGAATATGTGACTTTTAATAACCCACAAAATTTACCCGCTCAAATTAAACTAATTAATTGTTAACTGTATAAAGAAATTCATTAAATTTTATTAAATTTATTAGTTATGTATTAAAAACATAATTTCAAAAAAATCATAAAAAAATTAAACTTAAATTTGAAGCATTCCTTTCGGCACGAAAATAAATAATGGAATGAACGGAAATAAGTATTATAAAATCGCAATATACATTGATCACAACAGAAAAATGTAAAAATCAATGCAATTAACGCGTTCGAACTTGTTAAAAGAAAAAACAAAAACTATATAAATCTGAAGAGATTAAATCATTTTCTCTCAGTTGTTTTTCAGAATCAGAGATCGAAGACTACTAACCAGCGACTTCAATCTCTGGTACACGCATTTTACAACTCTAATATCATTTTCTCATCCTTATTTTATCATTTCACAAAATTTTTAATTTTTCTATCAGTAATAGAAGTTAACATGTTGCATGTATTTAAATGCTAACCATTTTTAAATAAATATACAATGTTAATGAGCAAACCAGCAGAAACCAAAAAGTTTTGTTTTTTTACATTTTTTTTAACAGTTAGAGTAATATTGAGAGTATTTTTAACAAATTCATAGTTCAAGCACAATTTATTATCCTAATATTATAAATTACTCATTAAACGGATAATTCGATTTTTCTCCAAATTGATAAAATGACCAAATTTTGAAATCTTTACAAACAAATTTAACATAATTTACGAATGAAAGAAGGTTTATTTTTAATCAAAAGAATTGAATAAGGTGATTTGAAGGTGCAAGAATTGTAACTTGAATGAGAACTACTCATGAATAAAATAATTTTTGTTATAAAATTTATGTAATTAATTGAAAAATTTCAGTCCTTGCTTTTTACGGATTTCCTCTAATGAATGTGATGTACATACCTTTGAGATCACAATCACTTAGCATTTCGATCTTTTTGTAAATTTTTTAGAAACAATTTTTTCAGTTATTTAAGTAATAAAATAAAAATTAGCATTAGTAACATTGTTTTCGCGATTTCGAAATTCTAAAAAAAAATAAAACAATTTCTATTGACTAGTTAACTAAAATAGTACTTTACATAAATAAGTATTGTCATTATTATAAAGATCTTTAAATTAATGATTTAAAAATTAGAAAGACTTTGAATGACTAAATGTAATATTACAATCGTAAAAAAACTGATGGTAATCCTGAATCGAATTTCTTTTATCATGATTAACCGTAGTATTTTATTCTGTCACAATATGCATATAAAGCGTAATAAAGTTGAAAAAAGAGAAAGAATCTCTTTTTAAATATATGTTAACTCAATGATCAATAAATTTTGCTTTTGTTAATTTGAATGTATGTTCAATTTTAAAATTATTTCATATATATATATATATTGCACTTTCATAGAATTTCGAAAATTTATATGAGTAGGTAAAAATATTTGAACTTCAATATTTTTATTTATTTATATATAAAACAAAATGATAATCAGTGTAGTATCATCATAATAAACTATAATTACAAGCAAATTCAAACAACGAGCGCATTCAGAAGAAAAATTTTAATTGTTAAAGTTATAAAACAACTTAATATAATGTTAAAAGCAAAAACATAGAGCATATTAAAGTAGAAGATTGCAACACAACAATGAAAACAGTTCACGAGATTTCTCAAATTAAATAAAGAATAAATTGCACCGAAATAATGGAGAAAAACATGAAGTCCCGTCAATTTCGTACAAAAAGATTTATCTTATCTTTACATGCAGTAATTCAATAATTTTAATACTCTTTGTGTGCGAAATTCGTGAAAGCTTTTTTTTAAAATTTTTTTTCTTTTTTCTGCTGATTAAAAAAATTTAATGATATTATTTCTCTCTCAATTAATTGTAAAACTTTTTGCACTCACTTCTGTTTCATTTGGGTTAGATTTCTTCACTTTCAATTAAAAATATACTTTCATTCATGGTGGGCTTCAGGCTACGAAAGTAAAATTTTCGTATATTTTATCGATCAAAAAAGTATTTAATGAGATATTTAAACACGAAATATTCCAATGAAGAAAGAAAGAGTTTTTGATGGTTCATATGGACATTTTTAATACACGTTTTGCTGAACTTTTCAGGAAATGTCTCAGAATTTAAATTATTATTCTTACTGAAATTCCGCTTTTTAAGACTGTCTTATCATAAACATCAAATTTCCTTTAGAAAAATATTTTTACCAGTATTGTAAAACTTTCTGAGATTTGTTTTTTTATTCCTGTAAACAAGTTTTGAGTATCTCAGATCTGAGAAATTAAAGCTATAATATAAATCCCCATAGAAACAAGGGGGAACCGTTAAATTAAAATCTTTCTACCATGCTTCGTGGGTTCTTTTTTCTTGTAACAATATAATTGAAAATAAATTTCAAAATTTTTAACAGTGAAAAAGTGGCAATGGTCAAGTGGTTAGAGCGTCGGACTACCGTTCTAACGACCCGGGTTCAGTCTCAGGGAAAATCTAGTTGTATTCCGGATGCTTATTCGTTGTTATAGTCACATCAACTAGGTTTGTGTGATTTGCGACACACAAAGAACCTGGCTAAGGTTACGTTGCATTGATAAATAACCTGGGTCATGCAGCGTGCAGAGTTGGGAAAGCAAAACGTCCATTGGACAAAAAAAAAACAGTCATCACGACAAAATCTTCATCTTCATCGAAATCATAAATTCATTCATGAAATACATAAATAAAAATAAGTTTTTTTTATTTAAAAATAAATTTCAAAGAAAACTTAACGGTTAATTATTTTTAACTGACCAAAGAAGTTATCATACCCTGAATTTACGTTATAAGCCACTACCCGTTACTAAGCCACTGGCTTAGTAAAGAAATTTGACTCTGAAAAAATTTTGTATCCGTTAATAAGCCACTACCAAAAAGTCATTAATTAAACTAGATAAAATAAATTTTCCGATTTTAAATGACATATTCGGATATAAACAATCAGTAAGGACCAGAAAAAATTGATAATTTTTAAGATTTCTATGAAAATTTTCGTTTTTGCTTCATTTGTTTACATTTTTTACTAAGCCATTACTCGTTATTAAGCCTTTTTTTACGATTTTGAAAACTTTTTTCTTCCGATTAGCCACTGGCTTATAACGTAAATTCAGGGTACAAAAAAAAAATTACAAAAGTCCTCGTGTTATTGATCGAGGGACTTAAGCGCATTTTTGTCCAGCGATCAGTAATTGATTAATAAGTCACTTCCAGACCTCAAAACAAGATTCAGTAGGATTCTGGTCACTTTCTAGCCCATGAAACAAGATCCAGGAGGATTCAGTTTACTTCCCGGCCCACAAAACGAAATCCGGTAGGATCCAGGTTACTTCCAGATCAAAAAACCAAGATCCAGTAAGATCCAGTGTACTTCCAGATCAAAAACACAAGATCCAGTAAGATCCAGGTCACTTCCAGATCTAAAACTCAACATCCAGTAAGATCCAGTTCACTTCCAGACCTAAAACACAAGATTAAGTAAGATCTAGGTCACTTCCAGACCTAAAACACAAGATCCAGTTCACTTCCAGACGAAAAACACAAGATCCAGTTCACTTCCAGACCTAAACAACAAGATCCAGTAAGATCCAGGTCACTTCCAGACCTAAAAACCAAGATTCAGGTCACTTCCAGATCTAAAAAACATGATCCATATTAAAGATCTACAAATTTAAGAACTTAATGATTTAACGGATTTCCATAATTCAAACCTCATAACGGTCAAAAAAAAATTCAAACATTGTTCAGTAAACACTGTAAAAACATCGACACACATTGAAAACAATGAAAAAACGTGATGTTGTTTTTGTTGTTGTTGTATGAAAATGAAAAATTGTTTATTATAGTATTTATGCTTTGATTTGAAACTTTTAAATGCCCGGGGCGCCAATAACTTTATGGAACTGATCTTTTAAAATCATTCCGAGCTCTCTACGATGTCTAGATAAAAAGTTTTTAATGGCAGCCGAACGAACGTCCGAACATTGTGTCTTATTAAGCTACCTTTTTGAAAAAAATTTCAAAAATGCGCTAAAAATCACCTCGGAAACATTTTGCATCATAATACATAGATTATTATTGTTGAAAGGAGAGGTAAATACAGCAATAATGATCTTTTTGGTCGTCAAACTCAACTCAGCACCCAATAATAATATAAATAAAAGTGAAAAGGGAATATTAGGAGATTTTTGAACGAATAAATAAGTATATACAGTAGTAGTTGAAGTATAGAAATTTTTTCATTTTCATCATCTTTAGCGAATGAAGTTTTTTTGACTGTCTTTCAAGCTTTGTCTCTTTTTTCATAAACGACAGTCAAAGAAGATTATTATCAAGAATCAAAACAAAAATGTTCAATTTCGGGCATTTAAGAAAGAGCTTCAGGGTAAAATGATGAGTCTCTTTTTTTCTTAGTTTTATTGATTCTCTTTGTATGCCATTCCATTCTTCTACAAAATACATTATTATTATTATCGTATTCACTACAAAGCAAAATAATAATCACAACTTTAATTATAATGACTAACTTCATTAATTTTTTTATCATGTGGTTACCACAAATGGCCTAAACTGACTGTTTATTACTCTTTTCTTCTTAATATTAATTAACAAAACAATTTAGCATATTTTTTGTCTACCATATCGTTTATATAAACAATCAACATGTTTATTATTTAAAATAATTTCGAACAGTTTGGACAAAAAAATAGTTTCTTTTGAAAGAATTAAAATAAATTACTTAATTAATGATGTGTTATCACTGAACTCCATATATTAATCCGTCGCACATGAAGATCAACGCAATAAAAGAAATTAGATATGAGAATATTAAAGCCGCAAACTCAACAAATACAATACAATATGCGAAAGGCTTCTGTTGATTATACTCTTATAACTTCCAGTCTAAAAAAAATATTTTCCAAAACACTTAATGGAGATGTAAATCAATTTTATTTATTTTTGCAGGAATTTCCAAAATAATCACAATGCGATGGAGTCTTTGGAAAGCTTCACTTTTTTTAATTTTATTTGATGTAATAATTAAGATATCAATAGCTACTGCTAGTCAAAATTTCAAAATAAGTCCAAAACCATGTATAGTAGGTGAAGTAGGAGGAACCTGTATGTTTGTTTGGGAATGCATTAAATCTGAAGGTACACATCTAGGAATGTGCATGGATGGTTTTATGTTTGGGTCATGTTGTGGGCATAATTTAACTGATAATTTTATTTTACCTCCGTCAACACCATTTCGTCCACCCAACAAACCTACTAATAAGTATAAACCTACAAAAAATCCAAGTCAACATACTAATCCTATTGTTAGTCACGAAACATTAACGATACAGAGGCCAAATGGCAGTGGAACTCTAGTTATAAGACAAACACCTCATCCACAAAAAATAAAAACTACAACTAATGCTACAAAAAAGCCATCTTCAACAACAACGAAAAATCCTTTTGATATTTTTAACGATTCATCGAATGAACTTAGTGCTTCTGAAAGTGTCTCTACTAGTAAGCAATTCAATTTTAATGTGCCAGTTAAGCTTTTTTAAAATATTTAAAATTTTTCATTCGCAGATTATTGGACATCAACTCCATGGCAACTTTCAACAGAGCCTAATTTTATTACCAAACCAAAACCATCAATATGGGACAAAACAACTCTTGAGAAACAAAAACCAACAAAAAAGCCTATCTTGTTTAGCACTTTAAACGATACACCAACCAGAAAGCCAACAACATTTAAACCAAGACCTCCAGTAAAATACAATTTCATATAAATTATCTATCAAAATTTTAAATTATCAATTTTTTTAAAAGGTCAAACCAGTAAAACCATCACTAGAAACAACAGCTATAAGTAGACGACCAACAACAACTACACTAGCAACATTATCAACAACTTCTACCACAAGTCCATCATCTATTAGTTCAAGTGAAATTTTGGAAAATACAATATCAGTCGAACAGTCATTATTTTCCACAAGTCCAGGACGAGATACAATTTCTGCGGCACGAAATTATGATTGTGGAGTTTCTTCTGCATCATTGGCTCGACCAGAAGTAAGAATTGTTGGTGGTAAAAATGCGGGTTGGGCTCAATATCCATGGCAAGTCTCAGTTCGACGTACCTCATTCTTTGGATTTTCAAGTACTCATAGATGCGGTGGTGCCGTTCTAAATGAGAATTTTATTGCTACAGCTGGTAATGATTTTAAAATTTAACATAATTTAAAAAAATAAAATACTGAGATAATATTTTCATATTTAAGGCCATTGTGTGGATGACCTTTTGACATCTCAAATACGAATTCGTGTTGGAGAATATGATTTTTCACATATACAAGAACAACTACCATATATAGAACGTGCAATTTCAAAAAAAATTGTCCATCCCAAATACAATTTTTATACATATGAATACGATTTAGCTTTAGTAAAATTAGAACAACCTCTTGAATTTGCACCACATATAATTCCAATCTGTTTGCCAGCCACAGAGGATTTGCTTGTTGGAGAAAATGCAACATTAACAGGTAAGATTTTCTTTTCATTCTTTAGATAATTAATTATTATATTTTAGGTATTTTTAATATGAAAATTATGAATTGAATGATTTTGTTTTTCTGTTAAGGCTGGGGCCGACTTAGTGAAGGAGGAACATTACCTTCAGTTCTTCAAGAGGTAATTCCTTCGGCGATATTTTTAATATATGAAATTAAATAATTTAAAATAAATATGATTTTTTGAACAGGTAACAGTTCCTATTGTAAGTAATGATAGATGTAAATCAATGTTTTTGAGAGCTGGAAGACACGAATTTATCCCTGAAATTTTCTTGTGTGCAGGACATGATTTAGGGTAATTATAAAATATTTTTCCAAGTCCCTCTTAAAGGACAATTCACAACAGTACTGAACTGAAATTTCTGAAACGAAAAATATTTTACAATTAATCTGTAAAATGCTATTTTGATGAAAATCGCTCAAACTTGCTCAATTAGATATGAATAAAATAATATTAAAATTCATATGCAATCCAAATAATCATGAAGAACTTTGTGGATTTGTCCTTAAACGCTTGTATATTTAAAAAAAAATCTTTTGTAACACATCTTTTAATTTATAGGAAATTTGATTCTTGTCAAGGTATTTATAAACTGTTTAGTACATTCAATATTGAAATTACCTAAAATTAATTTTTATTTTTTTAGGAGATTCAGGTGAGAGTACAATTATAAATTTTGAAATTTTAGCACGAATAATTTGCAAAATCTTTCTTTAAAAAAGAAAAAAAAAATCAATATTTTCATTAAAATTAAGTATTTTATCTTTACTTAAATTTATCTCTTATTTACTAAATTTAAACTTTTCTAGGTGGTCCATTGGTGAGTTTTTTGTTTAATACTTTAAGTTAAAGACTAGAATTTAAACATTTTTTTTTGTCTTATGTTTTCAAATATATTCTTTAATGTAGCAAGTCAAAGGAAAAGATGGACATTATTTTCTTGCCGGCATTATATCATGGGGTATAGGATGTGCAGAACCAAATTTACCTGGAGTATGTACGCGAATATCAAAATTTGTACCATGGATATTGGAAAATGTATCGTAAATTTAAATATGAATTATTCCATATTGTTCAAATTATTAGAAACAGGAAGAAAGATGCTTCTGCCAAAAACTTATTATTGAAAGAATCAATTTTTTATAGCTGTTTTCTTTTTTAAACTAGTCTATTAGGTTTTGATCATAATTACATTCTTCACATGACACAATTTTTCAAAATTAAAATTAAACCTATGTTATAATTGTTCATTAAAAAATTTGGTCCACTATAGTATTATTAAAAAATTGGCACATTAGAATATTATTTTACTATCGGTAAAAAATTGTTTGAAACTATAAATCATTGTTTTAATTCATTTCGACTAGTTCTCAATCACAAATAATCTTCAAGTATTACGACTAGAATATCTAGCTATTGAATCTTTTGATGAATTTATGCAGACTTATTTAAAGTTATTTGTGATTATTAGAATAATTTAAAAAAAAAAAAAATTTATTGTTTGTTTCATATTGTATGAGAATTAAAGAATAAAAAAAATAAATTTAACATTTAATTTTATTTAAAATTAAGAAATAAAAGAATATATATGTTTTTTTAATTATTAGTCGTTTAAAAATAACATCGTTAAATTTTATAATTTTCAGTTCACCAATTCCTAATTTGTGATTGGATTATCTGTAAAAAATCAATTGTCTATGAAATGTAAAACACTAGACTCTTGTCACACATTTTTAGTTATATAAGTTGAAAAACAATGTCCTATGAATTTCAAGAGTAACATCTAAAAACTTTTATGCGCTAAGATAATAAAATTCATTTTCCATTAATTTTTCACTTTCACGCTTTCAACAATAATTTACTTTACTAACTTTAACGATAAGTTAAAGTTAACAAAATGTTAATATACAATTAAAAAAACCTAAAATTACGCATTATCTTTTGTTATGGAGAAAAATAATTTAAATTTATTATCATGTCAAGTCATGTTTAGTCTTTAATTAACTTTACTTACAATAAAAAAAAATATTTCAAGCATTGATTTGAAATCACAATTATTTGACATATATATATAAATATAGCAAAAAGTGACATATTGTTCCACATCAGAAGGTTAAAATAAAATGATCAATTTTTAAGTTTCAAATAACATTAGCATTATCGTGTCATAATTAAATTGTTTAACCATTTTTTAATAATTTTGTAGAGTATATATTATTTAGTAATATGAAAATATAGTCATCCTTTCATATTGATAGAGCATTACAATTTTATTGCTTATTTTTTGTAATGAACGACTTTATAAATTAGCTCTATTTTGATTAGAAAACTCCAGTCTTCATTAAATCGTCGTGCTGTAACGCTGGAATTAAAATTTGGATCAGAAAGTGCAAATAATGGTTTTAAAAATGTAATTTTTATTTGTGGTGAATAAACTTATGGAGCTATTCACTTATTGCGTAACGAATAAGGATAAGAATAATCTTAAAAAATATTAAGCATTAAGTGAACAATCTGCAGAATATAAAATACTTAATGATTTTTTTTTTTTCACTTTTTACTTTTTTTCACAGAATTTTGTGGATATTTTCATTGATATCAGTATTGAATTCTCAACGATCACAATATGATGAAAATAAACTTTACTGTTTGTCCGACGAAATAGACAATGAAACTTGTATTTATGCTGATATCAATGATCCTATGGAATTGTTCGCTAAAATTCCAGATCAAAATAATCTTGATGCGCAAAATATTAAAAGAATTAAATTTTCTAATTGTTATCTTGATAATTTAAATTCACAATTGCTTAAATCATTCTCAAATGTAGAAGAAATTCATGCAGCTAATCAATATATCATAAGGATTGATCAAAATGATATAGGATCTTCTGAAAGTTTAAAAAAACTCAATCTATCATTCAATAAGATTCATCGTCTATCAGCTGATGCTATAACAGGAATAAAAAATCTTGAAAATCTCGACTTTTCACACAATAAATTAGAGAGAATAATGCTTAATGCATTTAAATTCAATGTCAATTTGAAATATCTCAATTTATCACATAATGAAATTGTGTCATTGGATAGACAGTTCTTTGATGAAGTAAGAAGTGTAGAAGTTCTTAAATTAGATAACAATAGAATTACAGAAATAACTGGCAATTTCGATCGTTACATAAGCGTTACTAGAGAATTATATTTACAAAACAATTATCTAAAATCTATTGATTCACAATTGTTGAAGAATCCAACCTACTTAGACCTTAGCTTAAATAAATTAATAGAACTAGATTTAAAGTCGGCACGCACAACTGAACTTAGAGTTGTTGGAAATGAACTCAGAAAATTATCAATTGGATTAAAATTACAGAAACTTGATGCATCTGAGAATCGATTTTATTACTTTAGAATCATCAGTGAAGGAGAGAGCAATAATTTAGTACATATGAACTTATCTTATATTAAATATAATATGAACGACGAAAAAATTTTCATAGATTTTAGAAAATTTGATAAACTTAGAATTTTAGATTTATCCGATAATAACTTGATTTCATTTGATATCACTGATATTTCTTATGGTGTTTCAAGAACACTAGAAATATTAAACCTTAATAATGCTCATTTAAAATACATAAAGAACTGGGAAAAAATTGGATTTCTACTGCCAAATCTCAAGCAACTTGATATATTTGATAACATTTTTAAATGTGACCAACTTGAAAAAATGATTCCTTATCTCTTAACACTAAATATTTCATTGCCCGGTTATGATTCAAGTGATAATGGAACATATATTTCAAGGAGTTGCATGAGATATCCTCCAGACATGACCGAAAAACCTTTTATTAATGTTAAGGTTGATCACTCGTTGTTTATTTGGATTGTAGTAATTTTCTTTATCTGTGGGATTTTGATTACAAGTATTGTCTATATCAACAAAAGATTCAGCATTTTTCAAAAGATTTACTATTCAGCAAAAGTTAATCCTAACAAGCCACGTGGCTCACAGCTACTAGATGAGGAAAAGGCAAACGACCCAGAAAATACATTTTGAATTAGTAATGCAAATCAGCTGCTTCTTACATACTTATCGGATTAAATATTACATAATATGCTTCTTACTATCATTTATAAATTTTTAAATTATTATTAAATAAAAACATTTATTTTTAAAAACCTTTTAATTAAAATATTTTTGATATATATATATATATAATAGCAATTTAAGATTAAATTTCATTCCAATCATATGTGATCGATCTACATAATTTATTACAGTTGGTTTTAATAGTAGGAAATAAAGGACAAAGAGCATTAGACAATTTACACAACAATCCGAAATATCAGTCTCTATTATAATGAAATTTGCAAAAATACTATTGATTGAAAGAATCATTAAGATTGCAGATAAGTTATCAGTAGAATGGCGTTGTAAATGATTTGTAGAACAATCAATAATCATTATAAGCATGTCAGAGTTTACGTTTTCATAATTGAAGATGCATATATACATAGATGAATAAAATCATTTTACTATTTTCGTTTAGTTTTGTCTGGTCTAATGAAATTTTGACTCTAGAAATTTAGAAGAAAAAAAAAACATACGCATTTTTTGGCAAGCATTTATAAAAAGCACGCTGACGCCATAATTTTAAGCTTAAGATTAATTAATTAAAGGAAATTAAAGTTTTTTAGTCTTTCATCGACATTTGAAACGAATAGAAGTGAAAACGAGAAAGAAAAGTTAAAGAAAGTGTAGGAATGTGTGAAGTTCAAGCATCATTTACAATTTCCCTTTTAAAACCTAAAATGCAAAAAAATTTAGAAAATAATTCTAAAAATTCTTCCACATTTGATAGAAATAAACAAGTAATGATGAGTTTTGTAGATAAATTGTGGTCAATGGAGATAAGTGGAGGTTTTGAATCATCTCCTCTAACTGTAATTGCAGTAAAAAAAAATGGTTTAGCTAAGCGAGCTGGAATTAAAGTCGGAGATATTATTTCACATATAAATAATATTCCAACCGATAGAATGACTTTAAACGATGCTCAGCTAGAAATCCAAGAATCTGGCAAAAGTTTAAAATTAACGGTCAAAAGGTGAAAAATATTAAGGAACATATAAACGATTAGTAGTTTTATTGTCCATTTTTTTCCTAATAGTGCTTCAGACGAAACGACTAGCAGCAGTAGCAATGAAGAAGATGAAACAGTGGATTTTTGGTTTAAGCCTAGTAAGTTCTTTAATAATGATTCTTATTAATAATTTTTTAATTTTTTATTATCAAACAAGTAAAATCCGAAGAACTTGACTTACTTAAATGGAATAAAAAGCGGGATGAAAAAAGAAGGGTAATAAATATTTATTTTATGTTTAAATGCATAATAGGGTAAAGAATATAATTTTTGTGGTAATTTCAATCTTCAAGATTTTAAATGTTCATAACTTTTCACGTGTTAATTCTTTTAGGACAATTTCTTCGGCAAAATATTCAGGAAACAAGGAAATTTACTATAAGCTAATCAAAATTTATCCTAAAATAACAGTTTTCGTGAAAAACTGATTTTATTAGTGAATATAATTTTTGTGGTAAAAAAATATAATTTTTGTGGTAATAATAAATTGAGAATTTCTAGCTTAATTCTTCAAGAAGATTGGCTAAATTTATTATCAGGCTTATATTCAACCAATTTAAGTCTGCAAAGCATGTGGAAAATGATAAATTAATTAAAAAAAAAGTTGAAAAAAATTTAACGAATTTTTAAATTTTAAATGAGATAGGGGAGCATCAACCTTAGGGAAAAATCAACCAAAAAATTTCTTAGAAAAAATACCACAAAAATTAGATTTTTTTACCACAAAAATTATATTCAATGTTTACATATTTTAAATGTGTTTTTTTAGTTAAACTAATTAACTTTAACTGTTTAATACTAATTATTGTGAAAATATATGGTTTGTTTTATCATATTAGTCCACTTCCTAAATGAATCAGTGATAATTCCTTAAGAAAATATTTAATTGAAAATTGTAGTAAAAACTTGAATTTTTAGGGTAAATTTTTGGATCGATAAAACTTAGTTATAGTAAGGTAAAAGCTCCATAAAACTAAACATATATCATTTTAATAGCATTCTTTCATAATTTATTTACCTTTCTGGAAGTGAAAAGCAGTGTAAAATAGAATTTCCAAAAAATTGTCAATACCACAAAAATTATATTACCACAAAAATTATATTCTTTACCCTATTTATATTTAATGTATCATTTCAGACCACGAAGTTACTTTATCAGGATTTTCCTTGGAATGATCGTCAGAAAATTTCTCTCAGAGCATCAAATTGTTTCAAGGTTATTGAAAAAAAACAAGAGCGTGAAATTAAATTGAAAGCTTCAAAGGAACGATTTAATGAAATTAAAAAAGAACAACAATAAGAGATATAAATGTAATTTCAAAATTAATGTTAAAATAATTTTTATAAATATTTACTTTCCTCAAATCTCTTAATTAATTCTTATTATAAAACAATTAAACGCATTAATAACATTGTATATAAACCTTAGCATTGAACTAGAAAATGATTTAAATGTAAAATTAATGTGGCACTCGTTGTTCTAGTTTTCTATATTTACTGCGGTCATCGGAAGATTTTTATTATTTCAATCTTCCAATGCTTATTTAATATAAGCAAAATATATTATTTTTAACTAATAAACAGTTTTTTTTTTGTTTTCATCATAATTTTTTTCAGCATTCTTTCCAACTTTTCCAGTCTAAAAAAACTTTTAAATTCTTAGAATTTAAGAAACATTTTCTAATTTTAATTCATTCTAATATTGACTCATTGATTTTGAGTGATTGATTTTTACAGAGGTAATGTAAAATGTTAACATTTTAACCAGGACTTTTCCTTATTGCTTTGGACGTTTAAATATTCTTCTTAATAAAAAAATAAAGAATAGTTCAGAAATTGCGTAGCGCAAAAAATAACGTTTTTAAATCTCTTCTCATCATTTAGTGAAGTCATTTATAAAATTGTAATACCATCCTCCTTCTAAGCGTTACGTAGTTTCCGAACATTCCTGTATGCAATTTTTCCAATGGAATATGGGAAAATTCACAGTTTTACGAGAAGGAAATTAAAATGTTGAAATTTATTTTAAATGGATATGTAATAAAATTATTTTAAAAAAATCATATGTTAAAGCTATAAAAGCTATACCTAAGTAAAATAAAAAATGAAAATGTGAAATGTCATTCATCCACGTTTTACATAGAATTTTTTTTTTAAAAATATGAATTCAATATGAAAATGATACAAAAACATATTTTTTTAATTTTTTTTGTTATTTCACTCTTAAATGTGAAAAACATAATGAACGATAAAGATAAATTGAAAAATTGTGTCAATAAAATTTCACAAGAGTTTCAAATTTCAAATGAAGACGAGTCAAATTTATTTTCCTTAATAGATGAAAGCTCTGTGATATTAAAAGCATTTGCAAGCCAAAAACTTGTTGATTTATTTAGTTTTGATAAAAATAAACACAACAGTAATAACTTTCAAGATGATATATCTTCATTTAAGAATGGCATAATGCAAAATTCGGAAGTGTTAATAATGATATCACCTCTTAATGTATATAAAGGAATAGAAATACTTAGAAAATTAAAATTGTTTAATAACCAACAGTACTTTCGAATAGATGGGTATGTATATAATATACTTAGGTAACTATTTTGAGAATTTAAAATCTTTTATTCTAGCGATCTAATCGCAATTCTCAAATTGAATTATAAACAAAAAACTGTTTATAAGCAAAAATGTTATGATGATATAAAAATCTCTGATGGAAAACCATTAAATGAAAATTATTTGATAAAAAACCAAATAACATCTATATCACCAGATCAATTTATAATTTTTGGAAAATTTGATGAAACTGGGCATAAAACATTGAAAACTCGTTTAATTGCTCAAACTAATGGTATTATCAAGTGGAAACTAAGTATAGAAGATTTAATATGTAAAAATCAAGGTAAATAATTAGTTTTTCTCGATCCCTTTTTTTTTATTAACTTCGATTTATTTTATTTGATCATACTTTACCTAAGGATGGAGTTGTTGGAGTGAATGGGACACTTGTTCAAAATCATGTAATGGGATTCAACAACGATATCGACAATTCATGAGAAATAATCCAAATAATCTAACAGAAGAATTCAATGGACACAATATAGAACAACGAAAATGTAATTTGTTTAAATGCGATGGTAATGGTTATTAAATTAAATTGATTTTCAAAAGAAAAATGTCCATATACATATGAAAACGTTATTTCTAAATATTTTTTAGACGCAATAAATCTGTTTGTGCACTCTAATTTTGATGAAGTGAAGAAGCATACAAAAAATAAACAATTTTTGCATAAAAAAAAATATGGAGAAGTCTTAAGACCAATCGAAAAAGATAACTACACAATTATGTTTACAATCAGATTTAAGGCAAGTGATTAAATTAATATATTAAATAACATATTTTTTTTCCATAATTTGAGTTGCCTATCCTTAATTATTACCAGATTCTTTAATCAATTTTGAAAATTTTTAATTGTATTTTCAATTTTTGTCGCTTTTGTTTACTCAAACTTTTCATTGACATCGTTATTTTCTGCTTTATTTTTTTTTAATTTACATAAGAACAATACTATTGTAATTATAATTTATTATTTCTAGAGTAACGAAAAACATTCCGAAAAGATATTCAATGAGCATTTAATTTCTATTGAACCTAAAACAAATGAAATGACTAAAAAATATTCAAGTTTTACTATTGTACTAATCGATAATGAATTAAGATTTATACGAGAAAACAATTTTACATCAGAAATGTTTACAATCAAATCAAGTTTATTTGATTTGAAATGGCATCAATTTTCTTTAAGGTGAGTGTGGTCTTACTTAATAATTCTTAAATTTTTTTTTTTTTTAAAAAAAAAAATCTATTAAGCTTTCGAAAGGATGGTCTTGTAGCATGTTATATCGACTGCACTTGGGATAGAACAATCATTATGTCAAAAGGTTCCTTTGTTTTACCAGAACATCCAGTTAACGTCGAATTTAATTCCAAACTCACAAACTTAATTGAATGGAATCAGTTCACAGTTATATCTGGCGATTATGCTCGTTATCAATGCTCCAGCAAATCAACACCAATTTACGACCATAAAAAAATATTTAAACATGCATTCATTGATGAATATAATTAAGCAGGAGTGCTTTTTTTGGTATTGTGTATTTATTACGTTGAAAATTAAATATGTATATTTCAATCAAAATTCAGAGGAAAAAAAAATAATTTGTCCGTCCACATGTTTAAAATAATTAATAATTCTCATGACTTACAAATAGTTATGATGTTAAAACACATTAATTAAAAATTTGTAAAATGTATTAGTGTAAAATAATTGTTATGCGTAATCAAAAAGAAAAAATATATTTGTTTAAAAGTTTTATTTCTAATGTAATTGATGTGACATCGACCAAAACAATAAGCCATCGAACAGATGAATAAAAAATAATAATGATACAAATTTTAATAATCTTAATTTAAATTTTTTAATTTTGAACTTTTAAAGCTTTTAAATTGTTAAGCTTCTTCTTCATCTATTTCCTTTAACATTTTAAATAACTCTTTTACTCCCCACACGTTCTGTTTATAGTTATTTTTCCAAAGAAATCTTGTTAACCATCCAACATTTCTATACTGATCGTGGATTTGAAAATATTTGCTTAATATTTGAAATAAAACCTAGAAACGTTAAATACAATTCTTATATTATTGCATTATTTTTTTTTTTATTAAAAATTATTTAAAAAATACATTACCTCACAAGTTCCATACTGCTTGTTATCCTCCAATGCTTGGTGGACATCATTTTCATCTATTTTTAAGTGCACACTCAATGATTGAAACTTGTGTCCTAGTTTAATGCAAAATATATCCAAATATTTATCATTTAATTTTTGAGTGCTTTCCATCATTGCCTTTATTGTTGGTGTTTTCTTGTAAATTATGCTATCTTCTATTTCACTTGCAACGTCAGAAACTGTGCTCATTGTTCTAGGCCATTGGGGCATGGCAACATTTACAATATTTCCGAGTGTAATTTCATTGCATCGATCAAATCTAATATTTGTAGATGACGTACTCTGGTTATTAATTAACATATTATTATTCACAATATTGCTTGCAATATTTTGATCGGAAGAAATTTCCATAGAATTCTCTTCTATAAGTGCAAGTTGACCTGACAAGTTCATGTCATCTGAATCTATATTAAAAGGCTTTGCATCAAGCTCGATATGAATGCTGTCTTTCTCAGCCATTATTTTAATTATTGTTTGAACAAAATTACTTATTATTTATTTATTTACTTTTTATACCTTATCGGCGATATATTTAGTTCTACTAATTAAACATTTTAAATTTTTATGAACCGTTAGGATTAAAAGAACATTTTACCTCGCAATTTTTTATATGAATTGATTTAAAAATGCATGCACCTACATTTAATTGAAAAGAAAGGTTTTATAATTTATGTTTAACAAATAAAAATGTATACTAATTAGTTAAATTATTAGTCTGAATAATTATAATTTTCTTTTCAAATATTTTGACATTTTAAGTAAGCATGAAAATGGTACGATAAGATAAACGATAAAGAATTGCTATTAAATTTATTTCTTATAATACTTTCACACTCAAATTAATTTTAGTAATCAAATAGATTTCCAGACAGAAATATCAAAGAACTGATTTTTAAAGAGGAAAAGAGTCTGATCTGAGAAATGTGGCAATCTCAGAATCAATCACAAGTTTACCACTATCATACCGGTAACTATTGTATACTGGCAAAATAACTTTTTTTTAATTTAAAAAAAAAATACTCAATTGATTCCTTGAATATTTTTCATTTGAAGCTGCCAAGCATAAGCTTAGTAATCAATTTACCGAAAAATGCAACAATTTATCAAATTATGTGCTCATATCAGCCGATAAAATTGATATCATTTATTTACTTGATTGATAAAGATGGATTTAGATAACTTTATCGAATTTTTTCCCTTATTCTTTTTATTTTTTTGAAATTTGTCTTTTAGTGAATAAAGTTAGTTTGATTTCTATAAACAGGAATGGCAGAATTACAGCCAATGAGTAATATTTAATTTGAGTGTTGAAATTGGTTAAAACATGAAAATTAATTTTTGATCACATATTAATAGATCCAAATCAACAGCAGCAACATCCACCTCAAAGTTATCCGCAGCAACAGTATTACTATCCTCCTAACAATCAAACATCATATAGTCCTCCACAAGGACAACAATTTAATATGAATCAAGCTGATCCGGAAGATCCGGAGGCAAAAGGAATCGAATTTACCGATGGATCGATAAGGAAAGCATTTATACGAAAAGTTTTTGCTATTCTATCGGTAAGAAAAATTATTTTCACTGCAATGAATACCTATCATATTTAAATGTATTTTTTTATAAGGTTCAATTAAGTTTAACATTGGGAGTAATATCGCTTTTCATATTTGTTCCATCAGTGTCTAAATATGTATTTAACAACTTCTGGTACTATTGATCACTATTGATAAAAAGTTTTGAATATGACTTTCAGTAATGATTTTTTTAGGCTCTTCATTGTTGCAATAGTTCTCCTTTTCATCCTATTAATCATGCTTGCATGTTGTGAAAATTTGCGTCGAAGCAGCCCTACTAATTATATCATGCTGTTTCTTCTTACTGTATGCATGTCTTTCATGCTTGGTGTGACTTCAGCTACTTATTCAAGAAATGAAGTTTTTATTGCTGTAGGAATTACAGCTGGTATGCATTGATATAAGTTTTAAAAATTTAATAGTCAGTTATTTGTTTATTCAAATTTTTATTTAAGTTGTGACTATTGGACTTACGATATTTGCTCTTCAGACAAAATGGGATTTCACTACAATGGGAGGGTAAAAACATATAATAATTGTGAAATAGTTAATAATTGATTTAATGATATAATTTATTATTATTAGTGTTCTGTTTGTATCTGTCATCATTTTGGTGATTTTTGGAATTTTCGCCTCCATATTTCGAAACAATACGTTAACATTGGTCTATGCATCAATTGGAGCTCTATTATTTTGCATTTATCTAGTCTATGATATACAGTTAATGATGGGCGGTAAACATAAATATTCGATCAGCCCTGAGGAATATATATTTGCAGGTACGTAAATTCGGTTTGGTTTCAATATCTTTTTCTTTGAATAATGTTTTTTTTTTTTGTTTTTAATTTATTAAAGCATTAAATTTATACATTGATATTGTAAATATCTTTATGTATATTTTGATGATAATTGGAGCATCAAAAAATTAATTTACTACTGTAATATGGGCATTAATTGATTTTGAATTTTGGTTAAGTTCATTAAGATAGACAAAATCATTTTCTATATAAGAACGTTATGGTAAATAAGAAATAAAGCATTAATTATGTAGATAACAATAAAAGCACTAATTTGATTTAAAAAAACATTTAAGAAAAAATAACGGTTGAATTTTATTTAAAATGATTATTTTATGTAATAGTGGTGCAACCCCTTTGGATTCATTAATTTTCAACACAAAATATCTATAGCTAATAAATAATAAATTATATTTTTGAGCATTCTATTTGATATAAAATGGATGAAAAAGAAATGTACGAAAGCTTAATAAAATGGCTAAAAATTTTGGAACTTTCAGGAGCAAGAAGTAAGAAAATTTAGGTTTCAAATTAAAATAAAAATAAACATGACTCATTCAATGAAAATTTCTCCCATTTATAATACAAGGCTCTGCAATGGATTTATCAACTGGAGTTACGTTAGGAGAATTATTAGCAGTACTGGTTCCCAATTATACTCCAAAAATAAGGAACATTTCAATCAGTAACTGTCAATTGTCTTAATTTCTTTTTATATTCGGTCCATATATTTTTTACTATCATTAGGTGACAACTGGAGATCAAAAGCAAGTAATTTGAAGAAAATTGTCGATAGTGTTGTAATGTATTATTCAGATGAATTGGACCTTTCTTTGGATGAACATTTAATACCGGATGTATTTAAAATATCAGAAAATAATGATGAAGGTAAAGAAATATTAACATTAATAGCAAATAATTAATTAATTAATTTGATCTTAAAATGAAATTTATTACAGCTGAATTAATTAAGTTGATAAAATTATTACTTGGGATTGCAGTAAATTGTGAGAATAAGTTACAGTATATTACGCAAATTATGGAAATGGAAGAAGACATTCAGAGGAATATTATGAAAGCACTGCAAGAAATAGAAAACATTGGAACACCTTCATCAACAAAAAATTCAATGAATGTGCAAAATTTAGATATTAGGGACGATCATGAGATGCTTGCACAAAAACTACATGAAAAGGAAAATTTAATTTCTTTAATGACAGAAGAAAAAATTGCCATGCAACATGAAATAAATAAGTTGCAAATGGCAATAGAAAAATATGAAAACCAAGCACTAATTGGAGAGGATGGTATTAGTTTAGGAGCGCCTTTACAAGGTTCTGTGAGAATGAATGAACTCCGTAAACAAATTGAAATTTTGAAAAATGATCTTCTGTTATCGGAAACAATGAAAGAAGATCTAAAGATGAAATCGATGCATCAGGAAAAACAAATTTCATCATTACAAATGAAAATTGATGAATTGACTAAAGCTTCATCCGAATTATCGCAAATAAAAGATGAAGTAGACATACTGAGAGACGCAAATGAAAAGGCAAAGGAATATGAGCGTCAATTGGCAATTTATAAAAAGAAATTAGAGGATAATAACGATATCAAACGTCAAATAAAGCATTTGGAAGAAAGAGCAGCTGAATATTTGAAACAGAATCTAACATACGAGGAAGAATTAAAAAAGCTATCAGCGCTGAAGAGTCAAGTAGATCTATATAAAAATCAGCTTGATGAATTTCACATAAAGCTCGATTCAGAAATGCAGAAAACTATAAAAGCTGAGTTTGACTTGCAAGTAATTCAGACCAAACTGTCAGGAGTAACTAGAGAAAGGGATAATTTTAGAACCGAATGTGACAATTTGCGAGAACGACTGGAAGAATTAAAATGTAATAATGTAACAGATGACGATGATTCTACAAATATTTCAAGAGAATTATTTGGAGATAATATGAAAGAGAAAATATCTCGTTTGGAAGCTGAGAACAAAGCATTAAGAGAAGGTCAGCAGACTGCTTTGTCTGATTTACTTAATGATTCAAATCAACGTAATGAGAAGCTAAGAGATCAATTGAAATCAGCAAATCAAAAAATTCTGGTTCTTACATCACAAAATGACATGGATAAAAATAAAAATGGTAATTTGGAGCTGAGGGAGTTGTGCGAACAACGAGAAAAACTTTTAGAAGAAGCTCAAAGTCAAATTTCAAATTCCCATCAAAGAATTCGACAGCTTGAAACATCATTAGAAACCAAAACGCACGACTTTGCAGGGTTAGAGCTAAAGTACAAAAAATGTGTTGAAAAGGCAAAAGAAGTAATTAAAGGATTAGGATTGAGTGATGGTACAGTGAATGAAGTTCCTGAAGAGCATGAAGAACGAATGTCAATTATGGAGAGTAAGCTTATTGTTGCAGCCTTCTATCGTATGGCAATTAGCACTCAAAGAGAAAATGTTGATTCAAAATTAGCATCTTTGACTCAAGGACAAAGTTTTATGGCCCGACAACGACAGCCAGCTGCAAGAAAGCCCATCACCAATTATAAAAAATGATTTTTCTTATAAAAAATTATGTGAACATTTTATTATGATTTCATATGAATTTTTCACCATTTCCGCGATTGATTATTCTTAATATGTATTTAATACATACATCATTTTATTATATGCTTGAGTTTAATTTTTTTATTATGTATTTTTTCTTTCGAAATCCTACTTAGGTACCAATTTAATTTTAGTTGAGAATAATTGTTTTATATTAAAAATCGATTAAAATTTGGTCATAGCATTCAATAAACGTATTTCAATTCAAAAAAATTTCATTGTTGAAGATTTTGGACGATATGAGTAAATTAAAAGTTAAATGCCTAAAATTTCAGAATAAAAAGGTTAGTATTCCAAAAAAGTTAATACATTAGTATTTTTTCATATTTGGACGACAGGCAAGATTATAAGTTTAAAAAATTCAACTTGTTTTTATTCAGTAGGATACTAAAAATGATAAGTTCAGAAGCCATAAAAAACAAGCATCTTTTGAGCATGTGGGTTATACGGTGCTCGGAGACAATGCAAGAATGATTAAAAAAGCATCTAAGACCATTTTCCAAAACCAAAATATCAAAAAGAAGAAAAATGACATAGAAGTAAAAAATGCAAAATTTTCTAACAAAATTGAATTGTATGAAGATCGTTTGAAAAGAATTTTTATTATGAGAAAATTAAGAGAGCAGGAAATGAAGGAACGTGGTTTATACAGAAATTTGGAATTAGTTAAAAAACAAGCTTTTGTTTTAGAGAAAAGGAAAGAGTAAGTTTAATATGATAAATAAATATATTCTTTAACAGATATTATACGCACATTTACATTTTTCAGATACCGAGAAAAACTTAAAGAGAGAATTTTTAACAAAATGCAAACACTCGATAAGAATAATAAAAAAACTATATAAAAGTTTGTAAAAAGAAAATGTTTTAGAACAGTTTTCACACTATATTTATTAATGCATTCTCTCATAAATTAAATTACAAGTGTTTTCTTCTATTTTTTGAAAACAGCATCGTAAGCTTTTTGTGAAAGACTTGTCACTTGATCTTTTACTTCACCAAATGTAGTAGGAAATTTTGGGATGTCCTTTTGGTTTGATTCATTTGGACTTTTTCCGTACGTAAAGTTGTAAGCAATTGTAGCATATTTTTTAGCTTCTCTTGGATAACAAACTGCTGCCATGCTTGATCCTGTTATTGATGCATAAAATATTTTCCTAAAAAATCCCCCACGAACACCTAACACAACACCAGCTAATGAGGAAATGAAAATAGCTCCAACTCTTGGCAAGCTTAAATGAAATAAAAAAAAAAAAAAAACAATATAATTTACTTATAAAATATAAATACATAAAATCTTGTTGTGCAACAACAACCTATTATCCTCCTCTTGCAAATAGTTTCTTATGTGCTGTGTATCCTTCATAAAGTCGACATAATAACGCTCAATAACTGCTTTTTGACTATCATACACATCTGTGACTTTTGATAATTCGGTTCGTACGATCTTTGAGCCTTCTTCAATAGTGTCCACTAATTTTGAAGACTTTTTTTCGCATTTCTTTTCATTACTAAAATTTCAATAATTAAATAATTAGTAAACTAACATCTTTTCCTTCAATTGAATTTTTTAATGGAAATGACCACCTGTCAGAGACGAGACTAGTGTAAATTGGTAATTCACTAGCTTTTGATAGCATTGACTTTTTTGATGGCGGCTTTTCCTCTGAATTTTGAGTTATTAACGAAGCTGACAAAGTAGCACTAATTGGTGTTCCTAACCAAAGCGTCTTACGGATCATTGCACTAAAGTTAAATAAGTATTTATCAAGAAATTCAGTCTAAATTTTATTTTTGTTTAAATTTACCAAATTTTTCTGTTTATTTCTTATGCAATTTTTTCCCCAAAACTCACTGAACGAACATTTTTTTTTTTTGAATCTTTAAGTGAAATGAAAAATTTATCTTAACTTTCTGTCGCTTTTATTTTGATTCATATCTTGTATCATTCGCATTATTTTTTTACATGATTTTATAAAATTTTCTTATTTTTTGTTTTTTAAGAAATAGCCAAATATTTTTGAATTTTCCCGCATTTTTTTCTATTTGTTTAATTAGGTACTTAGTAAATTGTGATTTTTTTAAAGGCTATTAAATGGATAAAGAAATTAAGAATAACGAATTTTTGGCAAGTGATGATGAGCAATTCGAAGACGCAAATGAGAGAACCGCGAGTGATTTGTTAAATGAATCAAATAGCACTTCAAAAAAAGAAGATTCGGATGCTGAAACTTTCCATGAATGTGAAACCAGTGATATTATAGACGATGAATCACAGAAAGATTATGAAAAATATCAAACAGACGAGGAAAGAGAACAAGCCAGACTAGAAGCGTTAGAACTAAAGGACAAAGGCAACGAGGAGTTTCGCAAGCAGAATTTTGAAAAATCTATCGAAATTTATAGTGATGCTTTGAAAAAATGTCCTGTGATATGTCAAAATGAAAGATCCATAATTTATGGAAATAGAGCACTGTCAAAAATAAAATTAGGCCTTAAGAAAGCAGCTATTGATGACTGTACAAAGTCGCTCGAATTTAACCCAAAATATGTTAAAGTCTTACTTAGGTAGAAAGTAAATTAATATTAATCAATATGTTTTGCTAAATTTGAATAAATATTTCAGACGTGCTGCATTGAATGAAGAAACTAACATGTATGACGAAAGTTTAGATGACTTTAAGAAGGTTTTGGAAATTGATCCACAAAACAGTGAAGCCCGTTCTGCGCAAATACGACTTCCACCATTAATTAATCAAAAAAATGAGAAAATGAAGGAAGAAATGATAGAAAAATTAAAGGATCTTGGTAATATGGTTCTTAGACCTTTTGGACTATCCACTGGAAATTTTGAAATGAAGCAAGATCCGACCACTGGAAGTTACTCTATCAATTTTAATCAAAATCCAAAATAAGATTCATTGTAAAAATCATCATTTTACTAAGTTTCTTTGTGGGCAATAAAATAAATAAAATATTTCTAATTCTAATGTAATAAATTTTTATCAATGAGAAATTCTTTGCTTTAAAACATTCATACAGTATACATAGGTATACTTTATTTAAAAAAATAAATAAATAAATAAACTTATCATTAAATTTTACGATGATAATGAGGTGTCTAGTTTCCAAAAAATATCAATATACACTATTGAAAATGTAATTTATAATCAATCGTCAGCATTATCTTTGTACATTTAAAGTTCAATGCGCTATGACATAAAATTTTCTTGCTTTATCTGCAGAAAGCAATAAAACGAGAGAAGTTCTCTCAAAAAGATTTGTGTATAAAAATTTTAATATTCTCTTATTCTCATTCAGTTGTCTTTTTTCTTTTGAATCATTACTATCGTAAATTCTATACAGAATTTTTTATACAAAAAAACTTCTTATCACGTCTAAATTAATTAAGTATCATGTCCATTCCATTCAATAAGAAGTATAAGCTTGAAAGAAGCGAAAATTTTGATGAATTTCTAAAGGAACTAGGTAATTAGGAATTTAATAATAAGACATGATATTTCACAAACAAAAGCTTTAAAAGAATCTGTGGTATTTCTACTTTCAAATAAAATAATTAATCTCACACTACAATTTCAATGGAAGGAGATAATATAATCAAGATGAAATTATGAGTCTTTTTCTAAAAAAAAAACTTCCGTGCTTTTATGATTTTTTTTTCTAAAATATTTAAGGTGTTAATTACCTGATCCGAAAGATGGCTGGATCAACCACTTCAACAGTTGAGTTAGTAAAGGAAGGAGAGAACGATTACAGTTTCAACACCACATCGACATTCCGTTCACAAGCAATCAAATTTCAACCAGGAATCGAGTTTACTGAAAAGAGAATGGATGGACAAGAGGTTTCTTGCGTTATCACATTCGATGGAAATAAAATGATTCAAGAACAGAAAGGAGACAAGCCGGTTACACTAATAAGAGAATTTACTGAAGAAGAACTCTTCTTAACATGTAAAGTTGGAAATGTAGAAGCAAAAAGATGGTTTAAATCATGTTAAAAATCTTTTTTTATACATATTTGCTTATCTATCTAAGTTAGATACTTACAAAAAAATTTCATGCAAAACGAAAACTATTTACAACATGTAATCAAAATAAATTTTTATACTTGCATGATTTTTATATATATAAGACTTTGTTTATTATGTCTAATTCCCGACAATACACAATAATGTGAAGAAGAAAAAATGGACTTAATTACAGGTTAAAAAAAATTCTTCAGATTTAATGACAAAAATAGCTTGTATTTTGCATGATAGCATTTATGTAATTTAACAAAATATACAAAATCATTTTAAAAATTTAAATTCAAGTCATAATTTCTCAACTGTCATTTTTATTTTAAACTAAGATATACTTTAGTGTATACCCCTTTTTCCATCTACCCTAACTTTTAGACTCAATCATTGTGAATTTAATAAAAAATTATAAAAAAAACCTTTCAAAATATTTAATTATAGTTTATTTTAGCATATTTTATTAATTAAGACATTAATAATTGTGTGTGCAGCAAAAAATTCTTAAAATATACCCGATTAAACACTTAATGTCTATCGGAATTTGTTTTATAAAAAAGTGAATTGTTAGTGCAAAAATCCATCATTGATCAATTTCTTTCAAATGTAGTGCGACATGATCTATTTCACTCTTTTAATACTCTCTATAAATCTCCACTTTTGTTACTGTTTTCAAGTTCCAAGTAAATTTTCATCTATTGGTAAGTAAAAAAAATTGCAAAAATCAATAATGTCAATTTCTGGCTATTTTTGCGACACAAATTGAACTGTTGATGAATGTAGACAAATTTTAAAGCTAGCTACAGTTATTTTGCAGGAAGAATAAGAAAAATGAATAAATTTTTGTTATTTCTTCTTTATTTAATTCACTAGTTTGTCATTCACTCACTTACCTTCAGAATAAAAATGTTGCTGTTGCCTAAATTGTTATAAAATTGACGCATGAACATAAAAAAGAATGAGAAAATTATTGTATCAATTAAAAGGTCTTGTAGATCAACAATTTACTTATGAATGTTTTAGCTTTCGATGTAAATTTATCATGCAACACTTTTTTTTCTACCAAGTCGCTAATGCAATTGGATACATTGATTATTTTTAAAACTGTTAATCATTTCAAATTGAATTCTTCCCTTATGATTAGATAATCTGCGATTTTAAAGTTTTAATATCCATTTCAATCATGAAGTGGAAAATATTTGAATGCAAAAAAATAATATTGAAATTTTATAACAGACAATAAAATCAGGAAGTTGCTAATTCTTAGTTCACGGATGCAAAAAGATTTTTATAAACGCGGAGTGATGTTTTTATTTTTCTTCCTTTATTGTAAATTTGCGTGATCAACAGGATTTTGTCGCGTTTAATTTTTTTTTTAAATAATGAAATATACTGGGTAGGGCTTAATGCTTTTCAAAAGATATTACCTAAGTGAATTATTGAAACACATATTTTTATCTAATTTTAGGTGATAATGCTGTAGTTTTATGTTTGTTAGCAGCAGCTTTTGGGACCATTTCCCTGATTGGAGCTTGCGCTATCTGCTTTAGACGAAAAAAGACATTTGAGGTAGGCAAATATTTAATGTAATTAAATTTTCATAAGTAAATGACTCGAACATTGCTTTGATTTTTTTTTCCTTTTATTAATAATGCTAACTCATGTACAGCTTGAGCAAAAAAATGGGACTTTGGTAGTAGTTTAGCTATTTCATTTCAAAGCATTATAACAATACTTATTTATTCTCTTAATTTTTTTATTTATTTATTTTTTTTTAATACATTAGAAACTTGAAAATGAAACTGGATCACCAGAAAATATCAAGAAAAATGAATTTCCTATATTTCGAGCCCTTTCGACTGAAATAAATGAGTCTTCAGCGATTGTTCCATGCGAAAGAAATAATCTTTCTCGTGATAATCTTCTTATCTCTTCTGATAATATCGATGAAAATGACAGTTTAAGAAAGAATGAATGTGTTGACAGTAGTAGCGTGATATTAATAGAGAAAACTCCAAATTCATCTCAAAGAGAAAGAAACCAACAAATATCAAGAGATACGATTTTATTTGAGACTGAGAAGAAGTATCAATCACCTTCATCAAAGACTCCATTATTGTATGCCAAAAATGTACAGTCTTACCAAGAGCAACAACCGATTCACGATCAAATACAACAAAAATCTGGAACAACTATTATTTTGTCGCCAGCTAATGATTCACTTAATGATTTGTACGATATAGAAAAGCAAAGTACTAAACAATTTAATTTAGTATCGGAAAATGAAACAAAACTAGTCCAAAGAAATTTATCAATAAATGAATCTAAATCTTGCCTCATATCTTCAAATCCATTCTTTAGTAGTATAACTGAAGATGATACTATTAAGGAAGCTATTAGAGGTAAATTGTTATTTCCGATTAATCTTGTGTTTTTAATAATTTCGTTAATTTTATTTTTTTAGATGATGCATCAGAAATAGATAGTTCTGTTAATGATGCTAGTGAAAAATATCAGATTCTTGAAGAAGAAACAGATTGTGAAGAAGCTAAGGCAAATGAAAGCATTGATGATCTCCCTACTCGTCTTGAAAGACAAAATAGCAAAAGTTCTAATTGTTCTACTGGTGATAAAAGTATTGAAGAAGCATTGAGAGCTTTGGACAATGCAATAGGATTTGACGAAGATGATGATGAAATAGAAAGCATAGCAATCGGCAGTGTGGTAAAAGTCAATCTTGAAGAAATTAAAGATGAAGCAACATTTTTAGTTGATTCGATTGTTAATGATTGTGAAAAAATATTAAAACAAAAAGAAGATGCCAAAACAGACAAAAGCAAACCGTTGGAATTATGCTTTGAAGATTTCCTAACATTACGTCCAGAAGATATTAGTACACCTAGCACATTAAAGACATCTAAAAAAAATTATGATATAAAAACAGATAATGTTGATGTTTCAAAAGCACTTTTCACTAATTGTGTAAATGTATCGACTAATGAAATAATTAATAACACATTCCCAGTTCCACTTGATGAAAATAATCAAACAATTGACAAAGTTAATGATATAATGTATGATACAGAACCATCGAAAGTACCATTAATAAAAATCGAAAAGGATAGAGATGAAATGAATTCGGAAGATTTAACAACAGTTACTCCAGTAAATACGCCAATAGAATTAAGTTATTCTAATGAAACATGGAATAAGATGTCATATGAAAAATCAGAAGAATCGATTGTAACAAATCCAATAGCTGAAGAGAAAAATAATTCAACATTTGTTCTAAACGAATTTAATAGTGAACAAATCAAATTCAATCGTGATGGATGGTATTTGCATTCGAATAATAAAAACGATACATTCGATCTTGATGAAGATGATAATGAAGAAGTAAATATGGAGGATATGGCTTCAACTTTTGAACAATTAAAACGACAATTAACTGAAATATTACCAAATTGTGCACAAGGAATGAGCGCACACAATGATTTCATAGATGACGAAGATCTCAATAAGGACTCAAATTCTCCAAGTGATAATTATGGTATAAAATATGGAGAGCTAGATGAAGCTTCAAATGCCGGATCATTTGATTTAATGGAATATATATTAAATCCTGAACCAGTGACCGAATTGAATATTAATTACAATAATCATAACAAGAGACCTCTATCACCAATTTTAGAAGAATCAGAATGTGATGAAACGTGTAGGACATTTGTTTTGAACGAAACGAGGCTTTTAGATAGTACAAGTACAGGAGTAATGGAATCTGCTTCAGGTGATGCAGTTATGGGTCAAATGCCGAAAACTTTAATGGCATCAAACGATACACTCTTTAATTTTGAAGATACTTTGAGTGATCATACAGATATTTTATTGTCACCTAGAATTAATACTGCTGGTTCTTCAACATCATCTACGTTATCAAGACAAGAGTCGCAAGATAGAATTAATAATGAAAGAACTCCCACCAATGAAGATTTGCCAAAGATCACGGCTAATGATACCAATAAATGTCAAGATGCCATTAATATATTGAAAAATAATATCCTCTTACATCCATTAAATCTCGAACTAAATATCAATGCCACCAACAATTCTTCAAAATACGAGTTGACTAAACTCGCACTACAGGAGGACGGCTCTTGGCCGTTAGATTTGCCAGAAGCACAACAAATTTTAAATGATTTGTCATCGCCAGAGCAAAATAGAACTGCAGACTCACTATCATTTGAACATGAAGACGTAACATATACAATAGACGATCAAAAAACGTGTGTTTCGTTTGTCCTAAAAAATGATGAGGAACGCATTTCAGAAATTAGTGAGCCATTATTTGCTTCCGAATCTTTAGGTGATGATGATTATGATGATAAAGCCAATAGTCTCATTATTGATGAAGCAGTTTCATTTGATATTGATGATAGCTTTAATTTTGAAATAAATGATGAAAACGGTAATCAGAATGTCCTTGATACAGAAGACGTCCAAAAAATTAAGCAAGGAAATTTTGAACATGATTCAATCAATATATATGAAAAATCATCCAATTTCGAAGTTGATTCTTTAGAGCCAAACGAAGAAAAAATACTCAAAGGTAAGAGTTTTGATTTCTTATTGTGCTTTATGATTTTTTATCTGATAAATAAATAAAAACATACATTTTAGATGAGATGGAAGCTGACTCCATTCCAGCTAGTCAAATATCGAAAAGCGTTTATAATTCTATAAACGATACTAAGAATTCAGTACAAAATATAACCAATATTGCTGTTAATGAAATAAAAAAAGAGCATGATTCCTCAAACGACAATGAATCAAAGAAAGTTAGTAGAATTTAAATTATCAATTTCTCTTACCAACATAAAACATTTTATTTTCTTTGCATTGTAAAACATTAAAATTTTTAGTTTTATTCGCTTGTCGATTTTATCACAAAAAAAAATTATTCTAAATAAGTGTTTCGAATTACTGATTATGCTTATTTATTAAGATTCAAAAAAATAATGTGTTTGAACAAAAAAAAAAATTAAATTTAAAAACTGTTTCGTTATTAAATGTGCCTTTAAAAATTACATACAAAAGTTTCAATTACTTAGTTTTATTTGTTAATTTCGAATAAATTAAATATTTTCTTATTGTATGCTAATTGCATGACATTATTTTTTGTTCTTTTTTTCTTTCTATCACCTTTTTTTAATTTGTAATTAATAAAATATAACGATTTTAGGTGCATTTTCCTTACATTAGTCTTTTAGTCTATTGTTTATTCTTTGTCGAAATCCTTTTTGCAGGAAAAATGTATTGTCTTTGCTTCTTATGAGGAAAATGCACTTAAATCTTAATGTTATTAATATTTGTATCACTCAATATTACATTTTAATGCAAATAGTACACGGAGGACTTTAAGAAGGTGCATATAACTGCATTAAATTTTCTAACTGACAACAAGGAGATTATTAATGAAAAAAATGGAATGACAGATTGCTCATGTCAATATCATAGCTTTGAAAAATGCTTAAGGGTATACAGTAAAATTTTTTTTAACAAGAGAGATTTTATTTTCAAAATTTGCTGTCATTTAATTTTCTACTTATTTTTGCTTAATTATTTAGTAAATTGGTTTATTTAAAAAAAACATCTAAATCATTTCGTTCTTACATATTCAAATTGGTTTAGTTACTATTGTGATTTTTAAATTTTAATTATAACTAATATTTTTGGTAACAAATTAATTTTTTAGGAACGAGATATCAGACAGATATCGTGCAATCAATCTATAATGAGCACATCATTTTCAAAAGAATGGAGTGATGATGATTCGAGTCATTCAAGCATAGAGTTTATGTATGTTAAAGGAGGAAATGAACATGTCTTTTCAAAAACTCAAGTAAAAGAAGGTAATTATTTTTTTCCATAACAAATAGATTTATTTAATGTTATACATGCGACTTAAAATTAAATATATTTCGAAGAAGTAAACAGTGACACTAGACAGGAAATTGAGAAAAATCAAAAAGAGCATCAAAATGATGATAACTTAACAAAAAATGAATATCATAAATGGAATATTGAAACAATGCCGCATCGTAAATCACCTAAATTAGAAGATGGTATGATTTTTAAGTCTCTATAATATATCTTTTTTTAATTAATTGAAATGTTTTCATCAATACGAATTTGTATAGTAGGTGAATCAGAAGACGACACGTCCGGAGAAGAAGAAAGTGAATTTATTCCTTCGTGTTGGGATCAAAGTTTACAACCGAGTAAATCATCACTCAAAAGTCCAGAAAAGGAAAAAGAACTTTCTATTGATGTAAATTTCGTTTACTTATTTAATACAGAAATTATTTTTTTGTTAACTTATTAATGACAATATTTTATTTATCAATTTTAGCAAGAAAAGAACCATGCTCAATTAAAAACAAAACGTCGTGTTGTATTTAAAATTCAGAGATATCATAGTGTTTACGAATATCCAAGTGAAGTTATTCAACTCTCTCCTGCCTACAGTGAACCACAATTATGGTCAAATTACTTAGATGATAGAAATGCATCTGTTGATTATTTTACATATTCAAACCAATTCCATGATATTTCTAATACCATAGATGGTGGATTTAATATATCAAGTACGTCGAGACCATTCCATGTAAATAATTTGTTGCTTCATAATACATGGCCAAACGAAAATGATCACAACTTTTCTTGGTCTCAATTTCAAGTAAGGATATTTTCTCAACTTTTGGTAAAATTCTTCTAATTAATTAATTTTAGGATGAAAGTAATGAAACAAGAAATTTTAACGAAATACCATTAAAAATTGAATGGCCAATAAGAAAAACCATTGGTTTTGATGAAGATGATTCTGGTTTATGCGAAAATGTAAGAAATAGCTTGATGAGTTGCGCACTTTTTATATGCTTTTATTATTATTGTTACTATTATTACTATTATTAGATTTTTTTTGATAATTGAATGTCTTTTTGCAGAGCGAATCTCCGTCTATAGCAGAACTTAATTACTCGAAAGATTCTTTGCGATTGCCTGTAGAACTAATAAGTAGCAGTTGTAGCGAAGTTAGTGATTTTATGTCTACCGATACCAGAGAAGAAGCAAATGATGTTAAGAATAATGACTGCTTAGAGCCAAATAATTTTGCTGATGATGATGGATTCACCAACATCTTGCAGAACAAAATTCCAACACCGTCTGGTTCAATGGATTCTCTTTCTTCAAATTCTCATTCAAGTTCAAACTCTTCACCACCGCTATCATTTACAACTTTTGGGAAAAACAAAACAACACAGGAAAATGACGCGATTGGAAAAAAATCAATAATATTCATCGATGATGATCAAAGTGTGATACAGCTGGAACATAATATGAACCAAAAGCGAGGAAAAAGCATGGAAGCAATAGAAAGCATAAAGGTGGTCATTGGTAGTTCGGATGATGATTCGGGCTTCGAAAATGTTAAGTGTGAAGCAAAATAAATTTTCATCAAAAACGTAAAAAAATTAATTTAATTTATGACAAACGAATGATTCTCCACGACTTTGTTGTAAGCCCGTTCTAAATTTTGAAAGACTATTAAAACATTAACTAAAAGTATGCACCACGATGAATATATATCATCGGAAAGGTCTCATAAACTATATGTTCTTGCTATTTTTGGCATTTTTGAAACGATTTTATTGATTGTCTATTCAGAAATTATGGACTTATGACAAAATCGTAAAGTATTATTTAATGATACAATTTTAGTCCATGATTTATATAAAAATTAGAAGAAGAAAATGTTTTATGGATTGATTCATAAATATTGGAAAACTTGAAGATATTAAAAATGTATGAAAATATCATTACAATATACCTAAATGTTTATAAGAAAAAAAAACTCACATGATTGTTAATAATATTACCAATGTAATTAATTTTATATATGTTGTGATAAGAGCATTTTGTCATGATTTTTTTTTTACCTTATACCTTTTTCTCCTCCTAAAAAAATTTTAATTCATCGAATGTTTTGTCTTTTACCTATGTAGGGTAAAGAATATAATTTTTGTGGTAATATAATTTTTGTGGTATTGACATTTTTTTGGAAATTCTATTTTACACTGCTTTTCACTTCCAGAAAGTTAAATAAATTATGAAAGAATGCTATTAAAATGATATATGTTTAGTTTTATGGAGCTTTTACCTTACTATAACTAAGTTTTATCGATCCAAAAATTTACCCTAAAAATTCAAGTTTTTACTACAATTTTCAATTAAATATTTTCTTAAGAAATTATCACTGATTCATTTAGGAAGTGGACTAATATGATAAAACAAACCATATATTTTCACAATAATTAGTATTAAACAGTTAGGGTTAATTAGTTTAACTAAAAAAACACATTTAAAATATGTAAATATTGAATATAATTTTTGTGGTAAAAAAATCTAATTTTTGTGGTATTTTTTCTAAGAAATTTTTTGGTTGATTTTTCCCTAAGGTTGATGCTCCCCTATCTCATTTAAAATTTAAAAATTCGTTAAATTTTTTTCAACTTTTTTTTAATTAATTTAACTTTTTCCACATGCTTTGCAGACTTAAATTGAACTTAAATTAGTTGAATATAAGCCTGATAATAAATTTAGGTAATCTCCTTGAAGAATTAAGCTAGAAATCTTCAATTTATTATTACCACAAAAATTAGATTTTTTTACCACAAAAATTATATTTCATACCACAAAAATTATATTCACTAATAAAATCAGTTTTTCACGAAAACTGTTATTTTAGGATAAATTTTGATTAGCTTATAGTAAATTTCCTTGTTTCCTTAATATTTTGCCGAAGAAATTGTTCTAAAAGAATTAACACGTGAAAAGTTATGAACTTTTAAAATCTTGAAGATTGAAATTACCACAAAAATTATATTCTTTACCCTATTTTGTGATTTAACTTTTAATAATAAGCATTTTTAGTAAACAAATTTGCACAAATTATTTAACAATTTTAATAAGTTAGATAATTTAAAAAAAATAAATAAATAAATAAAAAATGTATTGTGGTAAAGTATAGAGTTTATGAATATAAAACTATTAGAATAAAATTCAACAAAAAAAAAACAATTTTGGGAATCGTTATTTAACGACTTTTAATTTTTCAAACGAAACATGTTCAGTTTTGGATACAGCTGATCAAATCAAACTAAACGCAAGTTTTTCAAGAAGATTATATTTAATTAATTTCTGCCATTTAAATTGTGAAAATAAAGAACATAAATATTTAAATAGAATTCTTTTATGGTTTTTTTTCTTTGCGAGTGATGTGAAGTTTCAAACTTGAGTTCTTTATAAAATGATTAAAAATAAAACATTATAAAAAGCAGCAAAAAATCATATCTAGATTAATTTAAAAAATGTTTTTTTTTTTTTTTACTTTAAAACAAATTAATTCAAAAAATTCAAATAAGAATGAATATTTTACATACTAAATTCAACTCGTAAGTAAAATTTTCTACTCAAGATCCAAATTAAAAAAAATTATATTTTTTTCTAATTTTTTTTTAAACAAAAAATGAAAAATAATAATGTTTTTAATTATTGCACATTTCATGTCTAACTATAATAATTATGCATATGCTTTAAAACTATAAAATATTGCTTAATATTCGTTAAAAATAGCTATTTTTATAATTTAACAAGTGAAGGAAGAAGATTGTATAATGTTTTAATACGCATGAATCTTGCAAGAAAAACTACTTAAGCTGAACTAGATGTTTGATGGATAAACTGGATTTGGTTTTTGCTTGATTAAATAGTTGAAAACGTTTAAAAATCATGTTTTATTTATGCTCCTTCTTACATTTTGACTGTAGTTAAATATGTAAAACAGCATATTTCAATTATTGTAGAAAAAAAATGAATAAAAATTTCTTATTATTTTTTAAGCAGGAAACAGTTTATAATCTTGTCCATTCAAATGAATATCACAAATGACTTTATTTTATTATTTTCGCGGTTTCTACTCTTCTTAGCTTAGTTTATTGTACATAAAATTAATGTTTAGATTTTTAAATTTTTTGATATACTTATTTAACAAAAATTCTGGAAAAATCATTTTATTAATTTCAATGATGGTCATTAGGAAAATGTAGGTATGCTAGAAGGATGATCTGAAAAAAAAAACTAAAGGAGAAGGAATCAGAATTTTAAAAATGGAGATGGAATTACTGGAATCTATTCCAATGCAAACTGTGCAACCAGTTCAACGCCATCCACAACAAGTATTAACTCGTCCAAATAGCTTATTAGGCCCTGAAAAGGAGCCAATAAAATTTCAAATTAATATTGTTGGAGCTCCTGTTGAAGTTGAACAGTTAATCGAACATATAAAAGATGTAGCCTCACAATTTTTATATCATTGGAAGACTTTTCCAATCAGTAAGTTCCTTTATAAAAATTCACTCAAATTGAAAATATGGTGTGAATATGTTTACAATAAAATGTTATCCCAAAATTAATATTTTATTAGATTTACCTCATCCGATTTCGAATGCTACGACAAGTTTAACATCAAATGCAATTACAACTGGTCAAGTGAATGCGTCAAATGTTGGAACAAATAGAAAATCTAAAGGCATAAATTTGAGAGATTTATTTATTATGCCACCTTTTGATGAATTGGATGCAGTGGCAGCTGATAATAACGGAGAGCCAAGGAGACTTACAAATAATCAGTTGAAATCTTTGAAAGAGCGCGGGTAAGTGTTTTAGCCATCTCGTGTCTATTTACGCAATCCAATTTTCTTTGTTGATTGAATGCAATTCATTAGTATTAACACTTCGAAATGATATAACTAACGCCCATTACAATGTTTCTGTAAAGCTTACAAAAGGATAAGTTTGGCAAACCAAAGAAACTTAATATACAACAATTGGAATCGATACGAACTAATGGGTAACTTAAATCATCCAGCACAGCAACATAGCTGGATTATTTTCTTATTGTTATGGATCTCTTTTCTTGGTGTTTTCTTTCGTTCTCCTATTGTACAAGTAACAAATTATGCATGTTAATTATTAAAAAAGATTGAAATTTAATTAGAAACTTTTTGAGTCAGACCATCTATATCTATACATCATTATCTAAAACAAAACAAGCATTATTAAAGACGTTCATATTTTCACTGTTCTTCTTAAAGGCTTAACTGTTGAAATTATTCGAATTTTATTTGTTTTGGAGGGAAAAGTTTTACAGGAATATTTTACTGCTTAATAATATCAATAATGCCTAAATGTAATAACAATTTTGAGGAAACATCACAAGTATTTGAGAGTTTTTGATAATTTAAAATCTTTTTGTTGTATCACATAACATTTAAAGATTTGTAATGTTTTGGAAATAAAAACTCAAGTAACTAAGCAAATACATATAGCAAGTCAGAGCTCTCTTTTATGCCAAATTAACAAGTTTTCACAGTATACCAGTTTATCGTCAGACAAACAAACTAACAAACAAGTTTAAATAAATGCGCTAAAATGCAGTCAAAACTTATAAAAAAGTTTGAAGTTCACATGATGTCTCTACAATTATTTAGATAGTTGTTGATTGAAATGACTGTCATTAATTGTTAGCTATTTTTAAATTCATACCTTTTTAAATAAAATCAATAAATTTAGTCGATTTCATACATTTTCTTATATAATTTTTAAAAAGTGATAGAGAATCTATAAATTCAATTTTTTTTTTTTTGTTAAGTGATAAGTCTCCTCCTTACATGTTTATTTAATAATTATTCAGTTTTCTTTTTGAGTTGTTACAACATTTAAACTGATTGATGCTTTAAAACAAAATTTGTTATTTTTAATTCCAAATATAATTTCAAGTAATATGATGCGAAAACCTAAAAATCGTGCACGTTGAGCTTTTGTTTTTTGAGTACTTACTAAATCTATCCCTTTTTTTTTTCAATCTTTAGTGAATTCGAGGTGCCTAGTTTAAATTTTCCAGGACAAGTTAGTATTATTTTTTGTTTGTAATAAAAATCTTTAATAATTAAAGGAATAATTTGCTTTTCGTAAAGGTTCATTTATGGAAGCTTTCAAACTTACTTCAAAAAGGATTGGAACCAACAAGAGAAGCTTTACTTGATGATTTAGCATTAGCTGCTAGATTTATAGTCACTACATCTAGAGGCAGAATTTTTGGTCACTTCTTTTCAATAAAAGAAGCAGCAAAAGCATTTTTATCGGGAATTATAAAATTGATAGATATGTTTATTGGCGTTCCTTCTCTGCTAGCTCATAATCTGGAGAATAAGATAAAAGAAGAAAGGTGCAGATATTTGATAGCTGAGTTAGTTTGCAGGCCGGAATATCGAGATGGCCTCGAATCACTGTGCAAGTATGTAAAGAACCAGATAAGGAGGGCAACAATGGAAAAGTTTGATGTACACTATGAAGCTAATCCTCAACCAATACCTTACATTTTCTCAAGTCCATGTAAAAAGCATGAAATAGATTTACGTCTTTTCTCAAAAGATATTATGAGAAGAGCATTGCCAATTTTAGTACATATCCTTGAGAAAGAAACTAGAGGATGGTTTCTACCATTTCGAGAGCGATTAATTGCAGAAATGAGGGAAAAGAAAATGTCTGACATTGAAATTGAAGAAGAAGTTAATGATGCAGTAATGAAGGAATATTTACAACGCGTATATTCGTCAATTTTATCTAGCATTGAAATTGAATCATTAGGAAAAAATATTCCTCAGCTCCTAGTACAACAAGCCAAGTCTGTTGTAATTATGCACAAGGCAATCGAAAAGGTGAAAAAGGATATTAATAAAACTCGTAAAGTCCAAGAATGCTTGTTAAAAGAAAATTATCCCGTATTATCTCGCATTTCTGCATGGATGAATGAGAAATTAGACAGTGCAGAAAATATAAGAATTCAGGAAACTTTGTGGGCTGCTCACGAAGAAGCGATTCGTGTTTGTCTCAAAAATAATCTTCAGCAAACTATATACTTTTTGAATCGAGATTTGTCTTTTATGAAAAATCGAGAAACAGTATTGATTAAAGAGTTAAAGAATGCCAAGAAGCCAACGAGAAGCTTCACTTGGGCATGCCGAATATGGAATCCTAAATCTTGGATTATCAAAAGAAACTTTCAAGGACAATCTGAAATCATCCCAACTGTTATAAGTCAACATTTAACATCTATTGTTACTCCAAGATCCGATCCGAGCCAGCCTATTTTTCTAGTTGAAAAAGAGATTACTCGAATGACAACAACAAGATGGCCAATGTGGCGCTTGTTGAATTTCTTCCAAAGAACTTGGACATGGACGTGGAATATAATGTTTTTATTAGGCTTCGTTGTTCCATGGTCATCACCTTTAGGTTTGTACGCTTCACCAACCTGGAAAATATATATATATATATATATATATTAACACATTTAATATTGCTTTTCATAGGTTTACGCGCTTTATTTTCAATTAAACCCTTTATGTCAGATTTGGAACTCTCACAAATTAATGGAACTCTCTTCCCACGCAAAACAAGTGTAACACAAACAATGGCTTCAAGGCTTTTAGAACTTTGGCGTCATATAAGCAAATCTAGGACTCATTTCGAATCAGAACCCGATACAGGTGGGTAATACTAGCTCAAAGAAACTTTCTAGCGCCTTTAATCTAGGGATTCAAGCGCATTTTTGAAGCAGCAATCAGTATTAAATTAGCAAAAAACTCCAAATCGAGTTGTAAAATTTTAATCATTAACCGGAAATTCTAATTCGGTTTATTTAGAAAATAATCCTGTTTTGAACTTTGAGAAGTGAGTTTATTTTACTGATTTGATAGGTTGTTGTTAATCAAATCTCTGGCGTTTATGTTTCTTGATAAAAAGAGTGACATATTTTATTACAATTAATAATATTTGTACTTTGTCTTTAGGCTTCATTGGAAAGGGAATGACTCGTCATTTGAACCGTCTGTGGAACTATTTATTTAAAGGTTTTCTCGGAACGATTTTAATTCTTTTCCTTTTCCCAATACTTTGTATTAGTGTGAGCTTTATAAGTATTTGTTTTGCAATTGCGGCGCCTTTGTGGATTCCAGTCATAACAACCTTACTTCATTTATACATGATGCTCATATATGATTTGGACTCTCCAAATGACGATCGAAACAAATATTGCATTCTTTTTGAAGCCCTTGGATGGAATTTATTGATTCAAGGAATATTACAACCAATAGTTGCAACTTTTGTTGCTCTTATCATATGCCCAATCATAAGCTTTGCAGTATTATTATGTAAGTTCTTAACTTAAAATTAAAACTTTTTTTAATTAAACTGCAATGAATATTTGTAGTTGGAGTATCCCGTTATTGGACAAGACTTTGTTGGGATTCTGTTGTTTATCACTTGTTTATTAAGAAGTGTGGACGAATCCCTTCGAGTGATTCTCTTGCAGTGAAAAGGATTCTAGGTCCAGGTCTTGGTCAACAATATTTTTTTATTATTACAACTTCGCAAGCACTAGCAGCATTAGAAGCCAAAATGGAGCTAGACGAACTTGATGCTTATCAAAAGTCAACCGAGACTACAATTTCTCAACCACAAAAAGACTTTAGTCAATTTGTTGAAGCTTGTTTTGGACCTTTCTCAGCTCAACTTTCAAAATCAGGCCAGTATAAACAACTCGAACGAGAAGGACAAAATCTTTTAAGTTCCTTACATGAAAAAGTTGAGAAACGAAGAAGAGACTTGAATTTAGGTTTGCAGAATTCCGTTAAATCAAGAATCAGATTAAGTACATGCGATTTGAAGGTAATTTATTTTTGTATGCTTACCTTTAGATTTGTACATTAATTTATAAAAAAAAAAATTATTTTAGGCTGCAATACAAATAGGAGCATATATGTTGGAAAGGTTTTATCCTTCTCATGTGATAGGCCGATTGACGATATCTGAGGAAGAATTTTGGGAAGAAAAAGTGTGTTCTCTTTTAAAATTGGAAATTTGTAACAATTTCTTATATTAATGAATTTATTTTTCTTTGATTTAGTTTTTATCCGTCGGTGATTGGTCAGGACTTGCAAGTTTACTTTATGCTGATATTTTTAGTTTAGACTTCTTGACACCATTAACAGACTCGGATATTCAGTTTAAGCTAGAACCTCATCCACAAATCGATCTTTCAAAATATATTGATATGGTTCAAAATACAACAGATATAATGGGAATCAATGGCAATGGACCAGATTTATTAGGAAATGTTTACGCGCCAAGAGGAAATATAAGATTTCAAACACCGTATTTAGAGGTTTCTGCTTTTAATCCACGTTCAAGATTCTTAACAAACTGCCGACGAACTGAAAAAATAGTGTAAGTAAATTATACTTTTTTTTATTCTGTTGAAATTTAAGAAATAATTCATTTAGTGAAAAATCGTCAACTTTTGGTTTGGAAACATTGAGAGTAAGATTGCGACGAAATCAAATGACAAGCACAAATGAAGAAATTATAAATCAATGGAAGCCTTGGAAGCGTATAAAACCTGAAAACAAATGTGAAAAGTTACTGATTCCTTTGCCTTTACCGCATCCTGTTCACATTGCAATTTCAATTTATAATCGAGATTCTGATCAGCCAATACCAATAGATTCCGAAATGTGTTGGGATATACTGAGATCAATTGAAGAGTGTTATGGTGATATAGAAGCATTAAAATCTGTTTATAGAGGCAGTGAAACAACGGGACTTGATTCAACTAGTAATGATTCGCTTGATTCTACATGCTCATCTGGTGGGGACATTAAAGATATTGACAGTAGGGAGAGTGTTGATGGTACAGAAACTTTACCATGCACAAATGCGCGTTCTCTACTTCCAAACAATGCTCAAATTAAAATAACATCCAATGATGTACAAGAGATCGCAGAATCAATTTCAGGCGCTGGAATCATTGGAAATTTAATTTCTCATAGTAACAGTAGTAATAGCATAACACCAACAAACATTAGTTATCATTGGACATTAAGTAATTTAGAGTCGTCAGATAGAAGAAGAAATAATAATAATAATAATGGAAATAATGAAACTGTGCGTGTTGATTTGGCTAGTCCCGAAGATATTTCAATGAATGAACAGTGTGTTGTATTGAGTAACAGCAGTGCTTATGGCACTACTGTATAAAGCTCGATCGAGTCAGTTTACAAATAATAATCAAATTATTTCTTTTACTTTGTTTAATTTATTTTAATTCCGTTTGTGATATTTTTTAACATCATTAGCCTTATCATTTGAATAACAATTATCTTGGATATACTGATTAAATATAATGTTAAGAAGAAATATATTCATGTCCGTAGTTGATAAATTTTATTAAATTTAACTAAAAATATTAATCAGAATAGAAATGTTGAGTACGAAAAAAAAAATCTCAAGGAAACTTAGTACTCAAAAATCTAGCTCTCTGTATCTATTAAAACAATCTCCCTATAAAATGCATTTGAGTATTTAAATGTATTATTTAATTTATCATTTATGCATTTGAAAGCTATCGTATAGTATCAAATAATGTTAATTTGAAAAAAGTATTTTATCGTAAATTGTTGTTATGACTTAAAAATATTCAAATTTGTCATATTAATAGATAAGAATTTCACCAAAGTTCTCTGATATAGCTATGCGCAGTAATATTCGTGAATCATTCGTGACCGTCAAAAACGCATTTTTCATAAATTGAATTAAAACATATAATAAACCATGATCATATTGTACAGGACATTTTGATACAGAAAAACATTACACTTTTAGATTATGATCAAAATGCATCAAAGCTAGGTTTTTCCGAGCAGAATTTTCCTCCCGCGGTCTGTAAATCTTGAGATATTGTAATAGATTTTTGTTTTTAACATTTGTATCTTCTTCTCGAAATTATTCTAAGATTTGAGTAAAAAACTTGCCTTTGATAATTTGACATAATAAAAACGTATAGAAAGGAATAAAAACGAGCTGTTGTGAGATTACGAGAAGTTCCAAAAAAAATTTTAAAAAGTAAATTGAAATAAAATTCTATTGAATCCATGAATTTAATACATTTTCGGATGTCTCGTAAAGATTAGATGTAGCTAAGCGGCGAGCAAACGGTCAAAACTAAAAATTATTAGTCTAATTTCTGCATTTAACTTTCCATAAACATAAAAGTCATAAGAATAACTAAAGGCTTTGGTGATACATTGATTTTAATTAATAACGGATGCACTTAAATAAAGATTAAGCTATCTGTTATAACAAAAAAAATGTTTCATTTTTTAATGATGATCATCCTTAGATTAAATGAAAAATTTATCAGCATAAATAATGTAATCAATGAAAAAATAGTAATTGAATCTTTTATTCATGAAAAGAATCCTAGTCATTTATTCGAAATAAATTCTGAAACTGAAAACTTATTTGAAATCTATATTATATTTTTTTTTATTTTACAAGATTTTGCAGTCTCACTATTTTTTTTCAGCTGGAAATGGAATGAAATAAAGGTTGGTATCTATGATTGAAAAAAATTTGGATTTGCTTTCTATAGAATCGCTTCAATAGCTTTATTCTTAACTGAATAAAATTAATCTTAAGTATTGTTTCATATGTTCATTGTAATATACAAGAAAGTACTTAATATAAGAAATAACAATTCACATAGTGCAAACCAAAAAGGAGAAATAATTTTAATTTTAATTTTTTTCTTTCTTCAAAAATTGCTTAGTTCAAATAAACCTTAATGCTTCCAAACAAAAAAGTGTAATTAGGTACAATAATAAATGAATTGTTTTCAAATTTCGATAACTATTTACATGATACAGCTGAAAATGATAATTATTTCCAGTTTCGTTTATTATATAGGTATTTATATTATATAAAGTTTTAATGTTTTTTTTTTATCGCCTAGCATAAAACCACTATAATTAGTTTTGTTTAAATTATATTTAATTTTGTTTCGATTTCTCCCAATTGACCAAAAATATTAAGAGAAAAGGGAATTAAATAAGAAAACTAAACAATTGGCATTCATTACGTAGAATTTTTTTTAAAAAGTTACAAGACAAACTGAAATTTTAAATTATGTGTAAAAGAACTCATTTAGAATGTCGGTTGATGCTGTTGATTTTGACATTGAGGACAGAACCAATTACCTTTTGGAGGAACTAAAATGCCAACACACTCGAAATGGAACCACTCAATTTGACAACTTGGCCCGTCACATCCGATCATTCCTTGAAGATCATCATAAGGCCTTCTACAGTAACAATAGACACGTCCATCATTTTCAGCCTGCTCTTGAGGCGTCTCTGCGTTTGTTAGTTGTGTATGGTTATAACGTTGAAAATATTGCTGCGTATTAATAATAGCTTCTTCAAGTTTTTGCTTTTTTTCTTCTTCGAATATTTTTGAATCATCATTTTGATCAACCAAATCATTCATCGAATGTTGCTTTGCAATTGTTTTTGTTGCAGTTGATGCAAAATTCATATTCATCAAAGATGCATCTTTGATATTTGTATTTACTGATTTTGGAGGTATCTTGCGACGTTTTTTCGGTGGAGGTTTTAAAGGATTTATATTTCGTCTTCTAATTTTATTGTTACTTCCAATTGTCAATTTTAATCTCGGAATTGGTGGTAAATTAGATTGAACTGTTGTTGGTGGAGTTTCAAGTGTGTGAAAAGCATACATGTTTTGACTGGGAAGCTTTCTTTTTCTTTTCTTTGGCTCAGATATGTGTAATTGATCATCGGAGCTTTCTGTGTCACTATAGTTATATCCACTTATGTCATTGTTTTTATTATTACTAGCATTATGCAGACTATTTGTAGGCAGTTGTTGTGCAACTGACGATTCAAAATTTTCAAATATTTGTGGAGGTTGTTGCATATTATCATTATTCAAGTTCAATTTTATTGGAGCAACTCGTTGCTGTTGAGAAGGATTTGGGCTTTTTGATCTTGATGGTAAATCTTCTTTATTCCAAGTAAGATTTGGAGGTGGTATAGGTTTAAATGGATCATTAGGGACCGATTGTGATGTCAAATTGTTGTCATCACTTGTATAACCATAAAATTTATTCGGTATTCGCCTCCTTTGAGAACGTTTAATGCCAGACTGTTCATTATCTGAATTCATTCTGCTACTTTGTGCTGAAGATACTCGGCTAACATTTATGTACTCGTTATTAGATTGATCATGCTTCTGCTGAAAATGATAATGATGATGTTGTTCCTTTAAAATTGGCAAGACAGGTTGTTGTTGTGTTGATTGCAAAAGTTGTCGGATTTGATTCGCTTGGTGCAACTCAATGCGAGGAGGTGCTGATATTGGTGTTGATGTGTGCATAAACCCTTGACTAAGTCTGTTAGTCTTAAAATTTTGAGGTGTTTCTGGTGGATGTATCAAAGGTAGCTGTGGTTGAGAATTGGTTGAAAAACTAGTAGAATCATCATCCTGATTAATGAATGAACTTTGTTCGCGCTGTGTTCTTTTTGTTGGACTAGAAATAGATTTTTTATGATCCCTTTTTCGTTTTTTTACCTTCATTCTTTTTTCAATTTTTTCATCTGGTGGTAATGACGGTGTAGACGGTCTACTATTTTCAATTATACCATCTATATTTCCAAGCTGTTTTCTTTTTTCGGCGAGAGCCTCATTATTCATTTTAAGTGGATGCTCATCATAAAAATCTTCGTCCGTATCTGTTTCATCAGTAAGTAAATCTGACTCGTAGATAATGTCATCAGGATCACGAGGAAGTTCTGGTTCTTCTGTTTCGTTTTGATTTTTCTTTTCTTTCTTTGATCTCTTTTTTGTATATTTTTTATTTCGTAGGCGATTTGTATTTGTAGATGATGCTTCTGATGAACTAGAATCGGATGTACTGCTACTACTTGAGCTACTTGCACTAGTGCTAGAATTGGATGAATCGGACGACGAATCACTACTTGAATCACTTGAAGAGAAATCATCGTTCTTTTTTGTTGACTTATCTTTTTTATTTTTATTTGATGATTTTTCATTCTTTTTGTCTTTTCGGTCAATGGTAGCCGATTGAATAGCATCATCTAGATCATCAGCTGTCACGCCGCCGATTGTAGAACGATAAAGTTTAGCATAATCATGATCAGACATACATACATGAAGTTTAATTTTATCTGGCAGTTTGTCTTCAAAATCTTCGTCCATTGTCAATGTTGCCTGATTTTCAACCTTATCCTTATTATTAGGCTCTTCATTTTCATTAATTTCTTGTTTCACATCACTAACTTCATTAAAATTTTTCCACTTTTCTAAAATATTTTGCAACGATTCTTTTTTATCATTATGACTATCGATTTCACTAGATTTTATTTTCTTCTCCTCTTTTAGCTCATCTTCATCCTCATCAGAATCACTTAACGTGGATATCTTATTAAGTAGTAGAGCTGAAGGCTCATTAGTTATTTCCTTATGTTCCAGAGAATCATCAATTTGTTTTAAATTGTCACCAATGTTTTTTTTATCGCTTATTTCGTTATTTTGATGTGAAGCAATTACAATTTTTGATTGATTATTTTTCTTTTCATTATTATCATTCTCATCACTGCTTTCGTTTGATGACTCTTCAGAGCTTTCAGAAAGGTTGAGATTTCCCGCTTCTGGTAAATCGAGAATAGATTTTGTATCCTTATTATCATCTTCCTTTTTATTTGTGTTATTATTTGATTCAAGCTTGATTGGTTCGACTTTCTGTTCTACTTCAATTTTTCGAATAGCTGGTTTTTTGATAAAACGTTTAAATACAACAGGAATTGTTCTTGTACAAAATCCAGCAGGAATTTCCTGCGGAATTATTACGCTGCCTTCCGTTCTTGCTTGATCACCTTTTTCTTTTGCTATTAATTCACTCTGGTGTCTTTCTAAATGTCGTATTAATAATTTTTTTGAAATAAACATCTTTTCACAACCGATTTCAGTACAAGCATACTTTGCACCGTCTTCGTGTAATCGAATGTGAACTTTCAAAGTGATGGCACGGGAAAACTGCATCTCACAGTGAGGACATGTAAATGTTGCTGGGGGTATACAAAAATGGTAAACGTGAGGCCATTTTTTCTGCAAACATTTTTTACATTCAACTCCTTCCGTTCCATGTTTCCAAAAAAGATGTTTCATTATGTCGGCCTTATTCTGATAAAATATATGACAACGATAACAGATATGAAGAAGTTTATGTTTCCACACGTGACTTGATAATTTACTTTGATCACTACATTTTTCTAAACAAACATCACATGCGTAGTGCTTTTTCCTAAGATGTACCATTAAACGAAATGCAGACGGGATATTGTCCATATTGCAGAGGCAGCAATAGAATTTGTAATCATTGAATGTTTGTTTATTTGGAATACCAGGGCAAATATGACATAACAATTCACTATAACTATAAAATCCCATTTTACACATAAGACAATTTATGAGTGATTTTTGGTGCATTTTTCGATTATGCAAATAAAGTTCTTTATGAATTGGTGTTTGAAATCGACATTGAAAACATTCGTATAATTTATCATGCGATATCGTAACATGTCCTTCTTTCTTTTCAGCATCGTGATCATCAAATGTATCTAAATTAAAGAAACACGTCGAAAGCTCATCTATAGATCCATCAAATTTCAAAACAAACTTCTCTGGATGTAATTCCTCTGCCGTTATGCTATCTACTAGTGCATGAAATCTATGATGAGTAATAAAGTGTATTGCTAGTCCTTTTCCATTTACGACAATTTTTCTGGCATGATTACAGTAGAGACATAATTGAAAAGTAGAGTGAAGACAAATTTTCATTAGCTTTAAAATTGGAATTTTATCCAAGCTTTCATCGAGTCGAATATGTATCGGGAGAATATCATCATTTGCAGGAATTATTAAATTTCCATCGATAACTATCTTCTTTGGCTCATTTTTTTCACTTTCACTCTCCGCATTGCATTCATTAGTGAATGTTTCTGTTTCATCTATTGACGGCTCAATATCCATAGGCATTTCAGACATATCTACATCTGGCTGCTCCTCATGATTAGTCATGTCTTCAGATTCGGGTTTAAAAATAGTAGGCGTTGATGCAGAATAATCAAAATTCTCAAGTACACTTTCTGGATTGCTTGTCAAATTTTTAATTTTCAATTTCAGACACGGCATTGGCAAATTTTCTGGACGCTTTTGTAGCATCTCGGAACTCTCTAAATCCTTATGTTTTTTAATTTGATAGTCGAAGTTATTCGAATCGCTTAATGATGATGAAATTTCATTCATGGAATTTGACAAATTTTTGTTGTTTTCATTACTATTATTTTTGCCAATATCACTATTATCAGATCCACTCTCATTATTGCTTTCTTCATCATCTTCTTCATCACCGCTATCCTCATCCGAATCGATATTATCGAATTGTTGCTTTTGAAAAGCCTTTGGAATTTTGAGCGTTAGTTTTGGCACAATCATTTTGTCATTCTCGCTCGTAAGCTTTTGCTCTTCCACATGCCATGATGGATTTTCAAATTTGTTATTATTATTTTGAACTTCTTGTGGCACACTTTGACTAGATTCTTCATTCGGTGTTGTTGATGCTACAAAAATGTCAAATAAATCAAATTTGTTTTAAAAAAATAAAAATATTTCAAAAATTACCTCCATTGAAACTTGGTTGTATCCATTGCATACTTCCTTTTTCAATATGAGAGTTATCATCATCTTTGGCTGTGCTTAACTCATTCAATGTTGATTGTGTTATATTGTTAACGCAATTTGGATTATCATATACTGCCAAACTTGAAAAATCATTTTTGAATGCATTTGTTTGAACAGCTCCTTTAGATGATGTATATTTTTCATTGCGATCACAACAATGCGAATGAAAAGTATTATCTGTAATAACGAATGTAGAGCTACATTTACAGCAAACAGCTTTGATCACTTTAGACTCAGTTTCTGTTTCTTTTACATCAAAATAATTCCTTAAACTGTGTTCATCAAAGAATGAAGTATTTTGCACTTTGTGCTTTTTAACAAGATGGCTCTCTAAACATTCAATTTTTACAAAGAATCCGTAGCAATAAAGACATGTAAATTTGTCATGTACACTTTTCATATGATTAAAAAGATTTTGTCTCAAAAAATACTCATTGCACTCACTACACCAAAATAGTTTTTGCTTAGAAAAGGTTTTAGCACTTTTTTTCTCACCATTCTTATTGGAGTTTAATGCAGAAATTACACTTTTATTTTCCAATTTTGATTTTAATAAATTAATATTATTAATTTTTGTGATTGCATTACTACTAAATAATGTTTCTAATGGTAAAATGCTGCTAGTGTTATTATTTAGATATTCACTGTTGTGTACTTTTTCATTATTTATATTCAAATTTGCTACTTCTGGATCACTATTCAAGAGTAACTTTTTTAATTTGCTGCTTCCAGGTGACAAATAATCAAAAACGGGATCCTTTTCCGGCAAAATCAAGTTCTTATTTATGGTGGCTGATGAGTTTGACAAATCATTGAAATCAAAAAACTTTTGTGTCTTTTTTATATCATCAATGCTATTAGCTCTTTCGGCTTTATCTGGTGACTTTTCTTTATTCGTGATATTGTCTATATTATCAATTTTCATGTTCTTAATACAACAAATATTGGTTCTAGAAGACAAACGATAACAAAAAAAGACATGGTGTAACAAAAATTACTCCTACATTTCTCTCTAGCTTACCTGTAAATGAAATCATTTGTGTTAATGTTGATTTAATGAGCTTGGATCTGTAAGATTATAAATTATAATTTTACCGAAACTTAACACTATATTATTTGATTTACTTACCAACTTGATTTAAAGAAATGTTTTATATGCTACTATATATTTATATATATATGCTCGATATTATGTTTATTATTCAGAAATTGAAGATTGTGTTTAATGCTTTCCTGTTAATCTTGCTTATTTTCTTCCACACTGGCTAGAATCACATGCAAAAGAGAGGAGAATATATTTAATTAACACTCATAACCTCGCCGATTTTAAGCAAAAGAAAGAGGATGCTTTTTTTAAATCCGAAATGATTCTATGTTTCTTAATGAATTATATATATTTTTTCCTTGTACTTCTACAAAACTCAATTCAGATTTTTTTTTCTTTTCATCATTGTCAGCCTATAACATTTTTTTTCTTCTCTGTAGTATGACGCTATTTTTAAAGTATAGAATTTCATAATTCTAAATTATGTTCTTAATTAGCATATTATACTCTACTAACATTTTCACTGCATTCAGAGTAAATTTATGATTATTTTAATCTATTTCTATCGCTGTTTAACACTGTTTAATATCAAATTTAGAAAAATATTTTTTCTGCGTTTTGCCTTATTGAAATTTCGCGTTTTGCTTCCTTTAGCGTGATTTTTTTTCTAAACACATGCAACATTTAAAGAAATAAAATACGTTATAACTTTTCCAAATATCGAATTTTTTAATTTGAAGAATCTTGCATTTTTAAACATTCTTAATTAAAATTTAATAGAATATTGATAATTTTGTTTGCCTATTTATTACTTTTTCACAATTTTAATGAAAATAAAATCCAAAACATTCATTTGCATTCCTTGTTTATGATCTATGAGTATAAAAAGACGATAAAGCCGCATATTTAGCACAGTTTACTCCCTACGCTCACTCGTATTGTATACATAAAGTAAACATAAAGTATATAAAAAATTTAATCGCATTGAGAGAGAAAAACTTCATAATTTTGGCGACTGACGTGGTATTAACAAAATTTCCTCCAATAAGATAGGATTGAGATCGAAATTTTATCAAAAGACATTGAAAAATGATTTTAAAAGCTATTGTCCTTTTAATATTATTAGTTGAAATATACTGTACAAATCCAGAAGAAGAATTACATGGTGTTAAGTAAGTAAAAAAAATATTAATTTTTGAAATAATTAATACAATAATTTAAATTAATATATTTATTGCAATTAATATTTTAAGGTATGCTAATAACTGTGAAGCTTGTAAAGTTTTAGCAATTGAATTACAGCAAAGACTAACAGAAACAGGAAAAACTCACGAAGTTTTAGAATTTGGGTGAGTTTTAAGAAGATGTAATACATTTAGATGATATATTTTAAGTATCTGTTATTTTGTTAGGTATTCGCTGGATGATGCAAAAAAGAGAAAAAAGGAATATAAAAAGAGTGAGACAAGATTAATAGAATCCATGGAGAATGTATGTGAAAGAATTTTAGAATATAATATTCACAAAGAAAGAAAAGACAGCACAAGATTTGCAAAAGGAATGAGCGAAACTTTCCAGACGCTTCATGGACTTGTTAATAAAGGTGTAAAAGTAGAATTAGGAATTCCGTATGAACTTTGGGACAAGCCTTCCGCAGAAGTGACTCAATTAAAAACTCAATGCGAAATGTTGGTCGAAAAACATGAAAATGATATAGAAGACTGGTACTTTAAATTTCAAGAAGGTGGTCCATTGATTGATTATCTTTGTCGTGATCGCGTACTTGCCAAAAAGGATGCCGAATGCTTGTATGAAGTGCCAAAACCAAAAGAAAAGAAGAAAGCTGAGGAACAAAATAATGGTAAAGAAAATATAGAGGAAGAACCAGAATCTGAGTCATCAAATAAAGTCACTGATGAGTTATAATTTAATATTTTTGAATGTATATTTTATCAGAACGTTGTTTTTAAATAAAGTAGACATTTTTCTATTACTATCTTTAAAAATGAAGCCTTTTTCCTCAAAATAAAAATAAGAATAATAACAATAAGCTAATTAACTCAATAAGAAACAACAAATCGTAAGAAGATAATGTTGAAAAAATCTAATCTTGAATCAAAGATCTATTTAGAGATGTTGCGATAAAAAAAGAAAAGAACGAATACCAAATTGTGCCTCGAATAGCATTTTTAAACCAGCTAATTAAGCAATCGAGACCAATCATGGTTGATAACGTTGTCGACAAAAACTGAAATTAAAGAAAAATCCATTTTCAATAAGTTTCAAATTTTCTCTAGACCATAGACCATAATCTAATCAAAAATGAAATGTAACAAAAGTATAATAATTTATAGCCTTTAATTGATAAGCCGATTGGTAATAAAATAATACTGATCATACTTTTCGTTCCCTTAAATAGCTGCAACAGGAAAAACATTTTTTAAAGTAGTACTTCTGTACATAAAAATATCAACAAAGAAAACTTGATAAGCATTTAGAATTGATGTTTTTCTTCTTTTATTTTATCGCAACTTCAATTATGTTGGAAAGTAAAATTGTAATAATCATACAATATAATAGATTTTCGCGAATTTTTTATTTTTTGTATCCACATGATGTTCTGCGACCTCTTGCACGTTCAAATTTGCGTCCCTTTGAGCGAACATATGGTCTTGAATGAGAATGAGGAACACCAGGTGCTTTTCCAAAGTGACGAACTGACTCACGGGCATTTCGTTTTCCTTGCATAAGAATTGTGTTCTTGCCTGTTGGTGAAAGTAATGCCAATTGATCGAATGTCAAAACTTCTCCTCCAGCCTTAACAATACGTTCACGAGCACGTTCACTGACTCTCAAAGCACAAATGCGTACTTTTGGTACATCTAAAATTCTCAAATCATTTGTGACCTTTCCAACAATTACAGCTATTGTATTCTCTTTAGCCTGACGTTGTTTCATCAATCGTAATACGCGTTGCAACGAAATTACTGGACGATTGATTTTGCTCATGAAAAGTCTGCGCAATACAATTTTATTAAACTTTTGGTGTGTACGACGGTACAAGAAGCGATATAGCTAAAACAAAAAATAACAAAGATGTAGACCAAAATTATTGTTTATATATTTTAAGGTTATGTGAATTCATCAATATTTTTTTAATGACAATATCTTTTATTATCAAAATACTATTGTTTTAGTTAATTGAAATAAATAGATTAATATATATTAAGTATGTTAGTTAAGAAATTAAGACTGAATAAAGCTTACCTTCACAAGTAAACGCAAATAAACATCTTGAGATTTTGGAGATGTTCGACGGACTTTTCTGTCCCACTTATGGCTGATATCTTTGCCCTATAATGAGATACTCCGATTAATAAACATAGTTAAAGCATTTAAAACTAAAATTAAAGTGGTTTTAACAATTTAAAACCTACTAAATTGCAAAAAAATTAATTTAAATTAAAATAAACTTTTACCATTTTTCACGAGTTATTCGAAAAGAAATTCTAAAGGCTGATATTCCCCTAAAGTGGGTTGACTTCCCCTTAAAGGAATTTGAAATTAAGTTTAACGTTAACTTTATTTAAGTTTACTAAATCTTTTCCTATCTAGATTATTTTCTTTGGGAATAGCCAATAAAAAAAATCATTAACTCATCGATTAATTCCTCTATATGTATTGTTATTATTGAACCATTTAAAGAATATTTTATTTTATTCGGGAATGAAAAATGTGGAAACAGAAAAATAAATAATTAAATAATAAATATTGAATGGAAGCGCTTTATTTATGCTATATTAAAATTACGATCATTTACATATTTAGTTTTAGTAGCTCACTAATGAAAACATATAAATCAAAGATTCTTAAAAGCTAGTTATATCACAGTTTTTGTGGAATTATTTTTAATTAATACTCCAGATTATGTTTCCAAAGCTTATCGTCACATTACGGTAAAGAAATAAGAGCAGAATTGTTGCTCAAAAACGAAGCCATGGCTTGGTAGCTAAACTGTAAGAAATAATTTAATGAATTTAATTTTTTTTTTTTTCAATATGGAATACAAAAGTTTTTAAATACATACTTGTGAAAAGTGAGGTTCCTCTTGAATGGATTGCAATTGTACTCCAGGATCAGGTGGAGTCAATTCTACACTTTCGCCTGTGAATTCCGAATCAAAGTATCGTGTGTCTGTATCTGAGGTAACTTGTGGTTTGAATGGTGGAACAATTTTTTTATTGACTAAATCAGCCCAGTTGATGTTTGCAAAGAATGGATGAGCCATAATTTCTTTCACATCATCAGGCCCTCCACCTAAACGCTTTTGTGGATTTTTTTCTAAAAATCCGCTGAGTAAAGATCTTGCTTCTGACGAAATGTTTCTAGGAAATTTTACTTCATCCATCATGATCTGTCTGAATAATATATCATGATCGCGATTGTCAAATGGTAATCTTCCACATATCATTTCATACATAACAACACCAGCTCCCCACCAATCAACTGCCCGACCATAATCATTGTCTTCCAACATTTCTCTTTAAAAAAATAAATGTATTTATCTAGAATTTAAAGCTTTAATTAAATATATAAAATTTTCTCACGGTGCCAAATATTCCGGAGTACCACAAAAAGTATTGGTTGTACGATCGTATGTAATATCTTCTTTGCATAGTCCAAAATCGGCAATTTTTATATGACCATCTTTGTCTAGAAGCAAATTTTCCAATTTGACGTCACGATAAATTATATTTTGGGAATGCAAATATCTAATGAACCATGAATTAGAAAAATTATTAACAAATATTATTCTAAATATTTATATAATTACCCGAGAGCTAAAGAAATTTCTGCTCCATAGAATCGTGTACGCTCTTCTGAAAATATTTTTTCATTCCTGAGATGAAAATATAATTCTCCACCATTTACGTACTATAACATTGTAGATAATTTTTAAATAAAAAAAAGAAAGGAAAACAAATAAATTAATATACCTAAATATAAGTAAAGCAATGACATATTATTTAATACCTGCATCACAAAACAAAGTCTTTCATTAGTTCGAAATGAATATCGCAATGACTAAAAGTTTCATAAAATTTATCACTAGAATTAAAATAATTAAATAAAAATTTAAATTTATGATTTGATTACAATTAAAAAAGGATGATTAGTTTTTCTCAAGACACGATTTTCTGCCATAGTGTGTTCAACTTCGCTTTTTTGAATGATTACTTCCTTCTTTAAAATTTTTATAGCATACAATTTTGATGTTGATTTTTCTCGGCACAGAATTACTTTTCCGTAGGATCCTCGTCCGAGAACTTTTAAAAATTCAAAATTTTCTAAAGTCTTTTGGGATAAATTAGGTTTATTAGTATAATACATTTTAGGATATTTGCATTCATTTACTCACGACTTTTTTCTTTCCACTCGACTTTCCAGTTGAGGTTCCTTGATGAGAAAATTTCTCATCTAATTCTTCCTCTTCAGCAATAGATGCCATTTCAATATCATCAGTTAGTTCATCTGTATCTGGCTCATTCTGCTGATCGTCAACCTCGCTTAAGCAATTGGCAACGCTTCTGCATACATTCAAAAATTATGTATTATTATCGTCATATCAATATTATTAAACACCTAAAAATAAAAATATCTTACCTTATAGCTTCAACCCACTGTGCTCTTTCATGCTCCGTCTCGACATAAAACATTCGTTCAATAACTGTAGTCCATTGCAATCCGCGAATTATAAATGTAAATGGACGTGGACGATCAACCGACATAATTTGACATCGAGCAACAGTAAAATTGTTTGAAGGTTCTGATGGAATTGATGTATCTGGTCTATTTTTGTATCCAACAAGGGAACCATCTGAACGTAAAATAAAATATCGTGATCGCCAATTCTTAATGTGTTCACCACGTTTGTAGAGCCATCCTTCTTTGATTATTTGACGAGAGTTAACATCTATGTTTTTAGATATCAAATCGGGTAGTTCGCTCGAATCAATGGATGTTGATGCAAGTGACATTTTTAGTAATTCTCAATATTTTTTTCCTTTAAATTGAAATGAAATTCACATTTCTTTGTGCAAGAACTAAAAGATTAAATTTACGATGATTTACTAGCTTATGTCAAATTTTTGATGTCCATAAATTAAAAACAAAAAAACATGTACGTGTTTATTATTATTTTGTCATTATAAATAATAAAAAAATGATTAAAAAAAGATATTTGCTTTTTCCTTCAATAAACGCTAATAACAATTAATAACATTAATTGAAAGTATAGACCTGGCCGGTCAAAAAAGAGTTGCAGTTTTTCTAAAAAAAAACATTATTTTTTTCTTTAAAAGAGGAGTGCAAGGAACCACTTAAATTTAATATGTTGTCTAATTTTTTAAAATTTTAATAAATAATAGAAATTTATGAGAAAGACGTGAGAAAAATGTGTAACTATTTATGTTCGAGTTTACAGAATCAAAACTTGATTCTGGGTGAATAAAATATTTATGCATAATACGTAAAAACTTAAAAAACCTTTAAATATGTTTTTATTTAAGCATATTAAAAATCAAGTCTTTGGACTTTAATCATTACTGACCAAAAAAATACTATTTAAAACTAAATTACTCACCTATATGAAAAATTTATTACAATTTATTATTTGGACAAACTTTTCAGTGTATGAAATTTTTAACGTGAACTCGAGTTATTTCCTTTACTTTATGAATTTTTTTAGCCTTTTCACTTAAATTTGATGAAAGCTTCTAAACCGATAATTAAACTATTTATTTATTTATTTAAATTTAGTTTAAATATTTCTTTGATGGAAAAAGGGTCTAATTTTTTCCAAGTTATTAGCAATTTTTTTTAGATAATGTTCTGGAGTAGTTTAATGTTGACAAACTGAGACTTTTTACCATTTTTTTAAATATTATTTCGCAAAGTGTTGTTTTTAAAAGTTCTTTTTTGCATTTAAGATCAATTTATAACTTTTTAAAAAGGTATTACAATTTTAACATAAAAAACTATTTCGCATTTTTGATAGATAACGTATTTTTGTTATATGCGCTTAATACATTAACAATCTATTTCCATCTTTGCATCAAGCGTCCTAAAAACTAAAGAGTTCTGTTGGAACTTATACATAGGAAAAAATATTAAAATCATGTTCCTTTTTCGAGATTTACTTGTTTTATTAAAAATTTATTTTTAATTAAGATGCATTTCTGAAATTTAATATCATAATATTTTTTTTGGAAAATGAGCAACTTTTCTTGCTCATATTTTGTAACGAGTAGAGAAATATTGCTAATTAATAATCTGAAACCTATTCCTACATGCTCCGAGAGCTTAGGTTTTTTCTACAATTAGGAAAGTCTTGCTTTAGAATGTTCCTATAAAAGTCTGAAGAAGATAATATGTTAAGTTTTTAATGATGTTTTTTTTTTGTAGAAACCAGTAAAAACAGTTTTCAGACACATTCAATTTTGTTCATATTTGCAAGCCCCAAATTAGGGGCATTAAAGAAGATCAATTAAAAAAGATTTGAATGAAAATTCATCTATCTATTCTTTTTTTTAAAATAATAAAAAGTTTCATTGAGACATTTGAAAATATTTTTGTAACGAAGGATCAATATATACGACGTTATTAGTATAAGATATAAGAAGAAGAAAAAGATATTAATAAAAAAGGTAATAATAGTATGTAAAAAATGGATGATATTTCTGACATTTTAAGTAAAACGATATGATATTTCTAAATCGAAATTAAGAGAAGCTAAATTTTGGATATAAATGATAATTTGTCAAAAAGTTCGTGATTGTAATAATAAACGTGAATTATAGCTAAGAAATATTTAATATTATTTTGGTGAACAAAACCTAAATAAATATCTTAAATACGCATCAGTTTTTTTCTACATAAAGCTGCAATTATAAAAATTTCATTAGAGGAAATAATGAAAAATAAATAAATACCTACAAACCTATTAAGACAAAAATAAAACGATTTTAAAAATAAGGAGAAAAGAAGAGGCGCACAGACATATTCGTCGTCTACACATATTTGTCGTCTGGCTTAAATAAAAGAATGTTTGCGAATGGATTGAAATATTTTACGAAAATTTTATCAATTCTCTAACTTTAAAAACTTATTGTAATTAAATGAGTGCTTCAGTATAGAAAAACGAACGTGTTTATGATTAAAACTTTGCTAAAACTTTTTTTTCTGCTTTCGTTTCAGAATATCAATATAATTTCATTGTTTAGAGATTGGGATTATGATTTTTACGCTAATTGCATAAATTGAAGACATTTATTAATAAGATAAGAAACTTTAAAAAAATATTGAGATTGAGAATTACTAAAAATGTCACTTGCATCAACATCGATTGATTCGAGCGAACTACCCGACTTGATATCTAAAAACATAGATGTTAACTCTCGTCAAATAATCAAAGAAGGATGGCTCTACAAACGTGGTGAACACATTAAGAATTGGCGATCACGATATTTTATTTTACGTTCAGATGGTTCCCTTGTTGGATACAAAAATAGACCAGATGCCTCAATTCCATCAGAACCATCAAACAATTTTACTGTTGCACGATGTCAAATTATGTCGGTTGATCGTCCACGTCCATTTACATTTATAATTCGCGGATTGCAATGGACTACAGTTATTGAAAGAATGTTTTATGTCGAGACGGACCAAGAAAGAGCACAGTGGGTTGAAGCTATAAGGTAAGATATTTTTTTAAATGTATATGTAATAATAATGAAAAAATATTTCAGGAGTGTTGCAAATCGTCTTAGTGAAATAGATCAGCAAAAACAACAGGCGCAAATGAATGAAGATATTGAAATGGTTCCTATTGCAGAAGACGCCTTATTAAATGAAAAATTTTCTTTGCAAGGAACTTCAACTGGAAAAGTGAGCGGAAGAAGGAAAGTTGTAAGTTTTTTTTTAAAAACACTAAATGTCGATAAAAAATTAATTGAGATATCAAAAAAAATTTTAGACATTGGAAAACTTTGAGTTTTTAAAAGTTCTTGGCAAAGGTACATTTGGAAAAGTCATCTTGTGTCGCGAAAAAATTACTGCAAAATTATATGCAATCAAGATTTTAAAAAAAGAAGTTATCATTCAAAAAGATGAAGTCAAACACACTATGGCAGAAAATCGTGTATTACAAAGAACTAATCATCCATTTTTGATTGTGAGTAATTTAGTGTATTAAATTGATTGTTACTTAATAATTTTTTCTTTTCTGCAGTCGTTGAAATATTCATTTCAAACTAATGAACGTTTGTGCTTCGTTATGGAGGTAGCATTTTTTTTATTATAATTTAATCATAACATATTTTTATTTTAAATATGTCTACCAAAATTTCAAATCTTGTTGTATTCTTTGTAGTATGTTAATGGTGGAGAATTATTCTTCCATTTAAGCCGCGATAGAATATTTTCTGAAGAAAGAACTCGATTTTATGGCGCAGAAATTATATCAGCGCTTGGGTAATGAACCACTTAATAATTTTTGATTAAAAATAATAATTCTTATAGTACATTTTACTTGCAATTTATTCATCCCTAGGTATTTACATTCTCACAACATAATTTATAGAGACTTGAAACTAGAAAACCTATTGCTAGACAAAGATGGTCATATAAAAATTGCCGATTTTGGACTTTGCAAAGAAGATATTACATACGGTCGTACAACAAAAACTTTTTGTGGCACTCCAGAATATTTGGCACCGTGAGAAAATTATATTTTCATTTAAAGCTTTAATCCTAGAAAATTGATTTAAAATAAATATTTTATTTTATTTTAGTGAAGTACTTGAGGATAATGATTACGGACGAGCAGTTGATTGGTGGGGAACAGGCGTTGTCATGTATGAAATGATTTGTGGAAGACTACCATTTTATAATCGTGATCATGATGTTTTATTTACTTTGATCATGGTTGAAGATGTAAAATTTCCTAGAAACATATCAAGTGATGCAAGATCTTTATTAACTGGATTCCTTGAAAAAAATCCACAAAAGCGTTTAGGTGGTGGACCTGATGATGTGAGAGAAATCATGGCTCATCCATTCTTTGCAAACATCAACTGGGCTGATTTAGTCAATAAAAAAATTGTTCCACCATTCAAACCACAAGTTACCTCAGATACAGACACACGATACTTTGATTCGGAATTCACAGGTGAAAGTGTAGAATTGACTCCACCTGATCCTGGAGTACAATTGCAATCCATTCAAGAGGAACCTCACTTTTCACAAGTATGTATTTAAAAACTTTTGTATTCCACATTAAAAGAAATGCTAAAATCATTAATTTTTTTCTTACAGTTTAGTTACCAGGACCTGAATTCATATATGAGTAATTCTACATTGGCATCATTACAATAGATGATTTCTTTTGGATCATATTCCCGAAATTTATTAATTCGATGTAAATATATACATATATGTATGAGCAGACATGCTTTTAAAAATGAAAACTAAATTTATCATTTTTACAGAATCTCCTAAAAGTAACTTTAGGGATAAAGTTTTTTTGCTTAAAAAAACTGTGATAATTTTATGAACTGGTAAAGCTTACCATTTAGAAAATTAAGAGAAGAAAAAAGGGAATTGTTCTGAAATATCATGAATATCTGAATAATATCCGGAAAAAATCATCGAGTACATATATGTACTTGAAAGTCGATTTGTTTATTATAATATGTTACTGCCGCAAAACTTTCGACAAAACCATCAATATGCCAATACATTTTTTTGAATGATTAAAAATAGCATGCAGAATGATAGTATTTAACAATCGAAAATGGTGCTCAAAAAGCATTTGTCTAATGATAAAATGTAATAAACAATGTTTTAAATTAAAAGTGAAAAAGAAACGACAACTTCCAATTAAATCAAAGCATAAATCCCATTGGGGATATTGAAATGATCTTAATTGAAAAAAAAAATACTGCATTTTCTTGCTTGTTCTTATTGATATAATTTAAATTTAAAAATATTTTTAAACAAAAATCTTAATAATGATTTATTTAAAATAATAAGTAGCGGAATAATGAATTTGATGTAATTTCCAATAATTTAATTCAATTTTATGTACCGATTAAGAATATAATTTGTAATTAATACCTACTGTTTTACTGCTAAATAAAATGCTTTAATTCTTCAATATTATTCTCAAAATGTGCATGTTCATATTCTTTCGTTAGGTATTTTAACATGATAGACAGAAAAGAGTTTCTACTAAAATCTGTTTGTAGGGAAGGAATAAACGGCTATAATTTTTAAATCGAGAAAAGCATGTGAAATAAAAAGCGCTTTTGTAAAGCAGTTTGCAATATTTTCGGTCGTGATAGAGTATAAAAATACCTTCTATAAGATATGAACGATAAAATTATTATGAATATGATAGAGTATTTCACTTTTCTTCAAGTGCTATAGTGTTAACTTGTAAAGATCCACCAAAATAATTAGATTATAAGTTCCTTTATTTTGCTTAGATTTTTTTTTCATCTACAAAATTTTTAAAACGAGAGATTTTTTTGTTTTGTCTCTCAAATTATTTTCTTTACATAACTTAGTGATCACTAATTTGAAGAAGAGCAATAGAATTTCAGTTTTTAATAATAGAATATCGAAAAAATGCGAGTAGTTGGATTGATTTCAGGTGGAAAAGATTCTACCTTTAACATGTTAAATTGTCAAGCTGAAGGACATCAGGTATATCTACGTTTCATACTATAATTATTTATCATATTTTTCTTCATCTGATACTATTTACTTCATCTGATTTATTGCGAAACAGATTGTGGCATTAGCAAATTTACATCCTGCTGATAAAGGTAATGAATGGGAATAATTTATTGTATTAAAAAATCTTTTGATTTGAAGTGAATATTCTATCTAAAAGATGAACTTGACAGCTACATGTACCAAACTGTTGGACATATGGGAATTGAAAAGATTGCCGAAGCTATGGAACTGCCATTGTACCGAAAAACGACTTCTGGCAAAACAGCACAAAAAGGCAAAAATTATGAGCCATTAGACAGTGATGATGAGGTTGAGGATCTTTATGAATTGCTCAAAGAAGTGAAAGTAACTTAATTGCAATTGATTGAGGAAAAATGAAAATCTAATATTTTATGTGTGATTTTCTTAGGAGAAAGAAAACGTCGAAGCAGTTGCAATCGGTGCAATATTTTCTGATTACCAACGTGTTCGAAGCGAAAATGTGTAAGGAATGAAAGATTTTCTTTTTAATTTCCGCAATTATAATTTGTCGCATGTATTCACATTAGATGTTCCCGTCTAAAATTACAAGCGTTTACATATTTGTGGCGGCGTGATCAAGCTGAGCTTTTACAGGAGATGATTGATTGCCATATTGATGCGATAATCATAAAGGTATATACACTATGAATGTGTACATTCAATAATACATGTACCTTTATAATTATTTATCATTTTTTTCTTGATAAGAAATTAATTTTCTGTATGTTAAAAGGTCGCTTCACTAGGTTTAACGCCGGAACGTCATCTAGGAAAATCGATTCGAGATATGCAAGGGCATTTGATAAAGATGCATGAAAAATATGGGTTGAATATTTGTGGAGAAGGTGGAGAGTATGAGACGTTTACACTAGATTGTCCTCTGTTTAAAAAAAAAATTGTTATGTATGTTCTTATGATATATAATTAATCTACATATTAATATTAATAATAATTTTAATTTTAGTGATGATGATCAAGTTGTAATAAGCTCATCAGATCCCGTTTGCACTGTCGGATATGTTAATTTTACAAAAATCCATTTGGAGCCAAAACAACCCTCAGATTTTCGACATTATGTGATAAAATCATCGTTCGATTTCATTAGTGAATTGAATTCTTCATCATATAGCGATTTGAGCGATCCGGATTTGACCGATACAGAACTTGAATTTATTGAGAAAGGAAATTTTGGAAAACTATGTGCCTCAAAAAGTCTTCCGGAAACGTTTTCTTCAAAAAATTTCTGTTCCGAAGAAATGAGGAACTGCAGCATTGAAGATAATCCTGAAGTGAAATTTGAGTATGAAAAAGAAAAACTTCAAATTGAGGCACATCTTGTATCCAATTCAAAAGGTTGGCATTGGATATCTAGTATTCATGGTAGGTATTACTTTTTCTGTATATTTATATAATCTATTTTTCTTAAATTATCATATAGGAGAAGGAAAAACGACATATGATGGAATTAGTGATGCAATGAGACGTCTGGATGGTAAATATTAACGTTTTATCATCAATACTATTAATGACGTATATATTTTCATGTTTAAGAAATAATTGAACAAAACTCATTAAAACTGCAAGATCTCTGCTACATTACGCTTTATGTACGAAATATTGCTGATTATTCAGTTCTTAATGATGTTTACAGTGAGAAAATAAATTTTCAAAATCCACCTACCCGTGTATGTGTTGAAACATGTTTGCCTGAAAATTGTCACGTTATAATGGAAGCTGTTGCATTTAAGAGTGGTATAAATAATGTAAATGAGGCTGACTACAAGCGACATACAATGCACGTTCAGGGAATATCTCATTGGTCGCCTGCAAACATTGGTCCTTATTCACAATCAACAAGTATAGGAGAAATTACATACATTAGTGGTCAAATTGGTCTTATACCGGGTAACATGAAAATAATAAATGGTAAATACAAACACAATTAGATAATTTGAAATAAAATCTATAAAAAAATCAATCTTACAGGTGGTATAAAGAGTGAATGTAAGCTTACTCTTCGACATATTAATAGAATTGTAAAAGCGATGAATTCAAAAGGACAGTTACGAGACGTAGTGCAAGGAATCTGTTTTCTAACACATCCAAATTATATCACAGAAGCTCGTCGACAATGGGTGAGTCCGCTTTTTTTATCTATAAGAAATTTTAAACAATCACTTTTTTTTAAATTAGGAACGTCGATCAGCAAATGCGATAATGGATTATATAGTTGTCCCAGAATTACCAAGAAAAGCACTAGTTGAGTGGCAGGTTTGGATACATAACTATAACAACAAGTTTGAATGTTAGTACATAATTGTGCTGTCTGAGCAGAGTGGAATCTGAAATATGTGTTGGCAATTCTGTCATTACGAGAAGGCCCCTGTCGGCAAGTAGTTAGTCAACGATCTGCCAATTACTATACAGAATATATTCGTTATTATAAGGATTCGCTCCATGCTCTCGACTATAAAAAAATTTTGAACAAATTTGTTAATTAAATTTTTTTTAAGATGAGGAAACGGGCTGTTCAATTAAAAATCAATATGTTCTTTCTCTAAGACGCCGTTGGAACTATGAAAACAATTGTGCTGCAGTTATTTGCTATGTTTCAACAGGTATTTTGATCAAAATTGATAATTTTCTAATAAATATTTAAAATCGAAATTTAAGGACAAACAACATCTTCATCAAAACTAGCAGACATGATGGAAGAATGGAAACAACATCACGAAGAATTAATACAACATGTCACCCAAATTCATATATTGGAAGTAATGAAATACGTTCTTAATAAGATAATGCAGGGTTATGCTTTAAATATTGAAAATATACCTGGAATTCATTTCCGTATATTTTATCAAGTCACACCATCTTTGCCATCTTTAGGAAATTTAATAATTTCATCATTGACTTTGTTCAAAGAATCAACACAAACAGCTCGAATTGCCTTTACGGTAATTCCTGCTTGCCATTTGCACAACTTTGGTACGTTTATTTCAATTTGTGGAGTCCGTCATGAGTAGTTAAATTGTTTTTAAAAAAATTAATCATCTTGTTTGTTTAATCCTTCATATATTTTTACGATACATTATTTTAAGAGAATAAATAATTTAAGCGAAAAATGCAGTGCTATAATTTTTTTAATAAAAAAAATTTAAAGCAAATTTATCTCATACTAAGCTGAAAAACAATCAAAATTAAATGTTTAAAGACTCAATTTATAGTTTTTTATGAAACATTGTTGGCAAGGTCTAAAAAAAGTTCTGAATAAATGAGAATTTTTAATTCTTATTATGCTATTGAGATTCAAAAAATTAACGTTTAAGTAGAGTTTCTGGAAGCGGTTTTCCGAAAACCGCAAAACCGCACTTTTTGAGCCTTAATTGAAATAGAAAGATTTAATACTTTTATGCAAAAGAATCCAAATTAAAATATTTTCAAAAAATTGCATACATTTGTATGAAAACCGCAAAACCGCGCTTTTGAAAAAAAAGTAAGTTTAAGGCTAAAATATTTTTTGAAGGGTATTGTTTTTATCGTGAAGCATATTTTAACATTTTATTCTGAACTCAGTTCACGACTGACTACTATCCTTAAATCAACTTTTTTTAATCATAATTTTTATATTAGAAAAAATGTAGTTGCGAAATAGTTAATAAAAAGCTTTCAATAAATTGTATGTTGTTTTGCAACATTTCATTCGAAATCATGTTTTGAACCGTAAATTTATGTTCATTCATGTTTCATGTACTTCAAAAAATTTCCAAATTCGTCCAAACAAAACTTTACAATAAGTAAGGCGTTCCAAATTTTAGCAGTAATAAAGATTTATTCAATAATTTCCCAAAATATTTATTTAGTTATTATAATATAAATACCTAAATCCAATTTAAACTATATACTAAAAATACATTCAGAAACTAAAGTTAAGTGCACTTATTGTTTCTTGTTGCGTACGGATACAAAATAATGAATGTTCATTTGAAGAATACAATAATACCTAATGCTTTTTATAAAAAATGCTCTTTTCTAGTTTGATAATAAGGTGTAATAAGAATATTTTTTTTTATACGTTTAATTTCCATTTTGAGCTTTAAGTTCATGCTGCTTTGCGATTGCTGGTGGAATTTCTTCAGAAGTTTTGGAATTTGTGAAACATCCTATTAGTTCGTTGCATGGTAATAAACCTTCTTGAACTTTTTTCGCTTTTTTCAGCAAATCATAATTAATTTTATCGGTCACTATTGAATCATTCCTGAAATTATAAAGAAATCTCTTGTATAAAAATAGTAAATTTTGTGTTAGCATATTTTACTTATAATCTGGATGATTTAATACTTCTTTTCTTATCCAGGATGCTGTTGTTAGTAAATTTCCAGCAGCTCTCCTTTGAATCAACTTTAAATATTGCTGAATTGAACAATGTGTGTCCGTATCTACTTCCATTGATGCTAAATACTGATTAATTAGTCTAATTAGTCCAGGAAAATCATCTTTTCCATTTATAATTTCATTAATAGACCATAATTCACAGTCTTCACATTCATCTTTTGTTGTTTGACAGTTGTCGTTTTTGTTATCATTTACATTTTTTCGAAACCAAAATTTTTCTTCCATACAAGCATTGCGCTTCTGAGCTTTTTGCATATTTTCGTCCACTTTGCTGATTGGTATCAAAAAATTTAATTTAAATGAAAGAATTACTCGTGTAAGTAAAACTATAAAAACAACAATTGCCGCATTTTCGAAATCGGTAAGTTGTAGTTCACATGGTCTGAAAAGCATTTCGATTAGTTGTTAGATGTGACATCAATTTAGAATACTATGATTTATTAATACATACCTAAATTCAACACGCCAACCAATACTTAAAAAAGAAAAGACAAAAAAAATGTTTTAAGTAATGATAATCCAGAAAGTATCTAAATTCTTGCTTTGATTAAATACCTTGAATTTGGAGGTGGCGGTTTGAATCTCATTGTTTGCCAGTTAGTTGATTGAATATTTTCAAAATGATCTGTTTCTTCCTCGTCATTTTGATGAATTTTTTCACTAAATAGCGAGACTTTAAATTACAGAGATTAATAATTTTTTGTTTTAACAAATTACCTAGAAATACCATAAAAATAATTACTTTAATTACCTACCTGTATCTCTGATAAACAAATGTGCAATATGTTGCGCCAATAAATGATCGATACCTCCTTTACGAAGTTTTTCATAATCTTCTTCATTGTACAATAATGGAACATCGTTGTATTTTTCTCCATTTTCCGACAAATATGAGTCAATTGAGTCATATCTTGATTTATTAATTCTAAATTGATTTTCCTTTAGTGGCGCTAATCCTCTTTCTTCCATTGTTCTGCAGTCAACGGAAGCAGAAATCACGTTCCAACGACAATCAATATCTGTTAAATAACCTCTATAAATAGGAGATGCTGCAGTAAATGCCAGCATTATTGGACATAAAGGAGTTAGTTGATCATATAAATATCGGGCTTCATTGATATTACAAGCTTGAAACGTTAATTGTAGACAACAGTTTCCCATTCCAAAACCCATTGCGTCCATATACACATGATCGGGGGTTTCCTGGAGTGCTTCAAAAACAGGATATTTTGTTTTTTCGTCTTTAAAAACGGGAACGTTGATGCACACCTTCTCTCCACGTCGCATTCTAATATTTCTTGTTAGATTTTTAAATCGTGGATGTCCTGAAAATATTGCTTCATCTGGGAAGAATAAAGATTGTGCTGCTGAATCAGGATTGTTCGGTTGAACATCAAAAGATGGGTAAGAAAACTTTGGACATCCTAATAATGGAAAACTTGTAATAGACATTACTGATTCGTCATCATTTAAAAGCTGAGCAACTTCCTCTCGTCTATATTTCATTGACGATTCAACGACATTGAAATGTGCTAATAATCCTCCATAAGCTGTTTAAAATAAAAAAGTCATTTAGGAAAAATTTACTAAAAACATTAATTATTTTCATACGCTTTCCCGGAGTTCCTTCTACCATATATGCAGCATATTCCGGTCTCCATAAAGATTTGACAGAATTAGGATCTTTTAATTCTTTCTCTTGTAATTGATTTAGAATTTCAAGTGCTCTCAAAGATACTTGTGCTGTTTGTTTTTCGTCATCAAACTTTATAATCATATATTCAACTTCATCACCCCACTTCAGAACTATATTAAATACATTAGCATAATTAAAAAAAAATTAATATGATAAATGTTTTAATTTACCATCTCCTTGGCGATCTTTAAGACGCGCATATAAGTTAATAAATTGTTCGATACCATGTTCTCTTACATGATTAGTAAATTTTTTTGTTTCTTCCCATGAAAGAGGACTGCCTTCAGTTAAAAGTCCCATATTCGATTACTAAAAAATGTAGAATAAAAAAAAATAAATTAACCTTGGAGCAACAAGATTTTGCTATTAATTTCTTCCTAATTTTATAGACGTTCTGTTTTTATGTCGACATTCTCGAATTATTGGTTGCTTTCTGTGCCATAAATTATCACAAACAAAAATAGATTATACCAATATAATGTATGTTACCTTTGTAGATTTCTTTCCCAACTTTTCTAACTAACTGTTTAATGACAACTAACATAAAAAAATAATCTACTTTTTACTTTATATACGAATCTTATCCTTGAAAAATGTATTCAAATGCTTTGTCATGCTTAAGACGATGAAAAATTATCGAAATGTTTTTGTCGTTTATGATTAAACCAAATGAAATAGAAATAATTTACATTCGTAAAAAGTATCGATTGATAAAAATGTTAATCACTAAATCAATTAAAAGACACATCTATTCATGAAAGCTTCAAATTGAAAGATATATTCATTGACTTTTCCAATGACGTCATTCTCAGATTAGTGCTTATTTCATAAGAATTTGAAAATCCAAAATATCCAATTAAAAAACAAAAATTAAAAATTAAATAAAAGCCGATTATTTTATACATTACCAATTGTTTTATAATATTTCCAAAATTTACTATATCAACACTGCTCGTTCAGCTACGTTCTAGTGCTATTACTCACTCTAATCAATTGAATATTAGCCAAATAATAATATATTGTATTCTCTTATAAACTTATTTTAATGTTGATAAGATCCGGCGGATTCTATAAACAGGTTTTTCACGAAATATTTAGTTTCACACTATAATTATTATATATTGGTTGCAATTTCAATACTAGATATATTTACCCATTTCATTACTCCTAAATCCTCTCGTTGAAATTATTTAGTTAAATGAACTTTTTACAAAAGTCAATGATATCAACTCTGTTTTCACAATTTTTTCATGGATATTTAAAATGAAATTTAATTGACGTCGGAAAAAATCCAAGGTATAGACACCAATGCTTGATAATAGTAAAAATTCCATAATTCCAAATGAATTTCTTGTAATTACCTATCTAATGTTTTAAAGCAGTTTAATTCTATAGTTTTTATTTCAAATAAAAGTTTAATTTTTTTATGTATATTAAGATATTGGCGACATTGTTATAAGTGTCCTATCCTTGTCATTAGTTTTTCTGATATTCTGAGGAAAATATTATTAAATCGGTTTTTGAGTAAAAATGTCGGGAAATGTAGAATTACCAAAGTTGCAAGATGGTCAAACGTCATATGCTGGAATTCCGGCTGCAATTTTTGTAGTAAGATATAATAAAAGTTGATTTTAAATTGTTACAAAAGTTCAGATTTTAACCAAAAACAAATGTTTTTAATTAATGATTTTTCATATCATTAATGCGTTTTTTCAATAGGATGATGTTGATCAATTTATGAGTTTGCCGGAAAATAATCAACAAGCCGAGAAAGTTTTAAAATCTCTTGATGAGCAACATAGTAAATATAAATTTATGGAAATGAGCATGGTTTCTCGCAAAAGACGTCTTAGGCAGCAAGTTCCAGATTTACAAAAATCTCTTGAGATGATTAAAGTTTTGAAGGAACAAGATGAGGACGAACTTGAGACTAATGTACTATTAAGTGAACAAGTTTTTGTCAAATCCATCATACCAAAAACGAAAACTGTTTGTTTATGGCTTGGAGCAAATGTAATGCTTGAATATCCATTGGATGATGCAGAAGACCTTTTGAAGCACAATCTTGCGTCTGCTAATATGAATCTTAGATGTTTAGAGCACGATCAAGTGAGTCTTATGAATAATTTAGCCCAAAAAAATGTACTTATTAATATTTTTTTTTGTAGGAATTCTTAAGAAATCAGCAAACAACCGTGGAAGTAGCAATGGCTCGCATATACAATTGGAACATTTCAAAGCAGAAACAACAGCAAAAATGAAGTTAATCTTTTATCCTTTTTTCATGATTTTTATGCTAATTTATTACTAATCATATTGCGCATTTCATTTACAATACTTCGTTATTATTTGCAATGAATATGCAATTCTTTCCTGGTGCATAATAAAGATCACATCCTCCTATGCTGTGGAATTTATGAATTTAAAACGAAATGTTTTTTAACTTGATCAATTAAAAGTTTTGCCTATAAGAAATTAATTTCGACGAAATCAGCAACAATCTCTTTCAGTTTTTTCTTGTTTGAATTTTTTATTGGCATTGAATGGAATGGAATTCTTATTTTCTCTTAAATATTAATGGACGGATTCTCATTGTATACCACATTCAGTATATGGTAAATTAATTAAAAAAACTATCTGTGACAATTTTCAATTAATTACCATAAAAATTATAACTTTCTAAAATAAATCTACTTTTAAGTCAATAAATTACTAAAATTAACTCAATAAATAAATAAATAAATAAATAAATTAATCGTTCGTCTGCCGCTGTCGTTAAATTACTGGACGGAAGAATTTTGTATGGTGAGAGGAAAAGTCGTTTAGAATCGAACACATAAGCTATAAACAAAGTATTTTAAGCTATCAGACCAAGACTTTCGGTCAATGATGGAACTTTGATTTCATCGTTATCTTCATTTTTTGGGGATTTGCTGGTACTTATGTTATCAGCTTCTGCATTCGTACTTACTTCATTTTTCTCATCATCTGATATAAAATGACAAGCAGTGCAATAAATGAATTTTTCGAGGATCAAAGTTTATAAGTTACCATCATCGTCATTATCATCATCTTCATCATCTTCATCATCTGTAAATTTTATGATCAAAAATGTGTTTCTTTCTGTACAAAATGCCTATTTTTTAAAATTACCATCATCATCATCATCGTCAGCAGGTTTTGTCTCATCTCTTAATAACTCTACACTTTCGTCATCATCTAAAAAACAGTTTGTTTTTTATTAATTACCCAACAGAATAAAAAAAGAATGTAATTTTATAAATTACCATCTTCATCTCCAGCATCATCGAATGTCAATGTGTTGATGATTCCTTCAAGAAGACCCTCCTCTTCCGATGTTGCTTTTGTTGGTGCAACAACTGGTGTATCAGCAATAGGTGCTTGAGACACAACTTCGACTGCCAAAGCTTCCACGGGTGCTGTTGAATCACTTTCAATTGCAGACACAATTTCATTTTTCTCAGGAACTAAAGGCATCATTGTTTCGGCTTCAACAGCTGCTTCGACTAATTTCTCATCACTTTGAACAGCATTTTCAATAGGTGCTACAATTTCGTTGACCTCTGCAGCAACTACATCATTTGCAACAATTTCTACAGGAGTTGCAACAGGTGTTTTTACAGGCTCGATTACAACAGGTTTATCAGCTACAATTGGAGCAGATGTCACAATTGAGGCTACAACTGGAGATACTGTTGGTTTCTTTGTTGTATCATCCTCTAAAATATCAGCAAAGAAGTCTTCTCCAAATCCACCGAACAAAGCTTTTGTTAAGAATTATTTATTAATTACTTGTCTATAAAACCTAATTTTGCTAAACTTACTATCTCCATCGTCTTCTTCTTCTAAAATGCCATAAAAATATTCCATTTATTGCCATGATATAGAAATTTTAAAATATTTGGAAACACTTACCATCATCATCATCATCAACAACTAAAAGGAAATTAAAACAAAATTTTATAAGTAGTCTAGAAAAAAAACCCCAACGGACGATAAGCATGCTTATCACGAATTGATCAATTAATTGAGTACGCTCATTGTCTGTTAGGGAATATTTAAAAAAAGAGTAAAGCCTATTTTGAACTTACTTAAACCTAACACATCGTCATCGTCATCATCTAAAATTTAAAATTTTAATTTTGATTATAAATGAAATAAATTAAAAATTTGGAATGTACCATCTTCAGTTGTAGATTGTGGTTTCTTGGCTGGTTCTTTTTGGGCTTCAACTGCAGGTGTTTCTTCATCATCGTCATCATCATCATCATCATCATCTTAATAATAATTTAAATAAATAATTTGATTAATAAAAATCATGTACGATGTATAAAAATCTTAAATATACCTGCTAAGGCACTTAAAAGGTCAATGTCAGCTTCGTCCTCTTCATCTGCTTCATCTAAACCATACATTTTGATTTTTTTTAGTTATATTATTTCAATTACTAGTCATTTTTTAAAGCTTTACCATCGTCACCAGTAATAAGTCCAAGAATATCGTCATCTGTTCGGATGCGTCAAAATAATTTTTTGTTTTAAAAAATAAGTTCGTAAAATTAGTAAACTAAAGAAAATCTACCATCATCGTCTTCATCTGCAACAGGCTTGATCGGGGCAGTTTCTTGATTCGTTACTTCTACTGCTTGCCTAACGTTAGACTTAATCGCTCTGGATTCTATTATTACATAAGAATTATTTTTCATTATTCATAATTATTGTATCAATCACATTTTTTTAATTTTTTTATTACCTGAAACAGGTTTCGCAGCACCATAGGCAATTATTATGAGTATCACTAAAAGCTCGAGTATGAATGTGATTTTCATGATTAAATTAGTAAAATTTGAGTATCAAAAAGTTTCTCTGTAATAAAAAGAAATATTTATGTTCATAAAAGTTTCGAATAGTGGGAACATCATGTATGATTGTAAAATTTTGAGGAAGAAACGGGAACATCGTCATATATTCATTTATTTGGGTTAATATATTCAGTCAATTTAACAATCTTTCTTTAGATCAAATTTAAATATTTTCTTTTTCTTTAGAGGTTTTTTTTTTAATTTTGTTAAAATTAACATACTAATAAGGAAAATTTTGAAAAGCCGTACCAAAAGAAATTACTGTCACAAACTCTCGTTTAATTCGCATAATCAATAAAATTCCTGTATTTATTTAATGTGAGACAAATATATGACAGTTGTTTTCATCTACATAATTAGGTAAATAAGAAGTGCATTTTTTGCCACCGTGGTTTCATTTTAAATGCGCGCGCTCAAAAAATATAAAACGAAAATTTCACTTTTTAACTAAATGCACGCGTAGACAAGTCACAGGTTTGAAGCAAAGCAGTTATTTACTGCCATTTTTTAAGGTGAAAGTGTCAATGACTTCTCCAGAGAATACCTAATAATAATCGTACTTTTCTTTCTTTTGAGAAACATTAAAATCGAAATTGAGTTTGGTTAATGGACACTTGACCACTACCTCAAATGTTTCTTCGCTCTCTCATTTTATATATTATTAATTTATTTTTATTTATTATTTCCTTCTTCTTTTTTCTCGTCTACACGCGCTTATATTAAGTTGATAATGATTAAGATGCTGGACAACCAGTAAAAAAAGAGTTGAGCCAAAAGTAGGACAAAGAAATTTTCTAAAATAAATATCAATCGAAAGCGTTCGAACTTTTTGGGAAAATATTTACATTGAATGAATAAGCGGGAATAAAGATGTAAATGTTGAACTACTTGAAACTTCAAAAGAATGTTATATTTCGAGTCATATATCGATCTTATGCGTGGATATCTTATATTATGCAAATTCGAAGAATCTATACATGATTTCAAAGTACAAGAGAGCAAAAGAAAATTCTAAAAGTTAATGAGATTTAAAATTTTGTAAACTATTATCTATTTCAATTTCACCAGGAATAAAAAATTATTGTTCAATTCTGACACTTTATTTTAGGTTAAATTGATTTGTGCGTGAAAATTAAAATGATTCGGAAACATTCGGAAACAATGTATTATGGCAGTTGATGAAATTACTTACTAAATTATCAGATATAAATTAATATTTCTGAAACATCTACTCATTTTATATTATATTTCTTCGGAGTGTAATTAACAAAACTGTGAAAAAAATCCGTTATTTGAACGAATTGCTAAATGAATTGTGTAACAATCAACAAACATCTTGGTCTTAAAATCTAGACACAGCCACTCTCACTCATGTAGCAACTTATTATTATTATTATTTTTAGATAAGTGATATAATGAAACAAACATTGTTCTAAGTATGTAGGCAGAATAAGAAGAAAAAAAACTTTCATCGACCATGACCTCATTTCAATGAACTGCTTCAAGGACAGATTCAATAAGATATAAAAAACTTTCTCACACCGCTATTTTTATGGAACTATACGTGTTGACCTAATTATAATTCTTGATTACTTCCTAAAGTTCATAAATCTTTACTAATTTATTTTCACTTACAAATAATAAATTAAACTATTCCAGGAATTATGTTAACGAAGTTTAATTTAAATACACTGAAAATTTATTGAAAACTTATCTTGAATATTTTTGGAACTCAACTTTCTTGTAATCTTTACTGTTTAACGTTTCAAACGAAAATGAACCTAAATTCCATTTATTTCTCTTCTCTTCTCCATTTCCAGCTTCTTAATTTCTTTTTTCTTCCACCACTTTTCTTTCACTGCAACCGATTGATTGGCGGCACTCGTATTCAACATCATGTATGTTTCGTTACAAATAATACACATTTTCATTCATAAATTGTGGATCTATTTCGCAAAAATGTGTATTAATTGAATAATATTAAATTGTTTTAAGAATGATTATTGCACTTTAAAGTATTTTTTTTTTTGAATATAGAACGGAGATACAAAAAACTAAGAAAAATTGAATTAATTACAGCAAATTGGAGAGAACCTATACACCAAAAAAAAAATGATATTTTCATTCATTTCTCATATCCTTCAATTTTATAAGTTAAAAGTTTATGCATTTATAAATTATAGAATTGAACTCACAACTTGGACCTCTGCATTCCATATTCGGCCAGCATTAAACAAATTATGAAAAATTTATAATTATAGGCATCATTAATGAACATAAACTTACGTATAGAAGGATATCACATGCTGCTGTTGAAAGGAAAATGAGAAATCTCCATTATTTGAAAATGCTTTTTCTATTAAAAGCAATCAATTTGTCGTTTCTGTTTGCAATTTAACATCTTTACTTAACTTGTCTACTGCCAGCAAATGAAGTTAGATATAAATCGCTGTCATTCATGAGATATCATATATCGAATTTGGCCGTATGTTCATTAATGAATGAATTGATTAAACAATAATCTCTTCATGATTTCTTCTTAAAATAACTCTTTCTTTTTGTACCAATATAGATATTTTTCATCTTTTGTTGTTTTTTGTATAATGCCAAAAAATTATGTACACACATAGATTTTTAACAATATTAATTTTTTTGTTATAGGTAATTTTGAAAGAGAAAATTCATGTTTTTTGTGATAAAGTGAAATGTCTTTAAAAATCCGGATCTGTAATCTCTGTATAAGCATTTTTTGAATGAATGAATGATTAATATCGAGGTCACCAAAAACTGAAATGAAAAAATGTCACTCTCATCATCGTTCTTCTTTGCGCTTACTGAACTTAAAAATGAAAAGCGTGTAAAAAGGAAGATTTTTTTTTTGTAACAATAAATTTATTTACCAAAAATTTTGTCCTATAAAATTTTCGTTTCTCCTGTATATTCAAGAAAATGTAGTTGTTAAAACTAATAAAATATATTATATACACAATCAAGATTAAATAAAATTTAATTACATTTAATGAGGAATTTTATTAATTTGTGGAATAAAATCACTGCTGATCACAGTTTGTAGTTTAGTATTGATCCTTGTTGATCGCTCGCTAGCGGTTTTCATTGCCGTAGAGACATTTTGTAGAGTTAACTGTAATTTTTATCATAATTTGATTTGATTGCTCTAATAATCAAGTTGAGATTTCGACATGATATTTTGTTTTTTGATTATTAAAAGATAATTACTCACCTGCGTACTAATTAGAGAGTTATCAGTATCCATGATTTTTTTGGAAATTGGAGCAATTCTTTCCTGAATATAGTTCTTTACTGCAATTGTTGATAGTTCATCTGTTTTAGGTGAATTTAAACATTAAAAACGTTGATTTTTCAAAATCTAATTATTCGTGATCTTCTTACTTATTCTTTTTCTTAGTGGATCAATATTTGGCTTACAATAATCATTTTGTTTATCATTGGAAAATGAGAAATTTTCAGTAATTTCTGTTGCAAAGGGTGTATTGAGTAAATCCTCTGCTTCCGATAATCCTTCTACAACTTTTCCATTGAGTAAAATATCAGACGAATTATTCACAGCTACATTTGGATATTCAAGATTATTTTCATTGCCAATCTTGAGAAAATATAAATTAAATCAAAATTAGTTTTTCACTAAAAAAAATTTACAAACCTTTGCGTATGAAAAGTTAAAGACGTAATGCTCATCTTCAGAATCTGTTTCTGGTGCTTCTCCAGTAAACGTTGTCATAATAATTAATTTAATTTTTTTTTAATAAATAATATGTAAAATGAAAATTTTATCAATATTATGAAGAGCTACATAAATAAGGGGTTGGTATTTTTTTGCATCTTTAAGCGCTTACAAATTATGAGCTAGCAAAGGTTTTTAAACTTTTTCTCTTATATACTGAGATTAAATTCAGTCTGTAGAGAATTTTTCAATAGAATAGATAGTAAATATCTAAATTTAGTGTTTTATCGAATTCCAATTTAAAATTTTTGATTGTGAAATTGACATAGCTCAATAATTATAAGAAATTGTCATAATGAGTGACGGTACGACTTTTTAAAATAAAATTTAAAAAAAGTGATAAAAATTTAGTTATAATAGCTTAAAAATATCGATTTTCTGCTTTATATCGAGTCATAGTCTAATTCGATTATTTTATTCAACTTTAAATTTATTTTTTGTTTTGTTTATCGAGTAGCTGAAGATCATCATGTCCATTTTAATGTCATGTCGGATGATTTTGAGTCAGATCATTCGCATCCGGTAATCCAGAAAGGTCCTCATGGCAGGATAAATGTTCATCTAGGCTTTTTACAAGTTAAACATCGATATCGCATACAATTAAATATTCCGGTTGAGATATTAGAACACTACTGCCACAAAAATCATAAACTAATCCTCAAGGTCGAAGAAAACTCGGTGCCAAACATTCACTGCAAGCTTTTGTCATTCAAAGGCAAAGATACGGATCAATCACAAGTTTACGAAGCAGAATTTGAGTTCTTTGCTCATAAAGAGAAACTTTTGAAAGAAGAAATAAAATTGTTAACTAGTGACGAAAAGACTGTCAAATTTTTATTTCATGCAAGAGTTCTTGGAAGAGGAAAAGGTACGCCAATGCTCAAAGAGGGTATTCACTTGTTAGGCATCGAAGAGGAGGAAGAGTCAGGTAATTTAAAAAATTAAGGTTTCTATAATCGCAACTTAAATCGGTGTCATCAGTTTTTTTTCTGAATTCGAAATCGGCTCGAATTTTGTAAAATTCAATTCGACGTTGGGTTTTGGTTTTACATTATGTGCTAATAACTATATATTTTTTTATTTATTCAGATGCTTCTGATTGGCAAGGATTTTCACGGAAGGAACCTAATTAACTTTAGGAAAAATTGTTTATTTGATCCTTATTATATTAAGAATCGTAGCGTGAAATTAAATACGAACAATCACAATCTATATAAATAATATAACAGAGAATTAAGTAATATGAAATTTTTGCCTCTTCAAAATTTGACAAGTTTGTCCAAGTGCAAATTCTGATTTCAAATAACAATAAGCATTAATAATAATATGCAGAAAACAAATATTGTATATTAATAGTTTTTTAATGAATTTCCTACCAAATAGATTTTAGAAATAAGTTGTAACTAACTTACTTATCAAATGTATGCTGATTTTTTTCTTATCTTTTTTTCCAATTGAGATTGTCATTTTTGTATAACTACCTAAATAAATATGTATCAAATGGCTTACAATTTTAATGACCAAAATGAAGTGCGAACAAAAAATAGAAAAATACATTGCGTCATCAAATGTAAGATATTCATAATACTTTCTATTTACTTCCATCAAATTTCTTCCTTCTATTCTCAAATTTTGATGCAAATTTTCTTAAATTGATTAACTTATTACACATTTGTTTTAAACTCTAGATATATATGTATGGTATTACATAAATTTAGAGCAAAATAGAAAATATATAAGTGACATCATAAATGAAAATAAGTAATATTGAAAAGAAGAACGAAAATTCTTTAAACATACTTCGCTAGAAACAAAATCAAAAAATAGCAAAAAAAGTGTTATTAAAAAAATTCATTAAATTGACGTTAAAATTTCTTATCCAATTTTTTATCATCATGTTAATGTCAATCAAAATGAAAAGCTATGTTCGTGATTTAAGAGGAAAAACAACAAATTGAAAACTTTGATTATATGATGTATACATTAAAATTCATTTAACACAGATTTAAAAAAATAATATACTTAATTTAAAATTCAAAGCTATTCTATTTAATTTTAACTCAGCAGAATGAAAACCCAATTTTTAGTTTCTGTTAATGTTGATTCTACTTTAATTTTGACAGTTTTCCACATATGGTTTAAATTTGTAAATTTCATAATTGATAACTTTCACTCTGATCAAGCGTCCTCAATTTAAAGTATTATTTAATATTATGTATGTGCCTCCAATTTTTTTTACTTCATGTTTCAACCATTACGGGTATTAATTACACCATCCATCAATTTACTGAATAATCTCAAAGGTATAGCATTTTAATGTGGAAAATCTATTTTTATTAAGTTTATACATGAAAACTATTGATTTGCTTTCATCTGTTTACTACATGCATATCTCGAATAGATTATGAGAAAAAAATCATTTTGTGGGTTAAATATTTAAGTAGAATTGCTTAAAAAAAGCTACTTTGTTGAATTTTTTTGTGCTTTACCATAATATGTCGCCACAAAAATCATTTATTTAATAATGTGTAAAGGAAAATGCGTTGAAAGTGTATAGGCATTTATACTTATTTTTCATTCCCCATAATCATATTTTTTTGCTATCAATTCTATATCAATACGAGGTGTTAATATAGTAATAAAACTTTTTAACTTCAAATACGTTGTACTTCAAAAATATCATTTGACTTTTTTTCAATTAAACTTTATATCCATTAATCTTTTATGCATATTTTGCTCATTTTGACTTTACATACATGATATTGTAGACGAAATTTTACTAAAATTAATAATTTAATAAAGCATTAAATTCTTTAAAATAAAATAATATCATATTTTATTTAACCAAAATATTTAGTGCTGATTGAAAATCATCACTAGATTTATTTATTTATTTCCTGTCGTAGGTAGCCAGATTTTAAAGGATTTTGACAAATATTCTTTCAGATATTGGCGTCAGACGAGAATTCTTAAAATCATAATATTTTACGTGTTTAAGCTATGGGAAAATTATGTTTTTAATAATAATTTATGTACATTTCTTAAGACAAAATTCGATGAATCAAATAAACATGAAGATCATTTTCACGCTATCAAGATCATGAATTGATGAATGTCTAAAAATATTATTTTTCTCAAAACAATGTTGTTTAAAAATAAAAAAATACTGAAAGCAAAATTAAGACACTTTGCATGTGCTCGGTCGGTCAATGTGTAAACTATATTCTCTTTTTTTGTTTACGAAAATATAGCTCGTGTGCTTCTGAAAATCATAAAAATTTACAATTTTTTTGAGAAAAAAGATGTGCACAATTTTAAGACTAAGAATAACGTGGGCTGTGCAATCATTTTGATGTTCAACTTTTCAGTATCCATGCATTTTTTAAAATTATTTTATCACACCTGTTGCAAGATAATAATCTCTTAACTAAGGTAAATAAAATCATGAAATCACCTACTTTACTAAGGGTATTATAATTTACATTTCATTATCATCATGTCCACATAAAGTTTTATTGATAGTTGTCTTAACAACGACGAGTTTTCCTACTTTTTGTACAATTAGGAGGAATTTACATTAAATCCATCCTATTCCATTAAAAAAATACAAAGGAAAAATATATAAAAGTCAGTGATGAATTAAAGATAGAAGTCAGCTGTTTTTATAAAAAAAAAACTATTGGAAAATGGAACAAAAAGAGGCACTTGAAACGTAAACAATTAAATATTTGGGATTTAAAAAAAAAATATATATATATAACTCCAAAAGACATAAGACAATTAAAATGTTAGGACGAGTACTGGAATCACTTGAGGAGATTATTGCTCCTAGTCCTACCCTTTTTCAAAACTTCGAGTATAATTGGAAATTAATAAAAACATTTTACATGAAGATAAATCAGAATGATCAGCATATAGATAACACTAACATTCCTTACTATATGGAACAAATGTTACAAATTTTAATTAAAGAAGAGAACGAAGTTAAAGAGTTTAATATCAAAAATAGTGACTCACCAGAGTTGAGAAAAACAGCTGAATGTCTGGAATTTTTGCTTGAAAGTAAGCCACTAGATCTTTTGGTAGATTTAGCCATTAATGAGAAACCTGTTGGATGTCGTCGATGGGTGTTAAAATGGATAAAGAGATACCTAACATGTTTGGAAAATCCAATGATTGCTCATGGAAGTGTTTTCAAGCCAATAGTTAAACTAATGACTGTTTGTAAAGGAGCATTAGCATCACCATATGAAATGGACGAAATTTTATTTCTTGAAGCAGTTGCTGGATTAATTGGAAAAAATCCAGAATTAATTAAGCTTTTTATACAATCTCATCAACATAGTGACTCTACTACAAAAGGATTATTTAATACAAAGCCACCAAAGCATAATACATTATTTGAATCTAATAAATTGGAACCAAATATTCGTCGAGTATCACTTATGATAAACAGTGAGGACGAGGAGGGAATAAAAGACGAATCCAATTGTAATGCTAATGATGGTAACGATAATCAAACTACAAGAAAACTTTTAATATCTCCAAAAAAAATTCCAAAAAACTGCAATTGTGATGACGGTGATCGTTTTAATCTTCTTGATGCAGTTATGAGTTATATTGAAAGTGCTGATAGTACAATAGTGGTTCGTGCATGTGAAGCTATTTTAATTTTAGTTTCGTTAAAGGAACTAGATAATCATTGCAATGCTATTAATGCATCATTTACTGAACTCTCTCACGTTATTGGAGAAAAATTATTTTTATGTGCTGAGCTTATTCCGGAAGACATGAATTTAAGTGACATTGAAGAGTGTAATATATCTTGGGGATTGTTTCCAAAAGATGATCAACAACATTTTATTGGTCGCTATCAGCTTACTTCATTTCTGTGTTGGTTGGACTATGCAGATTGTTTAGTAAAAGAAAACCTCTTGATTGCAGATTTACTAGGAATGTTATTTCGCGAGCAAGTTTTAGAGAAGATTTTGGAGCCAAATTTATTAGAATTAAATGGACCTTTTGGACTTGTACTAACTTCAAAAATAATCAAACAAATTAATTCAGAAGTATTGATGGAAGAAATTGCTACTTGGCTAGTAGGAACAGAAATCAACGGTTCTGATTGCCTACTTAATATAATTATTGAAAATGCGCACGATAATTCTGAAGTTTTATTACAAACTTTACAATTTGTTGAATCTTTGCTTGATAATCCTAATGAGAGAATTTTGCATTCCATGATATTTTTGTACGTTAACACTCGTGGATATTTTGATTCATCAAAATCAAGTGAAATTGAAAGTTGGTCAGACGAAGAGGAATTACGTGAAAAAAGACGTGGTAGTGTCGATAGTGCCGTGAAATCTAGAACTATGGCTCCTAATAACATCCTAAAAGTAATTAACAATTTTCTGTTGCTCTTACCACGTCAATTGATGGCTGAAAGTGTTGGAACATGTTATGAAGAATATATGCAAGATGCAAGTAGACATTATCAGATGTGGATTAAAAAAACATCGAAATTTAACTGGCCTATAGAAGCTACTTCACCAACAAAAAGACCATTTATTTCTAAATCGCCTGTTGTAAGTAACGAATGTAATGACAGCGGTATTTCTGAAGAAATGACATTTTATGAGGGACCTTTGCTTCGTTTACTTTTTAATCAAATTAGAAATATGAGTAATCAACCTTACGAGCTAAACTTAGCATCAATTGCTATACTTTCAAAATTAGCCTTGCTCCCAAATCCTTTTTTGCACGAAATTTTACTAAGTACTGAAATTCCAGTCGCACATGGTGCAGCTACACTTTTTACCGTGATTCAAGCATTATCCAAAAAACTTTTATCAGAAATTCCAAGATATTCTAATTTTTCAAACAGAATTCATGCAACTGCAAAACGACTGCTAAGTAATCCACCATTAATGAAGGAGGAAAAAGATGAGACTGTACATGATGAATCGGAGCAACTTTTTGAAGCATTAATTGTATTAGAAGAATTTTGCAAAGAAATTGCAGCCATAGCTTTTATCAAATATCACCATGCTACAGAGTAGTCATAAAATTATCTATTTTACCCATCCTATTACTTACCTATGTTTAGTATAAGATCTAGTCAGTTTTGGCTTATGGTTTTAAATTACCTTATATGTTTAAAATTCATTTCTTGCCTTTAAATCAAGTAATTTTGAGTTTATTTTTCGACAAAATTTAATTATAATAACAATCTTTTAAATGAATTTTGTGTAAATTTAATCAATTGAATAAACAATTTTCAAGAAAATATTGGTGCTGGATTTTGTAAATATGACATAACTACAGCAGAAAAACTAAGCATGAAAGAACTTAATACTTGTTTTGAATCTTCAGTGACACGAGAATTCGCAAACGAAATCACTGAGCAATACAATGCTAGCCATGCACAATACCTAAAAAATATATAATTATTTGGATTTAATAAAAGTAAAAGAGATTAGGTAAGTAATTATTTGTGAATTAATTAAATTACTTCATTTTCAACATTAATCCAAGCATTGAAAAAACCATTCCTAAAATATTGAGATAATCTGGAGTGAGATCTTCCTGTGAACTCTGAATGTTGTTATTTGGTTTGTATTTAACAATTCTGTCTGGTCTTTTAGCGATTTCGGAATTCATTGCTTTATTTTAAATTATTACTTGATTTAATTAAATTTTCACTTGGGTAAATATTTTGAACACACATACAAACACGTACTCCTAAAGTTTCTTGCCCCTTTACTCAAATGTTTTTAAACAAAAACCGGTATTTTTTAGGATGAATTTTTTTATTAAAAAATCTATTTAATGTTTAAACTTTTTAAGTCATAAATAACCAAAAATTGATGCTTACTATCAATTGTACAGAATTAGCCACATAGACTTTATTTAAAACAAATGTTTTTTACAGTTTTTAAGATCATCCTTTTAATATTTATCATTGATTATTTAATTAGCTATAGGGTTTAAAAGTTTAATATCTTCAATTTAGCACTAAGATTAATAATATTTAAATGATTAAATGACCCTAAACCTTACATTTGATTTTTTTTTTGTTTTAATCCATTACAAAATTTACATTCATTTCCTACTTAAAGAAAGATTTTATCCGATTGATACTATTTTTTTTTTCTTTATTCTGTCTTAGATGAATCCCATAGCATGCTAGATAAATATCTACACATATTCTCATTCATTCTTTCCTTGTTCACACTGCCTCAGTTTTTAACGCTTGAGGAAGGGATAAAAAAAATAAATGTTGATAGAAAATATGGAAATCGTTTTGATATCAAAACAGCTCATGAATACAAATTTTAAAATTACTTCGAATATACCGTCAAATTCATGATAGAGGAAGTAAACTCTATACGATATGAGAAAATCAATTCAATGTAGAAAAATGAGTTAGAAGGTATATTAAATTTAATATATTGTGCAGAAAATAAAAATTTTTCCAACTAATGGAATTGAGGTTTTTAGCGCATTTTTGAAACTTGTTTTCAAAAAGGTAGCTTAATAATGCACTTTGTTCGTTCGTTCGTTCGTTCGGTCGGCTGTCTAGAGAAGTCTAGTCTTGAAATTTTTTTTGACCGTTATGAGGTTTGAATTATGAAAATCCGTTAAATGAGTAAGTTCTTAAATTTTTGGAAGTTTTATATGGATCTTGTTTTTAAGATCTGGAAGTGACCTGGATCTTACTGGATCTTGGTTTTTAGGTCTGGAAGTGACCTGGATCTTACTGGATCTTGGTTTTTAGGTCTGGAAGTGACTTGTTAATCAATTACTGATCGCTGGGACAAAAATGCGCTTAAGTCCCTCGATCAATAACACGAGGACTTTTGTAATTTTTTTTAAGTCCTTAGATCAAAAATATCACTTGTATAAACAAACAGTATTTTTGTAATATCAGATAAAACTGCGCTTTATACATATTAGAAAGTATTATTTTTTTTCCTATGTCAAAAGAGTAAGAATTTATTTAACTTTAATTTTAAAATGTAGTAGGATTTTTCGCATCGTTTCCAATTTCATATACCACTTGAAAAAAAGGGATTCTCTTATTGCTAAAGAATCGTAAAAGAGCTTTCAATGCAAAGCTTGTGAACGCTATTTATATTTTACATAATACAAGAATGCTAAAATACCACCAAGAATAAAGTGAAAAAATTGGATAAACTATCTTTTTTTTGTGTTACAGAATGCTTTAAACTAAGAAAAATTAAACGTGATATAAAAATGTTAAAGGTACTTGTTAATTAATTTAATATAAATATGTCAGTATCTGATAACAATAATATTTTGAATTATAGCCATGTTACAACTGGAACGTAAGAAAACTAAAATGTACATAAAAAATGAATTGAAAAAAAAAAGGTTTTTTATGCCATTTGAAACAGTTTAAGTACTTTTCAGACGGCTTTTTCCTTGAAACATGTAAAAATTGGATGAATAGTAAAGGTCTTTAAATTTAAATACGGACCATAATAAATATAAATATAATAATAATATTTTGAATTATATGTGATTATTGTGTATTTGGATTGAAAAGATAATTATACAGATACAAGATTTTTACTCATGCCATTTTAACACTTAGTTTACAGATATTTTTGGACCGTGTACAAAACAAAATTAAGTTTTCAGAAATCACAAAACGTTCGACTAATTTCATGCCATCAAACCGAAATTACAGCCACTGGCTTATAACGTAAATTCAGGCTCAGGGTAAGGTAAGGTAATATTCTTTCACAAAAACCTTGTTATTTTATTATTTAAAAACAAATTAATTTTACAATTTATTTTGTTTGTGGTGTTTCACACATAAAGGATTTTGAAAAATTCATTCGTCTACGTGGTAACTGTGTTCGGCTTACATTAAATTTTGGTTTTTTGCTAAATGTTCCTTGCTTTGAACTCCCATAAGAGGTGCAAGGTAGTTGTAATTGATTTAACGTATCATGAAATTGTCTAACGGCACGATATGTTTTTTCATGTGCTTTTGATTGAGGTGTAACAAAACTATTTTGAGTACTGCTAAATTTCTGATCAAATTTCACACTCTCTTTATTACTTGTCGGAGTTGATTTTGCTCTTGGAGACCCCACTTGATTAAACCGTACAGTTCCAGAAATGTTGCCCACATTTAACATCATCCACTCTTGAAAAATTTGATTTACAGATCGAATAATTTTTAAATGTTCATAAATATCTGGGAATTCTTGGTTTTTATAATCTTCAATGAGCTGACGAATTTGAATAAATATTTTATTAAATTCCAATTTTAATGCCAATGCTTCATATTGACATTTATGTTCCAAATTAAATCCACTGTTTATAAGGCTTTTCATTGTCTCCTCTCTAAAGAACGAAAATAAACAAAAATATGAAATTATTTCGAAATCACAAAGGTTATGAATTCTATTCTTACAAGTCAGTAAAGTCAATGGATTTATTAAGTTCGTTAGTATACATCTTGTTCATAATTTAAAAAATAAACTACCAATTTAGAAAATTTTAGAAGATGAATTCTTAATAAAATTCTAGAATTTTTCTATGCTTACTATGATAAAATTTTGATAAATTTATTTCAGGAAAAATATGTTACATGTTCATAAATATTAATGCTTTTTAACTATGTATATCCCTCACAGTTTTTTTATTGTTTCTTTTTCACATATATTCATTTCGGTTAACTTCTAAAAAAATTAACAAAAGAATGAGTCAGTAAAACTGCTTTCCCAATTACTTGTAATCGTAGCTCATTTTTCAAGAATTTTCTGAATGCGTGGCGAAAACTGAAAAGGGTAGTGGGCTGATAAATGCTTAGTAAAGAAATTAGACAATGATAAATTACATCAAGATCTACAAACAAAAGTGAATGCTGTTGATAACAGCATCTTTTATGTTCTATTGTTTTTACTTTTTTGACACCCCTCACAACTTAATGTTATTGTCACACTGTGTCGCACAACAGCCAGACAAAACATTAGTTATAGTGAGACATTTTTTATTAAGAAAACCAAAACCATATATACCTAGCAAATATGCGGTCATTTTTGTCCAACGAAAGCGCATTTTCTGCATCGATGATACCTCATCGATAATAACAATAATTAAATAATGTAAATCAATCCCAATCGAAGAATAAAATTTTTAATAACTCAAAAAAAAAAAAAAATTACCACAAAAATTATTTTCACTAATAAAACCAGTTTTTCACGAAAACTGTTATTACAGGATTTTGTTCAGCTTATAATAAACATACGTATTTCCTGAATATTTTACAGAGGAAATTATCCTAAAAGAATTAGCGTGTGAAAAGTTATGAAGCATGAAAAAGCCACAAAAATTGGATTGTTTACCCTATCTAAATGCTGAAGAATACAAAATATGAAGAACTTGTAATACATTTACTCATAACCAAAAATACATTTAAAGCCAAAAAAACTTCAAAAAATCACTAAATTCGAACGACACTAGAGAAAATATGGAAAATAGCTTATTTAATTTTCTTTCAGCAAAATGCGTATGAGATATCTTACAAGAAAAAACTTTCATTAGTTGGAGTAAAATTAGTATTTTAAATAGATTTTTTCCCGCACTTTTTTGAATTTGTACAAAAGGGGAGTTAATTCTATCTAGTGACAGCATTTTGAACAGCATTTGTGTTTACATTTCTTTTGATAAAAAAAAAGATTAATATTTCTAAAATAAAATGTTTCGCATGAATTTACCAAATCAATCCGCTGAAGATCAGCGCAAAGAAGTTAGACGTCAAGTCCGTAACAATGTTTTTAGCTTCATTGGATTAGTTACCTTGATTCGCACTGGTAAGAAAATGTTTAGTTTTATGTATTAATATCTGTTTTCATGTGTTTATATTTATTTAGCACCAATTGTCTTGGATGTACTCAGTGATTCATTATGAGAATGGCCTAATTTCTGGGAAGAATTGATCAACATATAAAAATTTTCCATGGAAGAAATTTTCATTAGTCAATAAAATATGAAAAAAGCATTTCCTGATTTCTTTTAAGAAAAATAAAATGTTACTAAGAACAATTTATCTATATAATTTTGTTTCATTCGTGGATATGAGCGATTCCTCAAATGTGATTGTCCAAAAAATTAGTATTTAAGTCCATTATTCGCATAACACATCTAGACGATTCTATGGCTATCCATATTATCTTATTTTTAAAATATCTATTATTTGATTTACTGTAAGTGTTGCACTATTTAAAATTGTGGAATTTTGATGTGTAAGCATTCTACCTTCTTTAATGATTGATGGAAATTTTTATATTAAAAATTAGAAGCAATACTTGACTTTAAATGACAATAATTTCATCCATTAGAATGTTGTTCTTAACATTATAGTTTTCCACTCATTCTTTTAATCATACATTTTTAGCGCATTTTTGAATTTTTTTTCAAAAAAGTTATCTTAATAAATCACTTTGTTCGGTCGGCTGCCAATAAAAACTTTTTAACTAGACATCGTATAGAGCTCGGAATGGTTTTAAAGGATCAGTTCCATAAAGTTATTGCAGCGCCGGGCATTTAAAAGTTTCAAATCAACTCATAAATACTTTAATTAATGATTTTTTGATTTCAGTACAAAACGTAATCAACTTTTGGCCTTTACATGAAACATTTCTTAAGAAGTAGAAATTTATTGTATGAATTGTTTTTTAGATAGGGAAAGTGACTTATACATTACTGGATCTTGTATTTTAGGCCTGAAAGGCCTAAAAGGCTATCTGGATCTTGTTTTGTAGGTCGGGAACTGGTTTAATAATCAATTACTGATCGCTAGGACAAAAATTCGCTGAAGTGACTCGATAAGAACGAGTACTTTTGTAATTTTTTGATCACTTAAGCAATTCATCGAATAAGTAAACAGGAAGTAGTAAATAATTATTAAGAATAGAATAAAGTGCAAAAAATATAGCATAAAAATTTAAATTAATGAGACGGCTAAAATTAATTATACCGATATGAAGATTTCTTTCACTTCTTAGAGTTTCTTTGGATGAGTTGAATTTTTGAAAAAGAGCTTTTATAATCCAAGGTTATTTCAATTTTAGTATTAAAAAGTGTTTTCATTGAAATCTCTCCTAATTTCATGTTTTGATAGAATTATTTAACTTTAAACAGTCTTCTATCATTAATTCATGCTGAATAATTAGTTACTTAACATTAAAATGCTAAATAAAGACGAAAATTTGAGTTTTTTGAAAATTTCATTTGGTAGTTTTCTGCACGGATTAGGAAAAAAAGCCCAAAAATAACTCGATCACCAAAATTTTCGAAGAATCGTAATATCTCTTTAATTAATGGATAATGACCAGAACTAAGAGCATAAAATGATAGATTTAAGAATTTTTAATCATTTGGTACCAGTCATTAAACTGTAGCATTTCTAGTTTTGTCTATTTTTCGATTCTCGTATGTAAAAAATGGCAAATTCCGATTTTGGTGATCGAGTTATTGACCGAAGAATCAAAATAACTTAATTAATACAGCGTTTCAGTATCCACAACTAAAAAAATATGATAGTTTTTGGCCTAATAAATTAGTTAAAACAATAATATGAAGCACTTCAGTGGAAATATTTTCCAAAAAATCGGTTCCTCGACAAAATTTTTCAAAAAATCATCCAAAGAAACTCCCTTCTGCAAGTTGATATAAAAACAGAGCTATAAATGTACTATTTTACGAGAAAAATTGATTTAAACTTTTAAATCATTACATTTTTCTAATTTCTTAATGGAAATTTGGAAATTTGGAAGAAAAGGTCTAATAAAATCACTAATATTTTACAGTCAGACAAACTTTCCAAGTCCTTATCTGAATACATGTAACTTGCTATTATTATCCAAAAGTGTCATTGCAGAAATTGATGTCGTTTTTCATTCTTCCTTAAACATTACAAGCGAAGAATCTTTAAAGATTTCATGTGTGTCACACAAAAGCGACGGATGAGTCATTTCATATACCACAAAAAAGGAGAAGTGAAATAACCTAAGAATAAAATTATGTGGACATGTCAACATTCTATATTATAAAACCTTGAGTGAATCATTAGCCTATCCGTGCTCTCATTTTTTTTCGTCATTTCTATTTTTATTTTTATCGAATAAAATATTAATTTCTAATCAGTAGCTCCATAATCTTACATTGAACATGCACGAATATTGATGTATACTAATTGAAACCTTTTCTTGACACCAACAAATCAAAGATTAATGACAAGATTACAATGTTTGGGTATTGAAAGAAAATATTAGCATGTCTAATTAAATGAATACTGGACTGAAGTACTTCTCTTCCAATTTAATTGTCTTCGATATTTCATAAATACAGAAATTCGAAATCCTTTAGTGTACAGAATCATAGCTATCATCAAAATTTTAATGTATTTCTTTATTAGTTTTTTGGAAGTCTTTTCATCTTTATGGTAGTTCCCTATTTGTTGATGTCTGATATTATTTGCTTAAAAATGTCTTCAATTGTCACGATTCTGTCTATACATTCAGTTTTCTTTTACTTTGAAGTATGTTCATATATTTTGTCGTAAATTGTTGCTACTTTTACTTATCCCAATGGAACTTTACTGTTTATGGTTTTGGTGTGTCGTGTTGCATGCCTTGAATGTAAATTAAGTTTGTTCTTCTTTTTCTTTTCTTTTTTCCCCATTCCAACAGTACAAATTCTTGGCTACTTTTTTATATTGATGAATGTTAAAACACATTGATATCTTTTCCTGGCTTAAACCATTTGATTCGTTTATAACGTTGCCTCAACCCTGCCAGCCGACAAGTCGATCAAAGCATATTGTTAGGCGCCCTTTTTCAAAAATTCGCTAAAAATATAATATAAGTTAAAAACTTTACATGCTCAATAAAGAGACTAAAGTAAGAGATTAAACTTTGTTTTATTTAAACATAGAAACTTGATAAAACAATATTCGATTAGAATTTTCTCATGTTACATGGGTATAATACATTTTTTCCCTTTGGCCCAATATACATAAATTACAACTTTTTTTCATAATAAAATCACAACAAATTTTTTTAGAGCAAAATTTAATGTCACTGATCTACACAATTGAAAAATAAGAGACATAGAAATTGGATTTGTAAATTATAAACCAATAAATACATATTATGTGGTCATATGAAAAAGTAACCGTTAAATTTTTGAAAATTACCAACACTATCATTAGTATTTTACACGGAGAACAATGCAAAATTGTGAGGGTGTTAGTTTTGTTTCGGGCGAAGTTGTCTGCATGACCACATATATGAATATTGTTCTAAAGACAACCTGAATTTTAATTTGTTTAGATATTTAAACATACCTTGAATTTACGTTATAAGCCACTACCCGTTACTAAGTAAAGAAACCCGGCTTAGTAAAGAAATTTGACTCTGGAAAAAAATTTTTAATCCGTTAATAAGCCACTACCAAAATGCCATTAATTAAATTAGATAAAATATTTAAATCGTTTTTAAATGACATATTTGAACATTGAGAATCAGTTAGAACTAGAAAAATTAATAATTTTTAAGATTTCCATGAAAATTTTAGATTTTTCTTCATTTGTTTACATTTCTTTACTAAGCCACTACTCGTTATTAAGCCTTTTTTTGAGATTTTTAAAACTTTTTTTTCGCGATAAGGTTAAATCCAAGGGGGAGGAACTTACATTTTTTTCATGAAAATGCAGGTAAATGCATGTAAATGCATGTGAATGCATGTGAATGCATGTAAATGCATGAAAATGCAGGTAAATGCAGGTAAATGCATGTAAATGCATGTGAATGCAGGTACCATAGAAAATGAAGCAATAGATCGGAACTGCCTCGATTTTTCTATAGATGGGTGAAAAATTACCGGAAAAACCAATTTCGCCTCAATTTTCTTACTTATGGATAAAAACCAGACGGTAAAAACTAGTAAATTGGTGTTTAAAAGTAGTTTTGAAAAAGATAGTAATAATTCGAAAAAGTCCAATTTCGCCTTGATTTTGATCAAAAATTCCTCAGAAAAACCGAATTTTTCATTACTTTTCTTTATTGCCACGTCAACAAAGCTTGACCTATGCTATCAATAGATCTAGAATTTACTGGATCTTATCATTATACTGTAAAATTGACTTGGATACGTATCGATTTGCTATCAAAGGCAAAAATCCATCACAGATACTACCTATATAAAATATATTTGCCTCGTTGTAGGTTTGTCTAGCAAAAGGCAATACCTAAACAAAGGCACTGTATAGTTTTTTCCTAAAAATTGCCTGTAATAGTTATGCCAATGCCTAGGCAAACCTAGCGGAGATTTGAGAAGGTGCATTCTCATTTCTACCAAAAAAAAACATTAGTATTATAAAAAACATTATATCTACTAAAATCTTTGCTAGGTTTGCTACGCATAGGCAAACCTATTATAGGCAAAAACTATTGTCTTTACACAGACAGTGCCTTTGCCTAAGTATAGTCTTTGCCAAGGCAAGCTTAGGCAAATTTGTTTGCTTTTCTATAGGTAATGCCTAGACAAAGTCAAAAGATAACATGATACAGCCAGGCATCTATTCACAGGCATCTATCTGACAACTCTGTTATGTATTAGTAAGTATTTGTTTATCATGAATGTTTCTGGATCTTATTATATAGTGAGCTTGTGTAAAATGGTTCTGGATGTCATTGAAATGCAAACATACTCGAGCAGCCATAAAGCTTACTCTTGAGTATGATTACAAAAATGTACATGCTCAATTATAATGATTGAGTATACTCATAAACACGGTCATTTAGGTGAGTAAACTCATTGTCTGTTAGAGATAGTAACACTGGATGTTGCTGGATAATATTCTCAATCTGGACCGAACAATTTAATCGGTATTTTAAGATCCATTCTGATAAGTACCATCCTGGACTATTTATTCCTTGATTAAATAAACTTTTAAACAATTTTACAGAATAATAATAAGACCCAGCAACTTTTAAAGCTATTATGAACAAAAACTAAGATTCAGTAACATCCAGCGCCAACAAATAGAGCATAATAAATCTAAGTAACATCCAGACTCATTGTAAACAAAGAAATGATATTTAATAATGAACAAAATCACATACATTTACCGGTTTTTAGTGATTTTGAGTATACATATACGTTTATTTTTTTGTATAATGTACGCATGTAAACGTATATTTACCCAACCCTAATCTACAGTGAAAAACACCTCAAAAAAGTCGAATTTCGAACTAATTTTCTTATAAGGAGAAAATAATTCTTCAGAAAATCAAATTTTGTCGTTTTTTTTAATTACTAGGTTATAAAACTATAAAAAAAAATCAAATTTCGGCTCGATTTTATTACCAGAGTGTAAAAAAATCTTGGACACACTAAAAAAGGTTTTCAGGATGGATATATCCGTTAAAAATCCAGTTTTATTAAAATGCATGTAAATGCAGGTAAATGCATGTGAATGCATGTAAATGCATGTAAATGCAGGAAAATGCATGAAAATGCAGGTAAATGCATGTAAATGCATGTAAATGCAGGTAAATTTTTAAGTTCCTCCCCCTTGGTTAAATCTACCGAAGACTTTTTCGACTTGATTTTCTTTTTCTCAAAATTTTTCAAAATTAAGTGCTTTACATATGCATTTTGGTATTTAACATAAAAAGAAATATAGAATCTATCATTTTGAGTAGTAATCAGCTAATTTGAAGCTTTAGTTAAAGAGTTATTTCAATTCAAAAATGTTTCTCGGTTAATGGATAAAAATTACTCTTTTTTTCATTTTTAGTTTTCCAAATTTAGACAAATGTTTGACAACAGAAAACTCATTTTGTCAATTTCCGCTGTTATCTGCTTCATTTTTATGCTCATTATGCTTGTTAAACATGTCTAGTTAATGAGAATTTCATCAAAAATAGCGTTTCTCGGTTAATATTTCAACTCATTGCAAAACAATTTTCGTTTGTTTACAAAATTTAATTTTGATTTTAAAAGGAACCAGAAACTTTTGTCTTTAAATAATGAGAGCAACACAATAGTTATTAAAATCTTAATCGAAATTCCTGGTCACGATATACTTTAAGCAAACAGATTTAGAGAAAAAAGAACTTAAAAATTTGTTTACACTGTTAAAAATTTTTGTATCGAAAAATTTCAGTGCACTTTATCTGTAGATTTAACCATAAGCCACTGGCTTATAACATAAATTCAGGGTACCCTGAATTTAAAAAACGAAAATTTTCATGGAAATCTTAAAAATTATTAATTTCTTCTAGTCCTTATAGTTTGTTTTTAATCGAATATATCATTTAAAATCGGAAAATTTATTTTATCTAGTTTAATTAATGACTTTTTGGTAGTGGCTTATTAACGGATACAGAATTTTTCCTGAGTCAAATTTCTTTACTAAGCCAGTGGCTTAGTAACGGGTAGTGGCTTATAACTTGGAATTTACTGGATCTTGTTTTTAGGTCTTGAAGTGACCTAAATATTTCTGGATCTTATTCTTTTGGTCTGAAAGTGAACTGGATCATACTTGATCTTGGTTTTTAAGTCTGGAAGTGACCTGGATCTTACTGGATCTTGGTTTTAAGTTCTGAAACTGACCTGGATCTTACTAAATCTTGGTTTTTAAGTCTGGAAGCGACCTGGATCTTACTGGATCTTGATTTTTAGATCTGAAAGTGATCTGGATCTCGTTTTGTGAGCCGGAAAGTAAACTGGATCCTACTGGATCTCGTTTCGTGGGCAAGGAAGTGACCTGAATCCTACTGGATCTCGTTTTGTAGATCTGGAAGTGATTTATTAATCAATTACTGATCGCTACGACAAAATGCGCTTAAGTCCCTCGATCAATAATCCTAATAAATTCTAATTTTTTTCGGTTTCAATTCCTTATTTGTACCGATTTTTTCAATCTTATCAAATTGAAAATTTGGTGTGAATATGATATCTGAGCTTTATCACAGCATAGAAAATAGTTATATAATTAAAAATAATTTTAAAAAATTAAAAAAAAAAAAAATTTATTCCAAAAATTCGTGCTAAAAGTGGTGCAAAGTAGTTTTAAATATGTTCAATGTAATTTTCAATCAAAAATTGCCTTGCTATTTAAAAATCGTTTTTAAAAAAAAAAATAAAAATAGAATGTGTATAGACGAAAACAATGAAATGAAATTTTTTAAAAATATTTTTATTATTACGCCAGCTATCTATTGCAAAATATTGACAGTGGAATTTTTCATTTTCTCCCATCATCATCGAGGAGTAGTAGTTATTGAAAGCTTTGGAATTTTTTCATTATAATTGTATGTACGGTCGTTGACTTATTGACTATCAGTCCATAAATTTAAAAGTTTTCCTTCTTTTTCATACAGCGCTACTTTTTCTTTATTTAACTGATATCCATTGAAAGAATTGAAATAAGAATGTATATCTTCCATTAATCGAATAAAGTAAAAAAATAGAAAAAAAAAAACTTGAAAAAGGATATAAAATAAGAATGGAAGGAGAAGAAAAAAAAACATTAAAGTACTTGTGAGTAATTTTCTGATAAAATATTACTCACTTGGGAACTCAACTAGAAATAAGTATATTAAGCTTATAAAAAAAAAAAAACATTTTCTTAGTGCAATTTTCATTCTATTATGGGGTGAAAAATTTTGAAAGCTAAGTGTTTATGATTTTCACATTTCTGCTTTCATTACACTTACCTTTCAGTTTTCCATCAATAAATGCTGAAAACTTTTAGAAAAAGTAATTTTTTTCCGTTATATTCACAAAAGCCACATTCAGGAGAATAAAAAAGTTTTGATCCTTTGACGATGCCGTCGAGAGAAAAGTTTCATAATAATGAAAAAAGCGATTTTGGAGTTTTATTTTTTTTTAAAAAAAAAGTTGACTAAAATCTAGGGTTGTCAACTACAAATACCAATATTTTGGTATGTGGTGCAATTTGAAACTATTTAAGTCCCCAAATAATTTGTAATTTCAAACCAATCTCATCTCGTGATAAGAAGTGATATATTCATAAATAGACATACATCAATACATTAAGTCATTTAAAGGTACTAAAGGGAGGACTGAGAACTATATTGCATTGAAAACCATTTTAGCAACGTTAACAAGTGTTGAACAAACCTTCGAAGTAATTTTATTATTTCCAAGTTGATTACTGTTACTAATTATCCAGTAAGCACAATGATCTAGATTTGAAAAAAATGTTCAAATGTTGACTGTGCACTAATTCAGTTTGAGACTTTAAAGAAACAAAAGTTTTTGCTAATTTACAGTTGCATATTGGCATTAATCTCTTAGAAATGGCTTTCTGAGTAAGTCCTCAAAATATTATTTCGATACAATAAGGATAAATATGTATTTTTGCAAAATTTTTGTAAATGTTTACCGAAAAATTTTACGCACGTAAATTTTTGTATGAAAATTTTTGAAAAAATAACAAAATTTCAAAGTGAAAATTCTCTTCACTGAGAGGATTTGGACGTTCCAGAAAGATTTTATAGGTAAATATACGTTAGTTCTTTGACTTTATGCCTGTTTCGCGTTTGTACTCGTGTGTACTCGTAACTTATTTAACTTCATAAACTCGAAAAAAATTATTTTTTTAAAACGATTTTTCTCTTATTTCAACTAATTAACATGGAATTTATAACACACAATGATAAACTTTATACATTTTTAAAGCATTAAACAGCAGAATTGAGTAAAAATAATCATTAGAAACATAAAATTTCAATCAATGAAATTTTGTGTCAAAAATGTAAACAATCGTCAATGTACATTTGAATTAAATTTTTCGAGTTAGACATTGATTCAAGCATAGATATTTTTACACATGTAAGATGAAACAAGAATCTTTAATATTACATCAGAAAGTCCCAATAATAATATACTGAATTATTTCAACTTTTGAACATTTTTTTCAAATCTAGATCATTGTGGTAAGCAGACAATTTTTTGAATTTTTAAATGTTTACAGGGTAATATCCGTTCTTTCCAAAATTCAAAAATTTTGCAAATATGTTTTGAAATAATCGGTTGTGCAGGATCGATTGAAGCTATTTTTTGCTAATTTCGTCTTATTAAGTAAGTTTCGTTACTGGTGAATTAAATATATTGATACAACAGCACATAAGAAATCTTAATTTATGAAGCTTATACCGTGTAAATTGCTAATTAAGTATTTTTTGGATCATTCTAAATTATATAATTTTTTATTTCGATTTGCGATATCAGCCACTCGATTTCGACCCATTTTTAATACGAATGATTCTGTTCTGTTAAATGTGACGCATAGGATTGTCTCTTTTTCGATGTTTAAAATTCATCTCGATACCTCGAATTGAATTTGAAAGAAATAAATAAACTTCACAAGATTTTCCAATATATTGCAACAAACGGTAAACGCAGTGGATAAGATTTAAGCCAATTGCACTAAAACTGAAAACTTGAACAAAGTAGGAAGAAATTTTAGCGGTGATTTGAGTGAAAACACATCATGACAGGATACAGACAAATGAAGACTATAATATTATTAAAATTGAATGTATTGAATATGTAATGATTTAGCTGTCACTGCTGTTTATTGATAAATGGATTTTTTCAGATACAAATCGATCAAATAGTGAAAAATTAAAGGCGAATGTTTTAAGAAAAAGTCTTGGTATATATCCGTATACATACCAAAGCATCAATTCATCTTTTATCGTTTGACATCAATCACACACTGAATGACACATTTATTTCATCTTTTTGTCACTTTTTTGCGATAGCATGCTCTATACTTATAAAACGAGAAAAAGAATGAAAGCGCTTTCACGACTCAATGAAAATCCAATAAAATGCTGATCACTGGTTAATGTGATACCACTTGATGGAAATAGGATGGACATAAATTTTGATAAACATAACGAAGACGACCCAACAATCACACAAAAGCATCAACTGAAGAGAGATAGAAACAAGTTAATATCAACATGTTGGTACATTTTTCATACATTCATTCTTTTCCACTTTCTCTTTTTTTCTTCATTCAATTCTGAAGACTCTATTTTGGTACTATATAAAGCCACAAATACTTATAGATACCACACCGGGTATGATGTTGATGATGATGTGGAAATTGTTAGCTTGTTGACCCATGAAAAAAGCCTTTTTCAAGTGAAAGAAGATATAAAAAGAATAAATAAATATAAAAAATACTAATATATGTAGAAGTGATCGGAATTTGGCACATTAAACATTTAAACTTATTTTTTAAAAAAAAACTAATAATAAAAATCCAATCTTTAATTTTAAAGGAATTTAAAATTCAAGCAGTTGAAAAAAGGTTAACTTTATAAAGCTTTTTAAGGAATATTATAAAAGAGTTTAAAGGTTGTTTCAACTCAAAATGAAGAAACATAAGGAAACTAATTAACACTGATTTTGATATGAAATTGAGGTGTGTGAATGTTTTGATTTGTGAAATACTTTCTTCACATTGCTTGTTAAATCTTGAGCAATACAGAAGTAGAAAGTGATGAATGGTTCTATCAACTATTACTATGTATGGGTGTATGTTTAATGATTTTGATAAATGAAATTTTCATTATGATTTTATTTTACCTTTTTTGAATATTTCTTAAAAGAAATAAGTATAATTTAATCAAGAAACCTATGTACTTTTTGGTACATATTTTTTTCGGGAAAGCATATATACCATAAAATTATTCACTTAAAGATAACTGAAAAATGCTTTGAAACAGATGATAAAAAAAGCTTGGGAAGAAATAATGAAAAATATTTTTAAAGGAAGCATTATCATTTCCTTATAACTTAGTCTGAGAACATTTTTAGCCTTACAGACATGATAAATAACATAAGGAAAATGAAAATTGGGAGGAGAATGAAGAAGGTAGATAACGGGACATAATACATTAAGTTCAAAATGAATAATGGAAGGCAAATGAAGAGCACCGAGAGAATAATTAATATTTGCTGATAAGTGTTATTAAATTATCCACAATATTATTAAGATTTCTGTAATTCTTCAAATATTCTCAACAACTACGCAATACGCGAATGTGTATGTTAAAAATTCAGAGATTACTGTAATGAGATGACAAAATACCTTTATTTCAGATAACTTTAAAAATCTATTTATAGACTTTACTGACCAATTTATTTTATGACTTAACATATAGTATCAATCTGCAAAAAAATTATTAAAATCATAAAGTTAAAATAAATCCATTTCTATACGCTTTTATTTAAGTAAATCTGTTGCTACATAAGTGAGTATATATTATTCTTCCTTTCAGTGTATGTAGGTACTTACGAATAAAAGCGTATCTTAAAAAAAACTGTTTTAGATATTTTTATTCTTTTCATTTTTTATGTTATGCTCTCCTTACAATATTTTCAACTTTAGCTGTTATTTATTTCATTTGATTATGCAATTTTTCTTTTTGGTTGATTCAACAAATAAAAAACAAACAAGAAAAATTGATTTTTAACAACATTTTTCTTTTACTCAATATTTTTTATTCCTTTTTGAATTTATTTTTTATTATTTATTGTTCTGACTGAAGAGGATTTCCTCAAAAGCTCTTAAGTAAATTCCATTATTTCAGTATCATTTAATACTTTTGGAGCTTTAAGTTGGCTTTCGTGTGACTTTTCTATATGCAAACATAAATAAAGGAATAATTTTTCTTCACATTTGAATTACATTTTGCTTAGTCCTTACTATAGCTTTTAAGGATTTTCAATACAATACTTATTTCCTTTAACTTTACTTTCTAAGTACCAAGGCTTTGATACTTAATTTCATCTAGATGAAACTTCTTTTGTTCAGATGAAAATGGATGGAAAATTCTAGCTTTCTGATTGAAATTGTGTCTTTGTATCGAATGAAAAAATTTAAAGTGTCAATGCCTTGTTATGTAAATCATAAAGATGCAGGAATGAAAAAAAAAAAAAACATTTTCTTTGCTTTAATAGAATACCCAGAAAAATATAGATGTTTTGTATAATCAATCGCCGAGAAAAGTATCCTAGGAAATCAGCATTGATGCCAAAAATTCTATTTTGTCTCTTTTTCTTTTTTCAATTGTGTGAAAATCACCACAAAATATTTTTATCTTCCAATTGAAATAGATAAAGAAATAGGTAGAAGCCAATTTAAAAATGTTTCACTCGTCCGTGGCGTGATATCAGCCCATTATTCCAAAAAATTTCATTCAATTTGAGACTGAAGATAATTTTTTAATGATATTTATTTTTATTTGCATGTGTGTTTTGTGTTTTAATAACTATAAAAAAATTCACTTTGTTTCGAAATTAATTTTTGGTCATTGATTACTCGTAACATAATCATTTTTTTAGTATACAAACAGTTATTTGTCAGCTTAATTATTATTTCTAATTTCTGGTGTATCTTTTGTAAATGTGTTTGTGTAAATGTGTTTAATGTATATTTTATATTTTATATCAAGATATGCCACATTACTTTTTTGATATATTTTTTTTTTACAGATTTTAAAGATCATTTTGGCAAAACACTGCGAAAATTAAGGTTTTAGATGAATGAGAAAGAAAAATTGTGATTTGAAATTTTGTTAGAAATTTTTAAATTTTTTGTTGCTCTTAAAATTTATTGAAAATAAAAAAAGGCAATACACAAATTAATAAATACTATGACTAGTCAACATGTTTTAGTTCCCCTCAAGAAGCTAGTTATCCTAAATTTTTGTAATAATAAAAAATGAAAGCTTCTCAGAAATTAAATTTTTGGGTTATTCTAGGTAATAAATGATTTACTTGCTTCAAAACACAACAAAATAATAACTGAATTTTTAACAATATCAATTTAAATTTTAAGACCATTAATTGTTAATGGATGATTTTTTTTTGTAAATAATTTTTGGTTACTTTTTTTGAAAATTATTTTCTGTATCATTCATTTTATTTAATTGTTTCTCAAAGAAACAGTTTATATAAGATTAGTAACATTAAGGTTGAGAATGGAAATCCTTTCGCTTTATTAGAATCAATTCCCTTTTCATGTAACAAGTTTACCATTTATTTTTCATATGTTTAATAATTTTTTTATTCGTTTCTTTTACTATAAAATTTGATTATAAATATTATTTGATGCAGAGAAAACAGAATAAACTGCCTTTGGCTAACGTTTTATTAGCATGATTTCTTGCAGTAGCCGTACTCGTTTCTATTAGTAAATCATTAACTTTTGTGTCATCATCAACAATATCATCATTGCCGTTTTCAGTATTTTCCTCTTTTAAATGCTATGGAGAAAATACCCTTAAGCTACGCAACAATGTTGCTAGTACATTTGCTAAACAATTTGCATTTAATGCTAGCTGCCCTGCACCACTTGGACCAAGCGGAACACAAACCATTTCACGAAAACTTGATGCTACATCGTGTATTTTTAATATTATATTTCTTGTTTGAAGTGGTGCCGTAGTAAATCTCACCAAATCTTGTCCAAGTTCAGTTATTCGTCTAAGGGCTGTCAAACAAGCTGTCAAATGTTCGGGGAGATTTTGCGCATTATTATCAGACATTGCAATCACTAAGAGTTTGGATGCTGTTACTAAGTTTAAAGAAACTTCAGTTAGTTCATCTTTTGCTAACTGAAACTTCTCCTCATCTATTTCTTGTCCACCACCAGCATTTTGTGCATCTGTACATAATACAGCAACTTGATCTAATTTCATTAATAATCCAGACATTGCCATACTGGTTTTCGTCATAAGTGTTGCAATATTTATAACATGGCCATTTCTATTTGCTAACTGTGGACTACCAGGTAATTGTAAATGATTGCATGACTTGCGCGAAAATTGTGGTGAACACAACACTGACAAGGGAATCTTGTCTTTATTGTCATATCCATTTGGTGATGATGCTACACAATATCCGTTCGATTGATGTCGTATAATGGCTGGTGGTGACATAACGGGATTCATTCCACTATTTATAATCGCTTGATTGAAATTAAACATTGTTCTATCTCCCTCTCTTAATGTGTTATAATGACGATGATGTAAATGTGGAGAGCCAACTGTTCGAATGGGAGATGAGTTTGTGCTACCATTTTTTAAAAATGGTATTGGACTTTTAGGTGATCCCATGGGAGAATTTGATGATGATGAAAATAAAGCTGGCTTTTGTGGAATCGATGGTAATGGTGGTTTTCGTAAGGTATCTGTTGGTGGTGGTGATTTTTCATTTATGCGTGGCGGAAGTGATGGCGGTGTGCTGTTATCTGCGGTGTTATTATATAGACTATAGGGACCGTAATTATGATTTGAATTTATTGTTGGTGGTGTTTTAACAGGAGAATTTAATCGCAATTGGAGCTTTATACTTTTTGGTGGTCTATCTGGCACTTTTCCGTTATTACAAATGTGACCATTACCTTGATTTCTCTTTGGTGGCAATTTTAATGATTCATTATCATCACTACTACTCATATTTTCATTTGTATATGTACTAGTGCCATTAACAATCGTTGGAGGTTTGGTGCAACAAGAAAACTTTACTCTACGATCCACAGATGCATAATCAAATGGATTTTTAGAACTACCATTATTGTGTCCATTATTAAACATCATTACTTTATTTTTTACATTATTTTCTGGCGTTCCGGGGCCTTGTTCCAGTGATGGTGGAATGTTCATCGGTGGTAAGCTGTGTGAATGTTCACAACAATTCATTAAACCATGATGATTATCATAGAAACTATTACAATTTTGATTTTCACGTGCATTCGATGTATGACTATTATTATTAAATAATGGTTTTGGTAACGGCACTGGCTTAAGGGGTGACGATAATGGAGATGGTTTCGTTGGTGGAATCGGTTTTACACATATTGACTTATCATTTAACGGTAATGTAGTTGGTGATGATAATGGAAATATTTTATTATTATTGCACACAGATTGAGTGGTGATGGATGTAGTTTTTGTTGAATTTGGCGGTGGTGGAATTATGAATTGGGCAATTTCTTCGGGTGTAAGTTCAACAGCAGGAGTAGTAACAATTTTTGTTGGGGGCTCAACTCTTACCTTTTTTAAAAATTCCTCCAATTCAACACCTTCTTGAGAATTTTGTCCTCCTTTTCCGTCAATATCATCAAATCCTGTTGGTGGAATACTTAATACATTATTTGGAATGTCGAGCTCATCAGGTGTTTGAGGCGGAGGTATTGATGTAAGATCAATTAAATCTGGATCTGTCTCAATCATGTCTTCACCGATTTCATAGCCATAGAGTTCTACAATCTTCTTTGCAGCTAAATCCTGTCCTGTATTATTGTCATTGGTGCTAGCTTCCTTTAACTGCCTCAAATATTCTTTAAGATTCATATCTTTTGCATCTCCTAATGAATCTGGTGAATGTAGACCAAAACTAGTTCGTATTTTTTTGAATGTTTTAGGATTTGTTAGATTTTCTAAATGCTCCAGATTGTCATTGCTATTTTGAGAAATTCCGTTCCGATGAATAGGAGAATTATTCAATGATTCTGAATCACAATCACTTGAATCATTTCCTAGTGCTTGCAAATCACTAATAATTTGGCTTAGACCATTAAGCCGCCGTTGAACTTTCGGTGTATTTGAAATTGATGACGGCGCTGTACTATTTGTGTCATTTGCTGTACTGCTACTTCCATTTGAATGATAATCAAATGGAGTGTAAATAGCATTTAAACCATTATTTATTCCATTTAAATCGTTTTTTATTGTCTCAGCGAGGAGTGTAAGTGAATCACTATGTTTCAAAATTATTGGCTCTGTTATGGGCGGTTTATATTCATTTTGTATTAATGTTGTTGGAATGGATGTATTTATATCATCGACTATCGATTGCTTATTACCCGATTGACTTTCATTATCACTCTCAATATCTACTGACGTCTCTCGCCAGTAATTTACATTTCCATTTTCTTTCATAAATCCGTTCTCATAAGTAGTGTGATTTTCATTCAAGTATTGTTGAGAGCTCTCAACCATTTCTTGCATTTCCGCTACTCGTCGTAAAACTTCCTGATTTTTTGCTTCAACAAATGTTGTCAACTTTTGTTTCGTAGAACGTTTTAGTGATTGCCTATATTGATCTTGATTTTCTAAAATTTCCATTGACACTACACTGTGCATGTCGAAGCCAAACTCATCAGACTCAGATGAGCATTGTGTTGTGTATTTTAGTATCGATGATGGTGATAAGTAGTTTTTATTTGCCATATGTTCATCGTTATTGTTATCATTATTAATATTACTATTATTGCTACTATTTGTTACGGTGCTTCCAATCGAATTCTGTTTTGAAGATGTTAGCAAAAGCTGCTTTGTTGAATGATATGGTGGTGGCATTAAAAATGCCATAATGTGAGTCGGCTTATCGTCAGGTAAATAATTCCATCCCGCCGGAATAACGTAGTGTTGCGACAGATATGGCGGAGCAACATCATCTTGATTTATTTCCTTGTCATGCTCTATGTGCGCTTCGAGCTCTTTTCCTACGTAAAAAAGTGAAAAAAAAATTAAGAAAATATAGCATAAACATATATATTTAGGAGACGTGAAACATATAAAATAAACAGGAGGTTAAAGCAGCAAAATATGATTGCTTATCATAAGAGAACTAAAACGCTTTTTTTTGAAAGAGCTTGCTATATAGCTTAAATCTATGCGACTCGAATACCCTTTTTCTTGGATTATTATTTAATCAAAACTAAATAAAATTTCCAAAAAAAACTCTAAATCTTTATCTAAAATACGATATAAAGAACAAAGAAATTCTTTAATAAACATCCATTTTATATCAAATACGTATTCTTCATGATAAATAAGTCTGTATGAGTAAGTTTGTTACTCACGTTTACTATAAAGATGTTTAAAGGCTTTATGTAAAATTGAAATGTTGATTTTTTGTTTTGCTGATTTAAAGCTCAAAGGTATGGAATAGTTTATTGTATATGGAACATATACTATGTATAAGAAATTGCGAATCTTGTGATTTACACATGTTCATTATGAAAAATTGAATTATTAAAGTAAAATTTGATTACCTGCAATCAGTCTATAATAGCCAGCCAATACAATAGCAAATTCATTAGCATCTCTATCATCCATTGAGAACGTGATAAGCTTGTCGGGCATTATGAAAACGGCAACAGAACATGAAATATCATCCTCTCGTGTAACAACGACACGTGACAATTCTTCAATAGTACATATTGATTGTGGCTATTGAGGGAAAGTATATAAATAAATGAATAAATATAATTATTTATATTTATAATTCAAAAGTATAATATTAATTATTATGTCCATGTAAGACTACTAACCCCTGCATTTTTTGACCCTGCTATTTGACTTAAACCAAATTTATGACTAACGAGAAGGACACGTTCAACACCGTCTCGTTGGTTCGTACTGAAGCATTTAGCACCTATTTAATAAATTATCAATAAACAAATAAAGTTTGTAATCAGTTTTTAACTCACCATAACTTGGTAGAGCCGATATGATATCAAGATAATGAATTTTTGCTTGCAGCTGAGTTAGAATTTTTGTCGACGAGCCCGTCATTGTAGAGTTGAGTTTTAGAAAATGTGATATTAAACGACGTAGCTCTTTCCGTTTCATTCCCTCTATTAAGGATGTAGGCACAAATCGTTCCAGTCCAAATTCTCTTCTAAATATATAAAACATCCTTCATAAATAGAATTTCTATTAAACTAAAATTTACTTACTCAACAGTTTTCACTGTCAATTTAGACGGTGATATATTATTAGCGAGTGCATGATGATGCATGTGCAGTGCAGCGAGACGTAATGCAACATCAGCTTGAAGCTCTGGGGCAAATCTTTCCTGTATAACATCATTGCAACATTGCAAAAACAAATAATCTAAAGCATTCAAGTCTTTTTGAGCTAAATCAGCTGCCGTGATTGGGACGAAAGTAACACGAAATAAGCATCGAAGTTTATGAGCACCTGGACGAGCCGCAATTCTAGCTAAAGTTTCTTGTGGATCTAATAATGTAAGTTTATTCCTTTTCAGACTTTTAACATGTTCGAGCACCAAATTAAAATGTTGACCAGCAGTAATACAAAGTTTCTCTTTTAATGATGTAACAACATCCTGTTTTTAGAAATAACAAAAATATCATGAGCTTTCAATTAATTTCTTCTTCGTTTTTATTTAAAAAATTAGGTGATAGAAATCAGTTTTCTATCGTTATCGTGCAGCTTGGATTATGTATATCCAACACTTGATGTCTAAAAAATATTAAATGCAAACGTGTAATTGATGTTAATTAAATTACCTGTACAGTTGTTGTCGAGTCATATTTGAACGATTTTGTTTGGCCATTTTCCAGAAAAACTTTTAATACATTTGCCATAGGCGGTATGAGAACATCATTCAATGAAAATGCTGAAGGCTGCAGAACAAAAAATATTATGATGATGAGAAAAAATTAGATTAAATGAGATTCATCTTGGTAAATGATTGTGGGAGGAAAGAAACCAAAATATAAGTAGTAAGGAGGTAAAAATATACTGTGGTAAAAAACTTGTGATAAATTACCGGAAACAAAGGGGAACCATTCACACAGACTGATTCAGCAAATCTCACTCGAATCGGCCTTGACTTCAGTTTATGTTTCTTTGCAGGTGATAATAGTGTTGATTTGCGTCCATTTGTGCAATAATTTAATTGCGGTTGTGTAACAATAAGTTCTACATTTGTCTCACAATTTCGTACTAATTGAATGACATGATCTCGAGGAGCCTCTTTTACATCTTCTCCATTTACCGCAAGAATTTGGTCACCCGGTTCCAACTGTCAACGAGTTTTGTAATTGTTAGATATACTGATAAATTTTATAAAACGAATTCAAATTTTACTTTTCCGACAGATGGACCACCTTCTGTGACAAATCGAACTATAACTGGCTTTTCACTTCCCGCAACGAAACCAAATCCCATAGCAATACTTCTTTGAAGCACAACGGTTCTCGGTTCAGGTGGTGTAACATCATAACCATATCGCTGTGGTCGTTCAAAAGTTGTCGTTTTATTTAAATGACTGCATTTTGATAGCCGAAAAAGGAAGAAGGAAATCATAAAGTAAAAAGAACAATGTAATCAAACTTAATACTTACTTTATGTAATAAAACTGTCCATTTCCTGATGAATTTGTTATTGCTTTTTCCCATCCAAATGGCTCTTTAACGTTTGGTCCCCAATTTTCTGCAGGCGGTAGCCAACTTGCAGTTTTTGTTATGTGACTGTAATTAAAAATAAAATTCAAAAATGCATTTAAAAAAAAAATATTTAAAGTTAGGTAAAGGAGAAAATTTTATGAACGAAATATACGAAAACTAATTCCGAGAGAAAGGTGTATCCCATGAAATTCGATCTCGAGAATTAATTTGTTATTCATTGTTTTAATGGTGCAGAAAATTGTATACAATTAAAAGTTTCAGACGGAGGTGTATAATGTGTCTTATATCTTCTAAAGCAAGATTTCATATATTCTTTAAAACAAGGAAAATAAGAAACTTAAAAAATTTAATTACAAATGAATATCATGTTGAAAATTTTATACATCAAAGGAATTTTAATTTGATTATTTTATTTTATTTAGGTACCTATATTTGGATATTTGAAATATATACTTAGAAGTTTTGATAAGAAATGTCCTCCAATTATACAATCAGCGCTTCTTGAAACTATTTCATTACAAACAATAATTTTTCTTTCATGATTTAAGCATCTAAAGCCAGACATTCTGTTGTTAAAGCGAAGCTCTATATCCAAGAATTTCTATATTTTACATTTGCTGTAATATGAAGGATTAAGATAGATAGTACTGAAAAGTTTTTGCTTAAAATGTGTAAATTTCATGTAAACTTGCGTGTATACACAAAATGTAATTTCCCTCCTTTCAACACCACATCATTTTCTTCTCATTCATTTCATCGGCATTCAATTTCAATAAAATGGATAAAAGGGTTCAGAAAATAGATTCAAAACTGAAAAGTAGAAACCAAAGTTTTCATCGTATGTCTCACACAAAAAATATCATGTTCTATCTTTCGTGAAAAGAAAAAGTTTCTCTTTTTCTTAACAAAAATATAATCTTTCCCTTTCCATCGTCTATGAACTACCACCTTCTCCACCCCATTTTCTACTACGAACAACTCATGTTAAGTAATCTTCCAAACGATTTGCTTCATGTTAAACATTCATTTTATATTTAGATGTGCTTTCATTCTGTCAATGAAAAAGCTTCAAACACACTTTGCGAGTATTTTTTTTGCTATTGAGGAATAAATTGACTGCTCAAACATGATGTTTCGGATCAGCGAAGTGTAAAATTTCTATCTAAACGACTTGAAAAATATTGAAAGAAAAAATTAAGAGAAAAGAAATTGACAGCTTGTTGCATCTTAATTCCACATTTTTAAAAGCACATCTATGTAAAATATTATATATTTGAAAAGGATTTTTAGACAAAAATACCTTCAGTAGAAGGTGTGAAAAATTGAATTGTATAATTTCCCATTTTTATTTCCGGTGCTAATTTAAGTTATTCTATTATTTTTTGCTAACATTTGTAGACTCAAAAAATTTAATTTCCTATGAGCTTTGGCTTGTTAATACTTCCTGATCATCTTTTTCAGTCTGTGTATTTTAAATTATTCCAAAAAGCTACTGACAACAATCATGTGAAAATTGTTTTAGTTACTTTTTATTTTCTACTAGAAGAAAAAACCCCACCAAAAATGTTTGGAAGATATTAATTTAAGGTAATATTTACATATTAAAACTGAACACCTGAGATCCTCAAAACTTTGTACAGGTTTTTTTAAAAACAAATCTCAAAAAGAATCACAATTCTATAAAAAAAGGTTTTCCCAATAAAAATTGGTGTTTAGGAAAAAACGGGACTTAGAAGACGGCATGAAAGAAGAACAATTTAACTAAATTATATTAAATCTAGAATAGTCCTCCACCAAGCATGGTGGGAAGAATTTAATTTAACGATTAGCCGGGCTTCTATTAAGATTTACATAAAAACAAAGAAATCTAAAAAAGTTTCACAAATCTTGGTAAATATAAAGTTTTTGCAAGGAAATTTGATTATTAAGTTTATTAAGCTTAGTGCGGAATGACAGACAGAAGGAAAAATGACTAAAATTATATTATTAATTATTAATTTTACAATTAAAGTAAATATTCATGTTTAAAAAAAAGAGAATAAGTTGTATAATGGCTGATCCTTTGTTTGGTATTTCATTTGGACCCAAAAATAATCTGCTTCCTCAAGTTCTAAAATGTATGTAATTATAGATGTAACGGAATAAAATAATCATAATCCGAAAAGGAAACGTATCTGTTTTTTTATATATATTCTCGTAGACTCCTTTTGTTTTTATACTTAAATAAATTTTAAATCAGTGTCAAATACAAAGAAGTAGGAGAAATATTCGTGACTGTTCGGTGAGAAGTTCAACAACTTTTGTAATGCGCCGTCTCCCAATTGGAAACTTCTACAAACTTCATCTTTTCCCTTCATTTTCTAGTGATTTATGTTCTTTTTTACTGATTTATGGATTTATATACTGTCTCTTACAATATTAGGGGCGAAAAAGTTTCTTGTTTCCTCGACATTTTTAAACTAAGACAGCAAATAAAAGTTTAATTTATGTGAAAATTAGACATGAATCTTTATTAAGTTTACAAAATAATTGTATTTATGAATGAAAATATTCCCTATATAAAGCTTTAAAAAGTATTTACAATTACAAAAAATATGTCTTACAAACATATCTTGTAGTTGATGATGAAAACTTGTAATTCCCTTACGCAAGCAAAATGTGTGACTTTTTTCATCCGAGATGAAATTCAATTGTGGTTCATTCTATCATTCTGTTTTGCATGAAACATCAATTTAAAATCTTATTAAATTTTACTTCATCAAGTAAGCCAACCATCTAGTAAACTATTCATGTAAAAGTGAATTAAAAAAGATAAAAGCTAAAACTAACAATGCATTAAGAGAATGTCCACAATTTAGCTTCATTATGAAATGTAAAAAAAAAACTTTTAATATGATGGCAAATAGATTGGCAAAGGGCTTTTGATAAAAAAGTTTTGGAAGAACAATATTTGAGGGAAAGTTTTTTAAGGGAACCAATTTTCTCGGAAAAGAATTTTATTAAATTTCATTGCAAATTTTTCTAATTAAGAGAGAAATTAATTAGAAATTGACAACTAATATTTGGCTTTATATATGCGGAATTCATTTTAGGAACGCATAACTTCTATCATTTATAATATTTTAAATTTCGATTTTATTCTTTTTTTTAGTTTTCCTTCCAAAAATCTTCCCTAAAAATTTTACCTTTCATAAACATTCCCTCATTTAGAAGCAAATTAAAATTATTTAAAATCCCATAAAATGAGATTAATATGAATATGGCTTGTTTGTCCATAATGAAAAGTGTATAATTTAAAAATTTAAACAATTTCAACAAATGTAAATTGCATTTTTGTTCAAGAGATTATATTTAATTAAATGAAAGTTGCATAAACAGATTTCAGGAGCTTATCATGATATGTATACTGATTTATTTAAATTTCATATCCGAGAACGTTCAAGATTCTCATAAAATTAAAAAGTTTAATAATACATTTATATCATATTTCTTATTGTTTCTTATAAAAAGTTTATTGAATGAACAACAGAAGTGTCATAAGAGTTTTAAACATTTTTTAAAGACCTATTCGTATAATATTAAGTTTTTTTGATCTCCAAATCAACACAAAAAGACGAATGAGTAATAATAATTCCGGAGTAAAGCATAAAAAGAAATTGTTGAGGGTATTCAGAACATAAAATTAAATATAAATTCTTATCATCATTCGAAAAGAGAAGAAAATGAGGAAAAGTTCTTTCAATCACACATGAATTTCCCCTCCGGACCAATTTTTGATCCGGACTTATCTCTGCTGTGTACTTTCACTTTATCACATCAGCATTAATGGTGTGATATTATGATAAAGAATTCATGTGCTCTGTTCACATATGATTTTTAAAATATATTTTTCCCATTCACATTTATGGAGAAAAGCATAAACCTCTTTATATGAACATAAAATACGAGTGAATTTCCAAAGTGACTGGGTATGTACGAGTTTTTTTATCAGACTTTTTTTTTAGCTTTATTAAAAATCAATAGTTTTATTGTTCCGTGGTACTGCAAATACCATTGCTTTATATAATTTTTTTGTGAATATTGAAGAAATGATGACTGTTTATTTATTTTTTGTTGTTTTTGTCAATAACTTCTGCTTCTGAGTTTTTGTTACCCTTGTATTTATTTGTTTTGATCAGGGAATTGTTTGTCTGGTGACAGAACTTGGAGAGAACTTAATTACAATCACAATTCTCTTTCTCTGTCTGGATTTATTAATACTTTTAAAATAAATCATTTACATTTTTTTATGTGGTTTAAAATACTCTATTTAAGCTGCACCGATTAAAAACTATTATTCGACACTGTGTTCTTGCATATTCTTACATATTTAAGGTTAGAATATTTTTATTAAAGATTGATACATTCGAAGAAAGTTCTGACATGATAGCTTTTTTCATATACGAAAGTATGCAGTCGTAAAATAACGTTTCTCTATCTTATTTTCACACTTTTTTTTTGTTTTGATTTCATTTCCTTTCCATCTCAATTATCCAACTCATTAGTATAGGGCAATAAAAAACATAAAAACCTCTCATCTGATTTTTTTTTTGCTGAATTAAGTTTGCGAAAATTCTTAATTCTGCAAATAAACAGATTTTTTCTTCCATTTTAGTTTATTCATTCGTGACATGTTGTGTCGCCCGTATCATGTTGAGCAGTCAAACATATATGAATAAAAATGAACATGAGCTTAACATTATTTTATAAGTATCTATTAAAAAGGAAGTAAATGAGGGAAAAGTTATCAGACATGTCTTTAGAATCGTAATAGGTAAAAGTTTTTAATTATTTTCTTTCATGCACGTGAGGTAAAGTGAAGTTTTACGAGCTGTTGTATTATATATCAGCCTATAAGAGTCGTTTCTTTAAAGTAATATTGTAATATTGTACTAATGTAGAAAATTGTGTGATTAGTTCTAAAATATCGCGTGATATTTCGACACAGACATTTAGCTTATTTTTCTCAATTACTGACAGCCTTTTTTAACGTGCTATATTTCCCTTTGTAATTTTATATGTATGCTTACAGAAGTATTTATAAAGTACATTAGTAAAGGAGAAGGAAAATGTCTAAAAAATCAATATTGTCTGCTGCGGTTGTTTTTCTTTCCTATTTATAAAAATATACAAAGCTACTTTTTGCCAGGTAAAAAAAATTCAGGGTGTACAATTTCTCTCATTGATTTTTTTTTTCATTTCCCAATTTCGATGCAATGTATGTACAGCTAAATAAAGTAAATTTACGTCAACAGTCCTTTGTTTATGATTACTCAATACCCATTCACATTTTAAAGATTGTCTTTTCTCTGCAGAAGTGTAGTTACAGATTTATTAATTTAGTTTTCGAAAAAAGCTTGAGTGATTTATCCAACAAAGTTTTTTTTTTTGAAAAATCATGAAAGGAATTATCAGGATTAAATAGATACTCTATACTGAATTCTTGGAGATAGCAGAAGTTTTTATGCAATAATCCACTTATTTTTAGAATTATTCGGAAAGCTTTCGAATGAAATAAATAAAAAGAATACTAACTTGCAGTAATATAGTCTCGCATCTTTGGCTGTATGAACTGTATATCCTTCCTTGAGTTGCTCCTGTATATTTTCTAAATAACCATTTACATCCCGAATAGGCGGTGTCGATGAGGCACTGGAGGATGATGTGATTGATGATGGCGCTGTTGGATGATGTAATGGCAATGATGTATTACTAATGGCTGTAGCGGTTGCTGTATTTGTGCTTGATGATATTGTCGACGATGACGAGGAATTACTACCATTGAGTGATGCCGGTCCAGTTTGAAGTAGCATCATGCAACTCACAACAAATGTTGATGAAATGTAACCGTAATTGTTTCTACTGGCCTCGTCTACACTCGTTCTGTATACATATTTTAATTATTTATGTTAATGTTTTGTTTGACGTATATGAAAATAAAAAGGATAAAAAAAAATGAAAATTTTCATGAGCATAGGAAAAGAAGTATTACATAAAAGCCAAGAGTGAATAGGGTTTAAGCTTAAAATATGAAAAGGAAAATTAATATTCATGCAATAGTATTACATGCCCATTATTCTTACTCTATGTTGCACAGTTTGTTATGATGTTTCCATCAAAACTTACACATACACATACAAGTAAAACATTCATCACAATTTCTCATCCATTTATCTTTTTACCCATGGTACTGACTGCGAAAATTCTCGAAACATATGCAAATGAATTTCATGTCCAAAAATTATCTATGATATACACAGCATGCAAATTTTATCAAAAATCGGACGAATGAAACCCACCCACATAATTTCAGTCTTCATCCACTTATATTTTTTTGACAGAATATGTATTAGATTTTCTATTTTTTTTTTGCTTATTTAATCCTGAATACTTTAAATTAATTTGTGTCAGTTCATGCCATAATATTTACAATAAATAACATTTTCATTAGCGAAGTTAATACATTTTTCAAATTATTATTTAATTAATTATATTTTAAAATATCCTCTTCAAACATTATGAAATGTTTGTTTTATATACAAAAATCAATGCTATGGAAATAAATTTAAATAACTATTTGTCTTGTTTCAAAATATATAAGAAATTTAATTAGGTAAGAGTTTATTATAAAATATACCAAAATGTTTTTCCACGACGTCAATTTCGACCCATAACTACCATGGAGTTTTTTTTTTGGCTATTTAAAAATTTCTATGTCAATATGCAGTTAAAGAGCACTTTTGTATATAATAATGGAATAGAATTGAAAATTAAAATAATTTATAGCAATCAAATAAGTTCTGAGGAGAAAACAAGAGGATCAATTGAAAACATCATGTTTATTATTATGCTCTCGCCAGAAGCTTTTTGTTGTTTTTACATGGAAAGGGACGATTTATGTATAGAAAATAAAGCAAAAGTAAGTTTACTACGAGAAATGGGCGGCAGAAGGGTATGTTCAATGTAATTATGAGAAATTGGCTCTGAGGGAAAATCAATTTAGCATTGTTTGTAAAAGGACTTATATCTAAGGTTTTCATATGAATACGTATAGAAATAACTTAATTCTCCATCTATGTATAAGGGAATATTCTTTTATTTCATACAGCCATAACAAATTTTTTTTTAAAATCAAAACAATAAAGTTCTGAAAAAATCTGAAAAATGTCCTCTGATTCTACTTTTTTGTACTAAGTGAATGCTCGCCAAGAGAATTGAATAAAATAATTAAATAATAAATAGGTACCATATCTATGTTTGAGAAAATTAATAGCAAATTAAAATTGTTTAGTAATTTGTTGTCAAAGTATTAGGTATGCATACTTGAGAAATTTCCATTTAATGTCGTAGGTTGCTGATACTTTACTGATGCTCTTTAATATCTTATTAGAATTAATGAAAATTGATTGTATATAATATTTATAGGAACTTAACTTTTTATTGCTATCGAGTTCTTAATTGGGCAGTAATAAAATTATTTAGGTAGTTGCTAAGAGACATACATCTACATGTTTTGTTTGTCTGTATGGTTTTTGTTTCGGTCCGATTACTTTCATTAAAGAAAAACTTTTTTTTCCAATTTTCCTAAATCAATTATTTTATTAGTTTCAGCTTGATCAATTAATCTGAGATGACATATAAAAATGCATATTAGTAAATTAAAAACTTTGAAGTGATGTTTTAAAAAATTTCTATAAATATGTAGAAGACAGATAAATTAATAAAACATTTCCTCCATACTGCACGAAAATTCTTTTAGTTGAATTGTTTTTTTGAAATAAATTTGTAAAAATTAGGATATTTGTCGTGGTAAATATATAAAATTGAAAACCATTCATACTTTTGCCTCAAATCAATTTCATTGACAGTTTAAACTCCAAATTATGAATAAAATCAAGTCTTTATTAATGTCAAATTTGAACATCAGAATTTCGTAGATGTCGAATTTATCTGTTTTTGACACATTTAAATCACTCATCTTAATAATTCACTCAATTACCAAAATTGTAGAAGCTATACATCTAATCTACTTCTAATATTCACTCAGCACTCAATGTCACGCGCACATAAAAATTGCTATCAACATGCGTCAAAATAGAAGTAAAGATATTTATGGCGCTCCATTCTGTATAGAACTTGACGATAAATAAATATCAATTTTAATCAGAACGCTTAATTTTCAAAATGTTTTATTGGGAAATATATTTTTTATGTTTATTGGCATTTAGTGAAAAGTTTAATATATTTGAGTGTATAAGTTCAATCTATCTTAAATTGAATTGATGTTCTTGTGGTTTAAATATAGATAAATAGCACATAGAAAAGAGGTTAAACGAAATTATTATCATTAGGTTGGTTAATATAATCCATAAAAATGAAGTCGCTATTTGATTCACGTTTTGTTTTTCAGATTGTTGGAAATTTTATATAGAAATGCGGGTGATAGAGAAAAGAAAAACGATTTTATTCCTATTTGATTAGAATTTATTACATATACAGCACCCCATAATCTGCTTCTTTATTTCGTATAATTCAATGGATGCTCTTTGTATTTATAAATTTATACCTTTTTCTATTATTTTTATATGCATTAATATTATTTATTTTATTATGTTAATTACATATGTATTTCCGTATAACAATATGTAATGTAATTTCTTATATATATAATCAAATGTGAAACTAGGAGGACTTTATCTCACAAATGTGCTTTTTTCACGTTATGCTTTCCAAAATATTTATTTTTGCACGTGGTTTAAAAATATCAAGGCCATTTTCATTTCATGTTCCTTTATATTCTTTCAATTATTTTCTTTTTTCTGTTTATCGATACTCATTTCAACTAAAGTTTAGCCACTAGTTGATAAAATCCTTACTGTAAGCTTTTGTTCGCATTTTGTTCAAATTTTTACAGCTTATGTTTTTTGATGTCCTAACTTATTAAAGCTTATGTTTTTTTGCTGAATATTTTGTAAATTTTGATCATGTTTTATTACATTTAAGTACAAACGTTTCTTAAATTGCTTAAAAAATTTTCATCTTTATTTGCATGCAATTAAACTTTTAAATGTGTATTTCCAAAAAGAGGAAATGAAATAAACACAGAGACAAATTTCTCATGTTGTGTTCCCACATTCTTGCAACGATACGTACGAAGTATTTTTTGCTTAGATATTTAACCGACATATGCTTAGCTAAACAAATTTATTTATTTTATTAATATAATGCGAAATTTTCAAAATTTTTGTTTATATGTTGTTTCTATCTTCGGTGTTGTTATAAGTGTTGAAATGTTTATTTTAGAGAGAAAAAAAAATTATACTTAATGCGTGGTGTGTTGACATGAGTACATAAGCCTAATTTAAGTGGTTTGTTTACTGGGAAAAATCTATGAATATATATTAAATTTTCTATAACAATACGAAATCGTGATATTTTGGAACTATGAGCTTTTGAAGTTTCGCATCCCTTTTCATTAAAAAGAAAATTTTGTTGAAACATGCCAGGATTTTGAACATATAACGATGTCAAAGATCTAAATTTTACACTCCCTTTCATTAAATTAAATCAGTTTTCTGAGTGAAAAAGTTACCCTCCTTAAAAAAAGTTCAATCTCTTTTACATTTTATACTCTAATTATTTGCAGCAAAATTCTAAATTAGAAAAACCAACAACCAGAAAAGTTATTTTGTTGTATGTTTTTATATTGAACAATTTCTTTTAAAATCTGATTCACAAATTGTATACATAGGAAAAACAGCAATGAAGAAATGCTGATGTCAACGATGATGATAGTGATAACATAAAGTCTTTCTTTTTTCAATTTTCCATTTGTTCAGTGTCAGTAACATTTTTCCATCTCTTTTTAATTTTTTTTCTTCTTGTAATTAAATGAACATTTTTTTTGCCACTTTTCATTCTATAGCCCGACGTGTAGAAGCAGTGTCATAGTGACAACGAAATGTCATGATGATAAGGAACAATCTGATTTAAACAAATTCAATTAGAATAAAAAAAGAGAATCTCAATAAAAATTATTTAGGAAGAAGTGAAAATAAGAGTTTTTCAATGTCTTTTTAATTCATATCTTAGTTGAGAATATTTAATTCAGAATTTAGGCAAATAAATATTTATTTCAATTGCGTCTGAAGTTTTTATTTTTCATGAAAAGAAAAACTACAATTTTTTTTATAAAACAAAAATTAGAATATATGGAATGTCACATGCTGCTTGATAGATTCAAGTCAATGTCAAGAATAATAATTCATGCAAAGTAGATGGAGAAAGTTAAAAAGAAAAGAAAGCAATTAATTTTATTTTTTTTTTTGCTTTCAAAACTTTTCCTTTCAAATTTGAGGAAGAAGAAATTAAAAAATAATCTTATTTCGGCAAATGAATTTTATTTTATTTTTCTTTTCAATCCCTTTTTATTTTTACGTTCTTTTTCTGTGACTGTGTTTATTTGAAATATGATATATGTCGGTATATGGAAAATGTATGTCTTGTGAGAATTGAAAAGAAAACTTCGTTTATATGAATGTTTATGTCTGATAAAATAAGACCATAAAATATATCCATCGACCATAAATCACATACATTGGTATTTGATTACTCAAGGAAATTTTTGCACTTAATGTTATAGCAAAGCTAGTATTTATTGTCCTGTATTACTCATTATTATTAGATTGAATACATCTTTAAAATTCATGTTTATTTGAAGGCAAAAACTTTTAATTTTGAAATAGTCTAAAAATATTATTACTATAAAGTTACTTGATTAAAGTTTTTGTACTTGCCGTATAAACGTCTGCCTATTCTGTCTTATTTACATGCTTCCTAAAGGTCGTTTATTGATTTAATTTGTAAACATGAGATATTGATATTTTTATTAAATATGTCAGCAAATATTCATCAAGGTCTTTCTAGGTCGCACAAACAATTAAAGTAACGATGATAAGCATGATTGAAAACGTTGTTATGAATTATATAGATCAAACTATTCTAATTCTACTTCAATCATGAAGGGAAAATATTGATTTAATATTGATATTTAAGTTTAGTTCGAATCTGTTCGAATAAACTTGTCATACAGCAAAAATAATGTTAAGAACAAAATCTACGACTAATAAAAATTTTACCAAAAGATTTAGTGAGAATCAAGATCATCATCTCCATAATGGACAGAAAAATGAGAGCAAGTAAATTATTATTATTGATTTATCAAGAAACTACTTGTACGCAAAATATGGACAAAATTTGTCATTTAGCCTACTTTTTGAATTCATCTTAATGAATGTTCACGGAAAAATTACCTTTCATTTCTCCGAAGTTTTCTTTCTTTAGAAAAATACAGAGTTAAGTTTCATTGGAAATTCATTTTGAAAGCAAGTGGACAAATATATTGTTTTGGTATTTTATTTTATTAATAATATAACTTTAGTGACGTTTTCACTTTAACATCGATTTTGGAAATACGATTAAATTTTTTGAAAATATCAAGAGCTTAAAGGACTTAGTTTATGACTGATTTTGCCATTATATTCTATAAAAATTATGTTCTACTTCCTTAATTAATCTGAATCGAATTATTTGTATTTGTGAAAAGGCCTCTAAAGGAGGTTACCATGGTAGGGAGATTAACTGAGATTTTATTTCCGTTTTGCAAAAATTAATGAATAAATTTTCTTAAACTTCAGTTTCCATTTTGTAACAGTTATAAAAATAGCTTTCAAATTATAAAATTTACGCGTTGTAAGTTATATTAAGAAGAAATTCTTTCACTTCCTTTACTCTTTCCTCTTAATGGCCTAAAATTATTTATAGCGCATAAAAAATCACTAGACAGAAACAAAACCGAAAACGTTGAAAGATTTGTTTATGATAGAACCGAATAAAGGAGAGTTTTTGATCATAATATCAAAATGTAATAAGCATACGAACAAGATGATGAAATTATAAGTATGACACACGATCACGTTAATCTATCAAGCGTCTAAAATTAATTTTGCTTATTTAGTGAAACAGATCAAGGGAAAAATGAAGTAAATAAGAAAAAAACTTAATTAATCTCAACACAAAATGACTTTAGTACTTAAAGACCTAGTATTTGATTACCAAATCAAAGTATGTTGATACAGTTTTATGTATAATGTTCATGAAATAAGAGATTAATTAATTGTATTACAAAGTGCTATTAATTTTATAAGAAGGATGCAAATGTTACTAAAGATTATTTTTTATTTGTGAAGGAGTGCTGTTGGATGCTATAACTAATTTTGATTCATTGATATATTCAATTTAATAATATTCAGCAGAATATTTTTTTAAGATCGTACTGGAACCTTGAATTATAAACAAAAAAATCATATGTATCCTACAGACAGATATATTTAGAGCGTACGTAATTATTTTATACTTCATAAGTAAATCAATAACTTGTAAAATACGACATATTCTAAATAATTATGCTGGAATTATTCGCAATTATTCATTAGGTTAAATCTACAGATAAAGTGCACTGAAATTTTTCGATACAAAAATTTTTAACAGTGTAAACAAATTTTTAAGTTCTTTTTTCTCTAAATCTGTTTGCTTAAAGGTTATCGTGACCAGGAATTTCGATTAAGATTTCAATTACTATTGTGTTGCTCTCATTATTTAAAGACAAAAGTGTCTAGTTCCTTTTAAAATCGAAATTAAATTTTGTAAACAAACGAAAATTGTTTTGCAATAATGAGTTGAAATATTAACCGAGAAACGCTATTTTTGATTAAATTCTCATTAACTAGACATGTTTAACAAGCATAATGAGCATAAAAATGAAACATATAACAGCGGAAATTGACCAAATTAGTTTTCTGTTATCAAACATTTGTCTAAATTTAGAAAAATTGAAAATGAAAAAAGGGTAATTTTTATCTATTAACCGAGAAACATTTTTAAATTGAAATAACTCTTTAACTAAAGCTTGAAATTAGCTGATTACTACTTAAAATGATAGATACTATATTTCTATTTATGTTAAAGATCAAAATGCATATGTAAAGCACTTAATTTTGAAAAATTTTGAGAAAAAGAAAATCAAGTCGAAAAAGTCTTCGGTAGATTTAACCATTAGTCAAATACTGATTATTGCTTATAATATGCGCTAAAGTCATCCGATCCATTCATTTTTTCACTTAAAAGAAATGCAATTAATAATTGTTGTCAATTACGTAAATTTTTGGTTTATTTGTACCACGATAAATCTGATTAAATCGTGATTAAATTTTTCCTTCTTTTGGATCTTCCGACGAGCAACATACACAAGCACGATTTAGTGCGGTAACAATAATATATTATATTCATGATGCAATCGAAAAATGAGAGAGAAATCTTAACAAAAATAAAATGAGTTTTTATTACTATGCAGCATTGAATAGTATCACACGATGACGCATTACTTGTGACTGTGAGATTTTTTTTCCTCCTTATGTTTCTGAGGCATTTTTACAACCACTTTCATCTGAGCTATTAAAACTTAAACAAATTTTATTCTCCGTCAAAAATATGTCGCAATGTGTGACCAAATTACAAAGATTGCATTCAAAATTTGAACATGAAAGAGTAAAAAAATAATAGAAAATTTGAATGGGATTATAATATTGATCATAAATGAATAGAGAGGAGAGAGAATCAAATAAGTACATATTTTTTATTCACACATATTGAAAAGGTTTTAACTTATGAAGCAAAGAATGTAGGTCAAATCCATTTCTTTTTTGTGTTTGTGTTTATATTTTGTCGTGCGAATGCTCTAACTTAATGTTTTTTTTCTTCATCAACGACCAAAGCTACAGTAGAAAATTTTGTTTAGTTGTTGTAAAATACATGATATCATACAAAAATATCAGATTCAGGTTTTACATATATTGGTCTTCAAATATTTTTGCTTCTGTATTTTTTTTTTTTTTCATTTAATATTTTATGTTCAGCAGCACGTGGACTGTGAAAAATGCTTGTGCAAAAAATGTATATGTTTCTAAATAAAATATAGAAAAAAACAAAAAAAAAGAGATTGAATCAAAGAAAAAAAGTAATAAGAACCAGAATGAACAATAATCTGAGCAATCAAAAACACATGTTGAAACCTTCATGGTCAATTTGATTCATTTTTGTGGCTTGGGTAACTAGTTCGTGCCTATAAATTTCACCCTTTTGCTATATTTGGTTCTGATTTGTTCATTTTTTGTGTAGTAGCATATTTCCTTGTTGGTTGTGACTGTTTCCATAAAATTAATCAATCATTCATTTGAAAAAGTATTTCTTGCAGTTTATTCTAAGTAATTGATATTTTATGCTTTAATATAGATTATTCAAAGTCAAATATTGATTTACAAAAACATAAATGTTTAGCATGAAAAACTTAAAAAAAAAATTGTTTTTGCATGGTGACAGCAGTATGGTTAAAATAATTTCCTTATTAAGCTACAGGTAACATCCTTTACAATTTGAATTAAATTAATGTTCGAATGAATTCTGGAATTTTTATTTTTCATTCGATTTTTGTACACTTTTAATGGGGGAGGATGAATATCAAAAAAAAAGTAAGATAAAGATGATGAGAAATTTTATTAAATTAAAAGATATTGAATGATGAGCGTCCCAACTGATGGATTTATGATGACAGAAATTCTGATGTCTATAAAACTCATCAACGCGAAAATGAAATATATATGTATATACATTTTCCATCTCAGGAAAATTTCCTCGCATATTTTATAATATTCACTAAAGATAGGAGAACTTTATTTGAGCATCTATGTTTTTCTATTTTTAGGACCTGAAAATACTTAATTTGTGTTAATGTGATTTCTTATGAAGCGTTACATCAAGATGTATTTTTATGGTGTAAAATATATGTTTCCCTGTGCTACACACAAAATTTGGCTGCTGTGCCCATGAAATATTAAAGTTTGGAAATCAATCGACTCGTATGACGAAGCATTTCTCATCTCTTTTTTCTCAAATCAGACTTTTGCCACTATTTTAGTAATATCATTAGATGTAATGTTACACAATAACACTACTGGCTTTTGTTGAGCTTAAAAATACCAAATTTTTCTATAATAATAATAATTTACCAGAAATGACGATGATGATAATGATGATGATGGAAAAGCAGAAGGGATGAAAAGTTGAATGAAATTATTCAATTAGCGACAATGATAATTAATTATGTCACATTTTCATAATTTTTTGTTCCTTTCCTTCATTAGAATCTGTCTAAAAAGGGGCTTAATTTCATGGAAATATGATTACGACAAATGGATGAATCTTCAAATTTTCAAGAAATATCATAAACAAAGGGTAAATTTACACACAATGGTCAGAGACGGTTTTGATAAATGAATGGATAATGTAAGAAGAGGAATCAATGAAAAAATACAGAAGAAGACATCATGCTGTCAGAAATTCCTCAAATCAATAAAATTAAAGGGAAATTTTTAATCGATTTGTACTTTATGTGTTGTTTTCACTTAAATATTAATTTATTATTACTTCCCATTAGACATGATTTATTATTCTGTTATCTTAATCTCAATCTTTTACCTTACCAAAAAGTAAGAAGAAATTTTTAACACCTTTTAAACATTAAATCGTGTTATTCATTCAATTACAACAGCTGTAAATTTCGATAACAAGTTCCGTTTTTTTCAGAATCTTTAATTTCGAACCCTTTTTTCACCTAATGTATTTAATGGCATAGGATGAAAATGTAACAAAAACATCTTACCAAACGAATCAAATGGTTTAAAGCCAGGAATAAGCATCAATTTGTTTCAACATTCATCAATATACAAAAGTAGACAAGAATTTGTATTGTTTAGTAACAAAAAGAATGGGAAAGGAAAAGAAAAAGAAGAACAAACTTAATTTACATTCAAGGCATGCAACACGACACACCAAAACCATAAACAGTAAAGTTCCATTGGGACAAGTAAAAGTAGCAACAATTTACGACAAAATATGAACATACTTCAAAGTAAAAGAAAAGCTGAATGTAAAGAGAGAAACGCGACAAAAGAAGACAATTTTAAACAAACAACATCTGACAACAACAAATAGAGAACCATAAGAAAGATGACAAAAAATTATTCCAAGAGAAGCCAAAAAAGATTCCGAAAAAACTAATAAAGATCTACATTACAATTTCGGTGATGATAGCTATGATTCTGTACACTAAAGGATTCCGAATTAATGTATACATGAAATATCGAAGATAATTAAATTGGAAGAGAAGCACTTCAGTTCAGTATTCTTTTAATTAGACATGCTAATATTTTTTTTTTCAATACCCAAACATTGTAAACTTGTGTCATTAATCTTTGATTTGTTGGTGTCAAGAAAAGGTTTCAATTAGTATACATCAATATTCGTGTATGTTCAATGTAAGATTATGGCACAACTGATTAGATGAATTATAAATGAATATGTTTGTTTTCTTCATCTTTTTTTCTTATTCTATTGTGAAAAATAAAGAGAGAATAAAAATAGAAACGGAGAAAAATGAGAGCATGGAAAGGCTAATGATTCACTCAAGATTGTATAAGATACAAAAATGTTGACTTGTCCATACAATTTTATTCTTATTATCTTTCAGTTCTTTTCTAGTTTTTTGTGGTATATTAAACGACTTAGCCATCTCTATTGTATGCTATATATTAAATGTTATGAAAGCTAATATTGAAATGAAGATTGTAGTTTTTAAGCGAGATCAATCTTTATGTATAATCAATGAACTTTAAGACCTAACTAAAACTTTGCATTTTCTATTTTTCTTATATTTCGATACATTTTTAAGAACTAATTTTTTTGAAAACTTTAATAAATTAATCAAAACTCGCCGCTCGTCTCATAGATTTTTTTGAAATTTTTGGATGAATTATTCAGCGTCAGCGACATCTAATTAAAGGTTTGCGATATCAAGATTGAGAGATCAAGTTTAAAAGAACCTTTCTTATCAATAAAGAATCAAGAAAGAATGATTTTTCAAATGTTTTTATAGCAATTTTGAATTTTAAAGTTTGAAAGGTTGTGGATGAGAAGTTTGAATTCTAAAATTGACAATCTAAAGCAAATTGCTGAGCAAAATTTTATAAAAAATTGATAAAAAAAATCAGTAAAATCAAAAAAGATCAGGATTATTTCAAGTTCAAAACAAATTCAATTTGTAAACCTGATAAGAAAGACAATGAGCGACGAATATTGGTTTGGAAATTAAAATATTGACATATCTTTCTATTCGATTCATTTTCTTTCGTTTATATTTTTTTACAAATCTTTTATTGCCATTGTGGATTATGGATTTTATTTCAACCATTTAGATGTATTTTTATTTTATTCTAAATGAAAATAAGAAAAGAACACATCTGTAAATTGTTGAGGATTATAGGTATGAATTCGTACATAACAGATTGTACTACGTTCCGTCGTGAACCATATACTCTGCTGTATTATTGTACCAACTGTATTATTACTTTTTCCCCTTTCTTAACTTTTTCATCTCAAACTTTTTGAACCTTTCTTACTCATTCAAAATTTTATTTCTCTACATCTCCATCTTCATTCTTGCTTGCCTCTGGAGCAATTCAAAATATTCTCTGTAGAGAGCTTTCTTCATTTCCTTATTATCATCTTCAACACCCTTACTTTAAGAAATTCTATGTGCCAAGACTTAAATTATTCCGCTTTTTATTTCAAATTATCTTACAAATGGCATCAAGACATTCATCGCACATAATAAATTTTTTATGTGTATATTATTGAGCTTCTTTAATATTCCATAGCAGACAAAGTAGAATGATATTTCCAAAACCATACGGAAAAGACACGAAAAAACTTTTAAATGTCCATTAGAGGTTGAATCATTGTCTAAATATTTTAAATTTGACCTTTTAAAAATTGTTACATTGCAATGCATAGCTTTATATCGATTTTGAGTCGCATCAAATGATTCAGTTGATTTAATTGCGTAATGATATTTTTTTAACAAGACATTGCAATGAATAAACTTTATGATGCTCCTATTGTTTTATCAAATTAATATACGTTTTATTGACCATGATGATACAACATTGATCATGAAATCAAGTGAATTCAGCTACTCATTTAAATACCTAAGCATTTCATTTCCAATTTATAAAAATCTAAGAAAACGAAAGAAATAACAATTAGAATCATTGACAGCATAATTATCTTGACTGTTGCAAATATGTTTGGATTATTAGGTTTAAGTATGTATGTAGAAATAATCTCACAGTTTGTGTACAATGTAAATATTAAAATTCATAAAAGTTAATGTTTTGTATAATTGTGGGAACTTCAAAACTCAATGGACTTTTTCGGATTATGAGCCAAACTATATTTCTTCTTCTTCCTTTGTTGCGTTTGAATGACGTTTATATATTTTGTAAGAGAACAATGACTAAAACTCGACAGACTTGACTTTATTGAAGAACTTCATACCTAGGAAAAATAATGTAATACATTACATAAGAAACCCCTGTCTGGTAGTGCTTTCGACATTTTTATGGGAATACATAAATCGAAGCCAATTTTAAGTCTCTTTCTGGCTTCGTTTTAAAGTGCTTTTTCAATTGCACAAGTTTTTATTTAGCTTGTATAAAAGAAAGGATTGTTTTTTTTTCTTTTATTCCTTCATCCTTTGTATTTTTACCTTCTACGTGAAAAAACAACAACAAAACAAACTTTTTCCTTCCGTTGCTTGAACAATAATAAAAAGCATTTTAGAACAACGAGAAATAAGTAGAACATTTAACTTATAAAACACAAAGTTTTAGAGAAGCAAAGAGATTTAATTATGTCATAATTAAAATGTCTCCCGTTTTACTGAGTTATTTTCGTTACGTCTAATGGAGCAGCAACATTGTCTAATTATCCTAAGAATGAGTACATAGTCAGTGACGATTTAAAGTGTTAATTATACTGTCTTTAGATGAGAGTAATTGAACTAATTATGATACTTTTTATTGTTCGGCCTCAATGTATAAACACTCTTGCTTTCAGTGTAAGATAAAGCTGTTGTAATTGTTACTGTCGTCTGGAATGTCTAATGCTAATATAATTTCCCGCGCTTGAAAAAGTTATTATTGTTACTGTTGAGCGAGCGAAAAAAAAACAGAGATTTGTTATTCAGAATTTCAGCTATGCTTTTAACATTTCATAACATTTGAACGGGAAATTATGTGATGTTACTCTGACGAAAGTAAGTCGCATATTTTTTCTATGCGTTAAATCTGTGTCTACAAGGTAATTAACTTTCACATTAGGTCACGTGGGAAATTTCAAAGAAATTTTTTGAAACATTATGAAATACTTTTTGTGGCTGTAACTCTAAATTTAAATGCATTTTGTCAATTCGAAAATACTTCTTTCTTTACATAATCATACAACTCGATTTGAGTAATTGCGCTTAGTTGTGAACCAACCGTCTTCGTAGGCAAAAAAGTATTAAATGTCATGTATGTAATTCATAATTGCAATAAGAATTATATTCCAAGGATCATAAAAGTGTTTCAGAAAATCTATCAAAAGTCTCATTTTCTTGAGTCACATAAAATGAAAGAAAGCTTTCTTTCGTGTTCGTGATTGAATATTAATTTATCATTAAATAGAAATAGATTAATAGTTCTATAAATTGTAACCCAATTGGAAAATTGAATAATTGAAATTTAAAAAAATAACTCTTTCAAGTTTCAAAAGGTTGAGGAACTATCAATATAAATAACCAATTTTAGGACTTATTATAAACGAAGAAAAAAAAATCTATTCATATATCATGTGTACATAAAACTAAAAGAAATAAATGAATTTGCCCTTAATCGGACATACATGACGGAATGCATCAACTTTCTGTTCTTCGACCTTATCGGATTGAATAATTTAAAATGAAGGATAAAAAAAAGAAAGCAAAAGCGTAAATCGAAATATTTTCGCATTGTTCATGCGAAGTATGTAAGGTACATACATTCGTTAAGAAAAACGGATGAAATTGTAGCAGTAAAATACTTAGGTATTTTTATTCATCATCTGTTAATGACAATATTGCCATAAACAATTAAATGGCCGTAAAAGTAACAAGATAGATGTAAAGACAAATTTAACTAAGTAAATGAAAATTGAGCAAAGGAGGAGATGTAATATAAAACGCATAAGTGAAAAACACTAGCATGACTTCGACATGTTTACTTTTTACCGTTACTGCTTTCGCGTACTGTCATTTTTTTATTTCAACATTTACTTTCCAAGTGCTGTTTTGGGCAAACAAGTTAAATATGACTTGAGTATTTTGAGTTGGTAGCATTATACTTTAAGTTATTGAGACATGTTGGTATTGCAATAAGTAGATAAATAATCTGTTCCAATTAATATGTTGGATTGAATAAATATTTAAATATATTATGGCAAACACAATTTTTTTTGTGATTTATTTAGTGATGGTTAAATTGATGTACAATTCAGAACATGGCATTATGTTAATCTAAAACATGGTTACATAACATCTTTACTATTGACATTTTCGATCAGTTTTGCATAGTAAAACTGAGCAAAACATAAATTGGATTAATAATGGGTATAAATAAGCTTGCAACGAAATTTAAGATTAATATAAATCCAAAAGTTAGATTCAATGTTGTTTGGATATTTTATAAAATATTTTCTCATTTTTCGATACTCACCTCTATTACTATAAGTTAAATCCACTTTGAAATATTTTTACTGTTCTTCTATTTTTAAATCCAATTATTTATTCCATAATAAAATTTTTGGTGACGATTATTTGATCTCAATCTTTTAAAAAATTTCCTTTATTGATTTTATTGTATCAAGTCACATTTTTCTTCTCACATTTTTCTTTTATTTTGGTTGTTTCAAACATAAATCACTATCATGATTTCATTTTTCTTTTCCTTTTTCTGTAATGTGGTAAAATTTTTTTTTCTTTCCTTTTTCAATTCACACTTCAATTAAGGATATTAAAACTGATTTTTTTTTCTATTTTCACAGTTCTCCTTTCGTCTTTACTTACAGAAAAATCTATTTTCTCCTTTTCTATTATGTATATAGATTTGTTCTCTAATGATGACGACTACAAAAAATTATTTTTCTTTCTTTTCTCCGTTTATTTCCCATTCACTTTGAAAGAAAATTTTTCTTCTCTTTTTCATTTTCAATCATCATTGAACACCGATATTCCATTTATGAGCTTCTGTGCGACAAAATAAATTTTTTTTTCATTCTGCTACTCTATATGAATGAATGAGAAAGAAAGGAAGAAAAAGTACACAGATTTTATTTTAAAACCATTTCTCTCAATATCGACATCAATATTGAATGTCAGAGATTTACGAGCGGATAACAGCCTTTTGGAACGCACACAACCACCATTCATTGCTTTGCGCATTTAAGCTATGTATATTCTAAAAAATTATCAAGAAATTTGTGCACATATGAACGGATAAAAAATAGTGGGTTTTGTTAGGATTTCTCGTAGTAAATTAATGAAGAAATAAATGATAATAGATTTTTGGATTGTTCCCTTGATTTTATGCCACAATTAGAAAAAACGGTTTGGTTATGGACATTAAAAAATTCTCCTTTAATTATTGCCATTTGAATTGAAAGGCAGATAATTTGAATTTAATCGCGAATTTTTCAAGAAAACTAACTTGTTCATAGAAAGATAGAAAATATTTTAAACCGCTGTTTGTGGTATGTTCAATATGGAATCAACTTATTGTGTACAATATATGAGTATACAAATAAAGCAACCAAGTTGTTAACAAGAAAAGAAAAAAATATATATTCATTACATGACGCAATTTTACATCTATAAATTCCTCATAGCTTTAATACTGTCGACGTCGTTTATATACAGTGTACTTATGGAATCATGTAAATATTTACAGTGAAAGCTTTTTGGCAAATGCAAAAAATCCATGTACGCGGGATGAGATACGAAAAATCATTACGATTGTGGGTGTATGAAAATGATGATGAAGTTATTGTCTATGCATGCGTGTTCAATACCAAATTGAAAAATAAATAAATCGTCAGTGAATCATCACTAATCAGTTTGTGACAGCCATAAAATCTGCAACATGGACGCCAAAGGAATTTCTTTATTATTTTTCCGAACACATATGTGTATTAAAGGAAGTAGGAAGATATGAGAAATCATCTCGTTCCTGTTTTAGCTATAAGCATTAATTCAGATAATATATTAAATGAGTAGGCGTAAGATTAAAACAAGAATGATGGGTACGAATGAATTGTACATGAAACAACACCTGGTACTTTTTTATAAATGTTCCAAAAAGTTTATGAAAAAGCAACAGCAACCATGAAGTGTAATGAGAAATTCAAAATATTACAATAAGATTTTTATGAAAATTACAAATTCATTTGCGTCAGACTTGCTGCAAGATGAATACTTTTTCGAAAGAAAAACACAGAATGCTTATGTAAAGTATGTTTTTAATTAGGAATTTGTTACATCTTGCCTTTATTTTCTTATGAATCTAGGAAGTCGATAATAGAAAAAAAACAAGATTTTTATATCCACTTTTATGTTCATTTTATTTACAACTAATTCAGTCGTAAATAGTTTATTGAAAATACTAATAGATTATATTATCATTAAAGACTTAATGTCACAAAATTTTGACTAAGTTTACGTTTATCGTCATCATCATTATCGATTGTCAATATTTAGCATAAACCTGTATTGATCATTAACAGATTTTTGTTTCACATAAAAAGCTTTTCAAAAGGCTTTTAATTTAAACGGAATTTTAAGATAAATACCAAATACATTAATTGACGATAATTTTATTACATTATTCTTCCATCGTATGAAAATCTTGCATTAATAATTACACTTAGCAACTTTTCATATTCCATTTTTTTATGGACCGTGATTCAATGACAGAACCTTTTTGTTTTTCTATTCTTTCCTTATTTTTAATTAAGTTTGCGCTTTATTGTATTCATTTTCAAGAACGTAAATTCATAAATCTCAATTAATTATATTCAACGGACACTTTTGAAGTTTAAAACGGTAAATGAACAAAGCGAGGCAGAAAAAGATTCGTACAATAATTAATTTTCCATTCCTACTTATTTCCTAATTTGTCTGTGACATTGTTGAGTGAAAATTTTTAATTGAGTGAATTTTCCTGTTTTGAAAATAATAAAAAAGCAAGAAGAACCGAAAGGAATTCTTATTTAATTTCAATGTTCCATAATGAAAAATTTCTTTTAAAATTGAAATTGAAATTAAAATATTTTTAATTCAGTGCCCTTTTAAAATCTCATTTTATTATTATGAGTCATTAAATGAGTTAATATAGAAGTGAAACATTCATTCAAAATTTTATTTTATTTTATTCCTGTTCTTCTCTGTCATTTCAAATCGTCACAATATAATTTGTCAATTCGATGTAATGAGTGTCTTATGCCATCACTGCTTGCTTGTTTTCATTGTTATCAACATTATTCTTATAAATGCGATTAAGAATAATAATAAAAAAAGGAAAAAAATAAGCGCACACATATCATCTTATTATTACATTTAAGATGTTCGAAAAGAGTAGAATTAAATAATATAAGAAAAAAAGACATTACAAATGTGTTCAGCAAAATATTACTGTGCTTATAATATAACGAAAGCTAATATATGCGAGAATAACCATCTGTTGGAAAATTGATGTATAAATTTCATAAATTGTTGATCAATTTCTACAAATTGCTATTTAAAGGCTTCATTTTGTTGTAAAAAAGCCATTATATCCAAGGACGGAATTTCCATAAGTACACAAACTGATAAGAACAAAATAAACATTGGCACTGAATGAAAAATGCTGTATGTTTGGGTTGCGCTCACGTCAAAAATCTCACACATTTTTTCTTCTTTTTTCTCATTCTTCTCACTAAAGTATTTTAATATTCAATGCAAATTGCGATGACTCAAACAGAAAAAAAATCTTTTTTTTTTTTAATTCTCACATTTTTTTATCTTTCACAAGTAAGTAATAGAACGATTTCTTCAATTGCATTAAATGCTTGATTCCACAGGAAAAATGAGAGAATAAAGTTGGGGGAACCATAAATTTCCATTTAATTATCTCTTGACACGGCTTTTCTTCACAAAATTTTATGGTTTAATCCAATTTGCACTTTTGCTATTCCCGCGAAGCTTTTTTGAGTTTTCATCTTACATTTGTCATTAGATATTGTTTAACAAAGGTAAATATTTGTGTTTCCTGTTTAAAAACTCCCCCGACATATTCATAAATACTATTCTTTTTTATGAATATGAAAAACACCAAGACACACGTTTTTTAAACTATAATTCTTCTTTATTAAGTTAAAAACTACTTGCTTTTACTATATATGCGTTTCACGAGAATATTAAAAGACAAAAACGACACAATAACAAATAAAATATATATAAAAATTCTCTTTTCTTATTTTTTTCTTCTCTGAGTTGCTCAACAAATATTGGAAACAAAACGAAAAACACGTTCGTACAGTATCGCAGTCACTACAGGTCTAAACATTAAAAAATCATTCAACAAGCAAACTCATGGAAACTTTTCATGAAAACATTCGTTCAACATTGAAGTCTAGTGCTCATGCAACATTGGACAAATTTTATCGATTGCAACTTGTATTTAAAGCACATAAACAATGTTTTGCATTCAATAATGTATGAAATTGTATTTTTTTAATTGTTTTCATATCTTTGACTAAATCTTATCATAATAATCCAGGCATTTATTAAAAAGATAATAATAATTCTCTCGAATTAATTTATTTACTAATACTTTTAATATTTCATTAAAGATAATACTTAGTGGAGGGTGACCAGTAGTTTTGTCAATTTTAAATACCAATATTTGGGTATTTGGTTCATTTTAAAACTATTTAGGTCTCCAAATAATTTGTAATTTCAAACCAAATATTTTGTATTTACCAATATAAAAGTTAAATGTAAAGCAAGTATGAAATTTTATTTGAAAATTTTCAAGTAGGTATAAAATTTTGCAATATTTTTTAAAAAATTATGTAGCATTTTTTTGAATTTTCGAGCATTGTTTTTATTAAATATCTAATGAATAAAAAAATTTAACACATAAATGTATTCATAAATAGACTTAGATCTAGACATTAAATCATTCAAAAATAATAACAACAGGACTGAAAAGTTAGAGGTGCGGTATTTGTCATTGAAGTCCATTCATGCTACGTTAACAAATGTTGAACGAAGCTTTTATGCATGGAATGTTTCAAGTCGAAATTTCCTAAGCTCCTCAAAGTTCCTTTTGTAATCTATTCTGAGACTAAACATTCGATGAAATTACAAAAATTTTCTTGAAAATTTGCAAAGTTGTACCAAAAAATTAAAGCTCTGAAAAAAAAAATTATTTTTAATCCTGGACCTTCAAAAGGAAAAACAGGACATTTTAGGTACAGCCACGTCCCGCTAAAAGTACCTCAGATGGCAGCCCTAATTATAAGTGTCGTTTATTGCCCCAATATAAAGATAACTAATTCTGTTTGAATCATTTTCTCATCTGTGTGTCTATAATTAACACATTCATACATGCAGAGTATTTTATTTCAAAATATAAACAATCAAAAATTATATGCTGATAAGTTAGTAATCTCAAAAGCGGTCGAAATAATATTTCATACCACCTTGCTAATTTAGTTTACAAATAGAATCAAAAGTAATAATACGAAAAGTATTTCACGTCTGATTAAGATTTTTAAACCATCATTTAGAATCAGGCAATTAACAGAAGCTGCTACATGATACTTTCACGGGCTTACAAAAATATTATTAATGTTGTTGATAAACGCGTGCCTCACTTTGCGAGGCCTTTTTGGGAGTATGAAGCGGGACCGAAAACAATATTTTTTGTAAGATATTATAAAGTTTTATCTTCAGAATTATAGATTCTTTTTAATAAGATTACCTATTTCTTTGAGAGAAAAAAGTGTTGAGAATATATATATATATATATATATATATATATATATATATATATATATATATATATATAACTTCAAATCTTATTTAATTAGAATTAATTAGGTAATCATAACACATCCTAATATTAATTGAAAATGTTTTTAATTTCCCAAAAAAAATTATGAATATAACACTAGTGGGCACCAGTAAGTATTCAATGGGTCATTGATTTCAATAATTATAAATTTAGAAGTAAACATGAATATCATTATTACAGATTTGTAAATGGGGTTTAGTTATTGCTGGAATCAAAGATCTTACAAGACCAGCAGAGCTTTTATCAGCAGAGCAGGCTGCAGCTATAGGAGCTACTGGATACATATATTCACGATTTTCAATGGTCATCATTCCGAAAAATTATACATTGCTATCAGTGAATGTTTTTGTAGCTATAACACAAACTATTCAGCTTGCAAGAGCCTTAAATTACAAATACAAACATGGAGAGCTTTTCAGCAAAAAACAAAAAGAAAAGAAAGAGTAATGTAAATTATAAAACAAGTTAAAAGCTTTTCACCTTGAAATTTTCATATAGCATCAAGGACTCTCAAAAATTATATATATTTCACATGAATTACCATACACAAGAACTTATTTCTTTATGTCATATGTATTATTAATTCTGATATGGTGATAATAAAATTGAATAATTTGATGAAAAAATTCTTAAATGACTTTCTATTGTCAAAAAAATGTGTAATGCCCAAATATTCTAAAAAGAAATTAAATTGAAAAATGAATACATTTATGAGGAAAAGAAGCTCGTTTTTGAAGGTTTATATATCACTTTACTTATATTGCGAAGAAGGAGAGTTGTGATAAGAAAATGTTTGTTTATGAAAATTTTGGAGCAATGCAAAAGTGCTTGTGTAAGAAATGGAATCGATATTGAGTTCATGTAATGAGTGAAAATTTTCGAACTCATAATATTAAATTACTTTTCATTATCCGAAGATAGACTTTTTCACCGGCATTTTAATCTTTATACATACGTAGCTATTCCTTTTTTTAATATCATGAATATTTTTATTACTCTACGATATTTGTACATTAGATTAAAAACGTGATATAATTTTTGTAAAGTAATACACATTGGGGCCAAAAGTGGAAAAGATGGCAATAATTCATCTGATATGCCTATATTATAGACACTAGTGAGTACTATATAGGAAAAATAAAATTTCTCCCCATGAGTGCACTGTGCGCGTAATACGGGGAAACGTTTTTGGGTAGAGAGGACTTTCAAATCGTTCTAACTTTTCACTGCCTTAGCAGAATTTTTTGAAGTTTTTTTCATTTGGTAGATATAATTAAGGTCTTTCAGAAAAATATTCATATGTTACACTCAGGGTCAAGTCGAGCGTGAAAACCTCAAAAAGTTCAAAAAAATGCATGTTTTTAGTATTTTTCACTTCCTGTGACTGTATACCGAGCTATAACTGTTGACAAGTTACTGCATATGAAAGATCTTATTTATATCTACAATATCTACGTACATCATAAAACAAAAAAATTCTGTAGAGATAGTCAAAATTAGCTTTGAAGTTAAAAACACGTGGTTCTTCTGCCTTCTAGGGTCAATATGACCCCCCGAACATGACCAGCGGTTTTTTGAACCTAGTTATATTTTTACCTAACACATTTATCTATCTAATAAAAACAAAAAAATATCAATTTTTCTGCCAGCGCGATATCGAAAAATTGACTTGAAGGGGTCTAGGGGGTACCCCAAAATTCAAAAATTTTTAGTAATTACCAAACTTGATAAAAAATTTGAAACTTACAGATCTTATTCAAATACTAATATTCTTTATATTTATATCAATAAAAATTGTTACGCAGTGTAATTTTCCCAAAAATATTAAAAAAACTGGTTTTTATGTTTTCGAACCCACTAAATGACCTTTGAACATACTATAACCAAATATTTTCTATATTTCTCATTAATTTATGCAAAGTGCATTAAAATAGCTTTCTAATGATATATAATATGTTACATAATCTGCATTTAATATCGAAAAAACTAAAAAGTTGTCAAAATTTTTCAAATCTGAAAATCTATAAGTTGCTAATTTGCTCATAATTATTGTAAATTTCAACAATATTTGACAAATTTGGTATTGTTGGAAAGCTAAAAGCAGTATCTATGAGATAATAAAAAAATTATAGCTTGAGATGTACCCGGTGCACAGATATACTAAGTCCAAAATGTCATATTTTGACTATTCGTCCTAGGTGCAACGAATATCCAAATTTTATTTTTGAAAGCAATTTCCATAGTTTTGCTCTAGAACTGTCTATAAACAGGAAATAATCCCATTTTTCACCATCAAAAACTGTAAATGACAGAAAATGATTCAATCAAATTTTTCGAAAATTTTCGAATTTCAAGTTTTTTCCGTTTACTTATTTACAGGTTTTGATGATGATTAATGGATGTTTTCACTGTTTTTAGACAAATCTAGAGTAAATATATGGAAATGACTTTTAAAAATAAAATTTGGATAGTCGTTGCACCTAGGATGGATAGCCAAAATACAACATTTTGGACTTAGCATATCTGTGCACCGGGTACATCTCAAGCTATAATTTTTTTATTATCTCATAGATACTGCTTTTAGCTTTCCAACAATACCAAATTTGTCAAATATTGTTGAAATTTACAATAATTATGAGCAAATTAGCAACTTATAGATTTTCAGATTTGAAAAATTTTGACAACTTTTTAGTTTTTTCGATATTAAATGCAGATTATGTAACATATTATATATCATTAGAAAGCTATTTTAATGCACTTTGCATAAATTAATGAGAAATATAGAAAATATTTGGTTATAGTATGTTCAAAGGTCATTTAGTGGGTTCGAAAACATAAAAACCAGTTTTTTTAATATTTTTGGGAAAATTACACTGCGTAACAATTTTTATTGATATAAATATAAAGAATATTAGTATTTGAATAAGATCTGTAAGTTTCAAATTTTTTTATCAAGTTTGGTAATTACTAGAAATTTTTGAATTTTGGGGTACCCCCCCTAGACCCCCTTCAAGTCAATTTTTCGATATCGCGCTGGCAGAAAAATTGATATTTTTTTGTTTTTATTAGATAGATAAATGTGTTAGGTAAAAATATAACTAGGTTCAAAAAACCGCTGGTCATGTTCGGGGGGTCATATTGACCCTAGAAGGCAGAAGAACCACGTGTTTTTAACTTCAAAGCTAATTTTGACTATCTGTACAGAATTTTTTTATTTCATGATGTATGTAGGTATTGTAGATATAAATAAGATCTTTCATATGCAGTAACTTGTCAACAGTTATAGCTCGGTATACAGTCACAGGAAGTGAAAAATACTAAAAACATGCATTTTTTTGAACTTTTTTGAGGTTTTCACGCTCGACTTGACCCTGAGTGTAACATATGAATATTTTTCTGAAAGACCTTAATTATATCTACCAAATGAAAAAAACTTCAAAAAATTCTGCTAAGGCAGTGAAAAGTTAGAACGATTTGAAAGTCCTCTCTACCCAAAAAACGTTTTCCCCCGTATTACGCGCACAGTGCACTCATGGGGAGAAATTTTATTTTTCCTATATAGTACTCACTAGTGTCTATAATATAGGCATATCAGATGAATTATTGCCATCTTTTCCACTTTTGGCCCCAATGTGTAATAAAAGTAAAATTTAATTCAGATACAAACAATTTAATTCGAATCAATGTTAGACTTTCACATTAAAATTTTTTTTTTGCTCTTTAAATTCAAAAATACATATGTAGCAAGCTAAATATTTTGAACAAATTTTGATATGAAAATTTATCTTGAGAAATGATCTAAATAATATAAATCACTCAATTTTAAGATGGTTTTATGAACACATATCTATCTTAATGCATGAAATCGATATAAAAAATGTTCAATGGCTGGAAAGGGTCCATAGTATACAATTTCATCTAATCATGAATTAGAGACAATTTGAAAGTTATTTTCGTAAAAAAAATGTCATGGTAATAAAGATTTATTCCTTCTTAAATCTTAAATCGGTTCTTTACATTCAAGTAGTTAATGTTCATAAATTATCATCATTTCCTTGATCAAAAAATATTGCAAGAGCATAGAAAATAGAAACTCTTTTACATATCTTTATATCAGAAATTTTTACACATAATAAAAAAGCACATGCGGCACTTGTAGCAATATTTATATAGAGTAGATTACTTGTTTGATTGTCTATGTGAGGTACGTGATAAAATGTAAATTGCTATGTTCATGCTCCGATGGTTCTCTTAAAAAAAATTATCATCATTGTATTTATAGATTTTATTATGTCCTCACATATTAATGCTTTTTCTCATTCCTTGTTCTTCTTTATATATATTTTACCAACATCTGGAATGAGAAATAAAATAAAAAGTTCTTTCTTATACAAATAAGTTTTTGTCCTATTTTATTCGAGCATTTTCAGACATATAATGTTCCTAAAACTTTGAAAGAATATGATAAATTCCGTGATTTTAGTATCTCTAATATAAAGTTTTGCTCATTGTGAACTCAGTTTCTCGGTTTTTCAAATTAATATTTTATATCAGAGGATATCTGAATGTAATCCACATTTGTACAAAAAAATAAATTTATGTTTATGGCAATAGATAATTAAAATTGTTTAATAGTGTTATAAAGTTTTATCATGAGGACAAAATATGCAGTTAATTTCAAAGTTTTGTATGAATGTGGTGTAGACTTTTCATAGCTTGAACGGATTGAAAAGTTTCTTAAAATGAATAAAAAAAATCTGAACAAAACAAAAAAAAAATTAACAATAGTGAAATTTTTAAAAATCAGATAACAACTGTTCAGGTATTAAATTATTGATAAAATAATTTATTTTAGTGTAGATGATATATTTAAAAATCGTAAAAGGCAATGAAATTATTTTCCGATTTTACAAAACTGAAAAAAGAAAGAAAGAAAAATGTGATTTTAAACCACATGCAGAGAGTTACAAAACACACAAAATTGAAAACCATAAAAGCCAGAAAGCTTTGAGTGCACTCATGTGAGAAATTGCAACCCAGAGGAAAAGTTTAGTAGTCTTGTTGAGCAACTATTGCAGTATGTATAAATTTATCCTATTTTCTCAACAGAAGAAATTTTTATTTTATTCTTCCATTTTTTATATTAAATTAAGATTTTTCTCGTACACTTCTCTAAGTTATGAGGCATACAATGTGCACAAAAGCAGAATGCAGACATGACATCACCAGCATGACACATTTGTTGATTATACTTTGCGAGTTAATGCTGTTGATGACAATCTAGAAGAAAGAGGAAAAATCTGTTGCTTTTCGCACCAGAATAGTGTAGAAAGTCACAAGCCATTATAAATGATCGTTTTAGGTTTATGTTTTTGAGTGCTATGAAAAATGGATTTTTTATGTTTTAAACTCATGTGAATGATGTTTATGGTGAATTGTTGGTCATAAGCATTTTATGTAATTCAAAGTATGGTTTAACATAACAGGATTTTTTGGTAGGAAGAACATGCGGTCATTAATGTCTCATCATATGTTTGTCCTATTTCACTATGCAAATTATGTTTAGTCATGTTGAAAATACGCTAATAAAATTATTTGCATGCAAATCATCTAGTAAAAACATGATACAATTTTTTTTTCGTATGTTTATCTTAAAAATATCATAAATATAATATATTTAATATATATAACTTTTTTATAGAAATATTTTTTTCATTTCTTCGAAAACCTATCTAAATAAAGCATAACATTCATATCAGATGCCTCAGTTTGCTTTGCTCTTCCTCGTTACTGACTCTTTTTTTTATTAAAGCCCTTGTTGAAGCAAAATCAGAAAATGATGTGCGTCAACCTCTGTCATGTTTTTCGAGAACGTGATGATTTGCTATCAAAAAATCGTATTAAACAATATGATGTTTTATCACTAAACAAAGAAATGGAATAATTCTAAGCAATCTTTAAAATTAAATTTATTTGAACATAGATTTAATTTAATTGAAATTTAATGAATATTCTAAAACTAACTGCTAATTATTTTATTTATCAGTGTGAGTTTTAATATTTAAATCCAATTATGTCTGTTGATTGCAAGGCTCCCGCAGATTATAATCTTCATACAAAATGATTTTCAAGATTATAATCTTCCATACAAAGATTATAATCCGAAATAATCTTCATACAAAGATTATAATCTCAAATAATCTTCATACAAAGATTATAATCTTTAATAATCTTCATAGAAAGATTATAATCTTGAAAATAATCTTCATATAGAAGATTATAATCTTCTAATACAGTGAATTTAATTTCAAATATAAGGAAAATAAACATTTTCTGCGAAATTATATATTTTCTGAGCTTTTTGCTAACTGTACGCTTTATATTAAGTTTCAAACTGGTTTTTCACTAAACTACAATGAAAATCGATGCGAAAAATTCTATTTTCGGGAATATTTAACCCACGTTTTAAGAAAATTGAAACAAAAATTTACATTTTCGAGAATTTTTGTAATCAGTATAAGAAAACTTAAGCGAAATCTGACTTTTCTGTGTGGTTTTACACTCCAATTTGGATTTACTAAGAAGTTTACCACCTTAACTGAAGAAACCTATGCAAAATTGTGCTTTTCTGAGGAGTTACCCACCTCAAATTGGAAAGTTAAGGCCAAATTTGACTTTTGTGAGGAGTTTTTCATCTTAATTAGGAAAAACTAAGGCCAAATTCGACTTTTCTGAGAAGTTTTCCATCTTAATTAAGAAAACTAAGGCCAAAGTCAGCTTTTCTGAGGAGTTTTTCATCTTAATTAAGAAAAACCGAGGCCAAATTCGACTTTTCTAAAAAGTTTTCCATCTTAATTAAGAAAAATAAGGCCAAATTCAGCTTTTCTGAGGAGTTTTCCATCGTAAATGGGAAACACGTGGTCAAATTCGACTTTTCTGACAGGTTTTTCGCAGGGTTTTCCTGACAAATAACAAAATTGAAGTAAAATTTGGCTTTTCCGAATAATTTTTCATTATAGATATAAATACTAAGGCTAAATTCGGCTTATTTCGACAGTTTAATATAAATTACACTTTCGTAATAGTTAAAAACTTAATACGACATTAAAGTTGAAGATTATAATCTTTAAAAGGATTTGTATGGAAAAGATTATAATCTCCATACAAAGATTATTAAAGATTATAATCTTCATACAAAATTTTCAAAGATTATAATCTTCCATACAAAGATTATAATCTTTAATAATCTTCATACAAAGATTATTTAAGATTATAATCTTCATAGAAAGATTATTGAAGATTATAATCTGCGGGAGCCTTGGTTGATTGATAAATATTCAACAAATTAATACATTACAAATACACCCTTTTTCTAATTTCCATATTGGATATGTATGATAATCAAATGAGGTGAAGGGTTCAGATATAGATTTTATTTATAATACGTGATATATTTCTAAATTTTATATTCTGTGAAAAAAATTAAAAATATATTTATTGATTTATTTTTCGTAAATATATAAGTACATCGAGAAACAAAGTCAAATCATTGACAATCAATTATATCACAGGAATCAGTAGCAACTTCTTCATAGTCCTTTTCTAATGCAGCCAAGTTTTCTCTTGCTTCATAAAATTGCATTTCTTCCAAGCCTTCTGAACAGTACCAATGAACAAAAGCACGTTTTGCAAACATCATATCAAATTTATGGTCAATTGTCGCCCACGCTTGGGCAATAGCTGTTGTTGATGAGAGCATAGAGCAACTTCGTGATACACGTGCCAAATCACCACTTTCTACAACAGTTGGTGGTTTATAGTTGATTCCAATTTTGAAACCACATGGTGACCAATCGACAAACTGAAGCATTTTTCTAGATTTTACATCCGAAATAGCTACATTGACATCTTTTGGAGTTACATCTCCTCGATAAAGGATGCAACATGCCATAAATTTTCCATTTCGAATGTCACATTTAACCATTTGATTTTCATTTGTAAATAAATTAGACGTAAGATCACTAACCGTTACTTGCTCATGAACTGCTTTCATAATTGGGATGAATGGGGAATAGCTTGCTAATGGAAAATGAATGCGAGGATAAGGTACCAAATTTGTTTGAAATTCATTCATATCAACGTTCAATGCTCCATTAAAACGTAACGACGCTGTAATGCTTGACACTACTTGAGATATAAGACGATTCAAATGCAAATAACTTGGACTTTCAATCGTTAATCTAAATATGAATATTAGATGGAAATAAATAAGAAATATGGTCAATTTGTTGTCAATAATTGAATAGGCAGCTCACTTGTTGTTGCAGATATCATAAATTGCTTGATTGTCGAATATGAATGCACAATCAACATTGTCCATAGATTCATGAGTAGTTAGCACTGAATTGTATGGTTCAACTATAGCAGTACACACTTGTGGTGATGGATAAATTGAGCATTGTAATTTAGATTTTTTTCCAAACATATCATTTAATTTTTGCATCAATAGAGCAGTAAAGCCAGATCCTGTGCCACCTCCAAAAGAATGAAAAACGAAAAAACCTTGTAAACTATTAGCTTGCTCTGCTACTCTTCGAATTGAATTGAGTACAGGAGATAATATTTCATTTCCTATCGCGTAAAATCCTCGAGCAAAATTATTGGCACAATCTTCTTTGCTATTGATCATCATATCTGGATGGAATAGGTCTCGAAAATTTCCATTACGAATTTCGTCAATAACCTATAGGAAATTAAAGCACAAGCAAATGTTTCATTATATTTTTGCTTTTAATTTTATTAGCAAACCGTTGGCTCTGTATCAATTAAAATTCCTCTAGGAACGAACTTGCCAGTTTGAGACTCGCAGAAAAATGTATGGAAACAATCATCTTCATCCCCAATTTTGTTACTGCTTAATTTTCCATCACAAGTGATTCCATGTTCCAAACAATAAAGCTCCCATGTCGCACTTGCAAGTTGACAACCAGATTGACCAATATGAATTGAAATTGTTTCACGATTGCTAAATACCATTTTAATATTTGAAATTTGGAACTGCCAAAAGATTTGCTTCAATGAAAAATAATTTTGACGGGAAATTTAGAATCCAACCAAACTCGATGAAAATTTAATGAAAAATAAACTAAAACTTTTTTCAATGGCGACTGAGAACAAAAAAAAAATAAAAAAAAAAAAAAAAACATTTTAATGATGGTCTCTCTATTATTTTAAAAAGATTTTAGTTACAAAGTAATGACAATCAAAAAGAACAAATTAAGAAATTAACTTAAAATGTTTGCTTGAAATAGGCAACTGGCATTATCAAAGGGACAATATCTTAAGATAATCATGATGACGCTTCAGTTATCCTCTTTCTCTTACTCACTTTTACTCGTATCTGCTTTATATGATGATGGCATGAAATAAATTTGCTGATTACTATTTCTTCTTTATAAAACATCTTTATTCTCTTGCATAAGGAGAAGTATAGTAAAGAAATTTTCATCATCACAAAATTATCGTTTTTCCGTCAAGTCATTATCTCAACCATTTTATCATATGTTGTGTCTTTTCTTTTTCATATCATTCATGCTTTCTTCCGTTCTTTGCTACATCCTCACTTCATTGTTGACACACATATTTTAAAAGCAAAATTTTTAATGGTACTTGATGCAGACATTGATATTAAGGGGATGAAAGATTGAGAGGGAACAAAGACAAAAAGCACAATAATAAAACAAGAGCAGAGAAAAAGAGAGACAGAACAGTTAAGGATAAAATAAAAAGAAATGAAGTACCGGGAAATGACGTCGAGCGTAGAGAGAGCAAAAAAACTTTTTCAATAAAATCGCGGAAAGACAATACCAACAAATAATGGTTGAAAGTTGCTGTATAATGAAACCGACAAATCAATTATCTGAGGTAACAAACAACGTGGAAAATGTTGTAATGTAAGGTAATGCTTTTTATTGGATATTCTAGAGGGATTAGGAGAAGAAAAAGTCGTAAACGTAATTTAAAATAGAAGACAAAAAGACAAGAAAATATGTATACATCTATAGGCGGTAAGGTAACAGGAAGATACAACATGTCGCTTGACTGATTGCCATTGTAAATTTAGGAAATATCATAGAAATTCCCAATTGTTTTTTTTCGCATCACTTCGCTTGTGTTGTTATCATGTTTTCTTCTGATAAAAATTTATGTCTCTTTTATGTGTCTATGTCTATCCCTCTAATAATTATTATTCCGTCTACGTTCATTCATTTATATGAAATCCCTATATCTCTTGTATAATACAATGATATAACCCTGAATATAACTGTGAAATAAAAGTTTTCAGCATAAAGCGTCTCTACTTCTTTGATTTTCTGATTTGTAAAATAATGACCATACGTAAAAATAATTAAAATAGTAAGAGCATATAACTTTAGTAGTAATAATTACGTTTTATAACTGCTGAATAAAAGAGTCATTGGCAATGCCAAAAAGTGAAAATATTGTTCATTTAGTGATATTATATTGAACAGATAATTAATTTGAAATGTTCGTGCGTGATTGCATGTAATAATCTACCTTCTTCATACAATAAGATTTAATAGATCTTAGAATAATGTATTAGATGTTTTTTCCTTCCCCCAAAAGCAATGCAATAAAATTAACTTGATGCCTTTTTTTATTGCTATTTTAGAACTCATTCGAATGAGTCAATCGTAAGATTCACCAAGGAAATAAGTTTTTGGGTAAAAGCTCTCAATGTCGGATGCTTTTAATTAAACCCAATCCAATTCGACACTAAAATCGTATGCTTTTCCTATCACTGCTCAATTAATTGATTGAATTTTTGATCATTCAAGTATTGTTAAAGAAAGGCAATTAGCACGATAAGAAATCCTTAAAAATTCTCATAGCAAGTTAAACAAAACTTTCTTCTTCTTTATTTTATTTTTGTATACTAAATTAGTTCCCCGGATTCAATCGATTGGAAATTAAATCTATATTTTCTCCCATGTATATTATATGGCTCAGTGATTTGAGGAAAATCTTTTTTCGTATTACTGCAAAGAAATAAACTAGAAAAAACTAAAAAACAGGACAATATTACGAACTTTCTCTTATACATATTCGAATTCAATTCTTCAATACATATTATAACTTTCTTTTATGCATTCAAAAATTTAGTAAGATTTAAATGTATTGTATGAGATATGCATAAAATACAATTTAATGACCCTCTCTTAATATTATTCTTTAATATCTTCTAATGGTAGTCAAACCTTAACAACATTTTCGTGCAACCACCGCATTTTTTTTTTTATTTGGCATTTTTACAAATCTCATATAATTTTGAAAGTTTTGATTCTCATATAAATTCAAGTAAATTAAATCAATATTATTCCTCCATGCTTTGTGAAATTTTGTTATAATACATACATAATTCCTGAATCACTGCTGGTGAAGATTAAATTATATCCGATTCTTTTGTATTATCCTATCATAATGAGAAAAAATTATTTTTACATACTGTGAGTTGAGCATAAAAGCGAAGAAAGCACTAGAAAAATGTAGAATGCGGAAAAGAATTGCTAACAACCTCAAGAAAGAAAAAAAATAATGAGTGGTAAAGTATCTTTAATGAGACGCAGCAACAAAAAATGTGTACAGTAAGCGTAATTTGAACCATCATATTTTACACATAAAGTAATAGGAAACAAAATGGCAAATAAAATTTTAAATGGTGGAAATAATGAACCACAGTGTAATAATCATTAATGGATGCAATCATTTGATGGACGTTTCATGCTTAACCGTTTTTGTAATGCATCGCAAATTTTTTTCGTCCTAATTCATTGAAAAGTCCCACATACTAATATTAGTATTCATATTCATTCAAAATTTTATCTCATGAAAAAATTTAACAGCTTTACAATTGTAATTTTTCACAAATATATGCATGTGTGCATGCCGAGTTTAGTCTTCCTATAATTGGATTAGTTTCTGCCTCGAAGAAATTGTGAAGCTTTTGCAAAAAATAATTAATTACAAAAAAAAAAAACATTTATAGCTGCCAGCTTACTGATAAGGAAATATAAGTGAATAGAGAAAATTTCAAGCAAGAAAATGTTTGCTTAAACTGCATTACTATATAGTACATTGAGTTGTAGCAAAGTTTAAAAATCCTTTAAGATAGCAATAAAAATACGGTTAGGGTTAGAAATCTAAATAAATATGCTAATTCTAACATCTTAACAATTTTTCAAATGATTTTCATCTTAATATTAATCTTATCGTTTCCTACTCATCCGACCTTGAGTTTTCTCTGTAATAATACAGTTTTCTCATCACGTATGCAGTTCATGTTATCATGATTTTTATGTTTTTTCTTCTACTTTGTTTTGATGGTATTTTAAAGAATATTAAAAAAATAGAACTTAAGGGACCAAGTGTTTATTGTTGTATAACTTTACCATTAAAATAATAATCTTTATTTTATTTTTCCTTCTAACTGATTTTCTTAATATGTACCGTTCATTTATTATGGTACAGAATATCAAAATTTTTTAAAAATTTAATTTTTGAAATTCTTGTATTTTCTTTGTTTAATTCAGATTCCCCCCATTTTTTTCAATTCCTGGATTTATTCTCTAAGAAAGTTTCTCTTGAAACTTAAATGTTTTGAAAATGTATCAGATGAAGTAGAAAATATTAAATATGTTAGCGCACGCTATAATTTTTTTTATCCATATTCTATATTTTCAATCAATAGCCCACTGGAAACAATTTTCGGAAATAGAATATTATATTTTTGATTGTGTACATATGTGTACATTTCCTGAAGGAATAATTCTCCTTCTGCTTTTGCATATTAGAACTTCAAACAATGTCCGCCTAATTCGCCAAATCACCCTAATTCAATTAGTCTTTTCCCTGGGATCGAACCCTAATCATTAGAATGTTAGGCCGCTACTTGCTACGCCACTGCTGCTTTTTTGCTGCTTACGACTTGTGGAGAAATTAAAAAAAAAATAAACTTTAGCTTTTAAGACCTTAAGGTCTGAGAATAGCTGTGCGTGTATCCAATTGCATCTGAATTTTTTGTAGGAAATTTTTTTTCGTAAAAAATGATGAAAAATTTCGTTTTTGAGAGTTTTTCTCCGTTGTATTTAGAAAACTACATCAAAAATTACATTTTCTATGATATTTTAACTTTATTTTAAAAAATTTGAAAAAAGTTATGAAGATATATGAAAATTAAGGGAAAAGTCGCATTTTCCAAGATTTTTCATCATAACAATAAGTAAATTGATGTGAAAAATTGTCATTTTAAGTTTTTTTAAGTATTTGGTTAAATTTTCAGCTGCAAGCCTGCAGTTTTCTGCTTCTATGTGCATCTAATTTTGGCAAATCCTAAAAAACCAAGATCCTATAAGATCCAGGTCACTTCCAGATTTAAAAAAATGAGATCCAGCAGGATCGAGGTCACTTTTTCACCTAAAAAACAAGATTCAGTAAAAAAAACCAAGTCACTTCCAGACCTAAAAAACAAGATCCAGTAGGTTTATCGAAAAAATGTGGAATAACAATAAATTTTTCTTATAACGGTTTTCTGGGATTCAAACTTTCTAACGGTTTTGCAAGTTTAAAAATTTCCCGCTAAAAATTGTTTACATTTTGTACTGAAATCGAAAATTCATTAATTATCGTATTTATGCGTTGATTTGAAACTTTTAAATGTCCGGTGCCGCAATAACTTTATGGAACTGATTTTTTAAAACCATTCCGAGCTCTCTACGATGTCTAGATAAAAAGTTCTTATCGGCAGCCGAAAGTGTCTTATTAAGCTACCTTTTTGAAAAAAAATTTCAAAAATGCGCTATAAAGTTTTCAAAATCTCAACGAAAGGCTTAATAACGAATAGTGGATTTGTTAATTTTCTAGTCCTGATTGCCAATGTCCAAATATGTTATTTAAAAACCATTTAATTATTTTATCTAGGTAGTTTAATTAATGGCATTTTAGTAGTGGCTTATTAACGGATTAATTTTTTTTCCAGAGTCAAATTTCTTTACTAAGCCAGTGGCTTAGTAACGGGTAGTGACTTATAACGTAAATTCAGGGTAGGAAAAAAATTTGAAAGATTAAAAAATTCATCAATTTTCTCTAAAATTATTAATTTTTACAGTGCTAAGGAAACAATAAACAATAGTTCGAGGTGAAATAGGTATTCAAAAAATCATTGCGGGCATTTTTGATTTCAGGGATTAATCAAAAAAAAACGTGTAATATATAGTGAAATTGATTTTTTCGTTGTTAAAAATAACGAACTTTCGAAATTCGAAAACAACAGCTGAATAACCAACAAAAAAATTGTTTTTGTTAAAATTATTAGCAAAATTTGCTTTACCTAAAGAAAATTTCATTTTAATCAGTAAAGAACTTAAATATTTGATTATATTATTAAGTAGCTAAGAAAGAACATAAAGTTATAATAAAATATTATTGTAAAGCTTTCCAAAAAGTACGCAATATTTTGGATTTTGAAGGCAAATAAATTTATAAATGTGAGTCTAAAAAAATTCCATTTCTTATTTATTTTAAGCAATTAAAAATTAAAAAATCTAATTAAGTTAACGATTTCAAATGCATTAAAAGAAAATTGTTTATTTTAATGAGCAAAAAAATTATATGATTAGAAGTTTTAAAAATTAGATTTCATAATATTAGTTTTGACAATATTTTTTTTTATTTTATTAATAGTAAAGAAACTATATTTATCCTTTTTCTAGTGGTTTACAGAAATAGTTGCAGAATACAAGAAAAATGGGAGTTCCGAAGTTCTTTAGATACATCAGTGAAAGATATCCATGTCTTTCCGAATTAGTGCGAGAGAGTCAAGTATGTGAAAACATCCGATAGTTAAAATGTATATTAATTAAATATTATTCCTGTAGGTTCCAGAATTTGATAATTTATATCTGGATATGAATGGCATAATTCATAATTGCTCTCATCCAAATGATAATGACATTCATTTTAGAATAACAGAAGAGCAAATTTTTAAAGATATATTTTATTATTTGGAAACTTTGTTCAACATGATTAAGCCTCAGAAATTGTTTTTTCTGGCTGTTGATGGAGTAGCTCCGCGAGCTAAAATGAATCAGCAAAGAGGACGACGTTTTAGATCAGCAAAAGATGCTGAAATAGCAGAAAAGAAAGCAAGAGAAAAGGGAGAAAAATTGCCAGAAGAGGCTAGATTCGATTCTAATTGTATCACTCCAGGAACGCCATTTATGTGTCGATTAGATAACGCTCTTCGCTATTTTATTCAGCAGAAAATATCAACTTCCAAAGCTTGGAGAAATTGTAAGGTCATTCTTAGTGGTCATCAGGTAAAAACATTTTTTCTAATATTTTTAATCAAAATTAAATTTATGAATATATTATGAATTCCAGACTCCTGGAGAAGGAGAGCACAAAATCATGGAGTATATTCGGTATTTGAAGTCGCAGAAGAAATACGATCCAAACACGAGACACTGTTTGTATGGTTTAGACGCAGATTTAATTATGCTCGGACTATGTTCTCATGAGAAGCATTTTTCATTGCTACGAGAAGAAGTTAAGTTTGGAAAGAAGAATAACAAAGTACAACCAGTCGACCAACAAAGATTTTTTCTTCTTCATTTGAGCTTGATGAGAGATTACCTTGAATTAGAGTTTCAGCCTGTTAAAGAAAGTCTTAAATTTGATTTTGACATTGAAAAAGTAAGTTTACAAATCTTTAGACAAAAATTATTTTTATTTTTAACGTAAAATCATTTATTGCGTTTAAGATTATCGACGACTGGGTTTTGATGGGATTTTTAGTAGGAAATGATTTTATTCCACACATTCCGAATCTTCATATTCAAACAGATGCACTTCCAATGTTATTTGATACATATATGAAGACGCTTCCAAAACTAGATGGATACATAAATGAAGGTGGATATTTGAATTTGCCACGATTACAAATCTATATTGAGAATCTATCAAAATTTGATCGTGATACATTTTCAAATCAATATGAGGATTTGAAATTCTTGGAGACTAAACATCAAGCAGGTTTCAATACTCGAAATGATGTAACATTTGGTGGAAATCAAGATTTATTGGATCTTGTTAAAGCTACAGAGTTTGAGTTTGATAGTCCTGATGAAAATGACGATGAATTTAATGAAGTTTTTCAAAATGAAGACAATAAAGGAAATGATGGATTGAGTAATGATGAGATTTTTGAAAAAGAATTCTTTCAACATCGTCGAAATTATTATATAAGCAAGCTGAAGTACGAAGAGATGACTCCTGAAGTTTTAGCAGAACAAGCAAGAATTTATATAACTGCTCTTCAGTGGACATTGTCGTATTACTATCATGGTGTTCAGTCTTGGAGTTATTTCTATCCATATCACTATGCTCCATACATTAGTGATGTGCGAGATTTTAAGGACTTTAAAATTAATTTCGAACTTGGAAATCCTTTTTTACCATTCCAACAATTAATGAGTGTTTTACCAGCTGGAAGTAAAGATCATGTACCAAATTGTTATAAGCAGTTGATGACGCATCCAGATAGTGAGCTTATTGATTTTTATCCCGCAGATTTTGAGACAGATTTAAATGGAAAAAATCAAGAATGGGAAGCAGTGGTTTTAATTCCATTTATTGATGAAGAACGGTTATTAAAATCGCTCAAAAAATATGATAATGAATTGACACCTGAAGAAAAAAAGAGAAACGTCCATGGTCCAATGTATGTTTATGCCTTTTCTAGTACCAGTCAGGGAAGCTTAGAAGGTCCAGAAAATTTCCCAAGTATTGGCAGTCTTTTTTGTAAAGAGGAAAAAGTTTATAGAGAAGAAATTCAAGTACCAAAAGAAAAGCTTGTTTTGGGACCATCAAAAGGCGCATTAACAAATGTATACTTTACTGGATTTCCAACGCTTAAGCATTTAAAATACCATAGTGAATTGCGACCCCAACATGTTAAAGTCTTTGATCAGCCATCTAGAAAGGATAACATGATAGTAGTTGTCGAACCGAGAATTGAAATGGATAAGCCAATAGAGATTTTAGTGAAGGAATTAATGTCAAAAATTGTGTTTGTTGGCTGGCCCCATTTAATTGAAGCGAAAATTGTTAGAATCACAAATAAAGACATCACATTTTTTTCGGATGGAAATTCTGATAAAACAGATGCGCACAAATGGAAAGTAGACATTCAAGCTATTAAAGATCATCACGCAAATCGAATGGGAATTGATCCCGGAGAAATTACAGCAATTGTACATGTTTTACAAGCTACAGGAGAAGAATATCGTTTTGACTCTAAAATTAGAATGTTTCGTACAGTAAGAACTTGGAACAGAGTAGAATCTGCTTATCCAATTCAATGTATTGTAACTGATGTAAGAGCTTATCGTAAAAAGTTTAAGGAAGAACTATCACTTTTTGAGGCATTTAAAGTTGGAACTGAGATAATAATGCTTACAAATCCTTACTATGGATACATGGGTGAGATTGTTGAAACAAATTGTTATGAAAAGACTGGACGTGTAAAGGTTTGTCTAACCGTACAACATAATGAACCTACGTTTACAAATTTATGGCAAAAACATTTGGCTACAAAAGATTCTTATATGAATTCATACCAAACGTCCACAAAGTTGAATATTTCCGAGAATGTACTAAATCGTATAACAGGTACTGTTCTGGTTATTGCTGGATTAAAAAGACAGATATCAGAAGGGCAATCAAAAATGAATATTGGACTTCAAATGAAATTTGCCAAACAAAATGAAGAGTTAGCTGGATACACAAAAAAAGAGCGATTATGGTTATATTCTGACAAGGTTTTGAATTTGGTTCAAGAATATTATTGTAAGTTTCCCAGAATATTTGAAGTCATGGAAAATAGGACATCAAGAGGCAATAATGACGTTTACTTTGAGTCGGACTTTTTTGAAACAACGGAAGGAGAAGACAATCTTTCTAGCTTGATGAAATGGCTTAATCAATTACCACATATGAAAGCAGAAAGACGCACAATAGGATCAGAAGCGATTGAGAAGGAAATTGTTGATGAAATCGCCAAACAAGTTATGGATACAAAAGACATGCCAATGAAAAAAGTAACTATGCAAGTCAAACCTCATCTTATTTATGCTCCTGCTTTGTCCAAAACAACAACAAAAGCACCAGATTTTAATGCAAACTATCAACTTTTTGATCGTGTTGTTGTAGCAAGAGAAACTGAAAAGTATTCTGTTGGTATGAAAGGAACAGTGATCGGTATAAATCGAGTAAAAGATTTAAATCCTGTCCGACAAGATTGCATTAATCGAGAAGATATATATTGTGAGATCTTATTCGATAATTTGAACGGAGACATTAAAACTGGACGACTTATTGTTGAAAATCTCGTAAACATTACACACGGGCAATCCTTAATTGGAATTGAAAGATTTTCAAGTAAAACTGAAAAAAACATTCAACGTCACGAAAATAGTAATAATGAATTACTTCCAAAGCATACAGAAAGTTTCTCTACAATCTTGCAAAATAAAAATCGGAATCAAAATAATAGTGGACCGCAAAAGAATCAAAATTTTACCGACATATGGAATGCTTTGAAAACTGGAAATCAAATTCCAACAGAAGCAATTACTCAAACATCAACTATAAATGTTATTCAGAACGTTTCAGCTGCAGCTAATAATGATACATATACAGTCAAAGATAAGGAAATCGAGAAATCTAAAATAATAGATTCTCAAAAAAAATTAAGTGATGCAATTAATAAAAAAATGGAAGAATTAGCTGTCAACAGCAAGAAAAAAATGTCTCCCGTACCAAATGATCAATCGGTTCCAATAATGATTTCGCCACCAATTAAGCTACCAACTCCACCTAAAGAATGGCTTGAAAGCAAGGAAGAAGAATTTCCGATGGCAAATATAACACCAAGATTGAAATTAGAAATGCCAACAGCAATTTCAAATCAACAGATGCCTCCACAAAATGTTTTCTATGGAAACAGTGTACGACCACCACCATTTACTCAGATGAATTTTCCTCATCCAGTTCCAATTTATCCTACACAACAACTGAGAGGTGTTAGAATGCATCAACCAATACCATTGATGAGTGCTCCAATTATAACTCAGCCTCAACAAACATTCTTTAAAAATAATGAACATCATGTTGGACCATACTTTGCAAACAACCAACAACCTCGCCAACAACAACAGCGATACTATAATAATAACAATAGTAATAATACTAATAATAAACAAGGAAAATATCGACAGAATCAATATCAGCAGCAACCAATTACTGCAACAGTTGCACAATCAAATCAACAAAATCCATTTATACCGTTACAAGCAGCAAGGAAGTCAACTAAAGGGAAGGAAACATCAGTTGCTTTACAAAACACAAAGGAGTCTATTCAAGTACTTGAAGTATTCAAGAAGACTGAACAAAACTCAGAGATTGCTCCGTCTTCTAAGCCAGTTTCAGAAGAAGTCACAAATGAGAAGAAAGATACTCAAGAAGCTGAAAAACCAGCTTCTGTTGTTGATCCTCGCAAATCAAGACTGGCCATTAAATTTTAAATTAAGTGAATTTGATTGAAACATGCAAATTATATTATATTCAAGTGACTAAAATTTATTTTTCTCTTTACCTACATATTAATAAATACAGAGAACTGAAAAAATAAAATAAAACGTAATATTTAGTGACTAAGGACATGTCTTCCTTTCAGTATTCGTCTCCATAGAATCTGTCTACCATTTAAAGTACTTAAACGTGTTTTCCATCCATGAACCTTTACTCTTTTACCTTCTCTGGCCCTTGGAAAATTATTTCTGATGTTTGTTCTTAAAAATACACTACTCCAAGCTGTATTTGCTTCAATAGCCAATGCATTGGAAGTTATTAAAGATGTATTGCAAAGAACATGTGTGGATCTTTGCAAAAATGACCTAAAATTCGAATATACAATAAGCGCTTTTGTTGCAAACAATTATACTAATATTTACCCGACATTTCTAATTACTTGGAGCATAATTAGTATCCAAATCAAGTAGGAATTTATGTATTAAAAATTTTTTGTTGATTTTTTTTTCTTTTTTTTGTGATACCTAAATAAGGGGAAGAAACTATTACGAATTTATTTATTTATTTTTCGATCGTTAATTTTAGTTTTCAATAAACATAAAAATTTGCTGATATAAATCAGTTTATTTTGGAGGGTAAATAAAAATTCAATTGTTTATGAATCTATCGGAGTCATTTATTTAGCATTAACATTTGAAATTATAATTTGTGCAAAACATCAACATAAATTTCTAAGGTTCTATCCCCTCGAAAAAGACACAAAATAATGGTAAATCTTTAGTGTACGAGAATAATTAATTAAAGTATTAATGAATAAACGAGTATTTTGCTGTGGATTCTTCTTCGGTGTCCTTATTACATGGATACTATCATTTTACCTGTACTATTCACTTAATACTCCTCAAAAATTGAAAGTTTATAGAGATTTTCAGAAAAATATCTTTAACAGCGACGACGATGATTTCGATGACTCAAATGAAGACTTTTCAAAAGAAAATAATTTAATAAATAATAAGGAAATTGAGGGAAAGATTTCGTATGTGAAGAAAAAATACGAAAAAGAAAAATCAAAAAGAAAACTGAGTCAAAAGTTGATAGATGAATTAACACCAATAACAATAAGGCAATTTTCTGAATTTGGAATCATTAAAAATGTTGATGATCAAATTGTTAGAGATGATGGATATAAAACTCATGCATTTAATGTGCTAGTTAGCAATCAAATTGGCATTACTCGACAAGTTCCTGACACTCGAAATAAAATGTAAGTCATTAATTAAAAACAAACAATTAGGTATTTTTTAATTTACTCGACATTATTATTATTGTTATTAAAATTTAAATTAAATTTTGTCTAGATGCTTATCACAAAAATATGATAATGAACTTCCAACAGTATCAATTATCATGTGCTTCTACAATGAACACATTACAACACTAATACGTTCCGTGAATTCAGTAATTGAAAGAACACCACAAAATATTTTAAAAGAGATTATTTTAGTTGATGATGCAAGTGATTTAATAGATCTTAAAGATGAGTTGGAATTTAAACTTAAAGATCTAGATTATAATGAAAAAATCAAAATTATTAGAAATAACAAAAGAGAAGGATTAATTCGATCACGAGTTTTTGGCTCCAGAAATGCATCTGCTGATTCCTTAATCTTTTTAGACAGTCATATTGAAGTAAATCAGAATTGGATAGAACCACTTTTACAATTGATAAAATTAAATAATAGTGCAATAGCAGTTCCATTAATTGATATTATAAATGCTGATACATTTGAATATACTTCAAGTCCTTTAGTTCGTGGTGGATTTAATTGGGGCTTACATTTTAGATGGGACATGATTCCAAAGTCTATGCTTCAAACGGATAAAGATTATGCAGGACCTTTTCTTTCACCATCAATGCCCGGTGGCCTTTTTGCAATTAATCGAAAATATTTTAGAGATATTGGTGAATATGATATGAAAATGATGGTTTGGGGTGGTGAAAATATAGAAATTTCATTTAGACAGTGGCAATGTGGAGGATCAATTCAAATAGTTCCATGTAGTCGTGTTGGACACGTTTTTCGAAAAAGACGTCCTTATGGAAATATCGGATCTGATGATACAATGATCATAAACTCGTTAAGATTAGCAAATGTATGGATGGATGATTATATAAAATATTTTCTTGAAAACCAACCAAATGCAAGAAATATAGATTTTGGAGATATAAGTGATCGATTAGCTTTGCGTGAAAAACTCAATTGTAAACCATTTAAATGGTATTTGGAAAACATTTACCCACAACAATCACTTCCAGGAGAAAAGTCTAAACAAGAACAACCAAAATTTCAACCGTGGCAAAATCGTAAAAGAAATTACATCAGCACATTTATGATTAGGCTAACTAATACGACACTTTGTGCAACTATTGAAGGACTAAAAGAAAGAAATTCATGGAAAAAGGGGAGTCATGTGGAACTAGCAACTTGCTTACGTGTAAAAAGCCAAATGTGGTCTGAAACTGATAAAAATGAACTTGTTTTTGGACAACTTTTATGTCTTGAAGCTCAAAGCACTTCATTATCCCAACCTCTGTTAAATAAATGTCACGAAATGGGTGGTGATCAACATTGGCATCATCAAAAAATTGTTGGTATTAATTTCAATAACTTAAATGATTTTTTATTGACACTAATATACATTTTAAAGCACTAATTTATTTGTTTATTAACAGATTAAATCACCAATATATAACGTCGCTACCGGTACCTGTTTATCCGTATCTAAAATAGAGAAAGGAGCCATATTACAGTTAGCTATTTGTGAAAATTCTCCTCTAAATTCCTGGGATTTAATTAAAGTATGAGATTTATATCTTAATGTATTCTAACGTGTATTAAAGTTTTTTTTTTTTTTTTTGAATTTTATATACCTTTCATTACTTATAAGAATTTTCAATAAAAAAAATTGTTCAATTGACGATATTTAGTATTTGAAAAAAGATGGCATACGATGGTATCACTTAGAATGTTGAACTGAAACTAAATTTCCTTTTTTCCAGCACTTAATAAAATATTATTTTATCCTTCGTTTTGCTCCGCCCTAAAAATGGAAGATTTGTTGGCAACCATGCATACGATTGGCTTAAAGTAAAAAATTATTCACAGAGTTGAACTTGTTTCATTAACACTTGTAAAGTCAAAAGGACATGCTACATTGCTCATGTTTATAGAATTAATCAGACATTTCCTGATTTCCGATAATTTTTTGATCATGTTCAATCATTCGTTGTGCAATAGTCTTGCTATAAAGACACGAAATTTGAAATTTGTTTTACCTAAAGTGAACAACTTATTGATTACTTAAAACAATTAAATTAATATGTCGGAAAATAGATATAGTGGTGCAGGAATTCTTTGTAAAGTTTGTGGTGATAGAGCATCTGGAAAGCATTATGGAGTGTCATCATGCGATGGCTGTAGGGGATTTTTCAAACGGAGCATTAGAAGGTAAAATATTTAAATTGATAACGATTGATTAATAAAGACAATTAAAATTCTACATTTTTGGTGCCTTACTGATAACATGGATTATTTCAAACAGAAATCTCGAATATGTTTGTAAGGAAGGAGGGAAGTGCATAGTGGATGTATCAAGAAGAAATCAATGCCAAGCGTGCAGGTTTAATAAATGCTTAGAAGCCAATATGCGTCGTGAAGGTATGTTTTAACTTATTGAAGAAATTTTTGGTTTCCTTTTAATTGAACTGCTTTAAAATTTATCAAAAAAAAAAATCACACTTTGAATTGACAATCATACTCAATTAGTCAGTTTATCTTTTCTTCCTTGTTATATGTATCATTTCCCACATTAAATAATGCTTTTTGATGTGCCATTAAGTGCTGAATAATATTTACATTAAATGGAATTGAGATATTCAAGTGCCATGATTCAATTTGCTTCTATTGTGATGTTCAACATAAACATACTTCGACTATTTGCTACAATGATTATGGATATCAAGTACTACACTTATTATTCCTTGTCCTTTAAATGGGGTGTATAGTATTCAATGAATGACTATTGCTTTACTTGAAAAAAGAAGAAAAGAAAATTGAGAGATTTTTGGATATGTTGCATGTGTCATTTACAGAAAAAAGAAATATTTAGAAAGGATGTGACAATAAAATATACTTCAGTTGTGAAGAAATTTAAGTAATTTGTCAAACATCTCATACTGTAAAATATTGATTTGACAAAATAAAAATGTTAGGAAAGTAAATTTAATCAAAAAGTTTTATTTAAGTCCATCGATCTATTTTAAACTGTACAGTATAAAATTCTTAAATGACTTTTTAATGACGTCTTTTCCATATGCTTCATAACATCTATTATAAAACAAACACAAGAAAATATATGTATATATATATATATATAGTCTAGATTGTGAACTCAACATGTTTTATCGCACACATAATATCATCACGTTATAGGGACAAAAACCGCAAAGTCAGGTCACGACATATCAAAATTGTATAGAATCTCTTCAATTATTCAAATATTAAGTCATTGATTTAATGCCGCTTGGGACAATGAAAAAAGATAGGAAACAAAAATTACATGTCATTTTTTTGCCTACAGTCATGAGAGCTTTAACACCTGAGAGAAACTACCGAAAAAGAACTTGAATTACAATAACAATATTGTTAAATATTTCAATTATTCATCGTAGATAAAAATAATTTTTTCAATATGAATGTAATTATGTAATCGCAAAATTTGAGACTTCTATTTGAAAAACGAGGGTAATTTTTTTATGCACAGTAATTGTCAATATATTTTTTAACCAATTCAAATTCTGTATACCTCATTTCGTTTGCCAGTACCATATGTTGAATTTTGTCACGCACTGATGAAATTTCCCCTTCATCTTTATATGAAATCAAGTTTATTGATATCTATGAAATTTTAAACCGCTATAAAATAAAAGTCATATAACATATAAACATTTGACGCGGTTCCGCACAAAGTTCATAAACCCACGCACTGACTGTATGAAATGATTCCTAAAATATTTACAAATTGATGATGAGAATATTGAAATATGTTATTCGACCCCTCATCGAATGTACATGTCAAATGGACAATAAAAAAGGCAATGCCTGCTAACATACATACATGCACTGTAAACATTCTATTAGGGGTTGAGAAATCTCTTCCACAATAATTGTGGGTAAAAACAAGTTAATTGTCAACGCGTGTGTCCTTAAGTATAATGAAGTGGATAACAATCATTTAAAAAGTTATTGTTATTCTTATTCCTATTACTTTTAGCCGTTCAACATGAGCGAGCACCAAAAATGTCAAATACATCGTCATCAAATGGATTAAGTTACTCAAATGCATTCTACGGATCCCGTTATCCTGATACAATATTTCCATTTCAGATGCATCTTACTACACCTATATCATTTCCGTTCGATAATTATCATTTACCAACTCCATATTATCCACATTTAGCGGAATCACTTAATATTAAAATCAATCAAAGTATTTACCGACCATTGGGTTCTGGAACGGCAAATTATGATCACGATATTAGTAAAATATTAACAAATAATTTGTTTTCGCGCGTGCCCATAACAATCGACCATAAAGAAGAAGGTGGAGATAAAAATGTAAAGGAAAATGAAGTAACGAGCTCTGAAGAGTTTCCAATTATGTCATCAATTGACACATGCCGATTAAAATCAACTCAATCGCTTTACGATTCAGCAACAAAAATTCTTTTTCTTGCTATAAGATGGGCAAAATCGATTCCATCGTTTAATCAATTGCCAATAGCGGATCAAAAAAAGTTACTTAATGAATGTTGGGTAGAATTATTTATTGTAGCTTCTGCACAGTGGGGATTGTCCATTGAAGATGAAATTTCATTCAATTCTCAATACTTAAAACAAATGCAAGGATTCATAAAACAATTTCATCTCATGAAAATTGATCATTTTGAAGCAGCCTGCGTCAAGGCATTAATTCTTTTTCGAGGAACAGTTATAGATGATCAAACAATTAATCAGCAACTTTTATTGCTGCAAAATCAAACATTATGTCTGTTAATTGAAAAATGTGGCGGCTTGAGATTAGGCCATTTATTGCTGTTATTACCGCAGATAAAAGTTATCGGAAATATTCAGCATATACAAGTAAGAACTGTTTAATATTTTTATTAATGAAATAATTATTATTCAATACTAATTTTCCAGGAAAATCTGTTTAAGCATACAATTTGTGAGGCTTTTATTGAAAGAATTTTAGAAGATATTCCACAAATTTAAATATATAAGGAATAAGTTATTCTAATGTAAATAAAAAATTGAATAAAGTAAAGTAAAATATGACTTTTTAAGTCAATGAAAACAATTCATAAAGAAGTTAAAAAAAAGTTCTAGTCGTTAACTTTAAGAAAAATACTGTGGCAAAAATATTTAAAACTTAACTTTTAAAATTCATTTGAAAATTTAATGTAATGTGTGAATAAAGAAAAAAAAATGTGAAAAAATCAAACTTTTGAATTATAAATATTTTAGTTCCAAAATTAGCAAGTTGCAATTTATAAGCATGATTGAATAACGTAAAATGTAAAGAAAAAATTACCTGTTGAAGTTTAGACTTGTTTAAGTGCTAACTAAGGTAATCTTCGTTGATTCCGATGCAAAGTTATTAAACATTTTATTTGTTGTTGCAATGTTGAGTCTTCTTTTTCTAGTTTCTGTGTTTTTCTTTTATACTCTTTGTTTGCATTATTATTTTATTTTAAAACTAGTTTTAGTCTTTAGCAAGATTTTCTTGAGGATAGAAGTCTTACGAGAAAGTTCTATTGAATTAATTTTTGAAAAAATTAACATGGTAATAAATATTTTAACCCTAAGTTTGTTGTTTGCTGCTGCATTTTGCATGCCTCAAAATATTACAAAAGGTGAGCTTTTAGTTAAAATTTACAGATCTTTGAAATAAGTTAAACTTTTTATTCATTAGAATTCACAAATCTCGAAACTGAATTTTCTACATCTTTTGACAAACCAGCACAAATTAGTCAAACAGAAATCAAAAAGGATAAAAATAGTCAAGGGAATTTGTCTAATATTTCCTTTGGTATTTTGCAAACTGTTAGAAAGGAATGGAAATGTGCAAATGGACACTGTCAAGAACAAACTATAAAGTGCAAAAATGGCAAGTGCGAATCTGTTGAAAATCGTTTCAAGGCCGACAACTATCAGCCTGAAGTTCCCCAACTTGCACCTATTCCATTACCATCATTTAACTTTACAGAATTTTTCAATTCATTTGCATTTCCAAAGTTTGATTTGGAATCCTTTTTCAATTTTGACAATTTTGGATTGATGGATTCAGTAATTGATACTAAAAACTCAGATTCTTATTTCACAGATGCTAAAATCATTTCTTCAAAATGCACGAATAAAGAATGCATTATCAACACAAAAAAATGCACAAACGGTAAATGTAACGAAGTATCTGAAAGACGAAGCTTTTAAAATGTGAATTTTATTTACTAAATCTGAAATAAAAAAGATTCAAAAAACAGCACATATTTAGTGTATGATTTACTATGAACAATAATTACATGCCGGTTTTTCAACAAATAATACTAGAATTAATTTACATAGGAGCAGACTAGATATTCTGTCACAAACTCTAAAAATTTATAAATAGTATCACAAAAAATTACAACAGTACTCGTTCTTATCGAGTCACTTCAACGCATTTTTGTCCCAGCGATCAGGAATTGATTATTTAATCAGTTCCCGACCTACAATACAAGATCTAGTAAGATACAGATCACTTTAAGACTCATAAAACAACATCCAGCAAATTCATAATCACCATACTAGAAATCTAAGAAATTCATCATTTAACGGATTTTCATAAGCAAAACCACATAATAGCGACGCAATAACTTTATAAAACTGATCTTTTAAAAGCGTTTAGAGCTCTATACGATGTGAAGATAAAAAGTTTTTAACGTCAGCCGACCAACCGGCCATTGTGTCTTATTATTAAGCTACCTTTTACAAAAAATTTTTAAGAATGCGCTAAAAACAAACGTGACTCAATTCACATATACAATATTTCATTTTGCTTGTTTTTACCAAAATTGCTGTTATTATAAATACAATTTTATTTTATTGTATGTTCGAGAACTTTATGGGTATCATTCTTTTATTCATAGAATCACATTCATACTTCAATTCAACGAGTGGAATAAATTCGATAGAAATTTCTACATAGACTAATTAATCGCATTTAATCACTAACTTGTAGGAATTTAATTTCTACTTATAGTATAACATTCGTGGTGACTACTTACGATAATTTTTTTTCTCATTGTATTTAAGAATATTCTGAGTAAATTGTTTTTTAGTTCATTTAGATACTTCAAGTGTTTTGCTTCAAAATTATTAACTTCAAATTTTTGTTGAATTATGAAGAAATTTTTCTTAACTTTACTCATAATTTTTGTTGTGTTAAATGTAGCCTATGGCCGACCTAGTAAGTATAGTAAAAAGTTTTTTTTTTCGAAATAAGTATCTGTTGATCATCAATAATTTTTTTAAAGATCCAAAGGTAGAGTTGTCTGAATTAAATGAATCAAATGAAGACGTAACGCCGAATACAAAGGTATCTAAAGCTGATATAGAGCCAACTAATAACGAAGGTATAAACTATTATTCCAGAAGAATTGTTTGTATTAATGGTCAATGTGAAATTACGATCTGTATTAATGGAAAGTGTAAAAAGGAAACAAAAAATTCAAATAAGTAGATTCTCGGAATGATTTTTTTTTAAGCATGTGAGGAAATTCACAAATTTAAATAACTATAGCTAAACATATTTGATTCATCTAATCACGATTGAGATAAATTAACTGATTATTTCTGAATTTGCTTATACTTAAAATGCGATGTAATTTTCAACCGATATTAAAATTAAATATTTGTGATAAATTATCATTTTGTGTGCACAAAAAAAATTAATAAAGTGCAAATCATAAATTAAATAGCAATAATTCGTGACTGAATGAACCAAACCTTCATGTCATATGTACGTATATAATGTTTTTTTTTTTTAAAAAAAATATTTCATGTGAAAAAGTTCTCAGAATTTATAATCGTTGTAATTTTATTATTTTCATGCATGATATCCAACTGTTGTCATCATCTCGGAATTTTTAAATCCGTTTTGTGTTTTATTGACTTCTAGGTATTTGACAAAAAATATATTTTAAAATTTTTAATAATTTGTAAATTAAAAAGTTATGGCTAATACAATTTGGTTTCTGAGAACAAAAAGACCCCTATTAACAGACTATTAATTAACAAAAGACATTCAAAATTCATCAACCTTTTTTTGTTATTATTTTGAAACTTCTGGCTTTGCAAGAAAATTCAAGCGATTGTAATGCACAATATAAAAGAGAGGAGAAAAAAGTAACCACATCACTGTAGACGACCTTCACTTTACATGGAAACAACAAGCTATATATAGAAATGAGAGAAAGAAATTCTCTCAATACAGAAAGAAAATGTAAAAACAAAGAATACGTCATTAAGTTTGTTGCTGCTGCGTTTAAAATTTTTACAAATGACCGGCGTTGTTAATATCGTTATTTGCTAAAACATATCATACGTTAATTGTTTTTCAATGATTGATACGTTGAAGACATATAAATATTGTTTGAATAGCAGCACCACCATAGATTGCTTGAGGTAACAATAATATATGTATAGGCGTTATTGTTTTGTTAATTAATTATACAGATTTAAAATTTTTAACACAGTTTAACACTCATCAAGAGTACAAGACATATGTTTTAATAGTGATGATAGCTAATCACTTAATTATAATTGTAATTTGTGTAAAAACAACGTGATCAGACGCAAACATGTAAATGAACATTGAAACTTGTTTTATTCCAACAACTCTGAAGGCGTAACGGTTTTCCTTATTTTGTTCTAAAATTTGAAATAAGGAATTTTTTTATTCCTTATTTTAGTACATTTAGTCCGTTAAATTTTTTAAACAAAATATTAAAAATACTTGCTTTCTAAGCAATAAATCAACTTTCGAATCATGCAAACATTAATAAGAATGGTATTTCTAATTGATAAGAGCATAATAACTGGTAAAACTAAAGGCAAAAATAGTAAAATTAATGGAAACCAAATTATCTTTGTTATCGTTGTGTATGTGTTTGCATGTATTAGTAATGTTTACAAAAATGACCAATCAGAATTAAATCAAGTTTTTTTGCTATAAAAAGTGTTAATGTTTAAAAAGTGTATTTAAATGCCTTCAATTTGCGAGAAATAATTTAATAGTTTACTATAATTCTAACTATGATTCACAATTATGGCTGATTTCTTTGAAAAAGATGGAAAAAGGGAAATGCAAATTTTGTATTGCATATGTGTGTGTAAATTTTTTCGTACACAAAATGAATTCAAATTCAAAATTTTGGACTAAATAACGGAATCTTTTGCTCTTCAGAGTTGTTGGGTTTTATTTACAGTAGGTATTATTAGTTCTTTTCTATTCTCAATCAATTCGCGTTTTATTTACTCCGCAATTCTCTGAATGAAAAAGTTACTTCTTGCTTGAACGCTCTCACACTTTCGTGGTGTGAACCCAGCAACAACAACAAATTAATGTTAAACTCCAGTCAATGATTCGGCATAGAGGGGATTCATGACAAAAAGCAACTGATGATTTCATATGCTCACTCAGTTATTTCACAAAATTCAATGCGATCACACGGTTAAAGAGAAATACTCCTCTATTATTAAGTTTTTCCATAAGAAGGAAAAAAGTGAATTAAAATAAAAAATAAGGCAACAATTAAAAACAAAGACGAAATACTGTAAAAAGGAACAGAAGAAAAAATAAGTTGACAAACGAGAAAGATTGTGCAATGTCATTGAGAATATTGGGATGCATTCTTGTTGTGCTTCTCGGAATACAAGCATTTCCGCAGCAACCACGACAACGTGAAAGCTCAGGTAAATTAAATAAAAAAAAATGACATTCGAAAATGGCATAAGGATGATAAATGAACGGTCATGTGTAGCAATAATTTTCTCATTCCTAAAATTTAATTAACAGTCAAGAAAAAAGTGATGAAATATTTTTGAACAATTTATAAATATTCATGCCAAATACGGAATTAATAATTTAAAAACGTCCACGCATTTTAAAAATTTAAAAAAATTTCTTTTTCAAGGTTAACGAAAGAGTTTTGGGTTACAGATTCATTGAATAAGTTGATTGTTACTTGTTATAACAATTTTTTTTAAAAGACATACAATAAATGGTTTGTTTTGACATCTTAATAATTACGATAAATCCCGAATATGGTAAAGAATTAAACTCCGTTTTATAAATTCAAAGGAGAAAAAACTTAAATTCTCAATACCTTTATCGTATTTTATTGGCATCTGGAAAGGTTAAACAACAAATAATATCTCTTATTTAACGAGTTGATTTACAATTAAATGACTCATCCCATAGGATGTACCCAAAGAAATTCAAAAACTAAATCGATAGAACTAAAATATTAAGTCTTTTAGGATGGCATTTTAAATATTTTAACAGTTTATATCAAAAAGTCATTTTTCACAACTTTTCACATCTTCGATTTCAAAACGTGCGAAAATTTTATATTGTTAATTTCTTGGATTTTAAATTCTTCCGTATTTGTCACTTTTCAAGTACTTTTCATACAAAATGACCTTTTAGAGTCAATAAAATGCTGCAGGATATTTCATGTTCGAGAAATTCCAATGAGTAAGAAAGAATTCTTTAACTTTTTGAAACGGATTAATAATGTTGCTTTAATGTCCGGAATTTCCACTTAGACTTTTTGCTTTAAACTTTATTTACTCATACCTTGACTCTTAATCGACAATAATAAGAAACTCACAGAAATTTTTTTACTAACGTGTGTGATTCATAATTCTATTTAATGTAAATTATTATTTTATTATTGTTGGAATTTTAAATGCTCACAACGTTGCTTGAGAATTCTTAATCATTTCACGATAATCTCTATGAATATGAACTGTAAATGCATCTTAATTCTCAATTTCTTTTTTTTTTTTTTGGCTGGAAATTCCAAAATTTACAGTTAGTCATAGTTTATTGATTTAGAAATTATGACATTTCTATAAATTCTTTTCCATCTTTTTTTTTAGAACAAAATTTTTGGTACATTATTCAATTAACAGCTTTTTTAAATCACACACATTTCAATAAAGATCATTAACTTTTGTGAGAGGTCTTCAAACTTTTAACATGATTAATAAATTTGTAGTTAAATTGATGTTCTTATTCAACTTATTTTTAATAAAGTTTAACGGGTAAACATTGCATTAATAAGTTATTTATTAAAGTCATCATCATCATTAAATAAAAAGAAGATTATGAATTTCTAAAAGAGAAAAAAATCACGTTGGGTAAACTTTAAACGTAATATTGAGCTAAGCGAAAATCTAAGCATTAAAATCAGTTTTAAATTTAAATGACATTGATTATTTATTTCATTAACACCTCTGCCAATTATTTGTATGACACTGTAACTGACAAAGATCATTCGGTTCCTATAACCTTGCAAGTACAGAAACAGGATGACTTTTATTTTTTTTGTTACTAATATTAAAATTTTCACATGAAATAAATTTTAAGACAAAAGTTTTAATTCAATTATGAATTTAGAAAATTTTGTATGGAGCAAGTCATTTTTAAAAACAAAGTATTACAAATTATGAGAAAATTATTTTTGTTGGCTTTTCACAATTAACTTTAAGTAATGCGACACTGATTAAATTTTTTAGAAACGTAATGTTCAAAACATTGATCGTTTTGTGTTTAATTTTTCTCCTCCATCTTTGATTTTCATTCTTCATTATTTCCTTCTGTCTTTTTCTGTCACTTCTTCTTTCACTCACTATCTATAGTAATCTTTATAGATTTCAACTATAATGGAAAAACGGGTGAAAAAACTCTACGTTCTTTAGACCAAATTAATTTACAAGATGAGAATATTCGAGGACGAAATTCATATACTGATAGTTATGGAAATCCTGTTGCATATGATTCATTAGATGATGTGAATGCACAAAGACCAAGCAGTAATAAAAATAATCCTCATCAATACGTTATTCCGGGTTATGCTAGTGGAATACTTGATTCTCAGGAAATTCCTTCAAGAAGTTCAGTCAATGACAATGAAGGTAGAACAACAAATGATGATAAAATTCATTTTGTTGATCCACTCAATCAAAATTCATTTCTAACATTTAATAATGCACCATCAACATCACTTACCGTACCAGGCTTTAATACAGAATCACAAGCATCACCAATTGAAATTCCAAGACCAAACATTGATCTGCCTGAAACACCAATTAGTTCCAATGATGATTCGTTGAATTCAAATTTACCCAATACACCTCCATCATCTGTTTTAGAAGCTCCTATCAATCAAAATTCTGACAATAGACCTTTTGTAACGGGACTTGTACCACCTCAAATTACGAATTCTGAAGGTGTAGAAATACCTCGACCAAATCTCGATGTCTTTGAGACACCCATTGATGGAAGTAATAATTTACTCAATCAAGGACTTTTGCCACCAACTTCATCTCAACCTAATTTCAATAATAATATATTTTTGAATCCAAAGCAGGATGAACCTGTGATAATTACTGATGAACAAACAGTGTTTGCTCCAAAACCTTCTAATGGATTATTACCACCTAAAGATCCCGTTCCAAATAATTTCAATTTTCAACCAATCTCGTCAATCAATAATGCTTTGCCGTCAACAACAACCCCATCTAAATTTAATACCAACTTTGAGGGTTCTATTTTGGGTGGAATAACAACAGTTGCACCATTACAAATACCTGTCCAAGTAATTCATTCTCAAGATGATGGTAAAATTAATAAGTACACTGGAACATTTGGAGGTGCACCAGGAATATTAGTGAACAATAATCAAATTAACAGAGTCATTCCAACATCATCAACCCAAAGAGTTCAACCATCGACAGCAACTTCTGTTGTAAATACCGTTATCCCAACACAAGAAACGAACAATAAGTTCACAGGTTCATTTGGTGGTTCCATTGGTCTTTTAAATCCAAATTCTGCTTCAACTACTCAAACAATTACAGATTCTACAAGTACTCAAATCAATAATGTATTATTTTCATCGAAAAAGAAGCCTACATTAACATTCAATGGTCCACAAGGTGTCTTAAAACCATTCGATAATATTCAAAAAAATTAATTTTTGAATTTTTGTGATAAGAGAATTTCATACTCATTGATTTTTAAATTTAGTTTTTTAAATACTTCTTGCCATATAATGTATTTCTATAAAACTTAATTGTCATTATGATAAAAATGTTAAAAAATAAAATTAAATGAGAAGCGAGTTGCTTTCAAAATTAACCGTTTTTAAATTTTCAAATACTTTTTAATTCCATCAGAAAATTATAAAAACCAGAAATGGAAAAGGAAAATCGAATTTATCAAATCTTGCATTAAATGACAGCATATAGGTAAATAAGTTATAAGTTATTAATTTATTAATTTTATTTTCTAGCTCATTAATTAAGAGAAATTCTTATTGAAAGGATTTATAATATGAATTATTTGTTTTAGAACTAATCCGGAGTTAATACAAAACGACTGCTGAAATAAACAAACCAAAGTGAAAAAATTAAAAAAACATTAAACTGTGCTAACAAAAGGTCTTTAAAAATTATTAAGTGCTACGAAACACCTAAATGAATAACATTTAAATAAGGTAAATATATTATATACTTAGCTGAAGCACAAATTTCAAATCAAAATTATTCATTAAAAATATTCACATAGATCGATACTTAATTAAACTAACTGACTAGCATCTATCAACTTTATCACATTATTTTCTTTGTGATCTTTTCTTTTTTCTGTTCCAGATTTCAATATTTCAAATGCCAACAAACTTAACCAAGCTAGCCATTTTTAGTCGATTGTTCATAATTTTTCTTCAATGCATTTCGAACCATTTAATTGAAGATCATGAGGCTAAAGATGTTTTTAGATCACCATACGATATAAGTAAAAAGAAAAAATGTGATACAGTTATAGATGTACTCCTTGGAGGTTTTCGAAGATGGGATTCAGAGCACTTTTTACATATATCAGAACATGGATATACTTATGAAAATAATTTGGCATTCTACCCATTATATCCACTGTGCATTAAAATTATACGATACATATTATTAAATGCAGTGTCGTTCCTATCAGTTCGTGCAGTATCTCTGATGATTGGAGTGGTCATAAATGTGATATTTTTTGTCAAAGCTACTAATACATTAAACGAACTGGGAAAGAAGGTTTTAAAGGATCAAAGACGTGCTGAAATAGCAGCAATCCTGTTTTGTTTTAATCCTGCTTCAATATTTTTTACGGCTCCATATTCAGAAAGTCTTTATTGTTGGCTGAGTTTTTCGTTAATGCTAAAATGCTTTGAAGATATCAATTCAGTGCTAATTGTAGTGCCATTAAGTCTTAGTATATTATGCCGATCAAACGGATTGGTTAATATAGGATTTGTTGTATATTATGGACTGAAGAAAATGTTTAATCAAACTACCGTATTATCATTTATTACAATATTTTTGAAAATATTTTCGATTCTCATAATTATAGCATTTCATTTTGGTCTAATGCAAGTATATAATTACTATCTTTTTTGTTTTAAGAAACCATTCAGTTTTCCTGATTTTATCAAGGATTTTGCAGTTAAGCACGACTTAGTTTTAGCAGGAAACCGTACTGCTACTAATGATTTAGTTTCCCCTTGGTGTCAAAATAATTTTCCAATAGCATATTCCTACATTCAAGAACATTACTGGAATGTTGGATATTTGAAGTATTTTGAATTTAAGCAAATACCAAATTTTCTTTTAGCTACACCAATAGTATTGATTATTTTAGTAAATTCATTTAACTACTTCTTGAGAAATCAAGATTATTGTTGGCGATTAGGAATTTTCAATTTACGTCAATCCATTTTAAGGAAAACTTCAACATCGGATCAACATCAGTTTGTTTTCATTGCTCATGCAGTAGTTCTATGCATATTTTGTGTACTTTTTATTCATGTTCAAGTTACGACGAGACTTTTGTGCTCATCAAATCCCATGCTATATTTTTTCTGTGCTAATTACTTTATGACTCCAAATTTTTCACATAAAAAAAATGACGATAAATCAATTAATGATGTCCCAGTAAATGTTTTTGATATAAAGCGTCTAAATTGGACACAAAGAACTATTATATATTATTTTCTCGGATATTATTCATTGGGAACAATTTTATTTAGTAATTCACTTCCATGGACATAAAAATCTTCAGACGTAATATTCACGTTTTCTCAAAAATTTATTCTGGCACAACAACCTAACTTAAAATTAATTTTGTGTAAAATCACATTGCTTTCAATAAAAAAAAAAACTTCAATTCTTGTTCTCCAGATTCCTCAAAATCCTGATTTTATTTTTTATTATTATTAAATGACAACATTTATTTCCAGAGTCATGATTCGATACGATTTAAGTAAGTCGTCAAAGAAAAAACGGAGGTACAGCTCTTCATCAGATGACGAAAGACAAAAGTCACCTAAACGATCAGTTGAAAATAAAGCAGATTTTTCGTTTTTAAATCATAAAACCTTTTTCCATAGAATTTTAATGGGCTATAATGTAACCGAGCAATTGGTTGATGATTCATCAGATTTTTGGCATTTCCTAACTAAATATGAAAGTTTACTTAAAATCAATTTACAAAATGTTCTTCAAATTAAAACGGAAACTCCTTCAAATGATTTGTTGATTCCAAAAATCTATAATAAAAATTTCCTTATGAATTTAAAGATTAAGCCGTCAAAACATCAACTTGAATCAAGAAGCTATGATGACAGAGATAGTTCAATAGACGATAAGAAAATCCAGACATTTCTAACAATTGTCAGACATTACTTGGACTTTAAACAAAAGGAGAGATTTACTAAATTAAAAAAATTAAGAAAATTTCAATCAAGCTTGCCAATTGCTGCCTATGAAAAAGATATTGTCGAGGCGACAAAGAATGAATCAATATTGATAATTGCTGGAGATACGGGCTGCGGAAAATCGACACAAGTTCCTCAATATCTTTTCAATGCTGGATTTGAAAAAATTGCTTGTACACAACCAAGACGAATCGCTTGTATAGGATTATCAAAAAGGTAAATAAAAAGTACATGACATAAATATCATTTCTATTTTTTAAAAAATCTTTTTAAATAGAGTTTCACATGAAATGTTGTGCGAATATGAATCAGACGTAGGATATCAGATCAGATTCGAGAAACAAAAGACAAAAAATACGAAAGTCATATTCATCACAGAAGGACTTCTTTTGAGACAATTAAGTGATGATGAGAGCTTAACGCAATACTCTGTTATTATTATTGATGAAATTCACGAGAGAAATTTGTATGGCGATTTTTTATTAGGAATTTGCAAATGCTTATTAAGAGCTCGACCAGAAGTTAAGATAATCTTAATGTCTGCAACTATTAATATTAATCTTTTTGCAAACTTCTTTGATGAAGAAAATGCGCACATTATTGAAGTTCCAGGACGATTATTTCCAATAAAATTACATTATATGCCTCATTTAAAGAATCCAAATTTAAGGCTTGAATCGAAAACAAAAAGTGAACGACTAAATCCTGAACCTTACATTCAAATTATGTCTATGATTGATAAAAAATATTCAAGGGATGAGAAAGGAGACCTTTTGATTTTTGTATCAGGTTTAAATGAAATTCAGTCAATAGTCGATGCTGCAAAGGAATATAGTCAACGGAATGAAAATAATTGGATCATACTTTCACTTCATAGCACCTTATCAATGCAAGAACAAGATAAAGTTTTTGATTATGCACCAGAAAAAATGAGAAAATGTGTGATAAGCACAAATATAGCTGAGACATCAATTACAATTGATGGAATTAGATTTGTTATCGATTCTGGAAAAATGAAGGAAATGACTTATGATCCAAATTCTAAAATGCAAAGATTGAAAGAAATGTGGATAAGTAAAGCTTCGGCGAATCAAAGAAAAGGACGTGCTGGAAGAACAGGCGCAGGAATTTGCTACCGTCTTTATTCAGAAGATGAATTCCATGAGCTTGAAAATTATACGAAAGCAGAAATACATAGAGTACCTTTAGAGTCACTTCTATTACAAATGATATCGATGGGATTGCCAAACGCTAGATTATTTCCATTTATTGAGCCTCCAAAAATGGAGAGCATAGAAAATTCTATTCTTGCCTTAAAGCAACTTGAAGCTTTGACATCGGATGAAAAACTTACAAGTTTGGGAAAAGCTTTATCGAAAATTCGTAAGTTGATTAATTTGTAATTGGTCGTTCAATTATTACGTACAGGGTGGGGTGTACAATCTGTAAATAAAAAAAAAATGAGTTCTTTATTTGTTACGTAATAACTAGCGACCCTTTAATAAAATTATGCTTATTATAATATATATATATATTTATTTATTATAGCTGCTGAAGTTTCGCTTGGAAAAATGTTGCTGATTGGATCAATTTTTAAACAACTTCACGCCACTCTAATATTAGCTGCAATTTTGAATGTACAATCACCATTTACCAATCGAGCATTTCGTGACATCGACTGTGAAAAACTTCGTAGTGATTGTGAATCAAATCATGGTGATCCAATTACTTTATTAAATCTATATAGAGAATGGTTGTTGGTTAAAAAGTCTTACGATTCACGTGATCGTGATCAAATTAGCTCAAAAAAGTGGTGCTATAAAAGAGGTCTTGAAGAACAAAGATTTTATGAGATAACAAAATTGAAAAATCAACTGGAATCATTGCTACGAGAATGTAAATTATTAGAAGATGAAAAGGATGAGAAATTAACAAATTCTGAAAGAGCTATCAGGGCAGGAGAAAGGAGATATCTAGGTTCTTTAAAAAGAGCTCATAAAATGGAAGGTCCACGAGAGAAGAGACTTTTGAAACCAAATGAAGATGAAATGGATGAAGACATAAGTGATGACCGAGTTGACATAAGGGATGTTGAATTTAGATTGAATATGGGGTCTAAAATAGACAGTTTAGTATTAAATGCATCTGCAACAAGTGGTTATGATTTAATTATGATAAAACTTATTTTAATGAGTGGTTTATATCCAAAAATAGCTATATCGGATGAATTCAACCATCTCAAATCAATGAATGAACAGTTCTTTCACACTAAATCAAAGCCATATATTTCAATGCATCCAATGAGTTATTTTTCTAAAAATTTTCAAGAACTGAATATCTCTGGTAGTGATATTGTCGAAAAAACTGGTCTTTATAAATCAAAATTTCCTTTATCATCAAACCATCAAATTGTGTGCTATTTATCAATATTGGAGACTACAAAACCTTATCTCATGAATTCAATAAGAATGCCAGCTGCTCAAACACTTCTTTTATTCGCTCAAGAAATTGACTGTAATTTGGCATTTTCAAGAATAATTTTTGACTCTTGGCTAGCTATTGATTTTCCGTATCCTGAATCTGGACAAACACTTGTAGCGAGAGCAGCAAAATTAAGAAAGCGATGGAACCAATTATTATCATTGAAATTAGAAAATGAAATAGGAAATATTTTAAAAATGGATGATTTTGTATCTTTGGAAAGAGATTTAGCTGATTTTATGAATACAAAAATATATTATACTATCAAAAGACTCCTTCCTGCTGATCTCAAGTTTTTGTACAAAAAGATTTGTAATGAAGATTTTGATGCGCTTAAACTTGATCCAAATCCATTTTCTGATAATTTCTCATGCATTTTTAACGAGATAAAAGGAGGCGTTTTTGTTACGGAAAATATTACTTATGGATGCATTGAGGAGACAGATTGGAGTATGCAAATGGAAGAAGAAATTTTCTCCACTGAATTTAAATGCCCATGCTGTGACATGTTATTTAACTTTACATCCATACAAAAACTACAGCATCAGCATGTGTGTAAACCGGCAAAAAAAGAGGAATCGGATAAAGACGAATCTGATAAGTTTTTAATGCCGTCATCGTCGAATCAAAAACTTTTTGCATGCAACGTTTGCGAAAAAGAAATGTATATGAGTAAAATTGATATTCTAAAGCACAGAAAGTATTGTAAAACTATTGGTGAAAAAGTAAAATTGAACAGACATTGAATGTCTTTTTTTTGCAAAAATTTGTGACGGAATCTTTGATTATATCACAACTTCTTTATCATTTTTTATGTATTTATAAGATTCCACATTACTAATCGATATGTAGTCTTATCAAAGAATTTATGACTCGATCTACTTAACGAAATTATTTCACTCGATTTATTTTTCCTTTTGTCTGTCTTGTGAATCTGTAACTTTCTCAATTATTACTAATTTTTTGAGTGAATAAAATTCAAGTGCAAAAAAACTAATACCTACCTATTGAAAATGGAATTGAACGTAACAAATTCTTCAGACAATTTATGGTTTATTTTATCCATACTATTCATGACTATGTTTGTCATTTCTTTAATTGTGAATATATTTTTATGGATTATTAGAAAGAGAAATTTATTAGAAATAAGGAGCGAACTTCAACAGGTGCAAATGCAACAAAACCAACAAACTAATGTTTTTTATGGAGGAGCTGTAAAGTCAACGTATCTTTAATTTTTTTTATTAATTAATTCAATTATTTTTTTGCAATTTTTAAATTTTTAAATTATCATTAGTTTATTAATGCAATAAATTTGTTTAAAATTTATTTTTTGATTTCCGTTAAAATAATTACCTAAAAAAAGTTTGAAATTTTCAGGGAGTTGAAGCTGCGCCATTTTTTAAAATAACGATTATATTTGAAAAGTTTGATATTTTTGATTTTAATAGTTTTTAATTCATATTCATTTCATTTTATTTTTGTATTCTGACCGATCAACAAGGAATTTATTTTGTATTAAGGTATAGTAAAGCAAACATCTATCAGAAAGCATAATGAAACAAAACACTAACTTACTAAACCAAATGATTTTCAATAATTCTTAATTCTTACTTACTAATCACAGCAAAAAATATGGATGAACCAAGAGAAAGCGATTTATTGGAAGAACAGCTGGTTGATTTCTCCGCAATTGACGAATCTAGTTCTAGCAAATTAGTTCATCAGTCATCTTTGTCTAAAGGATTTTGTGTTAAAGAGTATGAAGAACAAATGGACAGTTTGAAGAAAGAAAATTTTAATCTCAAGTTGCGACTGTATTTTCTTGAGCAAAACAACACTTCCCTACCGGAAGGAATTGAAAATTTTCAGAAGCAATTCACAGATCTAAAGGTAGAAATTCAGTGGTTTCAATAAGATATTTATATGTATATATGTATATAAATTTTCAGTTAGAAAATGAGACATTATCAAATGACGTGAATGAGAAGCAACAGCTGTTACAACAAGCTTCATTAGCTCTTGAATTGCTTGAAGAAGAAAAATTAAACAGCCAAAGTTGTGCTGAATTATTGATTGGAGAGTTAAAAGATAAAGTTAAATATTTGGAACAAGAAAATATAAAATTGCACCATGCTCTAAATGATGTAAATAAATCAAATTTAGGAAACGATACTGGATATGCTGAGTTTCTTGGTGCTGTTGATATGAGAGATATTGAATTACAGCGAAAAGTTTTAGATATGAGCCAATTATCCGAAGAATACAAACAACAGGTCAATCGTATGCAAAAGGAAATTCAAAAACTGAATGGTATGTTGAAGGAATCTGAATCAAGAGCAGCCGCTTTTAAATACGAACGAGATGAAATGCAAGATAAATTTGAAAATGCAGAATCTGAATCAAAAATGTTGGTAAGTATTGTATTAACAATAATAAAAATCATATGGAGCTATTAACTTTTCACAATTTGACGTTATCGTCTTTTTATCATTAGCTTCGGAAATGTGTAATATTTCAAGAATTGCTCTCACAGAAAAATCAAGATTTGCAGTTTTTGCAATTTCAAAATGAACGTTTTTTCAAAAAAATCGAATTGATGAATGAAAAGTGTGAAAGATTAGAGTTTTTGAGTTTTCATCTATCTATGAATGAACAGGACCCCGTAAAAAATAATATGACTTACTATCTTTCCTAACATGTAAAAAAATAATTTGTTTTCTTTTTCTTTTTTCTTTTATTTATTAGTCAATTGATTTAGAGAATGAATTGAAGGACTTTAAGGAAAAATGGGCATCAACTCAATGCGAATTAAACGATGTTGAAGAAAAATTGAAAGAATCTGAAGACGAACGTCAAAAGACTTTAAAGTATTTGACTCAATGTTTGCAAACTTTAGACGAAAATCGTCAAAAAATTTCTGCCATGGAAATCATGATCGAAAAAAAGCAGGGATCTGGTATTGATACAGAGGAAACTAAAAAGGTAAGTTGTTGATATAATGCCTGACAAATTTATTTACTAAATATTTTATAATTTAATTTTATAAAAAAAATATTTAGTTTATAATGAAGATTAACAAGATAATTGCAAGATTAAATAAATAATATTCAATATTATAGAACGCCGAAATAAATGAGTTGAAGTTGCAGCTTGAGAAAGTTAAGCAACAACTAAAAGAAGTTACTTCATCTGAACTAGAAGAAAAAAATCAGGAAATTGAAAAACTATCTCAAATCATACGCAGCATGAAAAATAACGAAAATAAAAATTCGTCAGAAACACCAAGGTTTTCCTTTGACTACCTATATGAAAGCTTCAATGATCTTAAATTCCAACAAGCTATGGAGATTAAAAAGCAGTCACAATTGAAAGTCAATGAGCTCATGCAAGAACTGATTGGTTTAGCAAATTCTAAAACTAAGGATCAATTTAATCAACTTAAAGAACAAATGGCTATAGTTGTTGAAAAACAAGAAATAGCAGATAATGCTTTGAGCCGTTGTGCTGAATTATGTTCCTATACTTTGGACCATCTTCATGAGCTTGCACAGTTTTTATCAGCTTTATTACAAAATAAAGAAATTCGTGAATCGTTGAGTAATCAAAGTCTTAAAGACATTCAAAACATTCTTGATAAAAGCGTTGAATTTTCACGGTACTCTATTGACGGTCGCATTTCAGCATTTCCAGATTTATCAATGCTAGAAAGCTTAATTACTACAGCTCGTGATTCTATTTCAAATATTCGTCAGAGAAACATTGAAATTGTTAAAAATGACGAAACTGTTCAACCAACTATCGATTGCAAACAGGAGTGCAAATCATGTGAAAATTTTAAAGATCAACTACAAGTCTTTTCGGAAGAATTTGAAGAGTTAAAGAAAATAAATCAACTGCTTGAGGATGAAATTTACGAATATCGCGAAAAATTGGAATTTCGTGATGAAGAGATTAAGAAATGCAATGATGAGATAAAATCTTTAATTGAAAATGAAATAAAAATTAATGTCGTACTAAATGATAGTCAAAATACATTACGTTTACTTCAAGCTGAGAAAATTGACTTATCATCCAAATTGGACATAAGTGAGGATTTAGTGCAAAAGTTGGAAAAACGCATGAAAGATTTTGAAGATGATTTAGAAATGAATTGGATGCCAAAATGCGATCATGAAAAATATGTAAAGAGAGTAAAGGACGAAGTAGTTAATGCTGAAGCTCAAACAGCTGCTATACGTTTTGAACTTGAAGAAATTCGAAAGCTTTATCCTAAATTTAAATCGAATCGAACCAGTTTGTCAATAGAAGATGATCAAGAAAATAAAATAGAAATTGGTAATCAAGAACTCGCACAAAGTCAAGATAATTGCAAGTCGGAGACTCGTGTTAGTCAGGTGACAGCAAAAACACGTGAATTTGAGGATGATAAGCTTCATGATTTAATGTCTACTGAAACTTCTTCTACTATTTCATGCAGGAACTGTCCAAAATATAAAGCACAAATATGTGAATTGAAGAAATACTTGCAAGTTTGTTGTGATAAACTCAAAAAGCATTCCGACCAAAAGAATTATATGGAACGTCATGTTCAGAAACAACTAAATAAGACCGAAAACTTCTTGCAGCAAGCTCGTTCAAATATGGAGAATATTATGAAAAGCAAGGAAAATTTAAAGTAAAATATGCAAATTTTAAACATGTTTAAATTATCTAGATACCTATTTGAAATTTTATTACTTTTATTTTAATAATTCTTTAAGCGTTTCCATGACTTTTGCCATGTTAATTCTATTATTAGTTTTATTTTTTATTTCTCCAGCTATTGCAAATAAAATTTTACTTTTGCCACTTTTAAACTGTTGATGCATTTTTTGACCAGCCTCTGTTGCTAAAATTTCTTCACAGACTTTCCTAATTTCTTCATCAGATGATATTTGCTTCCAATTGTTCTCAGTTGCTATAACTTGAGCAGATTTTTGACTGTGAAACATTTCTTGTAACACAAGTCTTGCCAAATTTAAACTTAATTCTTGGCTCTCGAGCATGTCTATTAATTCTCCCAACCGTTCGGAGTCTATCGGACACTTTTCTAAATCCGTTTTATTTTTATTACATGTAGTAAGCAATTCGTTAATAAGAATATTCGTCACAAGTTTAGGTGACCTTGCGTGATTGGTATTGATGATATCTTGAAAAAATTTATGTAGTACTGAATCATTCTAAAAAGAAACAATTGAAAAGAAAGTTTAAACTAGAAATCTGTGTAGAAATTAGAAAATTACAATAAAATATTATAATGAGAACTTACTACAATAATTATAGCAGTTGTCTCCGATAGTTTATATTTATTTATTAATTCGTTCCTTAAGCCTTGTGGTAATATTGGAAGACTTTTTTCGATTGATTTTACATTGACAAGCTCATCAGACTTATTAGAATCCATATTTAAATGAAGAGGCAACAAATTAGGCTCTGGCATATAACGATAATCTTGAACCACTTCCTTATCTCTCATTGGGATTGTTGTTTTTGATATCGCATCCCATTGTCGTGTTTCATTGATTATTATACCACCATCGTTTTTAACTATTGTTTGTCTTTCAATCTCATAAGCAATAGCTTGTGCAACTCCTCTAACTGAACCAATATTTTTTATTTCAGTTCTAATACCCAAAGGTTCGCCTTCTTTATGAATAGAAACATTAGCATCAACACGAAGAGCACCTTCTTCCATTTTACAACTGCACGTTTGAAGGGAACTAAATATTAATATTAACTCTTTGACTAAAGCAGCTGCTTCTTCTCCATCATCTAAATCTGGCTCAAACACTAATTCCATCAAGGGTACACCCGCTCGATTTAAATCAATCAAACTTATCTTCAGCTCATCATCATGCAATGATTTGCCACTGTCTTGTTCTAGTTGGATTTGATGTATACGAACTGTTTTATAGTAAGGTTTAGAATTTTTCATCGGTGTTAAAACAGGAAAGGTAAGACATCCTTTTCCAGCTAATGGAGCTTTTTGTTGTGTTATTTGATAGCCTGCAGGTAAGTCTGAATAAAAATAGTGTTTTCTGTCAAACATACTGACTTTGTTAATTACACAATTAAGTGCTAAAGCAGTTTTTACTCCAGCTTCGACGCATCGCTTGTTAAGAGCAGGTAAACATCCAGGAATTGCAGCATCTAATAAACTAACACACGAATTTATTTCGGAAGCAAATGTATTTTTTGCACCGCTAAAAAGCTTTGATTCTGATAGAATTTGTGCATGAATTTCCAATCCAATAACACTCTTATATTCATTTTTTTTAAGTTTTAGTTTACTTGAAAAGTTTCTATGTCCTTTATTGTTTGTTATAGTAAATCCTGTTTTCAGATTTCTCTTGAATAATTTGAAAAAATTTAATTGAATATTTCCACTCATTTTTAACGCATTTTATAATCTTATTATCAAAAAGGTAGCTGGATGGACACTTTGTCGGCTGCTGCAACTTGTCTTAGTTTTAAAACATTGTCTCAATACGAGAACTAAAAACAAAAAGTAAGCAACTTACTTAAAAATTTACATTTTTTAAAAACCGATTCAAAATTTGAATTCTAAAAAACCGCTAAATGATATTTTTATTGCATTTTTAATTAAATACTCATCGATGCGAAATACATGCGCTTAACTCCCTCGTTGAAACACGAGATATTTTGTAACTTTTTTGTTGAATGCTTTTTGAATGTTTTATTTACTCGAATTTTCGAACTTCAAAAATGTTATTCGTTAACTGATACTTATTATCTATCATTAATCAATAATTACACTAATAACTTACTTGTATCAGTATTGGGATAAATATTGAACCATGAAAGTCTATTTCTTATATTTTTTAGTTGTAATTTTTTATTTTATTGCTAATGGAGAAATTGTAGAAAACGTGAATGCAGCACGAGATAATAGAAAAATTCAAAAGAATGTTGTTATCATAATGAGTGATGATATGGGTTTTCATGATGTAAGCTATAGAGGAAGTAACGAAATTCCAACTTACAACATAGATTCATTAGCTTATCACGGAATAATCTTAGATAGGTACTTATTTTTATCTGTAGTTTCTTTTAAAAATAAACTAGCACAGAGAATATTGAAAAAGTCATAAGTTTACACCTACTTTTATATTGGAATTGAATTTTTTAAATTTGTATGTAACAAACAATAATCTTGTTAAACTGGATGTTCATTTTCATTCATTAGCATTGATATACATTTCAAAACATTCAAATATATATAATTTCATGCAGTAGAAGAAAAAAGTAAATTACGTAAATTTATTGACGACAATTAGGTTCTATACATCACCAATGTGTACGCCGAGCAGAAGTGCTTTGCTCACTGGAAAATATCCGCATCATAATGGAATGCAAAACTATGTAATTGTTAGTGATGAGCCATGGGGATTGCCACTAGATGAAAAATTAATGCCTGAGTACTTTAAAGATGCTGGTTATAAAACACATTTGATAGGAAAATGGCATTTGGGATTTTATAAGGAAGAATATATTCCTACAAATCGAGGGTAAATTGAATTTAAATTAATGCATTGAAAGATGTTTATATGTAAATATATAACTTCAGTTTCGATATGTTTTATGGTTATCTTGGACCTTATGTTGATTATTGGGACTATACATTAAAAATGTTTCGCGTGGATATGATATGAGACGAAATTCCAAAATCGATAGATCTTATGAAGATGTGTATGCTACAGATATGCTGACAAAAGAAGCGATTAGTGTAATTGAAAATCATGACAATGAAAAACCATTATTCATGCTTTTAAGTCATCTCGCTCCACACACTGCAAATGATGACAAACCGATGCAAGCGAAAGAAGAAATTATTGAAAAATTTTCATACATCGAAAATGAAGAAAGACGAATTTTGGCAGGTTTGAACTAATAAGATATAAAAAAAAATTGATAAAATAATATCTAAAAATTATACATTAATTTATTTACAGCAATGATGTACTCATTAGATGAAAGCATTGGAAATATAATTGAGGCTCTGTACAAATCTAACTTATTAAATGATACAATTATTGTATTTTTCTCAGATAATGGAGGACCTTCTATAAATTTACACAGCACAACTGCTTCTAATTATCCTTTTCGAGGCCAAAAAGGTTCAGGATGGGATGGTGCTATAAGGACAGGAGCAATTATTTATGCACCATTTTTACCATCCGGTTTAATAAGAAGAAAATTTTTTTACATTGCTGATCTACTTCCTACTCTTTTAAATCTAGCAAATACAAACATTCAAGTTGATAATAAAATTGATGGTCTAGATCTCTCTAATATGATTCTTTACAACAAAGAGCCTTTTCGAAACGAAATGATTTTTGTTGATGACATATCTGGTTATAGTTCATATATTTTTAATGGATTTAAACTGGTTAATGGATCATCTTCGATAGGATTAGATGATGGATGGCTAGGTTCGAATAATAATAGTGAAATTAATTCGTCAAAATACACAAGCGAAATATTAAATTCTAAAGTTTCAAAAATCCTTGAAATTTTTAATGATCCACTGCAGCCTGAAGAAATTGAAAACATAAGAAAACGTGCAACAGTTCAATGTTCAGGAATAAACAAAAACTGTAATCTGCTGAACGGACCATGTTTGTTTGATATCATTCATGATCCTTGTGAAGAAAGAAACTTGGCAACTTCAGAAAATGTATTTATGAAAATGATGCAAGGAATGCTTAAAATCGAATTACAAAATTTAACTCCAACACATAGAAAACCATCTGATAGTCGGTGCGATCCAATAAATTTTAATTATACTTGGAGTTGGTGGCTTTGATAGTTTGTGAATGCGAAATAAAAAGGAATTTCTCTGTAATAAAAGAGAAAATGTGTAATTCTCTCAGATTTCTCCATGTTTTGTGGCCTCACTCTATTTTATTTTTGTTATTAGGCTTCCTTCATTCATTCATCTCTGTTTAGTTTGAGTTTAACTTTGGTGAGATAAAGAATTAACTGAAAAAAGTTCCTTTAAAAAATATTAAAATGAGCTGTCCAGTCGGTAATTCTAATGGGTAAGAAATTAGTTTTTATACTCATAATTTTCTATTTTATTTTAAAAAATTCGCGAATGATTTTTGTTTCAAATGCTTTTTCATAGGGTTTTAGAAAACTTTTAAAACTAATTTTTTTAAAACGGAGAAAAATTTAAAATATTTGTCTATTCAGGCATTGTTAAAAATGATACTAACAATTAAGTTTCATATGAATATTTTCAAACTAGTTAGTTATTAGTTTGAAATTGTATTTACGATCTAATTTTTTAAATATTTAATATTGATGAGAAAATAAATTGATAAGAAATCGTATGTTTTCATAGACAAAGTGCCGATGGTCAAGAAGGCGAGCATCTTGGATCTGATGTCGGAATGCTTTATGGCGAATACTTAATGCTTGATAAGGTTCTTTCATCACAAAGAATGCTATCAGCTAATAGCCAGCATCCAGTTCATGATGAACATCTATTTATTGTGACTCATCAAGGTATGCTTATTAAAGTTATTACAGTTTAATTTAAATTTATTTCTTGTTTAAATGTGGATTTTCAGCCTATGAACTATGGTTCAAGCAAATTATTTTCGAGGTTGATTCAATTCGTAATCTTTTTAATCAGGAAAATATCGAGGAATCCAATACGCTAGAGATTTTGAAACGATTGAACCGTATCACTCTAATTTTGAATGTAAGTGTTTTCAAACTTTTTTTGATAATTTAATTGATTTAGGGAACGATCGGAAATGACGTAGTGTCTTTTTGACCAGAATCACGACTAAGTTTTGCGTAATTTCCAAATGTTCCTTGACTTAATTAGCGTACGTGTAAATTTTTAGGAATTAATTTTTCTTCGCTGAAAGTCAATACAGTCCATAAGATAAGGATTATCGTCTGGACAAAATTTGATACTTTATAAGTATTATTGAAGGTCTTCGAAAATCGATGATTGTAAATTTCATGTTGTTTTAAAAAAGAAAGATCAAATTACAACACCGAAAGTTTTATTTCGTGTTTCATTCCTTAGAATCTTTAATGCTTGTGTAATTATTAGCAATAATGCCTTTCGAATAACAAAAAATTCAATTCAACCACAAGAAAAATGACACTTTCTTATCCTTAACCTTTAGAAGCCCTCTAAAAAAATGAAAGTAAAAAAAACGTATATGTAGCGGTTTCATTTTCGTGATTGAAATTTATGTACTCCCGGGTTTCAACGTCACGTGCTTCTACATAAGGAAACTTATTATCAATGTTAATTTACATTTTTGAGAAAAGTTGACCTTCAAAAAATTATCAAATTGTTCATGAAATTATTAAAAATCTTAACGTCATCACATAACTACATACTTCTTATCAACAAAAAAATAAATAAATGTGTCTCTTTCAGTAAGATGACTAATTGATAATGCTAATTGATGAAAGCCATGAACGACTTTTAACCCCCCGGTTGTGATGAGTTTTTTTTTTCAATTTCTGTTTTCGTTTTCTTTAGCTTCTTGTTGATCAAGTTCCAATTTTGGAGACGATGACGCCTCTTGACTTTATGGATTTTCGTGATTATCTATCTCCAGCAAGTGGGTTTCAAAGCTTACAATTTCGATTATTGGAAAATAAATTGGGCGTGAAAACTGAACATCGTGTACGATACAATCAAAATTATTCCCATGTTTTTGGATCCGATAGTGAAGCAATTGAAGCACTACAAAAGTCTGAACAAGATCCATCTTTAAGCAATTTGGTTCAAAGGTGGCTTGAAAGAACCCCAGGCTTAGAACATGACGGATTTGATTTTTGGGGAAAGTTTCAAGAAAAAGTTGAAAAATTGCTTAATGAAAAGGAAGATCAAGCAAATGCTGAAGCAAGTGAATTTGTCAAAAATTACCGTTTAATGGATATTCAAAAACGACGAGATGTCTATAAGACAATCTTTGATCCAAAAGTACATGAAGCATTGGTGTCACGCGGAGAAAGAAGATTTACGTATAAAGCACTACAAGGGGCTATGATGATTAGTTTTTATCGCGACGAGCCACGCTTTTCTCAACCTCATCAAATTCTTCTGCTTTTAATGGACATTGACTCATTAATTACGAAATGGAGATGTAAGATTTATGAATTAATTTATTGAATTAAAAAAGTAAAGATTTGTTTTAATAAAATAATATAGATAATCATGTGATTATGGTTCAAAGAATGATTGGTTCTCAACAATTAGGAACGGGAGGATCTTCTGGATATCAATATCTTCGTTCAACATTAAGGTTCGTTAGTGGGAGATTTAAGTCTTCATTCGATTTAATAATAATTTTTATTTCAGCGATCGATATAAAGTTTTCATCGATTTATTCAATTTATCAACATTTTTGATTCCTCGACATTACATTCCTGAATTAACACTTGAAATGAAAAATGTATTGACTCATTCAAAAGAAAAATTGCATCAAAAAGAATGTTGTAAGAGTGGAAATAATGGTACATTTTGAATAAATTTCTTAAATCTCCAAATCACTGTACTTGTAAAATTCTTACCTTTATTTAGTGAGAAATATTTTTTCTAAACCAATTAATTTCCTTAAAAAATATCCCATTTAAAAATAAACAGCGAGTTTAATTTGGATTAGTTTTACAAATATCCGCGTTTTAGTATGTTGTTTTCATCTAAAAAACTTGATGGAATATTTATTTTATTGTTTGGAACTTGGTAGATGAAAAGGAGCAATGAAAAATTTAGACTTATAACTAAGCTTTATGAAACAAACCTAAAACAGAATAAAAGCTCAAAATACGATCAACAATTTACAATACATTGAAATATCGTTGAGATAATTTAAAATGCATAAATTTAATTTTTGTTTACAGGTCCTTTTATTATATTATATTTCTATATTCCTTTGAATAAATGTGTTTATAAAACCAAGTTATTAAATTATTAAGTTTTATATTAACTATAAATTCTTCTGCCTGCAATGATTTAATATTTGGATATTAATTTTATTTTCAATGGCATTTAATAAAAAACATAAAAATAATATAAATAAAAGTGTAATGTGTATTTTGATAATTAAAATGGTTAAAAAAATATCTCTATGAGTCTTAAAATTTGTTCTTTAGAGAAGAAACTAAGGATAGATCCCATAATGGCTGATATCGTTCGATATCGTCAAGTTTCAAACAATGTAGGGAGTATTCGAAATTGTTGATTTGCTAAATTTTGTATCCAAATTTAATCTTTCTTTAATCATAAAATTTCAAAAATCTGAATCTGAAATCGACTACATAAAAAATTATAAATTCGACTCAAGTAGATTACATAAAAAATTCGAATCGACTTCGAGCTCTGGCTGCAATAAAAATTTAAAACATAAGAAGTATAAAACACAAATGTATATTGTTAATGTATCATCATTCAATATATTTTTCTTTCTTCTTTTTTCTTTTCATTTTTTGATTGAATTAATGAAATTATATTTCATTAGGTAGTTTAATTAACCATTACAAATTTTCAGTTAGGTATCTAGTTATTTAAAAAAAAATTTAAAGAAAATTACTTAAATTCGAAAAACATTTTTATTCTGAAGGTGGCATTTGAATCAAATTCCTTTTTTTTTTAAATTAAAGTCGGGACAATGTAAATAAAATAATAATACACTTTGTTCGACTGGCTGACTGATCGGTGGGTCAGACTCGAATTATTCCGGTGTCGATTGATCTCGAAACTATGTATCTCTATGGATTTTCACCACCTCTATGTCTAAACATGATCAATAATTTTATTTAATAAACAAAAATACTTAGTCTCAAATTTTAACGTTTAACATTTTTGTAAAAATCTTTTCCAAATGTTTACTTTATTACGGATTTTAAAGTTAAGGAATTAGTTCAGATCTTGCTGCAAATGCTTTTTTTTTTTTTTGAAATTTGCATACTGATTCCCAGTTGTTTTTTTTTAATCAAATACTGATCGCTGCGACAAAAATGCCCTCAAGATACTCAATTAGAACGAGTACTTGCAATTTTTCTTTAATTTAAATTTCGTTTATAATTTAATACTTTGGATTTTATATTTAAGATTAATTTTGTAGTGAAAATAAATTTTGGAATAAAAATTTTTGTGTTTCAAATATACGAGGAGCTTAGAAAACAAGAGCAAAAATATCAGGAATAAAGATAAAAATGACAATAAAAACGTCTTTTTTGTGAGTATAATATGAATATTAAATTCCTTGAGGTTAACATAATTAATACACGTTTTAAAATACTGTGCAATAAAATATAAAAGCTTTTGAAATGAGATGGATATGTTAAAAATTTATGATTAATACTTTCATTTTTAGTATAAAGTTAATTTTCGTTTGAATAAAAACAAGTGCATCATAGGTATTTCCTTTTACTTTACTATAATTTCAGCTATGTTTTTTTCAAACTCTTATTTAATAAAAAAAAAAACTTCTGAATAGGATTAATTTAAAAAAAATGGAAAACTTTTATTTGTTTTAATTTAATCGCTATTACATAATCATCTAATTCCGATTTGGAAATTTGTTAATATAATACACGCTATGGAAAAAATTCATAATTTATTTTCATATTTTGAATCAATTTAATTTAAGAACTAAGATGAGATTTAATAAAAATTAAAATGAATTCATCAATTAATATTTAATATGGATTTGAGTCGATTAAAAATATTAATGCGAATTTCAAAAAACATTGTATCTAAACGGTTTTTAATTAAAGAATATCTATAGATGAAGAAAGATTTGAAAATTCTTTTGTAGTTGAATTGGCTTAAATTCAAAACAAACACAAAATGTTACTTACAGGATTTTCTACTAAATACGATTGTCAGTTCTCAATACGTTTGTTTGTGGATTATAAGCATTCTTGAAAGAGCCCAATAATATATAGTTCAGAAAAAGCGTAACTAATAGAAACTGTTTTGTTACGCCACTGTATACTACAAATTAAATAAGTCAGATTTGTAATTTCAAATTTGCTTTGAATACAATCAGAAGTATGTTTTCACAATTTATAACTTTTAAAAAATTTATCAAAAAATTTAATGCATTGATTCTTGGTTTTTAAAACTGTTCAATGCTTTGGTATCAAAAACCTTAAGAAATTTTTATTTATAAATTTTTGTAAAGTTAAGTTTGAAAACATTTCAATTCGGCAAAGTTAATTTAAAGAATTTTGAAATTAATTTATGAAATAAGAATAAAATGTGGATTCATAATCTGACATTATTTCTTTAAAACAGGACGTGCATATTATATGAAATTATCCTCTGTGGCTCTATTGACAATAACGATTAAGAATGTCTTAATTTTACTAATTTCATTCATTTTAAAAAGGCGCAATATTTAATTTATCGTTTTCATAACTAGGTTTTGTGGATAGAATAAAGTGTATTTTTCTTCTTAATATTCTCACATTGTTATAAATATCATGTTATCACAAATGTCTGCAATTGTAAATTCCAATTTCTTAGTATTTTACTTTTTGTTTTCATTTCAACTAATATTCAATATCACTCTCAATATACTTGTCATGAGTTTTAAATCCTCGTATTATACATATTCTTCAGTTTCAATAAAAAGTAAAATTACCATAATTATTGTAATTAATGTTTTTTATTTTTATACTTTTGTGTCAAAAATGAAGCGATTGCAGTGGTATTTACAGTTTTATTGCATGCATGATAAACGCAACAACTCAAAAATTTGTTATTTTTGTATTTATATAGAGAGGCGACAATGTTGTTGATTTTTTGTTTTGTATAGTTAAAAAGCTTTTTTAAAGCATTTTTTTCTTATTTCAACTGTTATTGCAATCTTTTATAAAGTCTTTTTTTTACATTTTCCAAAAAAAAAGTAATGATAAAATTGATAGAAAATAGCGGTAATTTTGGTTTATTTAAATCAATACTACAGTTTTGTTTTTGAAAAAATAAAATAATAAAAATACTTTTCTCTTCTAAAAGAAAAACTTCAATTTGAAGTATTTATTTGTGGTGACTCCTTAGCAACTATATTTAATAATTTGTCTACAATTTGGTCGTGGTTATTGAAAACTGCAAATAAAGGTTTTCGTAAAAATTTTTAACAAATTTCATAATTTAAGAAATATTTTTCTTAAGGTATGAAAATTTAATTAACAATAATTTATTTTAATTGAGTATTCAAAATCTGAAACAAGTTATAGACAACATTCATTTCGAGCAGCTGAAGAAGGTTTTGATGCAGAAAGTTGTGATATTTTTTTAAAATTATCACATCATCTTTTCTATCAATCAACATGTAACTAAAAGAAGTCATTATCAATAGTAAAATTCGATGCAAATTATATTGCATATAATTATGGATCATTCTAATATACTTAATAATTCTTTATGGGGTTTTTTTTTTAACAAAATACTAATGACTTTTATTCGAAATGTAAGCCTGCCAATAAAATGCTTCATTTTATGACATTGCGTGCAAAATTGCATTTTTAATACACACATTTGTTTATACGAATAACTAATATAAATAATTCGTTTCCTTTTTCTCTTCTTAAAGTCTTGATAAATATAATGGAAGAAAAGGAAAGAGATTGCTCATGTGTAATTTTATTTGTATTGTTTTGTATATAAATGTATGTTTGTTTGTCTGTGTATATAGAACATAATGTTTTTCATCGTGTATTCATGTAAAAACTTAAATGGACGTCATAAATTTAATCAGTATCATTATCGCTAATTTTTTTTATATTATTTAAAGCAGAGTTGATTCAGGGCTCCATCATCCTAGGTCAGAGCTTGTATTTTCACTACTATGTCTATGCCGGAGAAGAATTTTGGGCTAGAGGAACTCACGTTTTCTTGATGATGTAGATGGCATGTCAGATTCTATGAGTAGAGATTGCTCAGATTCTACAGGAAATTGCTTAGCAGGAGGCGGCGCGGGAGCTTTTCTATTTTTTGCCCGACGTTTTCTAAGCAAAATTGGTCCTAGTCCATTTCCTCCTGGAATGCTACTACTTGATGATGTTGTAGGTACTTGAATTGTTGTTCCAGTCGGTGAGGTTACTTGTCCAATAGGATTCACTGAAACATCGCCTGGTGAACTTTGTTCTGATGAGTCGACAACTAATCTATTTAATAAGTCTGTTAATAAATCTTCTATTCGGCCTATTCGTTGTGACATTCTTTGCATTTCAAGTCTGACATCAACTTTCATATCAAGTACGGTTGATACTAAGTCTCTTTGTGCTAGTGTTGATGGTTGTTCCCTTAGTCCTGTATCATAGCTATCAGAAGTTGTCTCACGGGCTTTAGCCATTTCTATTTGTCTTTCACGCTCTAGTGACAAATTACGTTCTTCTCTTTCTTTCTTTTCGCGATCTCGATCACGTCCTCTTGTTGCTAATGCTGCAGTTGTTGCAGGAGATGTAACAACTGATTCATTTTCTTGACCATCTATTTGAATCGAAGGACGATGAGATGATTCGCGACTGTTTGATTCTGCTTCTCCACCTTCTTCAATCGTATCTTGTCTTGTTAAAGAAACTGGTCCTGGTGAAAGTTTAACTGATTTCGGAAAAACCTGCAAAATATCATAAATATAAAAAATATTACAGAAAAAAAATTATTATTTGCTACTTACTTTATTTCCTTGACCACCGTTGTTGTTCGGAATGCTTGATGCTCTTGCCTGGGATGTTTCTCGTAAACTTTCTCGAGCACTTAAACTTCTCGATACAGACATTTTTGCACTTCCATCACTAGCAGAATCAACACTTGAACTACCTAGCAAACGACCCCATTTGCTACCTGGACGTAATTTTGGCCCCGTGGTTGGTTGTCCCGATGGTGAAGGTGTTAGTGCAGGAACTGTTGTTACAACTCTCGAGTCTTCAGTCAATGTGAGCTTCGCCGGAAGCTAAAATATAAATGATCATTTGAGTCCATCTGAACAGTTTATTGTAAAATTATCAGACCTTTTTTGATTCTTGATCCGTGTCTCCTTTTTCTACATCACTATTTTGTGAACCTTCTTTAGTTAACTGTGCAGATTGTTGTGCTCGACGAAATTTTGAAAAAATTTTCCTTACTAAATGATCCTGGCTGGAGCCCAATTGTGGTTCGTTTTTTCGTCTTTCCGCAAGTTCTTTTTCTCGTTTTACATCAGCAACTTTCCTATAGTCCAGATAGGATAATGTTTAGAAAAATTATAATTTAAACATCAAATATCTATACAAAAGAAATATTTAAATACGAAATAAAGTTGTACCTAAATATAAGACGATGTCTTAAGTTGTATGTAAGCAACAAATTTCTTGCGAAACTATTCGCAAAGGCTTGATAAAAATCTAAAACTTCTAGTAATTTGTCTCGTTTTATTGAATGTAAATCACAATAAGTCAATGCACGAACATTCGCGGCACTTTGTCCAACCGCAGAATCCTTCCAAAACGAATCACCAAACACATCTCCTTTTCCCAATATTGCGACAACCTCATCATCTTGAATTACCTCTAAGCTTCCAGTTACTATAAAACAAAGAGAATCTATACTTTCACCAGTATGATATAATAAATCACCAGGTGCTGAATGTGACATTTGGAAATGCATTGCTAATGCTCTTAAGCAACCATCAGATGCTAAACGGAAGGCAGGATGCTCGTTGAATACTTTACGATTTAAGTGCACACAAATATCTGCTTTCATGTCTTTAGGGCAGTAGTTCAATACCTTAAGAGGGATTTAAATATGTTTAGGAAAAAAAGAAAGTGGTTTTAATCAATATCAAGTACGTATGTGCATTGAAGTAAGTAAAAATTACATAAAGAACTGTTCCTTACTTTATCAGTATCTATTCCTTTCGACATTGCCCATGTTGACACAACATAATCCATAACACGTTCACTAAGAGCTTTCGGCACCTCATGTAATTTCATAAATTCTCTTACATTATTCAACATATCGTGATATTTAGCCGTAGCGGAGGTCATTTGCTGAATGATAGTTGTGACATGACCGAATATTGTGGCGTATAGAAGAGCTTTATTGTTTTTGAATTTGATTTTGTTGTTTTGAATAAAAAGACAATAAAACAATTAAAAAAATACTAAAAGTTATCGAGCGAATTTTTGCAGCAGTGATCAGTATTTTATTATCACATAAAATTTTAATTTACTCTTCTTACTAGAACTATGGTTGTCTTTAAGATGTTCGGTTGTCGTTATCTCATTTCCCACTCAACCAGCCGAACTAAGTGTATTATTAAGCGCCCTTTTCACAAAAATGGCCCAATAAATTTAAATTTAACTTTTTTCTCGTTGAAAAGAATTAAGGTTTGGATGACGGGGATAGAAGCAGTGAACAAAATGTTGATATTAGCATAAGTGACAGAAAAATCTAGCACCTGAATATTTTTCTTTAAATAAATTTGATTTATATTCTTAAACGTTTGCCAAATACTACATTTTTCCAAAAATTTAAGATCATTAATTTCAAGATGGTGAATTTATAGAAAATCTCATTTAAAAAACCCACATTCAAATATTACTTTCCATTAAACAGATATACTCTAGCATAATAAAGCGTTGGTTCTTTGAAGGTCAAATTTAATGTAATTCTGCATAATCTAATCTGGTATCTCTATAGCAGATAATATATATAAAGAATTATGAAAATCACTGAAAGATTTCAAAACTTTAAATTGAAATATTAATGCCAGCTTGTCTGAATTAAAAAATATAAGAAACGAAGTCATTTGAATAGTTATAATAAAATACATAGCAAATATAAAATGTTTCCTTTCGGTTTTAAAATGGAGTTCGAAGTTCTCCCGATCGGCACAAATTGAAATGTTGCCACCACGGCGACCAAGTGGCAGCCACTTGGCTTTAATTATACGACCGAGTCGTCGCCGTGGTGGCAACATTTCAATATGTGCCGATCGGGTCTGATAAATGAAAATTCAAAATTTAAATATTTAATTAGTTTTAATTTGATTTGCAAAACCATTAGACAGCATTGTTTAAAAGTTTAATTATGGAATTAGCTTGCAATGAAATTTATAGTAACAAATGATTTTTTCATAATACCTAAATACAATTTAATTTTGCTAACATTCTATTCGCATTCTAAGTTCGTATTCAATTGTTTTAATGCTCTTAGCATTATTTTGGACACTGCTTACTCACATTTTTTTATATACTTATTGATTATTGCTTATAACAACTACTTATCATGAATAATTGAACTAGCAATATTTACCAAGTACAGATGAAAATTAATCAAGTCCATTCAATTGTATATACGGGTCTGAAAATGACGACTAATTATTGACTGTTTTAGCTTTGTGAAAAATTTGGAATTTAAGAAAATTAAAGGGGATAAGTAAAACAAGAAAAATCAAAAGCCAAACACTCAAATAATTGTTTATGATAAAATTTTATATTAAATGTGTCTTTTTCGAAAACCCCAATACTGATTGAATAGTACTTAATATTTTGGAGACATGATAAGAGAACATTTTGCACTATTCGGAGTTTTTTCGTCATTTTACATTGTATGCGACTTTAATTTTATGATAGCATAATAACATTTTCAATCTATCTACATAAAGTCATTACTTTTCAGCACACTAAAAATGGCGAAATTTCCGAAAAAGATATTCACCAGCGACAACCATCATTAATATCGTGAAAACCTTCTCATTATCCGTCTCAGCTGCAACATTTCCAAATCCAACCTGAAATATAATAATTTTTAATAAAAATATTTTTTTTTTTTTTCATGAAGAAATAAATAATGAATTAGCTTTGTCTATGCAAAAAATATAAAATACAACATACCGAAGTCATACATGTCATTGTAAAATAAAGAGCTGTAACGTACATAGTACGTCTTGGTGGGCCATTGACAAGTTCCGGCAGACGAGTATCATTTGACCATACATACGAGTAAGGACTTTGTGTTACATTTGCTAATTTCCATAACCAACTGTATTGTACCTGTAAAATGGAAATAAAAGTACTTTTTTGTTATACCCTTTCATATTCCTAGTTCCATTACATTCTTGAATAAATTATTTACAAAAATATCTATAAACATATCTAGGGATGCAGATAAAGAACATTCATTAAATGACTTACTCCATTGTCAGCATCTGTACGTCCAATATAATACCATATACATGCTAGCCAATGAGCCTATATAGTGAACATTGAAAAAGAAATAAGATATTTTCTTTCATTTAGGATATAGTTTTTTATATTCTTAAAAAAAAAGAAAAGAACATTTACAGTGAAAACATATTCAGATAAAAAAAGAGATTTCAAGAATAATTATATTACCACAAGCATGTAGAAGCACAGCAAAAGTATTAACATTGCTGCACCATATTCTAAATAGCGATCTAGTTTCCTTACAACACGTCCCAATCTTAATAAACGAACAACTTTTAGGGCACTGAAAAGAGAACCGATACCCTATAAATGAAAAATAAATTGAAAGAACGAGTTAGAACATCAATAAATGGAAACATTCAGTTTTTCACACGAAAACTTACTTCTTCGTCGTGATCAAATGCGTTGAAGACGTCATAAGGTAGACAGCTCAGTAAATCGATAACGAACCATGATTGTAAGTAATTCATGCGAATGACCTTTGGATCACTGACAACCTCGCCTCCGGGTCCAACAAAAGTTGTGTGAAAATTTAATACTATCAAAAAAAAAGAGACGAGAAAAATATGATATCATATTGTTAATATAAATTAAAGGCACTGTCGACAAAAAAGGTTTTATTTTCACTACTTTTACGATAATGGCAATTTGACACTTTTGTGGAGAAGAAAATATTTTGTCAAGTGTCTATGAGACATTTCTAAAGGATTTCTCTTATGGGAAAATTATTGTTATTATTATTATGTTTCCCAGTTAAAATGAATACATATGGATAAGAGCAGAACATAGTTGAATGAAGAAAAGGAAAGGACAAAGTTTTTGGGGTTAATTCTCGAGGTTTTATTTGTTTATTCAATGGTTTGTTGCTTCATTTTAGTTATTTAATTCAAACTTATATAGGTATATAGGTATATGAGTAATAATCAATAATCATAGCTCAAATGTGTTTTATACTAATCTGATAGTAACAACTATAGTATTTGTGTTTATTATGTTTTCATGAAATCAAATATTAATTACATACATTGTTCTTAAGAACTTACCGATATCTATGAAAAATATAACATCTACAATTGAGTCCACTACAAGTAAAAATACATCTTCTGACGTTTTGTTTTTGAAGGCTACGTTATATGGTACCATAATTGCTGTATAAAATGTTAAGCCTAATATCACCCAATCCCATGTAGCTTTAAAAGCACAATAATGTAAAAGAATATGTGGAGGCGTCTTTGGAGCTTCTTGTCTATATTGCGGCATAACATCAGCACTAAGTGACATCATCTATAATGACATAATCAATTTAGATTAGATATCAATATCAGAGGAAAGGCATGTATTGCATGTTTAAGAAAAACGAACATATCATAAGAGACAAACATCCAATGGTTGGAAAACTTACATGAGCAAGATTTGATTGCTTCGTTGTATCTTTTAATGTAGGAAGATGTGAACTAAATTGTCGACTACGTGTCACTGATCGAGCCAGTTTTGCAAATTTTGATAAACCTAAATGACAAAAAAAAAAAAACGCGACAAGAATAAATTTTGATTTATTAATCTTGTACCATTTTTAAATTTTAAATAAATTTATTTTAGATATGTAATTAATTATTTTACATACCACCCTTGCTATCTTCAGAATCGATTGGCTGTTTAAGAGCCGTGATATCCCTAAATGTAAGTAAGAAAAGTACAACCAAATCGCGCTCATTGCGAATTGGCGCCACTTGAAGAAGGAGCCATAATGGTGTTTCTATATTATTTCAAAAATAAGTAAATTGAAAAAAGAAAAATAACAACAGTAATAATTAAACTGTCAACTTGTTAAAATATCGTGTTTTAATTAAATTTTCATTTAAATAATTTGTTGGCGAATTTCAATCAAAAAAAGAAAAATGCTAATTAAAACTTTAAACACTTTTTTTTTTGAAAATTTATTTACGAGTAATATTTTTATAAAAAAAAAACTCGAGCATTGCGAAGTGTAAAGGGGAACATGAAGAGGTTAAGTATGTATATATAGCAATCTGTATGAAAGAATTTTCTTATATTTTCCCTTTTGCCTCACTTGCTTGAGAGAATTGAGTGATGTGTGTTTAATTTATAGCATTGAAGTTATTAATTATTCAACATACTATACATAGTAAGTTTTAAAAAATAAAATGGTTTCAAAACTAGAAAATGTATATATACAAATGTATATACACATATATAAATTTGCACACAATAGGAAGTAAAGGAGATACAAATTTCTACCAATGAAGCTTTAAGTTTGGCTTGCCACACATTAAATGAAAAAATGAATTTTTATCAAATATGATAAAAAAAAGTTAACTTATATAAATGTAAACAAAAATAAAATTTAAAGATAAAAAAAAATCTGTGGTAAAACTGTTCCTATACAATTACATATGATTTATGCAATTTAAATTCGAAACCTTTGACTTGAAAATTGTTAACTTGATCCTACATATCAATGTGTCTTAAAATACTGTGTACCAAAAATTCTACTGTATAAAAATTCAATTGTAAATCAAAATACCTTTATGGTAAAATAAAGATTATTACTATTAAGGTTAATTTACAAGTTATAATAAGATGAACTTTTAGATTGTTGAATAACTTGTTAGTCGGTGTTAGGAATATGTTTCTGATGTAAATCAAAGCACAATCGAAACTCTAACAAACAGATCATAAGTACACTCTAATATTGAAGTGGAAAAAAATAAAAAATGTGTTAAATTTAAATAACAATTATATCTTATTGTAAATGTCATACTCAGTCATTATATTTAAAAAAACCTCAGAATAATTGATTTGAAATACAAACATTATAAATTAATAAAATATAATTAGTTTACAATTAAAGTGAAATTATAAATTAAATAATTTATCTATTTATTTATCTTAAATCGTACGAAAAATTTTTACTATATTTTTTAAAAGTCAGTATCTTTTACAAATTAGCTATTTTAATCATTATTCGTAACTTGATCTTTTATTTTGCGCTTAAATTTTGCTTATATGTTTTACTATACATTTTTGTTTAAAAATAAGGGTAATTAAATATGTAACAAAATTAATTACATATATAACATATCCTTCGTCTTTTTAAGGGTTATTTTAAAACATTAAAAATAGCTGACTTAAAGCTTTTCTTGTAACACTAAGCTAAACAAGATAAAATTATTGCTCCTGAAAAATGATTGCTGTATGTACAATTTATAAAAATTACAAAAGTCCTCGTGTTATTGATGGAGAAACTTATGCGCATTTTTGTCCCATCGATCAGTATTTGATTGATAAGCCACTTCCAGAACTAGAAAACGAGATCCAGTAGGATCTAGATCACTTTCCTGCCCACAAGGTATCCAGGTCACTAACCGATCCACAAAACAAGATCAAGAAGGATCCAGGTTACTTCCAGACCCACAAAACAAGATCCAGAAGGATCCAAGTCACTTCCAGACCCACAAAACATGATCCGGTAAGCTATGATTTGAAACTTTTAAATGTATTTGCGTGCAATAAAACAGCAGCACGGAGCTAATAAAACAAAGCTGAGCTCTCTACGATGTCTAATTGCTGAGATAAGCACCGGACTCGAACGAACGAACGAATAAAGTGCATTATTAAGCTACCTTTTTGAAAAGAAGTTTCAAAAATGCGCTAAAAAAGCTTAATGAATGAACTCTATGAAAATGTTTACCACAAAATTTTCTGAAATTTCAGCAAAGAATTCTTTTAAAGTATATTTTAAAAGCTTTTTATCCTTAATAAATACGATGCACGATAGATAAGTATGACAAACAATATTAAGATAATCAGCAAATTTTTTGCCCAAACACAGTCGTTAAAATATCATCAAAATGCATATTTCTTCAATATAAGAATATGAATATTAATATACAGAATAGAAAAAAAGGAAAAAAATAAAGGCCAAAGATGGATTTTTTTTTAATATTTAAGACAAATTTATTAAAAATGTCAAAAGAATTAAAGTTATCTGATTTTAAGCGTTTATTTAAAATATGCTGGACATTTTAGTATTTATTTCAGTAAAAATGAAATCGTCAGAAAAAAATTATAATCATTTTGTAATAATATTTATAGTACGGTTTATAGATCTATCGTATGAACGCATTTGATATTAAAGGAGAGTAAATTTTATTTCCTGGTTGTTGAACTGTGTTGAGAGATTATTGAGTTGAAGGGTTGAACCTGTTGATACAATGCAATATAATTTTATATACAATCAACATGTACAGAATTCTTTGTGAATGAAAAATAAGCTTTGTGTAATGTCAGAACAAGTTGTGATGGTGTACGGTAATAGACTCGAGATTTTTTTATCTCAGTAGATCTTTCACTGTGTTGTTCTTTTCTTTTTTCCTAGTATTCATATATATTATATATGACACTTGGGCTAAGAGTAGAGGAAATAGAAAGATAACAACTAACAAGTCAATTGATGATTTTTTTACATTATTTGATCATCTTCTTCATCATATGTACTAGAATCTCTTTTTAAAAGTGAAAATGGTTGTAATAAATTTGATTTTCTAGTTAATTTCGCAAACAGTTAAATTCAATAAGTTAAATTATTTAAATAATTTCATTACTTCTTCATATTTATGAGATCTTAATTAAATTTAAACTTTACGCAAATTTAATTTCTGAAAGAGCTTTGATTGATTTATGACCAAAAAAAATTTTATGGTTTTTAAGGTATTAATAAGTTGTATTTGTGTAAAAATGAATGAATAATTTGACACATGACATATGGATACCAGTGACAACAAATGGAAAATTCGGTAAAATGAAGCATAGGGGAAAAATTGAAAAATAATTGAATTAACATATAAATTTGATATCCATAGTAGCATAATATAAGAGAAAAGTTAGGAGGGTAAAATTGAAATAATTGAATCATATTGAAATGTGCTGAAGAATCATTGAAGCATTCCAAGAAGAAAACAATACGAGATAAAATATAAAAGTGGAAACAAACAAAAGGAAGCAAAACGGAAACTTTTATCAGTATATTGAACAAAAAACTCATCTAGAAGAAAAATGAAATAAAATGAGCTTTCTCTTGCCTGTCTCTTACTTTTCTTCCCTTTTATTTCTTTTGTATATTATTAAACATTATTTTCCTTTTCTTTCGTGAATGTATAACTATATATGTTGTGCTTTAACAATACGAATTCATACACGATATCCATCGAATGTAGAAAGATCTTATTTTTGTTACCATAAAATAATAATAATGTAGAAAATGCAGAATTTTGGAGTGCTATATTATTTTTATTTCATATTGTATTGTGGTCAATTAAGATTATAAACTGCCTAAAAACCTTTCTTTTATCATAATACAAAATTCATTTCAATCACCTTCAGGTTACAATCTTCAAAAGGTATAAAACGAAAATAATAAATATGATTAATATTTTCATATGTTAATATAAAATTGAGGGAAAATATAATTTGCTCTATGTGATCTGTGATTAATACTTAGTTAAAAAGTGAGAAGAGAAGTTATTAGAACTAATTTCAATAAAATATAGCAAACGATATTGCAAAATTAATAAATGTGAGAATTAGCAAATATGCGATTAAGAAAATATTAAAAACGGAAATCTAGAGATACTGGAAATCTAATAAAAATATCAAACTTTAGATTGGTACTGTTTATGTTTTTGCAAATTTGTATTCAAAAGATAATCGATAATGTAATAAAAGGAAAGAAAAATAAAACCAAAATAAACTTACGTTGCTTATCTGTAGCTACTTAACACATATTCATTCATAATTTTAATCACGTTAGATAGGGGAAGGTGAGTTGGGAAAAAGAAATTATTATATTTAGTTTCTTGTTTGATTCTTAAGTTTTTAGATTTTTATGATGCAAAAAAAAAAAAATTTAGGGAATCAAAGAGTGAATGAAAAAGAATGAAATTAAAACCAAATAAATCTATAGAATGTAAACAAGAATGAGTTAAACATACTTTTATGTCTCACATAAATACAAATGTTATGTTATTTAAAATCATTAGATGTTATAACATTTAATTCAAGAAATAAATAAGGTTTCAGTTTTTATAGGTAGTTCAAAAGTTAGATTTCTGATTTTTATCAACAAGTATGATCTTTTTCTATATATATATATAAAATCATGTGCACATCCTGAAATTAACATCTGTCAACTTCCATGAATAAACTAAACAGGCAAATACCGCAAACATTTGTGACATACATATTGAATCATAATTTTTATGATGTTCATCTATATATATATATATATATATATATATATATATAGATATATATATCTGAAAATCATTTAGAACACAAGATTTCTGACATATCTTTTTTATTTTTTTCCTATTGCAATGCAATTTCGAATACTCAATTTTATTACACACACTCTCATTTTGCATATTACGCAATTAATCGTTCCAAAAAATACATATTAAAGAAATTGCTTTTGTAATAAGTTATGAAATTATAATAATCAAATTTTTCATTCTTTTTTCGGTTAGGTGGAAAAAAAAAAATTAATGTATTTAGTAGTAAAATTTTTCCAACACTTACTGTTTTTCTTGTATAGTAGTATCTCGAATTGATCATGTTGCTGATGCTCAAGTGCGTACTCAACACGTGCAACTGTTTCCTTATCAGTTAATTCTCCATACATAAATCCGCATCTTTATAAATTGTAATAAATTTTCACATCAATGTATAGTAATTGTTTTGTAACCTTACGTTCGTGTTAGCATTGATCCCGAACTACATGTATTGAAATGTTGTCAACAACAACGAGGCTGCAGAATACTTAGAATCAAGTGCCAGTCACTTAGCGAAAACAACCTAATTTCTAAATCGATTGTGGTGGCAATATTTCAATAAATTTCGATCGGGGTTGATATCATTACTTAAGTTTTAAAAATTATGCGGAAATTCATGTATTAACAATATCTCCAGTTCAGTACGCTGGGCGATTCCATAGATAAAATTTTGTACAAAAATTCTTTTCTTTAAATTAATTCATTTTTATTACACGCTTTTTATTCATTTATTATTGTTTATAGCAGTGGTGGGCAACACTTTTTTGTGCCACGACTCACTTCTGGCCTAGAAAACTTTTCGCGGCACAGCATGCTAAACAAAGTTGTTAAATAGCACATTATAATATAGTAGATACGAAACATTGTTGTGAGAAGATTTATTTTTTTATATTTAAAAGTTTTGACAATCTGAAGTCTCAGATATTTAAGTTATTAAATAAATCTAGAATGTAAGCATGGGGAACCGTTAAATAAAAATATTCCCACCATTTATTGTAAAGTATTATTCAGAAATATTTAATTAATCTTTGGAATCACCCCACAAATTGAAAACGATTTTTTCTAAAAGTTTCTTTAAAAACAGTTTTTTTTGCCATGATAATTCGTAACTTGGTAATTTTTAAAATTTGAAATAACAAATACGATATTTGGTAATGCCTAATATTTATTTATGGATCTTAATATATTTTCATATTGTTTATTTACCGGCAGGATTTCTGCATTACTTCTGCTCGATTGTATCCACTTATTTTACAAAATGATTCATTGCAATAAACTATTGGGAAGTCGACAATTTGAGCGTTGGCTAGTAGGAAAGAGCTATCAGCTAGATATGATTGCAAAGGCATAAATAAACAAATAAGAAAAAAAATTATTCAAATTTTCTGACATTAAACATGATTTAGTTAATAACGGTTCAAAATGGAGCCTTGTTTCGACCGGGTAAATATGTCATTTTCTTTTAACATTAAAATGAATTAAGAATCTCAAATGATGTACAATGTCTCATGCAAACACTTACGTTGTGAATTAGATCTTCTAATTATGTTTTCAAGAAATGTGTTTTGTGGAGCGACTAATCCTCTCCGTCCTCCCGGCATTTTGATATTTTTAATTTCAGTCGTAAATTTTGATAAAAAGAAAATTCTAATTAATTAATCTCACTTTTAACAACACAGATTGGATGATTAAGAAAGTTTCCTCGAAAATTTTCTTATTATTGTAATTTGTTTATAAAATATTCGTCTTTGTGTTGTTTTGTGTGTTTCTGGTATTTCGCTAACTTTCCATAAAATAAATTTTTAACATTTCGTTTTATTTTTGATTCTCGTTGTTGTGCTTTAATCGTAATCATCAAAGTACAAATATTAAAACTTGAAACAATTATAACATCGAATTCACTTCTTTAATTATACACTTTTGTCAATCCATAGAATTAACGTCTCGTAAAAATATTATTTAAGCATGTAACGAAATACCAAAAAATCTTTTATTTATTTATTTTTTTTTTTTGAAATAGGTACTACAACACTAATAATTTGATAAAATTATCTTAATTCTCGTTGACTATTGCTTTCACTAATTCACTTTTAATATGTTTTGTTTTCTGTATTCAATATTTTAAACTTTTCACTAACTTAAAATTTTCATTTTTACTTTGTTATTCTTCTCTTTGGTTGTTGTTGTTGTTGTTGTTGCAATCACTCTTTTTATTCGCTTGTCTAAAATTAACTTTTCCATCATTCCACATTAAGGAAGAATAACATTTCTATTTTCCTCATAATTCACAATATTCCACAATTGAGCAACATAACATAGATACTATTCTTATTCCAGATTTGTATCGATTTCGTTTTTCCATGATTATCTATATGGTTTAAATTTTTAATTCACTTTTTAATTATTAGCATTAAAAACACTTTGCTTGTGAATGAACTAGTTATCGTGATGAGCAGTTGACTATTTATTAATTAAAGTGATGATAAACAAACATTAGCGACTTTTCATTTATTTGCATCTCATCGTTTAATTTAGCTATTTAATAATATTTTCATTCGTTTTTTTTTATTTAAGTCAACTAAGATGATTAGGTAATTCAGCGATAAATTGACATTGTCTGTAAAAAGTGTCTATTTTCATTTTATAATTATTAAAAAGAAAGTCCAAAAGTTTGTATTAATTTTTTTCTCTTCATTTTTTAATGAAAACGACAATTCAAGATGTTGAACGGAACAAAAATCATTGATGGGACAACAATGTAGAATTTTTTTAAATTATTAAAACATTATATGGGCTTAGCCGCAAATAACGTTCCATTTTTTTTCAAAATTTCAACGGAAAAAAATAATTTTTTTCAAAAACAGAATACTAATTATGTTAATTAAACAAATTTAAAGCATGATTTGCTTCCGTAGAGTAATCCAATCTTAAAAAGGAACATAAAATCTTTATGCTCCCACAATTTAAATCATAATAAACACATAAATTTAGCGATTTTTATTAGTTTTTCTGAAAAGTTTTAAAAAATTAAACAAAAATTCACAATCAGTAATTGAGATATTTTTTGAATTTTTGCATTAATTAAAGCACTAATCATAGCAAATTATATGCCAAAATGTTGGTTTTATGAATTTCTACAATTATAACTATCAAAAGTGATCCTAAAAAGTCCAACTAAGGAGAAAAATGCCTTTAACTTCAAATTACTGAGTGTGAATTTCTAAACGGCCATGCCCATATACATTTAAAAAAATATATTTGAAATGTGATTTAGAATTACAATCAAGAATTGATTAAACAAATAGGTTAAGAGAGATTTTACAGATTATATCCCCTTTTTCTATTTTCTTTTATCAGCAATTGAAATCTCATAGACAAAATAAGCATATATCCAAATGCTGATAAAAGAAAATAGAAAAAGGAGAAAAGAAACAGAAGAAAATAAATGAATATGTAATGACAATGGCAATGAATGTGAGCAGAAAGATTGTTTTGACTTGCTCAATTTTTAATATTCTACTCGACTATGGATGGTTGCTTTCATTTCGCGTTACTTTGTTATTTAATTTTGTGCTTTTTATGAACATCTATCTACTCTTGTCTGAATTACAATGAACGTAATTCATGTACGAGAGCTCTGCTTAGAATTTCATACAAATTATATTTTTTTGTGCTTTTTATGCCACTTTGTGTCGTTCATAATTTGATAACATACTGTTCATACAGTCATTTCTAAAAAATGTCTCTCAAGTGAAGATTCTATTGGCTTTCTAAGTTTTTTTGTGATTTAATTTAAAAAACTGTATTTCCACTGTATTTGCCAAATATGCTAATTGAAAATAACACGTATTGAATATTTATTCAAAGTTTATTCTATAACATAAATTTTAATGTGAATTGTATGTATTTTACCACATTTTGACATCTAAGTGGTATGAATTTATAAGCAGACTAATTTCCTAAATTTAGAATCAACATTGAAAATAATGAAACTATCATTTATTTTAGAAATACTAATAGTTTTTAAATTATTTGATTTGACACCAATGTGAATCTAAATCTAAAATAAAACGACTTTGAAATTTAATGTTTTTTCTTGCTAGGTATTATGTGTGACAAAATGACAGAATTTTTGCTTCATACGTTTGAAAACGAAGTTTAAATTTGTGAATACACGATAAAAGTTCTCATAAATGTTTGAGTAAGAGAATCTTTTCCATGGCATTTAAGCAAATTATGTTTGGTGGCGAAAGACCCGGACAGCATTTTTATATTGTACGATATACCATACTGGAAGCTTGCATAATGAAATAAAAAATAAAAGACAATCATAAAAATGTGAAAAGCTTGTTTCGTTTTCATCTTCCACATCGATTTTTTTCTGTATCTTTTATCGTTTGAATTTGTTCAGTTTCTCTCAAATCTACACGTTAAAAAATATTCTTTGGAGTAAATGAATTATTTTTTTATAATTTCAGAAACAACCGAAAAAAAATTTAGTGAAGTAATATGAAGTAGAAAAAAGCATTTTATTTTTCCAAATTTTGTAAAGGCTGTTTGATTTTGAAAGCAAAAATAATAAATAAATAAATAAATAAAGAATATCGTATCACGAAGGCGTAGTTACAAATCAGGTGGCTACAAAATGATAAAAATTTTAGTTAAAAAGAAAGAGGCAAAAAGAGAAAAGTTTAAAAGGTTAGTTGCTTTAAAAATGAGTTCACCTCTGTTATCCCTACGTTTACTTCAACTTTAAAAAAATTAAATGTAATATTAGCACGCAAACAAAATATCAACATTTTCATTAATAAACTTGAATATTATTGCAACTCTTTTTTATCCAAATACAAATCTGGTTTGACCTGAACTTTAGGCAATAATTATTGTGATTTTGTGATAACGAAGAAAATGATTTATAAACATTGAATTCATCATTGAAAACAATTAATTTGTCATAAAAGCATTTCATGCCGTAACACTGTTTGGTTCTTACATTTTCTTTTCTGTTTCTAGGTTAAGGCAGCTATCGAGAATGGGGTAAATCCGCTAATATGCAACAAGGTCGAATAATTGAGCTGACTTATGCCACATTCAGAGTCAAACTAAAGCACATTATCCTGATATTAACCTTGTATGTTGAGGTTCTTTTTTCTTTTTAATACTTATGTACTTTCACTGTTTTTTTCTACCTCTTTTTTTAAATGCAAAATTAAATGCAGGTTCACCTGATGTTTTTAGTTTTTTTTAATTTTCTTTCAAATAAAATAAAAATAAAAAACAGAGTTGGTAGGACTGTAATGTAAATGGACTTTATTTCCGATTCCGTGGAGTTCACACTCCAAAAGTCTCGAAGTCCTGCCAACTCTGAAAATAATTTACTCTAACTACTTAGCATTTTGTATTCTGTAGACACTTTAATAAAGACTATCATATAAGAAATGATATGATTATAATGTAAGAAAAAAAATGATCTCTAAGCTTCATATTTTTTTTCGTGTCTTTGGCTTTATTGTTGAAATTCGGATTCAAGATTGTTTTTGTAGATCTTTGTTCATATAATTGAAATTCTTACAAAATGTCTGTATCTTCTAAGCTCCACATAAGAACATGAATGCAGTAAATAAGTTAGTCTGTATTTTTAATCATTTACGACTTTTGTAAACAAAACTAAGAGGTTTCTGTACATTCCAAAAATATTAAAAAATTATTTTCATTTTACTTCTCTATCAATTTATCAATGTTATTTGAACTTTATTTCTTTTTTATTATAACTTTAAAGACAGATCAAATTAAAACATTTACATAAGCAGATGGCTTTAAGAAAAAAAATCTCAGAGGAAGAAGATAAACTTCTCTCGTATGTGCGTATTTGTTCAAAAATATTTTCTTCGTCATTTTGAATTATTATTGTTTGTTGACAAAAAATCTTGAACATTTTTTCAATGCAAAACTTGTTATTTTTTTTCATCTTTATATTTTCATTTTTACTCTACTTCTTGCTCCTTCAGGGAATTAAAAATTTTATTTGTGTAATAGATGAAATCTTGAAAGAAAACATCATCAATAATGTACAATACAAAAGAGATGTGGAAATTTCATTAGAGCTATGTTTGCCAGGACAGTATAAATATCGCAATACTTTCTAATTACAATGTTTATCAATCTATATCACAAGAGGCTTAATCATATAACTATCAAATCAAGGTTTCAAATAAATTTAGCTACTTTTTGATCTGTTATTGTGGCATAAAGGATCGCGTTTCAATTATATTCTATTAATATTAATATTCAAATTGAAAGATAAAAAATTTCGATTGATGTATAAATCCGGATAGAATCTCGTTTTTTCTAGGATTTCACTATACTGCTTTAAACTAAGTAAATTACAAAGGACAATGGGAACTTGAATGAAATATGATTTACATATTTTAAATGTTTAACAAATATTAAAATGTAAGAAATTCAAACATATTTATGTCCACCATTGAACTTATCCATCAACATGAAAAATTACCTCTAAATCGAGTAATTCATAAGTTTATACTTTAAATAGCATTGTTGTGATTGTTATCGGAAGAGAAAAAAAGAAGAAGGATTAAAAGGCAACGCAAAGGCCTAAAAATGTTCTAGTTTTTTTTCTCATTCTAAATAATTATATCCAATTATTTTAACATGATTGCTTTCTATTGTGAAAGACGAAAAGAAATTGGCGAATTGCGGACGCATACACACATTTAAGTTGTGGTCTTTCATTTATTGTTATTTTTATCACATTTCTACGACCTTCATCGCTTTTCCAGTTTATATTTCCTTTGTTCTCCTTTTTCTTTGCGTTTCTTATATTTTACACGGTTTTATACTAGAAAACGCGCTTTTGCTGTATTCGAATATGTATGTGTCATGGTGTCATTATTTTATTTTTTTTTACTCGAAAGTCCATTTCTTGGATTGACATGTACATAAAACAAATACGAAGAAAATCAAATAAATATAGTCAAAAGAGCATATTCATTAATCAATATGTTGACTGCTCTTGAATCTCAATTATATTCACTAGGATTCTCTCTAATGCTGTTTATATTAGCACATATGCTATTGTATAAAAAACATAAAAGCGAACTTCATAATATTGTATTACATGTTGCACTTTAGATTCTATTTATGCAAATCCCATTTTCATGATATTTTTTTCGATTTTTGCATTTATTCTTTTTATATCACCCAAAGAATGCATGCAAATATTGAACTTGAGTATTATGTATAACCGCACCTTAAAGTTATGCAACTGAAAAATTTTAATGTGAAATATTTTCATAAAAATTGAAGCGAACAAAAGCATATGAAAAGCAACTCGTATACCAAACGAAATTGTCATTTCCCGCACTACCAAATATATTTTAACCATATTCAGTGGTCAGTTCTGTGTACAAACACGTCATAGTTTTATGCTTGCAATAATATTTCTCATTCCACAACTCAGTTGAATGTCAGAATATTTTTTTTGTTCTTTCATTTCTTTTTATTTAGTTTAGGAAGCGTTGTGAACTACACTATCGTGCACATATACACACACCAAAAACTTTTAATATCGATTTTCACAATACGTTCATTTATTTTTCTTCTTAATTCCTTTTTTATCCATTTTAAGTCTTGCATGACCATTCTAAAATTTGACCGAATTTCTCAATAAAAGTAATATTGTGTAGTGTTAATTCTAGATTTTGAATTTAATATCGAAATTTAGGAAACTCATTTAATAATTTAAAAATGTTGATATTTTACAAATTTCTTCACTTTATTTAAGTTATATTTAAGAGTAAGAATTATTAATTAACATAATCCATTCACATTTTTTTTTGTTGTTCAACATAATCACCGTTCACATTATTTGAATAGTTGACTTTATATGTTTAATATACATTTCAGTTTTACAAGATTTAGTTATACCACAATATAACACAAACAATCTGGGAAAATTGTTATTTTGAAAATTAAGTAAATAAAAACTTAATTTCAAATTTAAAAATATAAATTCCAAAATTTCAGTTCATGACATTATCATTTAAGAACTCTTTTCTCCAGATTACTTTCACTTTGGAATTGTATACCAATGTGTACATAAAAATTAAATATTGAACTATAAACTCAAAACTATAAAATCAATATTTTTTCTTCCTTTCTTTAACTTTCACATCATGTATGTACACATATACATGACACAATCGACATTTTTGGATTTCAGATACGACGTGGAAAAATGGATTTACATAGACAGGGAGAGAGGAGAAGGACATGGAAAAATTATTCAGTGAAAATTTGAGCTTTCAAATTTAAATAAATTTTCCTTGTTCTGTTGTTCTTCTCTTATTCATTCTTGACACATTCATCAATCAATTTTGTCAGTTTCACGTTTTAATTTTTTTCTTTTTTCGTACATTTTCTAATGTATGATAATTTTTCACGAAAATTAGGTGCGTTTTAAATTTCCTTTAGCTGATTCCATCATGTAATGTGTAGCAGGTATAAGATTTTCGTGTTAATTATTGTTCGAAAAAATTTCCTTTTTGTTTTACACACAAATACATAGTTATACATATATACAATGACTTGTAAACCGAAGAGAAGGAGCAGTAAGAAAGAATTTATGACTTTATTATGTTTTCTCGTCACCAAGAATTTCATGCAATTTTTTTCGCACACAAAAAACCAGGATTATGAAAAATATTCTTCCGACTTTTGGACTTTCTTATTAATAAGAATATAAAGGATAAAGAGAAAAAAGAATGTTAAAGAAACGAAGTGGAAAAGAGAGTCAAAAAGCAAATGTCATCATTACGAAGTAAAATAAGAAATTAACTAGCTAATGCTATTCTTTTTTCACCAACATATAATTAACTAAAGTTTCAAATACTGATAATTAACTTTTCTTCTATCTTTCATTGGTTTTTTCTTTTTCAACCTTCATCCGAAAAATTTCACTTCGATTTTTAATTACTTTATACACTACAGAGTTACTCACAGACACTTTATTCAAATGAGAAAGAAATAAAGCAATGAAGGAACTTTAAATCAAATAAAATGGTGTATTTTAATCCATTTAAATTCCATTTTTGTCCTTTTTTATGAAAAAAACAATAATTCTCTTTATGTCATTTATTTTTATACCGTGAACCGTATTTACTATATTGGTGCAAACCAGCAGCACTTCAACTCCACGACTAACTGGAAAGGAAAAAAGTAAAGAAAAATTTCTAAAAAGCTTCCCATGCGAGGAATTTGTAATCTGAATCATATTATCCTTTTCTCACGGAGACTGCGCAAATATATGACAACATAGGTTTGAAACAGGGTGATCAATTCATAAACAAAATTTAGTTATGACGTTGTAAAAAAACAACATTTTAGTTGTTCGTACTCTTCTATTGTGAATTTATATTAATTTTCAAATATATTTTGTTGTATGCTGCACTTGACCAATAAAGGTGAAATTTTTTTTAGGACTAAGTACTAGTTTTATAAATAATTAAATTGAAGTATTTTTTAAACTTAAAAAGCAAAATACTATGGTCAAATTCAAAAATGACTACATTAAAGTTGTTCATTGTACTGGAACTGTGATTTTTGGATGAAATTTTTGAATATTGGAAAGGAAGAGATTTCTTATAAAAAATTAATTTAATTATAGCTGTAGTCTCCCATGAAAGCAAAAGGTGGATTTGAAGCGAGGTTTTGGTTTTAAAAAAATCCGATTTATGCGTTGAACAATTGAGGTGAAAAAGGTAAATGGAAGAATTTCATTCATAAATAATTCAACACAATAAAATTTCATCGCTTTTCGTTATGAAGCAAATAAGTTTTTTTTTATCAATTCTGTTGATCTGTTATGATGTTTCAGAAACAAATCCATAAAAACGTAAAAAAATAGAAAGTCTAGTACATTTAACTGAAAATTTTTACAAGTTTCTATTTAATTTTTTTATTATATGGTTGTAAAGAAAAGGTTTCTGGGAAAAAAGTACAATAAAAAATAAAGGATTCTTGATCTTCTTGTTATTTTTGGAGTTGTTCTGTAGGCTCGTCCTGTTGATCTCGTAGCTTATATTTTTGTCTATGTATTATGTTTTATTATATGTAATTTTATGGTCTATGTTTGAGATTATACTCCTGTAATATTAAGTTGTAGATAGAACATGCCTGCGTAAACCAATACACATGAAAACTTTCTCTCATTTATCTCAATTCTTCTTCTTACTCTCATTCGGGTTGCTATATTTACAATGATATGCATCGAACTTAAAAATATATGTATTCTGTCACATAAAACATAAAACATTTCTAAATATAAAAAAGACATTGTTGAGTTATTTTTAAAAAATTATTGATAGTGAATTTTTGACACAGTATATTTTGTTAATGCAAAAAATATTATCTGGTAAGACTGAGTGCTGATATCAAATGATTGTGTGACCTAAATACGTGCAACGATTTAATATACAATTCTTGTTTCTTTTTAACTCCTTCAAAGATATCAAAAGTCTAAAAACACATAAATATAAGAATCGAAAGGAAATAAACATTTATTCTCATGCATCATATTATCAATCAAATAAGTACATTCTCACACACCCTCAACATGAGAAATGTAAAAAAATACATTTTTTTGTTTAGTAGCAAATTGAGTATAATATTTTTTGTTTCGGCTTTTTCATATATGTGGAAAAAAATAGTAAAATGTGTACGAGTGAAAGAAACAAGTTTAGTTATACATTGAGCCTCTTGTTGTTAACATCTGCATTTGATTTAATAGAAAAATTTAAAAATTTTAAAAAGACTGACAGTTAAAAAAGTTATTAACTATATAAATTAATTACCTATAGTGTTTACCCTGGTGTTTATGTTTTTTGTTTACAATTTATACTATTAAAGGTATGCTTCTTGCATTAAAGTAGGAAATAAATCTATGATATTTTCTCAAATAGTTTTAAATCAATTTTAACGAATCACAAAAGTTTTGCATTTTAAAATTTGTTCTAAATGTATCCTAAAATTTAAAAATTTTAATTGAAAACTATAAAGATGAACTCTGATCACGTATTCATCTTTTTTATTTCTCATGCATAGTATCATTTTATTCACGCGACCGTTTTTCTGCTTTACTACGATCACAGAGTCAGTTCAAAGTCCACATCTCAAAACTGAAGCACGCTTCTGAAAGAAAAGTAAAGAAAAAAAAAACTTGCGAAAAGTAAATATGAGCAAAGTTATGAATGGACGATAAACGTGGCGAGAATTTTATACTATGTATGTGATAATAGGATACACTTGTATATTCTTATTCTATATTTGAAAGAAACGAATCATAATTTATACATTTTTTTCCCTAAAAATGTATGTAGGTGATAAAAAAAGAGGGACTTTTAAAAATTGTTATAAAATAAAAAAGCGCTTTAAGTATTTGAGAACTAAACAGAAAGAAATATTTTCTGTGAAAATACACATCACACATCCTCAAAAACAATAAATGATTTTCATTTAAATATGATAAACATTCAAAAACCACTTCGAGCCGGTTAAAGAGGAAATGTTGTTTATGTTGTTATTTTTACGTGCAATTTATTTTATTTGACTATAAATAAATTCTGCATTTTTCATATTTTTCCATCATCGAAAGAATCACTGATTTGTTTGTTGCGTCAAGGCCGTTTTACTGCCGGTAATAATTATCGTAATTACATGTTTCTGTTTGTCTATTATTAGTGAACAATTAATCGTTGTATGCAAATTGTTTATCATTATTTAAATATATTAGTTATAATTGATTTCAAGAATTTTCAACCCTTTTTAACTTATTCTATTTATGAAGAACATAAATGGATGAATTGACTTTATCTATATAGATTTTTTTTTTGTACTTAAAACTTTGTAATAAACGTAATTTGAAACGTCCTGGATAATAAAGTTGAATTAAAGACTTTGTCGAAATCAAATCTTACTTGTTTTTTAAAAACAGCAAAACAAAAAATATTAAAATGAGTTCAAGAGGGACGTCATCACATAACATTAAATAATATCTTTATTTACAAAAAAAGATCATAGTGATTGGACTTTGCACTTATTTTCCCTCCCGTGTGACTACACATATTTTTATTTTTTTTTTCATTTTAAAGTAAATGCAAAATTAAATATCTTTTTTGAATTCATTCAAGTATAGATTGTTGAGTTGAAAAGATGTTTAGGCGTGCCGTCCATAAAGCTTTACTTCAAAGTAATCAAATTAACCAAAAGAATATTGTAAGAGCAATTCTAACATCGAATGAAACTTTTCATCAGCAACCACTAGCAAATAATAAAGAGGATATTGTTGTATACTCTCCATTTCCATCACTTGATTATCCAAATGTAACAATTGATCAATATGTCTGGACGGATGTTGAAAAATGGATTAACAAGACTGCGATTGTAAGGAAGCAGGATATAATATGTTTTTCTTAGAATAATTGATGGTTTTTTGTATGAAATTATCAACAGGTTGATGGAATGAGTGATCGTTCAATTACATATGGGCAATTGCGTGATCAGAGTAGAGCATTAGCTGTTCGTTTACAAAAAGTCTTCAATTTAAAGATGGGAGACACAATTGCTGTTTGTCTTCCAAATTCTATTGAATTTCCTACGATAGTGTTGGCTGGAAATGAAGCCGGTGTAACAGTAACGACAGTAAATCCAATTTATACACCACGTAAGTTTATTACTGCTTATTTAAAAATAACTATAAATATTATATAAAAGCTTATGAGTCACGCGCCTTTTGATAAGAAAATTGATAAAAAAAATCTTATCAAAATTAATTCATTATTGCTAATTATTCTTGTAATCATTATAATTTGTACTTACTTACTTACTAATTTAGTATTACCGAAACTATTTTTTATCTTGAAATAGATGAAATATCAAGACAATTGATTGACAGTGGAACAACTTTAATTTTTGGATTGGCGTTTATGAGTCCAATTCTAGAAAAGGCTGTGGAAATGTCTAAGAAACCCATAAAAATTATATACATAAAAGAAACTCCAACAAGTGCAATCCCAGCGAATGGAATTGATTTTTGCGAATTGATTGATACAAAAGGTGAATGACACTTTTAATGTTTCTGTTTATTTTTTGTCGTACAATAAGTTGATTTATAAAACTGCATTACTAATTCCTTTTTCTTTGATAAGGTATTGATTTGAATGATTTAAAAGTATACGAACGGGATGTAGAAAATGATGTAGCTATGCTGCCTTATTCAAGGTAATTTATAAATAAGTCTCCTTTCTCAAATATCTTTGTATATGTAAAATATGTATGAAAAATAATTTTTTGTTTCTTGTCACGTAACACATAGCGGAACAACTGGCTTAAGCAAAGGCGTAAAACTTTCACACAAAAACATTGTTTCGAATAGTGTTATGATAAATTCGGACACTGGAAATGGCTCCATCTCTAAGCCAGCTATCGGCGATAGACAAGATGTACTTCCGTGTGTTTTACCTTTCTTCCACATTTATGGACTGACTTGTACTTTATTGAGTAAACTTGCTCATGGGTGCAAAATCGTTGCATTGCCAAAATTTACACCTGAATCTTACCTGAATGCCCTCGATAAACATCAGGCAACAGTTTTATATCTTGTTCCACCAATTAGTAAGCTTTTTATGAACATTTCTACAACATGAATAAATTTAACACAACAATCTCCTTTTTTAGTTCTTTTTTTGACAAATTTTGATAAAGTAACATTAAAGCACACAGAATCAATCAAATATGTTATGTCAGGAGCTGGTATGTTATTTTGAATACATAATATTTTTTAAATATTTATTTAATGATTTATTAACTAGCACCATTGGGCAAATCTGACGCAGAAAAATTTCTGGAAAAAGCTCCTAATGCATCATTTTTTCAAGGATATGGCCTAACAGAAGCCTCACCTGTTGTTTTACAATCATGTCTAGGCTCAAAGAATGTGGGAAGTGTAGGATTTCCTTCACCAGATACAGAAGCAAAAATTATTAAAATTAATGATCCTGAATTCCGAGGAGTAGGCCCTAATGAACCAGGTGAACTTTTAGTACGTGGTCCACAAGTTATGATAGGATATCACAACAATGAAAAGGCAACTCAAGAAACAATTACGGCTGATGGCTGGTTAAGAACTGGTGATATTGCTTATTATAATGATAAAAGAGAATTTTTTATCACCGATCGTTTGAAGGAACTTATTAAAGTAAAAGGATTTCAAGTTCCTCCAGCTGAACTTGAAGAATTACTAAGAATGCATCCAGATATTATTGATGCTGCAGTCATTGGTATTCCTAATAAAAATACTGGTGAACTTCCACGGGGTTATGTAGTTTCAAAGAATCCATCATTAACAGAGCAAAATGTAAAAGATTTTGTTGCAGATAAAGTTTCAGAATATAAACGATTGGAAGGAGGAATTGAGTTTATTCAGGCTATTCCTAAAAATGCAACTGGAAAGATTATGAGAAAGGAACTAAAAGAACAGTTCTTAAAATCAAAATAATGATTCCCAAATTAAGTTTAGAAACATTTTAACTCATTTAATAATTTGTAAGTGATAACTATAGTTAATTCTTAAGATATAAATTACATTTTTGGTGAGAGTCACAGAAAGTAGAAACATATTTGAAGTTGTCTAATGTCTATATTTGTTGTAAAAAACCTCTTTAATGATAAATTGCATTGAATTGTTATAGAAACATGTTCACCAGAATTGTTAATTTTTGATTATATTTTTCCTTTAAAGTACAATATAAAATGGTATAATAGTAAGCTAATTTAGATACAAAATAATTATTAAAGATTTTCATATCATGTTTTACACTTAATCTGGAAAAAATCTCAAAAAAAAACCATGAAAAGTTGCACTACCGAAATAGATTTTTTATTGCTGAGTATTTTTTTTTTTACAAAATAAAGTGTTTAAAAATTTTTAATTCGATTTCATGAACACATTTCAAAAAATATCAATGTTATTAATGTGATCAACTAACAACAAAAACGTTTCGTTTTTAAATTAACTTTTTTTTTGTTCTTGTGGAGATGTAGGAGGAGTAACTGAAAATGTTTGATGTTGAACAAGTTCTTTGAACACTCCTTGAGGTAGACTCATCAAATAATTGTAGCTTCCAATTTCCTTAATAGCGCCGTCTTCAAGTACTGCAATATTATCAGCATTTCGAATTGTGCTTAAACGGTGAGCTATTGTAAGAACAGTTCGTCCTTTTGTCAAGTTTTCAAGTGCTTTTTGAATAAGTTCTTCAGATACGGCATCTAAAGCACTTGTGGCTTCATCCAATATGAGTATTTCTGGGTTCTGTGTTAAAAAAAGTATTGTTATAATTATTTCAAAATCTTTGAAATCTTCTTACCTTAATAAGAGCTCTTGCTATTGCAACTAGAATTAGGATAAAATATTTAATAATAATAAAAGAATAATTTAGCAGTCCATAAATTACCTCTTTGTTTTTGTCCCCCACTCAACATAATTCCACGCTGTCCAACAAGAGTATTTAAACCGTCAGGTAGTTGTTTTACAAATTCAACAACATGCGCTTCTTTAATAACTCTTTGAAAATCTTCTTCGTCAATTTTCTCGTCTTCATTAAGCCCATAGAGAATGTTGTCTCTTATTGATCCGCTAAATAGAACCGGTTCCTGATTGACTGCACCTATATGCAAATTCCACTTCAATAAAAATTATAAATTTATATTATCGTGTTTTTATACCTATATGACGCCTCAACCAAGAAGGATCTAAATCTCTCAAATCTTGTCCATCGAAGAAAATCACACCATTTTGAGGATCGTAAAGACGCATTAACAAAGAAGCTATTGATGATTTACCGCTTCCACTTCGACCAACTACAGCTGTAATTTTACCAGCTTCAACTTGTAAATTCATATCCTTAATAACAGGAGCATCAGGTCTTGATGGATAATTGAAACAGACATTTTTGAATGTGATTTCACCACGAGGGTTACTTGATGGTATAAATCCACCATGAATTGGAATTAAAGGTTGACGATCCATGATTTCCCAAATCCTTGTTGCTGAACCAATTCCTTTATTTAGTTCAGTATAGAAGTTACTTAAACCACCAATTGAAATTGCAGTATAAGCAGCATAAAGAATAAAGGAAGTCAAAGCACCAATTGAAAGCTGGCCTTCGCTTACTAAAGTTCCACCATAATACAAGACTGACATGATAATTAAATTTCCTGAAAATCCGGTCATTCCGTAAAAAATAGCACGAGCTTTTGATTCTCTGTATCCAATCTGCAACGCATCCTCTAGTTCTTTAGTGAACAATTTATGCTCGCGTTCTTCTTTGCTAAAAATTTTAACTGTTTTTATATTTCCCATACGTTCTTCACCAACTTTCATGACTTCAGCTAATTTGTCCATCATTTGTCTAGTAATGTTTCTTAAATATCTACCATAAACTACAGCCATTCCAGCTACACATGGAACCACTCCAGCTCCAACTAATGCCAATCCTGGTGAAGTATAAATCATCATACCTGTACCCGCTAAAACCATTGCCGTAGATCTAAGACCATCAGAAAGATTTTGACTAAGTGAATTTCCGACCATTGTTGTATCCGCAGATAAACGATTTACTAGCTCTCCAGTGCCTTTTGTATCAAACCAGGAACATTCTTGCATCGTGATTCTTTTAAATAATTGATCGCGTAGTCTTTTTGTAATTCTAAGTGCTAAAAAAATTTAAATTGAATACACGCGTACAAAAAATTATGTTCATTTCCGCATTGTGAGCTCAACTTACAAGCATTATTAAATAAATATACACGTCCATAGTTCGCAAATCCTCCAAGAACAAAAATTCCAGCAAGCAGCATGCAAAATTTACTGAGCTTATCTTTAGTTTCTTGAATATTAGTTTCTTTTGTATATATTGTGTCTAAAATTTTTCCTAATCCGAACGGTACAGCCATAGTTATAGAGGATGATATTATCAAACACACGATAGCACCTTTAATTAAGTGAATTCCATAATATTATCACTTTTAACTATAAGTGTTCACTATTAACTTACCTGCAACTGACCATTTCTCACGTTTAGCTAGGGAAAGTAATCTTTTTAAATCTGACGAGTTCACTTTTCTATCCATCTTCGCGGCCTTGACATTTTCTACTTTATTAAATAAAAATTTATTCAAGTGGAACCGTCGCTTGATAAGAATTTTGCTAGATTCTTTTAAAACTAAATTTTGATGAAGTGAATGAAATGTACGAACATTTCGAAGCACTTGAACTGTGTTCGGATAGCATTTAAATAGTGCTATATAATTAATCATTTCATAAAAGTCTTTTAATTTTGAAAATAAATTTAATTGCTTGCTTTTGTTTACAATTTTGTAGACACAAAAGTAAAATTAAGATTAGAAAACATCTTTTGTAGAAAAGAACGATTGTTTGTAGAGTTTTCGATTTGAAAAAATGAAACGTTAGAAAATGTATAGTATTATTTTTCATGTTCAAAAGGCCTTTGATTTGAAGCTTTTATTACTTTTCTTTTTTCATTTTAAAAAATACCTATCGAATTTTTTGATGTTTTTATTACAGTGTATTTGTATTAGTTCTGATTTTATAGAAGTCAAGCGATCACGCGGGCACCCCAAAAATTATGAAAAAATGCTGTCGATAGATAAAGTAATGCACTTGGCATTTATAACATGTAAGCAGTTGCCAGCAATAGAAACAGCTTCAGATGCAAATTGAGGGAGGCCATTGGTAAAAATTGATTTGTACGGTTAGAGAAATAAGTAAGTCAATAAGTATGTTTATTAGTATTCTTAGATGATGTAACTAAAGCATACATACATTACATATTACCCTAGCTGTTGATTTTATATGTATAACCCTTGAGCCAAAATGGAAAGATTTTCGCCAGACTTTTTTTGTCCGTCCGATTTTGCCAGATTTTCGCAAGATATTGGACGATTTTTTTTCGCACGAAAAACTCGGTCCGATTTTGAAAGATTTTTGGACGATATTGCCAGAAAAAAAATCTTGCATTTTCTGGCAAAAATCTGACGAATCTTATGCGTCCGACTTTTGCCAGAATTTGCAAGACAGATTTTCTTTGAAAACGTACGAAAAATCTTGCAGTTTTCGGTCCGATTGTGCAAGATAAATCTTGCAAAAATCGGATGAAAAAATCTTTTGAATATCGGACCGAAATTGAAAGATTCTTGAACGATTTTGCCAGATATTTTTTGGATTTTTTTTTTGAATTTTTAGAAAATCTTATAATTTATATTTTTCTGATTTTTACCAGATTATGCCGTACACTTGTGTTACTAGGTTAACTAGAAGTATAGATTTCGGTTCTCGTTACTAAATTTTTTTGATTATAAATCCAAAATGATTTGATTAGAAGATCACTTTATTTCATAAAGGGAATTTTGCAATTTCATCGCAATCTTTCTACTAATCTCAATTCTGCATCTAGATTATGATGTAGAATTAAAAAACAAACTTATTACAACTTACTGTAATTTACTATTCGTTAAAAAATTAACTTCTAAATCTAAAAAAATTCAATACATTCACATGTGAATACGATGTGAATAAAATACATTTAAACTAATTATTTTAGAAAATTAAAAAGGTTTTTCTTTTAAAAAAGTACAACATAAATTTAATTTAAAAGTTATATTTAAAATATAACTATATTTCATGCTTGAATTTCATTAGTAACTTAAATATGTCTTTTGCCATATAAAAAGTTATATAATTTCAGGTAGCGGTAGCTCAGCGGTTAAGTGTAGGACATCAAACAATTTTCAAATCAAGCGATCCACGGTTCGAATCCCAAGATAAATCTGGCATAATCTGGCAAAAATCGGACGAGTATAAAAGGTTTTAAAAAGATTCAAAAGCTTGTGAAGTATATGAGAAAGCGAAAAAAAGATCGGAAAAATTAAATTTTTAAAATTTTTTAAATAAAAATCTTGCAATATCTTTCAAAATCTGGCAAAAATCGTCCATAACTTGTATGCAAGTTGATCAAGTTATGGACGATTTGTCTGGCAAAATCTTGCAAAAATCGGACCGAAAAAAAATCGGTCCGATTTATAGCTGTTTTCTTGCATTGTCGTGCAGTTAAGGATTTTCATTGTATGGAAAATCTTGCAAAGTCTGGCAAAAATCGTTCTCGGGCAAAAATCTTGCATTCAAATTCTGGCAATATCTTCCAAAAATCTTGCCATTTTGGCGCTAGGGTAAAATGATAGTTGACGAAAATTAAGTTAAGAAATTTGAAGCCCATAAAAATACAGAAAACATACAGGTGTTATAAAAAACCTGTGGCTATAAGATAATAAAAGGATAGAAAATTGGTGAAAAGATGCTGCAAGAAGAAAAAAAAACATTTTAAAATTTGAAATTATAAAAAATCTGTTTGTCATTAAATTATATTTGAATATTCATAATTCTTTATTTATCATTTGCATTTCAAAATGAAATTGACATAAATCTGAAAGCTTTTCGCTTTCTGTTATTAATATTTGCATTGGCTGCAATACCTATATTCTTTTTAACTCAGAATTTAAAAAATTATAATTGTATTCATATTTTACATATATGTTGATTTTTAGTTTTTATTTGATAAACATAATAATATTACTTACTCACCCCATGATCTACAAATATATCGAAAGTACTAGTAATATTCAAAAAAAATATGTTTTTTTGTTGTCAAATTCTATTAAACGATTTTTGTGAGTGTTGCTTTATTACATTTGTGAATCGCTTAGATATTATAATATAAAGTATATCTTATTTTCATTTGTTTCATATTTAATTTTTTTTCTTAAAAGGAGAAGTGGCATAAAGATGTGAAAAAATTTATTGTTGCATTACTTTATCTAGATATATTTTGATGTAATTTGTTAATTAATTATATCATACATTTTTATTTTCCCTCAAATGATTTTTAAAACTAGTTGTTTAAATGATTACATCCAATTAAACTAGTACCTAACTCATAAACAGTAAAATGCAAATCTAGATCTAAATAAATAACTATTTTTTTAATTTAAAAAATATCAGAGTAGTTTATGGATATTTCATAGGTAATTATTATCTGAAAACGAGGATCAAATTAATTAAAATTTCTAACGGTAAATGCTTTTTTGAGGGAAGTTATGCAGTGCTGATATATGTATCCTAAAATTTGAAATTTTAAACAGTATTTTTATTTATCATTTTTCCAGTTTTGATGCCATTAACTTTGAGTTTGGTTGCTTTTTGTTTATTCTTTCATGAAAATCAGAGGCTAAAGGCACAATACTACATGTATTTCAAATATAGTCCTTATTTTTATTTCATTTTAAGCTTTATATTCTTTTATTTCTTATATAATTTTGTGAAAAATTATTGATCCTTAAATTTTCATTTGATAGTTTTATTCTTTTTCCAACATCTCCGATTGTTTTTATTAATATTTTTGAATTATTCAGTATTTTTGGGAAGGCATTTCCATAACTTTGCCGAAATTTAACTTTTTTAAAAAACATAATTTACAGAAAAATCAAACTTTTTTGAGTTTTTTTTAAAAAAAAAATTAAATTTCGTTTCATCTCACAATTTTACTCAGTCCATCAGATTCTTATTATTAAAATTTTATAAATTAATTAATTGTTAATAATTACAACTTACAAAAATTGAATCATGACTAAACAGAAAAAAAAAAATTTAAAAACGATCAATTGTCAAAATTAAGCAGAAGTTTAGTTAATATCGTCAATTGATGATCAGTAGCCATTTCATATTTATGACAAGTTGTGCAAATCTCTTTTTTTCGATTATACAAATTTAACTCGAAAAAGTAAAGAAATGAATTCAATTTGATAAATTGTTTCATAATATAAATAAATCAACTTTCTTGACTCTTCCCTCATATCCAACTTGTGATTTCTTGAGACTTAATAAAATATATTCTTTATTCATTATAATTTAAATGATTAATACATAAGTGAATTGTTGAGTCATACAATATCAATATATTTGCAATATAAATTAGCGCAGTTTAGGATTAAAAAAATACAGTTATAAGCTTTTTTAAATCATTTCAAACAAAAATCTGCAATAATCCCTGTTTGTTCATACAAATCATTTTCGAAGACATCTTTTGATAAATTTTTCTCTTAATTTGGAAAATTAGTTTTTCCCTATTTCATAAATTATTGCTCTCTTTTCGTTTTCTTCACCTTTCCATTATCAATCAAATCACTTTTCTTTTCATTATTACAGTCCTTTCATTGCTGTGAAAAAAATTTTTTTTTTTCGATAGAAAAAATATATTATTGGATATACACATTTTAAAGTTCATTTTCTGATCAAATAAATTAACATGATTTAGTGTTTTTTGTTTTACTTATTTCCTTTTTTTAAAGAAATCCACACTCAATTTGTATAAAAAATAGAAATATATCTCATTATAATTATTGTTTTTTTTTTGTTTTTTTTTTCAAAATGATTTAACACACTTTATACAGACAAAAGTAAGATAATTTTATTTTTTCGGGAGCAAAATTTCAATTATTCGCTTCATATTAGTCATTTCCATTTCCGCTTTTAAACGAATGATATTATTATATATTTTTATATATTTTGTTTTTGATTCACCATTTTTATCCAGTATACAATTGAAAATCATCTTTTAAAAATTATTTGTATTCATCACAATTTTTTGTCAAAATTTTTTATCCCACTTTTGGTTTAATAAGTAATTTAGGTTTTGCTGATTTCAAGTGGAGGCACTATTGTTTTTCTGCTCATCACTTGAGCGTCTATCCGTTTTGGTTTGTGGAATAACTGTTAACGATTTAGGAATTTTAGAGAGCAATGTAGCAGCTGATGGTTCCATCAAATTTGTTCCCAAATTAGCAAGATTGGCAATTTGAGCCAAAGCGGCCATATTATCACTATTGATATTGATTTCATTATCGTTCCATAAAGAATTCCATGCTGCTAATTGTGCAGCAGCTGATGAAGTTGGTTGTAAAGCATTGACTGTTTTTGATAATGCACTTAAAGCAGGTGGTAACATGGACATCATATTGTTAGTATTAGATTTTGTGTATGTTTGTGTTAAAGGTGGCGGAAGTCCTCCATTATGATGTTTCTTTCCATTCTGTTCACTTGCATTGAGTGGAATTAACGAATTTTGCTCCAAGATTTGATTGGGAATGTTAGCTAATTTTGAAGTGGCATTTGATGGAGTTGATGTTGTAGAGGGTTTGAAATTATTACTTGTTGGTTCTTTTTCCTTTGGCATAGGAATAATTGATAAAGCAGTTGTGGATGCAGGTATAGAATTGGTTGTTGTACTATTGTTGTTACTATTTGTTGATGCATTGACTGAATTTGGTGAATTTCCTCCAGCTGTATTTTGATTTTGAACCAATGTTTGTTGTCGAGCTTTTTGTGTGAGTTGTTGTTGTAACTTTTCTCGTCTTATGATGCACATTTTATTATAATCATGTATACTAATGTGATAAGGTTTACCACCTGACATTACCTGAACTAATTCTGGCAATTTTCGACCGTCAGCTGTTTGATACAATGGTCCATTTGAATTTAACAATTGTCCTGACCCAGTAATTGGAATTAATGTTGGACGCCACGATTTTGAACACTGCTTTCTCTCATGAGGCGTTAACGTATCGGGTAATACAACAACATTATTACTATTTCCATTTCCATTATTTGACCCAGTTTGCGAGGTCAATGATGTTGAATTTGTTGTTGATGTTGTAGAAGTTAGAGTTGTTGTACTAGATGTGTTGTTGGAAATTGTCGTCGGTTCTTTGTCTTTGGCACTGCTTCGTGTGGCAGGTTTTTGAGTGAATGATATTAACTCTGGTGGAGATGCCTTCTTTGGTAAAGTTTCATCAATTTTCACTAGTTTTTGCTTAGGACTACCCATTTCATTTTGGGAAGATTTTCTCTTTAGTAAAGAATTACCAGGTTGTGCAGTTATTGATAATGAATCATTAGATTTCTTTGCTTTTGATGCAGGAATAATTGAAACTTCATTAGATAGATTTGCAGTTCCTGCTGTTGATAATGATGATGGAATATTATCATAAGATCGTAAGCGATTTCTTACTGATTCAGAATATGTTACAGCAGAGTTTGATGCAGACTGTGACAGTACCAAGTCTCCGTTCCGATAATATTTTTCTAATAATACCAAATGACGAATGAAACTCGATTGATTTCCATACGGTCTTTGTAAATTTTCCCATAAAGCTTTGGTTACGTCATCATATTGAATTGTCATTTGAACTTTAAACCATCCTTCAGGCGTTCTTTGTGCATGGCTTGAATTGAATGGTAAATTTATTTGTAAAGCCATTTCTTCTTCACCTGGGAATAATTCACGCATTGAAATATTTGGATTGGATTTAAGCACTCGTGCCATTTCATTGTTATCATTCATTTCTTTTTTCTTTTTATGTTGATCATCATTTTTGCTACTTGTCTTCTGAGCTGTTGTTGTAGTCTGTGTTGAAATTGGTCCTTTGTAATTTGGATCTAAAATAAATATAAAAAATAATATGTTATTTTTTTGTCTTTTAATTTTTTAAAAACTTTTTTACTTCTTATTGTATGTGCTGGTGGTGAAGGGCAGTTTTCAAGCATAGGAACATCATAACCAACCATAACGTCATTATCTAGCAACATATGACCACTGGGTGCTGGAGACCCTTTCATGGTAATAGTAACTTCCTTGTTGTTTTGGAATCTATCCGGCAATTTCTTCGGTTGAATTTTTCCATTCTTAATCGTTAAAGTCAAATCATCATTTCTAATTGGAACCTCTTGTACATCATCATCATCAACTGAAACTATGTGACGATTGGCATATTCATTTTCGACGCTGTTATGTTTCATCAACCTTTAAGAAAATATGAAATATGGTTAGAAAAATCATCATTTTGAAAATAAAAAAGCTTCCTTACTTTTTTGTATAATTTCTAACAAAATCAGCCTTTTGAGTTTTAGGTTCTGGAGGTTTGAAAAGTAAATTATTGTAGTAAGAACATAACTTGCAAACAACAAGAGTTGAATTTGAAAGCTTCACATGTAATCCTTGCTCGGCTATTATGTGTTCCAAACGTGCAATATCCTTTAAAATTGAAAATGAATATTTTTTTAAGTAATTATCCTTGTGATGTATTATTTCTCGACCTACCTGATTTATGTAGAAAATGTGATTCCTTGGCAGTTTTCGTTTGCACATGGCACAAACCATAATATGACTAAGAGCAGCAAAATGCTCTTCACAAATTGATACATTAGTATTGGTTGGCTGCAAATCTAAATTAATTTGAAAAATTTTCGATATAGTTTTCTTCATTTTTATAAACCATTTCTTTCGAATACTATGGACAGCATTCTCATTGCAATCGATGACATTGCAAATACCAAAAGTGCGCTCGAAATTATTTTGGTTATTTTGATTTTGATAAACAGGACTTGTACTAGTTGAAGTGGATGGTTGAGATGATGCTGAGGGTCGTTGTTTATTTCTATACGATGGGCAATTAGCACGACGATCAACATGACGGAAGCAAGCGTCGCACAAGCAACTATCTTTCGTAAGCTTTTCTTCATCTATTTTTAAAATTTAAGAGTGAAAAGAAAATGTAAAAATAGTCAAACATGATGTGAAAAATATGCTTATTTATTTTATCTTAACTTACTTTCAAGAATTTTATTTTGACGCTCGGTTGATTTAATTTGAGCGATATGGCATGGTGTATCATAAAGTCCGAATTTTCCTCCACAATAAAAACATTGGTCCTTACAAATTCGCTCCGGATGTACTTTGAATGATGATGCTTTCTCAGGAATTACTAAGGATTGTTCAAGTTCTTTGTTTACAACTGGTTCATTGTTTTTGTTTTGATCATTACTTGTAGCTACTTGGTCTACAGAGATTTTTACCAAAAAAAGCAAAAGTCAAACATTTCTCACATCAAACATACCAAAAATTCACAACTTTTCAACATTTTACTTCGATGATATTTGAGATTATCAAATTTTGGTTATTTGTGGTGCTTTCTAAAATCTATTCAAGGAGAAAGTACCATTACCGTGTTTTGTTAAAATTTTAACAAAAAAAAATGTCAAATATCATCAAACCACTTTATTAAATATTTCAGAGTTCAAAGTCGATTAGAGAAAAAAAATCAAATCCACTTAGAGCTCTGAGTTCTATAATTTTAAAAAAATAAAAATTGACGAATAAAAGTTTTTAGATTTTTTTTTGTTAATTTTTGCACATTATCATGTAGCATTCAAAACTTAAATAATCTCTCTTTCAATCATTTTATCTCCTTTTCATACTTTTATTCATTCAATCTTTCATTCATCAAATCTAATAATACTTTGTTAATATTTTCATCACACATAAATTTTAATTAATTTGTTTCGATTAATAATCGGTTATTATTTTTATTAAGATCTACCAAATATGCATTCTTATTTTAATAAAAAATCCTTGAATTCTACTATAGATTAGTTTAACTCATTACCATTATTCGATCAGTATTAGCACTGCCAGATTAATCCCTAAAATTTCCTTAGTAAAATTTTTATAAAATAATATTAAATTAAATTAAATGCATTATTCAAATAGGTATCTACAAAAATCTCAAATAATAAGTCGCAAATAAAACTTTTTCAAATTCACACACTTTTTCAAATTCAAACTCGATGCAAAGAAGTACGAACAAAAGAGAAGAAATCAAAACGAATTGATAAAAAAATCTGGCAAAACCAGTAATGATCAAGTAATCGATTATTAAACGGAAAAATGCAATTAAATTGTTAAAGATAGAATTTTTATAGAACACACACCATGATTATAAGAGCGATTATGGCTTTTACGACTTATCGCACCATGACTCTCTGTTGATGATGAATCCTTCTAAAGCATCAAAATAAAGAAAAAAAAAAAAACACAATTGAGTCAAATTACAATTTAGTTTAGACAATTATGTTAATTACCTCGTTTTGAATGGTATAAAAAGAATTTTCAGCTGAATTAGATGAACCATTTGCATCTCTATCACGATTTTTCTTCTGGAATGTGATTTTCAATGGCATACGAGTCTTTCGTTTTTCCTTATCAGTTCTGGGCAGTTTGATAATTGTTTTTAATGTTCCTGATGTTTTACCAGATCCTGAATGATAATCGCTTGAATCCTTTTTTGATTTTCTATTTGATTGTTGTGCAGCTTGAAGAGCAAGCTCTTCCCTTCGTTTTTGCTTTGCAATTTTAGCTTCTTCAGCTGCCTTATGTGTAAATAATCCCAATGATTTGAAATGATTCTCCTTGATTTTTAATAATTCTGCAGTCTCGTTGAGCTCAATTTTTGGTGTATTGGCTTCACTCATGATTTTTAAACAATCTTCTGAGCGAGGTGAATTACTTCCAATAGATTTTGCCGAACTTTCAACATTATTTTCTTTATTCTCTTCTGATTCATCAATTTTTTCAGGTTTTTCTTCCTTAATGTCATTTACATTTTCTTCCTTAATCTCTTCCTTTCTACTTTCATTTTCTATATTTTCATCCTTATTTTCTTCTATGCTTTCAGCTTTTTCAGTCTGTTTAGTTTCATTTGGCTCATCAATTTCCATATTCTCTCCATTAACTTGTTCAATATTTTGTTTCTCTTTTGATTTTTCTTCTTGTGTATCCACATTCACATCCATATTCACTTCCACTTTTTTAATTTCCTCTTCTTTCTTCGTTTCTTCAACTTCTGTCTCTATTTTTTCATCTGGTACTTCTTCATTTTTATCTGAATTTTCTTCAGATTTTTCCACCATTTTTGTTTCTGTGTCTCCTACTTCTTCTTGAATTTCATCTTCATTTTCAACTTTTTCCTCCAACACTTCATCCTTCTCTTGTTGTACATTCTCCTGATCTATTTTATTTACTTCCACATCCTCTTTTATCAGTTCTACATTTTCCTCAATTTTTTCTTCAGTATTAACGTCTACGTTTTCTGTTTTAATGTCCTCTTCCTTCTCGTCTTCATTATCTTTTTCAACGCTGTCATCAACATCTTTCTTCATTACAACAGTAATTAAAGCTGTTTCAACAATTGTTTTTGTCTTTTCTTGAACTTTAACTATTTCACCGAGCTTGGGATCCTTTTCAATACCCAAATTATTTTCAAGGAAATCTGGTTTGTCATATAAATGTTGAACGCTTTCAGTGTCAAGTTCCTCACTTACTAATTCAGGACTTAACGACTGATCTTTTTCAACACATGTTTCAGTTGTCTCTACTGAAATTGAAATTGCTTTGGCACTATCCTTTTCTGTTTTGATACTTGCTGAAGATAATGCAGGTGATAATGAATCACGTTTTGATTCGGATTTGTCACGAGCTTGAGATCGACGTGTAAAAGGACTATCGCGATCCTTTATTGTGCTTTTTCGTTGACGAGTACTCCTTCTAATATTTTGAAAATCGTTGGATTTTGGATCAATTTTTTCTTGCTTTATTTCCAAATTTAAATCAATATCTTGTGATAACTCTATTTTTTCTTCATGCTCAGTTTCCATAGGTTCTTCTTCATCTTCCGGTTCTTTTTTTTCTACTGGTTTTTTTGTACCTTTTCCCTTTTTAGGTGTAACTGCCGTTTCTTCTTTTACTTTACCACTATCATTTAATTTTGCTCCAGAACTTCGACGTGAAAAGTTACGTAAAGAAGCTTTTACAGGTAAAGGAAGCGATGTTCGTTTTAGCATTGCACTTCGTCGAGCCATTGCTGATGTAAGACTTGTAGCTTTGCTTTTTAATACTTGTGATTTTGTTACTCGTTTTCCAGGAGATTCTATTCCTTTGGTTTCTTTATTATCATCTTCGCCTTTTGCGTCACCATTTGACTCTTCTTTATCTTCCTTTGCTAATTGTCTTTTTGCACGTGTATTTGCAGCTTTTGCAACAACATCATTTGATGCTGTGCTGCTTACTGTATCTTCACTCAATCCTACAGAGTCATTTTCTTCCTCATTTTCCATTTTTCCACTACTCAGCATACCTGAACGACTACGTGACATTCTCTTTAGCTTTATAGCACTACTTGATTTTGTTGTCGGTGTTGAACTTTCAGTTGAATGTGCTGGTGTCGGAGAATCTGTTTTCATTCTCTTGTCTCTTGTTGATGCCATTTTTTTTTTGTTTTCACTTGCGTTACTCTTAACTTGTAAATTAATAATTAAAAAATTAGATGAATGACGTTAGACTTTTTTTTCTGTAAAGATAAAAATTAAAATAATTTGTTAATAATTATTTAAAGATTATGACATGATTTTTATTTTATAAAAATGTCAGATGTTAGTCCTTTGCTAAATATTTAAGAAAAAAAATTGTAATTACACAACTAAGATAAGTTTAAATATTTGCTTAGTTTTTTTTCCCACAAACTTTCATTTCTCATCATCATTGCGTTTTGAGCACAAAAGTTTTCAATTTCTTTTGCTTTATGTATGTGAATGTTATTCTTCCAACAAGACTAAATAATTTTTGAAATGTTAAATGTTTATAAATTTACATTCAGAGCAGCTCTTTAGTAAATGTGTTTGTGAATGAATTCTTATTTAAAGCTTTGAAAGCTTTTGGTAATTTGGATATCATTTAAAAATCAGATTGAAGCTCCTTTTAAGTATGATAAAATACATAATCATAATGCCTTGAACTAAAAATTTTCCTCTTTTATTTGTTTTCATAGAGTTTTATTTATTGATTGACACATTTAATTCGGAAAAATGAATGGGTTGCAAAAAAATGGAAGGTGAAAATATCATCGTTCGATTACTAGGCAAACAAAATGACAGTATAAATGCTAGAATTTTATTTTTTTCGCTATTAACAATGCTTATGATGATGATGATGATGATGATGATATAGGGGAAAAGCCAAAAATGTGTGATGGAAAGCACAGTTATGAATGAATATGTACACATAACAATATTTTTCTTACTATGTATAACGATACCGTTCACTTTCCAACCATTTCCACAGTCTGTAGAACTATTTAAATGCCGTGCATTTCAACACGATACTTCTTCAGCAACTGAAACATTCTGCAATCTATATTCATTTCTCAAAACATTATTTTTTCTTTCTATTTAATTTTTCTCATCGTGCACATACAACGAATCATGCCATATTTGCTAAAATAGCATCAAGAGCATCGTTTTGTTATAAATTTGCTATATAGAGAAGAAAAAGAGAGCGGGAGAAGTTGTAGTAAAACAAGAATAATGCGAAAAACATTTCACATTGTATAACGAAATGAAAAGGCAATGATCAGTTCTAGGTTGAAGCATTCTTTACTTTCTTGCTTCCTCTTTTTTATGCTCAAGCAGAAATGTTAAAATACATAATATGCATTTATTATTTATTAAAACTCTAAGAAAAAAATGAGAGAGAATAAAAAATGCTGATTTACATCTGAATAAAAAGTTCTTAATTAGATGACTTTTGAATGCTCTGCTTTTTGGAATTTTTTGTAGTAAATATCTTGAATTGATTAAAGTTGCAAACAAATTAAAGGTATTTAATTTTTTTTTCAATTCCCTTAATATTTATGCCAGGAGACCATGTGATCATTGCTAATCGTGATCACGATAAAGAAATACTCAAAGGAGTATATGGACGAAAAACGAGAAATGTACATTTTTAACTTTGCCTGCTACATTTAAGATTAAAGCCCCTCAATATTGCCTCTTTTAAGCCATTCTCTCATGCAAGTCTATACAGACTTTATATGATTTTATTTGTGTATGTGAGAGACCTCAAATATTCTGTGTGTATTTATGCAACTCTAGTGGAACGAAGCACAGAAAGAAAGATAAAAATATTTTTTCTCTTTTCGTTCTGTTCTGTTTTAAAAAGCGAATAAAATTATTTTCTCTATTTTATGCTTTTCTGCGCCTGAATTTTCCATTTTATGATCGCGAAAACATTAAGTTTACAACTTCTTAATTTATAGTACATCTTTTATAGTTTAATATATCGTTGATGATTGTACTAATAGCAAGGATTTAAGATACTTTGCTAAACTTAGGAACCATACGCATTTCAAAAATCAAAGAATAATATGAAAAGTCCGAACGAATGTGAAATAGCACAAAAAATACGTGTATCTGTGCTTCGACAACGAAATATTTTTTTTATTCGTATCTAGTTCGTGTTTTTGCTTTCAACTTCGGCTGAATATTTTTTTTTCTTTTCTCCATAAAATGGATATATAGAGTTATAAAAATTTAAAATGTGTATGATTTTTTATCGCCATTCGTTTCTAATTAAGTTCAATACAGCCACCACCCTAAACATAATGTAATGCTTTGAGCACATTTTTGTACTCAAATTTTAAAATTCTTAATTTTATTTCTGAATTAAATTTTTTAAATCAAAACGCTTCAAAAATTTTGTAAATATCTTTGATATATAAATTCGTAAACTTTCATGCCATTAAGCATTAAATACACCACCACAGCTTGTTTTGTTATGGATTATGAAACATTTGTAGTGGTATTGATGGATCATTTTTTATTTCATCAAATCAATTCTAGCTTTTTGAATAACTAATGCTTAAATTTCATATTTTTGTGTGTCAAATAAAACCATTTTTTTCATCAATTCAATCATTTATTTATACATATTTTTCAGCTACAACCAAAATAGTTAGCTAAAATAGTATTTACTATTGTTTGCCTTTGTTCTTTTTCCACTTACATTCATTACATTTAGTCATTAGAAAAAAAACTTGAGTGAGAATGATCGCATTTTTTATAAATAATAATTTAGGGTACAAAATTATTATGATTTAAAGAAAAAGTTTTTTTTTTTCTTTTTTTAAAGCTTAAGAGACAAAATGATAATCTATTAAAAATTGATTATGTAAAGAATATTACGTAGAATAGTGAAAATTTATTTTAATTTAATATTGCTCTAGCACCTCAAAATTATTGACATTACATCAGCAATTCATAATAAATATACACCGAATGTTAAAAATGAATAAAGTTTGAAAAACATCCCACGTCATCAGTATTTTCTTCTTCTTCTTTTTTATATTTTTTCTTCTTTTCTTATTCATCGCTCAGTGGAGCCTTTGTAAGTTTATATGACAATGTATTATTATTGTATTAGTCATCAACATCATCATCATCATCATGACGAAAATCATGAGTACAAGAATTAGGAATCAAATTTCCCAGTGAAAAAAGTCTTTAAATTCGAAAATGGGCGAATTTTAGGAAGTTAGAACCTTATTTTAAGATAGAAATAAAGAGTAAACGAAGAAAAATAAAGAAGAAATGCGGAAAAGCTGTATGTACATAATTGTGCCCATTCGTATAGCTACAGAATATATATATATTATATTGTAGTGGCGTGTGCACAAAAATTGGATTAATAATAGAAAATGATATTGCCTTGAGTCGCGCTATTTGTAAACGTAGAAAATATATTTCAGAATGGAGTGTGTGATATTAAATGTAGGGAAAAATGAAAATGTCGGACGCTTGATTTTATTGACTTTAAACGAGCTTTCGTGCCATTTTGTTTGCACAATGAAACCACGAATGAACAGCATAAGCACGTCATCAAAGTGTTATAATTACTCACTAAGCTTTCTCCATGTTGAAAAAATTAAATTTCAAATCTGGGCATGTTTTTAACTTGAAAGCTCATGAATAACATCGTATTTAATCATTTTCGGTGATATTTATAATACTTTGTAAAATCTATAAAATTTTTATTTTAAAGAATAATAATAATAAAAACTCAATTTGCAAAAAGCTCAAATTGATTAAAAGAAAATTAACTGAAAGCTTTAGATTTTGAGAATATAATTTATTTTTGGAAGTTTTATCTTATCTAATATTTGATATAACTTTTTGTACTCGGTGGAAGTCTGTGTTTTTAGCGTAAAATATTTTTAATTGTATTCAAAAAGCACTCAATATTTATTTCATTTTTAATGCCTATCGATCTAGGATATTGAAAGTATGTCATTGCATAGCTCCTCTTTTATTTTTATTTTTCTTCCATTACCGCTTTGCTGAGGCTTCATAAGTCAATAACTTTGAGTTGAGGGAAAATATTCTAGCCTAAGCTTTCAATATTGATTATTTTGTTATTAAAATTTAACGACATGTTTATGTAGCTTTCATTTTTTTTTACATATTTAATTTTATATACATATTCTATCCTAGATTTTAATTGCATTCACAATTCCTTTCATAAAATCCTTTATTTAAAATAAATTAATAAAAATCCGGGTATCTGGAAATTTTCAATTAAAATCAATATTTGAATTATAAGGCGGTCATCTGCTGTATTTTTTATGGCCTATTTTGATTATATTTGACACTTATTTATTAATTTCTAAACTAGTTCTTCCCATATTAAGACTTAAATTGCTTTCCCCTATGTTGCCTACATATTTTGATTTTTTCAAAAGCATCCCGATATTTTATGGAAATAGATGGTCATCCTATAATAACCGAAATATGCAATATACAAGAAATATAAGAAAAATGCATTATTTATAATTTGTATCGTGAGGATGTCGATTTCATGAGAAAATATTTAATAACTCCATAAAAGCCTTTTTAATGTGAGAAATGTTTCTTTTTACATTACTTTTTTTTTTCTACATTTAATGAAAAAAACTACTAGCTTTCTACATAGTAAGTAATTTTTTACACCATGATTTTTTAAAGTAGACAATTTTTGAAAAATTTTGCACAATATTTTTGGTGTTTAATAATGAAACTTTGCGTAATTTATTACTAAAAAAGGACATAGTTAGTAAATTTAAGAGTAACAATATTAAACAAGCATTAATTGCAATTATTCAGTTAAAAAATGTAAAATCTTGCAAAAACCACGAAAAAACTTTTTTTAAGAAGTTATTTGAAAAATCTTACACAAACTTTTAGGATTTGCCAAAATTCTACTGGTATCGTAGCAACATGAAACAGAAATTAAAAGGGGATGCAAAAGCAAAGAAGAAAGTACAGTCATCATACAACGCCATAAGTTTGCATTTATATGTTTTAAATATTTGAACATAACTGTAATTTTACATCCAAGATAGTTCTAACATTGAAATTTAAATACTTTTTTTTAACCAAGAAATAAAGGGATATACTAGAAAAAGCCCTAAATAATGTAAATGCGCATAAAATTTCCAATGCATTATTGTAGAAAATACCAATTTTCTTCTCCTGTGCATGGAAAACTTTCCGATACAAAATGAAAAAATCAAAGAGAAAAAGAAGAACGAAAATAAAATCATGCAGTGCAACCCCAAAAATAAAATCATAAAAGAATTATATGCAGCCGTATTGTGAGATTAGTGGGAAAATTGCTCACGAGCACACAAACACACAGATGAGAAATAAAGATGAAATAAAAACAGACTTTAGGGTACTTGCATCAACTAGTGAAAAACGATAGTATAATTTAACCCCAACCCTTAGCATGAATTTAAAGCAGGAAGAAAGAAAGAGAAATGAATGATGTGAAAGGTATTGAGATGCACGCACAGTTACTAATACGCATGCAGTTATTTATACTCTTGATCCCTTTCATTGATTTCCTAAAATGTGCAAATTTTTCTGTCGCAATAGATTATCATTTTATCACAAACTTATGTTTGAGCTCATCATGTATATAAATAAAAAAGCATTGAAACACTTATATTGAAGAAAATTTAATTTAAAAAAATGTATCAGCAACAATCGCCCCCTCGATAAAAACATTAAGCAAAATTTTCTGTGCATCTGAGAACGGGAAATGAAATAATCATAATGCTCCATCATCGATACATGCATATTGAAAACCAAAATTAACAATGAATGAGCAAGAATCATGGAACACAGAAAAAAGCAACAGAAACAGCGCCCGATCATACTACAATAAATTGACGAATTACACACAAAACCGGAAAGTAAAGTTGTGGATGGAAAATATTTTCGTACTGTGCAATTTGAGAGAAGAAATTAAGAAGAAGATGAAAAAAATTTTCTGACGGTATACTTCGATAAACAGACATCAAAATTTCTCCCCAAGAAAAAAGCATCATGCGATTATGAAGGTTCGTAATTTTAAAACCACGAGATACAAAAGAAATGATTAAATGCATAACATATACAACTTGATATTATGTAGTAAACACATGTGAATTTGATATTTTCTCACTACATTTCTCTCTTTTAGGAATACAAAATGGAAGAACTTACTACATGCACTTTTCATGGAGGCAAACATGAAACCAAGAAACGGAAAGGTACTCTTTGCTTACAACATGGATTGAGAAAAGTTGTAGAGAAAAAAAAAAGAATTTTAGGCAGTTGCTAAATGTCGATTTCAGGAATGGGAGATAGAGTAAAAGAACAGTGAAGACAAGAGAGAAATGGAGAGAAAATAGAATCGAGAAGTAAAGCAAGGATTCCGGGTGTATTAGTAATGTAGATTTACACACAGACAAGCATCTTCACGACTCGATGGTCTCATTTTACAGCGGGAAAAATCGAAGAAGCAACACAAAGCATAACATGAACATATATTTTTGTACATGTATGATGATAAAATGTTCATGTTGTTGTGTGCAGATGTTGATTTTTTTAGATTTAGAAACTTCTTTATATGTATCCACTTCTTTATTGCTATTATTATTTTTTTTTCATTCCTTTAGCGCTTTTTCATAATTTTCTTCTCCCTTGATTTATTCATAATTAAATTATTTTTCTTTTTAATTATCCTTAAAACTATTTCAAAGTTAATTTGTTTAAATTTTAAACTTTATTGATTTTTGGGTGATTAGCAGGAAAGGAACCAAAAAGGATGTCAAGATTAGCAAAATTTATGATTTGCATTACTTTATATTCAAAAAAATCTCTTGCAGATTCTTAATATGAGATTAAAAGATGCTAATAAACTTTATGAAGGTTGCCAATTTTAAACTTTTTATCTTCTTTTCTCTTATTCCATTCACCATTTTTCCTTAGTTATTGTACGTAAACAATTTTTTCTCTTTAAATACATCAACCAACATCTCATATAGTTGTATTTGTTAAAAAATAATCTCCCGTAGGATATTATTATGTACTGATGATTTTTTAAATGCGAGGAAATCAACAGTCGGCACCAAGCGATTTTATCCATGTGTTTGTAAATGTATGAAAAAAAGGAATTTGTCGGTACACATACATACGAAATGCCAGTCAAAACAAAAAAAAATGTACACAGAACAAATGCCGATCCTGCCGCAACAGAAAAAAATGTAAAGCACGAGAAGGAAAATAATAAGATTTCCCTTTTTCCTTCCCCATGAAATAAAGTAAACGTGGTGGATGGAAAAACGCAATTGAGATAATTTTTCTTTTCTATGAATGAAACGTACATCACATGTTTTCATTTAAATTGAAAGATTTTTTGCAAGGAAATGGACGCCCACACGCATTGTTATGTATCGTAAACTCAACTTGATCGGTGATGTTGCGAATAAGGAAAACTCAAATGCGCGAAACAAACTTGAAAAATATGTATCCTTATTAGTTTTAACTGAAGATTTGTGTATACATAGCATATTTTGAGTTCAAAATGTAAAAAGAGATTTTCAGAAGTGATTACAATCATTAAGGAGAAATATTTTTCACATTTTCAAATCATGCTCAAGCATGATCAAATCATAATTAGGAGCTAGAAATACTCAGTTGTCATCTTTTAAAATATTTTTATATCCTTTGTGAAAATTTGAATAATTTATGTGGATTCTTCATTTGAGGAGATCTTTTGTTATATTTATGACGAAACAAGATATCATTTAATTGCTAAAAATCATGTACTATCTTCATAACTTGCTTTTTAACTTCATTTCTTGATCCTTTTACTTTTTTAAAAAGGTTTACAATTTATGCTCTTAGGTTCCAGCAGCGATTTAAAAAAAAAGGTTTCTGGATCAAAAAATTGGGAGGAATTTGGAAGACTTGGAGACTCCAGCAGGAAAGAATATTTTGACATGCTCACAACCTTTTAAGATTCAATCATGAGCTTAAAATAATTAATGTGTAATATAATTGCAATAGAGTATAAAATATCTAATATAAGACGAATATCTTGCGAGAAGAACATGTAAACATTTGAAAATTCTCATGCACTTACCTGAATTGATAGCTCCTCATTTGGTATACCATAAGGAACGAAAGTGTTTTCATCTTTATAAAACTGACTTACCATCCTATGAAACTATTTAAATTCAATGAGAGCGCGAGAGAATGAAATATAATTTTAATTGAGGCAGTAACTGTTAATTATCTAACGCGCAAAAGCTTTTTCGCGTGAAAATGTATGCAATGAAAAGTATTTAGAATCATTTTCTGCATGATACAGTCCACCGAAAAAACTTAGGTTTTCATTTCATCAAGCTCACTGTTCATAGCTTTTCATCGAATACGAGCAATTATATTAAAAAATGAATAGTAAAATGAAAACTTAAGCACTCGATTCTTAAAAATGTTTGTGTGTATTTACGTACATAAGCTTATAATTTGCGAGAAAATCTGACATTTTTTTTCATAATATACTGTTTTTGTTATTTTGAAAAAGAAGAAGATAAATTGAAATTTTTCCAAAAAGAGAGTACTTACCATATATACGCCACCTATAGTTCGTTTTAAGTCGTCTGGAAAGCACTCATAGTATTCCTTTCGATTATAGGCTATGTAGAAAAATTAAACCGAAAGCAATCGCCTTTACGACTTCAGGGACGAAAGATGTCAACTAATTCCGAAGTAGGAACAAAAAGTTTTTTTTCTTGCCTCTCCTCTCCGAATATATTTAGGTGAAGTTAATTCAATTAAATGTCCATTAGAAATGCACTTTCACATTAAACTAAACCATACATTAATTATCTATATAACTTAAATAATTCATTTAAACCAAATGTTGAACTTAAAAGAGAGAAAAACTAAACTAAAAAATTCGTAGTATGTATCTGAATGGATTTTATTTTTCAGTTTGAACTCAAAAAAATATATTTTTCAATGAATATTTTTATATGTAACAACACAATGATAGTTGTAAAGCGACTAAAATTGTTCATGAGATTTCAAAAAAAGCAAAAAAATATTTGAGTTACGCTTCAATGTATTAGTGTCACCGTGTACGTACATGAAATTATTGAGAGAATAATAATTCTACATTGGAATTTTAAATGATAATTTGAGAAACTTTTACAGCATTTTTGTTAAACTTTTCAATAAAAACATTATTAGTGTATCATAAATGATGTATTTTACTGTAAATAATTATTAAAAATCAGTTTAAATCAATAAAAATATCCAAATTAAAAATTCTCAAGAGACTCTCTTTCTCATAAAAAGCTTTCAATATTCTCTCACGTTTTATTATTTTTTGTTTGAAAGAGAAAACGAGGAATTTCGTTTTAAATATAATTTTACTTTTCACAATTTTCCACGTGATATAATGGCGTTTAGAAGCTTAATAAGGCTCCAGAAAGTGCTTCTGCCACAAAATGCTATCAGCGTAAGTAATATCATTCGATACTGTAACCATAAAAATTAAAAATGTTTTTTTTAGCGTTCAATTTCAATTATGCCAATAAAATGTGGACGATTTCGATCATCAGAATATTTTCAAGGACCAGAGCATCATCCAGAGGTTGAAGTAATCAAAAATCCACCTGAATGGAAATATGTAGAGCATTTAATTGAAAGAAAGCTTATTCCTCAGCCCGAAGTCAAAACTGAATACTCTTCTGGATGGAAACCACAAGATCCAGAAAAATATAAGGACCTTTCTTACTTTATTAAAAGAACTAGAAATCATATGTTGCCTGTATATTTGCGTATTACATACCGTGGAAATCGTCGTATTACGTTTATTAAGAACATCGAGGGAGATATTTGGAAGCTAGAACAAGAATGTATTGATTTAATTAAATCAAAGACTAACAACAATCCACAATATTCGCAAATTAATGAAATGAATCGAACGATAAAAATAAAAGGAGACTACGTAACACTTATTCAGAAATATCTGTATAGTAAAGGTCTATAGTAATGCAAAAATACTATCCCTCTTGTATAGTCTACTCTTTAATTTGTGAGGAAATAAAGGAAAAGATCCAGTTTAGGCTTTTAAAATTTGAAAATTACACAAAACAGATTCCATTTATTTACGATACATACAAATTAATATAATTTATTAAGTTTATGTTACGAGTGAAGAGCTGCATTTGACCGTTGTTGGATTCTATTTCCTTTTAATGCTTTTCGTATCGTCGTCCAATCTTCCATAATTTCCTCCTCATGTAGCATATAAACTATATACGGACCAGTGACTGTGGTTGGCTTTTTTCTTCCAGGTCCTCTTACTTTATTCGATCTTGAATTTGATCCCCAATCAGCCCATGAAATATCAACATTATGACTATCTTCCTCCAATCTTCGAATCTTTTCATTCAGCTCATCATAAAGTTTATCAACAGCTAGTTGCTTTTCACTTTCATAATTTTGTCTTGCCGCTTGTTCTTCGGACTCAAATTTATGACGAATGTTTTCCAAGCGATATTTCTTGAGAATTTCTGCAACTTCCTTTCTCGCATTCATTCTATCAGAAAGGGCTTGAAGTGGACTAAGATATTCTTGAGACATTCCATTCTCAATTTCATGCAATTGCGAGTCTACATGTCTGAAATTATTATTTATTTTATTAAATTAAAGTATTGCTCTATTTATATAAATTATCTTACTTGATTCTTTCTTTATATAAATCCTCACGCAATATAAGAAATTGCCTTTCGAGATCCGCTAAAGATCCAGTAAACAAGAAAATATTAAAATTTAATTAAAACAGCAAGGTTATTGCACTTACATAAAATTTCATTGAAATCAGTTATTTTTCGTCCTATTCTTAACTCATTTTCTGTCATTTCCGAAGAGCTGGTATCATCAGACATTATTTCACTATCGCTTGAATTAGTTGAATTCATTTCCTTCTCGGATTCTTCACTTTCTGCTTCATTATTGGGCATTTTCACCATCTTATTTGATAAAGCCTTTACTTGTGACAAAATTAATGTTATTTAAAATATTTCTTAAAGGATCTTAATTAATAAAACTTAATTTAATTTGTTTAGAAAATTGTTGTTTACAATTTTTTTAAAAACTTAAAAAACGGGAGAAAATAAGCATATTTATCCGAACGCTCTCTCGCCGAAGTTCGAATAACATAATCCGAATTTAGAAGGATAATATTCCTGTTTCATGCTTTTTCATCTTTAAATTATGTTAACTTACTATTTAAAATGTTTAAAATGGATATAATATTTCAAATAATTACAAAAATCAATTAATACCATTAAAAACAAATCACTTAAATTTAATATTATTTACCCATCTATGTCAAATTAAAAGAATTTTAAGGAATAGTGCATGAAAATTTAAAATTAATAAAGGTTTAACCTTAAAACATCCAAAAAATATAGTAAAATTTAATGAAAATCATAGTAGAAATCAGTTAGAAATTCTTGCACGTTTTACTGAATTTGGGGATATTACATATGAATACTATCAAATTTTTGATACATTTTAATAGATCTACTTCTATTGAATTCGTTTTGATTGAATACATATGAAAATTCGCTATATTTAAAGACATTTTGTAATTTTAATTATTTTAAATCATTCTGTTATTTTGGTTCATTTAAATTTTGTTCGGATAATCCAATCCAAAAACAATGAGAGACCATAAAGAACAAACAAATACAATTAAAACATTTTACTAACACTCTCTCAAATTTTGTTTTACTCTCTTTTTCAAAAAGAAGCTTTTGAAATTTCCATTTTGATTTTAATTTTATTTTGAAAATATTGATTGATTTTGCAAAGCTAAGCGAATTTCTTTGATGCAAAATTGTTATATAAACATTGAATTAAAAATATTTATTTAAAAACTCATTACATGAAAGAAAATTTGCTATTATTTTTACATTTTATTTTTTTACCTCATAGAAAATTATAACTATAAACTATAAAATCATTAAATTTTATAGATTCTGATAAGTTTCTGATAATTTTGACATTAGTTTTATGAAAATCAACGTTTAAATCGCATTTTTAAAGATGAATTGGTTGCATAATTATCAATATATAGTGCGAATTATATATAAAATGTCATTTAAATTTAGATATTACATTTCTTGAAATGAGCTTTTACCAACACATGAGAAAGGCTAAAAATAACATTTTCAGTAATTCTCATTTTATGGCGGAATATATGATGAAAATAAAATTACTTTATATGACATTTATCTTTTAGCTATGACTAAAGAAATATAAAAATAATTTAATATAAACATCATTGTATATTTAAATGTAATAAAACATAACATATATTGCATTTATCAAAGTGTAAAATATGATTTAAAATTATGAAAATTGACATTTTGCATGACATGAAAAACAACAAAAATTCCCATCAAAAGCTCGCTCGTTGAGTTATAAAAAGTATTTTGAGGCAACTGTACTTTTTGCTGTTACGTGTTCACAAAAAAGACTCGCACACATACATCCTATATAAAATGCTTCAATGTAGGAAATTTTATTTCATGTTAATGACTCTTTTTTTTTATTTATTTTCGCATTATTTTGGTAGAACGATCGTTTTCAGCGTAAAAATTAAAATGCATTAATTTTTCTTTTGTATGATCCAACAGTATAAAACACATTTTCTAACTAGAATTACTGGGAGAAAAGCATACATTTGATGATGTTTAAGAATACATTCTCCATTAATATAATACTGATTTGAGAGGGAAAAACTGTTCAACATTATTTTTGCGGTGACTGTACTTTTTCTGCTTTTGTTATGTAGGCTCATATTGTAGCTTCGTTTAAAACAAATTTACATAAGCAGAAAATATAAACGTGAATATATGCATTTAAAAAATGAAGAATATCATTTTATTTATTAATTTTCTCAATTTTTGGCACTTCAATTAAATGAACATGTAATTTTTTATCTAAAATTTTACAACTTCAAATTCATACAAATTGCAATAGATGATAACAAAGAAAATTAGTGGGAAGAAGAATTAAAAATGTTACTAAAGAAATGAACAAAATAAAATTTTAACGAGGGTTATCTCGCTTTTTATTAAAAATTTTTTGAGTTGTATGTATGTAAGCTATATAATATCGTTCTCGTATAGTCAAGCGCATTCTTGCTAGCTTTTAGATTTCCATTAATTTAAATTTTTTAGTGGATTGTTTGCCAGATTGTTTTAATATTAAATATCAAAATTTAATGTAATAATTTACAGGGTAGTTTTTTAAAGCATCCAAAATTTTGTCTTTAAACAGCAGTGCGAAAAACATATGTCTGGCTATAGTAAGGATAAAAGTATCAAAATTTAGTTTAATACTTACTTTAATAATTTTCAGTGGCACTAATAGTTATGCTTCCTCGCATGCATATATTTTGTGATAAATTGTAAGACGTAATATTTCGTAGAATTCTCATGCGTCATTTTTGAAATATCTATCTTTACGATTTTAAATTTTATAAAAGATATATATTGCACTATTTAGTGTAATTTAGGATTTTTATGATTAATTCAAATGCTGTAAAAGTAATTTCCCATCGATCGAGTGAAACTTTACATATGAAAATAAATAAATGACATTTTTATTCCATATGGGCATTCATCCGGAAGTAAGGAAAAGAGTTTATATAAAAAAATCAAAAATAATAACTTGACAGATATAATTCTTAAAAAATTCATATTATATATTGTTTGCAAATCTTTTAATCTTTGAAGCGTATCAAGATTTTTCTTTAAACCCCTTATTTTTTATTAGTTATGTTCCAAAATGACTATTAAGTTAGTAAATAAAAACCAGGAATAAAAAAAAAACGATCTTGTAGATTGAACTGCTATTATTAGTTTAATAAATGACATAAATGTTTTAAAAAAAATACTTAAAAACAGGCAAAGCAGGTCCAATAAATGCGTTTAATAAAACATATTTGTTTTAGATCTCATAAAATATATATATATATATATATATATATATATATATATATATATATATATATATATATATATATATATCATAATCATTATTGAAGTTTAAATGAGTACATGTACATTAAAAAATTACTGAAAAGTTGTTATCAAAATTAGGTTTATTCAAGAAAGAAAAATACTTATTGACATGGTATAAAAGATACAAAAGGACTTAGTAAATTAAAGTAAATTGTTTTTAAAAATCTAAATATTTTAATTTTTCAGTGAATGGTGGTTGTACAGTAATACAATTTTAGTAATACAAGTAAATAAAGTTATGCGTCAGAAGAGAAAGTAGGGTATCAACCAAGGACAACTCAATTCATAAATAGAAAATGATTGCTAACCAAGAGTCTTATTGTGTGCTGCTCGCAAAAACAATATGTGTATAAAAACTTTATTTTCTTCTTTCTTTTTCATCTTTTTGAATTTTGCTTTGTTTTTATAGAAAGTGTTGAACAGATACGCACAGATAACTTTTAAGTCGAAAAACTCGCCACCAATAATTGATTTTTTTAATTCAATTCATAAATCATCTGTTAAAAATTTAAGGACCTAGTTTAACATTTTTGACGCCTTAAAAATTAAGGAATGAATTTAAATTTAGAAAAAAATGTGCATTTCAAAAAGTTCTCATAGATATAGCTTACATATGCTTAAGTATGTTGCCTTTGTCGAATCCTTTAAGAAGTTAAGAACTTTGTTCCTCTATAAACATTTACCATTTTCTTTTCGTCCTCTTCATATTTTAACATTCTTTTACTTTTACCAAAATTTGTTTCAATTCTTTGTATTTCCATTTCAATAGGAACATTTGATATCTCATGAGGTCTGGTTTTTTGTTTTGCATTAATGCCTTGTCGAGTCTTATAGACTTTTAAAGCTTCGTCAATTGGCTTTACTGGGCGATTCTTTTTCAAAGCTTCTTCGATGAGATCTTTAGCATATGCGAAAAATTTTTCGTCTGATTTATCCTCATCATACGCTTTGTTGAAAGCATTTTTTGCTTTTTCTTTTTCAACAATAGTATGATCTCGTTTTAATTTAGCTTGAACTTTCAAATCATCCAAATTTTTTTTAGTATTTTTCTCTGCCATTTTCTTTTTCATTACAGCATACTCTTTTGATATTACATCATTAGTAACTCTTGTTTGGAAGTAAAATTTATCTTCTTCTTTTTTCAATGCCTTGCGCATTTTTGCTTGTTTAAGGCTTTGACTATAATCCTCCAATCTTGCCATTTTAAGTTTGTCTTTACGCTTCTTATCTTTGAGCTTACGCTCATCCAAAACTATTTCCTTTTCTTTACGCGCTTCAACAATTAATTTTTGTTCATTTTCAAGATTTTTACATTCTTTAATGTGTCTATCAAAGGCCATTTTCTGAAGTTTCATTTCCAGTTTCATTCTATCAATTTTAGATTCAATTTGTTGTTCTTTAATCATTTCATTTATATTATTTCTTCCCTCATTGTGAACTTTCATTAAAACGTCAATAACTTCTCCTTCATCTTTAACACGTTCACGTTTTTGTTTAGCCATTAAACTAGTTTGTTTGCTATGTTCCTGCATATATTTGTTCATTTCCTTTTTCTTTGTAATTGCTGCAGTTTTTGCATCTTTTACTTCCTGGAGTTGTTTTTCAATAACCTCTAGTTCTTCCTTTATACGAGCATCACGTTCTGCAACTTTTCTAGCATTTCTTTCTGTTACCATTTGAAGAAGTTCTTTCTTGTGCTCTTTTGCAATCAAATGTGCATTTGTACGATGCTCCCAACCATCATTGAGCCATGCAACACTTTGGGCGATATCTCTCTTGTTTTTAATTTCCGTTTTCCTTTTCTCATCTTTCTTAAGTTCCGTTTGAAATTCAAGCTGAATCTTGTTCGCATGAAGATTTTCGCTCAAAATTGCAGCACTTCTCAATTCAATTGGACATTCCTTTATTTTTCTGATACTAACAAATTTTTCAGCTTCCTCAATCATTCTTTGACGCTCTTCTGGGGATGCATTCTTAATCTTCTCAAACTTTTGCATTTCCGGACTGAGAACTTTCATTTCATCGAGTTTTTGATCATATTTATTTTTATTGTTTTCTGGCCATTTTGATTTCATGGAATCAGATGCTTCTTTTAAGTAATTTAAAAAAAGATCTTCCTGTTGCTCTTTTTCATTATTTGGAATCCATTTAAGAATATTTTTCCATTGATTTTCTGTTAAAATTAAGTTATTATTTCTATTTGACACATTAAACATATTTATAATTTAGTTAAAAATTTTATTAATTTCAACTGGGTTGATAGTTAAAATAAAAGACAAATAATACTGTGCTTTATACAAATAAATAAATATAACATTCTCCAAAGCGTTGCTATAGAAATAGCCTAACGACGCAAAAAATTACCTTTACAGTATTTCAACATAAACACAAACATGATATGCATGCTTGTCATCTCTTTTTCATTCTATTTGATTCTGGTTAATGTGAATAATTCGAATTCGAATGAACATAAAGGAACAAATAAGTGGTTTTGATATAAGAACATATGGCTTTATGTATGTCCTTTTTCGAATCACATGTAGGGGCTCACAACCTCCATTTGAAGGCAGTAATGTCATCAAAGAAGTGGTTCGGATCTCACTATAAGCATATCATTATTTTATTTTGTATATAAAAATTTTGAGTAGACTATCTCGAAATTTCTTTGTCTATCCCTCTGCTCCATAGTAATAAAATTTATTTTGGGAACTTATGAGTGACGTATATGATGCTCAAAGCATAATTTACTATCCATATTAAGAATAAAAATTAAAATCCTAAATCTTCATATTTTTATTAATCATTTATTCTTCTAGTAACATAACAAAAGTGGGAATATGTCGGACATTATTTTTTTTTTATGGTTTGAGAAGCTCAAAATTATTATAATTAATTATTTTTAGTCATATTTCCTCTTAAATGAAGCGACGGTTTTACTTAACAATAAATCTTAAGTCTATATTATGTATATAATATACTAATTTGACTGATACACCTAAGAAGCCGAGGTATCTAAACTTCCGAAAATTATTAGAATAAGATTCGAATCAAGGAATTTAAGTTCAGCACCAAAAATTTCAATAAATTAGTATACAGAAAGTTTTCAACATTCTTAAATATTTGTAAAATTGAAATGATATAATTTCATGAATATTATTGAATTTTTTTAAAAATCTTTTTGAAAATTTCTCAGGACGATTTTAGAAATTTTTCTAACAAGTAATATTGCACGACAATTGATGACGTATTCACTTATAATTCATTGAGCAAATTAAAAAAAAAATATTTTTGTTTATGCACTCATATCTGTAATGAATACCATAATAATCTACAAGTGTCTGAGAATATATAAATGAGTGTAAAGAAAAGAATGAAAAAAAAAGAAAGGAAAAAATGAATCGACAGCATTAGAGATAATGAAGTGAGCCCTATTCTATATATATTGAAACGGTTTGCTTATTGAAATTTAGTGTTGATTTGTATACTGAACTAGAAGTGTGCTGAATGTTTAAGGAAAACAATATGAAGCTTTGTGTAATAGGGAGTGGAGCAGCAGGTCTTGCAGCAGCAAAAAATGGAATGAATAGTGGATGCGAAGTTATAGTTTTTGAACAATCAAATCAAGTTGGAGGTACTTGGGTATATGATGAAAATATTGGAAAAAATAAATATGGAATAAATGTCCATTCAAGTATGTATCAAGGATTACATACAAATTTACCAAAAGAAATAATGGGCTATCCAGATTTTCCAATACCAGCACAAGAAAAATCATACATTTCATCAAAGGATATGCTTGATTTTTTGAATCTATACTCTGATACTTTCAAAATTCGTAAACAGATATTATTTGAGCATCATGTTTTAAGAGTTAGTCCTTTAAATGATGAAACGTGGGAAGTTATTGTAAGAGACTTAAAGAAAAATGAATACAAGATGTTCAATTTCGATGCAGTTCTGGTTTGTAGTGGACACTATCATACTCCAACCTTTCCTAAATATCAAGGAGCTGATATTTTCGAAGGAAAACAAATTCATTCACATGACTATCGTCGCTCTGATTTATTCAAAAATGAAAATGTATTGGTAATTGGAGGGGGTCCTTCAGGATTCGACTTAGCTAATGAAATTTCGAAAACGGCAAATCGAGTAACTCTTTCACATCATTTAAAAGAACCACCTAAAACTAAATTTCAATCAAATGTAGATCAAAAACCAGATGTTTTGTACTTGGAGAAGAAAAACGTTGTTTTTAATGACGGAACATCCCGAGAATACTCAGTAATTTTTTATTGTACGGGCTATAAATATACATTTCCATTTTTATCAGTCGATTGTGGAATTACTTGTGATGATAATTTTGTACGACCTTTATATAAACATTGCTTGAGCATTACTCGACCTTCACTTGGATTTATTGGTTTGCCATTTTATGTTTGTGCAACACAAATGTTTGATTTACAAGCACGATTTTGTTTGAAATTTATTAATAAAGAAAAAGAATTACCAAGTAAGGAGGAAATGATGCAAGATTTTCGTGATGAGATGAATAAACGTACTACAAAAGGATTAAAGAAGCATCAGTTTCATATGATGGGACCAGAGCAAAATAAGTATTATGATGATTTAGCTAGAACGGCTGATATTGAACCTTTAAAACCTGTAATCACAAAATTGCATAATTGGAGCTCAATGAGATTTCTTGATGATCTTACAAATTTCAGAAAAGATGTTTTTCGTATACTTGACGATGAAACATTTATTAAGGTTCAATAAGTCATCGTAATTAACATCAAATGCTTTTACATTTCAAGTGTTCTGTTGCTAGTAGGGTTTTCAATCCTGGGATTGATTTATATGCAATCCGGGATTACATACATTTCGATCCCGGGATTGAAAGCCCTAGTTGCTAGACATGACAATGATAAGTATGATAAAATCAATACATCGTAGATATTTGTAGGATATTTTCAAATTAGTAAAGTGAAATTAATACCAAAAAAAGTTTATAAAAATCTAAAAATTTTATGAAGCAATGAAATTGTTTCAATCTATTCGTATTCTTTTACAAAATCACAACTCCTATTAATAATGTAGTATTAAATGTATCTAATAGTATTAAATAAACAAATTTTCAAAAATTAAAACTTTATTCCAATGTTTATTAAATTTCTTAAAAAGTAGACAAAATATTTAATTTTTTTAAAACTTAAAATCATCCTTTTTGAAAAACTGAAGTTTATACATCTCAAGGAAATAATTCAAAGCAGTCATAAAGTCACCATTGGCGTCTTCCAAAATTCTGTGTGAATAAAACATGATTGAATGTCAAATTTCTGAATAAATAATTATAAGTTAAATGCATTTACCTTTGACACCATTTTTCCGATAGCAAAGTAGTTTGTCGAAATAATTCCATATTAGCAGATAACTCGTTTTTCATTGTAATTTTGTTATCAAATACCAGTTCAATTTCCTCCTCTGTAGCTCTTATCTTCTTGAAAGATTTTATTTTGATTCTACTATCATTTAAAATAGCATAATTAAAAATTTCATTTTGTATTTCATAATTGTATGTTTCTGAAAGAGTCCCAGGAGTACGAGCTTTTTTTCCGTTATTTCGTTTTTCCATTCTTAGAACAAACGATCGTGAAAATGTAAATATTTTATCTTCATCGTTCATTGATTGTATATTTTTTTGTTTAAAAACTCCATTGACAATAATTAAGATATTTTGGTGATTAAACATTGGTGTGTCAACAGTCATTGTGATAAAGTCATGCTCAGTGTTACCAAATTCTCGGTAGAATTCTTTTATATTCTCATTTCCAATTTTTATATTTTTTTTTCCATTTTCACTTGTTACTGATAAAATAGAATCTGATTTATATAGCATATCGCAAATTGAAAAACGATTATAATTATCGTCAAAATTTTTGAAGAAGTAGTTCAGGAAGTATTCTACTGTATTATGTGCTATTGATGTTGTATAATAATTTTGCATATGAATCATTTTAAAGCTTTGATCAATTTTTCGTCCATCAATATATTGAAGTTGTGGACATAATCCAATGAAAACTTTTACGTAATCGTATGTGTTCGATAATGGGTTTTTAAACTTATCGCATAATGGATTTTGATCTATATTTAACTCTAAAATCCTAAGATTTTCTGGGAATCCAATTAATGATTCAATATCATTTTGAGATAAATTTAGAGATATCAAATCTGGAAAAGATTTTATTATGCTTAGTCCTTTAAGAGAGTTCAAATCATTATTGCTTAAATTAATTTCAATAATTTTTGGATTTATATTAAGGGCACAATTCAAAATATGTTTTTTAACATCAGCAGCTTTCATGCAGAAAATTAGATCCTTAAAATCAGAATCATTTTTAAAAAAGCTTAAGTCTAACTTTGATGAATTTATTCGTTTATTAACGACTTTTCCAATTAATTCACTCCATTTAATTTCTCCATTTGTAAAAGTGGAACATTTTAAATGTAATCTAAATGTCACAAATTCATTGGTTCCTTTCATCTTCATTTTTAAATCATTTAAAACTAGTATATTCATTGGGGCAAAGTTCATATAAAGCATAAAAGAATCTTCAAGTTCTCCTGTTTTGTAATAACAAATGTAGCATGGTATGTCTTGAAAAAATGTTTCAAACATTTCATTTAGAATGTCTTCGCTATTAAATCGTCCATTATGTTCAATAACTACTTTGCTCCAAAAGGCCTTAATGAATTCTCTTCTTGGAAAATCATTTTTAAAATTTTCATCAATATCAATAGATTTTACGACATCTTCAGATGACTTATTAGGAGTAATAATATTTTCAACAATCGGTGGATCAAGAATCTCATTCTTCTTTTTGATATCTAACTTTTCCAACGTCGGTAACATTTTCATTATTTTATTTGCATTGATACTTTCGTTATTAGTAATGACTAAATTACCAGCAACACTCAATAATTTGAGGTTCAAAAATTTAAGAGATTCAAACTCTTCAATTGATTCAACTAAATTATTTTTAAGACTTATATTTTGTAAGCTTTTACATTTTGATAGTTTAGATAAAGGTTGCAGATGTTTAATTTTATTTCCAACAAGTACTAAAATTTTTAAGTTTGTTAGTACATTTCTATTGATATCGATGTGAAGTGCGTAGAGTAATCGGTCGCAAAACAAATCAAAACATCCATAATTCTTAAGAGAAAATTGCATATCAACAAAAGCACGATGTTTATCAAAATAACTGAAATCTAGTCGTAGTTCTCGGTATTTGCTAATAACGTCTACAATAGCAAAGTCAATTTTTTCGATAGGATTTAAATGTCCTTTAACATAACTTCCGACTCCTAATTTTAACGTAAATTTCAAAGATTTGTTTGTGACAACTGTTTCTAGATTCTTTTTTATCATGTTTTGTAATGCACTAGGTTGATTGTAAATATAGAAAGTATCCTCATTTCTTCCTGAAATGTATGCAACGGGGATGAAACATTTATTGTCAACCATTTCTTCTAATCCAGCTGATATTTCTCCTTTTGTGAAAAGACCATTATGATGAACCTGGATTTTATAAAAGTAGAAAAGAAATCTATAGTTAAGTTATTGTGATAAACTAATTTATAAAAGAAAAAACCAATTAATTCATTAAATTGTGTAGAAAAATGAACATAATAATTAATATTATTGTGATAAAGGAATACAAAACTTTTTTTGTAAATTTACTTACAGTGACACTATGCCAGTAATCTGTAGACATTAACAAACTCACTGAAAACGCATCAACACCGCAACGACCAGGAGTAAAGATATAACTAATCTTCCTATCTAATATTATATCTATTTCATTATTTTGAAATTTAACACGGTCTACTTCATTGAAATTATTTGAATTTGGAACTGTGTGATGATCAAAATTATCATACACATCCGTTGTATAATCACGTCTTCTAATTTTGTGATTTCTGTTATTCATAATTAATAAAAAGTATTCTTAACTAAACACAATTTTAAGTTAAAATAAATTTTTATTATTTTTATTTAACTTGTAAATTCTATGCGAAACTTGAATGATTGTTATTGTTTTTGTTTCATACAGCTTTTCCGTGAGGTTTAAATTTTTTCTTACCGTTATTTTAAATTCATTCAAATGGATGTTTTGAGGGTATAAATGTAAATAAATTCTTAAATTTATTTTGATCCTCTTTTATATAAGTATCAATTTTAAAAATTGCAATTAATGTGTCATAAAATTTTAGTTTTTATTTGAAATGAAAAATCGTATAATATAAAGCTCCATCTTTTGCATTAAGAAAAATCATCATCCTGCGCTTGACGATGGAAAACATTTTTGGGTTTTGGAGCACTTTCCTTAATTTTTCAGTTAAAATATTTTTATGATAGTACAGCCATCTTCTATTTCAAATGAAACTAATGAAAATCAAGTTTAGTTGGAATAAAAAAGAAGGAAAAAATAATAAATACTATAAACATTTTAATACGCACGATTGATTTTAATAGAAGATTAATTTAATGCATAAATAATTATAAATTATTGCTTTGAAGTAGAAATAAAACTTTTGCTGTCAATAACTTTAAAGACTTCTTTACGGAAATTTAAAAAATCTTGATGTAGATTAGACATACTTTTTTCAAACATCTTAGATATGACTGGTTCAATAGGATCAATGTCGGCTATTTCAGATAAAGAATCATAATACTTTTCATGATATCCCACACCTAAGAGATGAAACTTCTTTTTGGAAAAACCTCGCTCAATAAATTGGATTTGTTTATCATTTTCCAAATCTTTTAACATTTCCTCTTTTTTCGGTAATTTTCTTCTACCTGATATAAATGTAAGACAGAAGCGAGCCTGAATATCAAACATTTGATTGGGACATATAAAATTAGGGAGTCCAATGATAGCCAATGTTGGTCTATTTATATTAATGCAATGTTTATAAAGAGGCTCGACGCAATTATCATTAACCATCAAACCACAGTCAACTGATAAGAAAGGAAATGTATATCGATAACCTGTACAATAAAGAATCACTGAAAATTGTTGATAAGATCCATCGATAAAAATTGCACCGTCTTTGGATAATTTCAATACATCAGGTTTTTGTGTAACATTATTACGCAAATTGTTGATAAGTGACCCACTTTTCCAGTGATGTGACCATGTGACATTTGCGGCTACGTGCTGAATATCAAGAAGAGCATCACGACCTGATGGCCCATTCCCAATTATTAAGACCGATTCATCTTTATAAGGGTCGCTGCATCGATAATCATGCGAATGAATTTGCTTTCCTTTGAAAACATCTCTTCCTTCATAATCCGGAATGAATGGTGTATTATAATGGCCATTACACACAAGAATAGCATCATAATTAACAGTTTCGAATGTATTACGTTTTAGATCTCTTACAATTACTTCCCAAGTATCATTAAGTAATGGACGAACACGCACCACATGATGCTCGAATTTTATATAATTTCTTAGATTAAAGCTATCGGCATACGACTGATAGTACTTTAATACTTCTTCAGCACTCAAGTAGGAATTTTCTTGTTCTGGAAACGGAAACTCTGGATAATGCATTAATTCTTTTGGTAAATTTGTATGTAATCCTTGGTACATGCTTGAATGAACGTCTAAACCATATTTATCTTTTCCAATATCATCTGTGTAAACCCATGTTCCACCTATTTCGTTTGCTTGCTCATATGCTGTAACTTCCAAACCATAATTAATCGAGTGCTTTATTGCACAGAGACCTGCCATAAAAAATATTTTGAAAGCCATAGAGAAAAAAATAGTAAGTGATGTGAAATATCGGTAGTTTCTTATTGATCAAAAGTAATGAATTTTATAGACTAACCAGATGCACCAGTACCGATTACACAAACTTTCATTATTATTATTTTTTTTTTTGATTAAAGATCTTTACACGTAAAAGTCAAAAATAGCACTGACTTAAATTACGAGAAATTCATGTGAAAATGTAGAGCTTATCATTTAATTGTGTTCAGGAATGAAACTTGCTGTATCTTCTTTATATATTATAATTGCTCTTAAGAAGAAGCTATCTTCAAATTATTTAAAATGTTTAATCGCATGAAGTATCTTTAATAAGATTACTTGAGAGATAAAATTTTCAGTTGAGCATTAAATTAATTACAATTCTTCAAAATTTAATTAAATTTCCCATCAGTAAAAATTTTCATGACATGTCTCAGCCTTGAATTTTTTTCTCTCTTTGCTTTATCTAGTAAACTTTGTCTTAATACTTATCAACTTGCGAGATTCTAAGATAAAGAAAAAATAAAATCGTTCACTTTTTGATCAAATTATTATTTTTTATATCATATTCGTATAGTAAGATATCAATAAAATTCTCAGGCTAAGATACTCTAAAAGGACAGTGCAATACTTACTATACTAACTGTATTTGTACGAAATTATAGTAAGTTCAGTATTTTTGGGGTGTCCAATTCCTAATTTCAGAATTAAATTTCAATAAGATTATTGTTCAATGTCCGTCCGATTTAACGGATGAAAATGTAATGTATACAACGTGGCTGATAAGATTTGGAATACAACAAATAAATTATTTACACTGGACAAACTTTAAAAATTGAACGACATTACAATAACAACAAATAAATTATTTACACTGGACAAACTTTAAAAATTGAACGACATTACAATTACAAAGATAATATTTTTCATCCTCACAAAAATTTCATTTTATATTCTCAGATGTAACTTTTCTCTCTTCTCATTTCTTTCTCACTTTCTTTTTTCTTCTTTTTTACTCGTCTGATAATTTAGATTTTTTCACGCTCATAAACTGGAAACATGATTAATTACTTTGAACCGAAAAGTTGTGACATCAATTGATTGCATTAAGTGAATTAGCTTCATTATTAGTTTCTCCTTAGCTTCTAAAGCTTCTTCTAAATATTGATACATTTACTAATTACTTCAATATGGAAAATTTTATGAGATAATTAACTTTAAACCTCTACACGTTGGATCTGAATATATTCACATTTTGTTAAACAATTTTTTTTTTTATTTTAGGATTTCATAAATTATTACATAAAGTTTTACTTGAAAGATTTTATAATGAATTAAGCGCGTAAAAAAACATAAAATTTCAACAATTTTCAGAGTTATCAAATTAAACTTTGTTAATTTTGAATCTTTGAATTACAATTTTTTAATAAAATAATTTAATTAACCATATGATTAAATGAAAAGGCGACGATTTTTGCAAAAACCGGTTTCAATGGTTCAATCTCAACACTTTCAGTCAAGTCATGATAATATGACTCATGTTTTTTGGTATTAAATGGATGAGCTTTGTGATCAATACTTAAACTTGTTATTTTACTACTTTCGGATTTTTAAAAAGTGAAAAAGGATTTTCTGATAAAATTTAAAAGTTTAAATCTTATAACCATAACTGTCATCTCGTTGAAATTGTAAACACAATATAATGTAGAATCATACCCAGTTTACAAAAAACAATTATACCAGATTTTTTATTAATTATTAATTATTATAAATTCTTCATTGATTTCTTAATCTTGTAAATCTTTGAAACTTTAGAGAACTTTGAAATCAGAAACTTTGCCATGATTAGTAAGAACATATCTTAATTCTGTGCCAAATTGTTCAATGTTAATCTAATGCACTTTTTCTTTTTCCAAATAAACCCAGTATTGCAAAATTCGCCTGATTGTATTATTTGACCTTTAAAATTGTTATGGGCTTAATTCCAATGCAAATTAATAGCACTTCGAAGGTTGTAAATTCTTTGGGAATTCTCGCCATTTATTTCGTATTTATCATTTAGAATTAAACGAGTTCGAATGATTAGGTGACTGAAATTAATTTATTTTGCTAATAATTATAAAAGAACAACATTTTGACTTTATTTTCTAAATAAATGTTGTACGTTCAAAAATGGTCATTGTTTTTACTTGTTCTTGAAAAATTCAAAAGCTTTTGTGAAGAAACTAATAAAATTCAGATTCATCTTTTTATATTTTCATTTCATCGATTTTCATCTCATTTTTACCATCACGTCTAAAAATAATTTCACGCTAATGTTATAAGTTCAGATAAAAAGGAACATGTCAGCACGAAAAAAAAATATACTATTCATTAATTTTTACATCATGATATCTTCTTTAAAGAAAGTGTTATCATAAAATATAATAAATGAGTGAAAATAATGCCAACAAGTAACTTGAGTAAACACTGATTGAATAAATTATGTTGCTTTAACAGCTTTTGGATAGTAATTAAAACGCGTTGATGTGAAGTCAAAAGAGCATGATGAATACATCCGAACGACACAAAATTTTCGCTAGACACCATATAGCCACTGTTTAACTGATAATACGTCAAAAAGATGCACACTGACGGTTGTTTTTAAGCCTTTCGACACACAAATATGAGATATGACACTCGGAATAAACTATTAATTAAAAATATTAGTTTATTTAGTGACGCAAAATACCTTCCTCTATTTTAAAATTTTCCTGCTTTACACTATGGGGCAAAATGAAAAAAAAAGGGACATTCACTTTGATTTTTGGACTTTTTGGAATCAAGACTTGAGGGTATTTTTTTCTTATAGTACATATAGCAATAGACTTGCATGCAAAATTTCAGCTCATTTGGTGCTGTTTGGTCGGTTCTGGAGCTGTTTGAAGTTGAAAAATGGTAAAAAAATGGTTTTTTTCACTTCTCGTTTGACTTGAAAAGTTTCATATTTAATTAAAAGATATTGAAAAACGGTTTTCGGTTCCTAATTGTATAATATAAGAGCTTTAATTTGACATAGGACAAGGTTTATAAATACTGTTTTAGTGGCAGGACTTGAGAAAATGTATGAAAATAGCAGGAAAAAAAGCTTCAAGCGTCCGGCAAATATGCTAGTTCTCAAAAGTTTCTCATATAGACCTATTTTTTCGTAAAGTACTTACGTTCTACTTTACAAAACTGAAAAAATATCCAAAATTGGTTGGTACGAACAAAAGTTATTGCATTTTTAGTTTTGGACGAATTTTTTTCTCAAAACTAATATTTCTGAGATGAATTTGGAAGATATCATTTGGAAAAAGTTTTTTAATGTTTTTTAATGTATTTAGTGATTTTAAGAAGACTTGTGAAGAAATTTTTACAAAAAGTTCAAAATTCACCGAGTTAGAGGTACATATGCTATTTGACGACTTGACGCTTTTTCTCATCACTCAAACTGCTATAACATTTACATGACTAAATATTTTTCAGTTCTGTTTCTTGTTTAGTGTAGCTTGTTATAATACCTTTCCAACGATATATAATACTTAATAGTTGGAAGTGGTCTTGGTCGTGAAAACAGACCCTGTTTGCGACTGACCCTTTACAAAGAAATTTTCAAAAAAATCATTTCTAAAACTACAACTTAGAAATTAAATAATATAATGTTTTTGTGTTTTTTAGGTCAAAATATGATAGTTTTGAATCTCAAAACTCAAAAAATCTCATTTTGTAAACTTTCTGCAACTTTAGGGGCCTTCATATGTAACACTAAGGTAGTCCAACAATTCTCAGATATGAAACTTTTTTATTTACTTTTTTTGATTGATATTCAATATTTACATTTATTTTGTGCAAAATATAGCAATTTTAAAAAGTTTGGGTCGAAAAAAAGTGATTTTTGACTATTTTGTTAAAAACAGGCTAAGGTAGGCCACATTTAAGGCACTCTAGTAGCTACTATGATTAAGTTATATACATGTTTTATACATATTAATAAAGGTAATAGTAGTAACTAGTAACAACAGAAAACAGAATGCAAAAATATTGGTTCTAAAAAAAGTTATAGTCATTTGAGTGGCCAAAAAAGTGTCGAAGAGAGCAACCAGCATAGGCAAAAACACAAAAATTCAAAATTTTACGTTTATTTTGACAAAAAACGCAATAATTTGAACTATTACAACATAAAAATAGTTTTTATTCAAAAATCTTCAAGAATTTCATTAAATTTTTGAATTTTTGTATTTTTGCCTATGCTGGTTGCTCTCTTCGACACTTTTTTGGCCACTCAAATGACTATAACTTTTTTTAGAACCAATATTTTTGCATTCTGTTTTCTGTTGTTACTAGTTACTACTATTACCTTTATTAATATGTATAAAACATGTATATAACTTAATCATAGTAGCTACTAGAGTGCCTTAAATGTGGCCTACCTTAGCCTGTTTTTAACAAAATAGTCAAAAATCACTTTTTTCGACCCAAACTTTTTAAAATTGCTATATTTTGCACAAAATAAATGTAAATATTGAATATCAATCAAAAAAAGTAAATAAAAAAGTTTCATATCTGAGAATTGTTGGACTACCTTAGTGTTACATATGAAGGCCCCTAAAGTTGCAGAAAGTTTACAAAATGAGATTTTTGAGTTTTGAGATTCAAAACTATCATATTTTGACCTAAAAAACACAAAAACATTATATTATTTAATTTCTAAGTTGTAGTTTTAGAAATGATTTTTTTGAAAATTTCTTTGTAAAGGGTCAGTCGCAAACAGGGTCTGTTTTCACGACCAAGACCACTTCCAACTATTAAGTATTATATATCGTTGGAAAGGTATTATAACAAGCTACACTAAACAAGAAACAGAACTGAAAAATATTTAGTCATGTAAATGTTATAGCAGTTTGAGTGATGAGAAAAAGCGTCAAGTCGTCAAATAGCATATGTACCTCTAACTCGGTGAATTTTGAACTTTTTGCAAAAATTTCTTCACAAGTCTTCTTAAAATCACTAAATACATTAAAAAACATTAAAAAACTTTTTCCAAATGATATCTTCCAAATTCATCTCAGAAATATTAGTTTTGAGAAAAAAATTCGTCCAAAACTAAAAATGCAATAACTTTTGTTCGTACCAACCAATTTTGGATATTTTTTCAGTTTTGTAAAGTAGAACGTAAGTACTTTACGAAAAAATAGGTCTATATGAGAAACTTTTGAGAACTAGCATATTTGCCGGACGCTTGAAGCTTTTTTTCCTGCTATTTTCATACATTTTCTCAAGTCCTGCCACTAAAACCCAGTATTTATAAACCTTGTCCTATGTCAAATTAAAGCTCTTATATTATACAATTAGGAACCGAAAACCGTTTTTCAATATCTTTTAATTAAATATGAAACTTTTCAAGTCAAACGAGAAGTGAAAAAAACCATTTTTTTACCATTTTTCAACTTCAAACAGCTCCAGAACCGACCAAACAGCACCAAATGAGCTGAAATTTTGCATGCAAGTCTATTGCTATATGTACTATAAGAAAAAATACCCTCAAGTCTTGATTCCAAAAAGTCCAAAAATCAAAGTGAATGTCCCTTTTTTTTTCATTTTGCCCCATAAAGCTTTATGCAAATATCGGTGATATAAACAAATGAAAGATAAAAGGGTAAAAATGTTCCTCCTTATTTTAAAGTGAAAGAAAATATGTAATATAAATTCTAATGAAACAACTTTATTGATTCTCAAAATCCCAACAAAATATATTTTAATCAATATTTTATTAGTTCAAACGTTTTAAGCGTTATAAACTTTAAAATAATTAACATGCAAATTTCTTTGGATGTTTGTTCTCGATATTTATCCAAGTTAGCAAATAAATGAATGTTTTTTTTATAGAATATGCTAATAATTGATGGATTCACTTAGCTTTAGATAGGGTGGTCAGAGGATTTTTGCAAAATAACAATTGGGGTTCTTTTGGACTATTTTATGTCTTAATATTCAAATAACTATTTAAATTAGATTAAAAACTTGCAGAAAATACTTCAGAAACAAATTCCGGAAAAAAGCATTTTACATGAATAATAAAACACATCATGTAAGTTCGTCTTTTTATTTATCAATCCTCGATTGTTTACAACCTGTTTAATTTATTTTTCGAAATGAAAAATTAACTATCCGTAATTTTAGACAATCTATTGCTTGAAAATCTAATTTTCGATTATTACACGAAACTATAGATTAACCAATAAGATGCATTATTGGTCAGTAATTCCCAGACAGTGCTTATGAAATAAATTTTTTTACTATCACAATCCCACAAATTACTGATAAGAATAAAAAAATGTATACATATACAGTGCAGTATAGTTTACTGTTTTATAGCATCATCAATGGTCTATTCAGCAACATCTGGTTTTTCAACGACATTATTTGAAAGTATTATATTTAATTTTTGTTTTACATGTGATGACCATGCAACTTGTTTTACTAAATCAATACCACTGAGTACTGTTCCAATGCTTAGCACGTTTTCATTCTGATATTGTTTAAAATGGCAATAAATTTGCGAATGAATTTGACTTCCATGAAATATTTCATTTCTCGGATAATACAATTGCAATAGTGTATGAAAATTATTAATGCAAATTAGAACTTTGTATAATTGTAGTTCATTAATTCTCTTACTATTACTTCTCATTTGTCATTAATGGCTGCGTTATCATAAAACGGACGTAAATATTCTCACTTCGCTATGCTCGAGGCTTATTTTTTCAAATAGATTAAACTTGGTTTATTAAGTACTAAACCAGAACAAATCGCTTTTGTTGTTTTATTCTGGTGATGAAATAATGAATTGATGTTCCAGTAATTGAAATAATGAAAACTTATAATTATTATTATTATTATTATAGAAGCGGATCACGCTTTAATGGAATACTCACACCATATATGTAGATCAAAAGACTGTATTGAAAAGTAAAACTTAAAAGATCAATGCTACTCAATGCATCACCATTGAAAATCAAAAGGATTTTCTAATAAATTTCATCAATTTTTGCAAAGAAAAAGTTCATCCTGAATTAAATTATTCACTACCTTTTGATTAAAATTTTTAAATTTTGATTAAAAAACGATTGAAAATCTTTATTCACAATTTATTCTACAATATCTTGTTGCATTTATTCAAGGTTCCGAATTTTTCGAGTTCCAAAATTTTTAGATCCGAATTTTTCAAGTTCCAAAATTTTGGGATCCGAATTTTTCAGGTTCCAAAATTTTGGGATCTCAATTTTTTTTCGAGTTCCAAAATTCTGGGATCCGAATTGTTTTTCGAGTTTGGGATTCGAAATTTGTTTCCGAGTTCCAAAATTTTGAGATCCGAATTTTTCGAGTTCGGAAATTTTGGGATCCTAATTTTTCGAGTTCCAAAATTTTTAGATCCGAATTTTTCAAGTTCCAAAATTTTGGGATCCGAATTTTTCAGGTTCCAAAATTTTGGGATCTCAATTTTTTTTTCGAGTTCCAAATTTTGGGATCCGAATTTTTCGAGTTCCATAATTTTGGGATCTGAATTTTTCGGGTACCAAAATTTTGGGATCTGAATTTTTCGGGTTTCAAAATTTTGAGATCTGAATTTTTCGAGTTCCAAAATTTTGGAATCCGAATTTTTCAGGTTCCAAATATTTGAGATCTGAATTTTTCGGGTTCCAAAATTTTGGGATCTGAATTTTTCGTGTTCCAAAATTCTGGGATCCGAATTTTTTTTTGAGTTCCAAAATTTTTGAATCCAAATTTTTCGAGTTCCATAATTTTGGGATCTGAATTTTTTCGAGTTTCATTCTGGGATCCGAATTTTTTTTTCGAGAAATATATAGAAATTTGTTTTCGAGTTCCAAAATTTTGAGATCCGAATTTTTCGAGTTCGGAAATTTTAGGATCCGAATTTTTCGAGTTCCAAAAGTTTTAGATCCGAATTTTTCAAGTTCCAAAATTTTGGGATCCGAATTTTTCAGGTTCCAAAATTTTGGGATCTCAATTTTTTTTTCGAGTTCCAAATTTTGGGATCCGAATTTGTCGAGTTCTAAAATTTTCGGATTCGAATTTTTTCGAGTTCCAAAATTTTTGGATCTGAATTTTTTTTCGAGTTCCAAATTTTGGGATCCGAATTTTTTGAGTTCCAAAATTTTCGGATCCGAATTATTTCGAGTTCCAAAATTTTGGGATCCGAATTTTTTTTTTTGAGTTCCAAATTTTGGGATCCGAATTTTACAAGTTCCAAAATTTTGGGATTTGAATTTTTCAGGTTCCAAAATTTTGGTTCCGAATTTTTCAGGTTCCAAAATTTGGGGATCCGAAATTTTTTCGAGTTTAAAAATTTTGGGATCCGAAATTTTTCAGGTTCCAAAATTTTGGGATCCGAATTTTTTGAGTTCCAAAATTTTGGGATTCGAAATTTGTCGAGTTCAAAAATTTTGGGATTCGAAATTTTTTCGACTTTTAGAAAAAAATTTTAATTTTGAATTTTTTTTTCAATTTTGATTTTTTTTTCATCAAAGATTTTTTTTTCATACATTACAGAGACTAATGTCAAAAAATACTATTTTTTCAAAATGTGTTTTGGAATAATTGGCTTTAATTTTGCAAAAAATGACAGTTATTTGCATAGTGTGTCTTACTGGAAATATCTTATGGCAAAAAAGTATATTATATAAGTATATATAATATTGAGTTTGAAGCGAGTTATCAAGCCGATTAACATGCTAACTAAAGGACAGAAAGCGTATTTTTGCGAATTCTCAGCACTGTAAGCACCAATCGAGATGCGGTAGACCTGAAACAAAATATTCACCCAAAATGAAAATTTGGGTAGCTTCTAACATCTCTTAGTTTTCTAATTAATAAATTTTTTTACGATCTCGATTAAATATTCAAACTATATTTATCCTTACATATCTCTCTCAAAATCTATATATTTCATTGATTTGTCCCAGCGTACATAATTACATCGCCTTGACAGCTTTTTTTATTGAGTACACAACTTGCATCAGCAAATACTTTTAAATTTTTAAATATTTTGTGATTTGTACAAAGGCACACTTTGTAGTAAAGTTTGATTTTAATAAAACAATAGTTTTAACTTAATGTAATTTTAATGCATACTAAAATATACGTAGATGAACAAGTTTTGAGAAATAAAAATGTAACAATAAAAATGTACTACCTTTTATGATATGATTTCACTAATTTTATGGAATGTTTCAAATATTCTCACGATGGTTTATTTGTGAGTGCGAATCATTTTATTCTCTCTCTCTCTCTTAAAAATAATTTCAACATACTATTAATTGGGAATAAATTAGATAAAAAATTATTTGACCACAAATTTACTGTTTTGAAATATTTATTTAAATTCTAAATGGTTTAAAGTGATATTATATTTTTAATAGGTATACAAATATTATTCAAATAACAATCTGGTTGTGAAAGTTTCATCATTGATAATTGTAAATATATAGTTTCGAAATGTTGCTATATCTTTTTGTCTGTTACGTCGATTTTCCGAATACATTTTAGTAACGTATTGTTTAATAGGCTGTATATCAGCTGTAACAGCAAGATCTCTGTAGTATTCATTTTGATAGCCATCACCAAATGAATGTGCTTTTCTTCGACTCAATCCTCTTTGCTTCCATCTTTCATTCATATCTTTTTCAGTATCTGCAAGCATATGTTCATGTGATGGAAATGCTTTTTCACCGGTCAAGAATTTCAAGTGAAATCTTATTTGAAGATCAAATGTTTGAAAAGGACAGTTGTTGAAAATTATTCCTATTATTGCCATCGTTGGTCTATTGATATTGATACAATGCTTGTAAAGAGGCTGTACGTAATTTTCATAACAACTTAAGTTACAGTCTATGGATAAAAAGGGAAAAGTAAATTCATATCCTGTACAATATAGTACTGTGTTTATCCTTTCAAATGATCCATCATTGAAAAAAACACCATCCTCTGTTAAACTTGATATATCTGGCTTCTGTATGACGTTGCCATTTTCAGCTTTAAGATCCACATGCTCTTTTAGATGATGTGACCAAATTACTAAATTAGCATCATTTGATACTTCCCGTGCTAAATCGGTTCCACTTGAGCTTCCACCAATCACTAAAACCCTTTCGTTTTGAAAAGTTTTAGACACACGATACTTATGTGAATGAATTTGACGTCCTCGAAAGGTTTTCTGACCTTCAAATTTTGGTATGTGTGGCACGCTGAAATGTCCATTACAGACAAGGATAGCATCAAAAATAAAAGTTTCATTCATGTTTGTAATTAGATTTTTCACAATCACTTCCCATGAATTGTCAAGTAGTGGGCGAACTCGTACAACAATGTGTAGAAATTTAATTCTTGAGCGCACATTGAATGTATCGACATAGAGATTTAAATAGTCGAGAACATCACTGGCAGGCAAGAATGATTTCTCTTGGGATGGAAATGGAAAGTCAGGAAAGCACATCAGTTCTTTTGGAAGATTAGTATGAAGGCCTTTGTACATACTAGAATGAATGTCAAGTCCTCGTTCATCCTTATCTATTTTATCAGTGTAAACCCATGTTCCTCCGATGTCGTTGGATTGTTCAAATCCAATTACGTCTAAATTTTGTTGCAAGCAATTTTTGATGGCACATAATCCCGCTGCTCCTGCTCCAATTACACAAACTTTCATTTTTCTATTAATTTATTTTCTTTAGAACTTTTAATTATAATAAAATCACTTCTAGAAATAAACAGCTGACTTATATTTACAATCAGTTTTATATGTAAAGTGAAAAAAAAAAACACGAAATGAGAGACGTAGAGAGCCGACAAAAGAGATTTATCTATGTATGTGTTGATGTAAGACGTCATTGAAAGTGATAAAAGGCACATTTGAAAAATATTTTTAAAGGTAGGTAGGTAGTTATTTCATGAAAATCATTAAAAAAGATTATTTTTTTGGAAAATAATTAGCAAAGAATTTTTTGGTTATCACAAAGTTGGAGCTCTCATTTTTTGCAACTTATGTTTGCTCTTTGCCGATAATTATGAAATACGGAAATATCATTCTTATTTCTTCTTGTTATTTAAAAATGACTAAACATACTGATTACTTGAGCGCTTTAAAGGCTGCTGTCACGAATCAAATTGGATTTTAATTTTGTAACTGTAGATTTTTTGTTCTTCAAAAACGAAAGTTTCATTAGAAATTTTTCTTTGAGCTATATTTTGATGATTATTATTTTTTTTTGAAAAAGTCCTTACGCAGCCAAATATATATTATTTTTAAGTTTGTAACACCACCAGGTTAAACTAAATAAAAAAAACTTCAAATTTCAATGAAATATAACTTTTTCTTTTTCTTTATATAGCTAATAATAACTGTTATTCAATTTTTAATTACCTAATAAAATATTTTTGGAAATTGCCATTTCGTCTTTACAAAAAATTCTACATAATAGAATTAATTTAAATATTAATTTTTCAATCCACCAAATTCCAAATTATTAAGTAAATTTCGTAAGTTGTGATAATTCCGAAACTTCTTTCAGGCGAAATTCTACATGTGATTCTATATTATTTGAAATTCGTAAAACATTCCAGCCGATGACAATCTCAAAAAAATCTGCGCATGATACCGTTCCAAAATTTCACTCTCATGAGCATTCTTGCAACAAGGAATATTCGTGTTTTCTCCCACGCATTTGCACGAAGCGAAATTCTCTCCTCAATATATAATATTTTTGAGTTGAAGGAAATTTATTCCATCAAAACGCAACAGCGTTGTTGTTATTCACATTGAAAAGTGTGAGAGAAATGAAGAAGAACCTTTATTGAGTGTAAAACTAAACTGAAAATTGCTCATCATTTTCCTGTATATGAACAAATATTTCTCGTGGCTGTGAGAAAGCGATCTCCTCTTTGAGTTGAGATATAGTATGAAATGTAATGAAAAAATGAAAATGTGGAAAAACGAGAAAGCAAAAATTTAATTTGACTTGAGCACAAGCTTAGATTGCCACTTAGTCAACAACGTGATGTGAATGGTAACGGTCTTGTCTGTGAACACAGCTCGTGAAAGTGAATGATGTGAAAAATTTACTTATGCAGTTTTATTTTCATAATTTTTTTTTATATTAAAAAATGTACGAATGGATATTTTAATCAACTTTGGCAACAATAAAATTAGGCTTAAAACAACTATTAAGAGACTAAGTTATCAGTAATTAATTTTTAAATTATGAAAGAAAAACGAAAAATGTAAAGTAAAAAATAAAAAAAAAATAACCCAATGGAAAAATTATAAAAAAATATGTGTGGAAAATAAATTAATTTTTTAAAGCTGGATCAAAAAACATTAGAAGTATAAAACATAACAGAAAATAAAATCAAATGTTTTATTATAATTTTGTGAAAAACATCATAAAGGAAAACCTCGTGATAAAGGATGGATGATTGACAGTAAGGAAGAAATTGTAATTTATATGTTCACCTTTTGCTTTCTAAAACAATTTTGACAAGAAATCAACGAAAATTTTACCTTAATTAACTCTTTCACTTTATCTTGTAATTACTTAATTTTCTCCTTCAGTTTCCACTAAGACTCTTGAAAAGTTAAAAAAAAAGAAAGTACTTTATGCTGATGATGCAAAAAATTGTTAATGTTTAAAGCTAATGATTTTATCAAGGGTTTTGAAACAAACACATTATTTTTTAAGTCTAATAACATTCGTTTCGTTTGACTGCTAATTTATGATCTTGTTAGATAATTTTCTTCAATGTAGTTTTTACATATTTTGTACGAAATCTATAATGAATTACATTAGGCAGTTCCACAATTGACTGAATTGGCAATTGAAAATCGAACAGCAATTCTTCTTCAACTTGTTCGGTTTGAATTATTTTCAGACGTTACTTTGTAACTAAGTGGTTCGGATTCCACTATAAACTGTAGGTCTAGGTTTGAGCGAGAGATCTGGCGAATCCTCCCTCGTTAAACTCCCAATAGCCATGAAACGCATATAAACGCGCAGCTATGGACCTTAAGGTCTGCAAAGCTAATGTTTATTTATTTTTTACTTTGTAACTAAAAATTTCTATCAAAAATTATTTTCAATTTATTTTTTCTTTAAATCATTTTAACTAACATCTGTGACACGTTTGATAGTGATTGCAAGAAGTAAATTATGATTTTATAGATTTAAATTTAAAGATCTTGTAACAAAACATTCTGCCTCATAACGGTTTTTCAAAATTTAAATGCAAATTTTTCTCCAATATTTTTTTCAAAGCGCTGATATTACTCGGTTACACTTTTTTTAGTCAAACTATTTTACATTTTGGGGGCTAATTTAAATTTAAATTCAGTACTAGAACTATTGCTTCACAACATTTGTATGTAGACTCATTTGTATGTAGACTCACGATTTTTCATCGTTGTGTAACCGAGTAAGATTTTTCAAAATTGAATTAACTCTTTAAATAGACAAACCAATATTTATATATGTGGTCATACAGACAAACTTCGCCCCAAAATCGCCCCAAACAAAACTAACATTATCACAATTTTCCATTGTTCTCCGTGTAAAATACACATAATAGTGTTGGTAATTTTCAAAAATTTAACGGTCACTTTTTCGTATGACCACATATTTATATATTGAGACAAACTTATTAATTCTACTACGGTATAAACAAGGCAAATCAAATGGTTAAATCTGTTAAGCTAAAAAATAGTAAGGATAAAGCATATAAAGCAAGAAAATACGATTTGGAGAAAAAATTGTAGAAAAATCTCCTCCTGGTTGCCCATTACATTAGAATCACTTTTCACTTATTCTTATTTGAAAAATTTAATTAAGGGTTAAAGTTTTTCTACGTTAAATTAAACGAGATAAATTTTCTGTTTTTGAAATTTGATGTTTGATTTTTGGAGAACTTTTTAATTTGGTAACCTATAAATTATTTTTTTTATTAATGATTGTTTATTAATGTTTGAGCATTTAATTTTTTTTTTAACTTTAATTAAAAATCAATTGTAATAAGTATAAGAAGGTAATAAAATTTTTAATGCACAATTATTTTTTATGTAATTTCAATCAGTACTTTTGGTTTATTATATCTAAACTATAGTTAATGGACACAAGTTGTAAATCTTTTGCTAGTTTATATATTTTTTTATCATATGAATAATGGAAAGAAAAAGTGTACTCAAGCACTATTTAAAATTGTCGCATAAAAATATTGCTATATGTATCAGCCAAATAAGCCAATGGAAGCACTATGACATTTATTATAGCAACGATGTAGTTTAAGCATCATAAAAGAACGTTTTTATCGCAATTTCCCTCATGCATTGTTGGAAAGGAATTATGTTATTTTTCTTACTCATCGCAATCAATTTGATGTTGGTGATAGTCATAAGACAAATGAGTGTAATATCAGTATATAATGAAAATTATGTTACTTTTGTAATTGTAATCCACTTTAATAAAACGACCTGGTTAAAAACTTTTTCGTCAGCAACAGATCAGTCAGAAACATATTGTCTTTGAATTTTCAAAATGTTTTAATCCCTGGATTAATTTAGTAAAATCAGTGAAATTCTTGTTGTAAGAGAAAAAAAATAAGGTAATGCAAATAAATGAACTAATATGAGGGCCAATCTAAGCTTTTCTTCTTTTTTATTTCGTACCCGAGTGGACATATTTCTGACAAGGAACAAATTTAATGACGTATGTTGAAATTTACTTTAAAAAAATAACATATTTTATATAAATCCGTTTAATTTTATATGATATGATTTATTATTTTAATAAATCATCTGAAAAACATAGAAATATAAATGTATGAAGAAATTTTTTTATAAAATAATTGAAGATTCTATTTCATGTCAAGAGATTAATGTAAAAGCTAGTCATAATGACAGCTTCGTTAAAGGGAAATTTTTGACTTTATGATTCGTATATATGAATTATATCCTTAGGCTAAACGTCGGTAAAAACATACTGAACTTTGATCATCAAACAGATGCTCAAGTATGTTGTTGTGTATGAAAGCAAACAACAATGACAATCAGTTAGAGGGTTACTTTTTTATTATTATACACTTTTACTATACATTTCTTCATTAAATTTCATAAATTTCATCCGTTTGTATCTGAGTTTGACATCTAAATATTATTTTCTCCGTTACACTGCACTTAATCAAAAGCATATATTTAAAAAATACTGAAAAACCTTTTCTTAAACTATATATATATGTTTATATGTATCAAATATAAGAAAATTTTAAAGGTTAAGGGAAATTTTTAAGAGCAACGTAACAGCCGAAGGTTAAATTGTGTTTTCTCATTTGAGTAAAATCTAGATTTTTTCTCGATTTGAATTTGACAAATTCAATTGCTCCTAAATAACTACAATTATTAAGCAAAAAAAAGAATTTTCTGTTAATACACATAAATATTATTTAAAAACAGTCTAACCTTTTAAAAATTTGTACTATTTTAAAGCCCTCCATTAAGCAATGCTCAAAAATTAGCAGCAATGAAGGACAGATGCAAATTTTAAAAGAAAGTCAAAACTAAAATAAATATTGGTAAAAACGACAGCAATTAGCTTTATTTCAGCCAGAAAATCCAACATAATGGATAATTCATTTGTTTTTTTTTTTCTTTTTGTTTTATTCCCTACAAAAACATATTTTTTTCTTTTCCTTTATGGCGAATACAAAATCCGTTGCGCATTTTATCTTCTTTTTCACACGCTTTTATTTTGCTAGATAATTGTCTGGTCGGGTCTACTCTGGTATTCTTGTATATTAATTCACATTCACATAGAGCTTTAATATTTGTTGATGAAAATTAGAAATATTTATCATAATATAAAATAAACAATTTTTTTGATTATTTAATTTATTTTCACTTTTATGTAATATTTAGTCATTAGTGTGTTACATATATATATACTCAAACTATGAAAATACCCGTGAACGAAACGAGTAATGCTCTTATTACGTTGTCGAGAGCAACTAATGCTTTTCCAGCAACCTTTTCAGTACATTTCTTGAGGAGAAAAAACGATTTTCCGCCCTTTTTCTTGTTTGTAGTCTGTCGCCTAAATATTCCTCCTTATTTGTCATTCACTAACAACAACCACATCTTTTCTTTTTAGTTTTGTAAATAATAGTTGTCATTCATTCTTTAGATCCTATTAAAAGCAAAAAAGCCTATTACATATAAAAATAATTTGCTAGAAATATTAATTTCAGGACGAATTAGAATTTTTCTTGATACCTTCCACATGTAATGTATGCTTATTTGTATTTACTTATCATTTTAGAAACTAAAGAATTTATTGTTAAATATATTATTCGGCCAATTTCACTAATGTGGATTATCCACTCTATTCCAGAGAGCTTCGTTTTTTGCATTCTACGACTATTAAATCTATCCATGACAGATTCTTAAAGGATCCGTGGTGGAACCTTTTCATTGATATCGCTCGGGCACATAAAGTGATTTCCATTTAAACAAAAAAAAAATGATAAACACACACATTTATTCAGTATTAACCTTTACTAAGATTTGCTTACAAAAATTCATGCTTAAATACATATTCTGCTTTTGCTTAATTTTTTTGTCGAAGGAAACGTAAAATTATATAAAATGAAATGAATTTTGTTAATTTTTTCTGGTTTTCACTTTTGCAATATATTTTGATAGAAAATTCTGTGTTACCATTTTTATAAACTTTACCAAACAATTTTTATATTTATTAAACAAGTGTAATTTTTGTGGAGTGATTTTGGTTAATGAGGTTGCTTAATATTTACCAAAACTTCCGGAAATTTTAAACAGAAAATTTCTCTTTTTGGGTCTTGTGGTTATAAGACAGTAGCTATCGGGTTTAAGCTAATTTAAAATTGTTGATCTTTTTCTCTAACATAGATTGTAATAATGTAAGAGTAAGAATAAAGATAATAGAAACTGTATGGTTAATAATTGGATAAGTTTTTGTTTCCTCTTAAACTTATATTCGTATAATAAAGAGAAAAATCACCATTAAGACAACTTAGCCATTTGCCTTGAAAGCATATTCAATGTTCATGTCTTCATCAAATTGAAATTTATTCTTCACACAAAATAATTTATCACTTTATTTTGCAAAGCTGAAATCGAGTAATCAAATGGAAATAAATTTGCGTGAATAAACATTCGTGTTTTTAAAATTTAAGGATAAAGGGTAAAGTAGCAACTTAAAAATAATCCATTTAAATTTTCTATGATTAGGATATATATTTTTATTTTCCATAATCTAAACTTACATATTCATTAAACATTATTTGTGTATCCGTTGAAGAGGTACTTGAGCAAAATATCGTAACTCTAAATTCACCGAATTCACGGCTATTAAAAAATAAAATGTTGCTTGCTGCATATTTTATTTTGATTTTTGCGTTTCTTACAAACATGTAAAAAGCATTTCATTCGTAAACATTTTACGACTTTTTGAGGCACATTAAGAATGGAGCAAAAAGCAAAATGAAGAAGACAATGATGTTTATATATTGATTGATTTTTCTTCTATTATATGATTCTCAATGCGTTTTTAGAAGAAGTATGTTTATCGTTTATATGTACGTGCATTACGATGACGACTTTTGATTTTATTTCACCATTCGTCATGGCTGTATATGCATGTAAAAGCAGGCACACAAAAAAAGTTCTTCAATAAAAGTTCAAAGTAGTGCAAGTTTAAACAGCCACACTTTTTATTATATTGTAATCCTTGTCAGGATATAAATGAGATGAACATTTTTCTTTACTTTTTATTCAACATAAACCATTTAATATGAAGGAGGATAGAATGAAACAAATATAAAAAACGTGAAGTTTATGTAATTCAAAATCATCAAAGAGTTTTTCTCTTTCTGAGTTCAGAAGAGCTTCATCCATTAATGATTCTATTTCAAGTGAGATTCTGAAATGCTACAATTCCTCATTTCTCTTTCAATTACAATACGCTGTGCTAAATTTTATAAGGCATTAAAGTAATAAGAAGACATTCATGACCTAAAAACTTTTTGGATCTACAAAGTGCTTTAAAAATTTTGGTTAGATAAAAATTGTTAAAATTACTTTAGGTTCCAGCAAATTTTTAATAACGCCATTTTTGATTCTGTCTTATTTTTGGAAGCATTTTTGTAAGACACCTAAGGTATTTTAATTTCATATTATTTATTAACTAAAGCCCAACCAAGCAAAAAATAAGAAAAAATTGGAATTTATAAGAATGCTTTAGCTTATGGAGAAATTCAAGTTTATAAAAAGTCGGAGGATTTAAAAGCAGAATGACAGGAAGATAAATAAACTAAATTATGTTTATAAAAATAATCAGCTACTGAAAAGTTTACATTTTAAGGTACAAATATTGTGAATATGAAAATAAGTTTTTACTTAAAGCCTTATTTATAATTTACAAAGCCACTACCGATGCACAGAAAAGTTCAAATGAAGATAAATTTTTGTAAGTGGAAATGAGGACTCATTTAATATTTATTGCAGATGTTCTCTTAAAGTATCAATCAGTTCATGCGTGGTCCCAATAATGTTTAAATTAATGTTTAGAGAAAAATTTTCCAAATAAAATAAATACTAAAGAAAATTTTATTGGTCTCAAAAGAATTTATTTAATCAAAAATTTGTCATGGTCATAAACACCCGTGTTTTTCTTTGAAATTTATAATGTTAAATTATCTGTTGTGGTCTCCGCATAATAAAAGTTTATATCTTGAATTAAGGTAGTTAAAAAAATTATTTAGAGAATAATACCTCTATAAGCATGATGGGAAGATTTTAATTTAAAAAAGTTTACTATGAATATCAAGCGTGTAGAAGTTGGGAATATACTGATGCCTCCTGAAAAAAAATGATAAACAACGGTAAAAAAAAAATTTCATGCAATTTACATCGCTCAAGTGCTTTTGATGCTGAAGTAATCAAATTTCAATTTGTTTTTACACTGTCGATCATTGATTTTTTTTGTAGGTACATATTTAGTGGTTTAATCTTGTTTAGACCTTTAAAGAATCTTAATGCATTGGTTTTAGAATCTTGAACAAAATGCTTTTTTTACAGTAAACTGATTCAATTAATTACTTTTGTTAACTCACTTAATTAACATTGACAGTAAATACTTGGTAAATACCAATATTTAATGTGTTTTTATAGAGGGAAAATATGCCATTGTCTGTAATATGTCAAGAATAGTTGCAATTTTTAATAGTGATTGACATAAAACAATTGTAAAGAAGCTGAAATTTTAAAATCAGATATTTTTCAATCATTTGTCTTGACATTCTTTACTCTGTAATTATACTTTTTGTTGTTTAAATTTTGTATGGGGAAAATACGCTTTTGTCGGCTACGAGTGAAACATTTTTACTCGTTCGTTTATTCTGATCTTATTACATTTTTTGTATTTTGAGATCTAATGAGTATGAAACATGTCATTGATAATGAAATTTCTCTCGTATTACACCTAATTCAATTACAACCTTTTCTCCATTTTATTCATAAGGTCTCTTTAATGATTCATGAGTTTCATAATATTTTCTTCTTAATTGAAAATTTAAAGCAGCTGCCACATTATCCATTTAAAAAAGAAAAGGATTCATAAATATGCAATAATTAGGCGTTATGAAAAAAAAAGATTTTTTTTTTGCGATACTGAGCCTTAAGTTACATTCGTTTATGCTTTAATGAACAAAAGAAAGCTCTTTTTGTTTGATTTAATTTCATAAAATAAATAATTGAAAATAAAATTATGCGAGTTACCATTCACTTATTCATATTCTTTTCATGCGTTTCGTACTTTTTCCAGATTTTTTTTTTAATATTCTTGCTCATCAGATTCAGGTATTGTTGGGATAAAAAATAAAAATGTATGTGCTAATAATATGTGTTAAATAATTCAGAAAGGAAGCACATTTCACGATAAATAATTAACAAATTGAAAGAAATCTAATAATTTACATATTTTCAAATTATACATTAATCGATATCAAATAAAATACAAATATTAAAGCCTATACAGTTGTAAACTATTTGAGAACATGTTTGTGTTGTTTATTTATAATTCATTAATTTATGTTGTGTACATTAAAGTATAGAATGGACAGAATAGAAGTAATGTCGACAATCGTGTTTGAAAAAAAAAAAGCTGATAACAGCATTTTTTCATAAATAAAGAATGTGAAGTGAATGTTTAAATAAATCATGTTACATTATTTATAATCTTATTATTTTATAAAGAAAAGGCTTATTTGAAAATATAATCTTCTCATTCTTTAATTCTACATAGCACTTTTCTTTACGAATTGAGTCAGAGCAGAGTAAGAAATAAAAAAATAACAAAAAGAATAATAAAAATAAAAGATTGAGTAAAAATTAAGGAAAAAATGAGAGTGCGTACAATATGAGATCATTAATAATTAAATTTTTTAAGTAAATTTGCAAAATGAGGGCTTCTTTTGCAAGTATAATTTTATTATCCAGTTATGGAAGTAAATTTGTTTTGCTTTTATTTTTGTGAAAAAGATACCAAGTGAATAAAGAATAATATAAGGAAGAAAAAAAGCTCCTAAAATGTCATAATCTTTAACTGCTAATTTAAAGTTAAATCATTCATCGTTTGAAGAAAACTTCACAAAAAGTTTTTCTTTGGAAAAATAGAAATGAATGATAGCATGAAATGAATATCAGATATAGCAAAACTTATTTTCTTGTAGATCAACACCTAAAATTTTTGAAAAAATGGCTCTTAAACTGAACAAACTTATTTTTTATGCAAAAAATAACTTCAATCAATTATTATCATCTCGTTTTATGAAGTATATGTATAAAGAAGAACATATCGGAACAAAAGTTTTAAAACTTTTTGTCACCAGATGTTCCTCTTTTTTATTGAAATTACTTAAAAATTCCAGTTGGTGAAAAATTATAATTTGAAGCTAAAAACTTTTCTGATGCAATGTAGAAAGGTACTTTGCTCCCAAATATTAAAAAATGTAATGTTTAATAATTATCCCAGTTGCAACATTTAATTCAAAGGATGTAAAAGAAGACTTAAATAAAACACATCTAAAATTAAGTAAATTTAAATTTTTCATTATAATAAACGAATATCTCTGTGATTCTTAGACATAGAGCGTTCTTTTTAATAAAAAAAAAAACAATTAATTTATTTTAGAGTGAAATCATAATTTGTTCAAATTTTAAACTTAATTTTGCTTACCTTTGCTGGGTTCATTCCTCTTATTTATGATTTTACGAGTTGTCTAATAAAAGTTTAAATCATTGTGTAAAATATATTCTTTTTTTATTACCTTCTTCTTTAAATCTTAAATTGGAAATGGCCAACAATCAGTAAAAGAAAAATGTTTTCATAGTGAATGTAAATAAAAGAAAAGAAAAGCCATTAAATTTTAATGACTCTGAAAGAGTCCATTAATCGATGATTTAGGAAAATAAAAAGAGAATAAATGTTTAAAATAGGTGAAATTTTCGCATTTTAAATTGATATAGAACGCATTTATTTGTTTTAAATAGCAAAAAAACAAGTTTCAAAAATGTGCTAAAAATATCTTAAATTAGAAATCTTAAAAATAATAACAATACAATCCAAAAGTAAATGAAAAACTTTTGTTGAATTTCTTTAAAATTATTTTTCCATTTTCATTGACAAATCGAAATATGATGAATTTTAAGAGAAAAGGAACAACAGAAAATGAGAGATTTAGCAGGTGTTATCTACCTTAATATCGAAAATGGTATAAATGTGACATCAATTGTCAATGTCTCAAGCATGAAATTGTGCTTAATGGAGTTTTCTCCTCCTTTCATTATTTTCTGAAATACATCACATTGAATCTCATTATATTCATTGTGATGTAAATTTTATTTTTTATTCTTTCAATAAACCAGCATAAATGTATGTTTTATACCTTATTTCCATTTCAGGGTTAAAATTCGTACGCATCATATAAAATGTGAAAGAAACAGGAATTATCAGTTTCTTCTACTTGCATACTGAAAATTTGCATAATTTCATTTTGATGTTGCTAGATAACCAATTCTCACAGTGCTTTAAATATTATATTGAATATAATAGCTGAAACATAAAAAATGCTGTATATGTGTACATATTGGTATATATAACCTTGATTTTCACTTTATCATACGTTTTTGTCATATTTTTTTTCCTTCCGTTTCAATATTACATTTCTTATGTATTTGTTTGAATGTCCTTAAGGTATTTCATTTTGTAGCTTCCTCTTGTCCTATTCAGCAGCTTCATTTTTTGAGCGATATCATGAAAAATAAACAAAATATCTTACAATTTTGTGGGCCTCAAAGGAACGTCTTCATTTGGTTTTTTTATGCCATGAAATGAAATTTGATTAATGCACACATTATAACATAATAAATAATTCACATGTTTATTTTATTTATCTTCTCTTCTAACAATGAATTTTTTACGACTTTTTGAAGAAAACAAAAACAATCTTATTATATTCATTTTTTTTTCGATTTTTATTAGACTTTACTTAGAGAAAATTATGCTTTCTCGAAATCTCGGTTCATATACATTTTTGGGATCAGGATCGGGATTGGAATTTTCGGATTTTTTTTTACTGCTGTAGGGAAGTGTTTCAAACAGTTTAACAGCGAAAATTGATAATTAACTTACATATGCTGTAAAGTTGCTGAAATTTTTCATACTGAATTGAAATTTTTTACAAAAATATTAAAAATTTTCAAATTGTTTTTAAAAATTGACTTTTACAATGTAAAAATTACCTAAATCCCGATCCCGATAGCGAGAAAGCATATAGAAAATTACTATTAATGTATTTTAACAATTTTTCTAGTTTTTTTAAAATAAATTAATCATATACTTTCAATCGGAATATTAATTTTTCCTTTTTATTATTTTTCTACCTAGTTATGTAAGTTACATTTCCATTTAAAAATGTGATAAAAAGGAACCAAGTTGTCAATTTACTATCATTGTCCTGTAGTAGCATTTCTAAAGATAGCAGTTCTAAAGTTCATTTAGTTATCGAACTTTTCTTATTTACTTAAATTATCATACCAAGTTGGTTGCTCTGGCTGTATTTTATTTAAAATAAAAAAAAGATTTTTCCTGCTATATACTTTAATAACTTTGAAGCAATTTAAAATAAAAAGACGAAATATAACAAATTGAATTAAAGTTTTTTTATAAGCTTTTATCTCGAGTTTGTGGAATTTCACTCTTTCTTTTCTCTATCAAAATTTAATGAAAAAAAATATCTATAATTCAATCGCTGCAATACTTTTAATATTTCTTATTCTTTAAATAGCAAGGAAAATTCAATAATTCCATATGTTTATATAAAAGATGCAAAGAAGCATAATAATATTTATTAAAGAAAATCATCGTGACCCATTACATTTTGTACAGAAAATTTTAGACAAAGCTAATTAGGCCGATTCTAACTTATGCGTGACCAATTTTTGCAAATGTTGCATCCTCAATGAAATTCACAAATCTGGCAATATTCCTTTAATGTCAGTCATAATCGACAATTTTTTACTTTAAAGTTGCACATCATTCAAGTGACGTACTTTTATCACTTGACCAATACAGTTGTGATTTATTGAGTTTCTGCGTAAGACAAAAATTACCGAAAGCTCGTCTCTAATTGTTTAACTTGCTTCTTTTATATTAAATACACTTTTTTCTTTTGGTCTTTTTATTAGCTTTTAATTAATTTTATGTGGCCATTTAAATTACTCAAAGCTAATATCATGTCACTACTCAAATTTCTTTACCATATTTGATTTAAAACCCACGAAGTTGATCAAGCTTTTTTGTTCTGACTTATTTAATATGTTCCTTTACATCTATTGAAACATGTTTTTTCAGAGGTATAAATTTGAGTAAGATAAATTATTAAAATAAGTAATTACAGCTGAATAAATGAGAAAATAAGTAGATTGACGGAAAGATACTATGAATGTTTATTCGCAAGATGATAAAATAAACAACGTAAAAGAAAAAAAGGTAGTCGAAACTTCTATGCAAATGTTAATTAGAGAGAAAAATTGATATTTTTATCCAAAGGCATACAATGAGGGTTACTGTTCATAATTATTATACATTTTCATTATATACCCCAGTAAATTTCATAAAATTAATAGTTTTTTTTGATCATTTTATTTTTAAAAAAAAAAAATCTCATGAAAATTCATTTCAAAAATCTCCATAACAATCGAAATTCCAGAATAAATTTACTTACTGTAAGAAAATATTATGGCCTGCAAGAAGCAGGGTCGAGAACTTTGAGGAGTCATAACTTCTGTCTCAGACATCAGTTCCTATAATATATAATATGTTAAATTAATTTGATTTAAGGAGGAGATGCCGTTTTAAATCCTGATGTATAACGGCATAAATCACCAAAACTTCAACATGCTATAGGACAACAAGTAGGACGAAAAACTTTTTTTTAACGGACGCAAATGGACACAATATGAACTTAATTCTGACAAAGTTTCAAAGCAATCGGACGCTTCATGCCGTGGTACTTCAGTCACACGATGTTTAAATATTTGAGTCTTATTGCTTGGAAAATTTAATATTCGCAAATCTATGTTAACCCAACATTAAATAATTTATTATAAGAAGAGAAAAGTATCGTCTGGTAATTGAAATATAAATCATTAACATAAAAAATTATCATAAAACGTGACAATAGTGATCTTTCAATTTCATAATAGCACAATTTCATACAAAGAATGTTGGAAGGAACTCGAAATAACATCATTGTGTGAACAAAAATAATGATTTAAAATTATATTTCTTATTCGATAACATTTTTCACTATTTCTTGATAGTTATGGTGTTAAAAGGAGATTTAGGAAGTGTACGTAAAAAAATAAAAAAATATCTAAAACTTTAAAAAATCAGAAAGAAAATAACTTCCATATACTAATAACATATACACATTTTGGAGGATTAGAGTTCCAAAAATGAAAAGAAAAGTCGATGACAAAATAAAGTTATCAAATATTCGTCTCATTCATTTTTTTTCAATCATTTTCTCATAAAATACTTTTCATACATGTCTTTTTTAAGCTTCATTACTCAGAAAATGTGGACTGAGATTTTTCCACGATGGAGTACGTAATGAACATTTGTGACATTGACATAAGACGAATTATGTCACGTCAAATTACATTGGTTTCCAATAATGCTTATAACATCACTTCTTATACCTTTAAGATTTTTCATCTCACTCAATTTTCTCTATGCTTGGAGCAATTCGTGAACGATAGAAATCCTCCGAGAATTCCTTTCTTTTAAAAAAGAAAATTTCTAAAAGCCCATAATTTTCCGCTCTGTTAGATTTTCGACATTATTGCTCTTTTCTTATGAAAATATTGAGCCTGACGCTCATTTCGAGGAAATTGTGGAATTTTTTACTTTTTTCTCTTTAAGTTTTCATGTTCAATTTTGAAAATGTAAAAATAATAATTTATGAATTTATTATTTTTTCCTTCTTGAAATCACTTTTGTCCTACATTATGATCCTATCTTTTCTGTCACTCAATTTGGGTCCTCATGAATTTCTTTCTTTCAATTTCTTCAATAAATAAGCAAAAAAGCTTCATGGTTCATTGAAAGGTTTTTCATTTAAAGTAATTTTTGCTGTGTAGAAATTTTCTCTATATAAGATCCTTTTTCAAACTTACAACAAAAGACAAAAAAAAAAAACAGAGAAATTGATTGACAAATAACATTTAGATACAAGAAAGCAAAAGATGAAAAGGTCCAAAAATAAATTTTCATTTCAATGTAAAAAGGAATGTATGTTGTTATACACTTGAAACCACCTTAAAAATTTCAAATAATTTCATCGCTGTCAAATTCAATCCACCTTTTGATGCAAATTTCATTATTTCTAAAATTAAAAAAAAAATAGCTTTATATAGAATTATTGTGCGAAAAAGCTTTTACATTAATCACTGAAAAATTATGCATGTGTGACTTTTATTGTATGACTTTCATCATTTTAAAAGCAAAAGTGTGTCAGATAGCTCTGGGAAAATACACAATTGAAAAGGTCAATTTAGGCAGTTTGCCAAAAGCATGAATGCTATAACTGCAAATTAGAAAATATTTTCCAACCAAACAAAAAGAGAATGTGCTGGAAATATAAATAAAATGTACATATTTTCTTAAATTCAACAAATTTGCTTTGATAAGTTTTAATTTGGGACGAAATTATATTTGCATTGCTCTGCCTTTTTTGGTATTCCTTTCAAGTATAAATGTTTGATAATTTGATCAAATTAAGTTTAGTGTAAATAATTCAAAGGTCGGCTTCTTTCATTTCAAATCTCAAAGTAATTAAAATAGGAAAAGAAGCAAAGGAAATTTAAACTCTCATTTTTTCCATTGTAAAAATTATTTATTTAAATGTTCAACAAGTTTGATTGAAGACATTTGTAAAATTTTTCGAATACCTCAATAAATTTAATCGACAAAATTCATCTGCTTTTTTCTTCCTCTTTACAAATCTCCAAAGATATTTGAAGGTATTTGATTCAAATAATGACGATGATCCGTCATGATTCTTCTAAAAAATTTATTTGCTTTTTGAAATCGAAAACAATTCTAATTTAGTTGTTGTTTTCATAACAAAAAGAATAATCAATATTCTTGCTTTCAATTCTAAATTGAAAATAAAGTTTACAGTTATTTATATCGATACGTACAATAAATTGTTTACATATTTACACAAATTTAAACAAAAATTTGCTATTAAGACTTGGAAATGACTTGGAATGAAGACTTGGTTTAATTTTATTTACAAAATTTTAATTGCAATAAGAGCTTAAATTCAACTAGAATTTTGAATATATATATAATTTTGTTTTATAGATTTCCATTTACAACATGTATTGAGAAGTACTGAGGAAAAATATACGTAACAAAATTAAAAATTGAACAAAAAAAATCATCAAAATATGTTTGGTGAAGTGTGCAGCAACCACACACATTCCTTCTTATGGGGCAATGAAACAATACTATTTGACCATGAACTTGAATGCACCGTTTCAAAAACAGTTTTTATACTTTTTTCTTTCATCGGGATTGCTGGACTAGTTGGAAATGCTCTCGTTGTACTTGGTAACTCATCTTCTTCAAACAGAAGTTTTAATTCAAATATTTATTGCAATTTTTCTAATTTCTCGTTTCAATTTGGAAACATTCAACTACTAACATTTGGACTCTAATTGATAAAAAACGACAGTTGTTGCTGCTAATCCTATGATGAGATCAACAACTAACATTTTAATGTAAGTTAAAAAGTAATTTTTTAATGTTTCATTATTTCATTGCCGTTAAGCCTGTTATTCTTTTTTAACTAATACTAAATTTTTATACAACTAATGATAGAATAAATTTGGCTGTGGCCGATCTGCTGTTTGTGATATTTTGTAAGTATCATCTACGCATTGATCTATATAGTCATTTATAATTGATTCAAAGTTTTTAAAATAATTTTTCACATTTTAAATTTAATAGCATTTATTTAATTTTTTTTTCTCGTTAGGTGTCCCAGCTACAGGCTTCGATTATGTCCTCGCAAGCTGGTAAATTATTTATTTATTAATCTAATATTAGAATACAAATGGCGATGGCCATTCTTAGATTGGAGTTGTGACTTCATAAAAAATCATTTTTTTTTCGATACTTTTCTTATTTTGTGGCCATCGTCAATTACAAGTGATGCTTGTGCAGATTAATAAATTTGTATACAATCTAAATCATTTATTATCTTTACTTTGTTATGTTCCATTTTCTTATTTTATTGCATTAATATTAATAAAAGGCCATTTGGATCCGTTTGGTGTTCTTTTGTAAGTATGAATACTTCTTTAATATCTGTTTTTATTCATTTGGCTTTATTTATATACTAAGAGGAACAAAATACAAACTTTTGATTAGCCTCGTAAATGGCATAAAGTGAAACTATAATATTATTGAACAGATAAATAAGAAATTACGACTTTATGTTCACATTATAATTCATAGATTCCTAGTTAAATGATCAATCTAATGCTACAGTATTTTATGAAACCAAAAATGCCTATTATATGGTTTACCTATAATTTTGTGACTAAATGCTCCATACCCCAAAGCTTTCTGATGATTACTTCCTTTGGTGATAATCATGTACATGTGTATTCTGTTATCAATAAACTATCGTAAATTTTTATGCGACAAAAGACATAAATGATTGTCATAAAAATTAATGAACATTTAATTCTTAAACTTATAGGTACAGTATATGATTGTAGTTACGTGCCATGCGAGTGTCTATACTTTAGTTCTTATGTCCTTGGACCGATTTTTAGCTGTTGTGCATCCAATTTCTAGTATTTCAATACGGACTCAACGGAATGCGTTGCTGTGAGTTACATATTCCAACATAATTCACAGTTCATTTTAAATATTTTTCTGTATTACAGTGCTATTATTGTAACTTGGTTAATTGTCACAACAACTGCCTTTCCTGTCTTCATTTCGCATGGAGAAGTTGAATACCATAATCATCGAAATGAAATCAATACAGCGTGTTTATTTCTCACAGATGATGGAAATATAGCAATATTTCAGGTGCAAATTCTTTATTCATCATTTTCAACGTGACAAACAAATCGTATTCAAAAAGCATTAAACTAATTATTTGCTACGTGCTGATGCACAATTTTATTATTTGTTTTCATATGTGCGATATAGAACACAAGTTCTTTATCATGGTTTTAAAATCTTCTACTTAAACATTTCCATTGCAGATATCGTTCTTTCTCTCATCTTATGTAATACCGCTGACATTGATTTCAATTTTATACATCAGTATGCTAATAAGACTATGGCATAGTGTACCAGGAAGTAAAGTTAGTGCGGAATCACGACGTGGTAAAAAGAGAGTGACGCGTATGGTGGTTTTTGTTGTACTTGCCTTTGCAGTATGCTGGTTGCCTATACATGTAAGTGTAGATATATATTACTTAAAAAAAATAAAAATCTATTGTGTTAAAACCTTTTTTAATATATAGTTTTAAATTAGCAACTCGTTAAATAAAAGAAATAATAAAATTAAAAAGTCAGAAATGTATCACAAAATCATTTTAAATTTATCGATAGCTATAAATTTGTTATAGCTCATGGAAAACTAATAATTTTAAATCCCTCATTTTTTATTTTTTATTGTAGATTGTCCTTGTTTTGAAATCTCTACAAATGTATGAAACATCACGTCTCGGAGTGTCCATACAAATTTTTAGTCATGTTCTTGCGTACACTAATAGTTTTATTAATCCAATTTTGTACAACTGCTTCTCAGAGAACTTTCGAAAAGCATTTAGAAAAGTGAGTGTACTTATTGCTTTCTTTTCATGTCACAAAACATTTTTTTTTTGTTTACTATACATTACCTAATTTTTCTGTTATTTATTTTCGGCGAATTTTGTTAGTATTATTTTCATGTCATTGCCATGGGCACACATTCACAATGAAAAGGAAAATACATTGTTCTATTACAATGTATCGTTGTTTTCTGTCACATTATTTACACATATTTGTCATAGAAATGTTAGCAACTTTATATTCTTCATGTCATGAAAGCGACAAGATTTTTATTGTTTGAGATTTTCAACTGTTTCATGATGCTCCATTAATTTAACAAGAACAAAATAAATAATTTTTTGAACAAATTGTGTACAGTTTTCAATAAATAATATAATTTATAATTTCAAATAATTAAGATGTGAGATTGAAAAATCTTTATGAAATAGGAGGTAATGATTAATATATTTCCACAAAACCATATTACTTACATGGTTTTAATTTAGCATACAGAAGTTGCTCATAAAGCATAGATATATGTGTGAAATCTTATTATTCACATATATTGTAATTATATTAATCCTAGATTCATACTTTCATCGGTCTTTTTCGTGATGTTATGATAAAACAATGATGATGTAAAGAAGACAGCTCTCAAATAAATATACAAATATTTCATCTTTTGGCGCCTTCTGTTTGTTAAGGTTATTTGTAAAGAGATTATTCTTCTTTTGTTCTAAAATAACTTACTTTTTGTCAGTAAAGCGGTATTGATTTTTTATTATTGAAAAGCAATATTTTTGTTTTTGATTACATTTATTTTTTTAAGAATGGAAAATTAAAGCCAAGATTAAAGTTTATCCAGAAATGTCAGTCTTTTTTTCAAAACTCGAAGGTACAAAACGCACAAAATCAGTTTAGTCAATTGCATATATCAAAGTAAAATTCCTTGCTTGTTATACATACTTACATACCAAATTAGCTTCGACCTCTGATTTAAAGTTTTTATAGAAAAGTTTATAATCATTACATTCTATTAAAGTCAAATTAAGCTGAAGAAATGTTTTGGATTCATCTTGGAAACAATATTGTAAACATAATCAAAATATAAATATTTTCACACAAAAGTACCCTCGAAATTTAAACGTTATGAAACTTACTCAAACGCTCAAAAGATCTCTTAAGAAAAATAATATAATAATGCCATTTTTTCAAGTTGCTGTTTGAAAAAGTAGCTAATAAAATCTTGGGAGCAAAATAAAAAAAAATGATTTTATGAATTCACAAATAAATTTTTTAACGAGGTTTCTTTAGAAAAAGAAATTTGATTTTAAATAATATTTTTAATAACATCAAAAAGAAAAAGAAGAAAAAAAATCGAAATTGAACACGAATTTTTAATTTAAAATTAATAAAGCTCTGGATACAGAACAAAGACAGGTCAACTAAATATTCATTCAAATGATATTGTTTTTCATATTTCTCAGTAAAAGATATACCATGGTAAATTTTTTTTGGGACACAAAAAAGTAATTTTGAATTAATTATTTATCGCTTTGATCCTTTTCTCATCTTTTTCCTGATCGGACACAATAGAATGAGTTTTAATAAAACTCATTTCAAAATATATTTATCAATAACCTTTATTAAAGATGAGCAAAAATGTTTTGGGGTATGAAAAAGATATCGTATTAAATATTGTTCTGCAAAAAAGTTACTAACATTCCTCGAACTAATGTGTAAGATTTACATCAAAAACAATCACAGCGATGAATCCCTTTTTCCATAAGGTTCGAAAATGCTTAGCAAAAAAGGAAAAAAATACCTTCTTTTTTTCTTCCTTTTTAAAGACCTGTTGCAAAAATTCGATAACCTTGTTATAGAATGTAAAGCAGGTTCTTTCTACCTTTTCATTTCACATATTTTTACTGTGTTCATATTCATGCTCAACAAAAATCATAAAAAAAATCGTTAAATCACTTCACTTATTGCAGTAAATGTTTCTTCGTTTCTCTTTTCTTTTTACTTGCTTACCTTTCACTTTTTTATAATAATTTTTGAATTGCTCTCCTGTATTTATGAAGATAGTCTGGTGCGGAAAGCCAATTCCTTTGGGAACTACAGGTGCTCAAATCACGAAGGCCGGAACAACAAGAACAACTACAGGTTGGTATAATAATTTTATTTCTAAAAATTGTTTTATCTTTTTCTTTGTAAATATAGTTTTATATTTTAACATGACCAATAAATTAATTCTTAATGAAGTTTGAGTTTGAGTTTGATTTCTATAAAATCATTTAAAAAAAAAAATTTGGAATACAATAATTATGTCCAGAAGAAAAATATTTTTATTTTACCTTGATTAGTAAAAAAAATTTAAATGTGATGAAGAATTTTATTTTATATTCACAGCCGCACAGAATGGGGGAATCTCACCACCCGCCGAATTCCTCTAAAATAACTGAAGAAATTTCTGCTGTATAGAATTTACCTTTTCTACAACATTTAAATATAAGATATCTTTAATTTCATATAATCATTTATAACAGTGAATGAGTGTGATAAGATCCGTTTTGCAATCAAAACTGCGATAAACAACCAGGAAACTCGTCATTTTGTTTAATATTTTATGTAAATACATTATTAACAATGTGGGTTCCTATCCTACTATTGCGCATCATGAGACATCGAATTTCATATCTGTACATAAAAATTTCACAAAAAGGAGAAATAATGGTAGTCAATAGCCTAATTAATTAGTTAATAAAGAAGAAAATGCCTGAGAAGAGGCGTAAAAATATAAAAGGTTTTTTAAATGAGTAATTAGTCTTTTTAAAGTATTAATAAATTATTATGAAAAAAAAAGACGCTTATAAAAAAATTTATATTCTGTTTAGAGACTTAACTTATGTTTAGTGACAGAGCAATGTTAATCAATCAAATGGGAATTATAGGTATTCAACTAAATTTTATATGACACAAAGTAGTAGCAGAATAAGGTTAAAAACACGAAGAAAAAAAATTTAATTACTTTTATAGTTCAATAAAATATGATCGAAGAAATAAATAACATTCATGTGATGTTGTAGTTTGTCTGTGTTTAGAAAATAATTATGAATTGAATTTATATTATAATAAATTGGAAGCATAAAAACTTTTTTTTTTTATAAATAATTGATGTAGCTTTTTATACAAAATTTTCGATCATGTAGAAATTTTCTAAGAAAAAACAACAATCAATTATTTAATTTAAATTTCAAAAAAAAAAAAAAATATTTTGTAAAATGAACTAAAAATCACAAAACAAGGAAATAATCTAATTCAATGGTCATATATCCTAAAAATAATATTTTTTCCAAATCAGTAACTTAAAATATGCCTTAAAATCAGTTTTGTTAACTTTTAATTCATTCTTATTTTTTATTTTTTTCTTGGATTAAAAAAATAATTCTGAAATTTTTCAACTTGAATGTTTTGCAAGCTTTTTTTTCAATAATTATTTCATTATTCATGAATCATTAATTAAGATGATATTTCATCAATATATTAATTTAACCAATTTGATTTATTGTGGTGAAAATATTTGATCCATTAAATTCAACATTCACATGCATTTACCTGCATTTTAATAAAACTGGATTTTTAACGGATATATTCATCCTAAAAACTTTTTGATAATGTTTCCAAGATTTTTTTACACTCTGGTAACTAAATGGAGCCGAAATTTGATTTTTTTTATGGTTTAACAACCTAGTGATTCAAAAAATGACAAAATTCGACTTTTCTGAAGAATTTTTTTCCTCATATAAGAAAATTAGTTTGAAATTCGATTTTAAAGAGGAGTTTTTCACTGTAGATTAGGGTTGGATAAATATACGTTTATATGCGTACTTTATACAAAAAAATTTACGTATATGTATACTCAAAATCACAAAAACCGTTAAATATATGTGATTTTGTTCATTATTAAATATCATTTCTTTGTTTATAATGAGTCTTGATGTTCATAGATTAAAGAGTTGAGGATTCTGGTTGTTATTTAGATTTATTATGCTCTATTTGTTCGCGCTGGATGTCACTGGATCTTAGTTTTTGTTCATAATAGTTCTAAAAGTTGCTGAGTCTTATTATTATTCTGAAAATTGTCTTTAAGTTTATTTATTGAAGTAAATAATGATCCAGGATGGTACTAGATTTTATAATCCCGATTAAATTGTTTGGTACAGATTTAAAATATTATCCAGCAACATTCAGTGCTATTCAGCAACAGACAATGAGCATACTCCCTAAATGAGCGTTAACATGATTATAATCATTCAATATTATAGAGAATGCACATTTTTGTTATCAAGCAAGGTCCATATCTGCTCGGGTATGTTTACATTTTAGTAACATCCAAAACAAGGTTACTATATAATAAGATCCAGGTACATCCAGAATACTCAAATACATAACAGAATTGTCAGATAGATGCCTGTGAGTAGGTGGCTAGCTATTTCTTGTTATATTTTGACTTAGCCTAGGCATTTCCGAAGTGGCTCGGTGGCGGAATGGTTTAGTACTTCGGTACATAATTATTACAACACCGATCTAGCGATCTTGGGTTCGAGACTCGGCATGGGAAATTTTTCACGTGTCCTTTTTCGAATCATATGTAGTGGAAACGCGGCTCACAGCCTTCCTTTGTAGGCTAGAGACAATAAGCTGATAATAGCGTCATCAAAGGAGTGGTTCTGATCCCACTATAAACTGTAGGTCTATTGAGTGCAGTGGTCTGGCGCACCCTCACTCGTTAAACAATTATTAGCCACGAATCGCCCTAGCGCAGCTCTGGATCTTAAAGATCTGAATAGCTATAGGTTTTTTTTTTTGTTTTCTAGGCATTTCCTTTAGAAAGGCAAACAAATTTGCCTAGGCAAAGATTATACCTAGGCAAAGGCACTGTATAGCCAAAGGCAATACTTTTTGTCTTTACATAGACTTGTTTATGATAAGTATGCCTATGCCTAAGCAAACCTAGCAAAGATTTGAGTAGATAAACAATGATGTACCTAGACAAATAGGCAGTGTCTTTGCCTAGGTATTGTTTTTGACTAGACAAGCCTGCAAGGAGGCAAATTTATTTTCCTTTCTAAAGGTAATATCTGTGATGGATTTTTGCCTTTGATAATAATTCGATACGTAACAACTTTGTACAAAACATCAAAGTGTATCCAAGTCAATTTAAAGTGTAAAAATAAGATCCAGTAATTTCCAGATCTATAGTACACAAAACTAAAATCCAGTAACATCCAATATCAACTAGTATATTGGATAGAAGCCCTACATTGATATATTCACACCGGGCCCTAAAAAGTATTTCAGGTAGGCCAAGCTTGATACAAAATTTAGGGGATCAGGTTAAGCGGATAGGTTAAGCTTCGATTGACTTGGCAATAAGGAAAACTAATGAACAATTCGGTTTTTCTGAGGAATTTTCATCCAAATTCCAAGGTAAAATTGAACTTTTTCGAACTATTACTTTTTTTTTCAAGACTACTTTTAAACACCAATTTACTGGTTATTATCGTTTGGTTTTTATTCATAAGTAAGAAAATTGAGGAAAAATCGGTTTTTCCGGGAATTTTCCACCCATCTATAGGAAAATCGAGGCAATTCCGATCTATTGCTTCATTTTCTATGGCACCTGCATTTACATGCATTTACCTGCATTCACATGCATTTACCTGCATTCACATGCATTTACCTGCATTTACATGCATTTACCTGCATTCACATGCATTTCACCTGCATTTACATGAAAAAAATGTAAGTTCCTCCCCCTTGCTTAAAGCATGTACAATTCAATACAGCAATTTTTTTTATATCTATACAGAATTTGCTAACTTATTTATTTAGTGAACGCATCACATAACTCAATAGAAACAAAATTTATGCGTAAATTAAAATGAAATTCTTTATGGTACCTGAATTCTTCAGGCGAAATTACTGTCACCGTTTTGTCATTTTTAAACATGAATTCTCAAATTAGAAAAAAAAGAAAAAACTGAAAAAATAATAATAAATTCAATTTTGTCTTAGTTAAAGATTAAGATGAATAATAATAAAACGTAGGTACATTAAATAAAATGATATAAAACTTATCAAGACTTTTTGCAGAGCCCATCAAAAAGTATTGAGAAGTTTGTATAAAAAATAAAACAATTTAGAAGAGAATAATAGTTATTACTTCATCAGTTCTAAAAAAACAAATATGTATAAAAAAATTATAAATATTTAATAAAATCAAAAAATATTTTTGTTAAACTGAAATTCCAAAATATTTTTATTTTATTTTGTTTTAGTTATTCAATTTTAAAAATGTAAATACTTTATTTTGCATAATTTTTCAGGCAAGAATGGTTTTACTCAGTCAAATCATACGAATGTTCCTAATCTCAATATGAATTAAATTAAATTTTGATTGAAAATAATTTTTTTTTAATCTTCACTCGATACATCTTGAAGTACTAGGTATAAAATTCATTAAATATATATGTAAAAAATTATATTTAATTTTTCAGAAAACCAACTTCGGTTAATGGACTATATATTTGCATTACTTTACGTAAATCGTTGATGTCCTTCTTTTGGTCTCATTTATTCTATACTTTATTCTATATTTTTTAACCAGTTTTTTCTGTAGTGAATATTCTGGGAATATATAATATTTTTATATAAACTTTATTTGTATTTTTTAGGATTTATTTTTTCATATTTAAATAGGTATTTAAAAACAAATTTATTAAATACTTGAAATAATTGAATATATTTTAAAGCCATAAAATCGGATAAAATCATCGTTCGTAACTGGCTTACAAAAATTCTAATCTTTTTATATCAGGAAATAGAAAACGTATGTGAATAAGACATATTTAAATTTAAACTGAAGAAATGCTGATTGATACGATTATATCTAGAACAGTGAGAAAATAAACAAATTTTCGGAAATACTTTCCTATTTGTGAAAATACGCATGCAATGAAATTTATTTTAAAAAGTTTAAAAAAAAGTCAGAAGATTTCCTGATCTTTTAATTGAAAATTATATTTGAATAAAGTATTTTTTAAGGAGCATAATTCTTCGTTCTAAATATGTGAAATGAAATGAATGGAAAATAATATTTTCTCATCAAAAATAGGTATGTTGTAAATTTGTGTATGCATTAAAAATATCGTAGACTGTATTTTATGAGTGACACACCTATTTCCCACCACAGTATTAAAAATACTGATAAGATAACAATACTAGTATGAGTAACAAAATAAGCAAATAATAATGATAAAGCAACGCGTTCAAAGAAGTTAAGAGTGAAGATATTCATTAAAATTTAGTACTGTGTATTACTTTTTAAAAGATCACAAGGAAATTGAAAATTTCCCCAAAATATTATTTCAATAACAAGAACGAGACTTATTTTCTCATTTCAAAATTGGGAGATTATAAAAACATCAACATATTAAATAAGAGACAAACATAAACATCAAATAATGAAAAAAGTTTGGATCAACTTTTTTGGCATTTTAATCTGTTGGGAATATGTAAGGCATTGAAAGAATGTTTTGTTTCTTGCTTTTTTAATTAAACTTATTACAGTTTAAAATTATGTGAACACAAAATGGTTTAATGGATCAAAAATTTGATTAAAATTCATGTTTAGAAGCTCTTGTCAATTTGTTAAATTGTTTTAGGATATTTTAGTAGAATAATCAGAGATATCTAATGTTACTCCTTTTCTTGTTCGATTTTTAGGTAAACGCAAATTTCAAAGATGATTTTTACACTGCAGCTGTTGTAGAATTTCCTTTACCTACAACGCCTAATTCAATAGTCACAAATGTCGACGATATGATAGAAGATACGTTAAATGAATACTTGAGACTGATTGATGAAGCCGCAGAGAATAAAGTAGATATACTAACATTTCCAGAAGGATGTCTTAATTATGTTGGAATAGGAACACGTAAACTCTTGATTAAACACGCAGTGGAATTAAATGATGATGACATTTATAATAGTACTGTTTTTAGTAATAATTGCAATTATTCAAAAAAGTCAGCGGTAAGTTTGGTTTGAATGCAAGATCTAAAAATAATTTTATTAATTCTCAACTTTTAGTCCAATTTTTTTTTTTATTTAAAATTTTATAAAAATTGATCATTTCTTCTCAAGATGTTAAGCTGTGAAAGTCTCATTATATTAAAATAGCAATTTTCAATATTTTGTCTACAATACGCACATTAAATGATAGAAATACCAAGAAAAAAACAATAAATAAATGAGTGAAATGAAATGAATGAATATAAAACGTGAGAGGAAAGTAATAGTAATGTTTCTCTACCTTCCAATTTCTACCTACACACAGATTATTTCCAAAGTATCGCTTAAGTCGCGGAAAAACGGGATTTATGTTCTGATAAATGTAATTGAGAGGGTAAAATCTACAACTGTGACGAAAAATAAATACAATTTATACAACACAAACATTGTATTCGATCGTAATGGCTGTATTGTATCCAGGTAAGAGCGCTAAGATTTTTATTCTTTTAAAGTGACATTGAATATTTTACCACAGTGTAGATTATTCTTTATATTGATTTTTTAAAAATGATTCAAGGTATCGTAAATTTAACACGAAACTTGATCCACTCTTGAACAAAACAGAAATCGCAGAAGTTCAAGTATTTCATACTGGTACGTGATTGTATATTGATGAACAGTCAAAATCGAATACTACAATATTTATTCTTTTGTTTCAGATTTCGGTGTTACGTTTGGACAATTTACATCACTTGATTTAATGTCGAAGTATCCAGCATACATGTAAGTTCATATTATTTATAATGTTTCATCCGAAAAGTTCTTTATTTTTGTGTTATTCTATCTATTATACAAAGATCTGTATTTTTTTAAAAAATTTTATATTCTCCACACTATTTATTAATTATTAACTAATAATATAATTTAAGTCATTTGTCCTTCTGTCCCGCTGTCTTTCTGTCCTTCTGTATGTCATTCCGCTCTGAGCTTCGCCCTTTTTTCATAAACATCAAATTTCCTTGCAAAACTTTTTATTTACCAACATTTGTGAAACTTTTTAAGATTTGTTTTACCTGAAAATTATTTGAGAATCTCATCTTTGAGAAAATTATCTAAGAATTTAAAACTTTTATATAACTCCTCATAGAAGCACCAGGAACCGTTAAATTTAAATTTTCCACCATGTTTGTTGGGGGATTATTCTAGTTCATGATAAATAAATAAATTTTAAATATGATTTGAATTTCATTATATGTAAATGTCTAGTGATGTAACTTTCATAAAATCACTTCGTAGTATAATGCCTTAAATTAAAATCAAAATTACTTTTTTTAGTTTAATACAATATGGCATCAAGCACATTTTATATCCAACATTATGGCACTCATCTACTCCTTTTTACACATCACTTCAAATGCAACAAAGCTATAGTTATTCAAATAATATTGTACTGTTGGCAGCTGGATCGAATAATCTTGCAAGTGGCCATGGCGGTAGTGGTATTTATGCAGGCAGAAACGGACCACTTATCATGTTTCAACCAGGTGAAAAGATAAAGTAAGATTTGATTATTAAGAGTTTGTATAAATTCTTGACAATGTTTTGGCTGATTTTTGTAACACATTTCAACTCATCCTGTATGTATGTAATATTATTCCACAGACAGGTGATAATATCAAAAGTTCCGAAAGATCATGACACGTATTCAATTCAAGTTGACAGCAATAATGTGATTAAGAGGTATAATCTAAAGGAAATGGACCAATTTTTTATATCAATGGAACCATTGCAATATACAGAACCTTTGGTTAATCAAGAATTCCGAAAGGTATGCAGGAACAAATTATGTTGTGAGATATTCGTAAAATATACAATATATGACATTCCATCGTCTAAATTTGGTTATAAATATCGATTCACTACACATTCAGATGTAAAAGAAGATTATAAGGATGAAATGAATGTTGATGAGGAATTTAGTTTGCATGAAATGCATTGCGCTATTGTTGCTTGTACAAAGGATACAACAAAAAATTGTGGATCAAGATTTTTCCCTTCTGATAATATCGTTCCTTCTATAAAGTTTAGTGAAATTCGAATAAACATGATTATTGAATTAGATGAAGTAGGAGAAGAAGATTTGGAAGTCATGCCAACAAATGTTGACTTTCGTTTATTACCATTACGGGTCGATATGTTTACTTACACAGCAAGTGAAATCTATAATGAAAATAAGTGAGTATTTGTATATTTTTCCAGCTGTTATTTTTTTATAAAGATATGAATATACAACCAAATGTGATCCTTTCTAGAGTTTTACTAAATATCAAAGTGTGCATTTTTTCCAATCTTTAAAGAGAAACATAAAATAAGTTTTTTGTACCTATTACAACTAAATTTCTATTTTATTTCATTTTTCTTATTTAGCAAACAATATAGAAAGTATACAACAACATTAACTTCTGATATTGATACAATTTTAACCTTTGGAGTATTGGGACGAGCTTTTCATTTGACTAAGTTTCATATGCTTGACGAAAATTCTGAAGATGCTAAATTTTGGTGGTATTTGTTGAGCAGCATGACTTTTGGGTTACTCTTTATGTTTATTATCTGGAGATTATGTAAAATTAAGTGAATGATATAATATATAACTAGGGTTTTCAGAATCGAATTAAAATTTCAGGCGTGGTATTTCGGTTATGAGAAATCTCAGTCCAATGGTGGTATCGGAGTTCTAAAAATAAATTCTCATTACAAAAAATCACACTTCCATGTGATGGAAATAATTTTACCAAAAATTATAATTTTTACCCTAAGTTAAGAAAATTTTCATAATTTGGAATTTTCTCTGTTTTTTTTTTTTAAAAAAATTCCCGCGTTCTCAATTTACTCAAAAGTGTTCAAATATATTGACTATTTTTTTTATAATTTGAATAGGATTTCAAAAAAATCTTACTTCTAAATACTTTTCAAACGAAGTTTTCAAAAATGTCTCTGTTATTCTGATTACAAATACCAAAAACTCAAGATCCATAAAAATATTATTCTATGTTCCGAAATATAACGTAATTTCCTAAGAATTCTTGAGATTTATACTTGAGATTATATAAGATAATAATTTATTCAATGTTTTCATAAACTCACTTCTTGTGTTCAGAATTATCACATATTGAATTCATTTCTTCACAGGTATCAAAATATGTCAATTGATCAATTAATTGTTTCATTTGTAACCAATAAAGAATTAAGGTTTTCTTAGATTATTTTTAAAATTTCTGAGGAAAGATTGCTAGTTTTGTATACTTTTTTTATTGCTATAATAATCATGCAGTATATCAGTTATATGGTATTTAATTTATTGATGTAAACAACAACAACAATTATAAAAGTCTTGAGAAATTTGATTGGAAATTCAAATAAAACAGAAATGCACAATATATTTTTTTATATTCATGTCTATTGTATTTTCCTAAACTTTTTCTTTTAGTTTTCAATGTTTTGTGGCTTAATACATAGCGACAATGACAATTTCAATTATTTCCTTTTTCCTAAGGCACATGTACACAAACTTATTCATTCATTTGACTTTCATTTGATAGATTTTTGTAACGCAATGTATTCCAGAAAATAGAATCTTTTTTTTCACAAATTGAATTATATTTCATTCGTTTTGTAATAAAATTTTTACGTTGTACAATATACGTAATTAGAAAATTGTTGGATTCTTCTATTGGATTACACGCAATATATGTAACTTTACGGATTATTTAAATGGTAAATTAATTGTTTTTATTGTTTATTGAGGTATTGCAATAATTTTTCTATTTGCAAGAATGTGCAATCAAATTATTATAAAAACTTTAACCTAACGAGAAATTATTAAACAAAGCTTGGATGTTATTTTCATATTCTTCTATCTATTTAACATATTATATAAAAGCAATGTCATGTTACCTTTTAAATTTATAGTATTTAATGGACTATGAAAAGCAATTTCATTCTAAACGAGCAGAGCATCAAAGAGAAAATGAGAAAAATTATTTGTCAAAAAAAGAGCACGAACCAGTAAAAACAGTGATAACATTTGAACAGCTTCTAAGGTTTTGTGGTGACTTTTGGGAAAATTCTAATTTACCATATAATTTTACTCACACAGTTACATATTTTGGTGGAAACTTACTTGCTTCTGAATCATTGAGAGAGCTTCGGTTACATTCCAGTCTCTCATCTTGATAGGACTCTCTTCAATGATGAAAATGCAGTCATTAGATTCAATGTGTGCTTTCGGGTCTTGTTTTGTCTGGTGAGTCTATCAAAAATATTTTTAAAAAGGATTACAATTCACATCAGTATTCATTCAAACCTCAATGTATAAAGACGGATATATTGTTTTAAAAACAATTATATTAAGTAAATACAGGCTTATAATAATTGAAGTAAAATAAAGATTATAGTAATTGCATTCTCCAATAGTTGTTTTTGTTTCATTCAGCATTTTTGAAAATTCACAAAAAAGATAAAAAGAAAAAGTAAATGTAATTAAAATATAAAAAAAAACTTTGATTTCTAATTCGACAATATTAAATTATATTTACAGTGTTTAATAAAAATTGTAAAAATAATAAAGTGCAGCTAGTGCAAGCAGAGAAAGTTATATTACATAAGCACAATTCCGATTATCAAAGAATGAGTGAAAATTTTAAAAAATAATTAATAATTTTTTTTTTTATTCTGAACAGACAAATTCTAAGATAAAATAAATGAATTTTAATATGTACTAGTTTTTGACTTGATTTGAATGAAGTGAAAAAATATTCATTTTAACTGAAAGCCATGTGTAATTTTATAGTGCTCGATGTCTGTAGAAAAATCTGTGCATTTTTTTGTTCCTAAATAAATATTATTATGGTCTTATTTTCTAAGTCGTTTCAATTAATTAAGATCTCATTATTAAGATTATGTGCAATAAAAAGGCAAAAAAAAAAATGGCTAAATAATTCAACGTCGAAATTAATAGCTTTTGTCGTGAAATAAAAAATCTCTTAAAAATTATAAAAATTCAATAAGCTCAACCCACATAATGGAAATGTGGGAAGATGTTAAAGAAAATAAAATAATTTTCCTAATTAAATGAAAATTTGTATATGTACAAATTAATAAATTGTGTAGGAATTTGCAACGATTTCTTTACTGATTATATCTCATAAATATTGTATATTATATTGGTCAAGGACCTTTCGTATTTGCACTCTTTAAGTCGTGAAGGATTGTACTTATTAATATTTTAATTTAAATTTCCTGCTAATGAGCGAAGGGACAATAAATTTAATGCCATAGAACATTATATGTTGATTGCTTTTTTTTTCCTCTTTACAAAGATAAAATAGACAGGGAGCAGAAACGTGATTAGCATGCATAAAATATTCTTATTGAATGTGGAAAAGTCCCATCAATACTCTATTGCGTTTTACAGGCATGAGTGGCACTTGAATTGGTCTTGAAAAGTGTTTCATGAGATAAAAGAGCTAAGGAAAAAAAATGCAATAAATGAGTTTGATTTTAATATGGTAGAAAGTTATAAGAGTTTTTGTGATGGCATTTCGTGAACTAAATTATTGAAATATCCAGAACGAGAGAAAATGTATGTCAATGTATGTCAATGTATGTCAATGCACGTATTAAAGTAAAATATGCCCTTTCAAAAAGGTTCATGATGCTTTATATTATTTACGATAAATACTTTCAAGATCATTATTTAAAGATGGAAATACATTTTTATGAAAAATGATCATCCTGTTTTCCAATTTTCTTTCTAAGCCGCTTTAAACAATCAAAATATTTAAATCTAAATTACCATCATTTCCTCATTCTTTTTTGAAAATGTTTCATACCCACATTATGATAATTGATTTATTGTTGTTATTTCAAATTCGTCACATAAGATAAAGGTTTATGATCTTTTATTTATCTTCTATTTTATTTTTGATGAGCATAATAAGGAATCATGGTATGAAATAAAATTTAATATATGGTGTAAGTGATATCAAAATAATTGAATGACATTACTTCAGATCTCCATTGGCATGAATAGAAGATGCATGCTTCAGCAAAATAGGCAAAGATTTGATTTTTTGCGTTGTGACGAAAAAAAAATCTCACTTACGTTTTTGATGAGGGTACGAGTATCTTATCACTATGACACAATTTAAAGATATCAAATATGAATACATTTTCCTACTTAGTGACTCGTCATATTACGTGTTTTATAAACTTTTTGAAATTGAAAATTTTTTTTGCCTTACTTTAACAGGTTTTCTAAATGCAAATAAATGATTTCAGTGAGAAAATTATCTGACCAAAAATCTGACAGTGTTTTTTTTCATAATTTTAACTTAAACAATTTTACTGCCAAAGATTTACACTTTGCTTAAAATACAACAAAAAATTCAATTAATTACTGACATTTTTTAGTAAATTAAATCACAGATGTTTAATATGTAAATAAATGCACTTTAAAATTTAAACCTCTCACATTCTCGATCGATAGATATGATAAATGTATTTTATTTTTAATCTTATTTCTTCTTCGATCACAAATTCTCGTCACTTTCAATCAATGTTTATATTTATTCACATCATGATGTGTTCATGTACATTGAATGTTCTACATTATTTCATATTTTCACAATATTTTCATATCATCAAAATAACATTTTGTATATCCTTATAAACCTAATAAATATATACACTTGCACGAGTCTTGATTTCATCTGAATTAAAAAAACAACCATTGTAATAATCAGAGTGTGGTTGTCGTTAATTTCACGTTTTTCATTAAAAACTTTTTTTTTGAAAAAAATCAAAAAGAATATGAGTAAAGTCATTTAGAAAGAAGGAAATAAAATATGTGTAGATGGAAATTGAAGCTGAGATTGTGTTTCACCATACAACTTTGATATCTGCTATGGAAAGCTGAAACTTTTTAAATGCATTTTGAGCTTTGTGACCTGAAATAATTTATTTTACAATTTTCCACTTTTATGTTCAAATTTCTCATGATTATTTTATATTTTTTATTATACATAATATAACTTCACTTTGTAATGTCATTTGAAATTTATTTACTTTTTTGAATCGGAAGTGAGATTTGGAACCGATTTTGATAAAATTTCATTTATTTGGTCGTCATTCCTTATTCAGTATTCATACTGTGACTATAAAACTCGATGTATGTATTTAGGATGATCAAACACAAAAGGCCAATTTCACTAATGGATTATCCTTTGACTTTGGATTATCCTCATTTTCGGATTATCCACTTTAGTTTTTTTTTGAAATATCTCAAACATTCTAAGAGTTTTCAAAGATATTTTTTTTTTGACAAAATTGAATAGATTTGACTGAAAAATTGAATAAATAATACATCTTATGAATCAACAAATTTCAAAATGCAGCTCTTAAAATGTTGGAGATATTTCCAAAAAATTGAAATTTATAATCCGAAAATGAGGTTAATCCACTCTGATGAAATCGGCCGAAAATTTTTAAATATTTCAAATAAATTTAAGGGTAAATCTCCGAGTGAATCAAAATATTACATATAATGGGGAATATTTTTTATGCCACAACACATCTCAGTCTTATTTTTGGGCTCTTAGAAAGAAAAAAAATCGTGACACAAATATGATCTGTTGTCTATCTTTTGTATCTTAGATCTCATTATGAAAAATCAATTTGATCAAATTTAGGTATTTTAATCAATATTTATATTTAAATAAAATATTTTTGAAGAATATTGAAAATAAAAAAAAGAAAATTTAGTCTTAAAATTTCTCGTGGATTTATCTTGAAGAAAACATTTCGAGAAAAACGCTGACGGGTAGTTGTTAAAAGGTTGAATAAATATTACATACTTTGAATTATTGAGAACGATAAACATTTGTTGTATAAAACTCGTAGCATCTTTCAATTTCTATTGCTTGTAAATTTGAATCATTTGGGCAAATAATAAAAATTTAATATGCATAAATTCATCATATTCAAAAATAAAACTTAGGTATAGAAAAAAAATATACATAAGTGTAACTATATGCAACTTTTCGTATCGTTTGATTTTCTCTAACATTTCAATAACAAAGATTTATAATGGTGATGAAATAAAAGCTATAATCATTTCCTTTTATGTTCTTAAACAGGAGGGAAATATTTTTTTTCTTCAGTATGAGATCTCCTGCTTCTGAGATGAAAATTTAACGCAAATAAATGACCGAAAATTAGTACAAAAGAAAGAGAGAAGAATCTTCTCTATTCAAAAAGTGTATGAATAAAGATGGAACCAGAGCTATCAAAAAAGATGAAAAAATAATTAAAAATAGAAGAAAACGAAGAAAACGAAGAAAAAAGAAAGCGAAAGAGAATTTTATGGTGCAATTAACTAAGATAATAAATTCAATGAAAAGATGACTGAGCCTTATTTAAACATTTCAAATACTACTAACTTAACTTACATAGAGTGTTTCAACTGTTCAGATGGAAGTTCCTATATCGAAGATTTGGAACGGTCTGTTTCAATATCTGTTTTCATACTTTTCGGAATTATTTTTATAGCAGGATTAATTGGTAATGGATTGGTAGTACTTGGTAAGCACAATGTTATTATGCAGTACACTTTTTGTAGGCACGTATTAGATTACCTTAAAAAGAGCACAGAAAACAAATTATGATTTATCTTCTATAGAATTTTTATCCTTGAAGTAAGATTTGCGTTAAAATGATGCTTCGATAATCCATTTGAAAGATTAACCTTTAATGACGTAATCTTGTTGAAAAATAAGCGCAAATCCTTTGAAATATAATTTATAAAAAATTTTGGAGCATTACATAGCATTATTGACGTAATTATTGATTAAAAATCAAAAAGAATCTCGATAATCAACCGTTACTTCAAAGTTTTTACAAAGTTATTATTGGTTATTATTCAATTTAAACTTCAAGCACATGAAAATATCAGTATTCACGAAAAAGGAATTAACGATATTTTTTATAAGCAATTATTATTTTTTCACTGAAATCATCATATTAGTTCAGGTTGATTTAACAATTATTTAGCGAATATATTGTGTATTTAAGTATTTTCAAGAGAACAAGCTTTAAAATGGATTTTATTCTAATAACTTTTAAATGTACATTTAGGCTTATTTTTAAATAAATTAATAATCATTTCAGTTCTTTTTTCATTTTAATAAAGTTCTATCTACATCAAAATTTAATATGATTTGGGAATGATTTATAAAAAGTTCTTTTTTTCGAGACATGAATTTTGTATTTTAAAGAGGGTCAGTTCTCTTTTCAGAGAAAATTAAAAAAAAATTCAATTTATTGCTCCTTTAATGTATGCAGCTCTATTAAAGCTTATTCTGTCAATAGTTGGATACCGAGTTTAAAGATTTTGTTCAACATTTCTTTCTTATTTATTCACAGTTGTTGCTGCTAATCCATTAATGCGATCTACTACAAATATTTTAATAATAAACTTAGCTGTAGCTGATTTACTTTTTGTGATATTTTGTAAGTATTTATGAAATTAATATTTATTTAAGGATTTGAAAGTTTAATGCATTCAATAACTTCTCTTAACTTAGGTATTCCATTTACGGCCACAGATTATATACTTAATTCTTGGCCTTTCGGTGATTTTTTATGTTCATTTGTAAGTCATCAATTGCCTTTGATTTTTATAAGCTTTTCGTAATTATTCATTTTTCCCAAATAATTCTAACTTCGATTTAACCTGAACGATTAAAAATCAAAGGTTCAATACATGATAGCTGTTACGTGCCATGCAAGTGTTTATACACTTGTTTTTATGTCTGTAGATCGATACATAGCAATTGTACATCCGATATCTGGCATGTCAATACGTACCGAAAAAAATGCGACTCTGTAAGTTTCATACTTTTATTTATCCGCCCTTTCCTTATCATTGTTTGTTATTGTGCCTATAAAAACATTACTTTCTTTTCAATAATGACACGCTTTTGACACTTAAAGGTTTTTTTTTCCTTCTTTATACATATCTTTATGAGTGCTTTCCACAGTATAAGTTGTAGGCGACGTTGACGAAAAAATTGTTTCACATATTGTATTTTTAAGATATATACGAACATAAATGTATGTAAAATGCCATAAAAATATGAAAATTTAATTATAGCTACAATGTTTTCAACAAAATGATGACGATAATGATTATTTTGCAGATAAATCTATGTTGATTTACAAAGAACAAAATTATTATTGAAGAGCATATGTATATACTTTTATTTTCTACTTCTATTCTTCATTGTTAAATTATTTTTGTTATATTATCATGGTCGTATTTTACATATACTTATTCCCAAAGAAACATCAATTCGACAAAAGCAAAGTAATTTATTTTTTCAAATTTTAGAAAGTTTTATGAAATTAAAATAATTTATTTTGTACGTCAAATCATTTGAAAGTTTCAACTCAAAACAGGGGATAATTTTTTCTGTCTGCTGAATTATTTTTGAGTTATTCAATTCGCGTCAAGAACTAGTTTTAGTAATTTTTAAGTTAGACATAGCTCAAAAATGAATTGGTTGAATTTATTTATACTGAAAATTATTACATTCTCTTGACTCAAAGTTAAATTTTGTCGCTTGATTATTGACGTATAAATATAATAGGAAAATTTAGAACTTTTTTCATTAATTTATAATGAAATTTAAGTATTGGTTCATTTTCAATAACATTATTTTAATCAAATTTGTAAAAATCTCTGTACTCAAACATTTGATTATTCGTAATTCGTAATAATGTAATTAATTGTTTAAAACGTTACGGCAAGTTCACATTTTTGTTATTACATTTTTTATTGACTATTATGAATTAATTCATTTTTTTGTCATAAATCTATTATATTTTCTTTTATTCTAGTGCAATTGGTGTCGCATGGTTTTTCATATGTTCTTCGTGTGTACCAGTTGGACTTTCGCACGGTCTTGTTACTTATGGAGAAGAATATGGATATGTGGAAATCAAATGTATATTTCTAACACAATATAACCATTCTGTTTTTCAAGTGAGTACATTTACTGAAAAAAGCACATGTAAATGGTAAGGAAAAGCTTCCGAACATATAAGAACAACAGCTTAATACTTGTTAAAATTCATATATATTAATTTTACACATTTCATGATATTTTTTTTGCATATGTATATTTATTTAACCTCTCCATTATCGGTGTGATTCTAAATATGAAAATATTAAGAAATGTACACATAGAAATATATATATGTACATGTGCACTAGCTAATCTTAAAATGGTACGTGTTAAAACATGTAAGAAGTAAAAGGTGAAAAAATAGGATACCTTTATAATACTTTTATTATTAGTTAAAGACGAAGAAACCCATGTAAGAAGTATAAAGAACCAAGTCATGTAGGATATTATCTTAAGCATCTTGGTAAAAAGTTGGCAAATTTAAAATTAAAGTAACAAGACGTTTGCAAGACACATATGAACTAAATGAAAAAGTTCATTTTCATTAAACTTTACTAAGCTCTTAAGCGATTCAAACAAGTTTATTCACAGAAGTAAGGCTTTTGGAAATGCTTTAAACATTTCTCACTAATTGATCAGGCTTTTATCATAAATAGATATGTTTCGATGGATAATTTTATTTAAGGCTTAAATTTAACAGTAGTTTTGCAAGACAACTTTTGAACTTCATCATTGAGTAGTTCATTCACTAGAATACCGCCAAGCATGGTAGGAAGATTTCATGGGTATTTGTATTAACATCTCTAATTGTTAGAAAACCGTGTTAATTAATCAATTAATTATATTATTATCTATTAGAACTACTCATAAACTGCAGGATACTAATTAATTTATATGCTTAATAGATTGTGCTTTATGTTGATTTTGTTTTATTGTAGATATTATTGATGATGAAGCAATTATTACTTATTAATTATTTTAACGAAAGACTTTTGTCAGCAAAAATTGAATTTCTTTGGAAGATAATTCCTAAATTAGAATTTGTCACATTAATTATAACTCATTTAATTTTAAATAAATATTCTCTAAATAAACTCAAGAATGTTGTCCAATTTATCAATAGATCAGTTATAGTAAAAAGTTTCATAATAAATAAAAAAAAATTGTTTCTTGAACCTGCTTATACATTTAAAACATGTCAGTAATAACTGATGTACAACTTGTTATTTTGACCGATTCTTAATAACATTTTTATGATGAAATTAAACATATTTTTCTTGTCCTTTTATTTTCCTTCTAGATATCATTCTTTTTATCATCATACGTTGTCCCATTGACTTTAATATCGGTGCTTTATGTATGTATGTTAGCAAGCTTATGGAAAGGTACCGGTACAAGAATTTCCGCTGAGTCAAGGTATGTTGAATGAAGTCATATAAAAACGTCATATAAAAATTTTTCATAATGGAAATTCGAAGGAAGGTCAGAAATGAACGCATGAAAGCCCTATGGTGTTTACATCTCTATAGAAATGTCATTTTATAAAGCGTAGGATTACTTTCCTAACTTCCTACGATTTTTTTTCTGTTTCCTCCTGCCTTGAATTTATATGATAGGGATATCGCTTTTAATCGACCGTGCCTTTTAATTCTATATGAGTAAAATGTACTTCAAGTTGATTAATAAACTCAAATTTTCGATTGTTGAAATCTCGTTTATTTATATAAAGTAAATTTTTCGTATTTCAAATTAGATTTTTTTTTTATTGTTATAGAAATACGTTTTGTTTTTATGTGCTTTGTTAATCTCTAATAAAATTGTATGTAGGAAAATGGCAGCAAATCTATCTATACAAATTCCATTATTAAGCTATTGAATGTGTTCATGTATTTTATTTTATCAATAAATTGTTTCAAATAGGAGAGGAAAGAAGCGTGTGACAAGAATGATTGTTGCTGTTGTCTTGGCATTTGCAATTTGTTGGCTTCCAATACACATCATTTTAGTACTAAAATCTCTTGATGCCTATCATCAGACTACAATGCTCGTAGCATTTCAAATTATTTCTCATGTTCTCGCATATACCAACTCGTGCATAAATCCTATTTTGTATTGTTTTCTCTCAGAAAACTTTCGAAAGGCGTTTAGAAAGGTAGGACAAAAATTGATAAGAATAACCTTTTTTTGAATATTTTGTTAATTAGAATTGATGGTGTTTTAGCACTTATTTGTATACAAACTTATTAAAATAAACCTTTCCTTTTTGTTTCATCTCACTTTAATAATTTAGGTTGTCAATTGTGGATCACATCACAATTTCCAAACGCAAGTTACAACGAAAATTGTTACGAAAAATGATGATGGGAACAAAAATATACTTTAAAGGAAAACATTTTATATAAATATATTGAATATATATCAAGGCTCCCGCAGATTATAATCTTCAATAATCTTTCTATGAAGATTATAATCTTAAATAATCTTTGTATGAAGATTATTAAAGATTATAATCTTTGTATGGAAGATTATAATCTTTGAAAATTTTGTATGAAGATTATAATCTTAATAATCTTTGTATGGAGATTATAATCTTTTCCATACAAATCCTTTTAAAGATTATAATCTTTAAATTTATTGTCATATTAAATTTTTAATTATTACAAAAGTGTAATTTATTTCAAACTATCGAAAAAAGCTGAATTTGGCTTTAGTATTTATATCTATGATGAAAAATTATTTGGAAAAGCCGAATTTTACTTAAATTTTGTTATTTGAGATGAAAAATCCGCGAAAAACCCGTCAGAAAAGCCGAATTAGGCCTTGATTTTCTTAACTAAGATGGAAAACTCTTCAGAAAAGCCAAATTAGGCCTTGGTTTTCTTAATTAAGATGGAAAACTCTTCAGAAAAGCCAAATTAGGCCTTGGTTTTCTTAATTAAGATGGAAAACTCTTCAGAAAAGCCAAATTAGGCCTTGGTTTTCATAATTAAGATGGAAAACTCCTCAGAAAAGCCAAATTTGACACAATTTTCTTATTTGGGATGTAAATCGACTCGGAAAAGCCAAATTTTGAATTAATTTTCTTATTTGGGATGAAATTGCGCTCAGAAAAGCAAAATTTTGCTTAAACTAGACACAAAAACTCTCGAAAATATTAATTTTTGTTTCAATTTTCTTAAAACCAGGGTGAAATATTCCTGAAAATAGAATTTTTCGCATCGATTTTCATTGTAGTTGAGTGAAAACTCAGTTTGAAAACTAATATACAGTGTACAGTTAGAAAAAAGTTCAGAAAATAGATAATTTCGCATAAAATGTTTATTTTCCTTATATTTGAAATTAAATTCACTGTATTAGAAGATTATAATCTTCTATATGAAGATTATTTTAAAGATTATAATCTTTCTATGAAGATTATTAAAGATTATAATCTTTGTATGAAGATTATTTGAGATTATAATCTTTGTATGAAGATTATTTCGGATTATAATCTTTGTATGGAAGATTATAATCTTGAAAATCATTTTGTATGAAGATTATAATCTGCGGGAGCCTTGATATATATTTAGTTGTGTCAAGATAAAAAAATATTTTTTAAAAAGTGAAAGCAATTCGCGTATGATTAATATTAAGTTTGTTATCGAAAACATTTTTATATTAGTATTTTTGCCTTTTTGTAAATAAAACAAATTCAATACATTCACACGGTGTGAATATAAAAATAAATGTTTAACACAAAGAATATCACTTTGAAGTGTGATGATTTTATCAAATAACTTGAATAAAATATTTAGTTTATAAAAATTTGAAATATTTGTGATTTTAAATAAAAATAATCAAATTGGACACAAAACAGGGATGTATTAATTTTTTCATAATGGTAGGAAATTTAAACAAAATTACATGTTAAAAACACTTTAAAAAATTGATAAATCGAATTTGGAAAATTAACATAATCATAAGTAATTATATTAGCTAAGACGGGTACATAATCTTAAAATTCTACTGATTGGAAATTCCGATAGGAAAAATATTTTAATTAAACGTATCGACGTAACGTTTGTTATAAGTCTTCGTGTTCCTTTTTATTTAACAAAAATATTTCTTTTCATAATTTTAAATACCCAATTAAAAATATAGATTCAGAATGAACAATATGTTTCTATAAACATTTTGAAGATGATTCACAGTTGTTCCAATATTTTCTTTAATTTTCACACTAATTTGCAAGTTTTTAATTTATATTTGATACATTAATATTGTATAATAAAAATTGTTTATCAATAAATTGATTGTTTTCATCAGTTAAACTGAGTCTAAAGGTAAAATAACAAGGAAAATGTAATAATCAAGTAATAATATTCATCACTTTTTAAAGTTATGTTTTATGCAAGTGGTTAGTATTTAATAAGAAAAGTTTGGTTGTATTTTCAACCTACATGCAGCTTACTGCCATCAATTACTCTAAATTCATTTATCAAAAAGCGATTGAAAATGTATCCTTATATAACTATCTTGATTATTCTAAGTTTTCTTGTTATATTATATTAATCCATTGACAAAATTTAATATTCTTATGAAAAATTGTAGAAAATAAATTATTAAGATATAACTTTATTTAAATTATTTTCTTAATTAATTTTTTTTGAAACGGTACACATTTAAAAACATAATTAATTTAATGGAACATCAAAAAATAATTCTGCTTATTATTTAAAATCAAATAAATTGTCGTTCCAAAGTTTTCTTATTGATTTCTCTATTTAATCGTATTTTTTATTAATTAATTATGGATTTTATTTTCTTTCTGCGTCACAGCAAAGTATGTAAACCAACAACTTATAAAAGATCAAAATGTAACGTAAGTAGTTGCTGATAACTAAACTTAATAAATAAGCTTTTTCTTTTTCTAAAAGGAATTAGTCGTATAGAATATTGGAAATTCCTGCACTGTCGTGTAAATGACTATGAATGATATAAAAGACAAGAATAAGGAAATAGGAAAAATTTAATTTTTAAAACAGACAAAACCAAAAAAGCTTATTTAAGTGTCACAAAACAAAATATATGATTAAATTTTTTTTTTTCCAAATTTGTTTAAACAAGGTAAAATAATTTCAACGATTAAAATTATTAGAAAAATGAATATATTATAGACAGCTACTTTTTGAATGAAATAGATTTTAAAAATTTTGTTAGAAACTATCAAGAAGAAAATTTTGAACACCTTAAATGGATAAATGGCAAAAATGATTGTAAAAATTATTTTTTCCGTGTGTATGTTTAAACTTTATTTTGTAAACGTCAACATTATCTTAATGATGAATACGAGCCCCCATGAGAATAAAGTTGATGATACCGAAAAAAGTTTATATAATATATTTCCATGCATAATTTCAATTATTCTACTGAGTAATTTTGGCGTTGACCATAAACACTGTTAATTCTATATATGTTAGTTAAGTTGTATTGAATGCATGTTCTAACAGATGAAAAACAACCTAAATTTTATTGTGCAAATATATAATGAATTAAAACCTAGATAACGACAAATAAATTAAACTATTGAAAGTAAAACTTAGATAAACATACGCCTAAAAAGTTTGCCAAAAAAAAAAAGATATTATGATAAATGTTTAAATATTAAATAAAATTATAATGAAGCTTATATTTTTGCATGTTTTGTAGATTAATTAAAAAACTCGAAAATTTAATAAAGAATAAGTTTGTTTAAAACAACGAAATACGAATTTGCATTTTTAATTATTTTGCACTCTATACTAGTCAGCATTAAATTACAGCTGAAGTTTTTACATAGCTTATAAATTGCTAAATGGTGTCTATTAAGACAACTATGCATGAAACCAATATGAATTGATTTAAATATATAAAAATCTCAAATTTAAAAAATTCATGTTCAAGTACATACAATCACTAGTATTTTTTAAGCCATTTTGCTGTTTACTTTTTTTTTGCTTTTCTATGAGGACCCTTTTTTTTATTTATTATAATTCATATGCATCATCAATCTCTAATCTCTTATTTTTATGTAAAATTTCATACTTGATTAAGTTAGCTTTCATTCAAAAACAATTTTTTCTTCGTTTAGATACCTATGCAACACGCTTTGACAGCTTGAAACTTTGAAAAATGTAACCTTTAAACATTTTTTTCTTTTTAAAATCTATTATGAACAGGATGAAATTGATGAATACATAATCGTACACATTCATATCAAAATATTATGTTTTTTGTTAAAATATAAGAAGGACTCAGTTGTTATTTTAACATTTTTATACGTGTAGAAAAATATATTTGAACATTTTATACAAACATATTCAAAAGTACTGAATATATGTGCGAGCAAATATTCGTGTCTATGAAAAGAAATATTTGGGAAGTAAATATATTATAAAATTATTCTCATTAGATGGCAATATGTTTTCGTATTTTTTTTTTTTTTTTTTTTGGAAATATACATCTGGAAGACTGCTTTATAATATAAAATGCTCATACTTGTTCATTTAATTTTTTTTATATTTTCTTCTTTTTGGAGTGTTTCTATCTGAGTAACAAAGAACTGAGAAATATAAAATATCTTTTTTTCTTTCAATCTTTATTACTTTTGATACAATTTCTTGTTTTCTACGTTTTCCACGTTATTCTTTGAGTCAAAGGACAGACAATTATGTTTTCAGATTTTAATACACTTTTATTTTGTTGTAAAGTAAAGGAATATTGTTCAAAAGTATATTAAATAATTATATCAGATTTTAGTTCCACATATAGAAAAATATTTTTAAGTTTAAGAATTAAAAAAAATATCAAATATGCATTGTAGAATCAAATCTTGAGATAATTTGAGAGTTTTTTAGGCTTTTAACGTTTTAACGATCAAGATTTTGATAATCAAAAATTGTAGAAAACACAGACACATCGAGTTATTTCAGTATCGATTAGTTTGGTATCATAAAATTATCTCTAAATACGATAATAAATGTTTTTTACATTTCAGTACAAGATGCAAATAACATTTTACTAAAATGTTCAAATTTCGAAAATCCTTTAAAAAATGCGCTGAAGTCGCTCGATAAGATCATGTCCTTTTTTAGTTCTTTTCCAAATTTTTTCATATTTTTTCCTTACTTCTAGACGTTTTAAGATCATATATGTATAATTTAATAAAAATATCAAATTGTCAATTGGTTTAGTCAACCAATAAAGACACACGAGAATGAATAAAATAAAAAATACAATTTTTTTTTTAAACTTACAAAAAATTGTTTCTTACATTTTTTTCCATAATATATAAAACATCTCTTAATTAGAATGCTATTTGTATTTTAATGTGATTCCTATAAAATCGGACGTTAGACATTATTTCTCAAAATAACGATAATTGAAAATATTCAACTTATTTCAAATCAATTAGAACTAACTTCAAATTTAATAAAAGTTGATATTATAACAACCTTCAAATACATATGAAGTACATATGATGCGTATCTAAGTTGTTCGACTCAAACACTTGACTTCAAATTACATAATTTTATTTGATTTTTCCTATTATTAGAACTTTTTAACAATAACAGATGTGACTTTATCTAGAATAATCAGAAATTTTATCCACTTGTACCTGTTTTTAGAAATTATGTTTAGGTTTTGAATGATATTTGCATGAGAAAATAGAAGAAAGAAGCGGCATGCAATGTCATGTACTAATAATGCTTGCATACTCAATTCAGACTCAATCTTAAATTACTATTTGTTATCAAATTGAAACTTTAATAATTTTTTTTGTAGTTTTTTACTTTTTTTGCACCGTTACCATGCATCCATCCTAATTTTATATAAAAAAAAAATAAATATTTGATTTTCAAGCGGTTTAAGTTTCTAACTTTATAATTTGTCATCGTCAGTGTCATCATTTGAATTTATCTCTCAAACACACAAAATGTTGTATACAATCCATCTCTTTTTTATTAATGCATCTTCGTGTGTTGAGTAGTAAAATCCGTGAATATATTTTTCAGTGAACTTTAACTTTCAGGTCTGTAATTGAAAGTTTTTGACTTTAAACAAAAACTTCAAAAATTCTATGTTCTCAAAAAGGAGCATATTAATATGAGTATCAAGCAGATTTTGAGATTCAATGTGAGATTCAATGTTAAAACTGAAAACTAATGAAAGTTACATTATATTACAAAACAAAAGAACACAGATTTTCAGTAAGTCACCGACGATTAAACGCCGAAATAACTAGGTAGTTTTCAACCCATTTGGCGAGAATAAGTATAAATTTAGATTTTTCCTAGTAGAATTTATATTTGTGTCAAAAAAATATTTTCTATTTAGATACAACGATTTGGAAGCCCACTTTTTGTTTTCGTCAAAATATGTACTTTTCAATGTGTTGTGTGCAAAATACATATAAATAGGAATAAATTTATTGTAGGTAGATACGATACACACTTCGCTCTGAAAAAAAAAAAATAAGAATAAAAAAATCAATCATAGGTATTGAATTATCAGATGATATTTATTTGAGAAATTTTCAGCAACAAGTAATAATATTCTATTTTGCGGATAAATAAGTGAGACAGTATCAATGCAAATCTTCATTGCTATCAGGGGATAAATTAATTATTTTGTAAGAAGGTAGAGTTTCAATAAAAATCTATTGTATTATCATAATCCTTAGGGCCTGATGAAAATATATTTTTGCATAATAAATAGACTTATAAAAATATTATTAGGTGGGGCTAAATTGATACTTTAATCCATGATATAAGGTAAAGTTTAAAGAGAAATGTAAACTTTATTTAATTTTATAATAATGAGCCGAATAAGAAATTGAGGTATTGAAAATTTAATTATTCTTTTATTAAGGTACTTATTAATAATTCTGTATTTTAAAAGCAAGATTAAAAAATATATTAAAATCCAGGGTGAACGAATAGAAAAACTGACAGTTATTTTTGTATGGTTTGCAAGAATTTGTACGGTTTTTAGCACCGGATATTTGAATAAAAAAAATAACGGTAGAAATATAAAATTTTTAATGCTAATTTTAATTGATATCTGCCAAATTAATCAAGGATATTAGCATTATTTCTGCAAGTCATCAACTAATTAACCGTAAAAATTTAATTAAATGTTTCAAACTCAAGGGGAAATCAATTTTTTGTGATAATTTCTAACAGGTTTTCAAAATTTAAATATAAGTGCTAAAAGCAGGACACTGCTAAAATTGATTTGCTAAAAGCAGGACACTTTCCGTTTACCCTGGATTAAAATATTTCATTTAAAAAAAAAAAAATAAAATAAATATATAAAGCATTTCATTTTCTTCAAAAATTAAATGACTCAATAAAATAAAATGGTTGTTTCCATACACAATTTTTTGTTCATAAGTCTCTAAATTGTTTTTCTAAAAGATCAATGACAAAGTAAATAAACATAACCAAAATTTTGTCAATTAAAATGAAAACTCAAACAATCAAATATCAATGATTTTTTTAATTAATTTAATGATTAAAAATAAAGAAATCTTATGAAATGTTATAAAATAATATGTCTTAGATTACTCAAACCATATTTTTCATTCATTTTAGCAGTTTCTGATAAAAAAGTAGAGTACAATTCACAAAATGAACATCACATTTATCTTACTTGTGTTTATTGATGTTCAATTCTGTTGACATGACATGACAAAGATATAGATAGAATATAAAATAATAAGAAATCATATTTTGTATTTAAAATTTTTTAGAGAATGAATTCCACGAGAATCAATTTTCCTTCCTTTAATTAATCAAGCAGGAACTTCATAATCTAATTTTAAATGCTTTTAAATTCCATTTTAGTTTTAGTCTCCATGAACTACAAAAACATAAATTCTTTGAAATTGTTAGTTAAATCATTTATTTTTATTTTGTCCTCGCAGCTCTTTTTTTATTACCTTTATTTCAACGCTTCTTCGCTTAAAAAATAAATAAAATAAAAAAGGTTATTTTTTTTACAAAATAGTGCATTTTATATAGGAGCTAAATTTGTGGTCATAATGGTCTTAATTTTATTTTTTGATGTATTTTTATATTTTAACTCGGTCTGATTCATGATGAGAAAGGAGATTAAATTAAACAGCGGAGAATGTGAGCATAAAATACAAAAATCCAATTTAAAGTGGCATAGTATTTTAAGGTAATCCTGCATTTGGAGCTAGAAGAAGGCTTGCACTTGTAACGGTGCCCGGATAACAAACTGCATCTTTAGCTAAAGAACATCTCATGTGTTTTGAGTCGAAAAGTAATCCTGTAGGACATCTGATTGGCTCTCCATAAGGTTCTCCATTATAGCAAATCATGAAATCTTCACAGAATCTCGTTGATGGTGCATTACCAGTTCCACCTTCTAATTTTCCACAGGTATTTACGTTATCACAAAGTGCTGCTTCTTCAACAACGCAACCTCCCTTTGATCGACTATAAGCTGTTCCTGGAGCACATTCTCTCTCTATTGGTATTCCATTAATACATTGTGTATATTTTTGGCAGAAATAAGGGTGTGCGATCTATAATATTGTATGAAATTTATCATTATTTATTTGGTATAAATCATTGTTTTTTGAATAATCTTACAGTCATAACTCCATGTTCTGGACATGGTTGGCATTTTACGTTAAATGGCCAGTCACAAATTGGACCAAATCGACCATTAGGGTTAAAAAGGAATGGTAATGGACATCTAGCTTCAAATGGTGAAAAATTAATGCATGAAAAATAAGCATCACAGCTAGAATAGTCATTTACAAATCCTAGAATTAGAAAAATAAAAATAATCAAATGTTGAATCAAAACCAATTTGAGTGCAGGTGAGTGTGAGATTAGAATTTTTATGTCTAATTTGTAGAAACAAATCTGAACAGAAATGTTCAAATGCACTTAAGAATCTTTCATTTTACAATATAGAATTTTTGAAAGCTTTTGAAATTTGAAACTTTCAAAAGTTATATTAAATTTTCAATAAATAATGCCATTTTTTAGACATTTTCTTAAAATATGTATTATTAGAGGGAGGATTTTAATTGATATAATATCAAGAAAAATCAAGGAGCGGTCGTATTTCTTTAAAACTTTGATGTTTGAATATTAAAAACTTTAACAAAAGCTGAGAAAATTTCTCATTTCTGCAATCATTGAAAAGTTTTAAAAAGCATTTTTGAAATTAGTAATCATGATACCAATCCATTTATATTTAAAACAGTCGAACCAGGAAAGTAAGGAAGTGTTTCGAACATTGTATCTGTGACAATCGATAAACTAACATAAATAAACTGTTAAATGACGAAAATTTTATGAAAATTAATGAAATTTTTTTAAAAAATAAAAGAAAAATTTTAAAATAATTTTTAAAAATTGACATTTAAAATGTAAAAATTACCTAAAAATTTCAATTTTCAATCCCGATCCCGACTTTTGAAATTTTCGGGATCCCTGAATTTTTTGGGATCCGGATATCCCGATTCCGATCCCGATAGCGAGAAAACATAATTTTCAAGTATTCCTTTCTTGTAACACTTCTTTTAACTTTCACTTGATTGTATGATTACGCAACAAAATATACTCTTCCCAACAAAATATTTTTAAACATTTCATCACTCACGTTATGTAAACAATTGATTTAATTATTTTTTGCATAACCGTTAGACAATATTACCTGTTCCTCCTGGCAAGTTAGCACAAGGATTTTGTGGTTGTTGTGCTAGGACTATATGTGTTGCACATATCAAACCCAATAATGTCACCAATGCTGTAACGAGATATGTTTCATTTAGATCACATTTCCATTTTTATCATATATTATAATATTTAGAAGAACTTTTGGTTCTGTTCTTTTTTTGATATAACCAAAAAGTTTAAGTTAATATTTTTTACTATTTTTGTTTTCGTTAGACACAAAATATATAGAGTAAAGAGTGAAATAAGGAAAAAAGAAAAATAGACTTTTTTACAATTTGTGACAAAGACAATCTCACATTTCATGTTTCCTCGCTTATTGTCTGAACACGTTTTCACTTTAATATTTTATTCCTTATGAAATATTATCAAAACACAACACTAAATTTATTTGAACTCTTTTTGCAGATGAAATTAAATTGAAAAGTCAAGCCAAGTTACTTCACGAAGATTCAGCAAATGACTGAATGAATAAAAAGTATGAAAACTTAATTTATAGAAAATCAAATTATGTCCAAAAGTTGTCATATCAGACACAAAATGTCAATTTATATTATGACAAAAGATAATGTAAAATGATCACTTACTTATTTATTGCTGATAATATAGAAAAAAAGTACGTATAAAATTCTTCGGAATTTATTTATTTGTGTGAACTTCCTACTTTAAAGTGTTTTAACAAAATGTACACAATTTTCTTTTCAATAATCAATTACATACTCATCAACGCATGTTGGGAAAGTTGATGGGAAGGAAGATTTAAAAATTAAAATCAGTACCCGATCGGCACATATTGAAATGTTGCCACTACGGCGCCAAATGGCGAAAACAACCAAATTTATCAAGTGGCGAAAACAAGCAACCTCGTCGTCCTGGTAGCCACATTTCAATATGTGCCGATCGGGGTAATGATAACATTCAAAACTTATTGATTTTATTTCTAGTTTCATAGTTACAGCTCATAAATCTTTAATTTACTTTTAAGCAAAATCTTTATCTTAATTTGAAAATTTTCTTGAAAATGTTTTCTTATTGATCTGACAAAACATTAAGATTCTCCCTCTTGACATCGATGAAAATATTTCCTTTCAATCAAATCATCATTCTATGTTATTGTATTTGGAAAAATGTATTTATGTGTAGAAAACATTGATTGATGGCTTTATGTGTGATTGCTTTAAATGAATGAACGTGAATCTGTGTCGAGAATGAAAGAGTCAACAAAAAAAGATGAACAGAGAAATCAAGAATTTTTCAAAATTTTATGATCTAAAGATTGAAGTATTATTAAAAGTTTATTTATGTCTCCTTTAAAGTAGAATCGATGCATTTTTCATATTCTCGAGTAATTTCGGGATTGTCCTAATTTTTGTTCACAATGTCGCTGTCCTGAATGTTTTAGATTTCCAATATTTAAAGACATTTTCGTGTTTAAAACAGAAAATTAAAATTATTTTTTGATACTTTCTAATTTTCTAGGGTTTTATTTAAATTCCGTTGATTATTCGATAAAAAATGAGGTCGAAAAAATAGATAACAAACGACATCAAATTCCTTTATTCATGGAAGTCTTATTTTAAAAAATCAAAGTATTATTGTTGTTTGAACTATATTTTAAGTTTAAAATTGAGATGATGATAAAAACACATTGTGTAATCTTACAAAAACTGCATTAAATTTTATGTAACGTTTTATTACAACAAGAGATAAGTATTATGAAATATTTATTAACTTTAAAGTTTGGAAAACAAATTTCTTAGTTTTACAATTCCACCATTAATATGGACAGGTCTTGGAATGACTTCACGTTTTGCTGCAGGTGAATCCTCACAAGGTGGATTTAAGTTGTAGGGATAATCACAGGAGGTCACATTAGAGTTCCAATGAAAACCAGAAGGACAAGTGTCAGATACCGGAATACCATTTTCACAGAAAAAATATTTATCACACGCTGATTCATCGTTTATAAATACATCTGAATCACAATTTGGACTTGGATTTCCACCTCCGCCATTACTACTTCCACCTTTTGAATATATAATTATTAATAATTTTTTATTTTTTAAATTTTCATTGATCTTTTTCTTACATGGTGCAATCGATGCAATTGTACAAACTCCAAAATTTCGGTTGAATACAGAGGGTGGTTTGCAACTGAAAATTGAGTCTCCTAGTACAGTTTCAGTACAGACTTGAAATTGTCTACATTCAGTATCATCAGCAACAGCAATCTAACAAATTATTTTTTTTTTCATCTCAATAATCAAAAAGTATATTCATTGTAATTACCCTTTTAACTGCTTGTGGAACTGTATTAGCAAAGCATAAAGCTTCACATGCAAAAGATCCATCACAAGCACCATTGTCGTTATTGAAATTAAAATTCGGGTCACATGATCCTTGATGAACAGATACTAAGTGGTTTGTTGCATTATAATTACACCATAAGTATTTTTCACAGCTGGATGGATCATCAGCAAATACATGTTCACCATTTCTTTTCGCTTGACTGCATAAATCTTGATTTTGTGCAAATGAACACACTACCAATGTCAGGAGGAAAAAATCTATTTTTTAAATATTTAAATATTTAAAATTTAGTTTAATAAATATTCAATAAAGTATAAAGTGAAAATTAAAATTAAAATCAGATTAATTGGTTTTATTATGAAAAAATTCTACCAAAGTTAGTCAAAGATTATGACTATTATAATAAAAAGATTTTAAAATTTCTCACTTTTCATTTTTTTTTCACTATTATATTTTAAAGAAAATACTGAAATGATTAGTCGATATTTCACTGGTATTTATAGTTACCAAATCTTATCATTTATCGGAAGCAACTATTTTAAACATAATGTAAAATCATAAAAATTCATAGTTATGTGCAAACACATTATTGAATGTAACTATAATTCAGTTTTGATAAGAAAAAAAATGAGATATCTAATTTGCTATCATACCAAAAAGTAAAAGAAAAACATAGAAAAAATATTTCTTTGTCTGATATCAATAAAGAACGATTAAAATTGAATCAAATATTAGTCAATCTGTCAACTAACTTCCGATTTGAAAAACGAATAAATAATAAATAAAATGAAAATTTCAAACAGTATTTTTATTGGTTAATTATTTGATTCTTAATGTTAGATTAAAAGTAAACATAGTTTAAAAAATATACGCATAAAAGACTCATTTTCAAGCACAGTTTAACCTATTCGTCAAGTTTTGAACCAGTGGCAACCTTTTCATGATACGACATAATTCACTTCTAGAAAAAAAAATTTGCGGCACACTATATCTAAAAAATAATGGCGCAATAAAATCAGTACCTTTGAATTCAAGGATAATTTTCATTTAATCTCATAAACTTTTAATTTTAGATCGAGAGCGAATGTTTATAGATCAAAAGTTACGCCTTGATAATTGTTAAATTTTTAAAGATTTTGCTATATGATAGCACATGGGTTGCCCAATACTAATAATTTTGTTAATTCGTCGTATTGCATATTATACAATTTTCATCGAATTTTAAATTGGATCTTTCAACCTTTATCTTCAATCTTTCTTTCGTTCTTAAAGTTAAAAAAAAATCATTTTATATGAAATGTATAAAATTTTTAACTTTAAAATAAAAAAAAAAATTGTTTTCCAATTATCTACTCAGTAGGAAAAATATGACTTCTTGACATTTTTATATAAATTTGTTTTTATTTATTTTATATTTTTTTGAAAAAGCTGATGTTTACATACAACAATAACAAAAATTATTTCGCTGAAATTCGGCTAAAGAAGTAATAGCAAACCTATTTAAAGTCAACGATAAGATGTAAAGCTAATATTTTTCCTAAGAAAATAAAATGTATTAATTAAATCTCCTTAAACTTGTCCCACATAATACATAATGAGAAGCTGATGAAAAAGAAATTTTGCATAATGGTAAAGACACAAGAAGATTTTCCATCAAGGTCGAAGTATTGTGTCTAGAACTACGTACAGATCGCAATTTGTATAAGTGAAAATTATGAGGGAAAAAACAAATTCATTCAAATAAAACTTTTTTACTAGTGATGTTGAAAACTTTTAATGCTAAAGTTTTCTTTTCACAGTACATTTTGTCTAACTTTTATTTCATTAAACGGCATTAAACATTAAATTTGCAAATAGGATAAAGTTTCTAAATGTGCTTGAGGCATTCTACATATTATGTGAGATTGAAATAAATTTATGTGAAAACTAATAATAATTTATATTTTTTTATTGCGAATTTGACTTTTTAATTTATAATGCAAAAAATTATTATTCAGATAATGGAAATGATTTGATGAAACAAAAATTATAAAATCATAATTCAACTCAAACTGTTCATTTGTTAAACATGAATGTACATTAATTGCGCTTTTAAATTTTAAATAAATTAAAACATGAAGAAATACCTAAATAGCTAAAAAAAATACCTGAAACTTTCTATATTGTCTTTTTTGCCTTACTTTTTTGAATAATTAGATTATAAACAGTTCAATCATTCTAAAATATTCTTTTAATTATATTTGCAATACTGACCGTTTATCATGGATTGTTTTAGTAAAGCTTTAGTTATATAATAATCAATCATTTTTCTGGTTAGAATAATTATATATTACCTAAGGCCTTGCCTATTGCAATGAACAAAATAGGAATTAAACCCAGTGAAATACGAAAACAAATAGACAGAGCTTGTGAAAGCATTTTTTTTTTTATTTTGCAGTCGTTTTTTTGTTTGAATAATGAAATTTTCAATAAATAATTGTAGGTAGAAAAATAATAGAAGTTTCTATTTAAAGTCTATGCCAGATGAGTTGGAAAATTTTTCGTCAAGAAGTTTTCCCCTTATTTTAGGAGTGTTTGAGCCTTAATAAAACACAAAACAGTCATTTTTAACAAATGAAAAATTGTATTAAATAAGCGATTTCTCTAAGTACAAAAGCGGTAGTATAAAATGATTTGATATACAAAAGTTGATTTAATCAACTTCTTCTTCTTTTAACAAATTTTCTTTGCCTATATTTTTTTAAATTATGATTTTAAAATTACTAAAAATATCTTAATATAACTCTAATGGTATGTGGGAAGTATAATTAAAATATTATGCCAAATAATCTGGCTTTTAAAATTTTTTTAGTTCTGAATTCCCTAAATGCAATTTGAAATAAATATTCAAAATTTGCGCAAAAATTTTGAAATTTGCAGAACCGTTAGAAAATTTGAATCCTAGAAAACCGTTATAGGAAAAATTTATTTTTATTGCATATTTTTTCCACAGTGACTATGGCCTACTGGATCTTGTGTTTTAGGTCTGGAAGTGACCTGAATATTACTGGATCTTGTTTTTAGGTCTGGAAGTGACTTTTTAATCAATTACTGATCGCTGGGACAAAAATGCGCTGAAGTCACTCGATAAGAACGAGTATTTTTGTAATTTTTTTGGTTTTTTATCGAAAATTTGAAAATTGTCATCTAGATCTTCATTTATCAAAAATGAGATAAAAATAAGGCCGAAAAAATGTTTTTGTTGATAGAAAATCATTCTAAGAGAAATTTTCTTATAAACTTTCACGAGTGACACAAACGGAGGCGGTTTCTATTTGGTATTAGTAAAAGAGCTTAAGAATTGTAATCGACTGTCCAAGCGCATGAATACAGTAAGTAATAAATAATATAATGGAGATATTTAGTATGATTAAATACTCTAATAAAAAATTGAAAATAATTATCAGTAATCATACATTTAAGAGAAACGAAGTCAATAATCAATTCATTTAAAGTTAAGAATAATTCCTTTAGGATTTCAATTTGTAACGAAATCTTATAATTTTAATGAAAGTTTAAATATCACAATAGAAACTTGGAGAATATTACGTATGAATTTTCGAATCATAAAAAGGTTTAACGAATTTTTTGAATTCAAAAGAATCGTTCACTAAGTTTCACATTTTGTTCCCCTTAAATTTTATAATTTTATAAATCGTTACATCTTTCAAATTCGATTTTTATTAAATTACATTATTTAACTTGTTTAAAACAAGTTGTTTTCATTTCGATTTTTGATCTTTTTGCCTTAAAACAGAATGATTTTGCTAAAGAAAATCAGTATAATTAAAAAAGTACAAGATGAAAACAAATAAAAGAGCGAAAATTCTGAAGCATAAATTAGTTTAATAATGTTGAATGAATATACGAAAAATACATCATCATAGAATTGTCTATACACTGAGCATCTTTACTACATCTTTACTAAAGGAATAAGGGAGAAGAAGAGATAGCGAAAATCATTTAATTCGAGAGCAAGAACAGCAGCAGAAAAAGGCAATAAAGAGCGACGAAAACAACAAGCAGATTGCTTTATGTATACACATAATATTCATTTATATTCTCATTCGTGTGTTGATCGTAGTTCGCGTCACTTGTGTTTAGTGCCTCGTTCTGTGAATAATAATAAAGCAAAATCGATCATAAAAAAATATTATAATTCTTATTCTCTTAGATGTTCATTTATAATAATAATTTTATATACTCTGATGCAAAAAATTCAAAACAGTTTGTTTTGTATATCCAAAGGAATTTTTTTTTATTAAATTTATGATAATGCATCATTATTCGCTGCGAGTTTGAAAGTGTGCTCAAACGTAACTCGATTAAAAAGAGCGAAAGCAAAAGCAGCAACAAAGAAAAAGATTTTTTGTTAAATGCAAATTAGCCTCAAGCGGTCTGCAACAGATCACCAACTTATTTCATTTACAATGAAGAAAAATGAGTTGAATATAGAGAACAAATTGTGTTAAAGCCTTTTTTTGTGGACGAAACAAAAATATGCTAAAAACTTTTATTTATATGAAAAACTATAGACGAATCATGATGGCTTTTGCAATATTTCTTATGTACATATCAATGTATTTTATTCATAATGCCTATGGCTCGCTATGCATAATTAAAAACAGTGAAGATAATAAAAGCAATGTCGGAGACATTGAAACAGCATCAAGACTTTATAAAGTCAACAATACAAACCTGTTTGCCGTAAGTAATGCACAATTTGGTTTTGCTTTGCTCATTTTTTGAAGTGCTCTCTTAACTTTTATGTTATTGCACAACTATGCAATTTTTTGCTATGTTGACTTCTACATGACTGCTGTGTATGAAATTAGAAAAACCTTGTTTTCTAGCTTTACTATTTCATATGAATTGAGAAACACATTTTTTTGTACATTTTTTTTTTTGAAATATAACATTTTATTATATATTATATGTGAATTCATATCAAAGTGCTGGAATCAGTTTGATTCAGTTCTTTTTACCCAAAGAAAAAAGAAAAATTTTATTTTATTATTATTATGCTCCATGTCTTATAGCCAATTCCAGTTTTCAAGATCAAATAATCTTGATACATGACTTACTTACTATTTGACTCACCTATAACTATAAGTAATCGCTTGTAACGAAATGTAGAAAGGTGTGTTAGAAATTTTTATAAAATTATCAATCTCGTTATACGTGCGGAAAGGCAAAAGTCAAAATATTGTACAACCTAGCGAAACCTTCTTGATTTTTAGCAGAGTTGTAGCATACAATGTTTTGACTAGGTTAATCTGTGATGTTTACATACTTTTTATTGAAATGGCAAATTAACTCTGCCTCTAAGCTTTATAGGAAAACATTAGAGTTAGAAAATATTTGATTGCAATCATGATAAATTGGAATTTTCAATCAAACCTCGCCTTGCCTTATTTTTATATATCGCAATCATTGATCAAATTTTTGGCAAAATCTGTAACGGTTAGAGTTTAGAAAAAATATGATTCATTGCTAATACAGATTTAATATAAATCAAATATATTTTTTAAGAAGATGAATATTTACTGGAACATCAGACTTAAAGAGATTAAAATAATCTTTTAACATGGAATATTAACTGTAAGAAGATTTCCATTTTTGTTCCCTAAATAATATTTTGGATAATAATTTAAAGATTTTGTAGAAACAAATTTTTCTTTGTGAATTTTTATGAGTGCATAAAATTATCATTAATTTTCAAGAATTTTGTCATATAAACAGCAGTAAATTTATATAAATACAAGAGCAGGTTTAGCTAAAATTCGCAGACAATGGGAGTTTGAATTTGTGATGAGCAATTTTTTATCATCTTTGTGATTATAGCCATAACCATTAATGCATTATTAAAACTTGTATTCTTAACATTTTCAAAAATTCTCAGCTAGGAATAATCATGAAATTAGAATGTTAAATTTTTTTTATATTCAACGATAGCAACATTTCATTTTAATTACTTCAACTTAATTATTGACTTATTAAAGAACCTAACTTAATAGATGCTAATCAAAGGTAGTTTTTAAAAAATAGTTAAAATAGTTTTAAAAAAATAGAAAAGAAATTTGTACTGATTTAAAGTATTGGTTGGCACAATACATGTTATGAAATTGAAAAACATCAAATTAATTTTCAAAAAAAGATTAAGGTAAAAAATTTTTTTGGCAGCAAAGTTAAATATGTAAAGGAAATGCCTGATATAAGAAAATGTAGCGCACATTTTGCCATGTAATGGTCATCAAATTATGTATTATTTTCTTTGAATTTCAAGAATAAAAAAATAAGTATTCATATTTGTTTCCTAAAGTCATGTTTATAAATTACCAACAAGTTTATTAACAATTTTCATTGTCTTCATATCTTGATTGTTCATCACCACCTAGGATTACTATTTTCAACTTTGCACATTCATTTTAAACAAAAAAATGAATACATAAAAATGTTAATAAAATTCCGATTAATAAATCGTGAAACTAATTTTTCATTTCTTCCTTTCCTTCATCTATTATTATTGGTTAATAAAGGCATTTTTTGCCGTAACAATTTGATCGATATGATCGACATGAACTTTACAAATGATGAAGAAGAATAAGAGTTAAATATTAAACTAAATCAAATGAAGAACATCTCTAATTTCTTACTTATTTTATATTGTAAATTGATCGTCTCATCGAATGAAAACAAATGAAATCATTTAAATATTTGTCTTGTCTGCTTGTTTAATATAAGCAAGACTAAACGAGGAAAGCATAAAAAGAAGAGTATATAGAAATTAAAATCGAGTATAAAACTGACAATGATGACAAGAAAATCGTGAAATTGTGTTTCAAGTGTTTCAAGTCTCAAACCATTATTGGCAATTTCCGGCCAATGGCTTTAACTCAATTTGTTAATATGTACACATATTCAATGAAACGAATTAAGTTGAGAGCAGAAATGAGCGAGATACAGAGAATAAAAATCAATAAGAAGAAATCCGAAAGTCAAATGCAACGATATATTTATGTAAAATGATATCATAAACGTTTTAAATAATTTTTCATCATCGTGTCAACTTAAATGAACGTATTTTATTTTTTATATTCTTTTTCTTATACATTTATATTTTTTTGAAAAAGGATCTTCTTATAAACACGACACAAACGCAAAATCTAAGATTGGAGCAGTCTGAAGAGTCATCAAAAGATTATACAAATACTCATGGCACGGAATGGACTAGTAATATTGATTTAGATGACATTTTTATCAGCGTAAAAACGACAAAAAAATATCATAATACCCGACTGAAGCTTATTGTAGAAACGTGGTTTCAACTGGCGAGAGATCAAGTAAGCAATTAACACATTGTGGCATATATTTCTATAAATAACATACCATATTCATCCACATTTCTCTTTTTGCAAAGATTTGGTTTTTTACTGATGACGATGATCATGTTTATCAAAATTTAACCAGTAAGTAATTTGATATTTGTTTATAACTTTCTACCCGCAACCAATTGCTTCTTTCTCATCATCTCAAATCTCCACAATTGCATGAAAAATACAAAATAAAATATTATCAAAGCAGAGTTGGTTTGTTAACTAAAATTCATAGTAAAAGCTTCAAAAACAATTTTATTTTGCAAAATATTAAATATTAAATATATATTTTGCAAGTACTTGCTTTGTATATTTTTTTAAACACACAAATTGGTTATTTATCAAATAAGTGAAAAGTAAATAGTTACCAAAATACCACAAAATATTACTGAAAAGTGCATTACTGAATGTTTCCTTTTTTATTCTCGTTGCTCTTCTTACTATTTTCTTATTTTAAAACTGCATATTCTTCATTCATTCAAATTTTTCAAATCAATAAGACAAACCGCAAAGACAATCTATCGTAAAATGATTATGTTCTTCTTTCTTTCCAACATTTCCACTGACTTGTTCAAGAGGTCCAAATTAAAATGGATTTTATTTCGGTTTATTTTGCTTTCATCGGCTTGATATTCCTTTAAATTTTTATAAACATTTTTACTTTGTTATAAGCAAAAAAACATACGGAATTGATAAAAAAAATTGACATCTACAAACATTCTCATTAGTGCATAACTCAGGTGGAAGAAGGAATTTTTGTCTCATTAGACAGATACCATCCACAATAGCTCATTAAAATCGCTATCGATTCGGGATTCTTACAAATATTCATGCAGGCTTTGTTGCTGAATGAAAAAAGGAAGAGATCTCGAAAGAGAATAACATAAAATGTTATAAAAACGAAACATAATAATATTTAGATCTTCTTTGTCTTTTTTTCTTCACAAAAATCTGAAACAGTTTTCTTTTTCATTCCTTGCTCACTTTGGACAAGAAACAAAAATCCACAAATATTTTTGTTAAACTCCACACTGCAATATATCTCTGTTTTCTTCTTATTTTGTAGTGTTTTTTTTCGGTTGCAGTGCTACGTGTTGAATTTAGAGTGAATTTATTTCTATCACAAACAACAGATCACAGAAGAAAATCCGGCAAATTATTTACGATGTCTAAAAAAAGATGCAAAATAAAAAACAATTGGTTTATTTTTTGATCATTAAAATATTTTGTTCCATGTCTTGCTTTGAAAACATATATCTTTCAAAGATTTTTTTTTTTCATCATTCTGCCTTTTTTCATGAAATGAGTCGTGAAGTCTAAATTTGATTCAATCGATTCTTAAAGAATTTTCTAATGATGAAGGGTAGCGAATAGGATATAAAATTGGATTAGACTCGCCCTATATGAATGCTATCAACAATTGATTATAATGCGAAATATATCTTGTTCTTTTAAACAGATAACCACATGGTGCAAACAAAATGTGGCCAGGGTCACTACAGGAAAAGCCTTTGTTGTAAAATGAATAAAGAATTTGATTTCTTTCTTAGCACGTCAAAAAAGTGAGTAAATTATTATTTTAAATTTTCAGATTTAGATTCTATGTAAAAATAATGAACATTTGTAATGGATTATTAGACAATGTTGATTTAATTCAATAATATTGAAAATACTAATCAAATGACGACACTTTTTATAAATAATTAGAGAAAAACATAACACTAAGAAAAAAGAACAAACAGTCGGGTGGCTAGCAAAGTGAGCATAAGCCATTATTATTAACATGTAATTACCAAAGATTTAAGATCATTCATCAAGGCAGAAATAATTGAATAAGAATTGTGTGGTAACACCATAGGTAGTCTATAAATTAAGACATCCAGTCTAACTAGCTATCCTACATCTCTCATCAACAACAGCTTAGATTATTATAATGTGAGAAAATGTACAATAGGAATGAAGAATTTAAGTACCATGGTCGTATGAAAAGATGCACGATGTTTAACTAGACATTTTCATTCTTCAAGATATATTTTTGGAACTAATTATTTTCGATTACGAGTCGAAAAATTGACTATTACCACTATTAACTGCCAATTTAAAGAATTATATGGAATAAAAAAAAACGAATAGAATAAGAAAAGGTGTGAAGAAGAATTTTTTTTATTTCACGTTACATTCAGATTAGGGCATAAAAGAATCAGTATAATGGGAACATGAACAAGAGAGAAGAAATATTCTCGTACTTGTACTTGTACATTTTCCTACCAAATATAAAATAAAATAAAAGTCATCGTTGTGAATGAGTTCAAGCAATGTGCGGCAATTCGTTGCTGCTGTTGATTCTGCCGAATATAACAATAAAGCATCCAACATAATTAGCTTAAATAATACTTTCATTTTTTTTAAGACTTCTTTCATTCTATTCATTACTGATAGAATGGTATTTTCTTGAATCAACGATTTTTTACTTTTCGTACATATTGAGTATCGATATAAACTCACAAGCGCTCAGATGTTCTAATCAATGTGTTACTAACACTTAAATTTCTCGCTTCTTTTTAGACAGTATGAATAAAAAAGTTTTGACTCTTTTGTTGGTTGATGAGATTGATGAAATAATTATTGACGGACAGAAATTTTAAAAAGATTTTACTTACGCCTAATTTAGTTTTGCTTAAGTGAGAGTTAAACATTTATTTATATAATAAGATATAAAACTAGACTTTAATTCGGTGTTTAGCGGGATTATAATTATATTCTGTAAGGAGCACATTAGGCTATATCTTCTAAATAGTTTAGCTAATATAAAATCCAATTGAGATGATTAGCAACAGAATAAACATTTTTTTTAAATGACTGTCAAAATTAGCAATAGTTAATGACACGTTAATGGTTTTTAATTTCACGTTCTTGTCTTTAACTTTCATTGTTCTTTGGATTTTATTTATTTTTTTTTCATTCTAATCTTCAGATTTTGGTGTCACTTTGATGATGACAACTATGTAAATATACCGACATTAGTCAAAGTATTAAATGATTATCACGCCTATCACGAATGGTACCTAGGCAAACCTAGCATTTCTTCACCTATAGAAATGTATATGAATGCGGTAAGTTTCTAATCTTGAAGTATTCATGCATGATCGTCTATTCGTAACAATAATTAATCTAATTCCAATAGTAAATCGTTGAAAGTGACCGTAACGGAAAGGTAGAGAGAGAATAAAATAAAAGATTAATGATATTGGCAAAAAATTGTTGTTGTTACTGTTTCACGTTTATAGCAAATGATTGACTTTGTCCAACAAAAAAATGTAGTTAAAATAAAATAAAAACTATTTGTCTTTTTTATACTTCATTTTTCAAATTAGGCGATAATGAGCTTAGAGCGAAATAAAAGTCATCTCAAAGATGAATTGAAGAAACGCGAAAATGAGAAAATTAAATTTTGGTTTGCAACTGGTGGTGCCGGATTCTGCATAAGTCGTGCATTAGCAATAAAAATGATGCCCTTAGCTAACAATGGAAAATTTGTTGCAATTGGTGATAAGATTCGTTTTCCTGATGATGTAACCTTAGGATTTATTGTTGAATATTTGTTAAAAGTTCCTTTAACTGTGGTTGATCCATTTCATTCGCATTTAGAACGGATGGACCACATTGAAATTGAAGATTTTCGTGATCAGGTAATGATCATTAAAAGTGTTTATACTTATTACTTATTGAGTAAATTTGTAGCTAATTATCTTATTTTCTCTTCTTTATTCTTCTTTTCTTGACAGATCTCATTCAGCTATGCGCACATAAAAGATGACTGGAATATCGTAAAAGTCGATAGATTTGATACAACGAAAGATCCATACCGATTTTATTCACTCCATTGTTACCTATTCCCACACTTTGATATTTGCAAAAATGGTCAATAGTCTATCAATCTCTTGTTGTTTTTTATGAAGTTTTTTGTGTATGTTTTGCCATTAAAGATGAATTTATATTTTCAATATTATTATTATTATTAATAATGATGTATTATCTGTGATCAAAAAAACAGTACTATGAATAACATATTACTGAAATTTCCTCACTAATAAGTAAGTAACATAAATTAGTATTAAGTTTTTGCAAATAAATTATATAAGAAATTAAAATTAGGAACCTGATTCTAGAATTTAATACCATGTAATACTCATTTATTTTTTTAATTTTTAAGAAATAAACTATTTGTAACAGTACAGCATTTGAACATTTTAAAAGTATATATTATGATTTAAATTTCTTTAAAAACCATTTTTTAAAGATTCTTTGAAATATATTGATTTTACTCATAAAATGTTCATTAGTGAATCAAATTTGATCAAAATTTTCAAAAATAAAAAATGGACTTCCTTAGTGAAATTAAGATTTACAATTTATAAATCCATACATGCATATTGCTGATTAGTTAGACTAAAAAAAATAAATAAAAGCTGTAGATACTGAAATAAAAAAAAAACATAACTCACGCTTTATTTTATCGCAAAGTTGTGTCAACTTATATCTGTGATTGTAAATTACGATACAGACTAATAAGCAAAAATTAAAAATGAGGAATAGCCAATAAAAAATTGCTTTTGAAGTTAAAAAAAAAAAGATTTTATGATTTGGGTTTTCTTCATTTCCATCTTATTCCAGATCCAAATCATATTTATTTGTTTTATGTCGTGCGGTGAAACAATTTTTTTGTTAGGCCTGTTCTTACTTTTTTTAAACTTCGCATACATTCATATATGCTGATTAATTCAGTGTGGTTTAGTGTCAAAAAATCATTCAATTTAAAATGGTCGAGTTTGACTTAATCTTTGACAAAAAATAATGTCTTTCCATTTCAAGTCTTTTCGACTCAACAGCAAGGTTGAGTTGAGTGCACACATATTTTAGCGCATTTATCGGATTTACTCAATTAATAAGTATAAAATGAATGTTTTTATTTTTAATCGATTTCTTTAAAGCTTCATATTCCAGACGACGAATCAGTAAAATTTGTTGAGGGTTTTTAGTTTGCTAAAAATCTTAACGACGATCGTCGACATGAGTATATATGGTTGTAGGTACAACTTTTATAAGAAGACATTTAGTTCTTTGTCGTCGCTCTTTATTCCATATTCATTGAGTTTTTTTTTCTTTTCGCTACTCTTGAATTAAGTGGTTTTTGCTATCTTCTCTTATTTTTACAATATGCAGCAGAATGCTCCGCTGTATGATTCTTTAAAATTGATGAGTTCGCAGTTTTTTCTTCTCCTTCCTTTTCTGCTTTTTTTCTTTTTAATCATTTGAAAACACTGTTTGTCGCAAAAAAAAAAAATCCTCCTTGTCATACATCCCACACAAAAACAATCGACTGAAATGGATGGCTATAAAATACTCATAAAAATATTTAATATGAGTTTTAACAGCAGATAAGAGTTCTTATAAGAAACAACTTGTTCTCCTCCTTCAATTGCCATTGATGATCTTTATAATATGTTGAAGATAAATTAGTTAACGTGAGATTACCGTTTCGGTAAGTACATAAACAACATGTCATTTTTACAACAGGGTCATTTCAGGTCAATTTAACAAATCAGATTAAAAAAGAATTTTTTGTTATACTTAATTTTAAATTATTATATACATGCGCAGCCATGTTGATGCGAGACTAGCTTAACTTGTTAATTTAGTGTATATAAATATTCGACAGAAGGAATTAAAACTAAGTTAATCTTGACAAATACCTTTGATTGTCAGACTTTAATAAGTAACACTCCTTCTTTGATTCTCCATTTATTTGAACTTGAGAGTTTCTGTTGTTTTCGAAAAACTAATAATAAAAATTCAAATATTGGTCGATTGGTATTGTTGGTGCTAATAAAAAACAAGTTTAAATTTTTTTTTTTTCAATTCTGTTCTTTATTATACCATAAGGTTTTATTGTATAGACGTCGAAATAGGGAGACAAAAATATTACTATTTTGCCTTTAAATAATATCTTATTATATTCAGTAATAATCTTTGCATCATGGTCATTATCATTGGATTGTTATAAAAAAATTATTCATTCAATAATGGTCCTTTTGTTATATTCATTCAACAACTTTCTTTTAAAAATTCGTTATTATTACAATAAAACATTTTGTATAAAACAATTTAAATAATGTTAAAAAAAATATACGTATTGTTCTTTCAAAAAACATTGCACATATTATCAATACTTTTTAATTCAGTTATTTTGAACGCGCAAGATTCAAAAATTCTTCTCGTGTTTTTGGATCATCTCTAAATACTCCAAGCATTGTACTTGTCACTGTTTTACTTTGCGTTTTACTGACTCCTCTCATCACCATGCACTGCGAAAAATAACCAAAAAACATGCTTTAGATAATGATAAATAAAACATAAATATATATAAGATATTTTGCAATCTCAGATATTAGATTTGGATTCTCGGACATTTTCTTCTAAATTATGGACGTCGTGAGTTAAAAATATCGATAAAGTTAAAAATAATTAGTTTTAAATTTTTGAATTTAATAGCGCTATTAGAGTCACTATTAAATATTTGGTTACTAAAATAAAAAAAAAAAATGAATTTTACTGCCATAAAATATTTATGGAAGAGTGGTCAGTAACTGTTATACCCAAAAATTAAGAAGAAAAAATATTTAATGTTGTCAAATATTTATGACGCTTATCGATCTTTCCTTTTTAAAGTTATTCAATCTTGTCTCGTGCTTGATTTTGCTTTATTTATTCAGTTTATTCTTTCACTTCTTTTTCGAGTTAGTTTTTTGCTTGTAAAACAAGTTTTTTTTTCGATTAAAGAGCAATATTTTCATCTTTCTAAGATTTTGAAGGTGCCGAAAGAACAAAATGATGTCATAAATGTAGAATCCGAAAAAATCTAAATTATAATAAACTAGCTGTTAAATTGAACGCCTAAAGATCTACACAGAACATAAATATATATTTTTGTTTGATGAACACTAATTTTATTCATCGTTTTTGCTGTTTAATGAAAATTATTCAGATCTGAAAACAAAACTTTTATCTCTAGACGGATCTTTTTATAATTTTTGCAAATACCATTTACTCATCTCCTCTTTTATTATATTAAGTTGGTATTTGCCCCGCATCATACCCATATTTAGTTGCTACCGATAATTTCACTTGTCAACACAAAAGAATCATGTAATTGCGCTCATTAAAATAAATAAAAGACGAACATGCTCAAAATTGGTTTTTTCAACAGAATCACACAATAAGCACATTCAGAAGTAGAAAAGAAAAATAAACCAAAAGATTTTTTTTAAATCAAATAAATAAATGAAGAATGGTTAAAAACAAAAATTAAAGAAGTGTAGAGTAAAAATAAGAAAATGAACATCATTGCTGCTCTCATCACTCATTCAGAAAATAAGAAAAAAAAAAAAAAACTGGGGGTACAACGAAATCAAAACAGAGAGTAAAAGAGAATGAATTGAGATGCCAATCTTACCATGTGAACACCTGAAAAGAAAAGAAGATGTTTATTAGTTGATGTCTTTCCTTATCTAAATGTTTTTCAATGGTTTGAAATGATTTTTATGGTTGTTATTTTGATTGTATCTCATCTTGAAACCAAAAAAAAAGTTATATATATATATTATAGAGTGCAAGAAAAATTCAAGAAGCTCTGTTTAAGAGACTAAATTACAAAATATTGTGAGGAGATAAAGCATGGAGACGACATGAATTAGCTTTTAAATATATTATTCTCTCACCTTCAATAATAACCGCAACACCTGATGGTTGAACGGCTTGAGTTACTGCCACAGCTATTTGTTTTGTTAATCTTTCTTGTACTTGCAATCGACGTGAAAATATTTCAACAATTCTATCATTAAATTTTATGGAAATGAAAACAATTAATCAATCATTCATTAATATATAATTTGAAATATTTAGATTATTAAATACCTTGCCAGCTTACTCAATCCCAAAATTTTCTTGCATGGTATGTATCCTATTGAAACTTTACCATAGAATGGTACTAGATGATGCTCACACATTGAAAACATCTCTATATCCTTCACCATTACCACTAAAATAAAAATTAATAATATTTACAATTTGATTCTATTCTTTTGAAGTTTTAATTAATTTTGTTAACTATAAAAGAGAATTTTTTTATCGTTATGGAAAATTCCTTTTCTATGAATTTATGTCATTTAAAGATGAACATCAACAAATCTATCAGTACTTGAATTAATATATGCGGGTAATGTTTGACAAACAGAATTTAATGGTTGAATAGGTATTTAAAAAAAGGGTCAAAAATTCTCATATACATCACTAAGAAATTACCCAAGGAATTAGAAAGAAAAAGTGGAACATTTAACACATGACTATTAAATTTTATAGCATTTTATAAATGTTAACAACTGAGTCATCAAATTGTATGCCAATGTTAAATAATGAATGGAAAAAATGTAATTAAAATTTTCTGCAAATTTCTTCCCAAAAAAACTTGTTGAGTGATTGTTTGAGTGTTTTGAAATGTCACACCTGTTTATTAGGTCTTTTAAAATTTGTACATACTTTCATCATGATCCTCATCAAATATGGCTCCATTTAAAGCTTCCTCCAAACTTTGATCATATCCTTTTGTAAAATATAACATTGCCTTTGCAGCACGTTCCGGTGTTTTCAAAAGTCCCTAAAACAATTAAATTTTCAATTAATTAAAAAGATTTTCACTAAATTATTTTTCGTGCTCTTGTTTATTTAGGCCAAATGAACATTCATGTTATTTTTGATAAATAATATGAATTTTCAGCATTCAGGTATTGATTGCAATACTTTTTGCTTATAGGCATTTGTTCCATTTTTAATACTGATGAGAATATTTACCTGTCTGTTAGGATTTTCGCCTAGACTGGATAGCAACATTCGATAAGAATTTGCCATATCTGATATTAAATCTTCTCGTGTTGATGGACGGTGGTCAAGTTCCAAATCATGATGAAATGCACACTTTTCGTGCCCTATTGAATTTAACGAAAAACAACAAAAATTTACCACCAAAAAAGTTGAATTTAAATATTATCTATAAATCTAGAAATCAACGTAATAATGTGATAATAAAGCGTAGCTGTAATTTGATATGTTCTAAATGATTAACAAAGTGTGATGTCTATCGATGAAGTAATTTACGATGAAGAAAAATTCCCATCGTTACTGAAATTAGTCATCGTTCCACGTAAAACAACGTTGAGAATAAAATTAAAGTTTTTTTTTATTTCTCTTACAGAAGTCAATTTTGTTGAAATCGGATGTATTTTATCGCTGTTCTTGTTATTTCTATAGTGGTTGTGATTTCAGGAATAATACCAACAATAGTTCAATAATTGACATTGAACATAAAAGTAATTCTGTGATTAGACAATTTTTTGTGGGTTATTATTTTGTTTAAGTGTCACATTTGGACACTAATAACTGCAATGACTTGTTTTAATTATCATAAATCTATATACAATTTGTTTTTATAAATTTTAATATAATTTATGTGCTAAATTCCTGTTTTGTCGCAATAACTGAGTTGTTGCTGTATTAATTATTAGAGTGAACATATTTAAAGCTGGTTTTTATATCTGTTCCTCGTTTTTAAAATGTCGTTGTTGGTCAGTATGGGAGAGTATGACTATTTGAAAGGGCAATGTTGCCTTATGTATGTATATAATGCACACATTTAGCAATATCATTTGCAGTTTTACACTCCCGCTGTCATTTCCAATATGCTCATTAATGGGTCATTTGTCTCTCTTTACGAGTTTTAATTTGTTTTCATAATTAATTCCAATTGATATTACTGTACAGATTGTCTTTTGAGGAAATTTTTTGTGTGATAACATTTTGATCCCATACGAGAATGAATGCAAAGCTAGCGAATTAAGACAAGGGATTTATGTAGTTCTGTTGAAATTAATTTATTTTAAAGTATTTTAAATTTAAATTTTTGCTAACTTAAGATATAAAAAAATAGCTTACTGTTTGTTTTGCAAAAAGAAAGAGACAAAATACGACATTTCATGGTTAAAAATGATTTTAAATCATAGTCAAGGCTAAAATTCCTTTTTATAGAAATAACAAGTTCTTTTAAAATTTGTTGTTGTGATGCTGAAGTATGGAATCGTACTCTTGTTGGCAGGGCTGGAGATTACTAATGTCAGGATTTATTTTTAATGAAAATACCAAACTACCTTTCAAAAGTTAGTTTGAGCAATAAATTTTTCAAGAAAAAAAATTAAAGACATTGTTATTAACCAACCCTGATTGTTGTTCGTCTTGTGTCATCTCTATACAAAACTAAAATTTAAAAGACACTCACAATTACCTGGTGTTGGGATTGAACGTGGTGTTTTTGGTGTGCCTGGCACATCAAATACATCATCGCTAAATGATTTTGAAATGTGTCCATTTCGTTTAACAGGCATGGGCATTGATGAAGCTGTATGTCTTCTAGATCCCTCGTTCTCATCATTGATTATATTGTTTGCAGACGTCACTGATTCTGATATGTGATGAGAATTTGGAAAATTCGTATCATCAATCGCATGATTTAATTCGTCAGCATCAAAATCCGAGACATCGTATTTACTCATGTTAAGGATTTATTGAAGAAGATAAACAATTTTTAAAGCCAACAAAAAAAATACGGGAAAATGCTATAAACAACACTGTCACTTTGCACAAAAATTCTATTGGCGCAATCGCAGCACTAAACTGAGATAGAATTGTGGAGATTGCAAACTGTTGCAAAATGAAAAACTAAATTATTTATTTTTTTTTTATTTCTACTTTAATCGCTATACACGAAAGAGCACTTGTAAACTGTTTCAAGATAAACGAGTGTAATGATTTGACCGAACTATAAATTATAATAATTATTTAAATTTGAATAAATGCACAGGTTGAAAAATATTAGAGAAAAACTGTTATACAAGACTATGTTGACTTTAAAAAAATAAAGCCTTAAGAAACTTAAAAGAAAATTATTTTTTAACACGACTATTTACAATAGCAAGAGCTCAAAAGCAACTGATTTTTGTTCCGACAATCTCATGCTTATAAGAAAAGTCAACACATATTCTCTTCTTGCATTGAAAATACGACACACAGACCTTTTTCCATTCTATACTTTTAACTTTGAAATAAAACAAAACGACAAGCTACGAGAAAAAAAATGAGAGAGCTTTATTGAGTTTGAAATAACGCAAATATATTTTGAGCAGACGAAGTACAAAAATCTCAGCAATATCGCACACATATTAATAAGAAAATGGTTAAAGCTTTTAGTGTAGTGAACTCGACAACACGTACCAAGCTGAGACGAGAAGTATAATGTTGAGGAAAAGGAATCGACGAACAAGAGAAAATTTGAGAAAAACGAGTCAGTGTAAAAAAATTCATTCAGAAATTTTTATTTCAACAATTCCGCATACAAACGCACCACATTAGGAAATACTTAACCGCGGAAAATTCTCTCTCATTCCAAGTTATTTACTCATTCTCGGTGTGCATAGAAGCTTTTTCTCCCTTGGGTGATAAACTATTCCACAGTGGTTTTCTACAACTCGGATGAAAATCTCATAAATTTTCATTTTTGTTGAAAATAAATAAATAAAAATTGCTCCTTTTGGTAACGACAAGTTTTATTTGTGCAATATATTTGATACAAAAAATTTAATTCGGGAGGATTCGTTTTTTTTTTAGTTTAATCTTATACATGAAAATCATAATAACAATCATAATTTATAACCCCTAAATTAAACTAATGTTGTGCCGCACTGAATATGCAGTGATAACATAAAGTAATAAAAGCTTCTCATTTTCGACACATTGTGTACCTTGATTACTCATGTTATTAGTGTTTCAATTGAATTGCTGAGATTTCAATCACAGATTTCGTAGACGATTAATGAGTAAAGACACAGAGGAAAAAATAATATAAAGAAACATTAAAATAGTAAGTGTTGAAAATGATATGAGAAAAAATAAAAGGGAAAGAGCGCGACAGTATTGTGTTTTGAGTAGGAAACTTTTCAATGCGCAAGCTCCATAAAAAAAAGATATACTCTAAATCCTATCCACCAACACAAGTGTCTGCTGCACCCTACAGAAAATTCCTTTTCTCTTAACCATTTTTGCTTGTGCTCTTTTCAGAATAAAGTTTTCTCACATTATTCAATTTTTTGCAGTTTAGTAAAGATGGAAAAAATAAAATTTTGGTATAAATTAATTCAGTGTTGAGTTTATGATGTTATAAAAACTACCAACATAAAGGAGTATTTAATATATAGTGCATTTTTAAACATCATTTAAAGTTAATGTAATAAGATTCTCATATCAATGGTGCAAAAAAGATTATCAGTCATTGATTATCAATTAAGAAGCTTATGCTTTTTAAATACGTAAAGATAAAGTACAGTGGGAGAAAATATTTGTTTTTTATGGGATGAGATGAGCTAAATGAGAATTATCAAGATGAAAATTCAATTAGATGTTGGCGAAAGTTTTTCTTTTGTTTGCTTTTCTTTAATAATGTTCTATAGATAGAATAAAATGATCTTTTTCATCTCTTTTTGCTTAAACCTTAAAAAAAGTATAAAACTTAATATATAAATGAAAAGCGAAAATATTAAAATAAATTAAAATTCAGTGAAATGATTGCCCTTGAAATAAACAATTTTTTCTTATTGCTTAAATTGACCAACTAAAAAAAGAGAAAAAGAAAAATCGGAATTTCTCATGCTGTTTGAATGAAAAATCAGGCCAATTTTTTTATATTTTTTCTATTTGCTTTTATAAAATAAAATATTTTCCTGATTCATATTATTAAAATTTTCTCTCTCTCATGTGAATAAGAAATAACTGATTAGGGTTTTTAGCTTGTAAGCATTGTGGTGAATTCTTTTTCCATTTTAAAAAAATTCTGAAAAAACAAATGATTAAGAATATTTTTGTGCCTATTTTGAGATTTTAGGGATAGATAAAAGAATCGAAGCGAAAAATTATTCAAAAATATTGTCACATGAATAGTGTCAAAATAGAAAGAAAAAGTTTATTTTATTCTAAATTTTGTGTGCCATGCGATATTAACTCAATATGAATGAAAGAAACAAATGAAAGGCGAAGTAACAGGAAATAATTTTTGCGAAGTCATTAAAAATCTTTTAATGCTAAATATGGATATTCACAATATAAAAGATTGAAATCAAACATAAGAGGTGATTAAAGGCGTGGACTTGATATGTCTTTAGCATAGAGCCATGTACCCCGGCACAATGATTTTTTTTTTGAAATTCCTTTCAATAAGTGGATGGTTTTTAAAAAGTTCTCCGATTCAATAATAAACTCTTGGGGTTAAAGTAGATCATTACGCTCAATTGAACAATTTACTATATTGGTATGCTGTGTAAAAAAATATGGTGTGATGCAAATTTTTTTCAAAAACTGAGGTGTGCCGTGGCATAAAAATGTGGCCCCCACTGGCATAGAGGAAGAAAGCTTTTGACAAAATATCAAAATGTGTACACAATTTATCTTCACTTTTTCTTTATTTAATATTTCAAAGTATGAAATAAAATATCAAACACAATTTTTATTAAGTTAAGTTTAATCGTAAAATTGGAAACCTTTAATTGTTGGTAGATTTTTTTTGTTTTATCCCTTTTTATGTTTTTGTTCTTTTGAAGTCCTTTTACGACCTACAGATCAGATAATTATTTGTCTTAAAATGAATTTTAATAATGTTTATGTTTATTTATTTTATTAAACCTGAGAACCATCATTTATTAGATTCATGTCAATGTTGAGTAAAATAGGATTTAATTAAGTTCAAATTATATTCTAAAGCAGCAATTGGCTCTATACATACTTTATTTTATGTTTCCTTTCATCAATTTCCTTGGTACACTTAATTTTTATATTCAATATAATTCCTGTGCTTATAAAGAAATTTATATTTATATTACTTTTGTTTGACACAGATAGAACTTGACACAAATAAATGAAAGAGTAGAGAAAAATTGTGAAGAGTGGAAAGAAAAGCAAAAGGAAAATTGAAAAAAATACTGGGAATATAATCAACTCGACGTCCACCAACTTTTTTAGTCCTCATTTTATAACATTCTATCATTCGTATTACTTAACCATTCAACGTATTTTCTATACATTTTACCCATTTTTCCATCATCAAGTTCTTTTTCTTTCTTTGTCTTGATTATCGATTAACTTTAATATACTTTTATAGATTGATGAGCTATTCAATAGTTGCAGTTTACACTTGTCAATGTCTCATCCAAATAATATATTGTTATAAATGATGCAATAGAAAAAAAAACATGTAACGACAATGAAGTGAAAATTTTGATTTCTGCTATTTATTTGTTAAACATCGGAAAAAGATACGACAAACACTCCATAATGATTGACATAATATGAAGATATTAACTTTATTCGCGAACATTGTTCAATTATTTAAGACATAATGTGAAAGCAATAAACCTGAATGAAATGTGTGAATAAATCAAGAAAAGAGTAATCAAGACGTATTGAAAATCATTCGTATGAAAAATTAATACGCATATAGTTTTAGCATAAGCAAAATAGAAAGCATAATAGCTATTAGTAAGAAGCCAAGGTGTTACATTTAAGTAAATAAAAAAAGTAATAAAAATAAGTGAATAATAAATTCAATCAAATTAAAGAATAGGAAATAATAAAAAAGTGATACAATGAAGAATGCAAACAAAATCAATATAATATTATTATGTCTGTGCTATGTTGCAACAACAATATTAAGTGTGAAGCAATCACAACAGAGGTCAACAGCAGTCAACAACTATAACAACCAAAAGTGTTCAATTAGCGAATATACATGTGCGAATAATAAATGCATTTCACTCGCTCAATTTTGTGATAATAATGACGATTGTGGAGATAATAGTGATGAGCCGAGATTTTGCACACGTAAGTGATGAAATTTTTAAATCTAAAATATACAATAAGTTTTAAATGATTTAAAATGAGTGTTTGATTTGTCTGTAATGTGGTCTGTATTTGTTCAAATATCGTCTCAATCTACCACTCTTTATCGTAAACAAGATCGACAGTCGAAATCAATTTATGATCAAATCTTTATTAATTTAAACCCAAATCTTCACTTTTTCTAGATAATACTTTATTTAAGTTTTATCCCACACAATTTGTTTAGTATTTGATAATCATAAAATCAAAAAAACAATAAACTTTTCAAATATTTTGACTGTTCAAAATTCTTGCTAGAGAATATTTTAATTTAACGATTATTCGGACTTCTATTAGGATCTACATAATAAGTAGGGATTTCACTCAGAATCCCGAAATATCCCAAAATCCCGAAAAATCTATCAAGATCGGGAGAATTTTTCGAAGTTATACTTGTCTTTTACTTTCTCACATTTGTGTCTGTTTGAAATGATTCATTGAGTCCTAAAATTTCTAATAAAAAAATTAGTATTACATTTGTACTGGAATTTGGCCAAAAACATGTTATTTTTTCAAATTATCAATATCATTAAAATACTTTTTTTCATCACTCAATCCCGGGATTGATCCCGGGATCAGTTTTTCAAATCCCATAATCCCGGGATTGAGATTTTTTCCCGAAAATCCCTATTAATACAAATAAATCTTAAAAAATTAGATGAGATCAGAGCGGAATGTCAGACATGAGAACAAATGACTTAAATTATATTAATATACTAGAATGATCTCCCACCGAGCAAAACTTTTTTCCATGATTATCAAACTGTAATGTTAACTGAAATTTAATTTTCAAGCCTAGGAATAAGAAACGTTAATTAAAGTAACTATTTAAATAACTATAAAGTATATAGGTATATGAGGTTTTCTTATTTTGTTAAATTCGATTATTTCATTGGGTTTCAATTTTATGTTGAATTAGGTATGAGAAATTCTTTTAATAAAATCATAAATAAAAAATACGCAAAGCATGGTGGGAAGATTCTGATGTAACGTTTCCTGTGGCTTCTAATATATAAATAACTGTAAATTTCATAATCAAAGAAGTTTATCAAAAAAATTGATTTTTAAATAAGGAACAGAACGACAAATCACCTAAATTATATTAATAAAACGTTGTCGAATGACGACCAAATGAGTGGATAATAGAACAAGACAAATCTGGTTTGTGGGCTTTTTGGTTTGTTTATTTTCTTCAGATGTATCCTTTTGTGAATGAAAGGTGGTATGCTTTGAGGCATTTTGAAAATAAATAAAACACTTAATAATCAGATTTAGTCATTTGAGTGATTTTCCTTAGCACAACATTTCCGATTTTCAATTCATTTCTTCTCATCCGTCTTGCTTTATTTCTTTCCTTTCTTTTGATTCATGCCTTCATAACTTAATGAAAATTAAATTTGCGTAAAGTGCTTCTTTTTTGCCTGACTGAATCTTGATAAGGGCAAATCAATAATTTTTAACTCTTGGTTGCCTTTTCCTTTCCTTTCGCTTGTTTTTTGTATGCAAGAATTGTTCTGAGTTGAATTCATAATTGAGCAGGAGAGAGAAATCTGTAGAGAGAAAAGAATATGAATGAAATGTTGTTACATATATTGAAAGCTATAACGATTCTCGTTTTCCTCTTTTGAAGAATATTTTACAACACGTTCTGGTTTATATGAATAAAAAGTTTCTTTTTGGCGGGAAAGGAGGAAGTTAAAGAAATTTTCATCATCAGATTAATTTTGAATAAATATTTGTCTGCATAAATTTAAGCTGAAATGAATCAAATCAATATTCTTAAACATCAATAATAGTATGCTGTCAAAATTTGACAACCAACCCATTTAAATATTTTTCTCACCTTTTATATCAGGACTGTTTATAGAAAGAATTCAGCAATGAGCTTTCAAATATCGAAGAATATATACATACCTTAAAATACCTTCAAAATTATTTAAGAAATTTAACTAAATTTATATTAACAACGTATACTCTTAAAAAATGCTATTAGTTTTTTATGCGAAAAATAAGTCAAATGTTATGTATTTAATTTCAAAAAAAAATATCAAGTCAGAATATATGTGTTAATTCCTCTTAAAAGCAATGAAAAAAAAAACACCACGCAAATTTTTAAAATGGATAAAATATTCTCATAGCTCTTATTTGAAATTTAATCAAATATTTATGGCAACCTCGACATTTAAACGTTTTCAAAATTCTTTAAATTATTATATTGAATATTCCTAAGTTAGTGTCGCCTATAATTCTGAAATGATATAAAAACAATATGATATCGATACAAGATGTCTAAATTATTATAAAAGCGCTAAATGCAATTTACTTAAGATATTCAAGTTGTCTTCATTTATTTATTTTTTTTCTTTAATTTAATATTCTTTAGAAAAAATTACAAAAGTCCTCGTGTTATTGATCGAGGGACTTAAGCGCATTTTTGTCCCAGCGATCAGTAATTGATTAATAAGTCACTTCCAGACCCACAAAAATGAGATCCTGTATGATCGTGGTCACGTCCAGACCTAAAAACCAAGATCCAGTAAGTTCCAAGTCACCATACTAGAAATTTAACAACTTCGTCATTTAACTGATTTTCAAAATTCAAACCTTATAGCGGTAAAAAAAATTCAAACATTGTTCAGTAAACACTGTAAAAACATCGAAAAACATTGAAGAACACTGAAAAACAATGAAAAAACGTGTTGTTGTTTTTGTTGTTGTTGTATATGAAAATCAAAAATTCATTAATTATAGTATTTATGCGTTGATTTCAAACTTTTAAATGCCCGGGGCGCCAATAACTTTATGGAACTGATATTTTAAAACCATTCCGAGCTCTCTACGATGTCTAGATAAAAAGTTTTTAAAAGCAGCCGAACGACCGAACATTTCGCACAATATGTATATATGTGGTCATACAAAAAAATGACGGTTATTTTTTGGAAATACACTAACACAATGACAAAATTTACAGTACGTAAATAAATTGAATTTCTAATGACGGTTATAAAATTTCTATTTTTCAACAAGTTTACATTGATTGCGACGAATGTCTTAAAACATCCTAGGAGTTACGTTAAGGAAACGTCGACTTTTCTTTAAATCGACTGACTGACAATGCAAAAAATCATTTGTTAACAATTTTCGTAACCGTTATTTGAAATTCAAATTTATCTGTTGTCAATGTATTAGTTTTGTTTGGGGCGATTTTGGGGCGATTTTTTTCCGTATGACCACATATATATATATTGATTTCGCATTATTAAGCTACCTTTTTGAAAAAAATTTCAAAAATGCGCTAAAAAAATTTATATTTGAATAAAACAATCTTTAGTCTAAAAACGCAAAATATCCAATCAGTAAACCAAAAATTTGAAACTTATTATGATTTTTTTATTTAAAACTTTCAAAGATTGCAATCGAACGTATTATGGAAATATAGGAGTGACGTATCATATGGAGTTACATCGTCCTAAAGAGGAAAAGACTCCATTTGTTTGTCAACTAACATTTACCGCAGCCGGTGGCATGCATGGAGACATAGTTCAGGTAAGGGTCAAAAAATAATTTCATATAAAAATTGCAGTTGTATACTTCATAACATGTTCATTTATTTTGCCATCCGTTAAAAAGATATGAATTTTGTATTAACAATGTGTTGCTGTTGCTTTTTTTCATACAGATAACACTACTGAATGGATTTACTGTGGGAAAATTTGTGTCGTTTACACACAACGGTTGTCAGGATGCTTATCTAGAATTTTCCGAAGCATCTCGTACTCCAATTGGTGGAATGTTTTGTGGACAATCATGGGGTCCATCCGTATTCTATAGCGAAACACGTTCTCTCGTACTTACAATAAAATTATTTAAACTTTTGAGAGATCAAAGTGGATATAATTTTGATTTTCGGATAGATTTTAAATTTCTATCAAAAGAAGAATCCGTAGTACGATACGGAGGAATAAAGTCTGAATTTTTTGAGAATTTGACTAAGTATGATACACATCATTCATCTAATCTATTTGACAATAAGCAAATAAATAGAAAATCAAAAATAATTGACAATTATCATGATCGTAGCAACAATAACGAAGACGATGATGATACTACAGATTATGACAAGACATACATAAAAAGTAATTGGTATGAAAGTTCAGTGAACCTAACAAAAAATAAGCAACAACGTCAAAAATCTAGAGGAAAGAATGCCACAATCGATTTAAAATATTATCTGGGTGACTTGATTCCAGGCACTTATTGCTCGCGAATATTTAGCAATTGCGATAAAAAATTATGTAGACTACAGAGCCCAAATTTTCCTGGAACATATCCAAGAAACCTCACTTGCTATTATGCAGTACGTCAAGTAAGTGGAATTGATATTTTTCTTTTTTTAATGATAGTCCTTAAAAAACTTTTCAAACTTCTCTTGAAATAACATAATTTTAGCACAATACATTACGAAAAACTTTTTCCTCTTATTTTCCTTTTCTTATTCAATATATTCTTAAGGAAAAACTTATATTATACCATTAATTATGCTCAATAGAGGTTTAAAAAATGTTCTTCAATTTATCATTTTTTTTTCTTACATTTATTTATGTGTCCATCAAGTAGAACGGTGACCTAACGAGTTTAGTGAAACACTATATATGGGTTTTTTGTGCTAATTTGTGAAAACAAGAAAACAACTTTTAAAAATTTTGTGAAGGTTCCTGCACCGAGATATGAGCATTTAAAGATGCAATTTTCGACGTTCTGGAAGTCAAAATGTAACTCCAACATAACAGCACCAAAAAATTTGAAACTTTGCTGTATTTTTGTGCAACCCATACCCAGTAAAATAAGCTAAAAAAAAATTTTCAAAAAAGTTCCACTACAGAGTTATATCCATTTTTCGATTTAAGTGCCGAAAAAGTAGTGAAAAAATCGAAAAATTTTCACACTTTTTAATGTGGAATCTATAAACCTTCACCAAAATTCTTTAAATTTTACCTGTTTTTTGTGCAAGAGTTATCTAACAAAATAAGCATAAAATAATTTTTGGAAGTAGCTTATATGGTAAGATATAGCCATTTTCCCGTGTAACCTAAGCTCAAAAAATTTAATTTTTTTTATAATTTTGAATTTAAATTACGCAAGACTTTATCAAAATTATTGAAAATTCCCCTGAATATTGTGCATACGTTAACTGTTCATAAAAAGTTTATTAAAATATAAATTTTGGATTATATATAGAAAAATAGCCATTTTCCCTTACAAGATAGTCAAAAAGTTTGATTTTTTTTAGATTTTGAGCTCTAACTTCAACAGGAACTAATAAATTTTTTTGTAACTTTGTCTAATTTATGTGCAATCGATACTTAATAAAAACAAAAAAATGTTTCGTTAATTTATACCAAGATTTGTACTTCTGAGAGTTAAAAATATGAAAAAATAGCAACTTTTACTACATTTTTTACACCTTCATTTGAAAAAATGTCCATAATTTTTCAAATAAGTCTTTTAAAAAAAAATATTTTTGGTTTTTTTTTATATTTTAATAAACTTTTTATGAACAGTTATGCACAATATTCAGGGGAATTTTCAATAATTTTGATAAAGTTTTGCGTAATTTAAATTCAAAATTATAAAAAAATTAAATTTTTTGAGCTTAGGTTACACGGGAAAATGGCTATATCTTACCATATAAGCTACATCCAAAAATTATTTTATGCTTATTTTGTTAGGTAACTCTTGCACAAAAAACAGGTAAAATTTAAAGAATTTTGGTGAAGGTTTATAGATTCCACATTAAAAAGTGTGAAAATTTTTCGATTTTTTCACTACTTTTTCGGCATTTAAATCGAAAAATGGATATAACTCTGTAGTGGAACTTTTTTGAAAAATTTTTTTTAGCTTATTTTACTGGGTATGGGTTGCACAAAAATACAGCAAAGTTTCAAATTTTTTGGTGCTGTTATGTTGGAGTTACATTTTGACTTCCAGAACGTCGAAAATTGCATCTTTAAATGCTCATATCTCGGTGCAGGAACCTTCACAAAATTTTTAAAAGTTGTCTTCTTGTTTTCACAAATTAGCACAAAAAACCCATATATAGTGTTTCACTAAACTCGTTAGGTCACCGTTCTACTTGATGGACACTTTATTTATCCTTCTTTATTTTTTTTTTTCAATTTTTCCCTTAGCATGACGTCCCACCGGGGAAGCATGCACTTATTACTGTCAAGCAGCCAAAGGGTAACCTTGTTTGGATAATGTCCGGCAGTCCTAACTCACCAAAAAATGATAAAGAAAAATTTCGACCTCGTCTTCAAACTTGGAATGAGTGTGACTTTGTTCAGGTTTGTTAATAATTGCTTTATAAATAATTATTCGAATTAAAATTCAAAGTTCGTTATCCTAAACACTGTAGAACTTTACAGTCCTTTACATCAACATTTTGGTTCATTTTGATGCTTTTGTTTTAAAGCTTTCTGTTTTATTAGTCTCACGATATAGATAGAAAAAGGATGAAAGCAAAAAAGAAAGATTTATTGACATGAGACAAAAAACACAAAATAAGTTATATCATGAATTTCCTAACTTTACTTTTCCTTTTTCTTCATTCCTGATATATATATATATATATATATATATACGCAATATAGGATTTTGTAACAATTTATGATGGTTATACGACACGAGATCCCATCATTTTAAAATTTTGTGGGGGTGGTCAAATAGTTCCGCAAGCAACTTCAAGTGGACCTGAATTATTGGTTGAATTTACAACAGCACCATATGGTACATTCAATAATCTACAACCGGATACAAATTTATTAGCTTTTAACGGTTTTCAACTCGAAGTAGAAGTATCATTTGTTGATATTCAAAGTCCCACGTACACAAAAAGTAAGAGGAGCTGTGAATTTTGGATACGTGGAACGGGCTACGGTATTCTAGAAAATCCTCTTCATTCCATTGCACCTAACACAACGTGTTTATATCACTTGCAGGTATGTTGAACTCATGAATAAGATACAGAAACAAACCCTTCCGTAAAATATTAACTTGGCTAATGTGACTAATTTGATTTTTTTATGTCTTGAAAAATTCTAATACGAAATACTCGATATTACATATTCACAGGGCACGGAGATTACATCACGTTCTATGGATCAACTACAGGTTAGTCTCAGAAGAGCTGGAAGCATGTCAACAAGTACATCTCGCTTTAAAATTTGGTTATCGATTTTGAAATTCGATTACGCTCCAATTTATGAAGGGCCTATGGATGAAAATATGTTATTGCAACCACTTAAAGAAGATTGTTCAGGAATGCTAAGAATATTTGATGGTCAATTAAGAGAACCACCAACATGCAAAGATTTAGACTGCCATATTTATGATAGGAATGATGCCCAACGTATGCTTAGATATGGACTTAATCATACGAACGTCTTAGCAAGGTTTTGTCGTGGCTCGATTCCGCGAAGTTGTGATCATGTTGTCATGAATTCAAATTATACGAGACCATGTACATTACAAGAAAGCTTCCTATCATCAAATGAGTATGCAACTTTAGAGCTGAAAGTAACAGAGTCTACAGCCTTAAGGTATGATAAGCTCTTATTTATATTCTCTAAATCCTTTTTTTTTTCGTAGTCTAATAAACCATAAGGCAACAGTGACTTGATTTTAGCCTAAGACTTTCTTTTTATGCCTACTCATTCAAAATTTTTCAATTTTCTTTTCTTCGTGTTTTTTTCTCATTTTATTTTTTTTAACATCTATAGACCATTAAACTTTAAAATCAACTATGAATTTGTAGACATGTATCAAGATGGAATACCTTTTGATAATGATCAAGGTTGCAATAGAAAATTTGTTAGTAGCCTAATTGAACAGCAAATGGAGCCGATTATTTTCAGAAGCATACGAAATGTGTTCTTTTTTGGCCGGAGTGGTGCAATAAATTTAAAGTAAGTTTTTTATGATTTAAACATTTTGAAATAAAAATAATAAAAGTTTTTCGTATTCCCTTTATAAATTCTAAAAACAAAACGTTCAATTTTATATTTTCCACTTCTTTTATATATACATATAATAATAAATATACTAAACCCCAAAAATTGAATATTTATTATTGAAAAACAGTTGCGTTTATCGCTTTGAAGCTCAACGAGGCGAACGTGTGAAAATTGTGGTGCATCGAATGATGTCAGGAAATCGAACATGTGACACAAAAGCTGAAAATGACACACAAAGATCGTTTTGCTATGGAGACAATTCAGCTAAATTGCAAATTTATGAACGACCATGGCATGATTCTATTATATTTATAAGAAATTGCATTTGCAATTCAACAACTGAATCGGTTTTGCCACTCACTTATACATCGTCAAGTCGAGAATTGGAAGTACACTTTTCAGCTATCAACATGACACGTAATGATGATCCAGATACATTAAATTTTCAAGCAACTTTTGAATTCATTAAACCATTAATTCCAACAAAGTGTAAAGACACACGAAGGAAATTGGGTAGCGAGGGAGTCATTAATCTCAATGAAGGAGAGGTAATAATAAAAACACGATATTCAATGATTCATAATATAAAATTAATAAAATATTAAAAAAAATGATTTTTTCTACTTAGTTACTTAAATTAATTTTACTTATTTTTTATTGTATTCTAATCTTGTATGAATGTGTGAATTATATGAATTATATAGCTTGAATGCAAATCAAAACCATGGCTTATAGAACCATCGACTGGAAAATATTTATACATCAATTTTCGTGGTTTCTACATAAGTCGGTATAATCCTTCTGTAGAATTGCCAATCAATAAATCTATAGCAATGGACGATGAAACTTCTTTCGACTGCCCAACAAAATCTCGTGTTATCATAACAACGGGAGAAAGTAAGTGAATATAAAATAATCAAAATTACAATATAACATGATGACATTTTTTAAGCCTAATAATTTTAATCCTATAATTAATTCTAATGCTCTTGTCCTGAATATTTTATTTTTTCATTGTTCTTAAAAATATATGGATATAATTAAAAGGCGTTACAATAACAGCATGTCCGCTTTCGGATGATTATAGTAATCGTCATGTTGTTGAAGTGTTCAGTGCCGGATGGCATCACAAGTCAATTTTTCAGCGACATGAAGCATCTCCTGCGTTATCCGTTGAATTTCTTCCCGACATATACGACTACAATGAATATAAATTGACATGGTTAGAATTATCTCGGAGACCTCCACGTGCTGAAGGAATTGGTAAATTACGATGACAATTCTAACGGGTTTCTATTTAAATTTTCATATTGTTACTATAACATTGTCTTTATAGAGGACTGTCAATTTATTTGTCCTGAATTGTTCGCATGTGTCAATGCATCGATATGGTGCGATGGACGTGCTCATTGTCCATCAGGGTATGATGAATCGTTCGTTCATTGTTCAAGAATATTAAGATTACCAGCTGAAGTTTTAGCTGTCGTGTGTGTTCTTTTTCTTCTTTTATGCTGTGCTGGAATAATTTATGTTCACAGGTTAGTAAATATCTTACATAAGCGAATATTTAACACCCGATTTTCTTCTTTACTCTCTTTTCTTTTCCAATGCCTCAACTATGCACGTGATATTAAATAGGAAAATCAAAAATCACTGCCAACGTAGTTCGGTTCTTCAGACTAGATTGAAGTCTTTAAGCTCTATGGATACGGCTGTATTTGACGAAAAAGATTTTATTAGCTGACAAAACGATTCTGTACGATATGTTGAAGTTGATCGTGTGACAACGGTTTAATTTCGCGTGGAAAAATTTTAAAAACAACTTTTTCCATTTTGCATCAAATGTGCAAAATAAAACGACATATCGTTCAGATGAATATAAAGTAATTTTTCTCATTCTCTCACTTCTCCTCTTTCTTACTCTATCCTTCTTCCTTCCTTTACTTAATTATTATGGTAAAATACTAAACCAATAATTACAGTAATGCTTTCTGACTCTTTCAATGAAATGAAAATAATAATTTACACGCAATACGATAATGCGAGTAATTAGGCTGGTTGGCGTTGTGTTATTGCAAAGAATCACAATTCAAGCGAATTTACCAGTGCTTTTGAACAAACAATTATTCGCCTTTTATCATTATTTTTTATTTTTACATTCAAAAATATGCAGATGAACATTTATAATAATGCCACTTTTTTACTATTATAAATGTTCTAATGAATTAATTAGAACAAAAGTCAAACTCAGCAATTTATTAAATGTCGAAAGTTAAGTCCATTTTTAAATGAACATGCATTTAAAACTTATTTGATTGTCAAATAACAAGGATTCGTTTCCGAAAAGTCGAGTAATTCCTAACTTGCTTTATTTAATTCATATTTTTTAATGATAAAAAATGGCTAATTAAAAAAATAAACATTCAAGCAAACACAATCAGCTCAAAATACTTCTCATGAAATTCAAGTAACATTACTTTTGTTACTAGTCAGCGATTCTCAACCTTTTACATTGTGTTTAGTTTATATTTAAAATAAATGCATGTGGATTTTCCACAAAGCTCTTTCTAAAGTTTTTGAATACTTTTCACCTTTTATCAAAATGTCTTATTAAAATTATATTTTTTGACATGTTATTTTCTGGAAAGTGAATGCACATTGTTGTTAAACACATTAAAAAATTAAAATAAAAACTCGAAAAAAAATCGACCAAAAAACAAAAATGTTTAGAATAAAGAGAATAGAATATAGAAGTTGAAAAGTTTGAGAATCACTTAGCTAGTAGATGTTTAATTTAAAAATTAATTTTATAGAGTAAAAAATGGTTCACATCTTTTTAAGATAAATTTTTAAGCAAAAAGACTTTTTATAAAAAAATTACAAAAGAGTTATATTTCATTAAATGAATTAAGTATCTGAGAAAAAAGCAACTGAACTGCTCTCTAAATTATAGAAGATCAAGAGTACTATGCAAAAAGAAGATAGAATTTGCAAGGATTTGTTTGATTTAAGAATACGAAAAGAATCAAAACTATTTGATATAGAAACTCACTCGTAAATACTTTTCGCCAATACATATTTACACAAATAGAAAGAAAAATGAAGAGAAAGGAAATTATTAATATTTAAAGCGAAGAAGTAAAAAAAAGAGATTTATCGATTTACAAACAAACCCAAATTTTAATCCTTATTTTATTTTTTTGTATTTCAACATTATTTATTGTTTAACATTACTAAAAAGAAAAGTATATATCATCATCTATTGATTTTTCCTTTATTGTATTGAATAATAAGAAATCGTAAATTCTATGAATTGAGCTTGAGCACAAAATTAGTGCATAATAAGAATTGAACTTAAAAAAATCTAAAAGAAGTTAAAGAAAAATAAAAGAAAGTGTTATTTTATAGTCAACAATTATATATTACATAAATATTTGTTATGTATACAAAAGAAGAATTATTACAGAGATTCTCAAAATGTCTTTATAGTGTATTGAACAATTTTTTTCTATAATGAACCAGATTTTTTTTCCTTTTTAATTAATCTCTTGCTTTGAGCAGCAGAAATTTGGTTGACGTAGAAACAATGAAGAGTGTACTTTAAAAGATTTTTAAAATAAAAACCATTAAAATAGAATTGTATCCTGTGTTGTTGAGTAACAAATAGACCATAGAAAATGTGATAAATCTGATTTCGAGAGAACTCAATTATCAACTGCAAATCGCAAATTTGATACACCTCATACAAAACTATAATTCATAATGAATCTTTAAAAAAACGTCATCTTCCTTTTTATATCAATGAGCTTTTCTTCAAATTTATTCAACCAATAAATTTTTAATTATTCTCAATTAAAGATAACAAAATTCTAATAATGTACTTTAATCCTTAAACTCTTTAAGGAAAAAAAATATGTTTATTGAGTTTATGTATAACAAAACTTGCAAACATTTTTGAAAATTCTTTGTTTATGATTCTTGAAAAAGTAATTAGACTTAAACAAGGGTTTTTTTTTGTGATTTACATTTGTTTAGTTTATATGGTTAAAAAATCAGGTTTATTTTCCATACCTTTGCGGAATAAAATTGTATTATTTTTATTTTCAAAACATCACACAAAATTGAAAAAAAAAATTTATTGACTGAAAAAAAAAATAATGCTATTAGAAAAAAAACTATAAAAAGTTATATTTAGAAAATACAATACTGTACAAAAATAATTTGTTTCAACGCATTTTATTAAAGTAGTTACATTTTACTCTTTATAGAATGAGAAAGTTTAAAAGTGTTTAAAAATAATTGAATTAAAAGCAAATAGAAAAATTAAATTATATTTAAGATTGTGAATGAAAATGCAAATTTAAGGAATTTGAAATAATGATTACTCTTGAACCATAAAATTATTTAACTGAATGGAAAAGGTTGTCAAAAGAAAGATCTTTAGAAAAATTTTATCTGATCGATAACGTTTCTATTTATATGATAGGAAACAAACACTAACATCAAAGTAAATATAAAAGTTCAAGAGCATTTATTTACAAAAAATTTGTCTAAAACATTTGAGAAAAGTTAGTATAAAATCAAAATTCTCAATAAATTTACTGAAGTAGAAGAAAATTTTATAAAATGAAAACTTAGTGTATGCGAAAAATAATTAAAGAATTGAAAAAAAAAATTATTATTTTTAAGAAAACGATATAAAAATTTTTTAAAAACAAAAAGGAAGAAATTCAAGATAGAATATTTCCAAATTTGCTATAGTTCTTAATTAAATGTAACAGCATTAAATATTTTAAATTTTGTATGAAGCTGCTTATAAAGTTAGGAATTTAGGAATAAAATGATTATCCTTGATGAAGAAGAATCAAAAAATTTTAAAAGAATTTTACGAACTCATAGTACATTTATAAATTACAATGCAGATACTTTTTTTTTTAAATAATAAGATTTATTGAATACATGATCAAAAATCTCTATTTTAAATGTCATTATGTAGAAAATATTAGAGTAATAATTTTATTCCATAATTTCTAACTTTTTAGCTCAAAGTTCTCAATTTAGAATTATGATTATTATGAATTCACTTAAAAAAGAAATGTTCAAGTAAAGCAGATATTTCCAATGTAAGATTATAGGTTACCAATTTTTTTGATTAATTTTGGTATTAATTTTTTTTTTCAAAATTTTTGTAGTAGGGATTTCAATCCCGGGATCCCGGAAGTTTTTCTGATCCCGCAGTTTTGGGATTGGAGAAGCTTCAATCCCTTATTTACGGTATTGAGACTTCATTTCATATTGATACAAAAATTTCAACTAAATTAAAAAAATAAAAATAACACGTTTAAAAATCATATAGTATGTCACTAGGTAACTGATCTAATAATTTCAGCCACAATTTTAGAAATTGAAAATTAAAACTTTCTTTACAAATTCATATTAAATTGTTAATATTTTAAAAGACCATAAATTAAATATATTTGCATGTAATTTCTTTAAATTCTGTTAAAGCTTGCAAAAGATCTATTACAATTTGAAATTTTGGTAGTGATTGTGATCAAAGTGTTGATTATGTTTTCTTGCTATCGGGATTTCTCAAAGAATCCCAAAATTTCCCAAAATCTCAAAAATTCTAATCCCGATCCCAAAAATCTATCGAGATCGGGATTTTGAGAAATTTTTCGAAATTAGCATGTCTTTTACTAGTACTTTTACCACATTTGTGTCTGATGATGATTCGTTGAGTCCTAAAATTTCAAATAAAAAAATTAGTATTACATTTGTACAGGAATTGGGCCGAAAACGTGTTATTTTTTCAAATTATCAATAAAATCCTTTTTTACATCATCAAATTCCGGGATTGACAATTTGCCCCGGGATTGAAATCCCTATTTTGAAGCATATAATTGTCTTCCAAAAGAACTAAACAAACAAGTGAAATAAAAGAATGTTTGGCATTTATCCATAAAAAGCTATATCAGCATTTATAAAATTAAAATGAAACAAAAAAAAATTAAATTCGTAAAAAACTGAATAAAACTGAAAAAAATCAAAAATACAAACTATATGACTTTTTATACATACCTAAACTTTTTTATTATCGTCTAAATTTTTCTGTATTTTATTTCAGATCAGTGGTAAAATAAATATAGCAGAAGAGGTTGATAAGAAAATAATTTCACATTGAGTTTTAAAATATTTTTGTTCATTCATATTTCATTCAAATTCTAAAATGAAAATGCAACCTTTTCTTATTATTAAGCTTCGCTGATGCTGCAAAGCTGTATTTTTTTTTATTTCAGCATGAATGTAATTCATTAACATCAAACATTTAAATTAAACTTTCAACTCATTCTAAAATAATGTGTTCTTTGAACAATGATTGAGAATAATTTAAAATACTTTTTGAGTATTATTTAAATAATTTAATATAGAGATTTAGTATAATTAATATAAATAATTAGTATAAATATATTGAGATAAATCTTCTAACATTAAACTTATATTTTTTGGGTTTTTAATAAATTTTTTTTCCATTCCATATATCAATATTCCATTCAATAACCAACATTTTTAGTACCTTGTAGGAAATTAACAATTATCTTTGACAATGACATTCACTGTATGGTCTCATAAAAACAACAAAAATTTATACTCCAGTTATCGAGTAACGAGCAACAAAATATATAAATTTTCATCCCAGTTCAAATAAATAAACTTTGTTGCATTAATTTAAGACTTTTAAATTTTCCTATTACATTATATGTATTTATGTCTTCCATATACTTTTCTTTATAGTGCATTTCGTGAACATAAAAATAAGCTTATTAACAATAGAATTCTTCATAAAAAATATTAAATATATTTCCTTTAAGGGTTTTCTTTAATTTTCTCACACAAACAGTATAGTTTTCCTAGCACTCTTTTAAGAATTTCAAATCGTAAATGCTCAATTTTTACTTGCAAATTTTTAATACTTTTAAACTTCATTACTTAAATTTTTCTTGAACTTAATCAGGTAATAATTGTTTTGTATGAATTACAAAACGCAAGCACAAAAATTGAACAACCCTGTTTTTAAAATTCTCATCACATTTCATCTACATTCTTATCGAAATTTAATTTAACATAATAAATTGAATAGATTTGAACAATAAAACAAAATTCATCATAAATTAAATAAAAAGGAATTAAAGTTATCGAAATATGCAATATGTTTTATGTGTAAATAGATAAATTTAATAATAAATTATGATTGATTTAACTTTATATCGTTAATTTCCTTACATACGATGACTTTCATAAAAAACCTCTTTAAGATTTATTTATCCTACATATAATTCTCGTTAAAATTTTTTTTCTAAATGTTAATAGCAATGGCATTTAAAATTTTGTTTTGGGTTTATCATCTGTTAAAATTTCAAAGTGGTTGTGAAAATATATTTAAAAAAAAAAAACTGAAAGCTCGGTATCTTGATGTTTTTAAAATAGAAATCAAATAAATTTAGGTTGAAAAAAAATTAAATTATTTGTGAAAAATAATACAGTAAGTTTGTTAATTGGAATCCTAGTGTTGATTGATTTAAATTAATTTAAAACAATTGTATTATCTTTTTTACCTATTTGAAATTTAAACAAATGCAATTTCAATTATTTCAATTAATTCTTATATATTATTTCGTTTTGTGAATTGACCACAAGATTTTACTTATTTTTGGTTTACTTTTAGCTATATAAAATATTTTGCAGCATTAGTTGATTGTGCATGATGCCTAATTTATTCAAAAATACAAGCAAATACTGATACGCAATTGAGGAGGCACGAATCGCAACAATTCTTATCTTGATCATCAGAATGTTTTAATGCATACTTTCTCATTTTTTTTGAATAATTTTTGTGATTGCTACGTTCTGACAAATGTATAGGCATTGGTGGATATTCTGGACGATGATTCTTAAAATTTTGCAGCATGGAAACTTGTTCTTCTGTTAAATTTGAATTTTTCTTTTTAGCAAAAAAGTTTTCAATTAGTTGAATTTCTGCTAGATCAAGAAGATTAATTCGATCTTGACATTTCTTGAATTCATCATATTTCATATTCAGATATCTAGGAGTATAAATTAATCCACCAAGCACACGACGACGATTCTCTTCTGTCGGTTCAAGCATTTTTCTTTCACACTCTTTACTGCTCCATTCAGCCAATAATTCAAATATAATTACTTCGGAAGGTATCTGTAGCGCGTCTCTTTTAATAATAATTTCCAGTTCTTCAAAACGTAAAAAAGTCATTTCAGATTTTGGTAGGATATCAGCAGCATGTTGGTCAATAAATTGAAGAGTATTATAAAACATTGCATTTAAAAATTCCTCTGCAACAGCAAGTGGCTTTGGCTTAATAGTAATAATTTTTTGTACTGTTGACGTGTTATAATATCTTAAAGCTTTGAAAACGTCTAATGCATTATCTACATTCAATTTCAAATCTACCTCTTTAACGCATATTATCTCCAAATCTTGACATTGAAACATGGATGCAAGTTCCAAAATATTGAGTGTATTTTTAATGTCGTCATTGAAACGAATGAATTTAGTTTCAATAAAACGAACGAGGGTCTCAAAATTGTGGGCATTTATATTATTGTGATTGATTGTAAATCTTTCGGTGCGAACCATTTTTGAAAGTTCTGTATTGGAGTTTAAAATTGATAGTCTATCAGCACGAACACTATAATTTTCCTTATTCCCAAGAATAATAAAGTCGACGTAATCATTTCGTGAAATTTCATTTAACGGTGGAGCTGAAGGTTGTTGTTGTCCTTTTGAACTTTCTTTGCTCTCTTTGTCATAAAAGGGTTTTCCCATGATTATATTTACCGCTTTGACAAGCTGTGCAAATTTTTGCCTTGACAAATTTTTGTGTATTTAAAGTCTAAAATGGAAAAGCTGAAAATAAATTTAAAAAAAAAAAATCTTTAGGCGAGAATTCAAATTCTTAAAATACGCATTCATTCTTCTTGCAAGATTTCTCTTATTTTAATTTAATCAAAGTTTATTTTTTTAAAACCGTAGTAAATGGTTCTTGAAAATATATTTAACATACAAGAGTTTTACCGATTGAACTTGAATTTTTCTAATACCTATACATGATTTTTGTTTTGTGAATATTTTGTCAGTAAAATTGATTTCAGAACAAATTTATAGGGTAATTTTGTGTGATTATTTTCTTGTACTTTTTACGGCAAAAACTTTGTACACGAAAATGTTTTTTATCACTGATATATATTTACTATTCAATTGCCCCTAAAATCATAAAATAATGTTTAAATGATTATCAGAAAACACAATAAAAAATGTTTAGAGTAATTTACCAATTACAAAAACACAAGATTTAATTTAAATTAATTAATATAAGCTAAATAGATGATAAGGAATTAATTTGCTTGTAGATAACGATACAAAGAAAATTATCAGGCAAATAAGATGCAACCACAATAGTACAGAAAAGTAAAACTAATAATTGATTTTGAAAATATTTTGTTAAGGCAAACAGAACTCGAAGTATTGTAGACTTTAATATGAGTTTTCTTGGTGCAATAGATTGTTATTTATTCCCACTCTCACTTCTCTTTTCCATTCTTTTTTTTTTGTTTGCAAACGTGACAATGCTATCAGCAGAGTAAAAAAATCGATTAGTACGCAGATGCAGAATCGACAAGTGTATTAATAAAATATTTTGATATATTTTTTTTTCTTTAATGATAATAAATACTTAATGAAACCAGAAATATAAGATGTATTAATTTAACCATGATCAAGGCTTAATATAAAATTTTTCATGATTTTTCATAAAAATTTCCCAATTTATAGCAAGTCTTCTTCTTGACCTACTTAATATTTTTCCACAACAACATTTCCTTAGTTTTTTACACCCTTCACATGCATCTATCTCTCTCTGGTTCACTGACATGACGTATGAACAATTTCCATTTTCCCATGACCTGATAATGAATTTTTTTTTCTATTTTCTTAATTTTAGCTAATTTTCGCTTATTCTTTTAATAACTTCACTTTTATGAAATAATATAAGATCACAGAAAATTCCTTAATGACTCACCATAAAATAATGAAAATATGACTCAAGTGTAAAACTTAAAATATATTTTTTCATGCACACAATATTGTCTCTAGTTGTGAATGAAATGATGATGGTGCCTTCTGAAGAAAAACTGAGGAAATGAAAATTTTTCTTCTTTTTCTTTTCACGAAAAATATACAAAACACGGTTTCGACATAATTCGGGAGATTTTTTCTGTAGCTTCGTATTCTCTCGGTCATGTAAAACATACATTTAGTTACTCAATTTCAAGCATGTTGATCCCGAAAGAAAAAACTAAAATAATATTTAAAGAATTGCGCACAATCAACAACCTGTTCAGACTGAAACACTATTATACAGAGCAGATTCAAAGATGACTTCAACTTATATTATGTGAACTTTAAAAAAAAGTAAAATAGTAAAAGAAATTTTTTTTATTCACTTAATGCACATATGTTCTTAACATGTTTATTTTTGGAATGACACTGAATGTTGTAATTTGATTCCATATAATTCGGCGCCTTTTTGTTGTGCGACATTTCTGACTGATAGAAATAATCTAATGACAATTATTAAATCGTGATATTTTAATTTACATCGTTTTTAAGTTTTTTGATATGAGTAAGAAATTCTTAGATAGTGAAAAAACCTAAATTCACTGATAAAAAAATGAATAATTTGCATGAAATTTTATGAATTTTTGATTCATTCATTCCAGTGTAACTAAAATTTAATGTATGACAGCATGAACATTACTGATAATTTGAATCCAATACTGTTATTCAACAATATGAAGGCATCAATATGTTTATAAAGAAACGTCCATAAAATCCAATTTATTTGAAATCAGGAAATAAATTCTTTTTAGATAACACATTATCATCACGTTTTATTTACCATCAAAATTTAAGTTCTATCATAAAACATTAATACAATTTAATAGTTTAATTAACACTTGTCGGAAGTTTTAGTTCCGCCAAAATTACATCTGTCACTAATTTATTGATTTTTTTTAAAGGCCGAAATTTTTTATGATAAAAAAACAAAACATTGATTGATGTTGCAAAGATTAATACGATAATGATAATTTTTAAGCTTTCTTTAAAGCAAGTTTAGGAACATTTAAGCTTTTTTAACGGTCAAAATTATTTTAGATATTGAAAGCTTCTTATAATCTCCAAGACTATTAGCTTTAACGTCTTTTGTGAATTTGAAAATGTCTCGTGGTTTTATGGTGTCATTGAATATGACCCAATTTTCCATCTATACATGAGATATTTTTTAAAATTTATCAGAATTTTGATTCTTACATTTCTTAATAAACATATCAAAAATGTAAAGTTATAAGATCAAAAATTTTTAAGAATAGATTTATTTGGTCAATAATGTAATTAAAACTAAGAAAATAAGTTTTTTGTTTATAATTTTGTTAATTTAGGTATGTAAAAAAAGTGGAGAATATAAATATTGGGGATAAAACTAAATGATTCCTAAATGTCATTTACAACACTGCTTACACATATTAGAGATTCACTTGTTGATAACTTAAAATTTTAATATTTTAAAGATAAAAATAGAATATTTAGAAGCGTATCATTTTTTTAATCATACAGTATATATCAAGAATTGAAAATTAGTCAAAATTTTATTAGAAATACTTGTAAGATGAGGAAAATATTGTATAACATATGATTGTTAAAGTCTAATTGAAATTTGTGATAAATTTTTTAAAGCAAATGAATTTTGTTGAAATAAAAGTTTTATAAAATAGAATCATTTAAACAATTTAAGTGCCTAAAATGATGTCGTTAATGAGTGTACCCAGTTTGGGCGAGAATGAGCAAATTTGCAATTGCCTGGAGCGTGGAACTATGATAACAAAATATTATCAGAAAAAGCGACCTGAAAAGAAATTATTGAGTCTACGACGTGAGACTAGACAGATTCTCATCAATCCAATTACAGCGGCAACAACGTCATCAACCTCATCATCTAGCAATGCATCGCGTAATACTTATGAATTTGCCCTTGAATTGCGTGAAGTTAAGGAAATTCGTTTTGGCAAAAATTCTAAAGATTTTGATAAATGGGAAGAAAGCAGGAAAATCGATTATCAAAAATGTTTTGTCATTCTTTATGGAAATGAATTTAAGCTAAAAACATTTTCAGCAGTTGCACATTCGGAAAAAGAATGCGACATGTGGATTAAAGGTTTAAAGTATATGCTTAGTGATACAATAAACTCTCCATATCCAATTCAGGTCGAAAGATGGCTCCGAAAAGAATTTTACGCAATGGAAAACAACAATAAAGCGTAAGTAATTGTTTCCAATGAAATCTATTAATATTTGACTTGCTGAAAAAAAAATCTCATAATTAATTGAATGAGTAAACACAAATTTTTTTCTAAATGGTGTTGTTTGCTTTTTAGCGTGACGTTGAAAGAAGTGAAGGCATTTCTACCGAAGATCAATTACAAAATATCAACATCGGATTTAAATCGACATTTTTTAGCTGTTGACACACGTAAAAGAAATGAGATCGGATTCGATGATTTTACACGTCTCTATCAAAATTTGATTAATGTTCCGACATTTTTATTCGAATGTTTTAATAGTCAGATGCCTTATTCTGAGAACAGTGAGACTGTCTCGTTAAAAGAATTTCAACGATTTTTATTAAATGAACAAAATGATGAAACATCAAATGATGATCAATCCATATCAAATTTCATTCGAGACTTTGTTCAGGACACACAAAGAGAAGTACAGGAACCTTATTTTACCATCAATGAATTCATAGATTATTTATTCTCTAAACAAAATGAAATATGGAATGGAAAGTGCAATCGTGTTTATCAAGATATGACAAAACCCCTATGCGATTATTGGATATCCTCATCGCACAATACATATCTATTTGGTGATCAATTTTCTAGTGAATCTTCAACAGAGGCATATGTACGTGCTTTACGTATGGGATGCAGATGCATTGAACTTGACTGTTGGGATGGTCCAGACGGACCTCTTATTTTTCATGGCCATACATTTACAACTAAAATAAAATTTAAAGATGTCATCAAGACAATCAAGGAACATGCCTTTGTAACTTCACAATTCCCTCTTATTTTGTCAATTGAACAGAATTGTACATTACCCCAACAAAGAAGAATGGCACAGTTAATGTTAGAAGTTTTTGGCGATATGCTATTAACACAGCCAATTGATAAAAATGAAACTAAACTACCATCACCTTATTCTTTAAGAAGAAAAATTATTTTGAAACATAAGAAACTTGTGTATTTTGAAGGAGCTAGTCACAATGCTTTTTTTGTTGATGATTCAAATGGTGTGACTAGAAATGAAGTTCAACTCCGACAAGATGATAATGAATTGGATATTCGTAACACAGTCAAAAATGGAATTTTATATCTGGAAGATCCTGTTGACAAAGTCTGGAATCCACATTTCTTTGTCTTGACACCAAATAATAAAGTATTTTATACCGACAGCTACAGGTAAAGTCGAAAAATCTTTAACAGTCTAAAAATATTTAAAAGCTTTAAAGGTTTTTAAATTTTCATAATAACGAACTTTCGTTCACTGTAATATAGACTCGATAGAGATGATGCACGTGATGAGGAAGTTGAAAATTTGAATCGACCAAAAGAACAAGCATCGAATGATGAATTACATTTCGGTGAAAATTGGTTCCATGGAAAGCTTTCAGGAGGCAGAAATGAAGCGGAAAAGTAATGAAAAATTCATTAAGTAATTCGATTTGCTAATTCATCACAATATTTCAGTTTGTTACGTCAATATTCTCATTTGGGTGATGGTACATTTTTGGTGCGTGAGTCTGTTACATTTGTCGGCGATTATTGCTTATCGTTTTGGAGGAAAAATAAGCCGAATCATTGCAGGTTGCTTACACATACATTTTGCCAGTCTACAGTCTTTAATTTATTAATATGCTTCCTATTTATATTTGCTTGCTTCTTCATATGCAGGATAAAGATAAAACAAGAGCGCGGTAGCACAAAGTATTATTTATTTGAAAATGTTTTATTCGACAATCTCTACAGCTTAATAATGTACTATCGACAAAACATGTTGCGGTCTTCCGAATTTTCAATAACTTTAAAAGAGCCCGTCCCCCAACAAAATAAACATGAAATGAGTGAATGGTACTTTGCCAATACCACACGCGAGCAAAGTGAATTGATTTTATCTCAAATGCCAAATGATGGAAGCTTCCTTGTACGTCCAAGTGATAAAGGACAAAACACATATGTTATATCATTTAGGTAAATTTTGCGTATCGCAATCATTAACATTTTTAGTAAAATATTAATAAACATAAATTTTTGGCTATTATTTTCAACACACAGAGCACATCAAAAAACAAAACATTGCCTTATTAAAAGTGAAGGACGTTTATATGAAGTTGGAACAATGAAATTCGAGAGTCTTATTGACCTTGTTAATTTCTATATGAAATTTCCTCTTTATCGCAAAGTAAAATTGATGTATCCAGTCTCTAAGGACATAACAAAGAGAATGGGAAATCTTTTGCTTCTTGACGATGATAATGCTTATTCATCTTCTGGATATATGGACCCGTCAACTGTTGCGAGAGATAAAATTACGGTTAAAGCTCTCTACGATTATAAAGCACAGCATGATGATGAACTTTCATTCTGTAAGCATGCTATAATAACTAATGTTGATAAAAAGAACAATGAACTATGGTGGCGAGGCGATTATGGTGGTAAAATACAACATTATTTTCCAGCAAATTATGTTCAAGAAATAAATAACCTTGATAGTTTCGAGGGTGATGAAAATTCAAATGATTCTGTACTGGGAAATCTTCAAAAAGGCTCGATTGACGTAAGCGGAGCAATCGTTGAAATCACATTGATACAAGGTGCTGAGATTGAATGGATTCTTCGAATTCAAACACCTTCAATGCAGAACATATTTGAAGTTGGAGCACTGACAAAAGAAGCTGCAATAGAATGGCGCCAAGCAATAATGGAAGCAGCACAAAATGCAAGTGTTTTAGAGAATGAACGTCGCAAAATGGAAAGAAATTCAAAAGTTGCAAAAGAAATGTCTGACTTGATAATTTACTGTAGAAGCGTTCCATTTAAGAATGCCGGATGGCTTTTTTATGAGATGTCATCATTTGCTGAAACTAAAGCTGAAAAATATTTTTTACAACAGGAAATGAAGGTAAATTTCGTTGATGTATAAATATTTCAAAATCCAAAAAAGGTGATATTCTAAATAAAATTATTAATATTTTTATTTAGCTCTTCTTACGTTACCACCGTAATCAAATAAGTCGTGTTTATCCAAAAGGCCAACGTCTTGATTCCTCAAATTTTAATCCAATGCCGTTTTGGAATATTGGCTCTCAAATGATTGCTCTTAATTTCCAAACTCCTGATAAACCAATGCAGGCTTTAATGGGAAAATTTCGCGATAATGGAGGATGTGGTTACATATTGAAACCAGATTTCATGTTAAGAGATGATTTTGATCCAAATGATTCTGCATATGATGGTTTAGATCAAGTTCTCGTTACAATACGTATAATAGCTGCTCGACATCTCTTCAAAAGTGGGCGAACCAATATATCAAGCCCATTAGTTGAAGTTGAAATTCTTGGCGCACCCTATGAGGTAAGTTAATTTAATTTATATTAAATCTATAACAATGCTTAGTGTCAAATTAACAAGAAAAGCGTTTTTTCATGATACATTTTTTTTTTCAATCAAATCAACAATGTTGTACGTAATAAAAGAATCGACAACTAAACATTTAATTTATTATTACTTGAAGCTGCTTGAAGCTTATTAAAAAATTTGTTTTATTACATATTTTCTTTGTTTTAAATCACAAAAAAATGAAAATATACACTTGAAACTTACAATAGTTGGTAGTACTGAGATTTATTGATCATAGTTTGTTATAATGACATGAAAAAAAATGCACTTTTGTCCGTCATGAGTGGCCACATCAATATTATTTTCGACTTTTTTGTGTTTGAATTTAGGGTTTGGTTTAAAATATCTTATTAGATCGATATTTTTCAGTATAAAAAAAATAAATTTCTCACTATTATGATTTTATGTATTTCTTTTTAGAATGGCATAAAGCATCGAACGAAAGCTATTTCGGATAATGGATTTAATCCGATTTGGAATGAAATATGTGAGTTTCGCGTTAGAAATTCTGCATTTGCCTTATTAAGATTTGAAGTACAAGATGAAGGTAATTTTTTGAATGAGTTTTATTATAATCTTAAAATTTATGTTTATTTTTCTATAAATATCAAAATGGAATAATATTTGATCAATAACAGATATGTTTGGCGAGAAGAATATCATTGGACAGGCAACTTTCCCCATCAATTGTTTACGTACAGGTTACCGTAGTGTACCATTAAGAAATAAATATAGCGAAGAATTGGAATTGGCAGCACTTTTAGTGCATTTCTCAACAAAGCAAGTCAAAGAGCATTAAGCTAGGATCAATATTTGTCAAATTGAGCATTTTTTAAAAAGAAAAACCGCAATTTGGATGAGTCACGATATTTAAACAGTCTAATGCATTTTATTTTATGAATAATAAAAAGTATCACAATAATAATATTAATAATGTCTACATACATCATCGGAGTATTAAACAATTTATGTAATAAAATGAAAATGTTTAATCATAATTTATATGTTTACAGTTCATATCAAAATAAAAAATGCTAATTATGATTGAGAGAAATTTTAAAAATGACTGTCAACAAGCTTATTTTCTTCTTAATAAAATTGCAGCAAGCTCTTTCATCTACTCTTTATAAACAAATTCATACGTACATAATTGTCGTGTCGTGGATGAAATGTCGTTGAGTAGAGTGTGCATGATAATGCATTAATTTCGATGAAAAAAATTTCTGCATATACATTTACAACAAGCTTTTAACGAACAACAAGATTAAATTTAATTACACACGTTTTATTGCCAATGCAAATGATTTGTGTGCATATCAAATCGAAGATAATTCGAGCAAACAGCATGGGTATGAAAGCTTACAGAAAAGATATCAGTAAAAATTCATGAATTGTGTATGTACTGTTTTGATCAGCAGTTCATTAATTAGTCGTCAATTTCTTTTTAATATAATTCAATTAAGTCCACTTGTAATTTTAACAACTTCATAAAAAAATTAATTTCTGATTTTTAATACTCACTTAAAAATTATTATTGCAAGCAATCTCGTTTCTCTTACGTGTTGTGATCTTTTTTCTTTCTTCTTTCTTAAAAGTAAGCAAAAAAGATCTGAAACGCAATATTTATTGTTGACTCGTATAATTCCCAGCGGGTGTATGAGCATTATTATTAAACGGAATTTTATTAAGTTTTAAAATTCCTCAATTATTATTTGGAAAAAAAAATATGAATGTGTCTCTTTTTCAAGAGAAAATTAAAATCGCGACAACATTTAGTATTACAATATAAGATGACGGGAGATGCCTTAGTGATGGCATCTAGCTGTGATCTTGTAAATCGTACGGTGAACTTTTTTATGATCACCCAAGTGCATATAAAAAGAGCAAAATTATTTAATGTTTGATTATAAAGGTAATTACTTGATACAATAAAATCAAATCAAACCATTGCCAATAAAGTGTATTTATAACTTCACTGACCTGCTTTAATGAGTGTCATTTAGAAAGGAAAATGCGGTGACGATATGTGGTAATTCTATCTTTTTGATAACCACTGTGGAATGTGTTATTGATAATTGTTGCGTTCATATATAATGTTAGCTACCTGTCATCGCTGATAAATTCATTCATTGTTTTCATTTTTCTGGGAAAATAAATATTTATAAATATCTTTCAGGCAATGTCACCAACTGAACTGATATTAATTAATTATGACGAAATCTTACATATTTTTTAAAAATTTCCCCTTTTATAATCTTTAAAAAGCAAAACATGCTAGAAAAAGGTGAGAAATACGAATTAAATAAGATTACCAAAGCAGGATAAGGTAATCATCAAAGATATGAGATAAGCAAGTGCTAATTTCAAGCCACTTATCACCGTTTAACATTCCTTCCAAAATTCCGGGATAGACCACCACGTAAGATGAACGAAAATAAGTTTTTATTTTTTTCAGCTTAAAACTAAACATCTGCGGTATTTTAAACCATTATTCTATGATATCATCAAGATTTTATCAAATATTAATTTTTTTATTTGTCTCTGGAATGATTTTTAATCTCATGAAATAGTTGAAAAATTTTATCTCCTTCAGGAAGTCCTCATATTAATAACTGAATCAGTAAGTGATTATCATTATTTTTTCTAAAACAAAAGTGAACAAAACTAACGGGATAATTATCGTTTTTGTCGAGTGCTCCCACTTGACGATGTGTACATAATTGAAACAAAAAAAAACGAGACTGATATAAATAAAAAAAGTAAATGAACGAATTTAAAATATTGTGAATGAAAATCCCTTACATTGTCAGTTTCTAGATAATTCTCTGTCCGTTAACAAGTCATTTCCGAATTTTTTTCAAAAAAAAATTTATGATATAATTTGAATAAATATTCAACAAATTATGTATCTAAATACTGTTAAATTTTAATTATTAATTATAAAACATTTTAAATGGAATAGTTTGAAAATTTGAAATTTTAAGTCAAAAATGATTAGGTTAAAATGTTTTATTATTACAAACGGCAATATTGGGAACATTTCCGTATGATTTCGGGAATCGGGAATAGAAATTCTCGTTATTGATGAACTTTTATCAAGGAATGAAATATAAAGAAGGAATTGAAGTTTACTAATATTTTATTTTTTAAAATATTCCACTTTTACTTATACATTTTACTAGTAAATAACTTTTAATTGCTATATATTTACACTTTCGCTTAAACAAATAATATAAATAATCAGTTACTTATTGTTTCAAGTTGTTTTGTTTGTTTTTTTTCTTAACTTATTTTTCATTAATACTAAAAGAAGGAAAAAGCTTGTATGAAGCATTTTCTATTTATCTTAATCTATTCTTATAATAAGCTTAAATTAAATTAGTCTATAATAGTCATATACGAATAAATATTTGAAAAAATATTATTTTGTCAAACAAGAAATGATTTTGGCTAAATTAAATAATTTGAATTATGTATTGTCATACAAAGCTTTTAAAAGTTAACATACAAATATCTTCCTACACGTGTTTATATGTTAAGCATAGTGTAAACATATTTTCCTTACAAGTATAGGAAATTTTCAAATAAAAAATTTATACCAAAGTATTCTTCAAACTTAAGACTTAATATTCATGATGATAAAATAATTCCAATATATCTCTTACCATAGTTATTTCAAACAAAATTAAATTTTTGAATTTCTTAGAATTATATATAAGCAAGTTCTCATCTTCCACAATTTAAGTAAGTACTTTATTTTCTTAATTATTATATTTAAATCAAATGCGAATATTTGAGATGAAAGAAATTTATTCATTTCTAAAAAATATTAAGGTTTAAGTTAGTTCTTGAGATAAGAATACTACAGTTCTTTATGATTTTTTATTATTTTTTCTTTTTATTTTATACTCTTTTATAATACTCAAGATATGAGTAAGAGAATAACAATGCTTTCTAATTTAGCTCAAGCTAGTGATATCATATCAAATTTCAGAGAAAAAGACATTTGGCAATCTGAGTGGTATAATTTGATTTCGCAAGAAAAACTCTAAGCTAATTAATGTAACAATAAATCGATTCCAAGTTGGAGATTGTCTGCAAAATCAGTCATCAAACTCATTTATTATTTTCCCTATTCAGAAAGTTAGTATTGCAATTTTGACAATTATTCGATAAGGAGGTATATGGTTCCAAAATCAACTCGTATTTTAATTTCAAGTGTAATGTTCGCAAGAAATTTAAAGTTTCGAAGAAATGATAAGCTAATAAATTTTTAAATGATTTACGAATTGAAACAATGAGTTTCAAAATTAAAGATTCATGAGGATTATTAAGAATTAATTATCGCATATCATATACTTGCGCATTAATATCAACCTTCAAACTTGTTTTCAATTTTTATCATGCATAAATGTAATTTATTGCAGGGCTGACCATAATTATTTAGTTGGAAATGATATTGAAATTTGATTAAAGAACTTCACAGAATTTTCTTATCAAAGTCTTAATACCCAATGAAGTAAAGTAAAGATTTATGATTTTTAAAATTTCTGATGTAATAAATTTTATTATAAGTGGAAAAATTTTAAGCTCTTAAAACAATGCCAATCAGAGATATTATTTTTCAAATAAAATTGTCTCTTGTAATAAACAGTTCGTGCATGAAAGAATATAATGCATCGCAAACATGCATTGAGTTTTGTATAACAGGAATTTTCCGCATGATTCATTTAATTTAAGCTTAATTTCCATTCAAAAGATTTTATGTTATCTATAGTTCAAAAAGGTCTTCACTAAATATTTTCTATTTAAAAAATCAAGAAGAATGTTTTTTATATCATTATATTTAACTGGTTTTGGCACTAATGTGTTTTAAGCTTTTCCTTCCTGTAATATTTCATTCTCATTGCACTTCTTATAAGGTTGACAGGTTGACTTTGAAGAAAAATAAATCCAGTTCTTAATTCATCAATGCACACACGCCAAAATCCTTTTTTTTTGTCATCATTTCAATTTCATATGTTTATTTAAACAACGCTATTGCGTCTATTAAAAGAGTATCAATTTTTATTATGTATGATTTTATATGACATTAAGACGAAAAGCTTTTTTTGTTAGGCTTTGCAACTTTTATAACAAAAATCTAATATTGTGAATATAAAACATACCATCAATAATCTAGTTTGGATTTTTACATATTGTTATGATTGTCAAAATGTTAATACTCAAGGAAAATTCTGAAATAATAAAAATTACCAAAACTTTAAGTGATTCTGTTTCGTTCTTTGTTCGTTATTTTTCAACATTTTTTGAATTTAGTCTTACCAACTCCACGATTATTAAATATTTTGAGTTGCTATGTGGACATTAGTGGTGATAATAAAGCTAATAAAATTAATCAAATAATTTAAATTTAACTGCGATACTGAAAATAAATAAACTGCTAAAGTTCCGTAAGACCTTATGCTGATGACAGATTTCGAAACTTTTTACTTATCAGACATCAATTATTAATATCCTAACAGTTGCTGCAATTAAATAGCACAAGTTTTAAGTGGAATGAATTTTATTAAAAAAGACTGACTCCATATCATTAATGTTCCTTTCTCATCCTGATTATAATCATCGCTCAAGTATCTGAAATTGTATTAAAGATTATAATTGATAATCATAATGACTTTAACAATAGGTCCAGATAACAACCCACATTTAGGGATATCAATATTGGTATTAAAATGTACATAATATCGGTATTGAATAATGTTATTTCCTACAAATCAATATCATTATTGATAACCCTACTCACAATAAGATATAAAGAAAAGATGTAATTTAAGTTTGTATTCATATAATGCATTTCTGTTATTTTTATTGAGTGATTTTTAAAAAGAGATATAAAATACAAAAAGAACTTGAATGCAAAAATACTGTCATAATTAAAACAAATTTTTTCATACTTTTGTTGTGTGACAATTATAATCATTTTCTCATCTATAATTTACACAAAAACTATCAAAAACAAAATTTTCCATTTAATCTTAAGCTTACAATTTTTTTTTTAATTTTATTATTAGGTAGGTATTATAGGTTTATTTTTCATCATCATTAGTATTGAGAGCAAAAACACTGAGAATTTTTTTTTTCTTCATTTTTTTAAGCATTGTTTTCTCAGAAATTTTGAAAATTACATTTTGGAAGAAGATACAATAAAATCATTTCCATCATTTGTCTCCTGAATTATCTGAGAGAAAAAATTGCATAATATGGCATTCTAGTATTATTATCATTATTATTACTTTCTTGTATTAAAAAAAGGTATTTAGAAGCTTCTATTGTTTGTTCATTGTTCTTTAGTCCTGTCGCAAGACAGGGGCGTCAAAATCAAATTTATGCCTGACTGACAAGCTACGGTATATATAAATGATTCTTAAAAGAAAAAGAAAGAAGGAAAGAAAGAAAAACAAGATAATTTACGATATAGTTATGTCCTTAAAGGCTGTAAAAAGATAAATGTTTATATGTATGCATATACGTAACTACACCAAGATTTAGATCTTTATCAGTTTTCAGGGGTTCGGTTTATTTTGTGAGAATTTTTCTGATTTGACTTTCGAGAGTGCCTTACATTCTCATTGTTCTTTTTACTTTTTCGATTATTGCATTTATTGTTTTGTTGTTTCTCATTGGCATGTGCATTTCTACCTCTAACGTTCTTTTTACCTTTCAGATGCTTATCATTGTCAGAGTCATCCGATGAACAATTACTGGTGCTATTATTACTATTGTTATTGCTGTGATTATCAGTAGTATCAATTTCATCCTTATTCCAGTTATCTCTGTTATAATTTCTAATTATATTTTCATTATTATGGTTATTTTCGTCATGATTAGTAACAAATCCCTGTTGATCTTCAGGATCATTTGTCGGTGATATATCTGAGAAGGATTGTTGATGTTGGTGCTGTTGCATTTTCCTATGATGTTGATGTCTAATATGGTGTGTTGTCACTTTCTCGTTATTATCACTTATATTATTATTACTATTTACATTATTAGAAGGATTATTATAAATAGTATTGAAGTTCTCATTATCTAATTGTTTAGTATTTCTACTGCTGCTGTTGCTACTAAAACTATCATTAAATCTACTATTATTATTATAACTATTAATATTATTTTGTTGATGGTGAGGATGACGGAGGGGTGATTCATTGTGATGGTGTCGCACAGGATGTGCACCTTTTGCTCGAGATGTATTCCGAGGCTTAGAGTTATCAATTTTATTACTATGAGTTTTTTGAAGTATTCGGCTTGACGAAGTCTTACGATTACCTAAAGTTGATGATAAAGTTGATGTCTCTTGATAAGCGACAATTGCTGAGTTACTAATTACATCATTTGAACTGTTTTCTATTATTCGCTTAAATATTCGACGACATTTCTCATCGTTCTTTATACGCTCGTAATTGATTGGTCTTCCATTTCTCATGAAGCCGAGATACTTTTGTGGATCTTTGACAGAACTGAATGTGGAATAACCATGATCCATGGCTTCGCGGAAGTGACACGAGTGATCGTCTTTCAAATTCTTTTTCTTCTGTTAATAAAAAAATAAAACAAACATATAATAAAATTCTTCATGTTTTTTTTTATGTGCAAAAATTTGATATAGTCTAAAAATTTTTATTCGATTCTAAATGAGGGTCAATAAACACGTCGCATTAAAGATGAGACAGAAAGTCGAGAAGAATGGATAAAATGTACATAAAACATAATTAGAGATGAAGATTATAGAGACAAAACAGCTAACTTACCATTAGTCTTGGTTGCCACTTTTGATTGAAACATATATAAGCTCCTCGTTCTTTTACGTAAAATGTTATTCGAATATCCGGAGCCATATTTTGCTTTGTATATTGATGCGACTGTATTGTGAAGTTTTCTGTAAAGATAAAAAAAGAAGAAATAAATAAAATAAACTAGACAATAAAAATGGAGCATAATTAGCATAATTTTCAAATGATTCTCCAAATTTTATTTGACATCGAATTAGCTGGCAATTAGTATTCATTCATAGAAAACATAACAATTTGTAAAATGATATTTAATATATGCCCTTTTTGGCTATTGATGTTGAGTCAAAAAGTAAGATATTCTTATTAGGTATATCTTTTTTGTGATAAAAAATCAACAAAATGAAAACATTTCTGAAATATTTTATAGCAATCTTGATTGTTGAATTAATAGGCGACATTCAAACAATCATCAAAATTTGCGTTAACAAGATGGTAACAACTCGCTTTGGCGGAGCCTCAAAAGCTCAATAGCGAAGCCTTCTTCATTTGTGTCACTTTGGCAAAACTCTTTTTTTTTGTAAAAATGTCATCATTTGCTTATCTCGGCAAAGTGATATATGTGCTTTGCTGGCGTGTGACATAAAAAACTCTAGAGTTGAAACTTAATTGGCTACCGAATGTTTATTCAGTATTCAGTTTATTCAGTATTCGAATTAGCAATTTTATATTTGTCAAAATCTTTTAAACTTTCAGAATTTATTAATTATATTAGATATATGAAAGTTAATATGAAACATCATTAATAGGTTCTTAGCCGTAAAAGACCAATTATGAATAAGTATTCAAATTTTGAAAACTTATTTTCTTGTTCTATGATGTTTCCTTCTCTATCACTTCACTAATTTACAAATTCCAATGATAATTCAAGATTTTTTTTTCTTTTCTTTATGTGACTCTTATGTAAGCAAAAGTGCCGGTAAAAATGTCTTGAGAATACAGAAAAATAAATATTAGAAAAAATCTAAAACAAACTCTAATATTTTCGATTGCCTTCTTTTATTTTTTTTACAGTTGGAACTGAAAAAGTTTATATTGTATTTGAAAAAAGTTAAGATGCAGTTTTTTCCTCACAAAAAATGCGTTATTTTAATATTAGGTAAGACACAAGAAGAAAGTGTGATTTCTTAAGTAAAGAATAGATTTACACATACACCGAACACACACTGAAGAAGAAAAAATACCTCCCTTGAATTCGTAGAAATTTCAACATAATTCTCTTATTGTTTTGTTTTCATAACCTTTTTTTCTTCCTTCAACATTAATAAAATAAAATAAAAAAATAAAACATACACAAAAATACCCGATGCACAGAGAGAATATCTGTATATTCAAAACAAAGTCATATATTTTTGGATGTTTTAGGGCGCATTATCATCACTTCATTTTTTGATAATTTGAATGCAGTTATTGAATTTTCTAAAAAATTATGAATTTGACATTTTTTGTTTTGGCAGACATACTAACTAGTTTGCAGTCCTACAATGTCTTTTGTTATGATATTTAAGTTTTTATTTTTTTAACTGAAAAAGCCACTAAACCTATATGTATTTGTTGATTCTCTTAACCTTTTTTCATCGTTAAGGTGTATAGAATTTAAACTAAATTATTGTTGCTATTTTTCAAAAAAAAAAAAAAAAAATCAAAAGACTGTTTTGTTGTTATGAAATTTATTGTATATTGATTTCATTGTAGTTGAGTTTGATGGGACAATTAGGATAATTAATTCAAATAATCAATAAAGATGTTTTGTGAAATTTACCCATAAATTGTGTGTGGGATCAAATAAAGTAATAAAAAAACAACCCTTTCTTAAGATTTAAATTAATGAATTGTAGTTTTTTCCATTCTAAGGGTCACGAAAAATCAATAAAACTTTTTTCTGTTTGCTAAAAGAAATTCTTGGTGAAAGTCTTTCTTTCCCACATAATATCATGCCGTTAAGCATAGTTTACCTGCTGCCTAAAAATTTAACTTTTGTTGCATTGAGTTCCTTGTAAAATGAAAAATGAAAAATACAAGATGTAACTTTTTATCTGTTTATCTAATAAATACGACAGTTTCAATATTTCTTTTTGATCTTTTGGGTCAAACACCCAAATTCATGTATGTCCATGTTTAAATCTCTTCTTTCATCATGTTCTGTATTTAAACAAAAAATATATATATATACATATATGTATCGAAAAAGCACATGTTTTCATGTCTGATAACAATCTCATTTTTTCTTTTGTAAATAACCGTTCGACAATTGACAGGTTTCTTGGAAGTGATGAGGAGAGGTGGAGTACAAATTTTATTACACAAACAGCTCATTCCTAACATACAGTTCAGTCTATAACCTAATAGACAAATAAGCAAGTTCATATGAATGAGCTATAAGGAATGCTAACATCAACGAAACAACTATCAAAACTAGACTTAATTATCTATCTTGTACATAGCATAATTTTCTTATATTTACATGCACCATATATTGAAGAGTAGAAACAACTTGTAGTCAATGACTTAACCAATATCCATTATTTATTTCATGATAATTATATTTATTCACATTTTGCTCTCACATGAACTTAAAACATGATTCTCATGTACACTGCTAAATACGCTAAGTATTATAAAGTGAATTATTTTTTATTATTTACACTTCAATTTAAGATTAAAAAATTATTTTTTATTGACGTGTAATACTGATTTGTTTTTTATTTAAAGTCATCAAACTATTCTTATGAAGATATAAACAAAGATTACAAAAAAAAAATTTTAGAAATTGAATTTAACTTTCAGAATTATTTGTTCTTTCACTTTTTTGAGCCAATCATTTTGATCCATTAAGCTTTACATTAAGTCTACATTTCAAAAGATTGCACGCGCAAACACCAAAGAAAAAGAAATGAAAAGCCTTTATCGTTTAAACTTACGGTTGCCTCGCATGTCTTCTTAAACGAAAATCGTAATATTCTTTTCTGTTGGTTTCAGTCATTTTTCGGTTTCTTTGTGATTGATAATTTTCTGCATATTAACTTTCTTCGAAAACTAATAATGCAAAAACAGTTGAATGGCAAAAAGGGAATAAAAACGTTGATGGAATGGACAAAAGAAGAAGAAATTAAAACAGAAAAAGTAAAGCAAGGCAGAATTAATTGGTTTTTCAAGAAAACGAAAAGAAGAAAAATGAAGAAATGAAATGAAGGCGTTCGGCAAAAATATATTGAGACGCTTTGGAAGTTTGTTTAAGTTGCAAATTGGAATTAAAACATTTCCGAAACATAAAACTTGGTATTGAGGAACACCAACAGCTACACATGGAAAGTATTGAATTATTTTATTTTTCGGTTTTGTTGTTACTTTAATTTTTTTTCTTAAAAAATTGACGCAAAAGGCGAGAATATTTCAAGAATCGTTTGCACGCTATATATTTTTTTATTATTTTATTTTAATGGAAGCACAAAAAATAACGCAATGGAAAACAAAGTTTCTGTAACATCTATATCTACAAGACTAAATTAAGAAAAAAAAATCTTTTTTTTTACTAATTTTATCATAATTTCACTTAAAAATTGTGCCTTTGTATCAATGCTTTTAGTGCTTAATTTCTTAGATATGTGTACAGGAGAGAACAAAACTAAATTAATATTTTTTACAATATCAATTACTGTTTCATTCATGTTCGATGTAGCAAGTGAAATTATACATCAATCATCAGTTATCAAAGATATATATATATATAATGCAAGAACAATAGCAAATAATAAGTGTATCGAGGAGAAAGCATAAGGCATGAAAAAAGCGCCAAATTAATGGTACGCCTTCATGTTCAATCTATGTTATAGAGAGAATTTTATTAAATTAAATTTATCACATTAACGTTTAAAGCATTGTAATGCTTATGTAAAATTGAAAAAAAAAAGAATATTTAAATTGGAATAAATAATAATCAGTGTAGCTTGTAATATCAAAAGGCTTTTGGTGATTTATGAGGAGACAGATGAATTTGGCATGTTAGCAAATAACTTTATTTTAAGACTTACGTGGGCTTTCGGAATTTTGGTTTGCAAATATGCGATCGTTTTGGACGGTCAAAAATTTGTCGGAGCATGCTGATAGAAGCTGCACATCTTGTGAAAAGCATGTTATTTCTACAATCAAAACCTGGAATAAATTTAAAAGAATTTTAAAAATTAATTAAAACAGTTGTTATTTGAATTTAAAAGCTGGACAAATATCTTGGTTTTATACAATATGGACATTCTTTCAATGCAATACATGTAATTTAATTTTTAAATGCAAAATATAAAAATTTCTTTAAAACGCATTTGGATGTTGCTCCCTTTTAAAGCTATCCGAAATTAAAATTTAAATTAATCTCAGTTAGTCATGAGAAAAAAATAGTATGGTACTAGCATGGTAGGAAGAATTTAATTTAACGATTAGTCGGACTTCAATTAAGATTTATATCAAGATATATAGATGTGTTCATATAAAAATTCGGTCGTTTTTAACGGTCAAAAATTTGAATTTTTTGTAAACACTAACACTACGAAAGAAAATTGCTAAAATTTATAAAAATTTGATTTGCAAAATTTTCTACTTTTAGATGAGTTTAGTTAGTACAGAAGCATTGTAAATGCTTTATTATATGCTAATCTAACTGACTAAAACTCAAAAATAATGTATCTTTTTATATTTGTTTGAAAATTTTTGAATGAAATTTTACAATATTTTTCAAATGTTATTGTTTACATTAGTATACGAAATTCCGTATGGTCGAGTATGGTCGAGTATACTTTGTATGTACACATCTATATATCTTGATTTATATAATAACTAACAAATCTCAAAAAGTTTCACAAATTTGGATAAATAAAAAGTTTTGCAAGGAAATTTGATGTTTATGAAAAAGGGCGGAGTTTAGAGCGGATTGACAGACAAATTTTAATAATTTATTATATATATATATATTTTATATAATATTAACAATTAACTAAGATCAAAGAAAATGTATAAGAAAATTTTCTTCCAATATCTAAAGTAATTACAAGATTTAAATCAGCTGCATATAAAAGTAATTAAATACTAAGTTCCCGGACAAAACTCTCTGTCTTTTGGCGGAATCATCAAAAAGCTATTGAATATTTGCTTTTTCAAGTTCATCAGCATCATCTTTCTCATTGATTTTATTGTTATTATGAGAATATTATAACTGTTCAATATAAATTCATTATAAATGCATACTACAATGTATCAACAGAAGCGCGTCATTAAATCTAAATATTTGAACAATATACTTATAATGTGGTATCGATATAAAGGAGTGCTGCTGCCTCCTCTGCGGACATATCACAATCATTATTAAAAGTTATCGTCAGTTGTGACTTGATGTTCCCATTAGCTTTTTTGAGACTCTTCGCTCTTTTTTAAATAGCAGCGCATTATTAATGAGTGAATAAACAGAAAAAGTGCCGACAAAAAGCAACACCAAAGACGATCTTTGCTGTTTTTCTCCCATTCTCAACCATCATTATTCCAAAAGAAAATATTCCAAAAAATATTCAAATATATATACATATATGCATATATATATATATGAATACTCGTGTGTGTAACCATAAGAGATGAAAATGAAAACATCCAAAAATGATTCTGTTTGTATTTCATGACAAGTTTGCCAGCTAGCAATGAGAAAAAATATATAAATTTATGAATGAAAACCAAAATTAGGGTAAGCAAGTGAGAGATCGAAATATGAGACTATTGATTATGATAATGATTTTTTTTTGTATTATATATACATGTATTATATATTATAATAATTTTTTCGTTTCTTTCTGAAGAAGAGTCATCTTATTAAATATGCGGATTAGCTCTTAATTTTGATTGCGAGATAGAGTCAAAAAGTAGTAAAAGATGATACTTCTTCATTTTTCTTCTTCTCATTTCTGTAAGATGTGGTGTCACTTCAAAAAGCAGCATCAGCACCAACCAAATTAAGTTGGAACAACAGTGGCGTGACAAAATTATAGTATGGTTAACATATACTAATTAGCTAAAATATGATATTTCTATAATTTATGAATTTCCTGAATGATGTTAATAATGAATCAAATGAAGAGTCTTTGATTTAGACAAAAAAGTAATAACGTGGGATCAACTGGATTATACAGAATTTTGAATTTTTACCGGCGCCCCGTTATCAGGACAATAAATTGCTAATTCGACTTACTGATATACTTTATATTCTTCACATTTTTGCTGTCTTATGATTTTGCCTCACATGGCATGGATTTTATTCATTCAAATATAATTTGCCGTTGTTAAGTATTAAGCTTTTTTAAGCACTTGTGAAGAGAACTTGTTTGACATCTTCCTTTCCTTTTTGATGCTCATCGCATTGCGAAATTATCAGACTAAATCTTTCATATGTATACATTTACATACGTTAATATTAATATTAATTCAAAATGGATCAGTCAGAGTTCTCAAAAAGTAACTATTTGTCTTTCATTCATTATGAGAGCGTGATGCTATTGACAGTATAAGATAATAAAATACTCTAAATTTCATTTTTGATGATTTTTTTTTTGAGTGGTTAAAAAAGTATTTTACCTTCAACAAAAATTGTTGTACAAATGTTTTTTCTTCTTTTATCTTTGTACTTTTACAAAGTCGCCTGATAATCGAATCGAAAAAAATTGGAAAACATGCATTTCCTTGTATCTTCTCATGTTGTATGTTTTTGATAACCAGTTTTCTTTTCTTTACAAGAGAGGGTGCAATGAAATTTGTCAGTTAACATGATGTTATGACAATATGGAAGCAGGTGATCATTAGTTACTTGCACTTAAATTTAAAAAAATTTAGCGAAATTAATATGTGAATGTTGCTTATTCATTATCATCAGAACTTGTTAGGGTTTTCGTAATTATTGATATTACAGTTTTGTTTGGTCTATATTATCAAAACTGATTTTCTATAACTACTGACAAAAACGCTATGCAACATTTTTTTCAAAGATTATTACCAATAACTATTAATGAATTTTAATTTATGGCGAAAATTACGAAAAGCGAAAAAATTACTGAATAACAAATCGAATAAATGATATGTAAATGAGCATTTTTATCAGTATGTACATATATTTGTTGGGAAAAACATATAAAAATCATAAAAATAACATCTAAAATTCATTATCACTTGCATAATTTTCGCATTTTGACAAATTCACATTGAAATAAAAATATATTCGAGAAACTTGATTATTGATTGGTTGAGAAGACGTTAAAAGCAAAATGAAGAAGTTATGAAGGTAGATGTGTCGTAAATCTCAAACAATCCGATTTTAATGGCGATCAAATGCAATCTTTACGTGACTTTTCAGCATACCAATAATAAAGAATATGAATCAAAATAATAGGGATATCAAATATTTGTTATTAGTACTATTTACTAAATGAATTTTTAATTTGGATCAGAAATTTTAATCAAATTTTTAATATGTTTACAATTTTAAGAGTATAAAACCTCTTTGTCTTTAAAATTATGGAAAATTAACAAATTTTAAATTTGTAGGGTGGAAAACAATACTTTTGTATGATCCAAAATAATGCTAGAAAAATCTAAATAGTTTTTATTTGTATTGTGAATTCCTAATAAAGACTCTAATTAACGTTTCTTTAATTTACCGTGCATTAATTTTTAAATTGATTACCACTGACGAGATGGTAGAAAGCTCATTGAAATACATAAGCCTTTGGTGTTAATTTCTGAAATTTGTTCAATAACAAAATTAAAAGTGGGAAGGAGAGACCGAGAAAAGAAAAAAGAAATAATAATAATTCAATTTAATTCCAGTTCTTTCGTCTGTGTATTTCTGTCTTTCCTTTTCCCTTTTTCATTTTAATGCCTGCAATTTCACATATCAACACATTTGCTTTTATTGGATTATCCGCGCGCTGCCTCTACTTGTCCGCATTAAGAGCCAATTTGTAAGCAATTTTTACACTTCAATAAGTCTCGTATTCCATAAATTTACTTACCATCAGGTAGTACAAGTATTTTGCATAGACAGTAAGCTTTGGTATCCTGCAAAAAAAGAACGAAAAAAATAATTACTTAAGTGAACTTAATTAAAACATTAGTTATGTCAAAATAATGAATAAAGATTAACTTTTACTATGCTTTTAATTAATTTAAAAAGGAGAGATAAGAGGATATACGGTCATAAATCTGGATATACAATATCAAGATTATTTTAGAACTTTGCGGTGCCTTTATCATTTTGTTATTATTTGTTAAAATATTTCGATTAAACACCAATTTTGCCATAAAACTATTGAGATTCATGTTAATCCGTCTTCTGATTACTTATGTGAATGGTTGGTACCATACATTATGAGAAGAAATGAAGAAAAAATCCTTTTAGACTTTGCGGCATGTAGAAGCGGTAAAGCGATAAGATTTATGTATATTTCATGAGACAACAGACAAAATAGCATCGATAAATCATTTAACGCGATAATTTTACTGTATTTTAAAAGATATATAGCCTTTATTTTAATGTCTCAACCATCTCAAAACTCAATGAATAAATATCAATGGAAATAAAATGCAAAGCAATACGTAAACTTTTTTTTCTTCCTATTATATCTTTGGGTAAAAAAATCCAAGTGAGAATGAAGATTTTAATTCTATCCATATTTGCGTTTACAAAATGAGGACTATACAGATAAGGCTTTAATTTTCATGTAAATGCGAATCGCTTACACCTATATTAACTGCTTAATTACAACGAGACAGCCTATAGCGAACTGTATCCGATGACAGCCCGCAATGTGGCTTGAAAAATACTCTGTATAACATTTAAAAATATAAATATTATACAACTCTATATAAAATGTATATTGAAGAAAACTGGATTTGACAAGAGCAGTAATAATATCCTATAATAGCCTTACTAGAAAAGGTTGTGGTAGTAATTACATTCCCTGGAAAATATTGCATCTAATTAATTATATTGCAAATTTATATTCACATGCAGATATACTTTTACACATACTCGTTTTGAGTTAAAGAATACGAGGATATAGAAACATAAGGAGAAGCCCTCAAAAGACCACAGAACAACCTCATTAAAAATCATTCAATAGATCACATTTGAATACTTGCTCATTTGCAGTTTATTTTTCATTATACATTTTTATGATTATTCATTCTAATATTAAGTAAAACGATTTGTCAGTTGTTATTGTCTCAATATTGTAAAGCTGAATTACTGCGTTTACATTAATTTGAATGATTGTTGTGGTGCTATAAAATGCATTTTATTACTATTCATACAATCTTCTAATCATCATTACAAATAAAGTTTAGGTCACATGTCTTTTTGTCTTTAAGTCATTTTGCTTATTAAGCCCCATTTTAAAAGCACCAAATGCTTAGTTATGTGAGAATGACTAAATAACATTTAATATATAAATCTTATTGTATAACCCAAGTAATCGTTGAGTTAAAATTTTCGCATCATGCTTGGTGGGGTTTTATTCTAGTTTTCTGTTTAAATGATTATAATCTACGATGAGTGTTCAAAGATTTTTTTTTTCTATTTGAAATACAAAAAAAATATATTGATACTTAGTAATGTAGTGTTCATTACAATTTCCACATAAAATGAATTTCTTGTATATGAAGGTTAAGAAAATATAGCCTAAATTATTGAAACAAATTCAAATTATAATTCAAAAAATGATGTAAATTAAAATCTTTATTTTTGTCAGTTATTACTTAAAAATTTCACGCATGTCTTAAGGTATTAAAACAAATTAAATAAAGCTAATGTGAAGGATTGAAATATAAAATTCATTTTAAATAATTCCAGTTAAACTTTACGAGTTAATATTTTGAATCTTCAATGAAATTGATGATGATCAACCATGTGATGTGTGTCTCTAGAAAAATTTCTGTTACTAACACATCTAGTTTAATTTATGTTAGATTCGCACGGATATATATTTTAAATGAAAGTTATTTTTACATTACTCGAGAATAATACTCGCTTCAACCGCAGCCAAGAAAGTTTTCTTTTATTATTATTTGTCAAATGACATGAGATGAGAATACAGTGAAAGTGGCATTTTAAAATTTTTTAATCAAAAAAGAAGTGTTGACGCAATGAAAATTTATTCTTCTGTTATTTAATAAGAAATATAAAAAAGAAATATCGAGACGGAAAAATAGATGCTCATAATTTCAAATGTCTGAAATTTTAGACTCGTCACAGGAATTTTACTGATGATAAAAATCAGCTCAAATGTTTCGAAAAATTGCTATTGAAAATATATTTATTGTTATTATCAATTGAATGATAGCACGAGAATATTAAGGAAAAGCTATTTCGGTAAGATATGACAGTTGATTATTCACATAGAAATTCATATCTTCTGACGTAAAATGACAAACGTTTTTCTATACTATATTTTTTTTTTTCTAAAGTGTGCACAATTTTTTTATTATCTCACGTAAATCATCATGATGAAAACGTTTTGCCATTCAAAATTCAACTTTTACCTTAACACTATAAGCTGAATAGATTATAATTGCCACGATAAAGTAGCAAGTCAGATTACTTCGTTAAAAAAGAAATAGCAAAAAAAAGAGAAAATAGTGATCATAAATTTTTTTGGCGTAAAATTGCCAAAAAGATTGACGAAATTAAAAAGATAAGTGTATGAAAATTTGCTGATGAAATTTATATGGCTATAAAGTCGCCAAGAGACCCACCGGCTGCAAAAAAATATTATTTTTGCATGTCATACACGTGGTCTTTTGCGATTAAAGTACTTTATTTACTATTCGTTCGCCTTTCAATAAGTGGAATATTTCTATTAAACTCGCAATCAGTCTTGAATTGATAATTGATAAAAAGGTTAATAAATTCTTTATAACGATTTGTGTTTTATATATTTAAGATGTCTGTGAAAAATATTTATTTATTTTTTTTTTTTTGATATAAGAACTGCGATATTTATTCGATGTAAAGTCTTCTGACATATTAGCGCTATAAAAGGCTTAAAAGCAGATTACATTTTTTGTGATAATAGGACAAAACATACATTAAAGGGATTGCGTGGTATGTCTGGTATGAAAATATTGTTAGTATATAAATTTTTTTTCATTTAAAAAAAACGTGTAAAATTGGGAACATCTTCGGAATCACAAATGATTCTGTTTAGTTTTTGATTCAAATAAAATGTAACAAAGTTTTATAGAGCATTGAATTTAATTGAGGCCATAATGTATAACATGATGTGTGTGTGTGTGTGTGCATGTGATAAAAAAGAACAAAATTGATGGAAAAACCAATTAAATGATTTTTTTTTGAAAAGGATAAAAATGTATCAAGACTATTTTTATATAGGCACGTGCATTCATAAGTTATATATGGATATACAGAAAAAAATATGGAATACAAAAATTAATGCCACACACTATGTTTTTTTTTTGTTAATATTATTTCAGGTCAATTTAGTGGAAGAGTCGATTTTAATTTAGAAATTAATACTTAAATATTCTTTTATTGTTGTTATTCATTCTGATCTCTGATATATCCCTGAAAGTGAGATTTATCTTAAATCTTTGTATCCATTTATATCCCTTGTATGAATAAATTTTCCATCCTTCCTACAAGATCGGTATGTAATCGAATCAAACATCTCAGGTTACGTGATTTATGGGTTAAACGTAATTTTCTTTATATATTCTTCCAACTTAAGCTTATCTCTATTTTTTCTTTTCCTTGTTGTTGTTATTACAGCTTCTTACATGATGCATCTGAATAATGTCGGTAACCAAATACTATTGCTTGAGGGTGTTCAATTTATTGAGAACTTTAACATATATGTATATAAATTTATTTGTGCACGGAAAAGAATGAAACACTGAACAATAAGAAGCGTAGTGTAAATTAAGATTTTAAATTAATTTTGAAAAATGAAGTCGTAAGATGAGAGGCGATGGACTCTCAGAAATATTATTTATTCAATTTTATTTCTTCTTATTACAATAATTTATTTGAGTTGTGTAATTAAATTGAGTTAAAATGTTGCTACTCAATAATAACAATAATCTGATTGCTGCTGATACAGCGGGGGAAATAATTATGGGCGAGCTATTTTTTCAAAGTTTTCGAAAATCTAAACATCTTTCAGTAAATTTGTTATATGAGAAATTTATGCAGTATTATATGACAAATACATCAGTGAAAAAAGTTTTAATTATATTAACCATTAAGAAAAATAACGGTCATTTTTTGAAAAATATACCTTCTGCAAGAGGAAATAATTATGGGCGAATTAGGTAAAATTAATTTTTTTATTATTTATAGTCAAATTTTACATAGTTTTTAAATTCTTTTAGATAATTTAAGATAAAATGAACCTAATTTACTGAACCAAGCATAATATTTAGTCACTAAATGTCCAAAAATTATTAAATAAGCTGACTTAAATTTTTCTTCAGTTTTTAGATTCTACTCTATTTCAGCATTGTTATATTCTATGATTCTAATCAATACTGATAATATTGAATATATTTAATGATTTCTAGCAAAAAAACCTGCCAGAAAATGCCAAGAAAGGTGAAAAATTCTAAAAATTGTTTCAAACCCCATCACTACAAAATGATTATTTTCAAAAAATTTGTGTTTAATTAATGTTTACAATAGAAATTTAAGTTGATTCAGACTTTAATTTATCTAAACAATAACTTCTACAAAAGATTTGAGGCATAAACATGCAGATTTTGACAAAATTTGCAAAAAACTGAAAGTAGACGGTTTTTTTTTAAAAAACTCGTTTTTTCATACAAAACCGTTCATTTTACCATATCTTCTTAACTTTTTGCAAATTTTGTCAAAATCTGCATGTTTATGCCTCAAATCTTTTGTAGAAGTTATTGTTTAGATAAATTAAAGTCTGAATCAACTTAAATTTCTATTGTAAACATTAATTAAACACAAATTTTTTGAAAATAATCATTTTGTAGTGATGAGGTTTGAAACAATTTTTAGAATTTTTCACCTTTCTTGGCATTTTCTGGCAGGTTTTTTGCTAGAAATCATAAAATATATTCAATATTATCAGTATTGATTAGAATCATAGAATAACAATGCTGAAATAGAGTAGAATCCTGAAAAACTGAAGAAAAATTTAAGTCAGCTTATTTAATAATTTTTGGACATTTAGTGACTAAATATTATGCTTGGTTCAGTAAATTAGGTTCATTTTATCTTAAATTATCTAAAAGAATTTAAAAACTATGTAAAATTTGACTATAAATAATAAAAAAATTAATTTTACCTAATTCGCCCATAATTATTTCCTCTTGCAGAAGGTATATTTTTCAAAAAATGACCGTTATTTTTTTTACTGGTTAATATAATTAAAAATTTTTTTCACTGATGTATTTGTCATATAATACTGCATAAATTTCTCATATAACAAATTTACTGAAAGATGTTTAGATTTTCGAAAACTTTGAAAAAATAGCTCGCCCATAATTATTTCCCCCGCTGTATTGCCACTGCCGTCTTATGGTGATATTGCTTTTTTTTGCATTAATGGAAATAAATCCCTTCAAACCAAATTCCATCCATTTTGTAGTGCAAATTACAATAAATATTTACATTAAATTGACTTTTTATCCCGAAGCTTTGAATGCAATAAACTGCAAAATTTAATATTTTTTCTTCAGCATACACTCTTATAAATAAATATATGTATATTGAAATGCGAAATTGCAAATAAACATCGATGACTGAGTTTAGTCGCCTTTCGTTTTGTTTATTTATTATGTGGAATATTTTTCTTCTTCGCCCAATTTGCCTCTTTTTACTTTACCAGCAAAAAAGAAAAAAAAAAAAAACTTCTGGTTTACGGAACAAACTTTTGATCTTTTTATTTTGTTATTTCTTAATTCGTTTCCTATCATTTTAAGTCATGTAGTTTGCTATCAAACCATGTGATATTGATTACAAAAATACAATTTTAATAATTAAAGCTGAAGCTACTTAAACTTGCTACCTCGTTGCTTTAATTTTAAAGCTCATTTAATAACGTGCATAATACATTTATAAAGAATTTATTTATTCTTTTAAGACTTTACTACCATTCTTTTATATTATTCAATCACATATAAAATTATGAAAAAATTAAATCATGAGAAATCTATAAAGTTGTATGATATTTTTGGAATTTTTGACTACACAAGGTAAATTAGTAAAGGTTGGAAAATCCTCATATCTTATTGTTGGACGAACATTTGTCTTTCATACAAAAAAATCGTGATTGGATTAACCTGGATCAATAAAAAAATGTATCCATTGCATTGTTATTGTAGTTTTGAGGGACGTCTTATCAGAGAGAAATTTTTTTATTCATTTTATAGCACGAGAATACTGCTATGGCAGCTTCATGTGATTTTTAGTTTATATATTTTATTTTCAAGATAATTTTTTTCGGTTTATTTATAATTTTTTTTTTTGTTGTAGATGTTTTGGAACGTAAATCATATGAAAACCATAAAAATTATAAATCTCACTTATGGGTCTGCGTAAAGTTATTAAATTCTTGGCGGATTTAATGATACTGTAAATTAGATATGAATGAGATAAAAGTTGGAAATGAAAATCGTTAGGGTTTTTACACTGTATGTTTCGTCTTTGGGCTGGATATTTTTTTATAAGCTCTAAATTTGTGACTTCCTATTACAATTAAATTATGCTAAATCCTGTATTAATTCAATAATGAAATTATTTTTGATACAATGAATGAATTTAATACTTGAATGTGGAAACTTGATAGAAACAGCCCAACGTAAAAGCTTAAAATATTGATTGATTATGATCTAGAGAACAGTTTAAATCTATAATATCTAAAATTATGTATTTATATACCGCCAAAAAATCCAATCTTATCGATTTATTTAGAAAAAAAATTAGTTCAATATAAGTATATTTCTACGAATGAATGAAATTTTCAGAAATATATACGGAAATATGTAAAAGTAAGCATTCCATATAACATACACATTTCCACACTTATTTTGACAGAGCAATTAAAAACGCCAAGAAAATAAGAAATGAAAGCAAAATAAAGAAAACCAGAGAAAGAGAAGGAAAGAAAAAAGTTAAAATGCATTAAATTTACTTCAAAGCATTTTTGCTGATAAAGCAAATGTGTATTATTCGCCGTCGTTTAAAAATTTAGGAATATTAATAGGTTGCAGTGAGTGAGTGATTGTATACATGCAAATACGTTATGAGCAAGATGAATTTATGATCAGCGACTACCTATATAATCTTTACATTATTTAAATAAATAATAAAAGTCTCTCTGCAACTAAATTAACATTTATACGTCTTTCAAGCAATAGGAAGTCTCTCTTCTCATACACATGTACATACATATTTCATGTACTTGGAAGGAAAAACCGCAAAGTATCATCACAACAGTACTGCATACTTTACTTCATAAATTTCTTTTCGTGCCGCTGCGATATCATTTGGATGTCAAAACATTGAGTAACAATAAACTTTGAGGTTAATAATAAATATGACAAAAAGAATGTTGTGCATACGTTGAATGCAGTCAGAGACGCATACACATCACCTGTGCGAGTGTTTATTTATTGAATATTAAAATATCGTCGGTATCGTTTGTGATCATCACATCTAAAGCACATTCAATTTTTAAAAAATGAAATTCGATGTTAGGGGTTGTTCACTTATTACGTTAGCTTTTTATAGGGGGCAGTTTAAAAAGTAATTTTTTTTTAAGTTAACAAGTTCTTAAATTATTCATTATTATAAGGTGAATTATAAAGACTTCAAAAGATTATCCAAATGAAAATTTTAAAAATAATCGATTATAATACCGATTTCAAAATTACCTACATTTCGATTCCCTAACTTCTTTGTTAATTTTTACTAACAGTAAGTATCATACATAATGAATACATGCACGTAAGGGGTATCATTAATTTAAAAAAAAAACCTTTCATACATTTTCACATATAATAACTTCTCGCTGCATAATCTTATCAAATGCATATCAATATGCACCTATAATCACTTTGTTGTGTTTAAAATTAAATTGATTTTATGCTTTACGCCAGAGCACATATATTATTTCATAATTAAATGACCTAATTGAAATACACCATGCATATTTTCCAACAATTTTTCATGTTTATGAGCTTGCTATTATTTTTCATTAAATAAAGCCACAAATCCTTGCACATTATATTGCTTATGGCATAAACAAAGAAAGAGAGGAAATACAATTTTGCATGAGGGTAAAGCAAATTTAATTATTATTTAAATTATTAATTAAAATATCAAACGACTAGGCAGGGCATGTATGTAATAGAAGAGATCAGAAAAACAATAAAATAAGGGTTGAAAAATCTCAACCGTCGGTAAATTTTTGATTCATATTCTCCCATGAAAATCTGTGATAAATAAAAATCAATCACTTTTGAACAACAAAAAAATTAATATTAATATTCAGTTAGTAGAAGACAAAAAAAGTTCTTGATTTATGAGGGAGCAAAAATCATACTTCACTGACAGGATTTGCATAGCAATAAATGGAAAAAGTTTGAAAATAGTTGTCAACTCTCTTGAGTATTGTTCTTATAACATACTTAACCGCAGACATTTTTTCGTTTTTGGTTTACGTTTTTCGTTTTTCACATAAAAACGCCTATTAAATGCACGAATTTATTTTTTTTTAGATTTTATGCCACCCAGAGAACACAACAAAGGCAGCAAAATGAGAAGACAAAACAACACTAAACGATTGCTGCTGCACACACACGCAAATGCTAACGACAAGAAGTATTCATGATTATTTTATTATTTCTGCTCGGAAGAACATTCATCGATTCCTTGTGTGGTATCATCGAAACTTGCTATTTGTTATTAATACACTTTAAATCAACCCTTTAATTATAAAAATAAATATTAAATATTTTATATAAATTTTAATTAAAACTTATATCTTTCATCGGTAGCCGTATCTATAATTGTTATTTATCTTTCGTTCTTTTCTCGTTCAAAAATTCATTAAAAATTGAGCAATCCATTAATCATTTCACCCGTTGACGAAAGAATAAATTTTAAGTATGTAAAAGAAGAGTATGCAAGAATGATATTGAGAGGAAAAGTGCCTGAAAATGTGACAAGAGCCATCAAATTTACATAAATATGCAAATTGCACTTGTGTATTAGCTGGGGCATTTAAGAACTTTAAAAAGGGTTAGCTGCTCATAAAAATTCTCTGAAAATTCCTCCTCTCAATATATTTGACACACAAAAAAAGAAAGAATAAAGAACATAATACAATATTTATGAAATAAAGAAATTTATATAAAAAAATACTTTTGGGGTGTTCTATGAATATGAGAGTATGCTGCTTTGGTCGTTAACCCTTCGTGTTTGAGGTAAATGGCAAAAATATGTACACGAAAAAAGAAGAGAAACCATAGATTCCATTATATTTCTTCATCTTCTTGCGTTTTTTTTTCTTCATTATAACCCGATGAATAGAAAAAAATAAAAGAAAATCAGATTTCAGAAATTTAAGATCTTTCCTCTACTTATACTTTAAACGTACGATGTCTTTATTTTCTTTTTTTTTTCAATCTTTTACAGACTTTTTGCAAGACGATTGAAAAAGTGACACAGATATTTATGAATAAAAGATGAAATATAAACAGGGTTGTTATCAAATTAAAAAAATAAACATATAAAATCAGATTTTCATTCCAAGACAACTCATTGAAGAAATATAAAATTATTTTTTAATAAAATCTCAATATATATAGCCAGAGCTTAAAGTCGACTCGTATTTCACATGGAATTGAGTCGACTTTATCATTCAAAATATGAGTAGATTTGAAATTCTGGATATAAATTTTAAAAAAAGGAAGAATATAGATAATGAAGATAACATCTCTGGGTGACAGGAAAAGTAAAATAGAATTTATTCTTTTTTAATTGTTCGATTCTTCTTTTTTTGAAAAAAAAAAAATTATTGAGAAATAAGAATTAAAAATTTTAGTAAAAAATAGGGAAAAAATGTAAATTAACTTACATCGTATGTATTTGGCCTCATTGTACCTTTTGTTTTCTTTTTAAGAAAAATGTGACATTAGTTTTCTTAATTATGAAAAATTGGTATGCCACAAATAATATTCTTTTATTTTTCTGCTGTACCATGTGAACGCTCATCGGCAATATATGGAATCTCCTTACTACTCAATTTTTTATTTCTCTTCCATTAATTTATTATTTCTTCTGATTATCAATTCATTTCACAAATTTTTTCCTTGTATTTTCTTATTTTTTCCCAAATTATTATCTTTTTTTTGATACTTTTTATGTTGTTTTCCAATTCACAAAAAAAAATCATATGATTTTTTATTTCCTTGTTTTTCTCTTTCACTTGGTCGTTGATTGTGATAATCTAATATTTTGTTCTTTATTATACTTCTATAATATTATTTTTTTTATCCAAAATAAAACTTATAGAAGAATTATTTAATTCTGCTTAAATCCAATAATGAGGCTTTAGATAACTTAAGCATTTGTTATTATTTTATTCTTGCTCAGTTATAACACTTTATTGAACACAATTAAGGCGCTCAAGAAAAAACTTCTAATTCTTTTTTTTATATTTTCTTTGAACACTTATTTCTTGCTAGGCTTGGTTTTTTTTAGAGTATACTTTACTGCAACCAAGCAAATCTTCATCACATTGGTTTTGCCTCGCTTTTACACAACAATTTTGCACATGCTAATTTCTTATGATGCAATATTGAATTTTTTTCTCCTTTTAAATGGCCTTCTATAGGTTTATCGTTAAGCAGTTATACCAATTTTTTCGTGTGTCTTTTTTTAAAAAAATCAATAAAAATTCCTCTTATTCTTCGTTTTTTTTTTTTTGAACGGAAAAAAATATCAAAAGCCTTCGATTTTGTATTTCCTATGAAGGAACAAGTCACTGAAGTATATTTTTTATTCTCTTGCCGCTTTAGATAATCTCTTTTCTTTATAATGATTTTTGATAATTAATCAATAGAAAAAAGGATTTTATCTTGCGAAATATTTATTTTCACTTTTTAAAACTGCACTATTATTTTGCACAGTTTCTTTTTCCATATATTTATCACACATTCTATATGTGTGTATTAAAATTTTTATTTTGTATTTTTTTTCCTTTTGGATTAGCAAAAAAATAAGTTATTTTATTTATTTTATGTTTTCACCATCATAATATATTTTCTTTCGTTAAAGAAAAAAAAATAGAGTCGATACACGCATATATAAATATAAAACACAAAACTGATAATGAAACCATTCATTAGTCAGACCGAAAACGAAGTGAACAGTGTGAAAGCTACAAGCAAACTAAAGCAGAAAATGAAAAGTCAAATGAATGTGTTATGCTGCTCGTCAGTTTTCTCACGCGACAAAATTCTAACACCAAAGCAACACATTCCTTCAAATCTCTGCCTCTCTTTAACTCGTAATTGATTATAATATATCGAAAATAAGCATGCGGTTATCAAAAACGATATTTTGCTATACTCGTTGACTCCTTCAAGATAATTTTGTTGTAGTTCTGTTTTGAGCGCCGTTTAAGAAGAGAATAAAATACTATAATTTATGGCCATGGAAAATAAATGCATGAAATATATGATAAAACATCACGGGCAATAGATAATTGCGATAATTATATCTCCATATACATATTGAAAATAAGAAGTGTGTATATGCAATCGATTTATATTTTCTTATTCAAGAATAAGAAGTTAACAGGCCACAAAAGTGTATGTCACAAGCAACGTGTAGAGAGTGAGAGAGTAAAATTTATGATGAGCAACAGCATGTTGCGCTCTCAAAATTCTCAATGTTGCAAAACATGCATGTCACACAAAAACTTTTCACTTATTCTACAGAATTTTAGCCTGAGTGTTCCAAAAACGTGAAAAACATGTACACGAATTTTAAAGTCATTTACCTTATTTATTATTATTTTTTTGTTTTATAAATATTTTTTAGTTTAGAAAATAATCAAACATAATTTCAAATTTTAAAAAATTTTGAGTTTTAAAAATTAATTCTAGGATTTATTCATGAAATCTCCCTTTTTTAATGAAAAAAAAAAGAAAACAAACAAAATGGAAATACCGCAATATTCCACACAGAACTGCTTACAAGTGCTTTAAGTACAAGATAAAATGGAAATAGCAATAAGAACAATATCGACCTGATTTTTATCTGTCATATACAGAAAATGAAATTATAGAGATAAAGACAATTATTTAATGAAGCAAAAAAAATAACGGACAAGTAGGTTCAATTATGGTAAACAAAAAGTTTGAATTCCAAAAACACTTAATGAAGATGAGAAAAGAATTTGAGGGTGTAATGAAAAGACAATACAACAATTTGTATAGAATTTAATGAGTATGTAATGAAGGTGGGTATAACTTTATCAAGCGTAATAAACTTATCTTTAAAAAAATAATACAAAACACCTTTAATTGTGTGGTGCAAGTCTCAATGCTATATCGGTAAAACAACAAAACAATTTGCAAGAGGAATTTTATCATTTTACTTATTTATTTCGTATGAGTACTGATAGTATTACAATAACAACAAGTTGGAGTAAGGAAGAAGCAAAAAGAGAGAATTTATGTCACTGTATGGAGATATGACAAGGGATTTTTCTCATGTACACGTTTTTTTGCTATATGATTTTGTACAATAAATACTGTATGAACATAGATATAGAATGAGGTAAAGAGAAATGAATATTGAAGTACATTCAAGTGAATCAGAAATATTACGACGATGAAAATGACGACAAGTTATAAGAGATGATGTGACGGCGCTAGAATGAAAACGTATGAGAAAAAACACTCTGAGATAAATTCCAAGGTGAAAGTATTCATTATGCATTTACATAACAAAAAATTTATATTGTAACAAAGTAACAAGATGTAAATGCATGCAGTAGGCTAACATTTTGTATTATGACTCATCGCATTAAAGTGCTCATCATCAGGCTATGTCGGCTAATTTTCTTTTTGTTTTTCTTATTCCCCTTATCTAAACCGTTGTTTGATTATTCATTCATCTTTTTTTTTCTTTTACTTTCTCCTATATTGTCTTATTCTTTCCCCTTTTACTGTGTTCATTGAATCAGATGCACTAAGATTTTCATTTTGTCCAAATTTTTGATATTGATAAACCCAAAATAAATTTCATTTTGCAGTTTATACACATGTGAAAAAGTTTTTGCTTGTTAAAATGCGCTTAATTCATTTTAAACATAAACTATCAAAATATTAAGAATTTGTTAATTATAAACGAACATTTTTTACTCGTTGTATGGTAATGGAAACAAAAAATTTATTATTCTTTTTTGTATAACATTAATTTGATTTGTTTGGCGACTTTTGATAAAAATGCGTATTAGAAAGAAATAAAACGCAAAGTATTTAAATACTTTTATGGTCCTTTGACGTTTGTCGTAGCGCTGATAGATAAGGTGTTTGAAAACACAAAGAACTGAATATGTTTTTTCACGTGCTCGTATATACACATAAGAACGCCCTTTTAAATTATTTCAAATAATTATTATTTTTCGATGAAGCGCATTATACATACACGTTATAAACGACAATTTAAAATTTGTTAATCGCCTCCAGAAACATATCAATACTGCAATTAAAATGTGTGAGCGCTTTCAAAGAATTTATGGTTTGCTTACAAAAGTTTATGGATGGCGCTTTTCTTTTGAACTATTAAAATAAAGAAATATATCTCTATTGATTTAAGTTTCGATTGCGCAACATTATTAAATTTTGCTATATCATTAAGGAACAAATTCAATTCGATATCAAAGTAATTTGATTTTAAATTTTTCACATAGATAATTAATAAACTCTTAATTTTACTTTTGGCTAATAGTTTTTATTCTTTTGTTTCCAATATGTACATTCATTAATGTCTACTTTTTTTATTAATGTTACATTTCATCAATCACAAACGATGTGACTGTGTAGTAAAACACGTCGTTTTATCATTACATGTAATAGATCATTTTTTGTTGTATCATGTGGCTCATTATTGTTACCGATAATTTAGCAAAAAATATGATTTAGCTTAACTATTGACGTCGTTTAAACGCATAATCAGAAATAATTCATTCGCACTTACTGTATATATGTTTGAACTTTAATTGATAAACAATCAGGACTTTTTAAGTATACTTTAGTTGTTCAATTGAAAAAAGTAAAAAAAAAGACATAGATAACAACAAAAATTAAAACTTTATAGAATACGATGATCATTCATTATGATTTTTTCTTTTCGAAATCAGAACGACACGATTTTTAGACTATAATAAATCATTTTTCAAAAAAAAAAAAAAAAATTAAAGTTGATAACAATTTAAAGTGCATCACACCAGTTTATTTATATAAAATTCGTGGAAATTTTTTTTAATTATTTTTTTCTTTTTAAAAATAAAAGATACAGAGTAATCAAATTATAATTTACTTCATTAAATGCTCACTCATTAGGATTTTGGTTCATAAAAAATTCTACAAATATTAATAGATTTAACAATTGAAGATAATTTTCTAGAAAAAAATTCGTGGTACATCTGAGATAAGTACTCTCACGGAACGATGTTTTAAAAACTACTACTGTAGACAGACAAACAGACGAGAAACTTTTAATTCAACTTGAAAATTAAAACCTTACAAAGCTCATTCAAACACTCTGCTAAGTACACATGGGGAAGTCATATTTTTTCCCTCTATTTCTTTGTAAAATCATCTTCTCTGGTAACTTCAATATTTACTAATTATTATCAAGTACAATGGGTTATTTCATTATCAATTCATATGTTTTGATTTCGTTTGATATTTTACACTAACACTTGTTAACAAAACATTGGAATGTCTTTAATTACAAACCTTTGTTTCTTTTGAGGGATTTTTTTTTTTAAATTGCGGAAGCATCAAGTATTTTCTTGAAACTGTTTTATTTTTTTTAATATAAGTCTTCAATTCAGGAAGTCAATCTTGAGTTCACACTATCGATATCGACACAAGTCAACCTCTAGAGGATTCTAATTCTAAAGCCCTTAATTTTTATTTCTAATTCAATTACCTTATTATTTGCCATTTAAACTAATATTATCTCATATATATAAATGTGAAATAATATAGTGTCAGTAAATTGCTACTACAATTTCATTCCGTTGCAAATACCGTTCATACCGATTGATTGTATAACAAGTAAGAATTTCAATTGTTTCGTTTTATTGTTTATTGTATTATTTAATGTTAAGGTTAAAAACAAAACCGAAAAGAATTTGAAATAAATAAAAATAATATAGTGAACATATATGAAATATGAAGAATATTCAAGGCAAGAGGAAAAGAATTCCTCTTATTTTGCGCAATTTTGCCGAGAAAAAAAAAGAAGCAATAATAGAAAGAGGAAAAAAATTCCAAAGATTTATTATGGAATAACACCTTGATAAAGAGGCAAAAACCCGAGGTAGTTAATATCATTGTCATTTTTGTCTGTCATTCTATCATAACGCTCTTTCTCTCTCTCTCCCTCTCTTCCTCTCTCAATTGCCCAATGACACTCTTGAACACAATGAGATGAGTCGCGCGCGCGGACTAGAATCCGGGTAGAACATCTACGTAATGCCTCTTTTCAAAATACCGAAAATATTTTGATGATGTTATTACTTGTGGCTGACGGCCGACGAATATTTTTTAGAAAAGCTTTTTGTCGTCTCCGTTGTTGTCGTCGTCGTCGCCATATTATGTGAAGTGAGGTGCTCTTTTCCTGTGTGCTCATATAAGACTCCTCTTTTATTTTTATATTTATTTTGTTTCTATTCTTCTTATTTTTTCATCATTATTCTTACATTGCTAAGTAGTATAATGAATACAAAAAATCTGTGAACAACATCATTTTTAACCAGTCTGCATCTACAATGATCTGTCACAACAAAAATTTACTGAAATGATGTATTAAGTGTTGACTTTTCTTAACATCTAAATTCATCATATTTGTGAAGTGAGAAGCAACGGCAGCAACATCATCAGCTTGGAATTTTTATTCTTTTTAAATACTTTTATTCTCTGACAGGATATGAATTTTCAAATTAATAAGTAAATATACATGTGATGGCGATTTTATATATTGTAATGTGACTGAATTGACCAGTTAATGTGGTCAAAAAAAGTTTAAAATGAGATTGCAGTTTTTTATTAATAAATGAGAAAATCACATTTCCATAAGATTCATCGTATCACTTTATGAGCTGTTGGAAAACACCAGGATTTATATATGACTGGTTAATTATCATTTACGTCCAGTTGATAACTAGTTTTTATGTATTATCCACTCAAGGTGTTTTTATCAAGTTTTTATACTCTAAAATAATTTTATAAATATCTCAATAGTTAATTTGATAACTATTTCCATAAGCCTGATTATTACAGTAGGAATTAAAAATATGCAGAAACTAATTTTGATTTTATCAAAGGATATAAGATCAAATATCATCTGATTAAATCGTGACATTTGATATTAGCTTGTTATTTTACCATGATGTAAACTTGATTGACATCTCAATTTAGAAATGATTTCAACAGTAATATGTATATTTACAACTAGTGTGTTTTCTTGTTTAAAACAAAATTATATTATAATATGTATGTTGCCATAAAAATTCTTTGAAGAGGAAATTTCAGTTTTATCATTAAATATATTCTTCTTGGTTGAAACAATCCAAATCTGCTAACATTTTAGAAATGTTTCTAACTATCACTTTTAAATTTTATGTCACTTTAAACAATATGAATTTTAGAATTTACCTGCGAAGTTTCTTTTTGTAATTTTTTTTTTATGTCGGAGAATCCTATTTATAATCTGTGATTTTTTTTTCGCATGTGAAGCTGTGCAAAGAAAAGGGAAGAAAAAAAATCAAGCAAACATTAAATACAATGAATGGACCAAGGAGATGTAGTTTTTGGAGAAGATGAGACTTTTAACAAGTTCCTTAGTTCTTAAAACTGATATTTCTGTAAACGGACAATGTCGGTATTCTTCCTTGAAATCGTTTCCTGAAAACAAAGAAGTATATTTTTTTAAAAAGGTACCATACGACAGGCGGAGATATGCAATCATTTAAAAAAACTAAAAAGTATACACGATGAGCGAAAAGATTTACTTACCAATATTCATTGATACAAAGACTATTTACTATTTACAATATCCATTAGATTAGTAATGTTAGCTTTTAAACTCGCTTCATAAGTAGCAGGGAACGGAATAACATTGCATAAATGAATTTATACAATTTCTTGGAAGATATGGTGTGACATTTTCAGTTTTTTATTGCTGTGGAATGTGCAGTATGGTAAATGATGAAATAAATAGTACAATACTTTGCAAACTTTTCATAGATTTCATTTTTGTTCCCAATCATTCAATTTGAATCTTATGACGCCTCTTTAATGAATCAAGCAACAGTAAAGCGGCAACATGTTCCATTAAAAATAACACATGTTGCTTGTTTGGTAAGTTTATCATTTCCAAAGAAGATACGTGCTTCCCCCAAAATTGAAACAAAAAAATGTTATCAAAAGAAAACAGCACGTGATTGTTTATCCTCCATGATGTATCGTTTGTCATTTCTTCTAATTATTATTATGACTATCAGTTAAATGTCGATTGCCAGAAAATTAATTAATGTAGACTAGTAATTCTCATTTCCTTTGAAAATTATTAAATTGTTAAACACGTTTCGGTGTACAAATTTTTTTATTTTTTCGCAAACATTTCATTCAAAACTTAAAACTGTCCTAAGGTGAGTTAATGAATTTCTTCATTTAGAGAATTAGATTAAGATAAGTCGCAATTTAATATCGTTCCATCAGCAATTGTATAGCAATAAGAAAATATCGATTAAAGCTTCATTTATCATATATCCATCATTTTTTATATTTACTTCAAATTTAATTTAATTTTATTTATTTAACATTTTTTTTTTTTGTTTTTACTTCGACAATTTTTGATAAGAAAACGATGGAATTTATCGGTGAACCCCGAAAAATTTATCATTTCAATAGGAAAATGCGACTTTTTGTATTATTTACAGATACAGAAAAAAGTGGCGTGATGACTGAACTGTTAACAAATATTATTACCTCCAATACAAATGCAAATGACTGTAAATGAATGAAAAGAAGAAGAAGAAGAATTGTACTGAAAAGTTACCTCTGCTTATCTCGAAAAAAATAAAGCGTGAGATATAGAAAGCTTAGATTTTAAAGAGTTCAATTACTTTTAATACTTTGCTTCGGAGAACTCTCTTATCATGTATGAATGAAAAAAGCGCATGATTATGCAATTTTTATCATTCAGTTCCAACTAAAAACAAAAATATATAAATCTTTTTGCCCCATAATTTAAAAATATTTTAAATAATTAAATATGATTAAGTAATTTTATCATCAGTTAACACATCCGCCTTCGTATTTAAATATAATTTGATTGAAAAAGATTCTCCATTGCATCCTACAAATAAAGAAGAGGCACAAAGAAAAGTAACTAAAAATTTATGAGGAAAACCACTTACTAATGACTTTTACATGCGTTAATGGTTTCATCATTTACCTTAACTTTAAAAACGCATTTACATATGGATGATCTTAGCTATCATCATTATTCAATGAACATTGGATATTGACTATGTACAGCTTTTCTTAATAAATATTGATTTAATAAATTCCATGTAGGAATATCGTTATATATCAATATGTTCATCTCCACATTCTGAGAGTTTTTTTTTTCGTTCCTATTTAATGATACTTTTCTATTTTAAAATAAGATGAAACATAGACATTGAATGTAAAGAAGAAAAAACAACTTTTTGAGTGAATAAAAAATGCGATGAAATTATGATGAAATTATTGAAAGAACATTTTTTAAAGAATAGAAAAATATGCTATGAAGATTATTATACTAAGGAGATGGTTATGATGTAGAATGAGAAAATAGATGTAAAAATAGATCTAGCACATAAAATCGGAATGTGTTATAGGTGAAAACCATTTCGTGTCTATTTATTTAATAATAAAGACACATAAAATGATAAAAAAAGACCATAAAAAATTCTCAGGAAAAAATAAAAATAAAAAGAAGGGTGATGGATGGAAGGTAAAATGATGGAAAGGGCCAGCTATTATAGTTATTAAGTTATCTTCCCTGAAATTGCTCAATTTTTAGTCGCAAAAGGCGTTATAATTTAAATCATTTATCCACTGCCTAATTCTATCAATTTTGACCACACAACAATATTTTCCGTCTTCATCTTATGCTACCCTTCGACAAGAAGTTTTTTGTTCTTATTCTATCATCATTTCTCTTCTTTTCTTTACTTCGTTGAAGAGGGGATCACTCTTTTTCCATCGGCTCATGACTTTAATTGATTTTTATCCGATTCCTTTTTGATATGAGTTCTTAAAAGCATTTAAACATTTATTTTTGAGTTTTCTTGTGGTTCCTTTAAACCGAAAAAAAAGAAACAGAAAGAAGAAATACTTAATTTTTTTTTTCTCTTCTTAAAATTGTAGCAATGCACATGTAGAATTTATAGGTGAACACACGGCACAATTTACGAGAGAAGAAAAAAATGCAGTCCTCAAAAGAACAAAATATGAACTGAAGACGTGATGAACGATAACATTTTTGAAATATCGCTCTGAGTTCCAAGTAATTTCTGACTGCGTTCTTTAGCTTGAATGATTATAATCATCAAATGGAATGAAAACAAGAAAATAAAAAAATACTTTTGATAAATTCAGATGAAGAAAGTGTCATCGTTATTATTATGACATGTCGATGCTTCAAAGTATTATGATTAAAACATCACGAAATGAGTATTTAGTTTCAAATTATTTTTCTTCATTTTTCGAGTCAAAGCCCTCCCTATTAGCTGTGCATCAACTGTGCATGATTAAAGAAGAAAATATTTATAAATATTATTTTTCACACAATATCATGATGTATCATGCTCACAACTTGTTTTGGTACTATGCGACTCTCTATTGCTTATTCATGTTTATACCATTCGGGTTTTAATAGTTAACTTAATTAACTTTACTTTTTCGTACTCACTTGATCATGATTCAGTGAACATAATCATGTGATTATGAAAAGTAGGGTTGAGAAATATAAAGCTACATGTGCAAGCATATTTATTTGCGCGTTATAGTGGAAACCATAATATTGAAAGCTTCGATATTAAGAGGAGAGAACTATCCAGTTATTATAAAATTAAGATGCTTCAATTTTGATATTTTGTCAGAAGGAATGAAAGAAATTCTTAATTTGATTGTCTATCTACAGCATTCGACATGAAGCAAGTCGTATGCTCCAAAAAAAATTAGTCGATACTACTTCTCTTCATCTGTCTCATTCATTTGAAAAAATTGAGATTCAGAAGAAGAATTTAATTTAATTGAAGTAAATTGAAGTCAAAGATGAAGTGGAATCTGTGTATGAGAAAGAGAGTGATCGAAAGGAAAAGAATAAAAAACAATTTATTTACCGCATTTTTGCGCCAATCACGTCATCAAATTGCACTTAATTGAGTAGTTTGGCTTTGATGGTTAGTCCGCATCTATTAAATCATTTGATTTTTCAGCTTTGCATGCAATGCATTTTCATTGATACTTACTTATTGATGCATGCTTTCCTCTTATTTGTTCCCGTTCAACGATCATGTTTTTTTTTCGATCCAATCGTGCAAAATAATTTGCACAATTTAGACAGTAAGCTAAGAGGTCAAATAGCGATTATAACTGTTTTATGATCACTTTACTGTCTGTGCTTATATATTTATTTGCAATGGTTGGCGAACAAAAAAATAAGAAGGAAGAAAAGTGCTCATGCTTCCAGGCATCAGTCAAGTTGAATGAGACTTAATTGTGAGAGATTGAAAATCTCCCATATAAATCTGATGATTATGTGTAAAGTAAACGCTCATTATACGATTATTCCAAATACTGTAATTTAATCAAATGTTGCACTCTTAGATCTCATTCAATATACAGTGTGAGATATGCTTGAGAAATTATAATGCATATCTTTTGAACGGATGCATATGATGATAATAATGAATGTACGAAGGTGTTTCACAAAAGAGAATGAAACTGAAAAGGAATGAGAAATTTTCTTTTTTGAGGTTATGTTGAAAAAAATTCTAACTCTGAATCTTTGCCAATCAAAGAGTTTAGGTATAGACACTTGCAAAATTATCTGAGAATGTCTTTTAACACAAGTGTCTAGACATGAACTTAATTTCCACTATTATTAGTTTTAAGTTATTCACTATCAAGATATTTATTTCGTTTTTTGATGACCTGTGAGCTGTGAAGGTTTTCATTTTTATTGAATATGGCTATTTTTATCCCAGGTAATTTAATTTTGTATTGCTGCCAGTAAGGCTCGTTATATCTTTGAAATGAAAACGTGGCAGTATAACAAAAACGTGAAGTGATCGTTTATATCACTTTTCAAGCCAAAACAACATTTCGAATAGCGGCAATCAAAAGAATAATAAGAGTCTTCTTTATATTGTTGCTGTAAATATATTTATTGTAAATTAAATTGCATAAAAAGAAAATTTAAGTCAAAATAAAAGTCGAATCTTTATTTTTTTTAAACACGGTGCGCTTCTTTTTTCTTTTTACTTAACCAGATAACGAGATGAAGATGAAAATTAGTCTCGGACATCAAGATTTTTAATTCGGCATTCAGTAAGTTTCATTGAAATTTTAATATGGAGATCTTGGAAATAAAATTGAATTTATATAAGGATTATGAACTGCAATGTTCTATAATTAGACATCAACGTTGATGCTAACATTTTTCCGTGTTATATCATAAAAATAATTATGAATCATGGAATTATTCAATTGAATTCAGGAAATTTTGTTTGGATTTATTAACATTTTGACATGTGGAAATAATATGAACACTAAAGTTTACTGTTTTGAAATATTTGCAAATAAATATGGCGAGAAATTGCACATGTGAAATTTAAAATATGTAAATTACTACTATCAAGTCAAAATCTAAACATAAATCATAAGTGATTAAGAAAAAATTGCCGATTTATTAATAATTATTGATTTTTGCATATTCTCGTGAATATAAAACCGATCATGAGTTGAAGGCATGCCGTGAAGCATATAAATATTCATATCTGAATACTCATATTCACATATGTGTATAGTAACAGTAAGTAAAAAGTGAAAAAGAAAAATAGTCACTCAATGGAATCCATTATCAAATATATTTATTTCAATCTTTTATTCGATAATTGAAACTTCTTATAGGAGAACCTTTATCTAAACCATGCTGTGTCGAAGTTGAAATTCCAGTGCCTTTAACAACAATAAAGAGGCATAAAACATATCATAAATAAAATCATAATTATGGTAAATAGATCGAGACAGCCCTTTGCTTATACTTTTTTTTTCGTATAAATGCCTTTAATCATATAATATGCTTTGTGAATGGTTGAAGATGATGATATAAAGTTACGAATAGGGCAATCTCATGATCTTTGTTGTTTTTAAAAAAGGCTCTAATAAAATAAACATTTATTAATTAGCTTTGATATATTTATTGATATAATCTTTGTCTAGCATCAATTGGAGTTAAAAATGATATTCCTATCATTAATAGGACAATCTTCTTTCTAAAAATCTTTATACCTCAACATACATTTGTACATACACGCGTTTGAGTTAACATTATAGATATAAATATACATATACAAATTTTTAATACTGATTTAGAGATAAAACAAATTTTGATGAGTTTTTTTAAAGGCAATTTTTTTTTTGTAAGTCAACATGAAAAGCAAATAAAAATTCTCGTTAAGTTTTCATGAGATGAAACCAAAAAGACGCAAAGGCGAACAAATTGATGTTAGTTTGTGCGAAAATGGTAAAAAATGATTATCGTGTTTTAGTAAAAACAAATGAATGTCTATCTAATTTAGGGCAGCTAATGGCATTTTTAAAGCTGAAGCAGTTTTTTTAAAAAAATATTACCTACATGGTTTCTCAAGAACTGTTGATTTAAAAATCAAATAAGGCTTAAGTTTCTTAAAATAATGATGTGATTTTTTCTACTGATGATTTTTTTCTTCTCTGTACATTCCTTGAATATTTTCTCTCTTGTACTCTTCTCTCTTTCATCTGTGTGTTTTAAATTTTTATTACATTACGGAATCAAATTATTTTTGATATTATCTGTAATAGGAGACTTCATTTTAAAAGAAAGAAAAGCTGTTTAAATGTGTATACTAATAACTTGAGAAAAGTATGAGTGAAAATGGAATTAGTAGTAAAAGTTTAACTTTATGGTATTTAACTATCTTATTGACAATTGCTTCCTCCAGTCACATACATTTCAATTAAAGACGACATTTTACTTCTTTTCAATATTTTTATTTTGTTTTTATTTAATTTTTTTGTTATGAAATCACCCAACACGAGTATTAGCTGAGAGTCAATAACACTTCCAATTACTCAATAATGATATAAACAATTTATATAAAAAATGGAGAGAACATTTTTTAAGACTAAGCGGATTTATCACCAAGAAGGTCAAGGAGGCGAAGCATTTCAACAAGTCAATAAAAATTGACTCGCGACGCTTTACAATTGGCAATTTTAACTGATGCGTGGGATGTCCAATGTCACTTTTATTTAGACTTCTGTGAGCTACCTAGCTCAAACCTAGCTCATAGTTTAAAAACTATAGTGTTTTGAGCAAATCTTATTAATTCTTTTACAGCTTTTTTCCATTTTACATTTTTTGAAATTTACTCCAAAAATTTATTAGAGCTATATTAGTTAAATAATAGCATATATAATCAGATAATGGAATGAAGATTCATTTAAAATACATTGGTATGATTGATATAAACGCATGGAAGTTTACGACGCGTAACCAAAATCAAGATACATTAATAATTATTATTGTTATTATTATTATTTGTGAAAATACAAGCTTACTGTCTGCGTTTAATAGCATTTGTATAGTAAACGGTATTAAGTAATAAAGACATATTTATTGTTATCATTTTCATTAAATTATAATTTCTTGTTAACATCAATGATGATTCCATTATTAATAAAGATTGTAAGATTATTACGCTAAACGCAAACTAATAACACCTACTTAAATGCATGAACATCTATCGAACAAATATCATCGACTACGATGAGGAGTATTTAGAAAGATATGAGGATATTAAATTAATAGAAAGAGTTGATCATTAATGTCTTCGTCTTCTACTTGAAAAATAAGACAATTATTTACAATAAAAGACCGTCTTCTTTTTCAACGGCTCGACGCAGTCGAGACTAAGAGTTGTCTTTATTTTAATATCTAGTAAAAAAATGTGAAAAAGAAACAATTAATAAATTTGCACACACTGGAGCCATCGAACAATCATTAAGTTAATAGCTCTGTTTAGTGAGATTCCTTTTGAGTTGTTGTTCCACCTCAATTTGTTTTTATTATTTCTCATTTTTTCCATTTAATATGATATTTATAAAGTTTGGGTGACTAGGCAAAAAAACGGTTCTTTTCAGCGCATGTTGAAGTTTTAAACTTAGTAAGTACATTTTTCATGTTGGCCATTAAGAGGCATCTTGAAAATTTTCAAATTGAACCTTCATCAATATTATTTAGTATGTGTTCGACAGGTGAAATTATTTAATTAACACAATTTCACAGATCATTTTGTATAATTTACAGCTGCTATTATTTTATTTACGACCGTCAACAGAATATAAAAAAATTTGCAAAGTAGACAGAAGAATCATAATAAAAAAATCGTAAATAAAATCTAAATCAAACCTAAAAAAATTTATATCTTTTTTAAATAAATTATTAAAAAGCTATTGGAATTGATTCATTCAAATATCGATTTTTTTTTATTCTCTAATATCGTGGTTTTGCTTGTCAATAGGAATTTATTTTGATATATATATATATATGTTTAAATTGAAAATATATGTCGTTTCCAACTGATAAAGGCTATTGAAAAACAAGCAATAAAATTTTTTATGTAATAAAAATCTGAAATTCAGTATTAAGCAAACGTGCACGACAGAAAGCGAAAATTGAAAAACTTAACATATTAATATTGCAAAATACAAATTGATTATTTCTAACTTTTATTAACATTTGATAATAAAAATATTAACTGCACCACTATAGTATTTTGCCAAATAAATATTGCTAAGGCCATAAATTTTTTTACAGTGTAGAAAGGCTGATCACGTTTCCCTTTCAAACCAACCTGATATATAATACAGATCTTCCGTTAATAATTAATTTTATATTTTTGAAATGATATAGTAATGTAAAAAAGATATTTGTCGTCATTACCCAAATGACTAAAATCGAATAGTAGAAGTTGAAAAAATAAATATATGTATAAAAGTATGTTTTCATCTCCTTACCCACATGAGTTATTAATTAAAAGTTTTTACTTTAGATTTTTCTAATATCTTCAATTTAAGATTTATGTAATTTTCGAAAAAAAAAGAATATTTTTTTTTACAAATAAAAATGTTTTTAATATTTGAATTCAAAGGTCCAAACTTTTAACTTTTTTAATTATAAAAAGCAACGATTATAATATATCAGTAATAATGGCTTATCAAATGGTATTGATATACACCTGCAAACCCAAAAATAAATATTTTTTATCGATAAAACCTTGACTTATTTTAAAGATTTTAGCAAACTTCTAGTGGACGAGTTGTATTAACATTAACTGACCGACAATATTATAATGATATTAAAAACATTTAAGTACTGAAAATGCGCCATTAACATTCTAATACACATCATTTTAGAATGGAATGAATTGATTTTGAAATCTGTGGGAATATCTGAAAAGGAATGTTATAGAAGAAAGAAAAAGAAAAATGAGACTTCAACTGGCTGTTGACTTTCATAGTCACCCATAATATTAAAATATCGTTTTGCCATCTTCAAGAGTGTTAAATTATGATGACTAAAAATTATTCATAATTAGTTAAATTGATAAATTAACAGAATGTTGGCGCCAAAAAACTAAGCTTTAAAAGTTATTTACATTTTTTCTCTTCTCTTTTTTCATATCATTGTGTATTATTGAGCTCGTCACATTTATGGAAGAAGGTTTTTTTTAAAAAAAAGATACTTGTTTTAACACTTATTGAATATTTTTCTATTCTTTATTTTTTTTTCATCATTCAAAGAGTTTTAAGTTCAGCTCAACAGATTGTCAGCTTGAACAATCTCAATGTAATTTAACCCATTCTATTTGACTTCCTTTTTTCTTCTTGTTCACCTTTTTCATCTTCATCATTATTCAATCGAATCTGTCGATATATTCTTTAATATTTATTCGACATATAAAATATGAGCATGTTATATGTGAGCATGCATATGTACACATATCATGGATACGATCAACTTGAGTAGGAAAAGACGAAAAGAAATTAAGAGTTCAATAATATTCAAATGTGTATTGAAGTTACCCACTGATAAAACCAACAAAGCTGTCCATTTGAAGACTACATGATACTCAATAAGATATTTATACGAGAAGAAGGAAAAAAAAGAAAGAAAAGTATTTTACTTCACATGTCAATATCAATATGTGTTTTCATTTTCTTATATTGTGATAGATTGTTTAATTTTAAAGTTATTTCAACAAGAGCTAAAACTTGATTTTTAAAATGCGTTTTCAATTCCCTTTTGACTTTTTCCATTTTTTCAATAGTAATGATGATGTTAAACGATGATGACTGTACTTCGGTACAGCATCTTAAAATAAAGAAATAAAGGCCTTTGGCATATAATCATGTCACCATTTGTTATAATAATTTACGTAAATTCTTTCCCGAGAATACTTTATTTAATTTGCGTCAAAAGATACTTCAATAATGTCAAAACAATTCACTTCATATTTAATGGCACGAGTATCCGAGAGAATGATGTTTTTATAAAAAAATTATAATTATGAAATGAGATCTTATAGCAGTTAATTTATAACTCTCAAAGTACATGAAGTAAAATTAAAAGCTCAGCACAAAGGAAGATTCTAAAATACATTTACAAAAAGGAAACAAAAAGTAACACATCTTGATGACGACAACTGTCATGTGATAATGTTAACAAAGAAAAAGGTGCTTGCATACAATAGACAATATAATTTGCAGTCATTCTTGTTTTGCTACCACATAATTTTGTCTACATTTCATAGTAAAAATTTTTGAACGTAAAAATATCATTCTAAGAAATGTGCGAATGTACAAAACAATAAAATACACACATCACACTTAAGGAGGCAGATGAGGAACGAGAAAAGCAATAATGGACTTCAACAGAAATATCACTTTAAAATGCTTGTAACGTGCTTGTAGTTTAACTGCTGCTGTTCGTAGCATAAAATTTTTATTTACTTCGTCTTTCACTCACATATTTTTTTGTCTTGTCATATTGATCAAATTGATTTACAAAAAACACATTATTATTATTATTATTTGATAATCGACAAGATATCAAGATGCTGTCAAGTGATGACTTGTAATTTTTATTGTTATGATTTTTAATTTTTGTTATGAAGTTACGACAAAAAGCGTGTGTATAGCATTAATGTAGTTGAATAATAATTAACAATAATTCAAAGAGGTGCCTTATTTTCAATAATTCTTGACATATTTTTTTATTTCCATCTGCTCGTACTACAGTGAGTATACAAATACTCATATTTAACCAACCACACAAAGCATGTGCGATGCTGCGCGGCGTTCGTAACAATCTTTCGTCGTTGATCAGCATATTTTTTCTTTCCTTTTTAAAACGAATTGTCGAGAGCAACATCAAAACTATAGATCGCGGTTGATCGCGTGCTTACAGTTCATTGGTGGTTTATTAATTGAATTTGATGATTCGACACTGTCAACACTATTTGATATGCGGATTTTTCTCCTTTCAGTAATAATGTAATGAATTGATTAATGACCACTCTTAAGAGCTTCTGGCTATGAACGGTCTACCTTGATATATTACCATATATTTTATTTTACTTTATTATGTAGGACATTGATCTTAAAGTATTTTTCATTTACATAAAGATTGTAAAAAATAATATATGCATTAAAAAATTATTTTATGATGAAAAAAGTGACATTTTTAAACCAATGCAGTTCCATGTGAGGCAACGTAATAATTTATTTGTTATTTCCGGTTTTTAGAATAAAATCTATAGTATTTTTTATTATTCTTTTATGCTACTTAAATCCTCATAATAATCACAACATATTATTAAAGTTAGAAATGTAACGAAAATTCCTAAAATTTCTCACTTCAAAAGACAAGAAATACTATAGTAATATCGGCGGTATCGGCATGATTATTTGATATTTAACACTCGAACAATAAAAATCTATTCACATTTACTCAACCCATAAAAGTAGAGACAAAAAAGGAAGAAAATCATCGGTCTGTCAACAAGGATTTATTTCTAGGTTCTTCCCATTCACTGATTTTCTTTCCCTACCACATTTTTTCTCTCTATACCATTTAACGAAATTAAACTCAATTCACTTTTTATATAAACACGAAAAAATTGGGGATAAAAATATAATTTTACTACAATAATTTTTTGGCATTTTTCGTTCTCATTCTTTCTTGCAAATTTAATAAGAAGTGACTTTTTCCTCTTGTTTGTAAGTCAAGAATGTAAACGACGATGAGCAAGAAAATGTAAAAAGTTTCCTTAATCTGATTTGATTATGGTAAAGGAAAGAAAAAGTTCAAGAAAAAATAAAATCCAAATGAAAAGAAGAACTTAACTGCTTATTTGAACTCGCACGTTTCTTCAACTACTATATTTCTGATTGCTATCATGCTTGTCCCTGAATGTTAAAATTGGTAGCTAAAAAAATAAAATAAAAGTGCTTCTTATGCAAAAAAAAAATAAATATACGAAAGATATATGCACAGAAAAGTTTATTTTTTCTTCCATATACTTATTGCAATTACACTTTATTATCGTTCATAAGGAGGAAAGTAAGTGGGTGAAAAATAACATTTTAAAATTCAGTACATTTTCCTTAGACTTGCATAAAAGTCAAATCAATTATGACTTGAAGGAAATTAAATTTTCTACTAAAAAATGAATCATGAAGTTTAATATTGTAGGGGAAGGGAAGAGAAAATAAAATGGCAAATAATATTACAATGCTTAAATTGGTGAAATTTTTCCCCATTTTCCATATTTGCCCTATATGCCAGCGAACGATGGGTAATAAACAGGAAATTAAAGTCAATTCCTGTTTAAAAAACAGAATGATTCATTGCAGAAAGTTATAAACTTCTGTGTGTTTTGGTGTGGTAATAAATTTGAATTTGATTTTAATAAATTTTTGGATTATTTGTTACATGATCGTGTTTGGATTTAAACGATCAATAACTAATAGTTAATGGATATATTTAGTAACTATCGTTTTTGGAAATGAAATATATAAAGTAGAAAAATCAAATTTATATACATCTTAAAACGGAAGTTAGATATTTCCAGTAGCAAAAGTCGTTTTAAATTTTAGTCAATTTCACTCCATAAACAGTAGTTTTATTGCTAAATAGAAAAGGCATGGAAGTTAAAATACCTCACATTGTGTTCAACAATTTTCTACTCAATCTGAAAATTCAATTGATCACTTTTTTGAGCGAATACGATTGATTATATTCTACAGCACGTGCACTTTTATAGTTATATGAATATTTATCATCTTTGAAATGATTTTATGATATTGATTTTTTATGACTAATAGTCTTTAAAAATATACTAAATTTTGAGACGACTTGTTTATTTTTCCAAATTATAATATGATTTTATGATTTAATTTTTTATTATACCTAATAAATTTAATTTAATTTATACATAATTTTAATAAAGCAGAAAGCTTAAGAACTCCTGTTTCAAAATCCATAAAATAGCTCTGATTGCAAAACTACTTTATTCATTTCTCAAAAATCTCTATAAATATAAAAGTGACATCCTGAAAAACATTTCAAGAGCCTTCTTTGCTTTCACTACAGAGAAAAAAACTTTTGTAGGAAAATAAAGTCTTTAGAATTTCCGCTGTATTTCTTCGTTTATACGTAATGAAATTGATATTTTTACTTTACATTGCTTGTGGCTCTTTTTATCTCATCGCACCTACATTTTGCTACTTACAAATTCATACCGGCACCACACTTCTGCATTTACTTTACTGGCGCCTCTTGTGTTATTTTTTTCGTTCAACAATGAATATATTCATTGAAATATTGCTCACGATTGCGTGTTGTGTTGCTTCATTATGAGCAGGCTGAGGTAGAGAAGAGTAAGCAAAACGATGCTACATTTACATACTCAAAAAGAAGAAAGAAATGAGAATATTTCTTTCGCGTCTTATATAACACCTCAAGCGTTGTATCTCTTAAGGAAAATATAAAAAAAAAATTAAAATTGTAAAGATTGAGTATTTTCGCATTTCTTTGAAGCACTCTAATCTGCCAGGGATGGTTTCCAACAGCGCTGTCTAATCTTATAATTAGCATCCATAACGACACAGTAAGATTTGAGTTTATTCCATAAGAGTGGCACTATTTTAGACAGATGATGTTTAATTACGGCCAAGCAACCTCACAAATTTAATCTTGTTTTGAATGGGAATTTTTCTTCATTCACATATTCAATATCAAGTCCAAAAATCTAAACACTATCGTGAGACATGCCTTTTCTGTTTGACTTAAAAAAGAGAAAATATTAAGTATACAATAAAAATAACATTTTGCATTTTTATTAATGAGATTCAACAAACTACATCAGCGATATTTCGGCATTTTTGTTCCTTTCGTTTCTTCTTTGCTCTTCTTTCATCATATATTGTGCTCGTCAATACAAACGGTGTGTGAAAGAGTTAATGCCACTAAAGCTTCATGGTTAGAACATTTAATTATAAAAACATATTTCGATGGGAAATTATTACCATATAATAACGATCAATCGGCACTATTATGTGTCTATTTCTCTTTGAAATATTTTGAAGTAGAAATTTCGATTGCGAAAATATTCAAAAAATTTGAGAAAGATTTTTATCTTTCAAGTTGTTAAATTAACGTTTAATAAAATAAATTAAGAACATATTTTCGGTTGGTTATTCGGTTGCAAAGACAACTTTGTAGAAGTTGGAATGACATCACCATATTAAAATGCAAATTTTTTAGATAAAAATTGGGTTAGGTTGTTTGCGGCTTCCATAGATACTAGAAGTTAGTTGCTACCACTGACATTGAATGGATCGATTATTAGCAATAAATTTCTTTTATCAAGTTTGAATTTATTTTGAGAAATTTTTACATGGATGCTTAAATATTTATTCACATCGGAATTTAATTTTCAGATGCTTTGAGAACATCAGAATTATTAGTAACTTTTTTTTACTCTGTCATAATTAAATTGATCATAACAAAATTGGAGATAAGTAAAGTAATTTATTTTGAATGAGTTAATGTAATCAAATTACTAGGAAAATGAAATTGGCACCAGTCAGCTTTAGTATAAATATATTCATAGAAAAATTTCCATTTACATTTTAATTCACACAAAAAATAATTCCCATAAAAGAAAAATTTGGTTGTCATTTATATTCATCTTCTACATTTATAGTAGCAATTACAGTAAATGCCATATTTTCTCTTCTTTATTCGTTGAAACTTTTGCTTTGAAGCAAAAAATCTGTTAACTATCAATGTTAACAACGCTTTACACATTCTTTTATTAAACTACTTCAAATTTGTTAGCAAAAGAAGAAAATTGAACACCCATTAATTCATTCATTCAGACAGTCAGTTAGTAAAATTATTTTATTTTAAAGTATGTTAACACAATTAACATCATGATATGTCCGATGCAAATGTTTTATGTATTATAAAATGCATTTCTTATTTATAAGTCTTCATATATGTACATATATCCCTACATCATTTTAAACCAAGCTCATAATATGTAGAAAGATTTCAAAAAAGGCATTTAAAATACATGATACGCATAATTCTTATAATGTGCCATAAAATAGCATCGCATATCATAATTTGCGTTTTCTTCACAAATTAAATGGCTTATAAAGTTAGAAAAAACAAGAAAATCACACGATAAGCAAAGATGATGTGCGCTGAAATGAAACAGAGGGAGGACGGAAAATATTATAGAGAAAGAAAAGAGAATAAAGCTATTTAGGATAATTAATCCGTGCTCGTTTTAATATGCACAATCTTCTTGTATTCACAATGATCGTTCATTTATGATGAAACTTTGTTAATTTGGCCCATCTTGCTCTTCCACATTTTTTTAAGTTTTAAACGCCATTATCATGATAATCATCATCAAAATTGATGGATTTTGGATGAGATGAAAATAAAATATGTAAGCAATAAAAAAAGAGCAAAAATACGATTTTCCAGTTAATAAAATTTAAATTAAAAAAAATAAATATGCAGCTAATCGATAGGCATATCCAAGATGGATCATGATGCATCTGTTGATGCCTTTATTTATAACATCCATATGCTGTCCAATCATATGGTGATTTTAAAAATAAGATAAGAAAAATGTTTACTTCAAGCTTACGTTTTGTGTGCTCTTACCTACTTACATTATTTATTATTAATGGATTCCTGTATGAATAACAAATGCAAATCAATGCGAAAACAGGTGATATTTGTATCAATAACGATGTGATAATTTGTGATAATAGTAATTCATTTTTATGTGATAGTTAAGAAAGTGAGAGAGGAGACAAAGAATCAAGAAAAACGAGTATTTTAATGACAATATAGACATATTGAAATGAGACACGATAGTAAAAGCAAAATGTTTACGAAAAAGTTGCAAGTAAGGAGAATGTGTTAGCTAACTAACAAATGAACATTCGCCGTTGTCTTTAAAGTAAGTGAAAAGTTTTTATTCTTTTTTTCTATAGGAAGCATTAGTAATGTTATCGTATGCTTTATATCGTCCCTCTCATTCTACGAACAATATTTAAAAGAAAAGGAGAAAACAAAAAGCAAAATTGAGTTATTAGATATGGGCGTTATAACTATTAGATTATTAATACATTAGCATTAGTGCCAGGCAATTTCAGTTTCTTTGTATTATTGCAGTGTCTCGTAATCTATGAATAAGATTCTTCTCGACGAATTGCAAGAAAACGATATAAAAATTAAAACAATAACACAGATTCACAATAAAAATAAGTTTCTATAAATAACAATTTATGCAAATTGGGATTAAGCTAGCAATATACATACTAATAACAATATCTAATGTAGATGTGAAAAAAAATTATGATGAAAACATTGATCAAGGTAGGATCATATAAAAAAATATTCCATGAAATCTTTTTGAAGTCTTTTATTGTCTCCTTAAGGCCTGATAAGAAGGAAGTCTATAATTTATAACACATCTAGATGAGAATCCCGACAAGCATAACGAAAAATTTCGTTTTCGAAGACATAAAGTTTAGCAAGCGTATCTAAACAAAGCAAAGTCTTAATCTCAATCTGAGATTTTTCTATTATGATCTAAAGTATGGAGAGGAGCTTTGATTGGAATGACATACAAATTGATTATTACTCATGATTATATTTATAATTAGGATTTATTAAAGCAGTAAATTTATATTCAAATTTACCAGCTGCACGAGGAGAGCATTAAATATATTTAACTGATGAAATGTGAAATATTTGAATTAATTTTGCGTTGATTGTGACATATCATTAAATTTTTGGAAACTATTCCAGATAATCTATGACACTTTTAAATAGGATCTCAACAAGTAGTCAAATACTAAGCAGCAAAATCGATGATGGAATGTATAAGCGGATTGGGTTAACATTTCAGGATTAAATGTAAATTTTTCTATTTTGCATCTTTTGACTACCGTATTAACTTGATGATTTTTTTATTGACCAACTTTTTATTGATAAAATGTCAAATGTCAATAGCTTTACTATCATTTTTTGATTATTTAAAAGTCATTGATATTTATTTCAATGAAAAAAATGAATCTAATTTGGACACGATTCATAAAAACTTATGAAAATATTCATGACATTTTCAAGTTCAAAATGATGCGCTACAGTTCCAAGTCAGTCTTTAACTTCTACTTTTAAAACATCAGGAATTTTTTTTTCATTCCGAATGTCCTTACCTTGAAATGTGTATAATGTAGTGGAATAAAAAAATATTCAATCATTCATTCGGAAAAATGTGCTTTTGCTGTTAAACAAATCATATACACATTAACTCTATAACAGCATAAACTGTTGTATTTCGATTGTTCTTGACAATCGTTAAAAACCATGTAATTTTATTCTCCTTTTCTTTTTAACATCATACTGAATGATCGCGATCAGGCATTTCAAAAGATATTTATTTATATTCTTTCTTTAAATATACAACAATATGCAACAGAAATTCAAAACATATATACATGCAGTTAGGTACATATTTTTAAGAACTGTGCATATATGCAATGATGATGTAGGGTGGAAAAACATAAAAAGAGTGAGAAAGAATAAAAAATAAGAAGAAATGAAAATGTTAATAAATTCTCAATTTGTTTCGATTTTGTATTGCAATTGTGGTATTCTTCACTTATTGTTAACGTTTCAAACGAATAAACGCATCATTAATTTGTATGTAATTTGTTAATATGACTTTGGATATTGTATACTTATTTGAAACGCGTGATAAAAGAGACATCTTATCTTATTTTCGGTAATAATAAATGGTTTGAAAGATAATTCCTATTTATGAGGCATGATTTAATATGTGAATATACATTTGTTATAAATATGTAGTCTGCAATATAACTCGTTAAGCGACGAGAAAATTGAAAGATGAGAGAAACAAAAGAAGCAATATTGTTCAGACTCTTTGGTTGTTTCAAGAATGGCAATATTTCAACCAAAAAAAATATATATACATATATAGTATGAGAATGCTTTATGGCGAATAAAAATGGAATATAATAATAAAATGCACATATATAAATACTTAAAAGCGCATCCATAATTTATTTTCAAATTCGATATTAATAAAAATGCAATAACAATAACTTAAATGGAGCTTTTAATGCTCTATATTAAATCATACTCATCTCATTATATTTCATATTATCGTAATAACGATACAGGGATTCGAAATCAATTTTCTGCTCTACCGCAGACGTTCAACATTTAGCATTATTATGTTTCATAAGCAATATGGTACATGAGAGCAATATTTCACACAACTATTTGCTTAGCAAAAATGCAGCACATTAAATTCAATTTTATGTTAATTCTTCTTTTATTTGAGTATTTTTTTTTATTTTATTGACTGCCTACACGACATTCCTCACTTTTTCAGACATAATTAAATTAATTCAAATCTCCATCAAATTTTTATCATGTTAACATTTTTAATGATACAACTCGTCTTTTTTGTTTTAAAAATCTGGTGACGACAGTGGCGCTATTAAGATATCGTGCCTTGAATTCTAAAATCTTTAATTCAATAGACGGTCTGGTTCAGAAGATTTGTTTTAAAAAATTCCATTCTGCATGTGAATGGAATTGAGATTAGAGGATCGTGTGATCATGTTTTTTTTGTTGCAAATTTAAATTCTATAGAATCTTAAAAAATTATTAAGAAGAATATATTTTATTTTGTCAAGCTTCTAAGTAAATTGATTTATGAACGAGTAACCTATTGAATGACTCATAATCTGATATAAATCGTATTTAGCGAATTTATTTGGAAGTAGTAATTTTTAAATTTCCTAACATGTACGTGATCCTCATGAAACATGTGGATTATAAACATACTTGAATATTTTAATTGTGTCAGTAATAGAACAATTGAAATATTAAAAAAAAGTGATTCAACTATTGCATGCGTTTCAAAAATTTTCAATGGATTTCTAACTTGCACCAATTTCCCTTTCTTTTTTTTGTATGAACAAATGCGCTTGTTATATGAAAAGGAATGGCAAGAGAAGGAAAAAAAGAACATATTTAAGATAAAAATGATTGATAAATTTTTCTGTACACAAATCATCATTCATCATCAGCAGTAATTCTCAGACGAGCTGAAGCAATCGAGTGGAAGAGATCTTAATGTAAACATTTAACCCCCCATTTATATAGTTTTTTTTTTCATATGCATTTCATAAGTGTTTTCCTCCCATTCCTGCATTTATGACATATATTTAATTACTTGTTTATTTATTGTTCGGTATCCCTTTATTGTTTCAGGCTGTGTGCGCTTTCATCGATGATGATGATGATGATGATGATGATACATGTGCAATTTTTCATTGCTCTGTCTGTACATATTATTTATTTTTAAGTAATGTACCAAACAGTTAAAAAGGCGATGAAATAAAGTTAATGTGGCGACGACAATCCATGAGTTAAACGAGGATATTTGAAAACTTTTTCATTCCTTTTTTTACATTATTTGGCATTTATGATATAAATCACTTCCTTTAAATAGAAAAAGAAAAACATAATTATATGTAGTAAACTTGTGATGAGTGTAAGCTTAAAACATTTTTGGAGCATGTGTGCTACGATATAACTTAAAAGAATAGCTTTATTTTTAAGAAAGTTGTCAAATTCATTGACATTTACGAGGTAACATCAATACTTTATAGCCACAATTGTTAACAGATATATTGACTGAAAATTAGTAATGAAGAGTCATAAAAAATTTCAGAATTTTGATTCTTTCCTGCTCGTACCATTTGAATTTTAATTTTATATTTTATTATTATTTATATTTGGAGGAATTTTTACGATCATAAAAACAAAATTTAGTGTGAGGCGCGATTTTTGAATGGACTCAAGTAATAAACTAAGAATGAAACCTACCCGACAGATGAAGAATATGATAAGATTTATACATCACCTCGCAGCACAGAAAGAAAAGAGGAATCTTTATTGTATCTTATTTTTTATTGTATTTTACGTTTTTTTTCGTTTTATTTCGTTTAAAAGGCGATTTGTCGGCAATTGAGCGTGGCGGCATAAATAATAATAATAATAATAACAACAATAATAATAAATATAAAAGTGTAAAATCATTACCTATATTAACAAATTCATTTATCACAATCTCATTAGATGAATTATTATATTAATAACACAAACTTGTTTAAATTAAATTTATTATTATATGAGTATAAATCGCACCCATCCAATATTTGTATCCAATATAATATTCTTTCGCGTGATGGAAAATTGCTCGAGTAGAAAATGAGAGGAACTGTAAAGTTCACTAAATTCAATTTGATGGTTAAAGACGAAGCGTTTTTTAAATTCAACTTTGATTTTGATTGAATCTAGACCTTCAACCAATAGAGATGCCCTATTGAACTTTCTACAGAATAAGTGTAGTCCCATCATATTATTTTAATTATAATTCATTATACCCCCTTATGCGTTTATTTATTAAAGACATAAGTGAACGACTCATAATAAAAAGAATATATCTGATCCAGACATTATCTGTAGGTATTTTCCAATAATTTGTTCTGCTAATTCAGTGTTATCCAGGGTGTTATCATAACTTGATCAACGCTGCTTACAAAACCAATTAGCAATAAAGAATACATTGAATGCTTTCATAATATGACTCTCAATAAATGGACAATCTGCAATCACTCATAGTATTGTATTGAAAAAACAAAGCACAAAAAAGTCTCAAGTGGAATAATAAAAGCATATCTCGTACACACAAAAAAAAGTTAAAAAGTATTTTTATAAAAGCAAATTCTCATAAAAATATAAAATATTTAAGAGATAAAAGGGCATTGCAGTTCGTGATTTTTTCATTTAGCGTATATTGTTGCATCTCGCTCTTAAAGGTAGAAATTGAATGAGGTGAGATTCATATTTCAATGTTACGTCACGATGTGTATATTTCTCATTATAGCATTCCTACATATATCCGCCACAGACCACAAATATACAGAATATTTCCCATATACTTTTATAGAGGTACCTCTAAAAGATTGAAGTTCATTCAGTGCAATATAAACGAAATGAAATGGATATTTAATTATGAGAAGTGCAATCGGTTTTCCACTGGATCCAGCCAACATTATGAAATGAAAGATTGGTACGACGTGTTCAATTTGATTCCATTGCTTTATAAAATAAAATAATTTTTTTTCTCTTCTCTTTCATTATTGTATGCTGCTTGTGAAATATATGATGATAAAAAATGAAAAGAGATGAGATGAGAAGTGGGGATGATACACAGCAGTTAAATGGGCTCCGAAAAATTATTACTTTAAGAAAATTGCTATAAAAAGATGCGCGCTTCCTTTGAAGTGCTCTGTTGGGAATAATTTTCTTAATCATGGATATCTTGTTAAATTTTTACACAACAGTAAGTATACGAATGTATGAGGGGGAATCAATGCAATGTTAACTGGATTTTTTTTTAAGTACATAGGTAAAAAAAGGTTAAATAGACATTTTTACTCGAAACTGAAGAGCTTCAAAGAAAATATAACAATTCCTGACATTGTACGGCCATAAAATTAAATGGATATACACAATATGAAGCGAAATCTCAAAAATAAAAATTAAATTTCAAACGTGTGAAAAATTTATTGCCAAAAAAAGTTTCTTTTTTTAATATAACAATTTTTGTTAACTAATTGATTCTCCTCAACACTGGTCTGATTAATTGTTATCCCATCTACTTCTCCGGCGATTACTGCCTTCATTTAAGCGTGAATTTGAACTACTTGTCTGTGAGTTATAAGACTCTCTGTATTTATGAGCGTATTCATCTTTTCTAGGCCTGTGCGAACTATCTCTTCGAACACGTCTATCATTTGATGTACCATTCATTCTTTCTGATCCTCTGTAATATCGTCTATCACGATAATCATTTGTATATCGAAATCTTCCATCATTTCTTCTAATTGATGGTGAAGATGTGTCAGGAAGAAAATTTCTCAAAGATCCATGATTATAAGTTTGCGAATGCTCTGCATCTGATTTACTAAACGCGTCACTATTAAAATTCCTTCTTTTACGATCATCATATCTTTCATCATCAATCTCAGTCTGGTTGCTTCTCTTAATAGCTAGTTGAGTTTTCGGTATCAAAACAGGCAGTGTATTTGCGGTTTGCTTAAGATTGGAATTAGAATCATGTAACTTGATACTGCTTATATAATTTTCACGTTCAATTTCATATCCTCGTGCTTCAGCAAATCTTTTGATTGCTTCATTTGGTGGTATTGACAAAACTAGCACCATATATGAACAGACGAAATATCCTACACGCAAATAATGATGAAAATAAAACAAGTATAAAAATCTTTAATACCTACTTAGAAAATTTTAAACGCATTTCTGCAAAACATTCATTATGTTTTACTCTCAAAAACTAAAAAATCTAACAGTTCAAAATGAGCTATTTTAAAGAATATGCATTTAAAAAAATAAAATTTCGTGTAAGCTGTTAAGAAAACAGTATGCTTACCTGTACGATTAAGACCATGAGTGCAGTGAATTCCAATAAGTTTTGCTGAGGATAAACGTAAAGAATATATTATAAAAATATGTTTGACTTAATATATTTTTTACTCTCTCATATGTAAACTTACATGGATTTGTATCCAGAAACTGTTTTACTGTATGACAAAATTGCACCAAAAGATGTTGTGAAGGAGTGACATGACCTGCAAGAATGAAAGAAAAGAAAAGGAAATAAAAAAAATGCAAAACCAACATACGTAAAGAAATAAGATGAACAAATGTTATGTAAGATGAAATATTACATCGATTTATGATATTATTAATATGCCTCCAAGCATCAAGAAAATCCGATCAATGTAATTTGTCTGACTAGTCTCAATATGAGTCTTTTACATTGAATAGTACAAGTATTTTTCATCCCATTCTCTTACTTGAAAAATTACTATGAAATTACTTTATGAAAAAAAAAAAACTTCTGTATGCTGTTGTTCATTGAGACTGAAAGGGAATTAAGTTTTTATCCACAACAATATCATCATTAACATCATTATTGAGATGTATGTATTTAAAGTTTTCCTCTTTGTGACACGAGAGTGACATATTGAGATTGATGAAATGCCATTATATTCGTCTCCTTTTTATTTGACAAAAACTTTATGTCATACTCTGTTGTGTGTGTCTAAATCCCATTAAAAGTTCTTTTTATTATTCCCTCATTGTGTATTACAAAAGGATGATGATGGCTCTATAAAAGTCGTCACACTAATTTCTCATAAACTCACACACTATGCGACAATTTTTTTTTACTGTCGGCATTTGGGAAATTTTACGGAACAAAGATTTTAATATTATATTATTACAATTTTATGACATCGAATTCGCAGAACTATCCGAGAATAAAAACTTTTAATATTAGTTTTATTACATGAAAGTCGTAAAAATATTTTCAATAAACATATTGTAAAATCAACCGATAATAGGATGTTAGATCAACTTACTACATCAATTTAAAATTACTCACCTTCTACTTTAATCCATTTGTAATCAATACCTTGAGATTTCCAATCGTTCGGCTCATAATACTTGGTGCCTTTTTGTGTGTTTGTTAGATTTATTACTAGACCAACATTTGGCAAGGCTTCTATTATATCATGTGTTGTGTGCCTGCAAAAAATTTAAATAAAATAGTTATTTTTTTTTCTTTTGCAATAATAACAGCACAATGATTTGTAGGTACACAAATATGAAAAATATTTGTGAAGGTGAAAGGAATTAAATTTTTATGAATATATATTAAAAAAAAAAATACATGCTTAAGGGAAGTGAAAAAAAGGAACAATAAATTTTTAACAAAGCAATAAATGGAATGTTTAGGCATTAAAATAATAAGTTTCTCCTCACCTTGCTCTTTCTGGCAGATTTTCACAAATTCTCTGTAAAAAAAGGAAAATAGAAATGAAAGGTGAATATATTAAGTCATTATGTATTGTTATAGTTAGAACTTCCGCTTGTTATTCAAATTCTAAAACATTTGAATTCTCTTTTTAAAAAACGTTAGGACATGATCACTTTGAGGATTAAAATAAATAATGATGTTCAGACAAAATTAAATTTTTTTAGTATTTCCACTGCAAAATGTTTACACAAAGTATCATTAAGACGATGTAAAGCACCAAAATTGTAGACATCATAAGTTAACGACCCCTTTTATTCCTCTTCCTATTTATGCAATCTAGAATATTTCTATTAGATACACGAAACGGAAGATTCATACAGATGCATGAAGATCAAAAGTGATTGCATGAATCGTTCAGAGAATTTCACAGTAAATTTAAGCTATTCTTCTTTTTTAATTTATAGACCATAACGAAACATCCTTAATAAAAGAAGAAAAAAAACCATTGCAATGCCCACTATTGCTCATTCTTCTTATTTTCATTACATATTTCGTTCGGGATTCTTTTTTAGTATATTTTAGCTGAATGACTAGTGTTGCAAAAAATAGACATTTGTCTGAGAATAAAAGCGCCTTAAATGCACTTAAGAGAAAGAGGAAAGGAAGAATATTATTCAACATATAGTGCAATTTTTTTAATAGAAAGAAACCGGCACAAACCACAGAAAAATGTGTATCATGCTTAAGCTTAAAACAGAGTGTAAGAGTAGAAAAAAAGAACAATCAAAACTCAAAAATGAAGAGAATATTTAGCAAAGAAAGATAGAAAACCAAAATTCTTATGTCTGGTTCAAGAATGAGCAAAAGAAATTTATTGTCATCTTTCTTCACTTATTTATATCAGGAAATAAATCATCAAATATGTATGGCATGAAGTCCCCATGTAGAGTAGAAAGGTTATAGAATAGAGCGCAAGGCACAGCAAATGTTAAGTAAATAAAAGGAATGAGGTAGAAAATTGGAAAAGAAAGGAAAAATCTTTTGCACCTTTTTATTCTTCAACCAATAATATAATAAGGTCAGTTTTAGCCTGCTTACAAGTAAAAATGTTGAATGGAATGCAAGTATTTTTTTTTCTTCACTTTTTTGGCTTTAACAAAAGGCTTCAGAATATCTCGTTCTATTATTTTAAATATATATCTTCTCTTTCTATTAAATGAACAAATTAAATAAAAGAAATAAGCAAGATGAGAAACAAAGATAGAAAGATTCTGATGTAGGTAAAGTAAAAATCTGTTTTCGTGCTCTTAATTAGGAAGAAAATTCCACAATCGACATATTAAAAGAAATTAATGTTGTCTTATTTTTATATATGAATGAGAATGCATAACTAATCATTAATATAGCTTAAATATTTTATATAAAATGCACCATTGATAAGATCAAAATACAGAACGGTTGAAAGAGAGGAATAACAATCCATTATATGCCATAATATTTCATTAATACACATATCAATAAATTTATTTCTAAAACTTAATTGTTTCTTTTCAATCTTTAATCGATTCTCGAAACATTCACGACTGATATGAGTAAATGCCGCACAAGGATATAAGGCGCATTTAAATATTCCTGCAATCTATAAAATAACAGATGTGATATTTTTTATTCAATAAGATTCCATTACTATCGAATAATATAACAGACGAAATTTGACAATAATTACTTAGCTTATTATATTTTCATTTAATTTAAAAGCCCTAAAACGATTAATTTAATATAAACTTGTAAACCTGAACTTTAAGTTTTATTTTTTCATTAGAATAATAAATTTCGAAATTGTCAAAGCATTCAACAATTCATTTCAACCCCACCCATAAAGTCTTATTCATACATAGTTACTACAAAATAATTTGACTAAAATCGTAATATAATGTCAATCAAACTATTCTGCATAAACAAGCGGAAAATTTTTAAACAGATAATAGCTGAAAATCAATCTAAAAAAAAGAGTGAGCACGGGATTTTTTCTCCTTCCATTTTTTTCTTTAATTAAAAAAGCAAACACCTTAAGTGTTGAAGATTTGTTTGCGCTTACTCGCGTTCGCCAAACATAACAAGCAAATATAGCGAAACAAATGAAATAAAAAGAAATTAAAAAAGATGCGAATAAAGAATTGCAAGAATTCACAAATGAAAAAGCATTTATAAATTTGAAAAAGTCTAACCGATCTTAAATTAATTGAAAGATATAAAGGAAGATAGTGTGAATTTTTATGTTTTGTATCATGTTTGTATCCTTTGAATTTTTTAATTCCTTTTCTTTTTTACAATAAAGAAAAAATTGATTCTTCTCTCACTTAGTTGCTTACTTTCCGACTAATTTCAGTGAAGATATTTTCATTTTTGCACTTTATATATGCGCACACAAAGAAAAAGAAGAAGAAATGAAATAAAATAAATGATTCTACATATTTGAGAAACCAACTCAAAACAATAAATAAAGCAATGTTTTCTCAAAATATCTTCAAATCAGCAAAGGGCGTATTATTCGTTTTATATTCTTGCTACACTTCTTTAAAACTCAAATAAAATATATATCACAGTATCTTTTTGTGTGTGCTTTATATTAGTTTTTCGCATTGATGGTTAAAGGATGATTTTTTTCATTTTCAAGAACTTGCTATGCATGGTGGCTATTCATTTCAGTTGTCCAAAATTCTATGCATAAGAGATTATACTACTTGAACATTTTTTTCAAATAAAAAAATGGTTTTAATCATGTCACTTTGTTCGCGTATGCTTATTTTTCCTGTAGTAAATACTAAAATCAGTCACGTGACATAAACAAGTCTTCAGCATGTTATCGCTTTGCCAAACAAATTGAGAAATTTAATATTCATTAACAATAGTTTTTTTTGTATGTTTCACTGATTAGGAGATTAATATGTTAAAGTTTCAATTTATTGATATTTATTTTATTTTTTATTCCTTGCTTCGCCAATTCTTATTGAATAAACACATGATTCACGATAAATTAATTCATTAAATTTTTTTATCGTGTTATTCTGTTGTAAATTTTCAACTCATAGCCTTGTCTTGTCGTGTCACATATATATTTTCATTAATGTATGTTTCCAATATAGGTTTTGCATTTTGTTCAGAGATTAGTATGTAGTATAAGGAATAAATGAAAAAAGTAAAGAAGAATTTAGACATTTCACTTTTAAAAGTGTTAAATGCCAAAAGGTCTTGGTCACACAGAGTGAACAATTATAATGTGCCCAGTGTATGATGACAATATTTTTTGAACATATGCATTTGAATGATACAGACTATACAAAAAGAAATAGTTTGAAGAAGAAAATTAAACTATAAAATATGATGGTCTATAATAATAAAGTATTGTGTTTTGTTAATCGCATATTTAACAGCTCTTAACAAAAGACTATGGTTTTACATAGATAAACTGTCTTTTGTCGAACTAATATGATTTCAATAGATATTATAAGTATGCATCGACTTTAAATAACCAAATTGTCAAACTAGATTAAAATCATTCAGTTCAGCACTACTATGCTTTTTGTGTCAAATAGATATACAGGAAATATTGAAAAGAGAAACTTTTTATTAGCGAAAAAGAAGACATAAAATACATGAATTAAAATTTCGTTTGAATAAATTAGCTGTTTCAGCATGCTCAAGTTATTGGAATTATAGCTAAGCTGTAATGTGATTCCAATCATACGCATATAAATTAAAATAGTTTTTTATCATTCGAGCTTACTTAAATTTTTTGAGCCTGTTGAGAATGTTTGTATAAATTTTACGCAAATCTTTATATTCGTTTCTTCTCTAAATGTTTAAAAATATCGTGGTTCAAATGATTTTTTGCAAAAGATAACAGTCGATTTAAAGTCGTTTGACAAATGATGGGAATCGCTGCATGTAGAAACAAGTTGAAGCCATAAATTTTAAGTTTATAATATTGAAAATATGTAAAAGTGACATTTATTGCTGTATCATTGGAATGTCACGATATGTCAAAATTTAGAATACAAACGACTATAATGAAATAGATTGGTGTGCGATAGAAATAATACAAGCTCATGAAATCTCCCTTTTATTGCTCACGTTTCCACTTAGAAATAAAGATATTAAAAGCAATGCATTATTATGTGCATACGTATCGTACATCCACTTTCGTAGCACGACTTAAGAGATAAAAAAAATTTCTAATAAATTAACTTATAGAAGCGGTAAAATGAAACTGAGTAAAGGACATTTTGCAAATATTTAGCAAATGTTCAAATTTAGTCAAACATTAGAATAGTATAAATAATAATTTTACCTGATGCAATGGAACTTTAAATGGTATAAATTGTGTTCCTTCAACTAGATTTCCGATTTTAGAGTAATCCAGCCATCTATCCGGAATCGTTTTCCCCATTTTAATTGTTTTGAAGCTGATTTTTCGATTAATCGATTTCGAACTCTGCACTAAAATTTTACACACGTTTAAATTATTTAAAATAATTTTCATGAAATTACTTCTGAATAACACAATTTATGATTAATACAATAATGTCTACAAAATAAACTTCAATAGCTTCAGATTGTACTATAACTCACTAAGAAATCATGGACAAACCACGATTTTTTAATAAAATTCTTAAATCACAATTGTTTTGTTTATGTCTTGAACTTAAAAAACCCTTGCAAACAAATTAGATAATTTTTTATAAAATTAACAAATGTTTTTAAATATTTGGGTATCAAATAATGTAAAAGTAATAAAAATAATTATTTAGAACTATAAAAACTCTTAATTTGCTTAGCATAAATACTTAATTTTGTTAAAAAGTGGTTCAAATATTAACGAACTTGGAAATTTTAAATTTCTATGTATACATCATCCGAAGTATACCTCACATTTGCGTAACGTTTCAACGTATTGTTATTTTATTTTAAAGAAGTTTCAAAAAATGTTTTCTTTTATTAAAATAATTTTATTAAGCATATTACTAACATCAGTCGCATCAAAAGTAGTAGAAATCGATGAGGAAAATTGGCCACAACTATTAGATGGTGAATGGATGGTGGAGTTGTAAGTAGAAAATTATAAAAATGAAATATCGGCATATACTTAACCTTACGTACAAGAGTTTTTTTTTTCTTCGTCCAAAAAGTGTTTAAGACACACGCTATGAATTTTTTATGATTTATGTCCAAATATCCTATCATGACAACATTTTATGAAGGGTTTTTGTTCTATAATAATTCAAAAATATTGAATTATTGGATTTCGATAAAAAAATAGACTTCCAATAAATTTTTAATTTTCTTCTTTTACATGCAACTCTATTTTTCTACTGTTTAATTTTAATCAGTTTTGCTCCTTGGTGTCCTGCCTGTAAGAGCCTGGAATCCGTCTGGGCTGATTTTGGAACTTGGAGTAACGATCTGTCAATAAAAGTTGCAAAAGTTGATGTTGTGTAAGTTGAGTTAATTTTTTTGTTTTGCACAATTTTCGGTTGCTTCCTTTTAATAAACTAACTATCTCGCTTTCAGTAAGAATCCAGGCTTATCAGGCCGATTTTTTGTAACAGCCTTACCAACAATTTATCATGTGAATAAGGGCGAATTTCGTAGATATTCAGGAACTCGAGATATTAACGCATTCATGTCTTTCATTGAGGATAAGAAATGGGCAGACATTGATGTCATTAGTGGATGGAAAAAACCAGATGGTGTTGCGATGGGAATCTTGTCTTGGTTCTTCAGATTATCTCATTTCTTAAAGGTACACTTGCATAAAACAATATATTAATATAAAGTGCAATTGATTTTAATACCTGTATTACATAACTTTAGGAAATTAACAACACACTATCGACACAATATGGACTGCCAACGTGGGTTTCTTATGGCTTGTTTGCTATTGCGACAATCATCTTAGGAGCAGTTGTAGGACTCATTCTTGTTTGCATTATTGACTTTATTTGGCCTCAAAAGCCTATGCAACGTCAAAGCTTTTCGGAAGTACAAGAAAAAGATAAAATGATTAAACGTTCTAACGAAATGATAAATGAAGATCTTGTCGATGACACAGGAAATAATTTGGACGAAAATAATGATGATACATCGGAGGCTGAAAAGAACTCTGGAAGTGATGAGGAAGAAGATGATGAAGTGAAAGAACCTTCACCAAAAGCTAGCCCTGATGTTCGAAAGCGTCGCACACGTAAGGCTGATTAAATATATCTCTACATCACATTCTTTTTTTTTCAAGAAAGTGAACAGAAAATATTCACTAAAGCAACGCATAGATAAAAGACTCAATGTGATGAGTTTTATTTTATTATTTTTTTTTTTTAAATTTCTAAAGGAGGAAAAATGAGATTTTTTTAACAATTTTCCATATCTCACGAATATCTTACTTCGATGATTCACAAAGTTTATGACTTTCTATATATATTTTTTTAAATTTTTTCAGTTTTTGATCGCGTTAGAAATTAATTCCTAAATTATTGCTTTATATTTCATAGAAAATGATCCTTTTAATGATATTTTTCGCATGTTAATAACTATATTCAAATGGCTAGTGTTATGATGAATGCCTATGAATGAACTTAGAATGGCGTTTCGATTCACTTATACTTACTTGAAAGACTTGCAAAACATAACAACTTTATGTCATTAATAATAATAATAAATATAATTAAAATAATTAATAAAATACAATCTAGCTACGATGTAAGTCTAAAAAACAAAAATATTTTTTTAATAAAAATAACAACATATATTTGATGATCGCATTTATGTGATGCAAGCGACATCTAGAAGTGAAATATTAAAACAAGAGATTAAGGTTATAAATCCCATATCATCAGTTTCATTTTTTAAGCATATCGATTGAAATTTTTTAAGCTGATTACTCGTTTCTTTAACTTAAAGTAAGTATTTTTCAGATGCAAAGTAAAAGATTTATTAATTTAAGTAATGCACTAATTAAAACGGAAGTTTAAATTGAACAATTTAACAATCATTTGAAAATGTTAAAAAAATTCAAATCGGATCCAAAGAATTTTAATGCCATTTGTCAATTCAATAATTTTTTTATTCTAAATAGTTTAATAATAAACTGTAAATAGGCACTGTTTAGGATCTTTATAACTCAAATTGTGAGAAACTATAGAATATTTCTTAAATATGAAAATGCGTGAAAAAACAAATTGAACAAAAAACAAATCTCAAATATCTTATTAAAACTAATGGTAATTTTTATTTTTCACATCTGAATTATCAATAAAAAAGCGTGGAATTATGAGATCTTTAGAAAATAAACGATTATGTACTCCCATGTATTCATAATCGATATGATGTATAATAATTACAATGTTCATTAAATGATGCATGCAAATACAATCAGCTATCACTTTCCGATCACATCAACTTATGTCTATGTGAATGTTTAACTTTATAAATTATAGATTACGTAATTCCATAGAAGACATAATTTCTGCAAAAACTTTGAGCATCGTCTTCATCAACGCAGCACATTGCAAAAATATCATCATCAGGATGAGCTGCAATTCTCATACATCTTTCACATAACTCATTCAAATTTTCATTAAATAGACACGGTTTATAACGTTTATCAAATCCTTCTTCATCAAATTCTATATCGGGTTTTTTCAGTTGCCTAATTTCTGAACTGTGTAGAGATGGACGACATGATACGATCGTTGATATTAATAGCAAAATAAACGCCAAAACAAATGAAATATATTTGAAGTGCTGTAATTATTAAAATAAAAAATTGTGATAAGAAACAAAACGAATCTTTGAAATATTTCATCATCTTTTGATGCTAATTTTTTGTCATTGATGATATTTGATAACATTTATTTTGGAGTTTCTCAAAACCATCATGCTATTCTAAAATAGTATTCAATAATATTAAATTAAGAAAAGAACAAAATTAAACATCAACTATCGATGGCATATGATTGATCTAAATTAAAAGTGTCAATATGTTCAATCTTCAAATACAATCAATTATCAAAGATTAGCAATGTAAAAGAAATATACTCTAATATAAATTCACGTGCTTCCTTAAGTGATAGTAAACAATTTGTGCTTATAATCACGTGTTTTCGCTTATCACCAATAATACTTCAGTGTGAATGAATTTCAAAAGGTCGATATTTCAATTAAGCAATTTATTTTATTTTACAAAGATTTGTTAAAAATCCCAAAAATATAAAGACCTAAGATTTATTTTTAACAGTGCAAAGTTCAGTTATTTCCATTTATTAAGAGAATTCAAACAATTATTGAATCTTGGATATACATGCTTAAATGAGAGATTTTAAAACTTATTTTGAGGGTTTTTTTTTTCTTTTTATAATTAAACATCATTTCTTGTGTCTTGACATTTTGTGTTTTATAATTCTTGAATTATCAAATGAAATTAAATATTTCTTACTAGACACAACAAAATCAGTACAATATGATTATTTAGGCTTGTACACGATAATTTCTTTCATCCGAAACAATAGAAATTTAAATCGGACCAAAAGAATCTTTCATCCGGATTCATCTAGATCAAAAGGATTTTTTTATCCGGTTTCCATGTTTAATGAACTATATCAATAATATATTAATTACTTTAAAATTAATTAAACGCTAAGAATTTTTCATTCATAAAAAGAATAAAAATACCCAATGTTTGGGTTCAAAGCGAATCTTTTTAATTGACTAAGAAGAAGCATCAAGCAAAACAAAAAACGAACTAATATATATTGCTAAGCTTATGTATAAAATTCAATTCCAAATTGAATTTTAATTATTTTGCACTATAATACTTAGCAACAAAAACAAATGAGTAATCATTTTTATTGAGCCTTGTAAAATTACAAGTTTGTTTCTACATTTAAACTTCAACTTTAGAAATTTTATTTGCAAGTTTTGTTTTGAGTTCATTGAAACAATTTTAACTTTTTAACTTGTTTTTAACTGAACTATATTGCGTAAGTAAATTATTTTACATTAATTGTTTACAAATTTTTCTCCATTTAGTATTTGACTTTGAGATTTAAATACTATTATTTAAGAATTCTACTCTTTAGAAATGCAAAAAAGACACACCTTCATAGTATATTAATTTTAAAAAATTATTTTTTGATTATTTATTTTCTATTGGGTTGTTATCACTTTGAAATTTCACAAAAAACTGATGAATCAATTCTGTCTTCACTTTGGATTTTATATTCGTCTAGGACCCGAAATCAGACGATTTTTTTCACTTATCAGTGATCGCTTTGTGAAACATACTTACTTTTTAAAAATGAATAAATATCGAATTGATTTGGGATTATCGAAATATTATTAATTATCAAATGTTTATATTAGAACCTATGGAAACATATAAGTAAGAGGGATTTATCGATAATATATCAATATCTATATAATTGAAAATGTCTAGACGACTTTGTTTGTTTGTTTTTCGAATAAACCGATCAATTACAATTTAGATAATAATTGGTTTTATAATTCTGAATAAGATGCTATATTAATTATGACAATTCAAGCAATTCAAAATCCAAAGATATAAAAATTTATTTCATAATATCAAACATTAATCCAGAGTTGCGAAGGCCGATGTCGGCGGCCGAGAGAATCGGCCAGTCGTTCGCCGTTTTTATCGGCCATCGTTTTTTATCGCTCGCCGTTTTTTATCGGCCGCCATTTTGAAAAAATAAACGGCCCGCCGTTTTAATCGCTCGCCGTTTTTATCGACCGCCGTTTTTTATCGGCCGCCGTTTTGAAAAAATAAACGGCCCGCCGTTTTTATCGCTCGCCGTTTTTATCGGCCGCCATTTTTATCGCTCACCATTTTTTATTGGCTAACGTTTTTTAAAAATTACAAAAGTCCTCGTGTTATTGATCGAGCGACTTAAGCACATTTTTGTCCCAGCAATCAGTAATTGATTAATAAGTCACTTTAAAATCTACAAAACGAGATTCAGTAGGATCAAAGTCACTTCCTAACTCACAAAACGAGATCCAGTAAAATCCAGTTCACTTTCCGGTCCACAAAACGAGATTCAGTAGGATCCAGGTCACTTCCAAATCTTAAAAACAAGATCCTGTAGGAATCATATAACTTCCAGACTTAAAATATAAGATCCAGTAGGATCCAGTTCACTTTCAGACCTAAATAACAAGATCCAGTAGGATCTGTATAACATCCAGACCCTTAAAAACATGATCCAGTAGGATCCAGTACACTTTCAGACCTAAATAACAAGATCCAGTAAGATTTAAGTCACTTCAAACTTTGATCAGTAAACACTGTAAAAACATCGAAAACATTGAAAAACACTGAAAAACAATGAAAATTCGTGTTATTGTTTTTGTTGTTGTTGTTTATGAAAATGAAAAATTGTTAATTATAGCATATATGCGTTGATTTGAAACTTTTAAACGCCGTTTTTTATCGGCCGCCGTTTTAAAAAAATAAACGGCCCACCGTTTTTATCGTTCGCCGTTTTTATCGGCCGCCGTTTTTTAACGGCCGCCATTTTGAAAAAATAAACGGCCCGCCGTTTTTATCGATCGCCGTTTTTATCGGCCGCCGTTTTTTATCGGCCGCCGTTTTAAAAAAACAATCGGCCCGCCGTTTTTATCGCTCGCCGTTTTTGGCCGGCCGAAAAAATCAGGCCGTTTTTCAACTCTGCATTAATCATGGCTATATAATATAATTTTCTAATCATTTTATATAAAATAAACTCAGCAACGACTTAAAAATATATTAATTAAATACAAAAACAGTTAAAGCTCCTCAAAATTACCATTATGAAAATAATGACTCACAAAAAAGATTGTAAAATTAATTCTTATTAAATATCGATATCAAAGACTTCACAAATCAAAGCGATTGATATAATCTAATGTATAGTCTTGCAGGTGTTCAAAACATGTAGACTGGATGAAAGAAAAATGATTTTATAACGTACATAGTAGTACAAACCTAACTAAAGTCTTAAAGCCTAAAAAAGGCAGGTATTATTTATAAAGGTATATATATTTTTTCATGCTGCAAAGATATGATTAAACAATGTCTCCCGAAATGGATTTTTGAACTCAAAATATAAAGATATTACTCATAATTTATTGCACTTTACTCCCTTTAGTCATTCTAAAAATTTAAGTTTTTTGTTCTTTTTTGAATACCTAGTTGATCAATTTAAAATAAGAAACTAAACTCATGAGGTTGAATTTATTTAATTTCTTGGCTTAATTATTCAAAATTTATATAGGCCAGCAATTCAAAAGCTATACGTGTAAAAATCAATGGGAAATCATAAAGGAAAATCAATTAAGCTTATTGTAAGCTTTCAACACAGAGATAAAATTAGTTCATTTTCAACTCATAAAAAACTGTTCCGAATTCAATATCATTCCAGTTAATCGTTGATCGATGACGTTTCCGCTCTAAGCGTCTGAAAATATAATAACATTTCGTTGAGTAAAAAAATATTTAGTATGAATCAGATGCTCGAATAAAACACATCGCAAAACGATACAAATATATTTCCCTATAAGTGTGTACAACACGAAAAATAACATCGATGAGGAATAGCGAGTTTGATCTAATAAAAGTGTGTATAACCACGACTTGTTGAAGAAAGAAATAAAAAATAAATAAATCCTTTTGCTGACAATTTAATTTTACTGGAAACAAAAATAAAAGGATAAAAAATCAAAAATGTGGTATTTAGTGAATTTACCGGGAAATAAACTTAATGTTGCAGTTAGGACTGAGAAAAATTCAATTGCCGCTGACTGTCTCAATAAAGTAAGTGCACAAAGTGATATAATGAAGATAGTGATATTCTCGGTACTATAAGAAACAGTGTTATTTTGATTTTCGTGAATGAAAATGTGAAATGTGTCAGTTGAAATGAATTTTAGAATATTAACACGTTTTTATGTTTTCATCATTTACCTAAATTCTTAGATTATTCTTAGAAACAAAAATATCAAAACAGAAATTGTGTCGAGAATGAAAATGTGAGAACTTAAAAAGAATGCAAGGAATTTTACGATAAAAACAAGCAAACAGAAATAAAAATAAGTCTGAATTTTTCTCCTTCGCACGTACGAGGCTTCGTTCTAAAGTTATAATTGTTAAAAAAATCAAAATGTTCATGGTTAGCATGAAATAAGCATGAGTGGGAAGATCCAATGCGTACAATTATGAAAACAGCTGTTTTATAGCAATTTAAATGCATTTGTAGTTTTTGGAACATAACGAACTCCAATGTCGTAATCAATTATAAGTAGCTAGAAACATTTTCTACATGCATTTCCAATTTTATAAACATTTGAGAGACTATTACAACATTGCAATGCATCTATGCAGAGCTCTTGAAATAAAAATAAGTAAACAAATAAATTATAATACTACCTAACTCTATAAAAATGAAATGAATTTATGTGTGTAAATGTTAACGAATTCAATCAAAGGAGGTTTTCTGAAAATTTTAATTTTTAATTTTCAAATGCGCTATGGCATTGATCTTGAATCATTGAACAAAACAGGTGTTAATGCAATAATGATTTTTATTAGGAATTTTTGTCAAAACAAATATACTATATTATAATCGTCAAAAAATGTTTGTAAATATTATTATTACTCGATATTACTCCAGATTATACAATGAATTCTTAAAAGTAAAAATAATTTTTATCACTACATTTAGGAAAAATAAACTTTGAAAATGTGATAACAATTTGTGAATAAATTAAAGTGAATATGACAACTGAATGTTCCATTTTTATACGAAAATAACTTACTAAATAATCTGCAAAATTTACATGTATCTATTTCTAATCACTTTAATTTTATTATTGCCGTTTTGTTTTTTTTTTACATCCACAATGCTTCTTCATTTGGATATAAGTACAATTCGATGAGAGAGCGAACAAAGTACAAAATATAAATGTTTTCAACTGTTCAAAGTCCAAATTCACACATATCTAGAGAAATTATTAGCGAAAACAGATATATAAGTAAGATATATATTTATATATGAATGCGCTCTTTATATGTGTAGTTAATTTCTGGCATTCTCATTTACTTTATTTCAATGAATAAAAAAAAAAAACTTCGCGCTCATATTGAACGACAAAAACAAAAATGCCAACCAATTTTACTCAGTGACAGTCGGTACATTTTACATTTGTATAGATAGATTGTTTTGTTATTTTGAACAGTAAACAACACTTCCAATAACTCATCTCTGTTTACTGACCGATTATCAAGTATTGAGGAATGAGTTTTTGTTGTGTTCATTTTATTCTTTACACGGGCACATGCTAATGCTATTTCAAAATAATGATCAATATTAGTGCATTTTTTATGAAAAAGTATCATCATATTGAGGAATATCAGAAATTTATAAATGCATTCAGTTGGACTTCGTATTCTGTTCTTATGTAGACTCTCATTTTAATTTTTATAATCTATGAAGAGAATTGCACCAAATTTAAAACATACTTTGACGATTACTTGACAAAGGCACTTAACTGCTTTAATACAGCAATCGTTTTCATCATTAAGACAAGTTCAATTAAAGAATAAATCTTTGAACTCTTACAAGGAGAGATATTAGTAATTATTTATAACCAAAGTAAATATCATATTACATTCATTGTACTTTTCTTGATGAATAAATCTTAAAAGACATTTAAATGTTTAATATTTACTTTGTCAAGCTTCATTTCATTATCCAACTGACTGATTTAATATTCGTCGCTTTAATACTCCCCCGTAAGAGGTTCAGTGAACTAATTGTTTATCTTTTCATGAATATAAGCTTTTTCACTATGTATACATAAATTGTTGACACTGATTTTGCTATATTACAAGTTTTAATTGTGCTATTCTAGTGCATTGTCAGATATACTACAAATCTTGATTTAAATTTGAACAGAATATTTATTTTCTGGTCCTATATCAAAACAGTGTACATAACAAGATACTGCTCTAGTGACACTATTTAAAAAGAAAATATGAGGACATTTTTGAATGATATCAAATTGATATACGCATGCTTTTTGATTTTTTTTTCTTATATTATTTAATTTTTGCGTCGTTTCATAAATTATTTATTTTCCGTTTGCCAATATAAAGTGCTGTAAACAATTTTTGATTGTTTTTGGAATCTATACCATATTCTAAGAATTTTTAAAATTAATTTTATTGTTTATATTAGGAAAATCCAAAATGTTGAAATAGAAATTCACTGACATAGGTATTTGTGTTCTATTAATTGATGAAAAATAATACAATTTAGATATGATGAATCTTAAAGAAATTTGAAACATTTAATTCAAAATATTCAGATATTATATGAATTTTTCTTTTTATATTTCTAGGTGTGTCATGACTTGGGCATTATTTGTGAGACAGATTATTTTGGGTTGCTTTATGCACCGACTCCACACGATCCACATCATCACACAATTCCATCTAATATAAGACAATGGATAAATTTAAGAAATCCTTTAGAGAAGCGACATAGGGGTGAAGGTCATACAATGCTTGAATTGCGCGTCAAATTTTGGGTTCCAGCTCATCTAATTTTACAAGAGAATGTCCGGTAAAAATAAAAAAGAATGGTCAAGATTTTTTTGTAATAATTATTGTAATTGTATTTTTAATAGTGAGATTTTCTACATGCAAGCTCGACAAATGCTGATGGATAAAGAAATTTTTCCTTCTGATTGGAAACAAGCAGCGCGATTTATCGCTTTAATATCTCAATCCGAAGGTGTAAAATTCATACCTGAACTGTTGTCAGAAAATGGGCAGAAAATTATTGCAAATTTTGATGGCTGTTTAAAACAGAAAATTAAAAATATTGAATGCAGCAAGGGCAAAGAAAATTTTCGTTTAAAACGAAATTCACTTGATGAAATGAAAATAGATAATTCTAATGATAATGAAATATTAAATTCATCTGAAATTGGATATTTGGAGAAGTTTATAATTGAAAATTATCTTGAACATTTGATTATTCCTGATAATGATGAGAGTGACAATAATGGATGTAATTCTAATGTAGTCAATAATATACCTAATGATTTACTAGTAAATATAGCTAGAGAACACCAAAAAATTCATACGATGACACAATCGTCAGCGAAATATTGGCTTTTAGAGGAGTTTTCTACATTACAACACTTTGGTGAAGAAATATTTGAAGGCACGCTAATTTCTGAAAGTGAAACAAAAGTTACACAACATAGAAATGAAAAAATTCATGTAGCAGTGAATTCTCAGGGTCTCAGCATAAAGAAACTAGAAAGTAATAAAAGATTCTCGATTCCATTCTCTGCAGTTGAATCAGCAAAATCATTAAGACGATGCTTTCATCTTTGTTATATGAATGAAAATTATGTAGATTCTAATTTAGTTATAAAATTTACATCACATCGAATCGCCGGAACTCTATATCGTGCATTGACAGAAAAGCATTCGTTCTATAGTTGCGAAACTGTGCATAAGAATGTGGAAACTCAATTTATACGCGACTTAAAGGTGAGAAAAAAATAATAATTTTAAAAGTACATGCTTTTTTAAAACTTTGTTCTTTTTCTTTATTTAACAGGGTACAATTGTGTCAGTATTTAATGGAGATACAGAATTAGGAAAAAAATATGTTTTTGATATAAGACTAACCTTTAGAGAGTTGTATGACAATTCGAGGAGAATATTACATTCCAAAGGTTTTGATATAACGACATTGCCACAAAGTAGTCATATTCAGGAAAAAGAAGGAAACTCGTCAAATGACACAGACAAACGCGTCGATTTAACATGTTCTATTTGTATGGATCAAAAAATTGATACTCTATTTCTACCATGTGCGCACTTATCGTGTTGCAAGTTTTGTGCTGAAAAGTAAGTTCACCTAATTTTTAAATAATTTTTCTATTTTAAATAAAAATGGGTAATTAATATTTATCAGTTAAGTAAAATTTTCCTTTTTTAATTTGATTACAGATGTGACAGTTGCCCATTATGCCGCAAAAATATTTCATCAAAATCTTTAGTTTACTTTACTTGAAATTTAACGGCAATCTAGATAAGCAAAAGAAAAAAATATGATGATAACTTAACAATGCAAGAAATAACGAAATGTGATTTTATCAGTAATTTATCGATAAATATATATATTTTATAATAACTTTATTTTTTTATTAATAATAAAAAAAAGGCTATGAAATTTTAAAAAGAATATACTTTTTTAAATTTATTTACTTTTTTATTATTTTCAGTAACGGTTTATTTGGAATATTTAAAAAATTAAAATTCTCCACTAGGGTGCGTTTATGAAAACTACATTTAAATTTTTTTAAATTATTAATTGCAATATATACATCATGGAGCCTTTCTTTTATTTTAATAATAAAATTTAAAACTTTCAGATGACTTAAACTTTATTTGATTGTATTGCTAAAGTTTCAAAAACATAAAAACAAACAAAAAGTTCTAAAATAATCCAATGTAAGTAATTTGTGTACTAAAAGTTAAAAAAAGACAGAAAAACTACCTAATAAAAAAATTAAGTCAATTGAAATGTAGAAAATAACTAAATAATTTCATTTAGAGTGGTGTTTAACACGAAATTCAGATTAAAAATCATGAGCATTGATTCAAAATTTTGTGCACATACCTTAATTTAGTGTAATAAAATGTGTGATACATAATTATACTCCAAAAAAGACTAAAATTTGAAAATGCTTATAGTATAAAATATAAAAAAGAAAAAACTAAATTAGAAGCTAAAGGACTCGACTATAATAGTTTTTAATGGTTTAGATACAAAATATAAGTGATACTTTCAATTACAGTTACTTCTTTTACCGACAAAAAGTTTAATTTTACCAAAAAAATTGTCGAAAATAAGAACGTTCAAAATAAATGCAGAGAAAAGAAAAAAAAATGATAGAGTTGAATTTTTTATAGCTATTAATAATAAAAATTGGAAATTTTAAGTTTTATGGATACGCAAAACACATATTGCTTGGATTAAACTTGTGAATGAAAGTAAGTATAAGTAAGAAAAACAAAAAGGCTCGCAGAAATTTTCCCCGGTATAAGTTTACAGACTCATAATATGAGACAGTAAGCCATTACGACTGACTGAAAAGTGAAAGAAAAATAAAATAAAAAATTATATATACACATATATAAATATATATGTATATAAAAAAAATGATGGAAAGGAAGTAAAAATTATATGAAAATTTTGAAAGAAATATTTTAATTAATTTTATTTTCTTGTGTCTAATTTGATGTATCAAACATCATATCCACTATTTAAGCATTTTATTTCAAAAGAAATCGTGGAAAATTCATTTATGTCTTGAAGCAACAAGAAGAAGAAGGAAAGAATAACAAAAAGAATAATGCAAAAAGACTATGCGATTTATATTTTGGAGTGTGCATACTCTGAAAGCAAGCAACAAATAAGAATTTTCTCTTGACAAATCTCCATTCTTGCATTAGATTATCATTCTTTTACGCAATTCATTTATTTACTTTTCTGCTAAACATGCTTGGGCAAAGAAGAAAAATAAAGTTTATTTTCCAGAAATCGAAATGTAGTGAATAAGTAATAGCTTAAAACGATTTTAAATAATTTTTTTTTCTTGCATACTACGTATATAGCATCAAAGGATTTACTAATATATTTTTTATGCTCTTATTGTTAGTTCTGTAAACTTAAATGTCTTCATTGTTTTATTACTGTCGATATTTAGTATAATGAATTAAATTGTCTTTATAATTTGTATCATAATTTTATTGGAATTTAAAAACAAATATTATATTTTATTCATTTTTTTTAGCTACAGTCTTCACCAAAAAATAGACTTATTACTGAAATGGAAAAGGCGAAAGCTTATATTAAAAAGGAACTTCAGACATCGAATACAAAAACAAATCAAAAAGGAGGAAATATAGATGAGAAATGTTTTGTATGCGGTTCAAATGGAGCATCTGATTCGTATCAATTGAGAACTAAACCAAATTGTGACAAACCATCGGAACCTTATTTTCAATTTTTAGAAACTCACGAGCCACCAAATGGTGTGAAAGCACTTCAGCCTAATCAAAACTCTGTAAAATCATGTGTTTTGTGCTATAAAAATTTAAACCTACAATGGGACTCGTTTGAAAGGGAAGGAAAACCACATTTACAACGCATATATTGGTTGAAAAGAAGCGATGGAAAGCCATTTACTGGTGCTGACATGTCCTCGCAAGGAGAATATGCAGCTCAAATGCTTGGCTTATCCACTGATCAACAGCCACAACCAACACAGCCTTCCAGTATCAGACCACAATCTTCAAATGATTATGTTACAAATTATTCAAATTTAGAAAGTTCTTCTAAGAGAAATGAATCCAACAATGGCCTAGCCAAAAACAGTGATACATTATCTAGCAAATTTCCAAGAAACGATGCAAACAGTGGCAGTCTGTCACGTCCAAACAGTAGGAATGAGAAAAGACCGCAATCAAGAGATAGTCAACCTCCTCCTCCTATTACAACGACTAAAGCAAATGATACTTTTTCAAGTGCAGGAATAAAACAACCATCATCTTTTGCTCAACATAAATTTAAACTTGGAAACTTTTCAAATTCTTATTCTTCGCCGTCTCCTTCGTTGACAACATCGGCAACACAATTAAGTAGCAATGTTACACCATCAGCAGCTGCCAACTATGGAAACCAATCTAGATTCTCTATGATTGATGACGATTGTTCTGCTTTAGATTTAAGAAATTCATCTATTGGAAGTAATAGTGTGAATTTGAGCTCAATTCAAGGAATCGGAAGCAATAGTAATTCATCTACTGGTAGTGGTGGTTGTGGAAGCATTGGTGGTGGTACTGATATTTTAGACTTATCTATGCCTGATAAAAATTCAGTGACTGAAGTTTGTTATGTATGTGGAGACGAACAACGAAGAGGAAGCTTAATGGAATTAAGCACCTGCGTTCCGAAAGATACTAAAGATTTAGAAAAGCCTTTCTTTCCAATATTTGATGAAAGTCATGCACGTCCTGCACGTTCGCGACCAAAAGATCCTAAAGGAAATGTTCAAGCATGCAAATCTTGCTACAGTCATTTGATGACTCAATGGCAAAACTTCAATGTATGTATTAATTATTTTCTTAATATCAATTTGAAATCGAACATATCACTTTAAAGTTACGACTTTAGAAATAAAATTTTTTTAACTTTTTCTTTTAAAGATATAACAATAAAATCTTTATTTTTTTTTAGGCAAGAGGTACACCAGATATTGAGAGAAGGTATTCACTTAGAAAACGACAAATAACACAAGATCGTACAACATTTGTGTGTTATGTTTGTGCTGCTGATTGCCCATCGAGTCAATTACGCCTTGTATATTGTTGTCCAAATGCTGAACGAGAACCATATTATCCTTTTATTAAAACGATACAAGCACCTCCAAATGCAAGTCCAATTAGTCCACAAGGAATGGTTCAAATTTGTGTATCTTGCTATCAAAAGAATATGAATTTAGCAGAAGGAGGACCAAATCCAACAGAAGAAAGATCATCTCAACTTACAAATTCGTCGTCTTCATCGATTCCCATTCATCAAGAACAAGTGCCTGTTCTACAATCATCGAAAATGTCAAATTCTTCTATGTCGATATCGCACTTGCAACAACATTCATTACAATCACCATTGAATCCCAATGAAAACCTATCTTTAACACCTTCTTCAAAATCTATGATTCATGATCAAAGTGCTAGTGCTATGAATGTTAGATTTAAAGTAAGTGATTTTTTACAAATTTAAAATTTAATTTGAAGCTAAATGATGTTTATTTTACAGCCATATGATTCCTCAAATGCTTCCAAAGAACAATTTGCAGCGCAACAGCAACAACAGTCAATGAAAGGCTCATTACATAGACGTGATCCAAGCAGTTCTCCACATAGTGTAACTGAAAACGGTCACGGTTTTCCGTAAGTTCTAAATATATTTTAAACCGTTAAGCTTATGATTTTTGACACTAAATATTGACATTTATTTTTTAGCTGCTATATTTGTAAACAAATATTTAGTTCTCATCATTTACAATGGTTGTCTACAAGTGCAGAGCACATGAATTCTCATGCAATGCACTTTCCATGTTTAAAAACAAGTGAAAATGGTCCATCGAGAGTTTTAGCATGTACTAGATGCTATCATTCATTGGCATCACAATGGGAATCAATGGATGCAGAAAGAATACCACTAGAGCACAGAAGGTGGGTTTTATACATTTTTTAAAATATTTTATTATAAGTTCATTAATTTTAATTATTTTTTAAAATCTCTTTATTAGGTACAATATTCCATCACCTATGTCTAATTCTATTTCACCTAGCCCTAGAAGTATGCAAATGGGCATCTCAACTCCACCAGCAACTCCTTCAACCCAATCAATTTATTGCTTAGTTTGTGGACTTCATTCTGATTTAACTTTAGCTAGATTGCTTTATGCAAATAAAGAGGTAAAACGTTGATGATTTAATTTATATCAGAATTATAACATAACTTTTTTCTTCAGGGTTCACGTCCATATTTCCCATTTTTATTGAAGCATAAACCACATCCAAATGCTGAACAATTAAGAACAGATGGATCAGCACTAGTTTGTACATTTTGCTATCATTCTTTATTAAGTCAATGGCGCAAATACGAAGCACAAAGTTCAATATCTCCATCTGAACGAGAATATAATTGGCATGATTATTGCTGTCATTTGTGCGGAATAAAGACTTACAGAAAAAGAGTTCGTGCACTGCCAATAAGAGAATTTCCATTTGTAGCTAACCGGAAATCCGATGGATTACTTTTAGAAAATGGTGATTATGCAGTCGTATGTTTAGATTGCTATGAATATTTAAAGTAAGTGTTCTGTCATTACATTATTAATCGTTAATAATTTTTAATTTTGAATTAAAAATTCTTCTTTTAAACATAGACAACAAGCTTCTCAGTATGATCGATTGGGTGTCCCACTTGAAAAACGTGAATATAATTGGGTACCCCAACCTCCACCACCTGAGGATGGTCCTGATGTTTCAGTTGCTCGACTACCAAGTGGACAAAAGTGTATAGATAAGCTAAGAGATGTAAGAGAATTTAGTTAATTTTTTTAGATATTTTTTTCAAATTATACCTTAATTTTTTAGCCAAGTATCATAAATCGATCTTTGCAAAACAAAAAGAGTAGCAACAATTCACCAAAACAAGTGCAAAGTGATAAACGTGGACTTGCTCAAATTTCAACGCATCCAAATGAAATGAGTAAGCAATATATTTCTTAACCCAGGGTCAGACCCTATCGTAGAAATGTTAATTTTTAAATTTTTTAAATCAGAAATCGATGGTTTTAGTGTCTGATTCTTAATATAAATATACATTTAATAAATAAATTCTCTCTTTTAGTTCAACAAAAATATGCACAAAAACGTCCGGAAAACAGCTCACTTCCTCAGCCTTCAAATCTTCATAGTCAATCACCTGTTTTAGGCTCCCAATCTCAACAACCAACAGTTATGCCCGCTCATATGAATTCACAATCTTTAATACAACAAGCTCAACCAAAACATTCAAACATACCAACAAATTCAACAAATCGTAATAGTACCGAACCATCATTTTCTGCCGTTTTACGTAATCTCGCAAAACAGCAAGTCGATATTAAGGATGATGATATGGGTCAAACGCAATCCTCAAACGAGAATAAATCGAACAGTGCAAGAATAAATGAAAAAGAAATTGATATGAGTCGCCAAGTAAATTCATCACGTAGCCTTCCATATGACAGTCGTTCACATACTACGATCAGACACCCATCTCCAGAGCCACCTGAGAAAAAGGTATTAAATTTCGATGTGCGAAAAAAATCATGTCTATAATAAATGTTTGTTTTTTTTTCTGTTAGATTCCACGATTAAGTAGTAACACACCGAATCCTCCACAAAACCAATCAAGTCTTCAATCTGAACTTTTAACACGTAGTGGCTTCCAACCATACAGACCCGATGATAGACATCTACATCCGGCAGCAGGACAGTTTCCAATGGAAAGTTTCTCTCCTTTTGGTCAAATACCAGGATTACCACCAAGTAAAAACTTTTATTTATTTTTTATAATGATGAAATGCAAATATGACTTTAATTTTTTATAACTAGGTGGTCTATTTAATCCAGCGGCCTTATCATATCATGACTTATATTCATTAGATCCCAGAGTACAGAATATGTTAAGATCAAGTCAACATGCTGCACTGTATTCGCAATTATCACCATATGCAGCACCGCATTTATATGGCTTAATGCCAGGAGCATCTAATTTACCGGCAATTCATGAACGAATGAAATTAGAAGAGGAACATAGAGCTCGTATTGCTCGTGAGGAAGAAAAGGCACGAGAAAGAGAACGTGAAGAAAAAGAGAGAGAAATGCGTGAACGCGAGCAAAGAGAAAAAGAATTAAGAGAAAGGCAGCAACGTGAGAAAGAGCAGCGAGAACGTGAAAAACTTGAAAAGGAGATGCGTGAAAGGGAACTTCGTGAAAAAGAAATGCGTGAAAAAGAGATGAGAGAACGAGAGATGCGAGAAAAAGAAATGCGTGAAAGAGAAAAGGAAAGAGCTATGCTACAACAACATCATTTTATGCAATCACAACGAAATCCTTACAATCTTCTAGGATTATTTCCTCAAATGGTTGGTTTACGGCCACCATCTTCATTGCATCCCGCATATGGTTCAATGCATCCCTCTCTTTTAGGATTATCCATTCCCTCACAGATACCAACGACAATGTCAAGTAGTTTATCTTTACCACCACATCATTCACCATCACCTCAAAATGTTCCATCATCAGTCACACCAATTACGAGCTCCTCAAATTTATCTTCCGTTAGTAGCTCATTAATGCCGCCTCTTGGATTAAGTCCATCATCCTTACCTCCGGGTTTATCTCTCTTTCCTGGCAATTTGCCTCCTCCTGCTCATCTTTATTCTACATTAGCTCCACCATCAGCATCTCCATCAAGTTTAAGTAATAATTCATCCTTTACTCATCCGCTATTACCCCCAGTAACATCACCTCAACCAATAGCGCGATCACCATCAAATCCTTCCTCATCAGCACATCAGACTTTAAATTTAACGAAAAATCCCATCTCAATGGCAAGAACTTCTTCACCATCCCATTATAATTCAAACAATTTAATTAATAGCAGCAATAGTACACGACGAAATGAAAATTCATCAGCTGAAATCAAAAATAGTCCAATTAATAATAATAATTCATCGTCAAATATATCAGTTGCATCAGCAAATGATATAATTGTAAAAAAATCTGAATCATCCAGCATAAGTAATGGAAATAATGTAAATACATTGATTAATTTGAATAGTAATAACAATAGTAGTAATTTAATGAATAATAATAATTCCGGTATGATTAAGAATGAGCAACAAATTGATGTAGCACCAATTAAAACAGAGAAACTGGTTAAAGATGAAATAGTAGAAAGTTTTAAGCCCATTGTATCGGAAAAGTCAATAATTGATCCTGCGAAAACTACAACAGCTACAAATATTCCAAAATTAGAATCAGATATTATAATGAAAGATGAAGGCTTACCTACTGAAAAAACTTCACCTAATGACACTTTAGATATTCCTGACATAAAGAAGGAAAATGACGATTGTAAAAATATGATAGATATGGAAAGTAAAATAATTGATGTGAAAAATAATGATGAGAAGATGATAGTTGACGAGAAGTCTAATGATGATGCAACAGTTGATAAAAATATTGAACATGGCACAAATAATAATGAGAATAATATGACGTCCATTAAAAAATCGTAATGAATAAAGGACTAAAAATTAATTTTTGACATTCGACTAATGTCGAATGTTTCAAAGTCGTTATATTTTAAATGTGTGAGAGTAAGCAAAAAAATAAAATAAATCGAAAAAAAAATCAGGATTAATAGGTAGAAAATATGAAAACATTTTTACGTAGTGCATTTTTACGTAAAGCATCTTTTACTATTCATTATTATGTTCAAAAGTGAAAAATTAGTAAATTAACGAATTTTTCTTCTTAAGTTGAGCTTATTTTATTAATTAAAAGAAGAAGGAAAAAAATACGAAAACAAAAGTGACACGGTATAAAATTGAGATAAAAATTAAAAGTTCTACGATTTATATTTTTTCAAAAACTGAAAACAAAACTACTTAAATTGTAATAAATTATACATAAGACATCGTAAAAATTTCTCAATAAAAGCGAAAAAAAAATGAAGTAAAAAATAAAATTAAAAAAAAAAAAAATTATTGTTGTCGAAATACCTAAATAAAAAATTAAGATTTTTGCATAAATGAGATAAAACGCATGTCTTTAACTGTTTACAGAAATAAGAATAATAAATGGAAAATCACCCAAAACTTTTTGTTACAATAAGATTATCATAATTTTTTGAGATAATTATGTAAATAAATAAAATTAATTTTTATAAATAATTTCTCACATCGATTATAAGGCTTTTACAATTTTTGCGATTCAGTTCGACTCTTTAATTAATTTCAGCTTTGGTATATTAACAAGTAAGTATATGATATTTGCTGAGATTTTTAAATTTATATGCAATATAAAGTTTCATAGTTTGTAATTTTCGAGATCAAGGCGAAATTGGAGCTATTAAAGAACGAATCAGGATCATGAAGTGTAGTTATATATTGCTGTTAAATGATCAAATGATTTGAGTTTGAAGAAAACGTTTTGTGAGTAAGTAAATAAAATCATCATCAAATCAAAATCTCTGATATTTTAGAATTAACATATTCGTTTTTAATGACTAGTATTATCATCTTTATTGATGAAAAATTCTTCTCAAATATAAATTATTCCATTTAGTCACGAACACATAATATTATTTCATTAATTCAAAATTTTATCGGAATTTTTTAACGAGTAATATGGACTTAAAGCATAAATGATTAATATGGTGATAAGTATTCAGGTGATTTTCGGAGAAATTAATGATTCAATTTTTGGCTAATATTTAAACTTACGAGTTTCCTAGTAATGTAAAAAAATCGTACAATATTTGAATTCATGAATGGGTGAATAGAATGTTTTCATTCATATACCATTCACGTATATAACCTGTAAGTAAAATTTTTTACGATGAAGTATTAAAAATACAATAGACATATATACCTTTAAAAAAGAGGTAAATATAAATGAATCTTTATTGTTGTATCAAATAAAATTTTATATCAAAATTGTATGTTTTGTTTTTGAAAAACTGCTTTCTCGCAATATAAATGGTATGATTAATTAATTAATGTATTCATGTTTCAAAAATGACGATACTTAAAGTTTCTACAAAAATTTAAACTTAAATTCGAGCTTCAAAGTAAATAAAAAAATGTAAATTAATAAAATTCGATATGAAATATCTTCGGTGGATATATAAATTGTTAGAGACGATTATTATTGTTGTTCTTTTGCTATTAGCAGCCTAAATGTTACACATTTTCTTCTATTATTTTTTTTTTTTTTGGATTCAAAAATATCAAAGATCTAAGGAATAAAAATATTTTTGGCATGTGTTTTACTAATTCTCTTAAATGAAGACGACATAACCCACCGGATTATAGAAAGAATCATTTTCTTATTTTTTATAGTGTATAAATTTTTCGTTATGTTGAGAATGACGGTTGATGAAATTTGATTAAAAAAATTTCACATTCGTTTTTGATATTTCATTAATTTTTAAAATTGTGTTTAAGTTGGAAGTGTATAAAAAGGATAAAAGGATACATTTATAGATATTATTTAAATTAGATTTGGAAGTTCTATATTCGGTAGTGAATGTAGGGCAGCTATTAAATATTCCATGTTTTTTTTAGAGTTGAAGATCATCGCAAGATTCAGAAACAGATTTAATAATTAATATCCAATTATTATCAATAGTAAAGTATTTCGGGAATAATGTGAGTATACTTTTGATCGTGGTCACATTCTTCAATTGTACTACAATCGGACTAATAGTGTTTTAGTTGTATATCTATTGAGCTTTTAATCATTTTTTTAAAAAAAAAATTAGATGATCTATCATTCGAACTACCGCTAGAATTTCCAATTCATGTTCATTTATATCATTTTAATTAATATTTCTTTGTAAAATTTTACATGCTACATAAATCTTATTCTCATTTTTTCTCTTTTATATATATATAAAAATTTATATATATTACGAAGAAGCTTTTTTAATGCAAATCATAAGGAAGAAAAGAAAACATAAAATATAATATACTTCAAACTTTAATGAAAGAGAACCTATTTGAAAAATGCTCATGCTATATCCGAAATGAAAAACTATTTGACCGTTATTGCAAACTATCAATAGCACGACTAGTTTTTACAACTAACAAATTCTTTAAACCTTATTTTTGCTTCTTTTTATTCATTCATACATGAATAACGGATTTGATTTGAATTTTCATTTTATCTATTTTTTCGTTTACGGCGAAAATAAAATATTATTTTGAAATAATAATAATAATAAAAAGCTTTGATGAAATCATAAGAAATGTCGATAATTTATTCAATTTTTTAATCAGCAATAACTACTCAAAATGATGATTATTTTGTTGTATATATTGTTTATATCTTAATTGGTCTAGGTATGAGAAAGGAGCTTAGAGATTTCATGTTTTTTTTTTTTTTCAATAATATGGCTTATTCTCGTTAATGATTCTAGATAGAAAAATTGTTCGTGATTTAATTAGACTTTTCTTTTTTGTTTTCTTATAGACACCTGAAAAACATTGTGAACGAGTTTAATTTGAAAAAGAGTTAGACGAAATATGTAATATGTATCTTCGATTTTGTTTTATAATTTTTTGCAAGCTTTATCATTTTTAAAATGTTTCACCTGAATTTTTTTTTATGCTGTTATTTTCTACCATATGAATACAATAAAAAGAATATCAATGTATATTTTCTTCTTGCTTAATATCTAGCTATCAATAAATTTTTTTTTCTTCAATAGAATTTTCACATTTTCTTTTTGATAAATGAACGGAATGATGCAATTTTGTAAAAAAAAAAGTATCATGAATATGATGAGATTTTTTGGAATTATTATTTTTCATTTTTTGTTCAATTAAAGCCTTAAAGACCTAAATGATAATACAATGAATAATTTTTGATGCGCTCATCTTAACTATTCAAATATCAGTTTCCCTACTCTTTTTTTTGTTCATATTCAAAATTTCTAATTAGGCCAAATTTTAATATAATCTTTGCTCAATTTTCACTTCATTTTAATGATAAATTTATCAATATTCTATCGACTTTTTCTTACAATTTTATTCAATAATATCTAAAAGTAATAAAAAAATATCAAGCAGATATCTCGTTATATTTAATTAAATTTGCACACCAGTTTTTAATCAATGATCAATAGAGAACTTAAATTGACATCATTCTGTCTGATGAGATTTTCATTTTTTTTTCACCTTTCATTATATATTCATAATTTATAAGTTCTCAACTATCAAAAAGCATTTTAATATTTTACATTTGTTATCTACGTTTATGTTTAGCAATTTTTTTAAAGAGAAACTCATGAATGTTTTCATCATACAAATTTAATAGTTAAGTTTGATATTTTTTCTTCTTATGAATGATTTACGTTACGTTTTCTATTATATGTTGGTCAGCACGAGTTAATAATTTATTTTAATACCCCTGTTTTGTTTTCACAAGATTATTTCATTATCTCAATAGTAGACTCGTCGAAATCATTCTAAGAATTAAATTTTTGTTTTTATCTCTTGTTTAAAAATAAAATTGTTTAAAAATTCCATTCTTCTCATTTTTCAAATCCATACGATGCAAACTTATGATGGTAATTATGATAATGCTTATTCTGAAATGATTTCTGGGGCCATTGTAGCTTCTGGCGAAATTTTATCGATTACTTTATCCTATAAAAAATTTTATTATAAATTAGAAAATTTAATTAATAATTAAGAATAATATCCCATCAAGCATGGTGGAAAGATTTTATATTAAAGGTAACTCAGGCGTCATCTGATATTTTCAAAAAAAAAAAATCAGAAAAAAAACAAATCTCAAAAAGTTTCACAATTCTGATATTTAAAAAGTATCCTAAAGAAAACTTAGCTTTTATGAAGATGGGACAAAAATGACAGAATGACAAATTAAGAAAATTCTTTGAAAATTAAATCAATTTCAATAGAATAGAATAAATCCATTATCTAATGCGATAATAATAAAAAAATATGTGACAATCGTTTGAGAAGATACCATTGAAATGATTCATGTTGGTATGTGGATAAATATGTGAGTCAGTAAAGTGAGATTTAAAATGATACAAGATTAAATATCTTCACTTATGAATAGCTATAAACTAATAAGTAAACTTAAAAAGTGAATTTACAAGTACATTTATTTTTATATAATTTGCGCTAATGTAAACGGCAAGAAATGGTTTAAAGAATTACCTCTTTCAAAACTGGTTTTTCATCTTCAACTTCATCATTATGAACTCCATTCTCCGTCTATAAAACATATAAATAAAATGTTAAATAATTATAATATAATACAATAATTTATCATCGAGTGTAAATCTTAAAATGACAAATTGTAATACCTTTCCGTTCTCAACGGGCTCCTCCATAACTCCATTTTGCTTTACTTCAATAACTTCAGCTGGTGGAGAAATATCGTCAATATCATCAGTTGGTGGAGGAGGCAATTCAATATCCTTATCATTCGATACTTCATTATCAACGCGGTCAACAGCTTCTTCTAAAACCTTTTCAATCATTTCTGCAACTGGTTCAACATCAATCTCTTTAATTTGCTCATCTTCTAATTCCATTTCAACATTATTTGCATTTGTATTCTCTTCCATTGCATTCTGAACAACGTTCATTGACTCGGCAAACACTGAAAATTGACTTGGTGGCGGTGTTGTTGGGATTGCTGGTGGCTCTTCGATGGTATCAATTTTTTCTACGATGGGTTCTTCCTCTTTTGGTTCTTCTTTCTTCGGTGTTTCCTCTACAATTGGCTCAGAGGTTTTCATTTCAGCGATTGGTTCTGGAACTTTTTCCTCAACGACAGGCTCAGAAACTTTTTCCTCAACGACAGGCTCAGGGAATTTTTCTTCAACGATTGGTTCTGGAACTTTTTCCTCAACTACAGGCTCTGGAGTTTTTTCTTCAACGATTGGTTCTGGAACTTTTTCTTCAATGACAGGTTCTGAAAGTTTTTCTTCAACAATGGGTTCTGGAAGTTTTTCTTCAACGACAGGTTCTGGAAGTTTTTCTTCAACAACGGGTTCTGGAAGTTTTTCTTCAACGACAGGTTCTGGAAGTTTTTCTTCAACGACAGGTTCTGGGACTTTTTCTTCAATAACAGGCTCTAAAACTTTTTGCTCTGCTATAGGCTCTGGGGCTTTTTCTTCCACTACTGTTTCCTTCTTTTCGGTTACAGGCTCAATTTTTTCCTCAGTTTTTTCTTTTACTTCCTCAACTTGAACCGGTTCCTCAACTTGGACCTTGATTTCAGCCGTCTTTTCTGTAACCTCAGCAGATTCATTTTCACATTTGGTCTCTTCTGTTTTAGAAGCTTCAGTTTCCTCCTGTGGTTTTTCCTCTGTTACGATTTTTTCGGCTTCCTTTTCCTTCTTATCCTTCTTTACTGGTTTAGATTTGTCTTTTCTACCAAATGAAATTGATCTGAATGACCACTTCTTTTTAACTTTTTCTTTTTTCGGTTTCTCTTCCTCAGTTGTTGCGGTTGCTTCTGCTAAAGGAACTGAAGTTGATTCTTCAGCAGATTTTTCTTCAGTTGTTTCTTCTACTTTATTTTCTTCAACAGTTTCAGATGCGTTTTCGCCATTTACAACAACTGTTTCATCAGTTTTTTCAACTTTTTCGCCTTCATTCTTTTCATTTTCAGCAGCATCATTCTCGACCTTGTTTTCTTTGTCCTATGTATGTTGAAGTATAATAGTGAAAATATAAGAAAGAGAAATATTGAGTTTAAATGGATAAAAAGGAATTAAAGAATAACAAATATATGTGTAAAAATTATATAAAGAATAGAGATTGTAGCGGTTTATTTATAATAAACTTAACGCCTTACCGATGATTCATTTTCTTTGAAATATTTATCATCAATTTTTTCTAGCTTTCCCGTTCCTTCCTGTACTGCGTCTTCTTTTGTCGTTTCAGTTGTGATGTCTACAGAGCGTTTACTTTGAGCCTTACCCATTGTATCTGTAATGCATGAATGAATTTATTATAAAAGAATTTAAATACAATTTATTTATTAGTTATTGTTATCGTGCCGCTATAAGTCTCTCTACTGTATGATGCTGAGGACTTTAGAAATTATTCAATTAATCAATTTCAATTATGGTGGCAATTGACGAAAAAATTCCCACATTTTTTAAATTTAAGATTGTATATTACCCGAATACTTTCATACAATATCAAAAGGATTATCTTAAGAAAAATTTTAATGCAATTGATATACCTACTTTAAGAAATCAAATTATTGTTAACTTCAAAATGAAATGATTCTTATAATGTTTCAAAATGCGAGAAGCTTCTCTAGTTATCAGCACTTGTGTGTATTCAGACAGATCACTACAACTGGTATGTCAAAAATTTCAAGTTTTTTTAAAGAGTCACATTGATTTATAAATATAAGTATCAATGAAAGAAAAAAATGTATATAAACAAAAACAAAAAAATATGAAAAAAATGTTATCAGAAATAACTGCTTCAACTGCCTGCCTGAGGTTCGTCTGTGTCACATGCTTTAGATAATATTTGAACTTATTTAGGCGCTTCTTCGTAACGAAAAAAATATACACACAGAACAACATTTTTCACTTTATCAAGCTGAATTCCATCATTTAAATATTTACATATTACTGGGAGTTGTTATTTGCCTATTGCAAATTTAGTTCTTTGTTTAAAATAAACTTAATTTACTTTCTACATATTTTTGTATTACTCTAAACTCAATACTTTAATGATGAATCATTAAATAGCAAAAAAAGAGAGCCTGATGTGTGAATCACAAAAGTCGTGTAATGCTTTTGTAAATTTTGCATTAGTGTTTAAAGTTCCAATCATGCAATGCAATTTGATTTGATTTTTCGTTTATTAAAAAATAGCACTCAAAAGTAAATGAACAATCAATTGCTGATTTTAACAAGAATTTTACACATTCCTATGACTTGTTTTGTGTATTTTTGTTCTTTAATTTTATGTGTATGTTCATTTTTGTCAAAAATGATGTACATGTGTTTAAAGTAAAATAGAATATAAAGAAGGAAAAGAGGCTTCTATACACACCATAAATATATCTATATAAATATATAAAACATGACTGGATTTTATGTCGTATGCAATTAAACGACGAATAAGACATGGCTTGAATTTTTTATTAACTATATTGCTTTATAACTTCCGTTTATTCATTCTTATTCAAAATTAATAATTTTTTCTTTAGTTCATATATAATATACATACGCTTGATTTAAATGATTATATCGAATTTATTCAATTGATAAAAATTTTGCTAAAATCACTATTAAAATATTTTACGTCCATAAAAATGACAATGACTCATAATAAAATCCAAAAACCGGCTTGGTCTTAATTTTTTTTTTTTTCGCTTTTTTTATTTCTAGCATATGAACAGCAAATGCTCTTTTTTTCACGAAGAAAAAAATTTCAAACAAAAAAGAAAATTCATACATTTATCATTATGTTGTTCTTTAAGCATTAAAATACTCATTTTTAGTCATAACTACTCTAACCGTATTTCTCAAACTACACATATACATGATATTTAAAGATAATTGCGGCGTAACAAAATGATGATTTTTAGGAGGAAAGTATGATTTATATAATTAAGTCATAAACGATCTTTTTAAATGAATGAGAATTTTTCATCGATTTTAACTTAAAACTCTTATCATTTTCATGTAAGCTATCATAATTTTACTTTAGAGAAACCAGTTTTTGATTTTTGGGAGGTTCCTAGTTTTTTTTTATTTCACTTACCAACTTCTTTTTCAATTACTCTTATAACAAAGCGCGTCGACAAGAAAAAAATGTGTCACTTTTAAAACTCAGTTTTTTAGAATAAAATGATTTTATAAGAGCTTAATTTAGTTTGTGTCAACTATTTCGCTACTTGTCTACAAATTCTAATTTATTACACTTGTCGAAAACTCGAAAATCACAGTAAATGAATTAATTTTTTTCTCCCCGATCTTTTTTAAGATTCATTAGACAGAACGGTTGTTAGCTTAGAGCAACATTAAGCAACACTGAGCAAAAATCGGTTACCAAATTTAAATTACATTTTTTCCGTTAGGTACTAAACTAACAACTCGATTATATGATTTTATTTTTAAATGAATAACGCTTAATTTAATTGGCTAAAAAGAGTATAAAAATTCTAAAATTAATTTCACTTCTTAGATGGGCTTAAAATTTAGATTACTAAATAATTGAACTTGTAATAATTCACAGTAACATTTTAAATTTCTCACATTAAAAAAATTGAATTAAAACCGTTACGAAACATTCTACTTTTGTGAAATTTATTTGAAACTTTTAAAGAGTTTTTAAAAAAATTAACAATATTTTCCATATTTTCTCGAGATTCAACCCAATGATACTTTCATAATTATTTTTAAAAGCAAAAATTTAATTCATTCTTTTTTTAATTTATTACTTTACATTACATACACTTTTGATTTATACGGATGCTTTTTGTATATTCGCATGTATGCGAAGCATTTCAGCTGATTTTCCGCAAACTTTTGGAACGACAAAAAGTGGTGTCAAGCAGTTTGGGAATGAAAAATAAATACCATAAATAAGTAAAATTTAATCTATAATTATCATCGGGATACTTAACAATTTTAAATTTTATCAAAACCCTTATAAAAACTTATTAATTATTTTCAAGAAAATTTTGTCATTCCATTAACCACATCACTTTTAAACTGATCCGTTTTTCTGTACGATTTTCGCATAAACATAAGTTTTCCTGTTTGTTGTTTTATAATGTAAGACTTTCTCCATAACAGTGATATTATTTAAATAGTTATTTATGCAGTGAGTAACTTGTCGTCCCTTTCCAAGATGAAATCAGATTTGGCTGTTGCAGTTATCCTTCTAAAACGTAATTTTAGTGTGATTTAAAAAATAATAATAATTTTTTGTGAAAAAATATTGCATTAAAATTTTTGTGATATGTTGCGTAACAAAAAAAATAAATTTATGTTGATTTGAAAACTTCGCACGTTAATCTAATTCATAAATAATTAATGTATTTAATCAATATTTACTTCCAAAATATGATTAAATATGTATGGTTATTAATAACATCACAAAATTAAATAGGTGTGATTTAGTTTACCTTTTACATGCAAGGACATACGTTTATTTTCTATATCCTTTTATTCATATATATTGGAATTTTAGGAGAAAAAAATTTGTCTTTAAAAAAACATAAAATAAAAAAGCTACAATGAGAAAATTGTTTTGACATTGTGAAGATCTTTAAATAAGATAATAGTTTTGATTGGCGTTTACTCGCTTGTGTATGCAATATAAAATATTTTTACATTGACTAAGAGTATCCTTAAATATTCTCTTTAAAAATGGTGATAAAAAAGTTTAATATGAAATAATAACATTTACAAATGTTTCAAAACATATTCCGATTACACACATAAAGTGACAGGTTTATTTTTTTAAAATATTTTACAAAATAAGATGACATTTATTAAAAAATATTATGAAAATTATTGATCTCGATACAAAAAAACTTATCAAAAAGTTCATCAATGCTGTTTCTTTATATTACAGTGCTTTTAAATCTAAATTTCGTAAACTCCCTTATACGTCGTGATTACAGTGTTCATGCCGGTAAAAATATAACAATCCCATGTATTAAAAGTGTTTCCGATACTATCTTATGGACTCGTGATGGAAATAATATAAGTAGCAATTTAAATGTAAAATAATCTATTAAATATAGGTAATTAAGAAAATCTAATAATCATTTTTCTTATACTTTTGAAACAAAGGATGATAATTCATTGGTATTTATTGACGTTACCTCCAACGAAGCAGGCCTTTATATATGTTCAGTCTTAAAAAACTCATCATCAGACACACAGACATCATATCAACCTCACATGCAAGCACAAATCAAAGTCAAAACAAGACCAGGTATTTGGAAAAAATAAAATCAATAAAATTATTATTAATTTTTTTTACTCCTTTCTTCTTAATGTAAAGGAGCTGTCGGCTCTTTTCGTGCTAGAGCAACAACTATAATTGCAGTATTAATTTGGGAGGGTAAAATAAATAATTTTGATATGAATTTTTAATTCTTATAGTTTAATTTTTTCCAAAGTCTGGCGTAATAGAACTGGAAACACACCAATCATAGACTTTACAGCTGAAATGCGAAAACAACCTGAAATTTTCCCTAACAACACTGAGGAAAATGTTGAATGGCAGAGATTAGATCCTCAACATATTGCTCCAAATGCGCGGCAATTAGAAGTTTATCATTTAGTTCCAAATACTAGCTATCAGTTTCGAATTTGGGCGAGTAATGAAGTTGGAAGTGGTGAAATATACACAATTAGTACAAGAACTGTTGCCCCTGTCGAAGAGAAAGGTTTGGAAGTGTGACTGAATTGATATAATTGCATATTATACATAGTTATTATTTTTCTAACACCATTTAGATTTAATCATGCGTATATTAGAAGATGCTAAAGAATTTAAAAAAGAGTACTGGATAATTGCGGTTGGTATTGGTAAGTAAAAAGTAATTTAATTCTTATTTATTACTTTTAATATTGTTTTTGTGAATTTTAAAAATACCAGCGTGTTATCAGCTCTAGATTTTTTGTTAAAGATATTTTGTGAACGTTAAATATTATTAGGAACTAGAAAAAATTTGATAGAATAGAATTATGTTTAAAAGAAAAATTTCGAAATTTTTCCTTTCTTAATATAGTAATGGGAACTCTGCTAATTTTAACAATTGGAACAACGTTAATTCTATGGAAAGAGTGTCGAGAATCCTCCGGTAAAAAATATTTATGTTTTGCATTAAATGCACTGGCGTTGCTTGTTATTTTTTGCATATTAATAATTTTTGAATTATTTTATTTAATGCTTTCTTAATTTCTAGCTGAAATTGTTGAAAAGATTATTAAATTTATGAATTAATTTTATTCGGAGTTTTGAGTGTCCGATTGTTTAAGGGCCAAATATTAAATAAAATGCCAAAAATTAATTTTTCTCAAATATATTCATTATCATAAGTACCTAGAGAAATTTTAAAAATACTTACGGTTTCAATTTAAAAAAAATTAATAGCTTCCAACTATATGAACATTTAAAGTAGAGTTAATTAATAGAGAAAAAAATAGAATGCCTCGGATTTGAAACTGATCTTTTGTAGCTGCGAAAAAAAAAACACACGAATATTATATATAAAAAATATTTTTAAATTTTGACTTCCAAAGCAATTTTAGAAAAGACTATTTTTGTTTTAAATTTTTGATGTAATGTAGTTTATCGGAAAATTTGAATAGTAAATAGTTGACATTTTTGGAATTAATTAGAATTTAAAAGTGGTTTTTTGATTGAATATGAAAAAGCTCAAAGTATCTATTTTTAAAAAAAGCTTTTTCAATGCATTTTTTCCTAAATCCACTATTTCATAATTTTTAGCTTTGTTCTTGCTTAATGAAAAAAATATTTGGAAGCACAAATACCGGGACCAATCATTAAACTAATTTTTGATATATATTTTTCTTACTTTTTACATTTTTACATTTTTCTATTTTCTATAATGCTGAATGACTGGCTTTAAATTCTCATCTGGTATCAAAACATCTAAATTTTTAATTTTTAACATAAATTTTTTACTACTTATATTATTGCACTGTTGTAAATTTTACATAATATTACTTTTTTCTTATCATATACTCTCTCGACTATACAAATTAACACACAAACAAACATATTAAATTAAACATCTTCTCAAGCAGAAGACGAGTCTGATAAAGACTTAGTTCAAAATATGCATGTTATATTAAATCCAGGTTTCTGCCACGATGACGACCAAAATCGACCTTTATCTCCAATCAAAACACATTTTTATGGATATGGAAATCATTATAATGATGATTATGAGAAGGATATGACTTTTTCACGAAAAATGTCGATCTTTTTTACGGGAAATACAATAAAAAGAATTTGAGTAAAGGTTTTTCCAGAGCATGAACGTCTGATGATGAAATAAAACAACTTATAATAAAAGTGATGCTGAATAAACTATGCACTCTCTGTCAATTCTTTAGCTTACTTTTACTGTTAAATAAATAATTTCCAAAAAAAATATCATTTAAAAAAAAAACAAACGAAGAAAATATAAAAAAGAAGACTTAAAACTTGCTAAAATATTTGCTATGTGAATTTGAAAAAGCCTTCGTAACGCAAAATAGCTAAAAAGTGTTATCCATTTACTTTATCTATTACATACATGTAAAATAGTCAAAACGCATTTTTTTATTACTTGTGCATTTTAACCATTTTATCTAGTCTGCAAAATATACATTAAAATCTCCTTACTTCACTTTACAATCCTAATGTGTTCAAAAATTAATCTTTTTTTTCTTTATTGTATCTTTGCCCTTTTGCATGATTCTAACTTTTTGTATTATAATTATCTGAACTCAAATTATTTTCAAAATACTCTCGTTGAATAATACAATCAGGGGGTAAAGATAAATAAAGAATTAAGAAAATTTTTTTTAAATCCAACTGTTTTTGAGAATTTTTGAAATTTTTTGTACTTCATAATTTTCAAAATACTTGTTTATCTTTTAGAAATAATTTATTAATATGCTTGAAAAGTTACTAAAATAGTTTATAAAATTCTTACTTCAATATCAATTTGAGGATAAAAGTGTTGCTTATAAATATGTGAGATAATATTGAACTATTGAATTTTTTATTTCATTGCAATATTACTATATCAGATGTGCCTCAAAAATAAAATGAGAAGAAGTAGTAAATAAAACGAATGGATTTAATGCATGCAATAAAAATAAAAATTCCTGGTATTATTGATTCTAGAGATATTTAAGCATTTTAATAAAGTCAATAATTATAGCTAAAAGCACATATGGAATTCAAAAAAAAAAAAAATAAAGTATTAAATGATCAGAATTTTTTTTATACATTCTTTAAATTTAAAATACTAAAATATCCACATCAAAAAGTTTAAAAGTTTCAAATTTGTTGAGGAAATATAATAAAATTTAAATCATTATAAAGTCCGAAAGTTGACTAAAATCTATTACAAATTGAATTTGTTTGATTTAGAAATCACAAAATTATCAAATTAAATTTTAATCAATTTTATTGAGTTTAAAGTGATATAAACTAATTGAGATTCACTTTGCCTACATAATTGGAATAAACATGTTGAAAAATAATAAAATATAAGAAATGTGTTGAATTTTAAAACTAAAAATTTACTGCTTTAAAATCGAAAAATTAAATAAAGAGAAGTTTGAAAGGCCTAGGAAAATTTTAGAAACGAATATAAATCAATAAATTTTATGCTTCCAATTAGTATGGAAAATAAATAATCGATAAATTATTTATGCTTCATAAAGTGCTTTGAAAAATAAAAAACCAAAAAGAAAAAATGCACAGAGGTTTTAAATCTAAGAATCAAAGATGATTAAATTGATTAATTGATTTTAATTCCAAAGATTAAGCAATGGAAAAACTTTAATTATTAAACTGAATGATTTAAATTTAAAAAAAAAGAACGTGTTAAAATATGAATAAAAAGAATTGAACTACACATGCACGTGTTACAATGTGCATACCTTTTATTTTTTATTGATAATGATTAGCATGTGAAGTTGAAAAATAAAAGTATTCTGACTAGTTAGAAGCTCAAACATGCTACAATGCTTAATAGAAACATTCAAAATCATTTAAAAGAGAATAAAAATGTGAAAACTTTTTACTACGGCAATGTACATATTTATTAGTATTTATTATTATCTCCTTCAAATGCAATATTATTACAACCCTTTTTACTGTCATCCACAGAAAGAACCGATTTATTTTTTGGAATATTAATATCTTTCAGTTTTTTGTTATTGTCGGAGAAATGAAGCTCAATATCTTCAAGTGTTCTCTTTTCAGTTTCAGGTAAGTAACAATATATGAATATAAATCCTAGAACATCGATTACAGCATACCTTACGAAATGAATATAATTATTATTATTAAATATAGCAATGGAAAAAAATAAAATTACAAAATTTTTACTTACAAAGCGATGACACCAAACAGTGATAATGATGATTCGAGATTGAAATAAGTTTTTGTAGTAAAAAATGCCATAGTGTAGTTTAGTGCAGCAGTAATTCCAGTGGCAAGTCCACGAGATTTAAATGGGAAAACTTCAGAAAGTATCATCCATGGGACGGGAAGAAGACCCAAGCTCGTAAAAAATGCCATAAGATAAATCAATGTCAAAGGGATGTATCCTAAGCTATTGTTGCTATCAGCATGAACTGTATGCTTTTCAAAAGATGTAAGTCCACTTGGCAGTACAATGTATGAATAAATTGCAAGAGAAATGATACTTATACAAGCTCCAGTCATAGAAATAAGTGCAATTTTTCTCTTTCCTAATGGTTTAACCAAGCAGACACAAACAATGTTAGCGAAAAATCCCATGATACCTATAACAACTGTTGCCCATGATGCATCATAAGGAATTGAATATGCTTGAAATATTTGAACAAAATATGGACGCATCGATGCTAATCCACTAAACTGTGCAAACGCAAACATCATGATGACAAGGAAAAAAGGTTTTAAAGTTCGTTTACGTTTAAGCTCTTTCAATAATTCTCTAGCTGTTGCCGGTGGATGAATACATTTTGAATCATTTTTATGGCATGAAACACATCGATTGCTTTCTTCACTATATCTAACTATTTCATTAAATTCAGATTCAACATGTTTTGGGTTTTTTACCCATCCTCTTAGCCACATTAAACTTTTCAACGCTTCATCTTTTCTATTTTTTGCAAGGAGCCAGAACGGTGTTTCGGGAACGAAACAAATAGCGACTGCCGTACAAATAGGAACAGTACAACAAATTAATGCGGTTAGACGCCATGTAGTTATGCTTCCAAGTAAATAAACTAAAGAAATTCCTATCATAACGGCGACACCTGTAATTGAATATGATTAAATTCATCTGTTAATATTCATAAATTAAAACATTTTACCTGCACATGATGTTAATACTCCACGAATACTTGGCTGACATATTTCTCCTGTAGCAAATTAACGTTTGTAATTTTTTGGGAATCTCAATAAAATTTATCAACATACCAACATAAGTTATTATTGGTGCTTCCATAAAGCCAACACCGAGTCCCAACAAAACCGCTGTTTTTTTTTTTAAAAAAAAATTACTAATAAATAAAACTATTAATGTAACAAAAATTTACCTGCAATATAAAGTTCAGTCAACGAACTCGCATAGTGTAGCATTGTCCATCCGATAATGTGTGGTATATTAACAAGTACCATTGATTTTTTTCTTCCAAGCGGCTCTAACACAATTCCACTTGCTATACTACCAATAGGTTGAAATATAAAAGCAATACTTGCAAACCATGACGCTTGCTGATGTTTGAAATATCATTTATTTAATGGCACAACAATATTTATTATTATTATTATTACATATTACCTCTGCCGTAAAAGAAAGAATGTCATTACTGTCGTGTTCTTTAAGTCCTCGCAATGCTGGAATTACGATTGTAGGAAATGAAACAGCCATACCAAGATCAAGAAGAAGAAGATTCTTTGCTGAGCTCGCAAGAATTTGCGGAAGAAAACATCTAAAAGTGCTAATATTTTCGAGCTTTTCGCTCTTTTCTCCTTCGTTTTTCATTTTTTTCTAATTTGTAAAAATCAAGAAATTTTTTTTTAAATACAAACTGTTAAAGAAAAGCTCAAAAAGCTGTTATTGTTCGCTAGAGTTCAATGCTTGAATGAACACATTGCGTCACGAGATAGTATGCTAATATTTAGCGAAGAAACTAAGTAGCACACGTTTAGTTATAACATTAAATTTTCTCTCACTGTATCAAATATGATTTCTACTCATTCATTTTATTTGTAGCTAATTGTTTAATTAATTGTTATGAATTTCATTGCATAATTATCAGCGAGTCAATAAATGCATACGATATTTTGATTTAATTTAGGTACTTTAAATCCATCAGATATGTCCTCGTTTAAAATTTACAACATCTCGTCACATCCCATTCTTTTATTCATTACAGTTATAGATAGATTATTTTAACTAAATGCATTTAAAAGCATTAAAATTATCACTCTATTTGTGAACGATTAAGAAGATCAGCATGAATTTCAAACATTACTCCCTTATCTTTAATAAATAAATTAATGATACTTTAAAGGTCATTTTTAGAGCTGAACTTTGATATTAGTGCAGTCAAATGTGTGTCTATGTAAACTAAAATGAAGAATATTCACTGACAAATTCCAAGAATTTACAAAAATATTTTGAATTTACATTTAAATTTAGTGTGTGAAAACATGCAAAATTTATTTCACTCCGTAAAAACCCAGTCAAAAATTAAACTAATTAACAAATATTTTTAAAGACTTTTCTTTAGCTAGAAAACTTATTTTTTTAAGAACGGAAATACCGGATATTCATAATTACTTATTGCATCAGATTTAATTCAATCAACATCAATTTAATAAATTTCACTCTATGTTTGAATCAGTAATATGAAAAATTAAAAAATTCACGGTCAATATCAATGTCATACTTTTGTCAATTAGTTTTCTAATTGCCTTTCACTAACACATGATGCGATTTCATTATTTTAAAAACATATAGTATTTTGATCATATCTCAGTTAACATGAGAAAAGCAAGTCGCTTAATTTTGTTTTGTTACACACTGATGATATTCGATTTTATATAATAAAAACAACAACTGAAAGCACTATGACGAATTAAAAGCTTTATTTGTTTTTTGATTCGCAGTGTGTAAAAGAAGAAAATCAACTGATTTTAAAAGTTTAGAGATGACCAAACTTTTTCGAAACATTCAAATCAATCATCGAGATTCAACAAACTTATTAATTGTGATGAACAAACAAAATGATGTTACGACCTCTCATCGCAATTGTAAAAAGAAGAATAATCTCTTTAAGAGGATAATCAATGTGAACTCAAAAGTTCCTGTATCGCATTCATATTTACAAAAGTATTGATGATTAATTATGACTCGAATAACTAAAAAAATTGTAAATTTTTTGGAAAAATTTAATCAACTTTTTAGTTGGGGTCTATTGACAATCAGTATATAAATTTCGGTAATCCAATATATAGGAAATATATTTGACATGTCAAACTTGTTGGAAATCACTTCCATACTTGTAATAATAATTGAAATATTTAAATTACAAAGAAGAGCCATAAAGCATTTTTCGTGCATAGCAAAATCAAATCCAAAGAAATCACCTTGAATATTGTTATTACACAAAAATAATGATTTCTAATTGATTGACAGTCATGCTTTTGATTGTTGTTTGAATGTTAAATATTAATGTTTTTTTCTGATCTTCGTTTTAAATAGTTGGTCTATATATTCAATCCCAAAAGAAATTTATTTACTATATATGACATACTTAATCTTAACTTCAACTTATTTTCTTTTATTATTATTTATTTTAATTTTATGCTTAAAGCAAGTCTGAATAGTTGCGCGATCACTTTGAAACTGAAAACACTATGTAGATTTTTCAGTTTGAAAATGTAACTAATGTGTAAAAATACAAACTCATAAAACATACCGATGATACTAAGAAATAGTACAATGATAGTTTTAGACACTAGTAAAACATGAATGAATTTCTTTTGATATCCTGAATGTCCTTAAATATTTATTAATGTTTTTAACATTGAAAATTTTCATCCACTTCAAACAATTTTTTCAATTGGAAAATTATCTTACATATGCAAATATTTATATTATATTACTTAAAAGTTTGTTAAATAAATAGAAACAAATGCTATTTTAAAATTTTAAAGATAATTAAGGTAAAAACTTAATTTTTTTATATCAAACATTTACCTGAGACTTTGATGCATCAAAGAAGAGAGAATATCATTTAAAAGTATGTCAATTGAACAGAGGTGACTAAAGTATTAGTATTATATGATTTACTCCATTTTATTTACCTACCTCCCTCTGAAAATGATTAAAAAAAACTAATAAAATTATAATAAAAAAAAACGCATATTTAGAACTTCATCAAAAAAGAAATGCAGAACTTTATTGTTATTTATTTTAATACTTAATACATAAATTAAACTTTTTAATCTGTAAGACACATGATTTTTATTGTTAGGTGATTCACAAAAGGAAGATAGTAAATTTTTTCCTCTTAAATATTTAAACTTTTTTGTTCAACAAACACTTAATAAAAATTACAATTCAATTTGTAAATTTAAATTATCAACGAAACTTTTTTTTTTGATTATTGTTTCAATTTTCTTTTTTTTGTTTTAGATCTCATATAGGTATTAATAATTTTTCAACATTATTTTCTATCTACTTTAAGGTCATTATTACGTAGTTTATGTATTAGTGTAAATTTATTCATTTTTAGATATCTTCGCATTGATAGAAATTAATTTTCTTGAATATTTCTATGTCAATTAAAGTAAGTAGCTTATGTGCAGCAGAAATGCAATTATGTCATTTTAGAATGACAAGTAAGAAGTGAAATATTTTATAGTCAACTTATTGGAAGACTTTAAACTTTAAGGGTTTAAAATAAATTATTGGTCCTTTAGTTTTATTAGTTTATCAAAAATATCATATTTTGATTTATTATTTGGCTGTAAAGCAACTCCTTACACTAGGTCGCCCTGTACTATTATTTTTTGTGTTATTTCCATTCGAATCTAAATCATCATATTCTTCAGATTCTGTGAACAAAAAGAAATAATTGTTTATTAGATTTTAATTCGAATTATGAATGTTATTCACATCAATTAAACATCAATCGTTATTAATTAATAAGGTATTAGGTATTTATATTTACTTATGAACTATAAATGACTTTAGTTATATTTGTTTCTTAATATTATTCATATATGAAAGATGTAGTAATTTAAATTGTTTTTAATGAAATTAATGAGCATCCGCATCCATCACCATGAACTAATTTAAATCTTTAGCATAAATACTGTAAATATGTTAAAAGAATAAACATTTTAATAAAAAAAAGAGAGAGAAATATTCGATATTAAAAAGTGAAAGTTAACAAGTACACAACACTAGCTTACGGTTAAGTTAGAGTTAGTCATTAGAGCATTACCCTTCTGAATGTTTTCTGAAGAGATACCTGTCATTGGGCACACATAATTGCTGAATTCTGATTCCTCGTTCTTAATACTTTTTTTACGCTTCAGAGAAAATTGTGATTTCTTAGGTGTCTAAAAATAAAAAAAATTGATTTTTTTATATAAAATTAAATCTAATTTTGTCAATTAAAAATTAATAATAAAATTTATTTATACCTTTATCTTGCCTGTGATTGTAAGCGGAATATATCCTAAGGTATTTTCAGCCTCTCGCTTTAGTTGAATGCAATCACGACCCAAAAGATCTTTGAAGTGTGTCTGTAAATGCCTCCTTAATAATGTTTTAGATGGAGGAATAGAAAGTAAATCAGCAAAGAGCTCTGAATTGAATTTTACATCATTGACCATAAGGCTTCCATGAACCCCTGACCCACGCAAATTTGGAGCATATTCTGCTAGATCCACCATACGTAGCCATTCCATTATACAATGTGATGTCCAGAATACAATTTTATCCTTGTCAATTTCTCCAAGTCTACGAACTAGACAATCTGGATTGAAGTTTTGCTCTCGTAACAATTGTATTCCGCGACGTAAACTTGCAGCATGCAAACAAGAACTGATATGCATTGTTGCTAAATCATCGAATGTTAATCGATGAAGTACACGTCCATCGATTCTTGCTGCCATAAACTCATCTTTATGTTGTGGTAATCCAATATCATCAAGCCATCTTAAAACCCATGCTGTATCAAGTTTCCCCGCATTTCTAAGCATTTCATCAGTGTCTTGCTCACTTACATCGGCCATAGCTAACAATATTTTCTTTCGATGAAGAAGTGATTTTAAATTTAATTCTTTCTCAATATCTTGTGGTGCACAAGTTAACAATTCCTCTCCAGTTTTCAACCATCTTCTTGCATTTTCAATAACATAATCCAAGCCAAGTTCCTCGAACCACACGCATAACATTTCTGAATCCCAATCTTTAAAAGGCTTCTTATTAGTTTCTTGTGTACTCCAACCCAATCGTGGTCCAGCAGTTGCTCTCATACCACCCCGTACAAATTCATTTTCAGTATTTGAAGAGTCTTCGACTAGACTAACATTTCCGTTGTTATTAGAGCTATTTTTAATTTTTTCAAATATTCCACGTAGTCCTTTGTGCTTCTGACTCATCGATGGAGATGTTAATGCTTGAACTTGATAGCTTCTTTGAGGGATATTTATGCTATCATCTATTACTTTGTCTTTATCGGCAAATACAACATTTCTTCGAGGTGTGTTATTCATTTCTGAATTGTCATGGGTGTTTCCATTTATACCTCCCGATGATGATAACGATAGCATTGTAGCTGTTGCAAACGATTGTCTTGGAAGACTACTATAATGAATGTCTGAGCGTTGTCTAGAAAATTCCGGCGAAGACTAAAATATAATGGAATCTTAAAAGATGCACTTTCTGTAAAGGCTTTCTAATACTTACGGAGTTAGCAAGAGCCATATTTTGTGATAAATTTCCATGACTTCCACTAAGAGTATTGTTATTCTTTTGATTAATGGCTACAATCTGTTGCGTTGCATAACGTTTACTACTATATGGCGATTGCGCATTATTAAGATTTGTTAAACTGCTCTTTAACACTCCTGTACGTAATTCGAAATTTTCCCGTTCTAATGTAGCTTGCTGCAATTTAAATTCACTTATTGCTTGCATTAATTCAAGTTTTTGTGTTTCGAGTGATGATCTAGATAACATTTCCTAAAAATAATTTTTTATTATACTAAATGACTTGACGAATAATTTTAATACCAAATTGATCATTTTTACTTACCCTATTTAATAAATCTTCTGCATTTTGAAGCTGATGATTTTTCTCATTAATAGTCATTTCCATTTCTTTCAACTTATCATTTTGTGCATTAATTTGTTCTGTTAAAATTTGGATTTGTAACTGAAGAGCATCTTTATCTGACTGTAGACGACGAACTCGTTCTGATGAGTTATCTTGACGCTAAATGAGTACATGAATTTAGATAAAATAAAATTATTTTTAGAATAATATGTTGTGTGTATGAAATATTTAAAATAAATGTTTGATTTTCTAATAAGATCATTTCTTTTTAATCCATTCACCTGATATGGTGGAGAATAGTAATGATTACTACAACATGGTGGGGGATAATGATAATATGGTGCTTCATAATTTCCTCCTGATAGCGAAAGATTAGAGGGATGTTGAAAGAGCTCTTGGCAACTTCCAAGACGATATGGGTCATATGGTCGTCTATAATATTCCATTGATCGTAAATCTTCTCTGCTAGCCATGTGGTGTTTGAAATAATGATGTTCCCATGGATGAAATGGAGGAGGTGGTGGAATTTCCCATGCAATTGGAGACATTCGTCGATTACTACATGAGCTTGATGAGTTGTTATCTTTAGTTAAACTGTTCCCAATAAGGATTTTTTCGTTGAGATCTTTTTCTTTCAATGAATGAGTACTACGACTTTTTGAGTCACGCTCTCGACGATGCGACTGACTTCGGCTTCGTTGTCGTCGATCAAGGCTAACGGAGTTTGCATTTGCAAATCGCGGGGGTTTGTTTGAATTTGAATTGGGTCGTTTTAAATCACTATTAGCAGGTGTTTTCTTTTCTTCTTCTTCCTCTTCCTCCTCTTTTCCTTCTTCTTTGATGTATTTCCGATCGAAATTTTCATGTGTTCTTTTTTGTGATCGCTGTAAACACGTCCATGTGATTTCCTCATCATCTGAACTTGAATCTTCTGCTAGAAATTTAAAGCTTTTCATTCAAACTGTGTTTGCACGTGATAGGCATAACCGAATTTTAAGCAAATATTTTCTTTTCAAAACGAAATATTTTTCTTATTGTTCCACTCTTTTTCTTTTATAGTAAAAACGAGTCAGAACAAACAAAAAATTTAAAATAAAATACACTATATGCGGCAAGAGAGAGACTTGTATGAAAGAGCCTTGAATGTAGAAAACACATAGAAGAAAAATATTAAATATTAGTGATCTTTTACATTTTTCTTTTATCCAGCTATTAGCCTTTTCATCATTGAATTGATTTTTTAGAAAAATTTTACATATGATAGAAAATTAGAAGAGAAAAAAAAATCAAACAGAAGAATATTTATGTACCACATATTATTATTGTATTTAAAATATAGAGAGTGAGGATTTAAGAATGTTAAAAGGGGGGATAAAAATAGAAAACCGAAAGAAAAATTATTTTCTTCTTATAGTCAAAGATTAAACGCATCTATTTAGTTTGAGAACAGACATTTGAAATCATAAAGACCCGGTTATTACATTTTCGATGAAACACAGCAAGATATGATGAAATTTTTTTTAAAAATCTATATACGTATTTAGACATTCAAAATATTTTGAAAGGAATGACAGATTAATGACAATGCATTCAAAATATTTTAATTCTAAATTCGCTAGATATATTAACCTTTTACTATTTCTTTTGCAACTACATCACAATGAAGACTATCATTTGAATCATACGATTCTGAGTTTTCTGTTAATGTTGCAGGATGTTCATCGTCGTCTTCATCATATTCTTCTGAAGTTGTAGGTTCACTCTTCGGTTGCACAATAATATCTTTTGTATCACTTTTAGATCTTGGAGGCTTTTGTGGCTTTTCTAAGATTTTTTCAGTTTCCAGTTTTGATTTTTGCTCTGCTAGCATTTCTCTTCTTTTCTTCAAGAGTCTCTGAATCTTTCTTGCATTCTCAGAATGTTTTGGTTGTAAAGATTCACTATTTGGCATTTGTTTTTGTATTTCACTGCTATTTGTAGACAATACAACGGGCTTCATACTTTTAAAAATACTTAAAATATTGCTCTATCTATAATTTTCCTTTCTATTAAAAATTCTTGAACCGTCTTACTGCATCAAAATTCCGCGAGAAACTGACATCAACTACTCTCATTTTCGAGTGTGTGTTTTTTTTTTAATTACTTACAGCGGTAAAATGGCTCAGTTTTGTAGTTTCTTCTAAGCTAATTTTATAACCACACTCTCTGTATATCAGAGATTTTTTTCAAATCACGCTGTTTCTCCCCCGCATTATTAAAGTTCTCCCAAATGAAACATAAACATTTTCTTTAAATAAAATTTCGTTCATATTCAATCTTCAATCCTGTCTGTTTTCTGTTTTAATCTCTCATACCGAAAAAAAAGAGAAATATACTAAAAAATCTGAAGCAGATGTGCCCAAAATGTTATATCCGCTCAATTCATCGGCTATTTTATAAAATGTAATTAAAAATGACTTTGAGACAGTATAGCAATGAACTCTAAGCCGATAGCTTGATGTTTTCTGTTTAAATTTTTTTTACACAAAATAACAGAGGCAGACGAGTCTCTCAAAAAAGTTTAAAATAATTTTCTTTTTAAATAGAAATACGGAAATCACAAGCCCCCAAAAAATCAAACAATGATCAAAATTGAGAAAATGTATGACGTTACAAACATGCATTCCTCGGATCATTAGTATTTGTAATATGAAGTATTAATACATTGATGATAACAGATTTTTTTATCGAATCGTGTGACTCATTTCACTGATAATTATAAAGTAAGAAAATTAAAAAATCATTTTAAGAACTTTGTCTCTAATAAAGTTCCTATTTTAATTAACGTCTTCATGATGATTTTACTGCCATTAAAATAATAATTTGCCTCAAAGAATTAGGTTCGTAATTAATCAAGGATAACAATGAAATTTTATTAATTATAAATAAACGGTGAATGAATTGAAATAATGATCAAATTACAAAATCTCAACTTAGCTAAAAACTAAAATCAAAACTTACTGGCATGTATACTTCCAACCACGCATTAATAACTTCTGCGGTTTCTTTGTCCGGCGGCGAAGGAGTATTTTTGCACTGTTGCAAAGCTAATGAAAGAGTTGTTGCTGCAGATAAAACATTTATTGTTGATGGTTGCGAATTTTGATCATCTAAAAGCAATGTAAAAAAAATAAGATATCTGAACTCATAAAATACATTTTTTTCTGTCGTTGTTTCGTCATCAATTATTATCTCATTATGATTGGAAATGATTTGAAGGTATAGAAGTAATATGAAAAAATCAATAAATATCCAGTTATCTAACAAAAAGATTAAAAGTTTTACCTAAAATTATTCCATCAAATGAGGATAGAGCCTTCTCAAGTAATTTGGAAGCCTCATCATTCAAATCCATGCCGAAACTTTGTTTTGTTTTAGACATATTTTATTAGCCTGTTGCTTTTTTTATTGTTTTGATTTTCTTATATCGTCACTAAACTAATTCTTATATCTTATTAATAAATTATTTTCTAGGCCTTTTAAACCAACACATAATCACAACAACACTTTAATTAAGCATAAAGTGAAAATATATACGAAAAGCTATCAATCAAAAGCATAAAAATAATAAAGAAAAAAATTTGTGAGCACTTTTTTACGGTATAACAAAAAAATTATAACAGAAATGCAACAATAAACTGAAGGGATGGCAACACAATAAAAATTATTTGAAAAAAAGTAAACTGTCATAAAAATTGTGAAGCATGTAGCATGATTTTAAAATAAATCACTCGTTAAAAAAAATTTTACCTTTATATTAAATATAAAGTAAATATAATGTTAATATTAAATACATTAAATAAAGAAATAATTATTTTTTTTAATTTTTTTTATTCTAATCTAACTGCATTAATATTGGCATTGAAATGAACATATTTTTTTCTTTATAATAGTTAATTCAACATAATAAACTTTTTTTTTCTTTGATAAACTCATTATTTGAATTAAATAAGGCTTTTTCATTTGAAAATAGTAGATTAATAAATAGAAAAATTACTTAATAATAATAATAAAATAAAAATGAAAAAAAAAATCCATAATAAATATGATAATAAAGTTACTAGTAAAATTCTGCGAAATGCCAAAAATATATTCCAATTCATTTTTTCGTCCTTTGAAAAAGTACAGAGAGTTATTCTGAGAGCATCGTATTTAGTACGATTGGAAATACAACAGAGAAAGAAAAAAAAACCAACCTACCTGACGTAAGATTGCCATGTGAAAGCGCATAAATAAACGAATTGTGATAACAATATCAGAATCACATTGACATACCCTCACCCTTGAATTATTATTTTTCCGTATTTTCTCTCAATCACTTTCTCTGCTATGGAAATTTTGAGCGGAGCTTAACTGTATAAAAAGGAAAATGAGAGAGCTTTTCATCGCAGTTTTCCTTGAGTCGTTATCGTGGTAAGAAAGGAAAAGAATTATTTAATTTTTACCTTCTTCATAATTAACATTAAAAATTACTCAAACTTATTAATTTTTAATTCATCAATGAGAGTAATTATCCTATTTTTATTGAGTTAAGTGAAAATTATTGTAAAATGTATAATTTTAAATTCAAAAACGAAAATAGAAAGCATCAACCTGTAGCATTAATCAAACCTTGAAAATTTAATGAGAGCATCAGTGAAAAAAAAGATGCTAGCCAATTTTGCAAAAATTTCCATTTTGAAATTTTAACATAAAAGTTAACGAAAGTCTATCAAAGATATAGAAAAATGAAGTGTAGATAACAAATCAGTGTTTTATGTGAAGAACAATCAACCGAAAATTAGAAGTAATCTGTTAAATTAATGAAGAGCTTAAATCCCAGGACTTACTTGTGACTTTGAAGAAATTATTTTGTTAAAATAATTAAATAATGATAACTTTTCAAACCTCGTTACGTTCAATGTGATTTTAAAATAATCAAATAAAGTGAATTACTAAAATTATAAATAAATTATTAATTTAATTAATTTTTTCCTTTAATGTATCTAAGATAAAAAAAAGGAAAATCTTATTTATTTATGAAAAATGAGCTGCTTAATTAAAAATTAAACAAAGTGATATCAATTGTTATGACATTGTGGAAGAAAGGAGAATTATAATTTTTTTTGTTACCAGTGAAAAAAAGAAGAAGTTTCATATAACGTAAGAGAGAAAATCGATAAAGCTTTACTTTATACGCTCCCTTAAAATCCATACAACTCCACATAGCAGTAACGAATAAAAAAGTGTGTGAGAGAAAGGAAAAAAAGAAAAGAAACATAACACAAAGCACATGAAAATTCACGCTTTTCCACAATATCATAAAAAAAGGAAATGGAAAATAATCAACAAGTTGAAATGAGTAATGAATATTCTTCAGTTAACTTTGCTTACTCTACTAAATAATTATTTCTATGCAACAAGTTTTTTTTCTGTGATTATAATATCAACGTCAAATGTCGTTGAACTCATAATATAGTGTGTGATGCAGTTTCAATGAAGAAGGATTTAAAATTGTTACTATCAAGAATGTGATTATTTATTTTATGTTTACTTGTAATTACATATTAAAATAAGTACTTGAGTTCACTTGCTCCCTTAACTTTATTATTAATGTTATAAAGTAATAAATTATCAAAATGGAGGAGATGTGCTTTAAAAGAAAGCAAACTTTATGAATACAATTAAATTAATCAAATATATAATGGAATGATAATTTAAATAAAAAAATCATAACAATAATGGAAGCTTAACGGTCACAATTTACGGAAAATTTATTGTAAAATAAATACATTTTGCTTCCTTTTTGGTGAACGTAGTAAAGAAAGAATATAAAAATTATTCAAAATGCTTAGTCCGAAGATGCAAAGATCTGTGAGAGTCAACGAAAATCAACTGATTATGCTTTCCGACAAAGCTCAACATGATAACAGTATGGTAAGCACAAAAACACGTCAATCTATTTATAGAATATCCTACGCTTTTTTGATATTATCATGAGCGAGAGAAAATGAGAAAATCTGTTCATTCGTTTTTTTTTTGCTATACTCTACTCACGAAGAAAATAAATGTGCTGTATGCTTTCTAGAGAATATTTCATTTCAAGTTTCTCCTGGTATAAATTTGTTTATAGATATCATTAGCATTGTAGAGTGTAAACTGTTGCTAATATGTTACAAGCAATTAATTTTTTTCTTATTTTTGACTCTAACGTAATATTTGAGGATTTTGTAACAGCCTAAAACAAAAATTTTTTTTTTCATGGACATTTTGTAACGAGGTGGGGGTCTAGAAATTCGTTTTTTTGCATAACGTAATAAGTGAATGGCCCCTAAATGAAATTAAACTTTTTAAGTTTTTACATTTCACGTTTGATTTAATTTTTTTTCTACCTAAGTACTGTAGTTTTGATTTTAAAATTTTTTTAAAATTCAGTCTATGAAATTAGACATTGACAAAATTAGACAATAATTCCGATTTTTAATTATATTAGATGAAGTTTATTTTTACTTTCTAGGTCTGCCATTGATGGTTTATGGCCAATTCGTTTTTTTTTATAGAAAAAAATTCTGCTTTCAGAATTCGGAGTTCTTATTTTGATTTTAGTATGTCTCTGCAATTTCTATGTTTGAGGCTGTAAAGGTTTGTAAAACCTAATCTCGAACAATGAATTTAAATTTGAATTTAACCTTTCTTCATTAGTTTAATATTTGGGAAATATATAGTGAAAAAATCAGATAAATTGGAGTTGTGAAAATTCACATATTTCGCTACCATCACCGTTTGTTATTTAAATGAACTCTTATAAATTAAATATCTTGAATTAGGAATTGGTATTTTTGTCATTTTTTGTAAACTTCTAAGCAATATTTAATAACATGTTTTTTTAACGTTAAGAATGCTGAATTTAGTTTTAGAATACTTTTGGCAACTTTTTGCTCCACATGTTTCTTATTAATTATTCTACCAAAGACGTCTTGCGTCAATAAAAGTTTGAAAAAACACAAGTTTATTTTTAGAAATAACATATAATAAAACAGAAATATCTAGTCAATTGTTTTGATTGAGCGAATGAAAAAGTTTTGCAAAATTTGTAGTAAATTGCCAACATTTTGCCCAATTTTTTATTTGCTTTGTATTTTACACAATATTACAGTTTCTTTTCGTTCTTTTTTATAATCTATTTAGCAAGGATATTTGTATAAAAGAACTTCAAGTGATAGATGGCAGCTTAGATTTTTTCTCCTTTATCAAGTAAGTTGTGGGCAAAATAATAAAATATTTCTTAAATTTCTTCACAAATAACTCCAATTTTCTTCTTCTTCATTGAAACAAGAATTTGCTATTTTATTATGAATCGGAATCATCGACACGACCATCCGGTATAATATTTCTGGAAGGCTGTTATTGCGAACGACTTGTCTCAGCTCCAGCTTGCATTGCTCCTGGATCACCACTACTAACGAATAATAATTCAAATGCAAACTCATCTAAAACAAACAAAGAAGAAAAGTTACAGGTAAAGTGCATGTACATCTCATTCTGTTTATTTAATTATTTATCTGCATCATATTTATTTTTAACATATATCGTACATGTAGCATTGTTTCACCATATCATATCGTCGTGAAAATCAGAGACATTACGAAATGAAATGTAATACTGAATCTGAATGTTCTGCATGGATAATAGCAATCAGAGAAGCTAGGTACCGTACAATGCATATTAAATATTAATAACATTTACCAACATAGAAAAATGAAAATTTACTTTTTATTCTCTGTTTGCTTTTCATCTCATTTTTCTGGACTGAATTTTTCTCATACACAAATATAAAGCTTCAACAAGCTGCTTCTTCAAAAAGAAGAGCTTGAACAAAAGCATGTTCACTTACTTCAAGTGGTTGAAAGTGAGAAAACTGCAAAATGGCAATATACTCAACAATGTGAAGAGCTTGCTTCAGAAATAAGAAAGCTTCGAGCAGAGGTTAACATAAATTAATCAAAATAAAGCAACTAAAAGTTTTAGAATAATTTATTATCAATTTATTTTCAATAGATTTGTGTATTGCGGAAAGAGACTAAACGATCATCGTTTTCAGCAACACCTGTCGGCAGGGGTAGTTTTAGCGCGGGCGCTTCAAGTGAACAACACCCCGAATCGACAGGTTTTTCAGAAACATCAAACGTGGCGAATTTATGTGACTCAGTTCAAGATTCGATTGAGTTGAGAAAAATTAAAAAAGTTCAAAGTTTTTTTCGTGGCTGGCTATGTCGTAGGAGATGGAAGCAGATTGTTGAAGAATATATAAAATCACCACATGCCGAAAGCATGCGAAAAAGGAATAGTTTAGTTTTTTCAATGGTTGAGGCTGAAGAAGAGTATTTGGAACAGCTAGAAGTATTTATTCCTATATAATGTTCAAACTTTGTTTATAAATATTGTTTTAATTTTTGACAAGGTTCTCGTATCCTGCTTCTTGCGACCGTTTAAAATGGCAGCATCATCAAAACGTCCACCATGTAGCCACGAAGATGTTAATTCAATTTTTCTCAATTCTGAAACAGTATTATTTCTACATCAAATCTTCCTGAAAGGATTGACTTCACGACTCGAATCCTGGCCAACACTAGTTCTTGGTAAGACTATAAGTATGTATACAAAAACTAACTAAGTATAAGTTTCGTTGTGTGTGAACAGTTCTATTTTCCACCAAATATAAAAAATTCACTATGTTGATTAGAATTGAACTTATTCTCTAGTAGTTTAGATCTACAGCCTAAATAGCTATCTCTGCTGTATAAACATTTATTGAACTGAACCACAATCTTTGAAGCTGTTGAAAAATTTATTGAATATTAGATAGACAATGTTTTGTAGAATATAACCATAGAGGTAAAGTCGTTTTATGTTTATTCCTATACTTATGTATAAATTTATGACAAAAGGATTATAGCCGTAGTGCACTTATTAAGTCCTTTTTTCATATAATTGTCATGCCTTTAAATCTGTTTAACATGTTTTTTTTAAATTTTTTTGCCAATGTAAGCAAAAATAAGGGAAATTATATCTTTGATATTGCGTTTAAGAAAAAATCTACAAACATATCAATGAAAATTATGATTTTCAATCAAAAAATAACCCTCGTATTTAAGGGTTGGTAGGGGATGGTATAAGTACTAAAAACTCATAATAAATTTAACTACAATTTTACACAAAACCAATCATAGAAAAATACACAAAACAACAAGAATAATTACTTATTATGAGAAGAGTAAAGTTGTTGAAAAATATATATAAAAAAAGAAATTGGACATTTATGATGTGTGTAGATAAAATTAGCTTGAAATATGTTTTAAGGCACGCTTAGGTGAAAGCTTGTTTTATTTATATTGTGTTGATGTATGTTGTGATATAAATAACTTTGCATTTTCATTCATAAAAACGTGGTAGATTCCTAAACTATAATAGAATAAATTTCTTCAAAAATACAGACTTTTTAATTAAAGATTTTAAAACATTATCAAAGACTCTTAAATAAGTTTGAATCTGTAATTTAAAATAAATCAGAAAAAGAATTTTTTAAATACCTTCAAAAGGTTATAATATTGTACTTTATTTACTAAACATGAATATGCATGCAAAGTTATTCGCTGAAGTATTTAAAAAAAGATAAAAGATTCTTCACAATTTGTTTTCATCTTACTTAACCCTTCCAAATGTTTCTCTTTTTCTGTTTAACATTTTAAAACTTGCAGGCGATTTATTCGATATGCTTTTGCCTATGTTAAGCATATATCAAGAATATGTAAGGAATCACCATTATAGTCTTCAGGTTTTGACAGAATGTAAAAGTAATCCAGCATTTGCAACTGTTTTAAAAAGACTAGAGGGTAAATATGCTAAAAATTTTATTTGCTTTAATTTTATACAACAACTTTATCATACATTTCGATGTGAAAGCAGCTAAACCGCAGTGCAAAGGTCGGAGTTTAGAACAATTTTTAACGTATCCAATGCATCAAATTCCGCGTTATATTATAACACTTCACGAATTACTTGCACACACGCCATTTGATCATGTAGAGAGGCCAAGTTTGCAAAATGCCCGACAGCAATTGGAAGACCTTAGTCGGTAAATAATTTGATTCCATTAAAAAAAATTAAACTTCGTCCTATCTTGAATAATATACATTTATTAGAGTGATGCCAATAGAATGAAAAGGAAAAGTTTTAAAATTTAATTTCATTAAAAACATTTTTTTATATATAATTGAAGGCAAATGCACGATGAAGTTTCTGAAACGGAAAATTTGCGTAAGAATTTGGCTGTAGAGCGTATGATTGTAGAGGGTTGTGACATTTTACTAGATGTTAATCAAGTTTTCGTTCGTCAAGGTATGTGAAGAATGAAAACGACGAATAGTCGTCATTAAGAAAGTTTTAAATTCATTGTTAAGCATAATTGAATTATCTTTTCTCTTAATACAGGAAGCTTAGTACAAGTGCCACCGGGTAGAGGAAGAATTCGCAGTAGATTAGCGTCATTTAAAAGTGAACGTGAATCTGTTCGCCAGTGCTTCCTTTTCTCTAATCATATGATAATAGCAACAAGGTAAATTTACAAAAAAGGAGGGAAATTATTCCAACTTGTTTTTTGTTTCAGCTCAATTTTTATACCATTCTTTTAACTTAAGTCTATCGAAAAAATTTAACCATAAACGTTCCTTCTGAAATTTTTCTTTAATTAATTTGTGCTTCTCTAATATTATAGAACTTCAGCTGGTCGATTACATTTGTTACCTGACGTAGGAAAGATTCCATTAGTTGACGCAACATTGATTGAAGATCCAAGTGAAACAGGAAATGAGGATGAGGAATCATTATGCTCTGCTTCAACACAGAGTAGTAATTTAAGTGTAACAGATCCAGTTAATGCGAACAATCGAGATTTTAAAATTTTTGTTGATGGAAAATCAGGTCAAAGACATTCTATACATCTTGTTGCGCCGACTGCACAAGATAAAGAAGCTTGGATTAGTGATATTTCTCAATGTTTAGATAATATACATATGCATTCACTTTTATCACCGGGTATTGGTACATCTGCAGGTAGGAATTGCATGAAAATATCATTGAATGTTTGGTGTTATTTTTTAATTCTAAAAATTCCAAAGCTTCAATGTTTACAGGTCATCAAGCACTTCGTGCTGACCCACATTTATTCAAGGACGATGTAGATATAAGATTTTCAAGAACTCTCAACTCATGTAAATTGCCTCAAATTCGATACGCTACACCGGAAAAACTTTTACAGCGCCTCACCGATTTACGTTTTCTATCAATCGATTTTCTCAATACCTTTTTGCTTACATATCGTGTATTTACTGGTAATTCCCAATGAAAATTGAATATTGAACATTCCAACCTATTTTATTTTTTTTATTATATTTTCTTATAAATTTATGAAATTTAAATTTCTCTAATCATTTCCTAATCTACATAATTTTGCACAAGTCTCCATCGATTATCTTTCGACAAATAATAATTTTTAGAGATTATAATCTTTATACAAAGAAGATTATAGAAATTATAATCTTTATACAAAGAATATTATAATCTTTGGAAGTCTTGATTTTGCATGAACATATGTACATAAAAATTTAATAAATTCATATAGATGGAGAAACAGTACTAAATGCACTTAAAAAAGTATTTTATGATCCACCAATTGAGCCATGCGACTGTGAACCTCATACAGATTTGTTAGAACTTCCCTATCAAAATGATAGTCATCCTCGTCGAACAAGTGGTGCCAGTTCAGTCTCAGGTAACAAAATGAATATATTTACAAATAGTAGATTTATATATGCTCTATTTTTTGCTTAGTTATGCTTCCATTTATAATTTATTCATATTTTCGACATACCAATTGCAATTCTTCCGTATTATTTACATAGATAAATGTATGTATATACTTTTTTTTTTTATTTAAATCGATATTTTTTACAATCCAATGTTATATCAAATGTTGAATGGAAACCGCTTTAAAATAAATTTTATGATTATTTTCATTGACAGCCTCGTATCTTTCAGGTTATTGTTCGGAAGGTGCTGATAGAGATCGTTCTATGAGTGGTGATTCAGTTGGATTACGTTTCCGGCCGTCGCGTAGGAATTTATATCAACAGCAATCAACAACAGGTTTGTGTGAAAAAAGGGTAAAAAAATGAAAATAAAATCAATGATTTATATAGATCAGGAAACAACTTTAACATGGATTCCGGAAACAACTACTTCGGAGGTCGAAGCCAGTCCTGAAGTAACTATAATTCATGGAACAGAAGTTGAAGAAAGTACTGTCATTTCAAATAATGTACCACAAGAAGAAGGATTTTTGGGTGTGCCGTCATCAATTTCAGCTTCTGGTAGTGCTGATACTCTCGTTCCTAGTGGTCCTTCATCTCCATCGAATATTAGTAATGTAACATTGGTTGGATCTACAGGAAGTGGTGATAAAAGTGATGAAATTGAATCATCGTTTAAATATGGTAAAGCACCAACTAGTCCTTTGCCAGAACGTATGATTCCGAAACGTCCACCTCGCACGATTGAGCAACAATCATTGACATCGGAATCGACTACAATAACTATAACAAAAAGTCAACAACTACCTCAAACAACAACTGTCAAATCAATTAATGATACAAAGCCGAGCATAATAAAAATTGCTCCGCCATTAAATGTGTCAACAAATACAGTAACAATAACGGCATCGACATTAATAGCAACCTCAGCCATTACAGCATCATCTACAACAAAAACAACTATCACTGCTCCATCAATTGGCGTTAAATTCGACAGGTATTTGAGTCTTCTATCATTTTTTATGTTGATTCTACTTTCAATATTGTAATGTAATATTTATAAATATTTATTATCTTAAATTCCTTTTAAAAATAATGTCAGACGTCCAAGTGTAGGCTATAATGTTATTCCACACGCTGCATTATGTCAGCATCGATACAGTTTACAATTAAACGGCGAAGGAGGAAATGGAGGAAATTCCACAGCACAGAAGGTAAATAATAGTTTAAAGTGAGAATTTTTGCTAATCTAATATTGTTCTCATCACGAACAGAGTTTTGATAAAACAAGTCCTCGATTGACACATAGGAAATTTTCAGCACCAAAAACTCCAGAAAGACAAAGGAAATCATTTGGTACGCCACAACCACCAAGACGATTTTCTGAGAGTGATGATGAGATGGCTTCGCTTTATACGCCTAGAGGTATAAAAGTTTTTTAGACGTTTCTCTCTGTGCTAAAATTGATTTTAAAAATTCGTACAAATTTACAATCTTGAAACTCTCGCTGTTAAGGCGTTATCTACTATTTATTAATGTAGAAAATAGACAATTTTCTATTTAAATTCGTTGATTTGATGAAATTGAATTAAAGATTTGATTTTCTATTGATGACTTTAACTGTTCTAATATTTTGATGTCATTCTTTTTTAATAGGATCCCTTGGTGGAGTTAGTTTGAGTACTATTTCATCTCGTGCTTCAATGCAACATGATCCACATATCCCCCATTGCTCAAGTAAAGTTGGTGTTGTGATTACGTCATTTAGACAGGCCCAAAGAAGGTAAATATACATGATTTGTATTTATTCTTATCTCTTTCCATCTCATTCGTCGGATCAGATTTTTTTATTCACTTTAACGTGTGATTTAAATATTTAATTTTAATGCGAGATTTAGATAATTTATCATATTATGTTCTATAATTTAAAGTTAGTTTCCTTTTCAAAAATAGTGGTAAACAATTAAACTTCGATATGTAAAACGTTGGAAAAAGTTTTCATAAAAATTTCATCATTATCATTAAAATGATTTTTATCTAAATGAATTGATTGACCAATCTAACTAAACATTTTAAATATACTTTAGGTGTAACAATAAATATTATGGAATGTTGCCAATGATGAGAATTTATTAATTGTCATGATATGTCTTTTATTCAAAAATTTTGATTGTCTCATTTTATTCTTAATTAATCTCTCTATCTCTGCGAATCAAATTTCTTCCTCTTCTTTTATTTTTCCATGTGAGTGACGTCTAAAATTTTCTCTCTGTTTCTTCGTGTTTACCTATTTTTAACATTATAATGTGTATCTTGTAAATATTGTGATGATGATAATGATGATGTTAAAAAGTGAGCTTTTAATATATAATCATGCAATTTTTATTGTGTGTTTTATTTTACTTAACTCATTATTCACATGAAGAAAAAAACCAATTAGGTACTTTTAAAAATTCATCCCAAATTTTTTCCTATTTTAATTCATCAAATTATTACTTAATCTTTCTCGTAACTTCTCGTAAGATGTCTTCTTTCCTCCTTTCTCCTCTCATTTAAGACTTTCAAAAACAAAGAATTTTTGTGTAACTTAATAATGATATGAAACTCATGAAATCTCAAACTCTCTAAGCTTCGTTAACTTACCGTGTTAAGACAAAAAATAAGTAAAATCTGAACATAATAAATATTTTAAGCATGATAAGAAAAAAATTAAATGAAATTATTTTCTGTTTTACACTCAAATACACTTCTTTTACATATATATTTTATTTTATTTTTGTTCTATATTTAATTGGCTTCTATTTAAAATCTTATGAGCGCATTATACTTGGCAAAATTCGTCATTTTCTATATCTTAACCAATCATCCGAATACTTATTTGTTTATTAATAGAACAGTGTACGTATCAATTATAATCAGATAAATTTTAAAATATTAATGTTAATAAATATATTGCTTCCAGCACATTATAATTGCAATTATGATTATAAAATATTTTTCGAATGTACCCAAAAAATGCGCTCTTTTCAAAAAGCTTTTGATAAGAATTTGATGAAATTTTTGCTTATTTTTTTTACCTATGTATTACGAAAAATAAAGGGCTAAATTAAATTTTCTTTGTATTTAATAAATCAGAATATTTATTGACTGATACAAAAGAAAAAAGAATAGGAAATAATTTTGTTTTCTTTCATATAATTAATCATATATTTGTCATAACGCATTTTTGTGACGATACCATAAAAGCTTGGGAGACGATCCATTGTGGTAAGTTTAGTTTAACATATGATGCATGTTTGTCATTTTATGTGTACTATAAAGCTTCCTGCATGAGCTTAAATGATATTCCTTCTCTATTCTAAAACTATTGCTTTAGCATTTTTATTTATTTGTAGTGTGATAGAATTTTTTCAATCATTGTTCAGAATTAAGTAACTATATAATATTTTGTTACATCTACCTGAAAGTTAAAGGTTTGATTTACCCTGCCTCCACACATTAAAAGTAAAACCTAATAATTTTTAAAATATAGCTATGTGTTGAATAAAGAGAAGAAAACATGAAGAAACTAAACAATTCAAAAGCACACAATTAATTGAAGCAATTAAAAATTAATTTTTGTCGATCAAAAATACAATGCACATGAATACTTTATGCTACTAATTTTTAATAGAATAATTGATTTATATTTATTTATTTGGCATAATATTTAAAAATAACAGTTCATTACAAATTCATACACTTTCATTGAAATTCCATTGCAAAGCTTTTCTCCGTTTTCATTTTTTTAACATAATGATATTACATTTTGATTGATTAAGAAAAGTTCAAGTTTTTATTATCATAAATTCATTTCATTTTAAAAAAAAAATCTAAAAAAGGTCAAGTACATCAACAGCTGCTGCAGCATTTGCTATTGGTAAGTGTATATAATGCTTTCAATTAATTATTTATTAATGAAGATATTGCGAAAAACTTAATCCACACTAACTTAATTAATTAGCAACATCGGCATCTTCAAATCCACGTGATGAGCCAGTTATAGATGCTCGAAGTCGGAAAGATTCTGTTGTAAGCTCACCAGCAACAATGCGCGTGTTGAATGTATTGAGGTAGATAATAAAACCAAACTGAAAAACTCGTATTAATTCTTAATTCTCTTATAAATTTATTTTTTAAGACATTGGGTTTCTAAACACTTTCAAGATTTTGAACAAGATGAAAAACTTCGATCCCAAACAATTGAATTTTTGGATGAAATTACATGTAGTCCGAATCTTTTACCCGGTGAACATAGAGCTGCTTCTCAATTGTTAAGACTTTTGACTCGTGATGATATTGATTCTAGTAGGAAAAACTTGGAAATGCTTTTGGCGCCACCCACGGTAAGTGAAAAATTATAATATATTTTATCAATAAAAAATTAAGATTCAACTTTACTCCATTACTTTTTTTAAATGAAAAATAGTCTCCAAGCAAAGAAAGTATAGAAACATTATCAGCATTAGAAATAGCAGAACAAATGACGTATTTAGACCATCAAATCTTTCTTGCTATTCGAAGCGAGTGCGTATATTTTATTTTCTTACTTATTTGAGTTCTTTTTTTGATAAAACCAAACGAACTTCTTAATTGAAAACTTTTGCAGAGAATTCTTGGGTCAGGCATGGATGAAATCTGATAAGAAATTTAGAGCAGAGCATATAATTCAAATGACAAAGAGGTTTAATGATGGCTCGAGGCTTGTTGGTTCTGAAATTGTTTCGAGGTAATATTTTCATCTTCATGAGAAATTTGCAATCATTTAATATATTTTTGTTAAAGGTGTAATATGGCTGCTCGAGTTGCAGCAATCGAGAAATGGACTGCTGTGGCAGACATATGTCGATGTTTGCACAATTTTAATGGAGTTTTGCAAATTTGTGCTGCATTTACGAGTGCTCCTATATATCGCATGAAGAAAACATGGGACAAAGTTCCAAAGAATGTAAGACATTAAGATGGCATTAATTTGTTATTGCAAATTACTTAATTCATCTCTTTTATTTTATATTCTTCTTTTCTGTCAATCATTTATTAGATTAAGTCAACCATAGCAAAATTACAGGCAGTTGTTTGTTCAGATGGAAGGTTTCGTGTGATGCGTGAAGCATTACATCGATGTGATCCACCATGTATTCCATATTTAGGAATGTATCTAACTGATTTATCTTTTATTGAAGAGGGAACACCCGATTTCACACCTGATGGGCTATTAAATTTTTCGAAAATGAGAATGGTACTTACGAAAACAAATTTTTATTTTATTTGACCATTTGTCGATGGATAAAAATAATACTAATATAAATTAATATTTATTTCTGATTTTTTTATATAAATGATTTTCATTTAATTTAGATTGCTCATGTAATCAGAGAAATTCGCCATTTTCAGCAGACACCTTACAAAATTGATCATATTTCAAAAGTTACATCTTATTTACTTGATACGTCACTGCTTTTAGATGATGACGAGATGTATCATAAATCTTTAATAATAGAACCTAGGAGCTCGAGATTGAGTGCGCCAAATATAACACATGTATAATGAATGAATTGAGCAAATATTTATTTTTCAGTATAGCGCTTATTACTTTATATATGTACAATTTTGACAGAAACAAAGAAACACTCACAAAACTTATGAAATATTGAGCTAATTTGATTGACTTATAACTTAAGTGAATATCGTTACTTATCTGTAATATATGAATGTCGAAAATTTAATAATTTCTCTATGTAACGAAACGACACATTCGGTAAAAAGATGCTATATCAACTATGTAGTCGTCGCGAATTTAGTGATAAATTAGTTAAATCTATCATATTATTGCACAATAGATAAAATGTCACGCACAGCTCGAAATTCACTCGGATTTGGTTTAGAAAGTCGACTCGACTCCAATATAAATTTAAATCATCTTCGAGCTCTGCTTTACAGTAAAGTATTGCCAAAACTATTTGGATTTTAAAAAACCTGTTTGAGTTTTAAGATTAATGAACCAATATTAGACACCAGAATTGAAAATGGTTAAAGTAAATTAATAGTCATTTTATTATTTTTTTTTAATAAAACATTAAAAAAAATTTCGAAAAAATATAAGTTTTCACTAAGTTTCTTTATGAAAGTTCAAAACTGAAAATATAAAAAAAAAAAAATAGTTAGAATTTTATAACTGGAATCTTACATTTTTAAGAAAGGTTGTGAAAACCTACAGAAACGGAAACGTTAGATGTCGTCAACTAAAAGCTGTGCCCGTATAGAAAAAGAATCTTAAGCATATAATCTTCTAATGTATCTTTATTATTGTACTGTTTGAAGTACCCAATTTGAAATATATTTTGTTATTTTCATAGAAAGAAAATAATCCAGAAATCGTAAAAGTTTTAGAATATTGTACCTCGAATAAGATTTATGCCAAGGGGTTAGAATTTTTGTAAATCTTGAAAATTTTGAAAATACCACTGGTTGTACATGAAAACTTTTGCTTTTATGAGTTTGTTTTAAAAAGGATAATGAAAGTTCCAACTCCTGGAATAAAGTACTAAAAAAATTTTTGATGAAAAAAAAATCGTTGATCCTTCTTCTGTATGGAAAATTCCTTTTGTAGTTGTATATAATATTTATCAATTTCCCTCGACAATCAACTTATGAGACTCAAAGAATTAAAGTAAAAAAAAAAATTAATAAAAAATGTTGTTGCATAAAAAAGATTTAAGAAATGTTCCCTAAAGGTTTATCAATAATTAAAAATATCGTCACTGATACAAGCACTGCTACAAAATTATAATTTCAATGTGATATTTTAAGTAAGATGCAAAACAAAGAAATAAAAATTATGAGATAGCCGATAAATACAGGTTTAGAACAGAAGTGACAAAAGTTGTAGAAAATATATAAAAAATTAACATATTTTTATATTATAAGTGAAAAAGAATTGAAATGAAAATGATCCTGATGTCAACTCAGTATAAAGATCATTGAAATCAATTTGCAGTTATTTGAATTTGAATAATAAGAAAATATGGTGAATTCATGGAGATAAATGGAACTTTTAGTCCAGTAGATGATAAACTAATCAGTTAAGTAAATATATTTAGTTAATTAGACAAATGTATCAAATATTTGGACTTTTAGCTCGCATTTATTTCACACCAAAAAAAAAAAAAAGATTGTAATTTATTTATTAATTAAAAAAGTTAATATTTTTGGTATTTCAAGCTATTATGCTTAGGTGAAAGTAGTTTTTGAAATACAACTGTTTAAGGACAATCTTTGATGATGCAGGATATAAAAAGTAAAAAAAAAATGTTGCCACGTCTAATAAATCTCAAATCAATTCATATCAATTTGACGTATCATGTCGTAAATTTAATATAGTAAATTGGATTAGTTAAAATTGAAAACAGAAGACAAAATAATGAAAAAAAGCAACTATTTTTTTTTCTTTTTCTAATTGATCTCTTATTAGTGGTTTATTCAAATTCGTTGCTGTTTTAATTCGTTTGATTCGTTATTGATCAAACTTTAAAATATATCATGTTATGGATTTTTAGAAAATCGAGAGATTTCAAATATATATTTATGTAACAAACAAAGTTCCAATGCTACAAATAGATTGCTTTACATATCTTTATATTTTTCCATTAGTTTTTAATAGCATTTTACCAAAATACAATAGTATATACTTCAATTTCCAAGATATTATACATATATTGCCTAAAAGATTCTATACACATTAAAATTATTTTCATTTCGTTATTTCAAATGTGATCTTGGAAAAGTTTGAATTGTTAAAAATTTTATTCAATAATTAGATCTAAAAATTTTCTTTTTTGATGATGATCGTCATCTTTTTGTTAAAATTATAAGCTTAAAAGTAGATAATAAAATTGAATGCTCATTAAAAAATGTTTATTTACTGCTGCAACAATACTCATCTTTATTTATTTAAATACATCAATACACTTAATTTATTGCTCATTACAAAAACTTGCTTTGGAAATTAATATTTTTATTGCCGAGAATAAGAAATTCTTTTAAGAAAGGCGAGTCTCTGTTATGTATGTGATAGAAAATTTTTCATCTTCTATGTATTCATACGACAATGTCCACAAACCCGAAAAAAATACTAAAGATTCACCAGCAAAGAGGTTTACACTTATATCTTGACAAAAAGTTTGACAACTTTTATTAACTCTCAATGTAATCTTTATGCTGCCTTTCATCTGTGTCACCATAATGAGTCCATAAACTTCTAAATCATTTTTATAGTTTTTGTAATGTTGTGATATTAAAACCCATGTTGTATATGGTGCTTGTAAATTTATCGGATAAAAATATGGTTTTGACATCATGAGACGTGAAGATTTTAACTAAACAGTGAATGAAAAATAAACGAGAATAAAGTTATGTTTCATGCTGTAAAAATCTCTTTAATAATACTCAACTGATTTTGTTCTACAATTGCGAAATGATATGAACCAAGGCATTATATTCTCCTCTTCTTCTAAAGATTTTTTAAGAATCGCAAATGTCTCGTCAAGATTGGCATATTTTGACATCATTAAATTAGTCTCAAAATTGCAGGCTTCGCTACTTATCATATCACTCATATTTACCGAAATGTTATTGATAAAGGACAGTAGTGATTCTGAATTGTTTAAATTTTTGATCGTATCCGATACAATGACAGGGAGTCCTCGAATCAAATATTTATCATGAATATGATTGTAAGTTGTTTCCTTCATAACATCAATTTGATCTGAAGACAACAACGATTTGCATGAATCAAAAAAGATAAACAAGCAAGAATAAATAAGAATTGATGGATGTTTTGTGATTATTTTATCTCACCAAAATATTCGCATGATCTACAATCTCTTGGATTAAATTCATCATTTCCATATGACGATGACCTTTGTTGTGTAGATTTATAAACTAGGCATTTTGATCTTCCCAAATATGTCCAGTCCCATAAAGGTAAAATTTTTATCAATATGATGCGACCAATAGCGCAAAAATACCAATTAAATGTATCAATGTAATATATAGCATAACATATGGAAACAGCAATAAGTGCTATTTTTATATATTTTGCCAACTGTTGCTTCCAAAGAAGATACTTTAGTGGTTTTAAAATATTTTTAATATCTTTTTCACTTGAATTCTTTATCTTTTCTAGATATTGAAAAAATTCCTCAAATTCCTGATCCAATTCCATTTTTCTGAATAAAATTGTAACTACACTCTTTCACTGCAAAAAATGATTTGAAAATCATTGAGTTTACAGTTTCATTATCGCAATATTTCATCATTGCGTAATACGCATGCTATAAACAGGATGTGAGTGAAATTTCCAAAAGTTTCCCCACTCTTTTAAAAGCTCTATTTTAAAGCTATATTTCACCCTTAAAAACGTGACTTTTATAAACATAAATATTTAAATAAATATCTCTTGAAATCTATCTGCATGCAGTGTATACAAATATATTTTTTATTTAGGTACTTTAAAATCATTTAGGTAATTAATTATGAAAAAGTTAAAAACTTTTTTTTTAATTTTTTTTTTTTTCAAACCCTATTCTTCTTCTTTTAATGACTCTTGCTTAATCTATAGTATTTAATTTGATGAATATAGTAATTCTCTGTTGCCGAAAGTATTTAATTGTCTTTAATTAAGGATATATTTTGTTTGTTTTATTTAGCAGCCTCAAATAATTTAACGGTCAAAATAAATTTAAAAATGAGTGCTCTCTTAGAGTTCTCTCCATTTCTCTAATAGTTTTGTATTATCCGCCTATCCGACCATAAAAAATTTGAAAGCAAGAATAAGCTGCTTCAAAATTTATAACCAAGTGTTATTTAATTACATTAAAAGTTCTTTGAATATCGAAATTGTGTTCACAAAGTTGAAATCGTGATAAACGTGAATCGATATAGGAATCGTGAGAAATTGTCTGTTAAAGAAAGGAAAAGTTAAATGAAAAAATCCTCGTGAAAAAAACGAGAGAGTGAGAAAGAACGAAAAGGAAAAAAAGTTAAAATTGAAAAAATTGCTAAGAAATTGATTAAATTGTGAGTGGAAATAAGTTAAAAGATTGTCAAAATTCCGGTCCTAAATCGAAATAACAGTACTAGAAGAGAAGATATATCTTCTGAAAATATGATGAATAAAAGAAAAAATTCAAGCAGATCTGCTGGATCAGGGTATGTATTTTAAAATATAAATAAAATATTGTGATTAAATCTGCATAAACTGCCATTTATGCTCAACATTTTGGCCTAGTTTAGAGGAACTGCGAGCCAAAAAATAGAAATGATTATCAGCGAAAACAAAAATTCCCTGCACATGAAAAAAAAGTAGTATGTGCATGCACACAAAGAAGAAATTGTTATAGCCGCCATGTTTATGAAAAAATAAATAAGAAATTAGAAATTTCTTAATCAGCATAAAATTTCATCATAGAGTAGTGATAACTTTTAATTATTTTTGATAGAATGCGTTTCAAGTGTTGAGTCGTGATAAATTCCTTAGAAAATGAAACCATCAATATTTGACTTGTAATGTGATATATTTTCTGCTTCTTAAGCGCTTTTTTACGTTCCAAACTTAAACAACTTACATTCATTCTTCAATTTATTTGTTTACATCTCAAAAATAATAAAAGTCCTCAACGGCTACGATAAACAAAAAAAAAATCCTTTTGCCATAAGTTTATTATTAACATAAACTTTCCATATTATCTACATTCAGTTGTTATTTTATTATTATTTATGTTTGCAGCAATAATACTACGAATCGTTCTTCACCAAGATCGAGAGGACCAATAGCTGAGGGTGTTTATAATAATTCACATTTTCTGCATGCAGCAGCATCTCAAGTAGGAAATAATGTTCGAGTGAAGACAAAAGGTGGTGTAGTTGTTGAAGGAATTTTTAGAACATTTTCGGAAAATTTTCATGTAAGCTTTATTATTTTATTCTATTAATAATTTTATAAGAATTAATATGATGTTTTTTATTATGTAGATTGCTCTTGAGGTACCACACCGCTATCAAAATGGTGGAGATGATAAAAAAATAAATGTTGAAACAGTACAGGATAATTTGATTATCAAATTGTGTGACATTGTAACAATTGAAGCCAAAGATGTTGATTTAGAATATGCAACGCGCGACACATTTCAAACTGATACAGCAATTGCATCGCGATTAAACGGTCCATTTCGACATGGTGAAAAAGAGCTCGAGCCTTGGATGGACGGGCCAGATACTGGAATAAATGGTGGTGAAATGAGTGTTAACTTAGAATTGGACACGAAAGTAAATGGATGGGATGCAAATGAAATGTTTTCATTGAATGAAAAAGAGCATGGAATCAAGACTACATATAAAGATAATTTGGAAAGTTACACAGTACAAATCGAAAAGAAGGATACAATGGATTTCCGAAAGCAAGAATTAGAAGCAGAGCGTATCGCAAATGAAATTGAGAATAATCCAACAACAAAGGAACGTTTAGATTTAGAAAATGGCGATGAGGAGTCTGTATTTGCAGCCGTCGTGCGTCCTGAGGATCAAAATAGCAATATGATTAGTAATACTAATAATAATAACAGTGAAAAGAGTAAGTCTAAATAGTTTATAAACATAATTATCATCGTTTTCATTATTATTTTAAATTCAATTTTTAGTGACACCACCTCCCTCTTCACAAAATAAATATATACCGAAGCAGCAGCGCACTCAAACAAAAATGATGCCTGGAAGTAAAATGTATTCAAAGCCAATGCAGTCAGTACAGACTGTTCCACAGCAGCAGCCTGTACAACAAACTGTAATTAATGGAGGTGCTGGATTTAAAACAATTACAATTAATCCACCACATCAGTTCAATCAGCCACCTCCTTCACATTATGTTACACAGCAGCAGCAGCAGCAACAACAACAAAATCAACAGTCACAACAAATTCAACATAATCAGCAAGTTTTGAATAATCCAGAAGTTAATAAAATGAATAATGATGGACGTGAAATGGGTCGAGAAAATAGCAATAATAATAATAATAGTAATAAGTCAATGCCACCTCCTCGTAATATGAGAATTATGAATCCACCACCACAGATTCCTACTTCTTTCTCGGAACCGCCGCCACAATTAAATCAAGTTCAGCAGCAACAAGTCTCAAATCAACATATGGGGAAACCAATTAATATGCACATCCCGCCACCTCATTTACAAGCTGTACAGACAGTCGCACAAGATGGCCAACAACCAACGACTGTTCATGTCCTTCCTCAGCCAGTCGTAGTTGTTGCTCACCCATCTCAAATTCCTATTCATCCTGCTCCTCAACAACAGCGTCCACAAAGGGATCCAATAATGCGCTCGAGAAACGATGATATTCGTTCATTAAGGCAGTTCCATAATGATTTTCAAATGGCTCCACCTTCAGCACCACAAGTGCCACAGCAATCGTCACAAGCTATTCAAACTATGCCCCCACAGCAGCGACCCGAAATGCAAGATAATGGACAAATGGTTCACATCCCACAGCAAACACAACAGAATTCATCGGGTCCAACCAGTGTAGATAATTCTCAACAACCGCCTCCACACATGAAGTCACATGTAAATAACAACAACAACAACAATAATAATAATAATAATAATGCAAACATAAATCATCATATAACTCATCATCCAACACCATCATCGACTCCTCATCAAGAGAAATCACATGGGCCAAGCACTCCGCCACAAGCTAATACACCACAGCAAAATGTAAATAGTTCCAATAATGTAATTAGTAACAACACTTCAGCAAGTTCTGGAATAAATTCAACTTTAAGCGATGTGTCAAGTGGAAACGATAAGGCATCTATAGGCCCTAAGAAATTCACATTGAATCCACAAGCAAAACCATTTACGCCGAGAAACCCAAGCACCCCAAACCAATCGAGGTACTTAACAAAATAATAATAATGATAATTTGTTTTTCAATACTAATGATATTCAATTTATAGTCGACCACACACTCCTCAAACTCCTGGACCAATGGCACAAGCTCAGCAACAACAGCAGCAGCCAATTCCACCACCCCAACAGCAAGTTGTTTATGCGCCAAGTGGACCTTTACTTTATATTGTTCCATCTCAACAGAGGCCGACTACACAAGCAACATTAACCAGAAAAACGCGTAAGAATTTCATACGATTTATCTAATTAATAATTATTTCTAATATTATTATTTGTGATAAGTATAATTGACTAATGTTCTTATCTGCGTGTGATATACCAGAAATATTTTAATTTCCTTCATTTTGCGAAAAACTGTAAGAATATTTGGTAATAAAGAACAATATATGATGACAATTTTTTTAAATTTAGCTTAATTGAACAATGAATAAGTTGAACGCTAAATTTGATGAATATGAACGTTTTTACAAAAGGTTGATTCCATATATAGAACTTGCTTATATTGTTACAAAAAATATTCCAATCAAGATAACTTTTTAAATTAAAGTAAATTTTAAATTAGTGAATTTTGAAACCTTTTTCAAGAAAATACCCATACTAATTTAAATTTTTGAAAACCGTTAAAATTCAAATATTTAATAGCCGTTAAATTGTTTATTCATTTTTTTTTGCAAATTTTAGAATTTCATCAATTCCAAGTCACACAAGCAACGGGACAGCCAATTTTCAATCCACCAGCTCCACCACAGGCTGTTATGCCTTATCATCAAATGCAAACTGTACAGTCGCAAACATATCCGCAAGCGATTAGAATGTATCCACATGAAATATCTGCCCAACAGCAGCCACATTTAACATCATATTTGGTTCCTACACCACCGTCTACAACTCCTTCGCCAGGACAGCCTCATCAGCAAACTTTCCATCCAGGACCTCAACCATCTGCCGGACCTCCGACTCAAACTTTCCAACCTCCTGGATCGTATGTTATGTTAATGCCCAGTAATGCACCACCATTCGTTTATAATCAACATAACCCACAATCATTTCAAATTGTCTCAAGTGCAATGCCACAACAACAACATCCGTCCCAGTAGCACTCAGATTCAAGTGATGTTGCAAAATTGATGACGACGACAAATAAAAAGTTTAAACAAATGAAAATTGAATCATCATCATCACAATCATCAATTTTAACAGCACCACAACCTAATATTATGACACAACAAAATCAACAACACATTCATCATCAACATCCACATTCGCATAGTAATAATAATAGTAATCATTATCAGCAAGCACTTCCTCAACCACCACAAATTCATCGTAAAACGTCATCATATTACAATGGAATGGTACATAATTAGATTAGAGAAAATACTTTTACTTCCCCTTTGATTTTTTCCCTTTCGACTCAATCTAAAAGGAATAAGAAGGAAATAAACATTAATGAACAGTCATAGATTGATTCTCATTAATAATGTTAAACATAAGTAAATGAAGGATAATGGCGCATTTTAATGCAACATGTCGTCAACATATTCAATGCTTATACATTTTTGCATGCGACTAATATATAGTTCTAAACATTGACAAAATAATGATGACAAATTTTGTGTCATACTGTTGAAGCCAGTTTTCGAGGATTAAAAGATTTTAATTGTGTTTTTACTTTATCCTCTATCCTGTAATTAATAATAATCCATGAGTTTTATAGATTTATTGATTGATTGAGTTAGTTAGACAAGTGAATTTAATAATTGCGCTGTATAAAGTTATTGCTATGAGAAGGTGCTGGAAGTATATGTACATCTATTCATATCGAGGGATATCCAACAATTAAATAATAATTGAATGCATGTTGTAAAATATTGATGACGATAATATGTTGGTGATGATGATGATGATTGTAGTATGAAATTTACGATTTCATGATTTAGATGACAGTGGGAAAAGTAAAAAAGTTAAAATGCTGTCTTAAAACAAGCGAAGATGAAAAAGAAGAAAAAAATATGAAATTCAAACTATAATTCCTAAGTTTTTGCTATACAAAAGATTCTTTTTGTAAAAGAATATTGTATCCATTCACTGTAACTGTTTTCTTTTAAAAAATACCTCATTTTATCCCATTTTTCGTACATGTATACAAAACACTGATGTATAATTTTTGTCACTAATTTCTTAATATTTGCTTCAACTAGTTTCTTTGTATCTCTTCCGATTTTCCCGTAATTTAGTTATCAAAAAGTTGTCAGTTTTTTTCCCTTTAACTTTATTATTTTTTATTGATTATTATTATTATTATTATTTTTTGTCATGTTTTCATTCAAATAAATCTTTACACTCGCATTTTCCTTAAAACACAAACACTACACATATACACAGACACATTTACACACAAAAAAAAATCTTAAAATTAATATAGATAAGAAGAAAATTTAAATTGAGATTTCTGAATTCGATACAACATGTTATATTGAATTTGACATGTCGTATCGCATTTAAAAATTAGAAAATTCAGGTTTTAGTCAAATCTTATTGACTTTGACCAAATGAATGAATGAATGACTTCCTTCAAAATAAAAGTGTTGAAGGACAAGCAAAATAAAAAAAAATAGTAAAAAAAAAACTAATTTAAATTTCATTTTCGCTTTTGGCGAGCATTTCAAATGCAAGCGAATTTGTTTTTCGGACTAGAGTTGGAAATTGAAGGAAATGCTCACTTCAAGAAAAAAAAGATCGTTTTTTGAATCTAATTTTTTTTTTATTTAAATTATTTCAAACAAAATGAAAACTAAAAGCGAAAAGAAAAATAATTCTAATGTGAAAAAATCTTTTTTCATTACGCAAAAAAGTCTACAAATGAAAAGCTTCAAGCAATTTGCAAAATATATTTGGCGCAAAAGTTTTTGCTAGATACACAAGAGTGATACGCTATAAAGAAAGTATAAAAATGACGAGAAAAACTGCGAACATGAAAAAAAAGTTAAAAATTCTAATGTTCATGAACATAAAATAAAAAGGATGAAAGGGTTAACAGAAAAAGTGAGAATCACTCTCTCAAAAAGATATGTTGTTGAAATAAAAAAGACTTGAAAGTGTGAGACTTAAAAAGGAGAAAAAAAGAAATTTGAACAGAAATATAAAAATTGAAATAAAAAAAAATAGTGCAGAAAAACGTGAAACGCCAAAAAATGTCTTTCATTGAATCATTACCTTTTCAGCATATACAGAAAAATTTAGTCTATTCTTAAATCGTGTTTCGATACTTAGACTAAATGTCGCACTGCATTAGTGTGTCAATTAAACATTTTTTAATTGCAAAAGTCACTATTAAATTTGTCAAATTCTTCTTAGTATGCAAAAATATGCAAAGCAAGCAGCAGAAGATTTTGATGTGACTTGAAAACATATCTAGACAAGCATCCTGAAAAATTTGATCTTTGTACTGATGTTTTTCTGTGGCTGAATTTCACAAATTAACAAGATATCCGCTCCTTTTTGCAGCACAGAGTTAATTTTAAGGAATGATAATTATAACATATTAAGGCTGTTGGATATAAAACCTAAAACTGCATGCAAAAAAATCAAATTCACTTTAACTTTTCAGGCGTCACACAGATGTTGAGTTGTGAAGATTTTTAAGTATTTTTGGTCTAAAAAATGCATTTATTTGCAGGACTCCAGAAAATAGATGTTGATGAAGACTGATGATTAGTTCAATTGAACTTTACAATAAGTAAGTGATGATTTTATTACTGAAATTATAATTTATTGATTATTTAGAAATAAAACCCAAAAATTCTTTATCATTTTATATAATTTATTTTAGCCTGTTTTTAATGTCGACTACTTTTTTGTATAGTTTGAAATGAGTTGCTTAAATCATACAATTTGTTTTTTATTCATAATGTTAGTTTCTCATTTTCATCATCTTCAGAATATCAATATTTTTTCAGCCAAAACTTACTTTTAATTTCATAAATTTTCATTTTCTCCCTCAAAACTCACTAAAGAGCATTAAAGATAAACAAAAAATCATAAAGGCACTATTCTACTCTAAAAATCTAAAATCATAAACAGTTCAAATTAAAAACGAGAAATTATAGCACAAAATTCTTTCAAATTTTAGCTTTATGAATCGATTAAGTTCAGAAACTTTTATCTTCTGGAGGAAGAAACACAATTAAATCAGTTCCACTTTAATTTCTCTGATCCTCTCTTAATATTCCGTGTAAAAAGTTTTGATTATCTTAATGTGACTGCAAATTTTAATTTTTTAAGAGTTTTTTTTTGGAATGCTTAAGTTTCATTAACAAATTCATTCGTTTTTCGTCAGTAACTAGTCTGTAGATTTTTAAATTATGTCATATTGTGATCCCTTTTTTTCTTATTAGTTAATTAATCAAGTTTTTTAATTAATTGAGATTAAAACGGTTGACATTCATCATTGATTTACTGGCAAATGTTTTATGAATGTTGTTCATAATGTTTTATTAATATGCAACTGATATTATGATCATGTTGGAAGTTATTGAATAGTTTTTATAGATTTAAATTCTAAGCTAAGAATGTTTGGTCAATTCTTAGGATGATTTTTTTAGAAAATATCCAAAAAAACGGAAGAGTTCTAGAAATATATGCTGAAAAATTGTAGACATAAACTAAATTTCCAAGTTTCGAGCAACACGAAGGCAATGCAATAAGGAGTTATGGTCTACAGTTGCCTACTTCGTGTCGCTAGTGTTATTACTAATCCCGAAATTTTTAAAAATTGGAGATCTTTTATAACTCAATTGTAAATTTAGTAGATTCTGTAAAGTATATTATTTGAGCCATGATAGAATGTATGTATTACTGACTGAAGAGACAATTGAATCTTGCACTTAACTTCATGCCAATAATACTTCAAAAACTTATTTTCAAAATTTGTTCCAACATGACATACATTATTAAGGTACTTTTTATTTATTTCAATGAATTACTTCCATTTTTCTCTTCTTTTCTTTCACAACAATTTATATATTTTTTTAATTAAATATTTTTTTCACTTCTTTTTTTATAGTTACCCTATTGTTAATTTTATTTCCTCAATATTTTTTATATTTTTTTGTATTTTTTAATGTTTGACAATTAAACACATTTCATAGTTAATGATAAAAGTAACGATATTTTATTTTAATATAACATATAATTTCGATAATCTATTATCGAAAAAGAAAAGGAGTCACATTAATAGTACGTAGTTATAACTCTGCAGGTAAATTTTATATATGTCATATGTACAACAAAATATTTTGTTAATTTAATAACTTAACGTTTAAGGAACAATATATTATTTTTATCATATTATTCAATTGTAAGAATTAAACTATGTAAATTCATGGATCATTCTTTCACTAAGTGCTTAATTTAATTATTTCAAAACAAATTTTGGTTGTTTGTGTTAAAGACTTAATTAGATATAGAATTAAAATTAAGGAAGGAAATTTTATGAATAATCATTAATAAAATTACGAAGCTAATACAGACACATGCTTTCTTATTTTTATGCATCTCTATACAAAATGCTAACATGTTTATGCGAAAGACTTGGGTTGGAAGGACAATAATTTCATTTTAGTCAATCCATCAACTAATGATTTAAGTACTGATAATTTGAACAAAATCATCAACAAAATTTTTGGGTAAAAATCAGAAAAAATTGAAAACCATTCCGAGTTGTAAAAAATGTGATAGGACATGTGAAACCACAAATAAAATTGAGTGTTCAAGAAATAATTATTTTTATAAAGTCAAATATTATCTAGCATCGCATGCGATTGTATTAACTTTTTTAAAAAAGTATTATTTTATCAACACAAATTACTTTACATCATAGTACGGGAGCAAGATGATGTGGGAGCAAAAAAAGATTTAAAAATAACTAATAATTAGAGAGAATCTATGGTATATTTTTGGTAAAGTAGCATAAAGTTAGAAGAATTAAATGTTCAATGACAAGATAAGATGAAATAATTGTAAGAATTTACATATTACATTTTAAATTGATATTTAAATTAATTCCAACAATGTAATTGCAGATTATGACAAAGATGATTCTTTTGAATTAAAGAAAGAAAAAATCTCATCATCTTCATGCTTACATTGTTCTATCTCATTTAAATAAATGGTGTTTGCTTACAGTTTTTGATTTCATTTGCATATTTTGAAAATGCAAAATCCTTTCAGTAATGTAATATAATTAATAAGATTAATATAATATAAATATTACATAGTATATTATTTGGAAATTAAGAAGACGAGAAAATAAATTAAGGACTAGATCTATATACGTTCATATAATTGTGATTGTGAAGGGGTTAACTAATTCCTTAGTAATTAATGTAGTGCATATAAGATTTTTCTCAAATTTTATGCTTACAATAAAAAGATTAATGGAACTACAACAAATACATAACAATTAATAGTGTGTATTATCAAGTTTTTAATTGAAAATAAGTAGCCATTTTGAAACTTAAGATTATTTACTTATGTTCTTTACAACATAAAACTTTCATAATCCATACAATTTTATTGTTAAAATTATCACCTATGATACTACTGAGGTTCCATGAATGCCATATTACTATATATATCGAAAAGTACCATAATTTTCCATCATTCATAACCTTCCATCCATGATGCCAAAAATCAGGATTTTTAAATAAAATTGTTAAATTGGAACGCAAAATTAATGCTGATGATTCAGGATATGTGTCTGTATGTCATTTTACTTTTTCTTCTTATCATCCATCAAACGTTTTCCACGAAAGTCGTAAACTCGACGACAAAACATGACAAGCTCTGGCGAAGTATTGGGAGGAGGCACTAAACGACGATCAGCATGAGGTTTGGGTACTAATGGTATTGGTTCTTCAATATTTTCCTCTACAGACTTCAGCATTTTTCGATATCTGTTTATAAACGAAATTTGAGAGAAAAAAAAGAAGAATTAACAAATTTATTTAAGTGATAAAAAGCATGTAGACATTTTTATTTTCAATTTTTTTTTATATCGATTTGCTGTTATTCGACACTCACCTGCAATATTCATTGTACGTAATTACGTAGCATTTATCTTCAATACATGCAACACTATTGTGATCTTTGTGGCGTGACGCAAAAACTTCGTCAATTGCGTCAGTGATTTGTCTCCCTTGTTCAGTGTGCTCTGGTCGATAATACCAGAATAATGACATCATCATTTCGCCTACATGATTTAAAAATAAATTTAATTAAGATAAATGTATTATAATGAATTTAAAAATATACAAAAGATATTGACAATGACTTACCATCTTCTGGATTTTCCCATAATTGAGCAACTTTTGCAACATAAGGTAATTCATTTCGTTTGCCACCAGCACGAAGTAGCACACAATCGCGTGGCTTTATCACATCCCCGCATTCCTCGTGACGCATTGAGTCGTAACACGTTCTTGGAACAGGCGGATCATCGCTCTGAAATGTCAATTTGTAGGTAGAATTTAATTTGATAATGCATGTACAAAAGATTACTTACATTTAAAAATACTAAAGCTTGATATGGTTCACCTTCCCATACCCATCCATTACTCCAACGTGGGATTGATGTGCATTTGGGAATTATAATGTCATTTGGTAAAGTTAATTTCACTTTCTTTCTGTTAGTATATTTTGGCTTCTTTCCTCTCCGTGATGCTTTTACAAGTGCAGTTGTCCAACCGAAGCCAGGAGTCTTGTACAAAGTTAATGGCTCCTGTTGTTTATGCTTATTATTGTTGTTCTCAAAGCATTCATTATTGTTGTTTGCCACATCCGTTTCATCAATCACAAGCGCTGTACTTGTCTTCACTGTAGTAGGTGTTGAGCTGATAAGGGTTGTTGTAGATGATTCATCTTTTGACTCAATAGTTTCAACGTTATTAACATCATTATTATCATTTTCATTAGTTGATGGCTCAATTACAACTTTTTCATTAACATCACTCGTTTTTGCTTTTTTAACGGTGCTTCCTTTCTTCGATGTTACTATTTTTTGTTTCTTTTTTAGTGTAGACTGTGAGGAAGAAGTCTCTTCAGTGTTAACTTTCAGTGATTCCTTTTCATTAGAATTTTTTGAAGCTTCCTTAGCTTTCTTCTTTGGAGCTATCTTCTTCTTTTTTTCTTTAATCGGTTCCTTATTATCAATCTCTTTTGGCTCTTTGGCTTTAGTCTTTTTCGGTTTTCTTATTGAAGTCTTTTTGTTACAAGTATCATTATTATTATTTTTATTATTGTTGGGTTGAATTTCTTTTGCTTCAGTTGTTGTACTTTGTGCAGGAGAATTAATGACTACGACATCAGTCGCATTTTCAGTTTGCTGCAGAGTCGGTTTATTGACTTTTGTGTTTTTCTTCTTTGATTTTTCCTTTTCCTTATCCTTCTCCTTGTCTTTCTCTGGCACATTGAGACTTTTATCTTTACCACTACTGTTGCTGCCGTTATTGTTTTGAACCTTTTCTATATTTCTCTTCTTTTTCTCTTTTGCACATAAATCCAAAAGTTTTGCCTCAAATCTCTTTTGGCTTTTCGTCTTACGATGTTTCGAGAGACTTGAAAAGATTTCCGACTCAGAGAAATATCCTTTCGCCACACGGTCAATAGTAAGATCAATATTAGATTTTCCGGAATATTCACTGCTACCGTCCATTGATTTGTCCTCATTATTCTCACTTGGCTCGTTTGACACTTGTTCACAAATCACCATGTCTGAGGATGAATTGTCATTGTCATCTTCAATTAACTGAGTAGTTTCTGAAATTGAACAACTATTTTTGGTATGATTCTTATCATTTTCAATAACATCATCATCATCATTAATAGTCAGTTTATCGGATGTATTTTCTTGTTGTAATTTCTCATTAATTGTCATTGTTTTTTTCCTCTGTTGAAGCAATTGCTTCTTTTTTAGCAACGCTCGCCTTTTTGCCTTTACCGGAAATCTCATTGTCTTAAAAGTTGATTTCGTTTTAAGAACGTTTCTACGTTTTATAGTCGATTTATTTAAGATTCTATTGATATTTGATGTAATTAATTTTGGTTTTGCTACTACTGCCGATGGAGTCTTTAAGAGGGATGTTGTGATTGCTGGTGTTAATGTTATTTCTGGCACAGTTTCTGTTTCATTTCCCGTTGATGATGTTGGAGTGGAATTACTTTGTTTTATCAAGCTCTTGTAGCTGTTTGGCGGAGATTTTTTCGGTGTACTTATCGGTTTCTCAAAAAGTTTTCTTCTTTTAACTGGTACTGTTGGAGGATCTAAGGTCGAATTATCACTCAATACTATCACATCATCACTATAAATATGCTTTCGTTTAATAGAGTAATCAATGCCACATTCATCACTGCTTTCATTAATTAAATTGACTGTCATTGTATCGTTTTCAGATGAAATTTCATTTTGCACTATTGGCGGCGTCTCATTTCTGTTATTGTTTGTTGTCGATTTCGATATACTTGATGACTCTTGTCGATGATTTTCATTTTCAGGTCTCTCGACTTTAATATTTGCTGTACTCGTATGATTAAAATTTGTCATTGAAATTTTGTCGCAGTCTTTTTCTTTCTTCACATCACGCTCTTTTTTCACAGGATATTCTTGCTTAAACTGTTGCATCTCCACTAAAACACTTGCTTCGCTATTGATCATAGTCTGCTGATGATTTATATGATGATGATGGTGATGATGATGATGATGGTGATTGTGATATCCGCTTGGTACTGCTTGCTGTTGTTGCTGCAGTTGTCTGTCACGTTCCATAGATTTTCCAATGCGTGCTTGCTTTCTATGACTTAAAATAGCATTATCACTATTAAGGTTATTTTCTGATGGTTGTACTGCGGTATCATGTTGTACTGTCGGTATTTGTTGAACGCCTATAGAGCCACGAGAAGGACTTGGTGAAAGGTCTGGCGTATCAAGTACTTTTGAATTTATTGAATATGTCATCGATGGTGCATGCGAATGCATCATGTTATCATAAAGCTCATGAGATTTTGCCCTGTTTTGATTTACTGTTCCTTCGTTTAGTTTGTCATTTTCAGGTTTAATTACCACATTTGGCGATAAAATATTTTCTACTTTACACGATATTGTTGGTTGTGCACTACCATTTGAATGAGATGATGAGGTCTTTGGAAGTGATTCGGTTATTCCATTACTTGCTGACACTGGGCCTTTCGCCTTAGTTGGCCCAGTGCCAGTATGGACGTTTTTTGACTGACACGACTGCATTGGACAAGAACAACTCGCGCTGTGATACTGATGAGCATCTAAATGGAAATGAGGTTAAAAAAATTTTAGTAAATCAATTTTTTAGAATAAAATTTCACAATATGGGGAAATATGTTCATGATTTAAAAATATATTAGTCACAAAAAGAAGTCAATCTCACAGAAATAAAATGTTCAGCACGTCACTACATGAAGTGATATGAAACAAAATGAAAGCATCAAATTCCCAGAAATAAAATTATTACATGTAAATACATGAGATAATAGAATGAAATACACTTATATGCCTTGCCACACAATCAAAAACTTTACTCAATTGCTCTTAATGGATTTGTTTATGTTAAAATTGTCAGCATTAAAATTATATTAAGAAGCACATGAATTGAACACAATACCTATTTGTAATTATTTAGCAAAAACTGTGTAAAACTTGATTGATAACATACAAAACTTTTATTACTTAGTGATTCTATAAAATTAATCTAGGAATTTTTTTAAAATATGTATTACTTAAATGATGTATTACATTCAACTGTTATTCTATAAACATTGAACAAACTTTGCTTATAAATTATAACATTATAAAATGTTATACACGTTTCAAAAGGCTCTGGTAGTTGTATGTTTTAAAAGTATTTCAAATTCCTAACAGCCAAAGAATTGAGTATATTCTCAATAAAGTTGAATACACTCAATCTTGTGAGAGTACTTATGAGCATGCTCTTTTTCTGTTAGGGAATTTAATCGTTTATTAACAATAAAGTAAGTGATTTGTTGTTGCAATTAAAAGCATGCATTAATATTGAAAAACAAGCATGAATAAATACACCAATATTGGGATAAAGACCAAAGGGATAGGAAAATGAAATAAAAAAAAATGAGATAAAATATTCATTTTACAATACGTTACAAATTAACAACAGTCATGACAATACTGGAGGATATGAAAAATTAAACTTTTTTTATCACTGAATATTCCTGGTTGCATGATATTCACAATATATCATAAAAAATGAAAAATTGGAGCACACAATCATTCATCAAAAATACAGAATGTGACACTTTTTTGGTCATAAACTTATCATACTTTTCCTCACCTAGATACGGTGGTTGTAAATTACGTGGTGGTGTTTGACTGTAACACTGTCCGCTGGTATTATATGGACTCGGACTCGGATAATATGGTGAATTTGTGTAGTGCGGATCGATATGTTGCGGTGTTGGCGCTGCTGGAACGATTTGCTGCGGAACATTTTGAGGCACAAGGGGAGGTTGTTGATAATAACTAGGTGATAAATATGGCCGTCTTGCATATGGAGAATTTGTTGGATAATATTTGGGCGGGTAGTATGGGTAGCAAAGATCTTGATGACTCACTGGAGGTGGTGGTGGATGTTGACCATAATAGTAAGGGGGATATGATGGTGGATAATGCATCTGTTGTGGATGTAATGGCCGTGAGAAGTCAGGTGCTGGTGGTGGCCCATAACGATAACTTGGTCGTGGAGCTAAGTCACCTCCTAGTATAGACAATAATATAGATGTAACAGGAGATGTAATAAATGAGAAGCCATGAGATATAATCACAAAATCAAAAAAGATTCAGAAAATAGGAAGATATTTAGGAAGTAAATTGATGAGAAGATGTGTATGTGAGAATATAAAAAGAAGATAAAACACATAATAATAAATATGTTAGATGATGATATTCCAATGATAGCTTATGATAAGGATATAAAATCACAATTGCACATCACAAATCTATTGTAATGAAAATTATTACCTGTTATCATAACATCCGGATCGACAATTTCTCCTATTGTTCCATTTGTCGACTGTGCTTGCTGTGTTTGATCGCCTTCTATTGATGGCGGGGGTGGTAGTAAATGAGGTGAAATTAATGGTCCTGCCGGTTGATAATATCCTGCAATAATTGAAAAAAAAAAATAGAACATTGATTATTGATTTTCCTGAATTTTTTTGAAATAATGATTTGATTTTTAGGCTGTATAGCTGAATCATTTTTGTTTGTCATTTTTATGTATTAAAATCACAAACTTTTCTAATGTAACTTTATTACTTGAGGCGCAAATTCAATAAAAATTTTATATGCGTCCTACTCTAAATAGAATTGAATTAGAAGAGCTTAATGTGTAATTATATTTTTTATTTCCCACATATAAATAATTAAAGCTTATAGAAAATTAAAAGTCGTGATTGTCAACCTTTCTGACTTTTTTCTACATTCTGATTATTATATGTATTTTTATGTTATTAGGAACAAACACTAAAGTTTTAATATATTCTTCCCCTTTTTAACATCTATTTTTATACATAAGCGATAACAGCCAGTTTGAGATTTAATATTTAAAAAATGACTTTTGTTTTGTGTTAATTTTACATATGGTTGACAAAATACAAAATTAGTATTTAGTTTTAATGGGAATTTATCAAAATTGTGCAATTTTCAAAAATATTTGCTTCCAAAATCTCATATATATAATTTTAAACGTTTGCACGCACACATATCTCTGTTAAAAATCAATTAATGTCGTTTATCGACAATTTCATTAATTTGAAAATCATTAATCTAAATTATCGTTTGGTGATGGATTTATATTATTTAATTCTTATAGACATATGAATACATTTTGATACCATATTCAATGCAGACTCCTTTAAATTTGATCATATAATTTTTCATGCTCTGTTTGAGTTTCAATTTCACCCCTATGGCAATATTAAATTTACATCTCGCTTCTTGTTACACACATATTACACACATTTGTGTATATTTATATTATTTATACATGCATGATGATGATCGTCACTTATTCAACAAGACGGTAGAATGAGAATGTTTAAGGAAAGAAATCGAGAATGAAAATAAAAATTCCGTAATACTTTATAGATGAGCACACATGAACTTGGAATTTATTTTTACGAATAAAAATCGTTTTTATTTGACTTGTCGTTTCTTTTTCGTTTTCGAATAGGGAGATTTATTTTTACTTTACTGTCTTTTTTTGGTATGCGCATCTTGATATTAGCATTAATTTCATTTATAAACAAAACATTTTGATGGTAAATATTAATAATCGATTTATTGTATTTTTAAATATTTATTCAGATTTAATAATTTAGAAGTTAGATAAAATTCATTATAGTAACGCACAATGCATACCAGCAGAATTATGTAAATGCCAACATAATCTTTTCATGCTTCAAATTGTTTACACATAGTTTTTAATAATTGATTCTTTTAATATTATATTACGATCAATTTCGTGGCAGTATTCATTTATTGCATATTAAATTCTAATCAAAGAATTCAAGTAATTTAGTCATAAAATTTTACTGCGTAATTAAAGGAGTCTTCTTACATCTGTAGTTATAAATTCAATATTGAGAATAAAAGAAGAAGGCAAAACCGAGAATAAGCAAACTCAGTTAAAGAAGAAGAGATGAAAACTAATGAATGAGAAATAGGGGTTGAAAGTAAGAAAAAAAAATAAAATAAAAATTGAAAATGCATGAGAATGTGTTTTTTTATTTGGTTTTTAGTAGCTGTTAAAAATAGAACAACTGCTGGCTTCGTTTTTATATTATAAATTCAGAACAAACAAAAGTATTTTAGCAACATAGAATGAATAAAGGAAAAGGAAAATTTTCATCGTGTCAGTGTCTGTATCTCGAAGAACTTCTTGTCTCTTGGGTTCTTTTTACTTTCATTATTTTCTAGCATTTATACTGCAGTTCAGAACTGCACAAAAATATACAAATATAAATGAGTTTGCCTTTATTATATGGTTTAATCCTATAGGAGAAGAAGTTGCAAATAAGGACACCGGTTTGGAAAGTGAATCATTAAAAGTTAGATAGCTCTGCGGAGGAATCAATAAAGCGCTTGTTTCAATTTAAGTTCAAATCTTGCCATTTTTGCTCAATGCAAAAGATATAGACGATAGATTAAGAGTGGTTTAAGTCCATGCAGTGGCATTTATTAGATTTAAAAATTATTGTTTTGCTACATCATTAATAGCTAATATCAAATTATCAATGAACAAACCAAATTATTATAAAAGCGGACGTCAACAAAAGATGCCAGACAAAATGAAAAGACTCTTAAACTGTATTTAAAAAAGTTGAGTGTAAACAGGAATGAAAGGAGATGAGAAACTAATTTTGCAGATGATTTCAATCCTATGTCGTTGTGAGTCATGTATAAATCATATCTACTGAGATGTTTCAATTCCTTCCCTATTTCTCATTACTCCGAAGCAAGTTTAAGGAGGAAAAAAATAAATACCCTTGCGGTATCAAATGAAAATGTGAATGATGATGATGAAATGCCTTCGATAAGTTTCATTATTCTATTAATTTTATTGTTACGATACGAAATTAAGTCTTCTCACAAAAAAAGTCTTTCAGAAGGATTGACAAAGAATATATGTAGATAAATTTTTTTATAAAATGAAATCAAAAGCACATAATATTGGTAAAAAGGTCATATTGTAAAAAATGACACAATCTACTGATTTTGATTAAATTCATCAATCTAGTTTCGTTTTATCCTCATATTTGTTGTTCGCAAACAAAATGTTTCTAGTCTTGTGGGTTAAAAATGCTTCAGCTGTATTAAATGATAAAATTCAATTGCCTCTTAAAGGTTTATCTCAGTGGTAAACGCTAGTGTTGTTTACAAAAAGGGCAATTTAATTTAACCCTATAACATTTATTTTTATTTATCTTCTTGCTATGGTATCTCTCATGTAAGATGTAAAAGCAATGAGATAGAAAATTCAGTGTTTCAGACAAGCATCATATGATGTAGATTTTAGGACTTTATTTGTAAATAAATTATGTTAGATATAGATTTAGTGATGCTCTCATTTTTTTACATAGTTCAAATAGAACGAAAGTCCAAAACATGAGACATTTTTAAAAGACTCATTAACTTATAGTTAAGTTAGTTATTTTCCAATCGAACTATTTTTATTTCGGAAAATGACATTCTTGAAATCACATTTTTTCAATAACTACTCATTGAAAATAGATAATTTATATGCAGCAAGTTCTTCTCAAATATTGTATGATCTTCCAAATATGTTTATAAAATCTGTAAATTCTCTCTGATATCTTTATTGAACTTAATTCACAAATCTGTATACTTAAACACTTTATCTGTCATGAAATTAAATATTCTACTTAATACCATATCTATCTCTCCAGCTGTATGTGTTTATGTATCGCATGCTTTCTTATCTCACCATATTTTCTATTGTATCATGTGAAAGAGCTTATATCACATTTTATTGTGTTTTGTATAATAATAAGAAGTAGATATACGTATTTCATTTACACAAACTTGGTAGCGACAAAATCGTGTAAATGCAAATATTGTGAAGGTTATCATACGTAAGGTGTGAATAATATACTTCTTCGAACTTTTCAAAATCTCACGATTACCATTTTTTCTTTTGAGTTTAAATAACAGAAGTTTTTCTATTATTGATTTTTAACTATCAATTTCATTTTTTATTCAAAATATTTTTCATTAAATATTATTTTATATTTAATGAAAAAGAATATTAATCTTTGTAGCATTATTTTCAAAATCCTTTTAAATATTATTGATCCGGATTAAAGAAATACTTAATTATAAAAGTTAGTTAATGAGAATTTTTGAAAAGATATCTCGTTTCTTAAAAATCATCATTGTGAATTCTTAATCTGAGAAAATCTATTTTATATGGTTCATGACGTCTGCTTGCTGATTGCTTCTTATTATTACTCACTTCTGTGTGTCGAAAAAATAGATGAGATTTTTCCAACTCAATTTGAATTCCAAAATCAAAATTTTAATATAGATATAAAGCAAAAAAAGTAGCAGTGTGAGCAATAAGGAGGTATGGTGAAAAGGAGAAGTTGAACGTAGACGAAAGTGAAAAAGTGACGAAGAAGAAAAGTAAATTAAATTGCTATGATGAAGGTAGAAAATTTAAGAAGCAAAATTTGCGAAAAATTTCATTTCTAAAGCCTATTAGCATAAGATAAACAACGATGATTGCGTGAGGTAAATGTGAACAATAAAAATGAATAAATAATTTATGAGATGTCAAGACACAAAACTTCCGTGAATCAAAATCGAACGACCGATATGACTAAAAATTAATTAGATAAGATGAAGTAATTGATTAATTAAATATATAAAATCAAAGATGATTTTAAGCGTTCATTTTATTCCCAAAAAGTTGAATAAAGGTGCGACAATTTATGTTTATTTTTGGTGATTTTATGCAAATTAAATCAACTCGTTTTTCTATCGAAAGCTTCAAGGAAAAATTTTGTGTCTCGGAATTTAATAATTTTACTTGAGGGTATTTAGTAATAACAATATGAAACCTCAAGATTGTTTAAATTTTTATATAAAACCAGTTTTGATTCCATAATATTTGCAATGAATAAGACGGCAAACAAGATGTTTAAAATTTTATATTTACTGTGTCACGAATTGTCGAGGACAAATTCTTATGATAAAATATCAATCACATGCAAATTAAGTAAATTTTGAAAGTTTCTTTCTTATAGCAAGGTCTTTGTGATTTGTGTATCTTTTTTACTGCGTCTATGCGGGAAACTTTGAATGATTCTCCTATTTAGTTTATTTATTTAATGAATTTTTGTCGAATTGCCAAGGTTTTTTCGTCTCACTCACTCTCGGCTACTGCAAAATGTATCTTGAATGTACAAAAAGAATTTCGATTAGGCAAATTTGAATTTTTCATCTTCATCTTCACTCTTCCGACTATAAATTTTTTAATTCAATAATCATCATTTTCATAATCTTTCCTGAGGGTTATTTATTTTCGAGTCGAGAAAATTTCATTTATTTTTTGTGAAAAATAGAAAAGATTTTAAGCAGTTTGAAATATAATACAAAATAATTTTTTTGCAAACTTTTATGTATAGCCGTAAAAATTTTAACTTCGATTAAATTACTTGAATTTTTCTCTTAAATCATTTAGTGTCCTTAATTTCATATGGTGGTTTTTTAAATGATGATGATGAATAATTTCATATTCCTATGCTAAACAGATATATCAATCTCTATTTCATGCTCAACTTTTCCAATAAATAAAAAAACAAGTATAAGATAGTGATAGTGATTTGTAATACTATGTATAATAAATACATATATAGAGTTTTTATATGAGCATGTATGTCAGATTCTAAGAAGAAAATCTCTACGGAGAGTTTAGTTTGGTAATAAAGTCGGAAGACTTTTTGCTTATATTTTTTATTTTCATCATATCCATTAGACTATGTTCGTGTCTTTTGATTCTACCATTTTATTTCCTCTCTACCTTAAAAATAAAGTGCAAGAACTGTAAAAGTACTCATCTTTTTGAAAGTATTACTTTTAAGTGAATCTGTGAAGCAAATGGTTGGTGTCATGAAACTTATTCCGAGCAAATACATAAATATGCTTTTCACATTTTAAAATTAAATTAATTTCACAGTTTTATGCAGTGTTGCAATTTAACATCATCAAAATCCACAAAGTGGAGAGAGATGACTTGGAGAAATTTTTTTAATTTGAAATGCATGAAGTAATTTGCAATGAGGAAATGAGATGAATGAAATTACAAAAGATGAGTGCACTCCACAATGTAAACTACCGTCATACTCAGGAATGTTAAAAAAAGTTAACTCAAAAGCGATAATACAACAAAATGCAACAAACATTATTCCATAATTTTGATATTTGGGTTATGTTTATAGAATTCAATTCAATACAACAAATCTGGTATGAAAGTCATTTGCATTCTTTTTTTTAACATTAGTAAATACTTTTTTTTTCAATTATTTAAATTTCAATTTAAGTTTATTTTGACAGTATTTTTCGCTGTTGGATAGAAAGATATTGATGATTTTTTTTTACTTTAGAAATAACTTCGATTCTTATTGTAGCAAATAAATACTATTTTTTATAAGGTTCCAAAATCTATGCTTTATTATCAACGGGACTTTTTTAATCATCATCTCATATTGCAAAGTCAAAGATTATCAATTCAGAGCATGTCATTGAGAAGCTTTTACGATTTCTTTCAATGTGAAATTTTTATTAGGAATTTTTGTGTGATACGCATTGATAATAATTCTTTTACACGGTCATGTGATTCATATCTCAAAAACCTTTCATTGTTTCATTTTGTGAGAAAAAAAATTGATATGTAAGTCTCATGTGAATTCATTTAAAACCACTTTGTGGTGATAAGATAAAAGTATGCAATACTGTGTCGTTATATAAATATATATTTATTATATATTTTGAAATAATTTTTGGTGCTTGATTTTTATAGTCAAAGCAAGGTGAGAAATAAAAATTATGACTTTTTAAATTTAGCACAGATTTAATCACAAATTTATCGATTTCCTTGAAACATTTCGTAATTTTTTCTTGTGAGAAACTCCAAAAAAGTCTATATACAAGAGTCAAAATACATGAGTAAATATAAAGAAGAAATTGAACGAGTGGAAGTTCTTGAAAATTTGATCCAACTTAATGACATTTTTATGAAGCAACCAGATATAATACAATATTCAAATACTAATAAAAATATGCTAATCGTAAGCAAAATGCATATAAATTTAAAATTGAAAGCCCTTAAGTATGCAACAGCAGCAGGAGTAGCAACAATAAGATAGAAGTAAAGAATTTATGATCAAGTTCTTCAATGATTTACCAATGATTCAAGAGAATATTTATGATTTTCTAAGAACAAGTTTTATGTGCTGACTCTTTAAAATATATGCTTTTGCATTGACTTTATGCATTACTATATTCTATTTAATTTTATTTTTTCAGACATTTACTTAATATGCATAGGTCATATATTTAAAAATCAGGACGATTAAATTGGTCAGGTACAAAGATTGTTTCGCATATGTATTGCTTTAAGACAGGTACTATTTATCAATTAATGTCAATGGAAATCTATTTTTGATAATTGAATTGACAAAATTTTGCTATTTATTATTTTCTTGACATACTTAAACATATCAGTTGCTAAGATATTTGCCAAGGAATAAAATATGCCTAGCCACAATATGTGTGGTCACAAATCACACCGTAGAAGGCTATCAAGTTGACGATAACGAACCTCCAATATTTTCAACACAAATTTGTAGTCTTTGTACATCTTACAATATAAAAAACAAATCACTAGTTGAGCTGTTGCATAAAGTGTCAAGATATGTTAATTTATGATGATATGATACTCAAATCACACATAATACGCTGCGCATCATGTAAAAGTGAATGAAAAATACAGAATGTTTATACTCTCGTTCATATAGAAAGTGAGAAGTAAAACATCAACATGACATGATATATGTTGACGTGAAAAATGGAAGGAAGTAGAAGACGAGCTTTGAAAAGAGTTTTGCATCAAAATGATAACATTTTATTTTTTATACATCAACGTTCTACTTGATAAGGTATAAAAGATTCAATATATTTGCTATTTCTCACTTTTTTAAGAATCACAAGTTTTTAACAAAAAATATGAAGAAAGAATTACTATTAAGAATAAATTGATTAAATTACATTAGTGAATGAAAACTGAAATATTTAAGTTCAAAATCAAATTTAAAAAATCTACTTCCTCAACCTATAAACCATTAAAGCATGAAGTCAGCAGGTGAGTATACAAAAATTTCTTACTTCATCATCATAATCAAAGTCTTTTTTGTTCTATTCAATTTAATTCGTTTTATTTCTTGTGCCATTAACAGAAAAGTCACTGACACCTAAAGTAGTTTTATAATGTAAGATTTTGTTTCAGTATTGTATCTAATACCTAATATCAAAAATAGCAAAAAATAATAATGAAAACAATTTCATTTTATTCATTCTGTTTATGTCACATATAAATGTTTCTGTTTCTTTCACTTACTGAGTGTCAAATTCATTTATAATTTCATTTGAAAAATAAATTTTTGATGTTCTGAAGATTCAAAATGTTTAAAAAGCATAAAATAATAAATTATAATTCATTTTTTTATTAATTGTTGTGGACTCTAAAGAATTTGAAAAATGTAACTGGAGATAATTAAAATTGCAAAATATATTTATGGTCTCATAAGGCATCAACAAAAAATTCCATTGCAAAACACTGAGTATGAATATTTACTAAATAATTGTGATGATGCGAAGCACACAGAGGAATTAATTCAAACTTAATTATAATTAAATTAAAAGCAGATACAAAATATGACTAAAATGGAAATAAAGGAAATTAAACTACCATAAGAAGTTTTAAAGCTTGAAAATAAATCTGATGAGTTCTTTTCTTCATAAAAAATCTTTTTGTAAGCGTTCATTGTATGCATGAATAGATTGTTGATGGAAGTTTTGAGAGTGAAAGAGAGCGAGAATAGTAGAAGAACATTAAATAGTTGAACAAACTAAAGAATAGAGCGAGTCAAAGTAGAAAAAGAAGAAGCACATAATCGCATAATAGAAAAAAATAATATCGAAAGACTGAGCAAGTTCAATGAAATTTTCTAAAATGTCCTTCAACAACGTGACGTTGCAAATTTTTTCATTAACTCAGGACTTTAATGGAATACATAGTCGTGAAATAGTCTTCTTTAAACATTAATTTCATCATGCTACTTAATATTTCGATTCGGTCAATGATCAAAAGATTTTAATTAACTTCAATTTTATGGTTCTACATAGTGTGATGAACGCGTTGAAATTATTTCAAAAACTTGAATTCTCTATTAAAATTGACGAGCATATAATACATTTTACAATCTCATAATCAGGTCATGGGTGATAATATTTTCATGATCTTATTAAAATTAGAATTACGTGAAAAAAACATCAGAATATATAAATATCATACGTAAGCAAATATTAGGAAAATGACCAAGACTATTATTTTGAAATTTAATTAATTTAGATGATTATGAAACTTTAATTAAAGGAAGTAAGAATACTAAAAACACTCATCAAGTTAATAAATTGACTGCCCGTATAAATACAATACTTAGAGTTGCTTGAACACACATATTTTGTAAATTATTGTTCTTTATTTCTGCTTCAACACCGTAATCATCAGGCAATGAAATAAATAAGAAGAGCTTGTTTTGCCTTTTATACATAAAAGAACTAAAACTTTTCTCTTATTCTTTTTTTTTACAATCTCCTTATTTCACATTATGCGCTATTTCGCGCTGCTATTACAATTTCTTTCGTATTTATTTAATTTTCATCTTGCGAGATTTCTGAACAGAGAAGAAAATGAACAAAAAATAAATAAATGAATAAGTCGACGGCATAAAAAGAAAGAAAAAAAATTCTTGCTTATTTCGCGAGTTGAATAAATGAGTTTTAAGTGAAACACATCAACAGCTACTGTTTTGATTCAACATACATGCTGTAGAAGGGAGTGAAAAGGAGAGAATAATTGGCAAATAAAAAACCGGTAAGATTCTCATCATTCTTTCACATGTGAGCACTTATCGCATTATTGACTTAAAACATGAAAGCTTAAAATTGAAAATTCTTCGTGTAATTTCTGATTCCTATGTCGATAATCATTATTATCACTTCTTGGCATAATGTAAACATTTGATAAATTATGTTTAATCTATCAACTAAGAATCTTTCATCATTATTAGTAAGAATTTGCTATATACAAATCATATGAACAGAAGAATATTATAACCTTGATTTTCTGTCAAATACCACAGATTAAATTCAAACAAGAGTAAAAAACTTTAAAAATAAAATGAATTGATAATATCAATTTTATCGATGGTGATACAAGTTGAAATGACAACATTTATGGATGTATTTTCATTTTCCATTCTAGCAGCCAACTTTTCGTGTTGAATGACAATGTCAATTTTGCAACAGCAAATGTGAGTATGAAAATATCATCATACAAAACATAATCTAGAAATTTTTCATTTATTTCATTGATATGTAGTACAGGAGAGTGAGGGATAACATGTTGTGACTGGGTTTTTTTCTTGTTGCAAATAAATATGATGTTAAAGAGAAAGACACTTTACTGTCTCGTTTACACATCGTTTAATGAATAATAATAATGATAAAAGCAACAGAAAAATGCTCAGCATTTGGCTATGTATGAAAATTTGTTATTACAAAAATGAGATTTGGGGATGACGGCGTTTTGCTGTAATGTCTTAGAAAAAATGTTTCAACGCCTTTACTGTTACAAATACCCGAAAGCGAATTCAGGAAATTTGATAACTCACTAATTAATTTATAAGTTTCAATCTCTTTTCTCGTCTTTCACTTGCTCCTTTATTCAACATTTGTTCTCCTCCTTTTCCTTTCTCTTAGGCATGCAATTGCCATGAACATTTTGATGATGATAATGATGACAGAAAATGACAAGAAGGAGACAACGACATTGTTGATGATTCCCTTTCGTATAAGTTTCTATTATAGAATACTTAAAGGAAATTGCTCTTGGTCATAAAAATACTCGTCTGTTAAGTCATCTTGCAAAAATGCTTCAACTACATGCAATGTAGCAAAATATGAAAAACTGAAAATTTGTAGAAAAGACACTTTAATGACTAGTTTAGTCTCCTGTCAATCATGATGGGTCAAACAATATTCAAAAAAAAAATCCAAAATTTGACAAAATTTTTAAGTTTCGAATAAAAATTGTTTGATTCAGGTTCACAGTTGATAAGTAAGTATTAAAAAATATAGAGAAATTAAGCGGCAGACTTCCAACAAAGTGCGGTCTATAAAATCATTTCTTCTATATAAAAAAATTAAAATAATCATTCAAATAGAACTGTAGATAAATTACGAGTAAATAAGTAAAAATTAAAGAAAAAGCTAGAATCAGAAACGAATCAAAAAGAAATTTTCATGTCTAAAAGAGGGAATGTGTAAAAACCAGATAGAATGTACAACTTCAAATCTTGAGTTCTATGAACACGTCAGATTTCTGTTTTGCCCACACAATATTAGTTCTATGTAGTACGAGTGATCAGAATATAAAATCAAATGTTTTGATGTCATAATTTTTGTCGACAATTTTATTTTAAATTAATTTAATGAAATAAATAAGTTCCAACCAATTTTAAGGAGAAACGTTAGTACTATGTAAATATTGCGTTGAACCCAAAGCTAAATAAAATGTTGCTAGGAATCTTATAATTTGAATTAAACACAAATGAAAAAAAATCACTAAATGGCACTTAAAGTTTTCTCTTTAAAGAAGCAACAGCTAATAACACGAATTGCTTTCTCGTATTCGCTAAAAGGCATTTCAGACAGTTTTCATGATGTGTACGAGTCATTAGGACATAAATGATTATAATCTTATCTTGCTGCTGCAATCTCACACTATGTGGAGGAATAAAGCCTCTATACTATCCACTAATTGGGGAATTACTTTAGAAATGAGATACGAGTTACGTGAATTTATGTTTTTAGCGCCGCGGGAGACTTGCCTATGGATAGTAGATGAAATTTGATCTCACAATTCATCGTTTTAAAATTCTCTCATCTTTTTCTCTAATTTGTCGTCTTTCTTCATTGTTTTGAACATTTTGAGTAAATATATGTGCAGAAATTGTTGAAAGATAAAGTCGAATACTTTTTCGGGAGATATAAACTCATATTTCAATATTAACAGACTCATCATTGCAGTAGCAGATGAGTAAAGGCTTTAAAAGTTTTCCAATTTCAGTGAAAATTGCATAAAAAATTCATCGTTTGCCTGCATATCGTACCTTATTTAATACTTTTATAGGAATACTATTGAGAAAATGCAGAGAAACTATAAAACGGAACTGCAGAAGAGAAAATGGATGAAGATAAATGAAAAAGATTTTTTCTTTCAGGGATGGAAATCTGAGTCTTTTATTTCATCTTTTACTTTTGTAAATTCATCAACTAAATAAAGAAATTCACTTCTTAAAATATGTAGCATCATGAAGTGTATCAAGCCTCAATTCCAACTTTCATGGATAGCATGCTTCATCTAATGTTCCCATCCTTTTATGTTCACCCACTTCCTCACTCTTATAAAGTTTTCTTTTGCATCTTCTTTATTTCAACTATTATAACTACTCAGCATTATAGTTCTACTTCTACTTTATATGCATTATTCTTCTATAGCTGCATAAAAAATAAACATTGATAACAATATCGAAGTGAACGAGAGGTATGAATGGATTTTTAAAATAATGAAAATAATAAAAGAAGAGAAGAAAAAATTAATCGCTTTAAGTGCCACTTTAAGTGGTATTTATGGCATTTCTTTTTTCCACTTTTTGTTTCATTTTAAAAATATGTACTGTTGTATTATAGTCAAATAACAATAAAAACTTGAAATTCAATTTATCTTTTTTATTGTGATTTCTTCTTATGTTATTTCGTGTTTTCAAATGCACATACAAAACAAGAAAAACTGAGGAATTTAATTCGACTGAATCATCAAAAGCCAAAAACAAATATTTCTTAAAAATCATTTTAGTTCTTTTAGTTTATAACTTATCACATGCAACAAAACATGATAATATATTAAATAAAACTAAATTGTTTTTCATGAATTAATTTTATGGCTTTGTTCATTTAAGCGGCATTTTATTCATTATTTTAGTGATTTAATTATTTCATATGTGCTTAGTGAATTTGTTTCTATTTATTGCATATACCTAAGATATGAATCAAACGGGCTTGAATTGATTAAATTAATCTCATTGTAAAGTTTTTAAAAGAAATAAGTCATTTAAAAAATCCGTTTTACATTCTAAACAACAAAAATTCTTTTATAATTCTTCTATCAACTCATTCTCATAAGACATATTAAAAGCAATAAAAAGAGTAAAATTCAAATCTGGCATTTTCAAATGTTCTCAAACAATATGTATTAGATTACTGACTTGTCCCATTCTTATACATCAACATTGTGGTCGCCCACTTAATATATGCTACAATTCTGAAAACACCAAAATTCTTTATAAATCCTCAATTTTCTCATCACATTTTCGTATACAATTTATTGAGTACATGAGTATAAACAAGAAACATAGCTCAAAGCGCTATAATGAAATTGGAGCAACGCGGCATAAGTGATGATTTATTATTTATGGTAATATTTTATGATTATTTCTGTTCGGCATAATCTACACACAATTTAGAGCATATGATTTTTGGCAGTAGCTGTCTGTAAGATTGAAAAAGTAAATACGAAAGAAGGCATGAAAAAAAGAAAGATGTAAAGATACAAAAGGGCAATTGTTGTATTATGAAAAGGAAGTAAAAATAAGCGAGAACGGCATAGTGATAACATATCCATAAAAATTCCATATTCACAAGACGTAGCGATTACTTTATGGAAATTGAGCGATTTTTTCGCTTGCTCTGCTCTTTTCTTTTATTTTATTTCATATCGTGAGAGAATGAGCTTGGGGGATCTCAAAAATATTATCAAATAATGTATAAATAAATTCAGTCAGCAACACAATGGGAAATTTGTAGAAAGGTTGATTTTTTACTTCCGCAACAGTGGCATAAATTTTAACTGAGAGAACATAACAGCACCATGTATGAATGTAAGCTGTGAGAGCACTGATGGTGATATTGCAAGTGGCACAGATTGCCAATACACACGGTCAGTAAAGAGATTGAATAATATATTGAATTTCTCTCTCCTACCCGTTTTTATGTCGCATCATGTTCTGAAATAATTCTTTTTTTGCCGTTGTTGTTTTTGGATAGCCAGATATATTTATTATGCCAATTTATTGCCATTAGCTTTCTTTGTCAGTTGCATATACGATGCAAACTTATAGTCTCCATGTGATGTAGATATGCAGAATAAATTTAAATCGGATTTTCTATTATTTTTGCTCTGTGTGTCCATTGTGAAAGTAAGGCAATAGATTTTGATTCAATTTGCCTTCTTCTATTATGTTTCATTTGCATTTGCACACTTATCGCATTTTTGCTGTGTGATTTTTCATTGCCATTTCATATTAACCCCAAAAAATATTTGAAATCCAATAGTTTTGAATATGATAAAATCGAATTGGAGCATCAAAATTCAATAACTGCCTGAAATTCGAACAGTATGATAATAAATTGTAAATTGAGAAAAAAAAGCGGCAGTGAATTGCCGCGCTTAATTAAATATCAATGAAAATGTAAAAAAATGCCTTGCAAACATAATAAACACTACAGCAACAGCCAACAATTTATTTATTTTATTTATTTATACATTTTTTCAGATTAATTAATTTTTCCAATGAATTTTTTATATCACCGTATTCATATATATAAATATATTTATTTATAGCTTACAAGCCTCATGTTGCATTTTAAGAATCATATTGGGTAAGTTGAAAATTCATAAAAAAATGTACCAATTACAAATTCCCATTTCTGGGTAAGGACGCGTTTCACTGTACACTACATGTAATGCAATAAGCAATTTATAAATGGTAAAAATCAACATTGAGTACATTTTTGTTCATTCTCTTACTATGGATTTATAGCATTCATAATATGTTACATCCAATATTATGTTTATTTTGTTTTCTTTTCCATTTCATCTCAATTGAATACTAATGGATATTGGCAAAATGGATTAAAATTTCCGAATGCACTTAGCTCTTTATATGCGCATTTGTACATAAAATATATCAAGAGACTTGCACTAGGGGTGTCGATTACAAATCCCAAGTACTTGTGATTTGGGGTATTTTGAAAAGATTTGCGGTACCTCAAGTACTTGGGTTTTTACTAGGATTCGACGAGATGCCCAGGCCTACAGTTTCTATTGTTCTAAGAACGCATCCAAATGCATTCATCTCAATTTTTTGTGTGGAAATTTTTTTTCGTAAATATATGATATTTTAACTTTATTTAAAAAAAAATGGAAAAATGTAATTTTCCAGTGGTTTTCATCATAAAAAAACACATTGAAATGAATAACAAGTCTAAAACCCTAGAAAAAGCCCTTTTTGGTGACGATTTTTTCTATTACTAAAGATTTCTGATTTGTACAAGTATTTGGGGGTCTAAGAATTTGGGTATTTGGGATTTGTACAAATCCTTTAAACCCAAATAATCGACACCTCTATTTTGCACATACGGGAACATTACTTTGAAACCAGTGGTTTTCATCAGATAAAAAATTACATTCTGAAATGAATAACAAGGCTAAAATAGCTAGCGAAATTAAGTGCTGTTGCTTTTGCTGCTCAATAGCTGTGAACGAAAACTACTTGTTTTTCCAATTTAAGTAGTATTTTGCTTAAATGTTTATTATTTATAATCAATTAATCTGTTGCGGCTATTAAAAAACGCTTCGGGTTTTTAGCGCATTTTTGAAACAAAAAGGTCCTTAATAAACACCAAATAAAAACTTTTTATCTAGACATCGTAGAGAGCTCGGAATTTTTAAAAGATCAGTTCCATAAAGGGGCCACATTTACTTTGAAATCAACTTTAAATTAACAATTTTTCATTTTTATACAACAACAACACGTTTTTTCATTGTTTTGCAGTGTTTTTCAATGTTCTTCGATGTTTTAACAGTGTTTGCTTAAAAAAGTTTGAATTTTTTTTGACCGTTATGAGATTTAAATTATGAAAATCCGTTAAATTATGCTTAAAAATCTTCTAGGATGACTTGGAATTTACTGGACCTTGTTTTGCGGGTCTGAAGTCAATACTGGATCTGTGTGGATCTGGAAACCTGAATCCTACTGGATCTTGTTTTGTGGGTTTGGAATTGACCTTAATCCTAGTATTTTGTTTTGTAGGTCTGGAAGTTAATTTTTAATCAATTAATCTGTTGGGACGCGCTTAAGTCCCTCGATCAATAACACGAGGACTTTTGTAATTTTTTTCAATTGCATTCAATTGCACTGTCGCTCACCCAGGCAAGAAATATCTAGTAGTTAGTATATTCATGTATACAGAAAGATAATTTCCAGCATTAAAAAGATTTATGAATGAATAGATTCAGAGAATACCTACAGTTTTACTTCTTTATATCAAATTAAATGCATTTTATTATGAACTTGAAATCATGCCTCGAGAATTTTTTATATTTCAACAGATTCTAAATTAAACATACATTTCAATTTGAAATAAACTAAAGCGAGCATTTATTAGCTATCTGGGTTCATTAAATCCGAATCAACATCTCATTACTATCTTTATATAGTAATATCACTAAGCAACTTATAGGTGAATATTTCGTGGAAAATAATTTTTTATACGGTATGCTAATATTTTACCTCATTTTCAGCTTAATGTGACACAACTGGATATGAATTGAAAGTTTTATGTTTTATTAAATCAGTTTAGTTTTTACTTGACTCTTAATTTACGACAAGAAGGTGTGAAACGAAAATATGACGAATAAAATTTTATTTATTATAAAAGCTACAAAATGACTTGCTGTCAGTCGAGAGATGTTATTTTTCATTATTATTCAATTCAGTGTCCCAATTTTGATTACCAATTTCTTTATCCTTTAGTTCTCCTAATTACTGTCATCATTTATATTTAGTGAAGTAGTTATTCCATACAATTTAGTGGCTTTTAAAACGTCTTCAATTTATTTGTGCATAATAATAATAAAAGAAGAGAGAATTTCATAAGTGTACAAAAGTATTAATTTATTTTTATTATTATTATTTTTTCAATCATAAATAAAACACGTAGTGACGGTAAAAAAAGCAAAACATGAGCAGTAATAATGAAAAAGCAGCAAGAATGTACAGTCCATTTGGATAAATTTATGTGATTGGGTGGTATATAGTGATCATGGAAAAAGAGAAGAAAATAAGAAACATACTGGAAGAATAATTGTGAAAACATGTAATTGTAACAAGGTTTAATGTCAATGCGTTATGCGAGAAATTGAATTGAAGGAAATAAAGAACACGAACAGGAAAATATTGCTCACGAATCGTTTTGAATCTTAAAAATGAGCATTATTAAGAAAGAAATATTCTGCTTAAGAATGCGAGCAATTTGAAAATTACCATTGAATCTCAAAGAATTCCTTACAATAATGAGCAGCAACAATGGGAATAGTTAAGTTTAATCTATCGATTCAATATTCATACATGACCACGGTGATGCTAAATAGCTCGATTGTTCTTAAACAACAAACTCAACATCAATACAAATTTTTCTTCTTTTATACATACATACATGTCAAGAATAAAAGATAAACATTGCAAAGTGAATATGAGGATGTAAAATTAAATTAAATTAAATTGGAATGATTACGTAAGTAGCATCATATGGATATTTAAAATCACAAACGAGACATAATGTTTTGCACAAATATGGTTATTTATTCCATATTATGAAACATTAACGCGCTTATTTCAAAACTTTTTTATTTTGCACTTCTTATGTAAAAAATTACTTTATTTTAATATGCTTATAAATTTTATTTCTATGTCTACCTGGTCAATACCTCAAATATTGTCGGGAAAACAGCAAATAAGAAACTTTCCTCTTAATTTAATGTCATTTACTCATAGCGCAAAATGAACGTGTAAATATGTATATTTCTTAATTGCTTTTATTCTCTTTCTTTTTTTAAATTTAATAACTTCTTCTTAATTTTGGATAAATTTTTTTTTTTTTTTTTTATGTAAATGAAGAATTTCGAGTAATTAAGCTTATATGCAGCATTTGATTGAATTTTCAAGTCAAGTTTTCAAGAAAAACATGAACGGCAGCAATTATCATGAATAAAAAATAAATTTGGCATATTTAATACTTGTAAGAAATGTAGAAGAATTCTTTCCAGTCTTAAAAATCATCATTATCTTAACATCAATAACTTTTCACAAGAATGAATAATTAAAATGTATTATGTATGAATTTGTTGAATATGGTAAGAAGTAGTGACTTCGAAATTTAAATAAAAATTAAACACAAAAGAGATAAATCTTTCTACATAAAAATATTTATCACGATCTCATTTAATAGAAATAAAATAAATATCTCTAAACTTTAAACTTACTCATCTTGTGATTAATAGGTTTCAAAATAATGTAAAGTGACAGCTTCATGTAATTTTCTCTTAAATATATTTGTTAAATATTTCTTATTCTTCATCAAGTTTTCATGATTTTCCTTATATTTCCTGCTCTCATTCACTTGTGAGTCAAGCACGTAATGCAACATTTAACATCGTTCATGAAAGTGCTAAAAAATCTCGACGCGTCACATAAGGCATGTCTTTTTGAAGTACGTATATCAAATGAAATAAAATACAATAAAAGACCGACTTTAAATATCAGAAAAAGAATATAAATGCATGAAGAAAAAGAAGATGTAACATTTAATGGAATGTATGTTTTGTCTGGTAATGCGGTTAACGAAAATTAATAACATGGTATTATGAAGCACTCCCTGGCACTGTTATGATGTTTCCAGTACTGAACTGATGACAAGCTGTTGTGATAAATTGGATTTTATGTTTATAAAAATGGCTTGTAAAAAATACCACAATCTGTCAGTTGTTTCATTTTTTTTATCTTCCTATTCGGCTTTTTTTCTCTTCATATTTTGTCGTCTCGTTTACGAAAAAAAATTATTCTGAATTTTTTGCAACTTTGTTCTCTTGAATGAATAGAAAATTTAGTTCAAAATTTACATAAAAAATTATCACAGAACTGTATTTTTTTTTTGTTTAGGTATTCTATTTTTTCTACAAATTTTGTACAAATCATGGCATTAAAGTTTGTGTGTCCGAAAAAAACACAGTTAAATACATTCCAAAGTACATTTATTTTCATATTTCAAATGAAAAATTTCTTTCCTTTTTGTTTTCTTCTCTTCACAAGTAAATTAGTAACTGGTGGTAGTCATTTGCAGAATATTTCTCTTTCTCTACTTTCTGCACATAGCGTAAAGGCAATGAAAATGAAAATTAATTATCGTTTGCCACACTCAAGAAAAAATGCTACTCATCTCTAAAAGCGTTGGATAGAATAAAATTAAGAGGAGGAAAGTACTTGAAAATATAAATAGTATAATACCATTGGGGAATTCTAGTGCGTCTAATTAACATAAAATGGTCATTTATTTCATTTCTCACATTTCATATGCATTTTAATTACTTTTACTATTGCTAGCATTAACAATTAATTACATTGCTTTTGGCTTTTTTGTTGAAATTTAAGTGTCATTATATACAATAATTACACGACAATCACAAGAATTATTCATACAGATTTTTGCGCGTATTTCTGATACTTATTCCAGAGAATTCTTTTACTTTTATTGTCGAAATGAACCTGTCAGAGACTCAGTTGAATGTATACATTCGTTTGAGATTAAGATATGACATGTTTAAATTTTTGGTCATTTTTTACTGCTTTTTATTATTGAAAGTTTGCCGTTGGTCTTGCAAATTAAAAATACAAAGTAGGTAATTAAATTCCTCATGCATGTTTTCTTTTTTGTTTCATTTAATATTGACAACTTCCCATGAAATCAATGAATACTGAAAATGAAGGGATAAAAACAATATCTGTTTATATCCATAAGTGATCGAAAACATTGGGTAAAGTTGATATGTTAATTTCTTGGTAAAATTACTGCATAACACAATGGTTGATATTCATAAGTACACATATCTCTGTTCAATCATATTTTACCAAGTGAATAAGCAGAAAGGAAAGGTCAAATTGAAATAGTCAATTCAACTTCACTGCCATTTATTAAATGTGAATTATGTTTACAATTTACATTAATAATATTACAATATTACAAATAATGATGATGATATTACGTTAAGGGATATGAGATCTGGTAAATTTACCATTAAATCCCAACTGAGAGATTATATTATGTAATCAAGTAACTTTATTGACATGTCTTCAGTGTTATTAAGACTTTCGTAAATAAATTTTATGTACTTCTCGTACACATTATATTTCACTATAACTTTTGTAACTCAAGGTAAACGAACTTGCTTATTTTTTATAATTTATTACCATATCATACAAAATTAAGATTGTTGGATTGTTTTGCACCGTCTTTGAAAATATAATAAGCGTGTCGAGAGATAGATATAGAAAAAATAACTCCATATTGTATGTTGTTTCATGAATATTTAAATTATAAAAATCGATGACATATAAAAAGAGAATTAAATTCATTGTGTGCTCAAAAAACCGAAAAATTATACAGGAATTTAGTTCTATTTAAGCTTTTGTGAATTTTTAAAAAATGGCTAGCAATGTCAAGACTGACTAGCGAAAAATTGGTCAAAATTTTATTGTACCTTAAAAAATAAGTTCCATTTAAAATACCGTGCATATTGACTCACTTTAAATTCAAGTAGCTGCAAAGTAGCAAGTTTTCTGAAAATTTGTTCAACTTCTAAAGTCAAATCAAATAGACAGTAGTTCATGGTATTTCTACCAATTTATTTTTTTCTTCTTTAATTTAATGGTAATTGTGCTACAAGAACGTTTTATACTCACTGGCGACTTTCTGTTGCGCTCACTTAATTGTTTTCAAAGCCAACGAAGCGATTTAACAGGAATTGAGGAATGGGAAAGAATTAAAACGAAGAGAAAAAAGAATGGTAAATAAACATTTAAGAAAGGCCCTCACGATTTTAAATATTTCATTCAAATGCTTAAATTCTTCTTTTTCGGCTTCTTTTCGGGTTCACTTGATGTGGCTTAATGTATACATTTTCACTTAGTAACTATCATTTTTTAATACTGTTCTCTCATCTAGAGTGAAAAACGAGTAATTAATATAAATAAAATACACTGAACACTTTTACTCTATAAGTTGTGTCATGCCAAATTAAGAGCTTTTAGGTTTTTCAAGTATCTTATTTAAGGTTTTGCCAAAAATTGCTTTTATGATTAACTGTATGCACAGATTACTAAAGTAAACGAATTTAAAATAAAATGATGAGATTCTTATGTTTTCTTCGTGTAACCAAGCCATGATAATGACAAGAAAAAAGTTTCCATTGAGGATAAAAGACACAAGACTTTCAATTAATGTGTGCAGAAAATTATAGTAGAAGATAGACATTAATAATTAGAGGAGGAAGTTGTTCTTCCTTCTCATTTCATATTACTGACCGGTCGAAAATAAATGCTTGTTACATTTTGTTTGCTTGTAGAATTCGGAATGAGAAGTAAAGGATAGAATGAGAGATATAAAAACTTATTATTATAGACAAGTTCGTGAAATCAACATGACTTTTAATACAAATATAAGGTCATTGAGCTGTCATAAATTCCTTTGTATTATTTAACCTTTATTGTTTGCGTTAGGTTCACATAATAATTTGCTAGAAAAAATATCTAAGCATTTGTAAAATATGTACAACATGAGACATAACAGCATGAACATTTGATTGATGACTAGAGATGTCAGTTGCAAATTCCAAATATTCAGCGTCACTTGGTGACATATTCATGAGTTAGATTTTAATATTAAGCATTTTGCATACCGGATCTTAGAAAATTAAAGTTAATCAAAATTTTATAGAAATTGTCTGGTTGGAAGATTGTATAAATGTTGTATCTTAATTACACAGACGTGTAAATTTTACACAAATTATAGTCTTTAAGTTTTTTCTATACGAGCCCAATTACCAAAGTATATTCAAATAGTTTGAATCCAAACTGATCACTATTGATGACCAAAAGTTGAATGAAATTCTATTGGCAAAATTATGAAGAAATTAATGTATAATTACCTCTGAGTAGATGAAAAGCGAGCGCTAATTGTGTTTGAGAGAGAAATGTGGCTGTATGGCGACAAAACTGTGATTGCGAATTTATACTGCTACTCTTGTCACCTGACAGCTTTTGATCATCGTAAATTTCACACAATTTGCAATTATTAATTTTCATTATAACGAAACGAAAATTATTCGGTGTTACTTCTTAATTTTCTCTCATAGCACACAGGTATCTTGTGATGTTTTAACTTCGTCTTTTGGTTTTGAGTATCAAATTATTCGTTCAAAATGTAGTAATACTTAATAACATTCTTATAAATGCAAAAGAATTTCAACAGCAACAAAAACAACACTAACAATTCTCTCTCTTATTTTCTCTTACTTTTTTTTCAATAACAACAAGTTTCACAATTGTGAACCGTGGAAAAACAATTTTTTTATTTTTGTTTTTTTTTCATAAAGCTATCGCTGTGTTTGATTGTGGACGTATTCTTGTGAGAACTGAAGAGAAAACATTCCACTTTGATTTATTTTGATATAAACAATTTTCTCTCTTCTTTTCTTATTCTTGTTGTATGCTTTATTTCATTTCAATTGCATTACGATAAATGTACACATTATTTCCATGTGTATGTAACTGAGGCATGAAAAAGGGCACAAAAATGTGTTGAATAAATGAAATAATAAATCATTAAAAGTAAATTATTTCAAATTGTTGTGAATGAAAAAGAAATAAATGTGGAAATTCCTTTTGCGCTTTTTTTATTTCACTTGCTGCTTTGCTTTTCTTCTTTTTTTACTTCTTATATTTTTATTCATATTCCATTTCTTTTTCAGTTTTAAATGATTGTGGTTTTTTTTTCTTCTTTTGTGCCTCCTTTTTTAATTTAATTTAATTTAATTTAAAACACAGCACTTTTTTGTTGTGTTTATGAACATCTATTAAGGCATGTATACAGTACATATACGGTAGATTTGATTATGCCTTCTCCTTGTTTTCAATTAATGTTCATGACATTTATGTGTACACACTAATAATATGTTTTCTCAAATGATAAAATTAACAGAAAGGGAATCGCAATTTTACTTCTTCTGTTTTTATCACAATCGTTTTACTTTTCCTGCTTATATGCCTCTTTTATCAGTAATGTGTCAAGCAAGAAATACCAAATAGAGTAAATTTTCTTTATATCGTGAACTTTTCAATCTGAAAATGAACAAAAAAGAGAAATGTTTTATACATTTTTTATTGATAGCAACACTGCACAAATGTGTCCGAAAAAAAGAGAGAGCGAAATTAAGCAAACATTAATAAAATGAATTATATATTTGTAATGTGTTTTATACTGTTGTCGACATATTTTTTTCTGTATGTCTTCCTATTTTCTTTACGTTTTCATATCACGAGATCTCATGTTATTTGCAGTTTTCCTTCTGCTTTCTGTTTTGTATCATTCTATGTATTTTGCATATCTATATGTTTCATGTCTTCATTGATCTTGACAGATTTACAGCAAAAAATAATAATTTTTTTATTCGAGTTTTTTGTAGTGATTAATTATTTTTAAAAAATCATCAGCATTCATTTTTCTTTTATGTACCAGTTATTAAAAATTCGTTAATAATTTACATTTAACTTTGCAGTAATTTTGAAGTTTAAGTATCGTCACACATCTTTTTAACTCTTACAATTTTGAATTCTTATTTAAATCATGTCATGATTTTCAACAAGCTTTTGAAAACAGCATCAATCCTAATTATTTACAATAGCCAATACAACGTCTCTACAAGAAGCTTTTATTTAAATATTCCTTATTAATTGTAAATTGTAAATGTAATTTCAGAAGAATAAAAAATTTCACTTTAATTCACGATATATAATGAATGTAGCAAGCTTTCAATAAATTCAATAGCCTCGATTAAAATAAAATGAGATCATAATAAGTTCACAATTATACCAACTGAGTCAAACGTTCGTTAAAATAAATTTATTGTACATTAAATTGGTTATTACAATATTTTAATTCATCAACATGAATGAAATAGAAAGATTAATTTGCAAAATATACTTTATTTTTCACGAATTGATTTCAATTCAGTCAGTAATGAGATTATTTATCAATCACATCAATTTCAATAAAAGTTAAAAAGAAGATTGAAATTAATAATAAAGAAATATTAAATTTTATTTTTATCTGACATTTTTGTTAGAATTTCATGAAATTTATGACTTGTTGAAAAGGACCATCAATAAAAAAATTTATAAAATGACTTTTTTGACAATATTGATTTGAATGAAAATTATGGATGATTTAAGCTTATTGAAATGGTCAATTCAAAACATTTTTTTAGTGACTTAAATCACAAATAAATAAGAATCTTGTAAATCATGAAAATTCCAAAAGCCCATTTTCATAAAGTAAGTGGCGCCCCTTTGAGACCGGATCTTTTGTAAATCGGAAGCCCTTAATTTTTTCGATGTTCAATATGGAAATTCATAAAAGAGAAATTTAGGTTGCTCCTCCGTTTTATGACAATGGCAAACAGCAAAAAACTTTATTCGAAACTTTTCAGCATAAATTTCAACCGCATTTCATATAATATAAACCGACACAAAAGGAGATAATAATACATTTTGCTATGGAGAGATGCAGTGCCAACAAGACATCGACAAAAAATGAAATTATGTAATTAAGAAAAATGAAAGTTGAAAAATTGTGCTCATGACTATTTTATTAAAAAAATCTCTACTCATTGCACGCCGACATCGTCATTGCAGTAGTGAAGGAAAGAAAAGATGAAAATATTTTTAAAAAAAAGAGTCATCAATTATGAAGAAATGCACATTAAATGGTTCGAAAGTATTTTCATTTCTCTTTGCCTTGCTTTTATGTAGACTGCTCGAATAAAAAAATTAAAGATTTATGGTGTAGTGTAATTAGACTTGCAGCATAATATTTCGGCATATTTTACCTTTTATCTTCCACTTGCACGTATGAAATTCGAAAAATGAGAAATTTTATTAACTAAGAAATTAAGCATTTTAATTATTATTATTTTTTATATTTTTCAGCTCATAATTTTTGCATTATATTAAATATGAATAGTGTAGGTCGTTAATGAACATTAAAATGATTGATTGATTGCTGTATAATTGAAAAAACATCACATGCTGTGCTGTAGTATGCTGGTGGTCCACGTGAAACAATAAAATAACAATTAATAGATCATATCGGTGAAATCTAAAGTAAAATGTGGAACATTAAAATTATCATGAAAGGAAATCGACCTCGCTTTAATTTGAATCACTTCCGAGGTCATTAATCTTCTTTCCTAAATATGATTTCATGTTAAAAGTAAAAGCTTGAAAGGTCAAATAAAATTTATATTTTTATTCATGCAGTTGCACACTAATTTCTTTCCTTATCTGCAACTTTTCATTTCACATCTTATCTCAAACAAGGTTGATAAATTACCGGAATTCATTCCTTTTTATCTCAATTACACTCGTTTCTCTTTCACATGAGCATGTGTTATCTTTAGATAATTAGCAATATAGATGTCAGATAAGAATGTAATCATTGAAATGTTGTTTTCCATCCAATTTCAACCTATTAAGATCTCTATCAAAAGATTGTCGTACATGTCTTGTTTTTACAAAATTCTTACCGCCCTGTTTATTTGATTTCTGGAGAAAGGAAGAATCCAAAATGACAGTAGCAGCGAAGAAATTAAAAAAATTAATCTCGTTTTTTAGTGCTAACATGCTATTTTGGGGCTGCCTTCAAACGCGTTTTAATACCATATTATTATACATGAATAACACATATGTATGAATATACTATATGTAAACCCCGCAACATAAAAGAGAATCTACATAATATTGCGTTTAGATTTTTTTTTTCTTCTTATAATTTTTCGTTCTACTTCAAATTGATGAGTTTATAAGCAAATAGTGGTTTAACATTCAACTTAATAAAAAAAATTCATCGTGAAAAATAATTTTGCTTCTCATGCTTTTGAAGGTAATCATCGAATTAAGATAACAAATTGTACAAGATACATCTCTATACACGTATAATGTTTTAGATATGAATGAAAATTCTCATACTTAGTTAGAATATTTGAAATTATTTCTTTAAATGCTTACAACATAGATGTGCTCAAATATGGTACTCTTAAGAAAAGCATGATTTTTTTAAGAATTTATCATTTCACATGGGAACAAACAGCTAACCAATTATATAATTACATTAACATAACAAAATCGCACAAGAGAATTATTATTAGAATGTTAAATTAACAAAATGCGTGCATCAACACACTTAAAAGGTCTTGAAAAGATTAATTCCTATTATTTATTAAAAACTGTCTTCTTAATTTTATTTTACTGATGATGTCTCATCGATGTTGTCTGTAGGCGTGCATGCTAGAAGAGCTTCTAAAGAAAAAGATGAGATGATGATAATGAAGAAGAATAGACTAAAGAAACAAAGATGGAAATAAGTTTATGACAAGCAAAAAGTTAAAATAGCTTACACTGAGTGAAATAATCTTTGAATCACTTTGAATGAAAAATTTATAAAGTTGAAGCGTAGCATAAAGGCGAGAATTGATGTTTTGTTGAAATTAATTTTTTTTTTTGGTTGGAAAATCATTGAAATTAGCAGCAAAAGAGTCATAAAAATCAAATTATTGTAATGATAAAAAGAAAAGAAAATAAGAAAGACAATTAAAAAAGGAACATTATAGAACATTAACAAAGTATCAGAAATTTAACTTTATGGTATACTTGTAGAGCACTTTCTATTATTATTCTTCATATGTATCTGTAAATATGTATATCGTGAGTGTTAAAGAAGATCATGGAAAAGAGTATAAAAGCAAAAAGAGATATAAAATACTTTTACCGAACTGCTAAAGCCCGGTAGTCATTCTGACAAGTAACAATCATATAATCATCCTTCCATGAACTCACATATAAATTTATATGGTATAAATATCATACAGAGAGAATATGAAGAGCAAGCAGTAAATTTCTCTCTTTTTCTTTTCTCCTTTTTATTCTTTGATGCCGTAAAAGCGAGAACTGATATTATGGAAGTATTTTTGGAATGCTAAGTGCTTCGAACGGTTGAACTTGCTTCTGCTATTTTGAAAAAAATCTATTGCTGAGGTTATAAATATGAAAATTTATTTAATATCTGTTAGCTTTTAGTTAATCGTTTATATGGTTTAAATGATGAATTCTTTTAAGGTATTATGAATCCTTTTTATGCTAAAAAATTTCATGTATTTATTTATGTAAAGAAAATGTATCAGAATAAATTGTTCTAAGCAAACCATAAAAGCTTTCTAAAATTGGGAAGAAAGCAAATTATTTTCTCATGCTTAATTTATACTCGAATGATATATTGCTAATGCTATAAAGTCAATCAAATGTTTTCAATAAGAATTAATACTTGCAAGTAATTGCAATAGATAGTATCGATAAAATGAGCTTATTATTTGTTTAACGATATTTGCTCTCACGCTCAATTTGTAGAAACTTGTTAGAACTGAGCTGAAACTTTATTTACAAACAAATCGAAATTTAATTTTAAATATATAAATTCTATTAGAATTAATGTAACTCTCAAATGGCTTTCATAGTTGAAGAAATAGACAATTTGTTAAAAATCTGTTGCAAAAGGACAAACTGATTAAACCAAAATTTTATTTTTAAAAAGAAAATGCGAGTAAAAAATATTTAGCAACGACATTTACAAAATTGTCTCCTAGTTATGTTTAATGTACTTAAAAAACAAACAAGTAATTTTCGCACCTAACAAGCACTAAAGGAATGAATGAATAAGGAATAAAAAAACAAAAGCTTTTAAAAGGAGGAACAAATTTACTCGATGAAAAGAAAAGTTTAATGATTTTTATTTTTCAGTAATTTTCCCACGTTGAGTTGAACAAAATTTTTCTTCCGCACAACTTCCTATTCACTTTTTTTTTGTTTTTGCTTCTATCACCCTCTATACATTTTCCATAGCCATAAAACGACTGCGATAAAAAGGTAAAAAAAAATCTTATTATCAAGGAATAATCTTGTATAATTAGTTTCATGTTAAAATAACTAAGCTGCAAATACCTTTCTCGTGAAATTAATAATTATATCTGGTAGGTTACTATGCTAGCTGCTTGTTATTTCACGTAACAAACATTTATATTAATTAAACACACTTCTTTCCTTTTTTTAATTCTTTCGTACATTTTCTCACACTTTCGTGTTCCGCATGCAGACAAATAAGATGATTTGTTATACTTAAGTAGAAAATTATTGTGACAAGTGTAAATAAGTTTCCTTTCATTCCTTTAATTGACGTTAAGGAATATGTGGTTTTTAATTACTTTTCGCTTCCTTTTAATTATTATTTGATTAAGTACTCTCTTAAAGTCATTAATATTAAAATTGATGCAAGATAATTGGAGGATAAAGGATTTTGATACACACAATTTTAATTCTGCTGTAAATATTTATCATATATACTGCCTTAGTTTCGATAAAATAATTGATTTTTTGTTCGAAAAATCATTTTAATTGAGACAATTCGTCTTATTATTTCGCATAATGTATTAACCTGTATTAATAATTGCGAAATATAGAATTTCATCAATTATTTTCATAAACAACTAAGATACGCTACTAAAGATCAAAATTTCTATCATATATTAAATATCTAGAAGACTTGATTTACAAGATATCTCAACCTGCTATAAAAGAATTGAATTTCGCGATTTGAAAGTTCAAGTTTAATTAAACTGTATGGTTTGTTTCTTCAATAAAAAATATATGCAAATTTCAAAAATCACAACGAGTTTCTTAATTAAGTTTTATAAACTATTTCCATTTTTATTATTCGCTTTTTTAGCTTAAACATTTTAAAATATTTTAAGACCTCCTGAGATGTTTTATGACAATTTCTGAAATCAATATCTTAATCTTTATTTATTTAAAGAGCGATAAAAATGTTTTATTGCTAAGCCTTTTCATTTTATTAGAAATTTAAAGAATTTCATATGCTTTAAGGAAACAATAACTTTTAAACAATTTAACTTAATTTCAATATGCATGAAAATCTGATTATTTCAATTGATAAAGCATCAAGCATTGATATTTAGAAATAAATTTTTTCAACAACATGCAACATTGTGATAAAAGGGATTGGAAATGAATATTCAATTGTCAACAATTTACAGTCATTTTCATCATCAATTTTTATTTCCCTTCCTATAAATATTCATAAAATAAAGTAGTGTCTAATGTGAATAATAAGAAGATAAATAAGCTGTGAAATGACTTCATTAAATAGGAAAAGAAGATATGTGTCAGCAGATAAATGTACATTTAAAGTTAATACTCAATGTAAGGTGAAAATGAAAATTTTAAAAGTTTAAGTTGTTAATTTAAAATGCTGGAAGTGAGTATCCCACCCACTCTGGTTCTTAATTACTTGTGGTCCTTTTGTAATTAATTAAATACCATAAATTTAGCATTTCTCAACGCTGCTATTCCTTACATACTTTTACATAAAACAAAATTTATAGAAGTGATGGTGAATGCGAAAGTGAACAAAAAATTTATTTACGTCGACAAACTTTTAATTGAATAATGTCTGACTAAATCAGTTTTGCTTGCCAGAAGAATAAAATATTTTGATAAATAAAAAATGAGAAAATAACAAAAGGAACAATGCATAAAACTCATTAGGGAGCAAATTTAAAATTCATTTACCAATAATGTAACAAAATTTGTTTTATTTTCTCCAAAATGAGACTCTTGAAGTCACAAATAATTACAAAACGTCAGAGAAAGCAAAATAGCTAATGAGAAACTTAAGCTAGCAAGTAAAGTAAATGTCAATGGATTAATAATCATACAACAACGTTAGAATTATGTGATTGAATTATATGTATTTAAGTCTCTCAATTTCACACAATATAAAAATTATATTGTCTCTCATTTTGCTCCTTTCTTCTTGATGGAGAGCATAGAAACATAGACTTTTTGCATGAGTCATCTACAGTTATAATTTATATATGAATACTTATGCGTAGCAGCTAAAATCGGAATAATTTTATCGCAAATTTTAATGTTTTGGATGTCACCCAAGTGAGAGACCAAGAAAGAAAAGCTAAGAAATTCATAAATATTCAATACTGATTATGCAACCATTTCAAATTATGATAATAACTCACATATTCCAGAACGACTCAATGAATGCTAAAAATTCTTATGGAATCTATTCATAATCATTATTTTATGTTGCTATTCATAATCATTATTTTATGTTGCTAAATGGAGCCTTGTGTCGTCCGGGAATCTCGTTCTTGTATTGAAATATATGAATAAATTTAATATATTTAAAAAACATGTCGCATGAGTGTGTTTTATTTCATCACACTTATTCACACATAATAAGTCTTTTGAGACATTAAAATTGTTTCAATTGTCAACGGAATTATCAATAATGTGCGTAATAAAAGTAATACTATAATCGAATAAATGTCTCCTTTTGGGCAATGAGCTAAATAAAATTTATTCATTTGTAATTTCACGACAGAAATTTCAAAAATCATGACTTCCAAAAGTACATGTTTTGAAAAATAATTTTTACTGTTATATGCATATTTGAGTGGATTCACAAATTGAATGAACATTGTTGTAGAAAATATAATAAAGTTGTGTCTTAAATAAATTTATGATTTTTAAAAAGTTAAAAATAATATAAAGCCCATGAGCGACAATTTCAAAAAAAGTAAATAATTGGCTCAAACATTAATAAAGTCATAATTTTTATTGACATCACTGCTCCTACCTTTTTCATATTTTCTCTTGTCTTAAAAACTTTCATTTATTCATTCATATTATAATCATTTTTTTAATTTATTTATGATTTTGTGTCATGCATTTGTCGTCAATTTTTATGTTGTATTATGATTATTGTAATAAATGTCTTTGTGCTTATTTTTCATTTCAATTATGAAGTTCTTATTATATTATTTAGTCAGATCGTCATAAACAACTTAATAAGTTAACAAAATCATCCTTCCAATACATAAATACTGATTCTCATGAGATCATCAATGTTTGTTGTTACCATGCGACATTAAGAAATAGCGTGAACATATTTTTATTAACTTTTGCATCTTAAACCGACAAAACCACATCGTAAAAGTTCACAGCTTACTCTCGTCTTTTAACTACAATAATTAAATCTGCCCAACCTTCCATTTTCTCAAAGTTAAAGAGAAAAAAACAATATTCAAATTAAAGTTTTTAACTACATTATTTCATTTTGCAAATTTGTGTTGGTATAGAAACTACACCTATTGCTGTAAAAAAACTTTTCACAATAACTCCTTTATTTACTTGCATTTTGTTAAGTAGAGTATTAAGTGCATTAAAAATTTGCTTTCTCATTATTATCATGTTCATTCCAAGTTTAGTTGATAATTGATAATTAAGCAAATGTTATTAAAATTTATAGTCGAGTATAAAAGTTCTTCTTTTCCTTTTTAAGAGTCTTAATTTAATATGAATATTTAATTGATTGGTGTAATCTTTCAATTAACTTTGATTTACCAAGTTAGAGGTTCACTTTTATAAAGACTATCAGATTTAAAATATTACTTTTAACTTTTATTAATTTCAATATGAATTTACAAATTCTTTAAACTACAATTTTCTGCACATCCGATGTTTTTTGATTCTTGAAATAATTAAAAGTTATTTACACAACAAAACAATCCAATCGGATTTAATTGAAGAAAAAAAAACACGAAATAAGCAATTTTTGAAGATTGAATTAAATTTTAATACTTTTTTTTGTTTATAAATATGCACTTAATCAGCAATTTAGAATAAGTATATGCTAATTTAGCAATATTCATTGAGTTAATTTAAACATTATTTTTAGTCAAACACATGACTTTTCTTCAGTTTTGACTGAATGATGACTTATATACACATATACTTTTTATTTATTTTATGGTGTCTTTCTCATTTATGGATGCTTTTATGCTAAAAGAAAATTTTATCACCTTGCCACATTTGTGTATATTACACAGTCCTCTTGCTTTTTATTTTATCGTAAACGTGTTCCAAATTTTTCGCGTTTCATTCTTAAACATATACGTATGAATAAAGGCCCTTCGGGTCTTATTTCTTTAATTTTTTCTATCATGATGAAAAGCAAAGAGAATTGAAAGAAGACAAAAAGGAATGAAAAGAAAACATGAATTAGTGTAATAAATTACATTTGGCTACTAGCTTTCCGCGGCCACCTCAGTTTCTGTATCTTCGAAGTTTTAAAACAGAAATTATCAAGATAATGCAAAACTAATTTAAATTTTCTTTAATGATGATTAATTATAGATGCAAATAGAGTTTAAAACAAAATATCGATAGCTTTCAGATTGTACTACTTAAAGTGAGTAATATTTACTCTCTGTGAAACTCATGCTGTAATTGCAAAACTCTATATAATCATCATACTAATTTGGTATCACTAGCCTCTTTACAATAAATCATCAATATGTTATTAATTGCTAAGGTTCTTGATATATCAAAAATTGCCATAATTCATCTCAATCTACCTAATCAATGTAACTCATCATCACATTTCATTTATTCTGTTTTGCAAGCTCTTGATTAATTACTCTTCTTTTTTTCTCTTTCATCTAATATCTTTAATTGACTGAAAGCAACAAGAAAATAAATAAAATCTGAAGAGGATTTATTCATTGGTTTCAATTAATCACCAAAGTACGATTCGTTAAATTTCGTTCTCAAGATCATAATTTTGATGATAATCGGAAAATAATGTTTCATTTCCATGGAAAATATTAATTTAATAAAATAAGCAGTGTTATATGTTGATTTGTAATGAAAATTATCAATTAACTAATACTTAAAGAAGATTTTCCATAAAATTAAAATAGAGAAAGCACATATGTAGGAATCAAGTTTTAGACACATTGAAATGCAAATGAGTGGAAGATATGGTATTAGCATTTGTTAATTTGACCTTCATAAACCTTTTGAGCTTTTCAGCACTAATTGGCTTAAACATAGAGAGTAAAATTCCATTATCAGATTTGTTTCCATGCTCACTCGTTTTGTTCAATCTATATAGAGAGGTGTACAAAAGTGTTCATAATAGAATGACATGCTAATTATAGCACACGAATGAACTAAAATCTTTTATCCCTTTAGAAATTTATTCACAAACCAGGGTATTCAGGATAATCTGCCTGCATTCAATTGCAGCAAATTGCATATATATGTACATATCTAGATGTATTCACTCTTTTCACCTACATGTTCCATGTCGTACTTCTGCATTAGACACATTAAAGATTAACAAATATTGAAATTTTTCATGTTCAGCACTTTTTCTATAAAAAAGACTGAAAAATGTATTAAAAAATTGGCATTGTCGAGATCATGCGCATTTATATTTTTAATATCCGGCACTATAAAATTGCACTTTTAGTTTTCGGTTTTCTTACATTATTATCATCATTATTTTTTCACATTTTAGTATGAAAATCCATTTGACAGAGATGAGCAAATTGATAATCTTCTTTTAATAAGCTCACATAAAAAAATCCTACATTAATTATGAAATTCTGTGCTTATCAGCGATAGTCACAAAAACGTTAAAAAATAGTCATAAACTTTTAATAATAAAAAAATCTCTTCGTTGAAAAGTGAAAACTTCTGCCAAATGCGATTTTTTAGGCCATGACAACCATGCATTAGCATACAGACCATGCACAAGCACATTTGATTTTATTCATAAACATGATAGAGAGAATTAATTGAATTTTATTCATCTCGCACTCTCGTTTGCTCCCATGTACTAAACGTATTTTTCTATCAGATTGTTTTTAATTAAACCACAGAATATAATGCGTCACAAAGGCACACTTGTGTAATTAACAACAGCTCAGTATACACATTTAGTCTTCTTTTTTACTATTGTATTCATTCATGTATCACACAATACAGCAGTAAAAAATTAGTGTAAATGACGACGAATATCAACTGTTGATCAGAAAATAAAATACACTTTTTTTTTCTACAGAATTAAACTTTGTTAGTGACGTCAGCTTCAGAGCGATATTATAATCTTTCAATTCGATCTGAAAAATTCATTCGCTATACATTGCCGATGTTTTTTTTTTTCATTCAGTATTATTCAGCTTCCATTATTTGCAATAATATGTGGGTATTATCACGATGTCGCATCCCAATGACTTAATGATTGTTGAAAAAACTTAAAATTGTAATTAAATAATGGTCAACATTTCCAATTTCTTAAATGTATGTAATCTACAATCAAGCTTTAAAAATAAATGTGTAAATTCTGAACTTAATCAAATCAATTACTTCCACTTATTTCGCATGTTGATGGTCTGGAAGTTTATATAAATTTTATTTGAACAATGACAAAATTAATATGACTCAATAAGAATAAAAAATCATCATAGGATATAGAAAAGTTATTTAAAACTCTAACAGAGAAAAGTTTTCACAGACCAATGATTTTTATCAACAAGACTTAATAATAATAGCAACAATGAATGACAATATAAAGTCAACTTTATTTTCCCATTTCCCCCACTATATTTACTCCCTTTCATATTTTTCTATACTATTCTCCTTCTAAGCTCATAAGTTTCAAATCTATAGCAAAATTTAATTAAAAACTTTATTGTGTTGCCACTTGATGCGATAGAAAGAGCAATGATGTTAAGCATACGAAAACAACAAGTAGAATGATTTTTTCGATAGAGAAAAAGGTAAAGAACAAATATTGAAGAAGGGAGGGAAAATAGAGACATGGAGACAATCTGCACTATATTTGTATAATATACGCGCTATATGGCGTCAGATGGAAAGTTGAAGGAATGTGCTCTGTGTGAAAGTGAAGAGACAAAAGTTGAGTAAAAGCTTCTAATTGAAAAGTTTCTTCTCCTTCTTCTCAAAGCACGTTTGATTACTTTTTTTCACATGCAGCACAACATGGAAAGTTTTACTACCTCTAAATTAATCGAATAAGCATTCTTAGTCTATTGGAGCGAAAATCGAAAAGTAAAGATGTCAGCGGTAGCACACTTTTATACTGTGTATTCCCAAAAGAGACAAAGCAATAAACTTTCACATTTAAACAGTCTGAGAGTTTTTAACAAACTGGTGATGATACTTTAACATCTGCTTTAAAATATTATAGTAATCTTAATAAACAAGACTTCTAAGTTTAAAATAAATACACCACACGTATTTCATAATAAAGAATTAACTTTGCATCACATGTTTTCATTAGATTAAAATTACATTTAATATTTGGCTCATAATGCGCAAATTATAAACTTTTAAAACGTAATTCAATTCATTATATTTAGAAATCATGCGTCAAATATTCAAATACAATCAAGAATAGTAATGAAGTCAATGTTTTCATAATTTTTGAAAATACGGGTAAAGCTGTCATGTGCTTAGTCATTTATTTAACAAATCATTTGTCATACTAAACAAAATCTCATCGTATCCATCATGTAAATGTGCTAGATTTTAGTTTTTTATTGCTACGCACAACATGAACATTTCTATGCAAATAATACTATTTTATTCGTCTCAATACATATACATATCCACAACGATTGTTACCAACCAAAATTAAATTTCTAAAGAAATAAAATTTCCATCTAATGAAGTTCATTCTTATTTATCTGAATTAGATATAAAAATCAAGAATGAAAAACTTTTTTCATTCGTTACATTAACTTTTGCTCTTTTAATTTTCTCCTAGATTTTTATTTCATATCCACACCATAGAAATTTTTCTGATTGAAGATAATTTAGGTTTTAATACTGTGGATTGTATACAAACTAAAAAATTTTAAATTGATATGAGATGGAAACCAGGAATGAAATTAAATGAAGCATTTTGCAAGCGGAGCGTAGTTAGGTTTGTCCACGAGACCTTCAATATTGCTGTGTGAATATTGTAACTTCGGCTTTCTAGCTGATACAATAGTTTTTCTACTTTTTTTAATGTTGGTGGAAATTAACTTTATTCTCTTGTGATTCTTGAAGCACCGAACGATGTAGATAGAAGTTATCATGAACTTGCCAACATGTTACCCATAAATGCTTAATTTTCTTATGTATAATATTTCATAGACTATATACCATAATATTTACCTCATAAAATAGGAACAATTAAAATAGTATAAAGTGTGCTAGACAAAAATATTTTCTATACAAATAAACAGCAAAGAATGTTTTTTTTTAAATGAACCACACTATAAGGTTTTTAAAAACTATCTATAACAATTCAAATGTTAATATTTGTTGTTTTTGTTCATGTAATGTATAGGTAGCAATAAAAAATAATATTTTACGTTTTTTTTCTCTTTCCATCTTTCTCTTATTCCTCTTCGTCTGATAATGAATAATAAAAGAATTTCTGTAAACTCAATCGAAACTATATTTACAAAACATGACTCGTTGCTTACAAATATAAAACCTTTCATTCATAAAATATTTATTTACTGCCGGCCCAATTGTTTGGTGTTGGAATTTTCTGTAAATGATAATTATTATTTTTGTTTGTAATAAAATTACGAAAACTGAAATTTTAAATTTGGAAGTATAGAAACCTGTTGAAGTGTCTAAACTGTTTTTACTTTTTTATTTAATTTACATATTTAAAAAATGATTTTTTATTTAATTCATTGAAAATTCATTTTAAGCACCAAAATTGTAGATATTAAAAAAATTCACATAAATTACCGATTCAACTAGAAAATCCCTTAATTTACTTCCAAACTAGTTAAAAAAAGAGCATAATAAAAAATTTATGGAGCAAAATAACTCGTGTGGTAGTGATATAAATAAATTAAGTGATATTGCTTAGTTAATTTATAGCAACGAATGTATGAATTGACAGTGAAATGCATTTTTTCATTTTCATTTTTTTAAATAAAAAAATACACGAACTGATGTATTTTGTATTAAAAAAGTGATGTTTTTTCAACTCACGCCAAGCAAGTCAAGCGGATAGAGAGTGAGAAAAAAAATGTCTAAAAATAAATTTCACCTCTATAAACAACAAATGTATGTATATCGATACAAAAAAATATAGTCGACAAAAAGTGTATAAGCTACTAACAAGCTTATATAAATTTTCTGTTAAGTGCCGACCAGGGTGCCGACTCGCATAAGCAGCAAATAGATAATATGAATAATTGAAAATTTATTAAAAATTAAGAGAATAAGTTGGTAAATTGGCATCGTCAATGAATTTCAGTCGATGGTAAATATACTGCAGAAATTTTATTGATCCGTTTTTATACGTAATCATACAAAATGCACAATTAACCTTATACTGAGTTCCACACCCATCATCATCTTATCTCATCTAGCAGCTGTAAAGGGATTTAAACACGATTATAACTACGTCGAATCATCAGTAGAATCTTAAAACAACTTCGTCATTGTACAACAACTACAACAACCGATAAATAACTGAGCAAGTATATTTGAGCGAGTCACAAAGTGTTTGTTGATGATGATAGCACAGACGACAACAAAAATTTTTCTCATTTCTTAAGTGCCTTTTAGAATGTCGCCCTCGAGTAAGTAGCGAAAGGTAAATTATTAATGAAGGAGCCTACTGCAGAAAGTTATTATAATAATACCTTCATTAATTTATAGTGCGGTCTCATAAAAATCTACACAAAAATCATAAACTTAATCTATTATTGACTTTATATCCCCATCTCTTCAAATTTGAATTTATGAAACGAATGAATGTGTTGGAAGATTCTAATCATAAAGAGATTAGGAAATAAGTTTATATAGTCGTTTTTCATATGTTTACATGTTTTTAGAGCTCGCCATACGTAAATGGTAAATTTATGTGATAATAAATTTGGTTTTTATGGATTTTAATATCAAACACGCAAACACAACAAAAGGAGAAGAGCTTAAATATTAACATATTTAAAATAAAAGAAATATTCTTTTCAATCAACTGATCCCCTTCTTCTTATTTTTCTTTCTTTTGCCTTTGCTTCCTCATAGTAGTCGCCAATTAGCCTTCATTTCAAATATCGAAAGCGAGTAATCAAAGAGGATGGAAGAAAAAAATCAATAAAGAGGCAGTTTTGTTATTGCGTTGATGATGAGAATGAGATGATGATGGTGAAATAAAGGAATTAATATGACAAGTAAGGAAGTCACTTAATTTTACATTTATGTCCTAATTTAGCAAGATATATACGAGTTAATTATTTTATTGTCGGTTAAAAAAATATTTTTTTAGCAAACATATCATCATATGTTCTTAGGGAACTGTGTATCACGTTTGAGCATCACCATTTAAAAATATTTGAAAAACTTTACGAGAAGACATGATTTAATATTTTAACATTTAGGAAGTATATATCCTATTTTTCAATCTTCTGACAATAGAATTATGATAATTAAATTTCGAAAAAAAGTTTTAAAATGAAGAAAAATATATTCTTTGGGAGACAAAGCAGAATGGGTATGAAGAGAAAAGAAACATCTTTTGCGATGTGGAAACAAATAAAGGAAAAGAAGAAAACCAAGAATTTATTCAATGAGACTATGTGAACAAGCCTAAGGTAAATGAATATCTATCTATACGCTTCACGACTTGGCGGCATATTAATAAATTATTCAAATGCTTCGTCGTGTTAATGAAGGAATTAAATAAAAGTGGTGTGATTTAAACTAAAGTCATGGGCAATAAAGATTATTCATGTGTTGTGTATGAAGTGTGTGCGATGCCGCATATTGAATATTGAAATATTTAAAGGAAAAAGTGCTTGGCGGAATCATTGTTATTTCTTCTTTTCTCAAGTAGAATATAATATGAATTTAATATTCATTTGATATCACACGCTGGCTTGGAAATATGAACTAAGAGGGAAATACGCTTGGCAATAATATTAACATGATACATGTAATTTTTGCTCAAGGTTAAAAGCAATTGTTTTCCCTGATGGCAAGATTGATGAAATTCTATGCTACGAAAATCTTTTTATAATGTTCTCCTGCATTCTTTAATTTCTTTTTTAATAAGCTAGTATAGCAAATGCTAATTTATTTTTTTTATTAATTCTAAATTCAACTATTTTTAATAATTTTAGGTATTCAATAGAAAAATATCTAAAACAGTTTTTTTTTTTGTGATAACCAGCTGTCAAAATTTACAGAAAAAGGTGCATAAAAATTTCTTCCATCGATTTCCAATTGTTTTTTTGCTGTTTTGTGCTGTATATTTTTGATAGTTTTTTATTTTATGAAAATAAAAACAAAATACGAAAAAAATCGATAATCGAGAATAGAATGAAAAGGAGAAAAAACTAAAAGTTGTAAATGTCTAACACATGGTACTGTTGATGACTAGATTCACTAAAAAATAATGATTACATATGCAAGTTGAGTAAAGCCCTCAAGCTGATCCACAAATGTTGTTTTTGCACCTGTTGTATGCAATTAAAATTACTAGTATTATTATTATTATTATCATCATCATCATCTCTCTTGCCTTTTTACTTCTGAATACTCTCGTTCCATTCAATCTCCCCGTTTATCTATGTGTACACCTGAATATTTTTACTTGTATACATTTAATTTCTACCTTCCGACACACACTTTGCCTTTTATTACCCACTCTCCGACGATTCAATGCCAAATGAAGGAAAAGCTGCAATGCTTTTTAGCCTATAATAATTTATCAATGTGGATCTTCTCTTGCCTTCTTTTTGTGGTTTTTGGTTTTCTGTTCGACATAAATTCTTTGGCTTTTTTTCATTTCATCAAAGTTTTTAAAGTTTGTCCTAGTTCATTCATCAGTAAATCCTTTTAATGATAACTTTCTTAATTTTTAAAATTATATTTTTCACAACTACGAAAATTGGATTTGATTACATATAGATATATCCTTTTTTAATTTGCATCTGTTTGTAAATCTTTTTTTCGTTTTACTAAGCAAAAAATACTTTTGATAGCTTGTTAAAAAAAGATAAATTCATGAACATGTGTTTCTCATGCAATTCGTTTGCTTCTCAACGGCATTATTTTATTTTTCCTTTCTTCACACGAAAAAAAGGTCTTCTTGTTTTCTCATCGTCGTTGATGGAGCGCGAGAGATTGTTCTGCATGATAGAATGAGTGAACATTTCGTTTTAAATAATTTAAAATTTCATGCAAAATTTGCATTTTCTTTTTCGTTTTTTATCTGTACAAACAAATTGTGTGTGTGTAAATTTGTATGCAGCGCAACTTTTTATGATGACTACGAAATGATTTTTTTGCACCTATTTAATGCTGCGACATGCAAGCTATAAAATATAGTTTTTCATTTGCGAGAATCAGCAAAGATAATTTTTTTTTAATTTTAAGTATGTACCTACTTATGTTTTTAGTTGTGTGTTAAATATCAAGATAGAATTGTCAAAAAATTTAATTAAAAACTCTAAATTCATTACAAATGTTTGATATTTTTCAAAACAGCATTTTTCATATTTTCCATTTTATTTAAAATAAGTTTAAGAAAAGAAAAAAGCAGAAGATGAAAAAAGAGAGTAAAAACCGCAATGTTTTATTATTTTAACAAATTCGTGTATCATTCTCCAAACATTGAACAACAATGCAGTTATTCAGTTGAAATAGTTTTATTATGAAACAAGAATGGAACTTTTTTTTTTGAAAAGAAGAACAACTAAAAACCACCAAGCAAGCAAACTTCAGAAAAATATGATTTTCCAGATGTGATGAATTGGTACTTAAATTGCATTTGTGGTGCACACATTCGAATAATGTGCTTTATTTTTGCAAAAGTTATATTCTTGGCAAGAAAGAACCATAGTTGTTCATTCAACGTTGACGCATTTCATTCATGATAAGAGACAAAAAAAGTTTTAAGACTGCGAATCAAAAGAGAAAAATATCATTTCTAATTTAAATTATTTTCCTATACCTGTTAATACCTGTAAACGATTCAATATTTATTTAATTTTCCCCCATAGAAATAAACAAATGATTTCTATTCTATTGAATGATTTAATACCGAAGTAATTATTTTAAGTAGACAAATAACCATCGGCACTTACCAACGAATTACAAAATAAATTACATTCATGACTCAATAAGCAATGAGATGTTGAGGAAGAAAATCTTCTCAAAACATTATAGCTAATTACTTGTTTGTTAAATAACAAATTTTGAAGATACAAAATCAAAATTAATTTGAAAATTCCTCATGTCAAGTTCATTATTTTCTACATATGTCAAAATGAAAGTGAAAAGTTCATTGAAAATTTGTATTGACATTTGTAGCATAAATGAAGAATATATGCGTACATAAAAAACTCACCCATTATTCAAAATCATTTCATATCAAACACCACTTAGCATTAATTCGTATATACATGTCATCATGAGAGCAAGCAATAATTTGTTTATTTATTGTTCAACTTATGTTTTGTCAGCAAATTTCAAGAAAGGCTCTTGGTTTTATAACAATATTAAATGCATTGTGTCGTTTGCATGTGCACAGTATGAAATTTGCATAATTGTTCGTAAAAATCTTTTTCTGTCTCGCCTTTTGTATGCAAATTATTATTTTTTTTCCTTTTTATTGCTATGATTTGTTACCTCATGTATTTCTTCTTCGGCACATGTATAGTATTCAATCGACAAGCGAATCTGCCTTTGTCAAATTGAACTCTTACAGTGACAGAAATAATTATAATATATATTTTATTTGTAAAAGTATTAATTTGATTTCATTTCATTTTCATTTAAGAAATGCATATCAAACGTAAATGCAATTACAGAATAAATGTTTAGTGTTTCAATTAACGTCATTTTCATTTAGCCATAAAATGATTCAATAAATTGTCAAAGTCTGAATATTTTTAAATTGTTGCAATCACATATTATTAATGTGACATGTGAAAAAAATTTAAATTGAGTAAATGAAAGGAAAAGAAAAGATATTCAAATGCTCATTATAGTATTTGAATTTTATGACTAAATGTGTCTATTTTTACTAAGTTATTCTACAATAATCCATTTTTGTATCATAACTTAAACGTAAATCTGTATGGAAAGAGCATTAAGTGATTATAAAGACATTTGTTTACTCGCCAATTTCGTGCTTAGCAGTTAAACTGTTATAAATGACTTGTTATTAGCTTGCTTTTTTACATTTTTCTCTCTGTGTCGTCTATAAATGAGAACATCTAAAGTGTCCGCAAGCGACATTTTGAAGATACAAAAAACACGTTTTATGATTTTTGCAAAAATTATCTCATTTGCTTATACACATACAATATTTTTCCTTCTGCTGTTTTGTTCGGGGTCACACACTAAGCGCGGATTGTTAACAAAGCGTACGAAAAAAAGATAACGACAATATTTGCATTGAGAATATTTTCAAATGTAAATTAACTCTTTATGACACAAAAGAAAAATCATGAAATCAAATCTTAAAACTTCCTCATCAGACTCAGTAGTTAAATTTTTGATTGAGACATGCTAATCCCAAAAATGTTGTGTTTTATAGTAAAATACACAATTTGACTGTTTGGCTAGCAATATGTGCAATGTGTTTTAATTTATTGCTTTCAGCTATCCATTATGAATATTTGATGATCTTTTTTTCTTTCTCACTCTTGCTCGTATCACACATTCGTATTTAGTGCGATCTATACGAAGACTCTCGTTTCCAAGTGTATAAAAAACACGTATATCGTGTTGCTTCTGCTCTTTTCTTGCTCAATAAAGTCAGTAAGTTTTTTTTCCTCCTTTTTTTGGTATATGCTGAATGTCGCACAGAATCCTCGAATCAGATTAACAAGAATCGTAATTTTTTTTGAAATAAACCAAATGACGATTATATAACGTGTGTCCATCAAGTAGAACGGTGACCTAACGAGTTTAGTGAAACACTTTATATGGGTTTTTTGTGCTAATTTGTGAAAACAAGAAAACAACTTTTAAAAATTTTGTGAAGGTTCCTGCACCGAGATATGAGCATTTAAAGATGCAATTTTTGACGTTCTGGAAGTCAAAATGTAACTCCAACATAACAGCACCAAAAAATTTGAAACTTTGCTGTTATTTTCTGCAACCCATACTCAGTAAAATAAGCCAAAAAAATTTTTTCAAAATAGTTCCGCTACAGAGTTATATCCATTTTTCGATTTAAGTGCCGAAAAAGTAGTGAAAAACTCGAAAAATTTTCACACTTTTTAATCTGAAATCTACAAACCTTCACCAAAATTCTTTAAATTTTGCCTGTTTTTTGTGCAAGAGTTACCTAACAAAATAAGCATAAAATAATTTTTGGATGTAGCTTATGTGGTAAGATATAGCCGTTTTCTCGTGCAACCTAAACTCAAAAAATTCAAAGTTTTTTACAATTTTGCATGGAAATTACGCAAGACTTTACCAAAATTATTGAAAATTCTTCTGAATATTGTGCATATATTAATTGTTCATAAAAAGTTTAGTAAAATATAATTTTTTGATTATATATAGAAATATAGCCATTTTCCTCTCCAAGATAGTGAAAAAGTTAGATTTTTTTTAGATTTTTAGCTCTAACTTCAACAGGAAGTAACAAAAATTTTTGTAACTTTGTCTGATTTATTTGCAAACATTACTTAATAAAACAAAGCAAAAAGATTTTTTGAAAAAAATTTATTTGAAAAATTATGGCAATTTTTTTCATATATGAAGGTGTAAAAAAGTATTAAAAATCTCTATTTTTTCATATTTTTAACTCTCAGAAATGCAAATCTTGATTAAAATTTATGAAACTTTTTTTGTTTCATTTAGTAATGATTGCAAATAAATCAGGCAAAGTTACAAAAATTTTTGTTACTTCCTGTTGAAGTTAGAGCTAAAAATCTAAAAAAAATCTAATTTTTTCACTATCTTGGAGAGGAAAATGGCTATATTTCTATATATAATCGAAAAATTATATTTTACTAAACTTTTTATGAACAATTAATATATGCACAATATTCAGGAGAATTTTCAATAATTTTGGTAAAGTCTTGCGTAATTTCCATGCAAAATTGTAAAAAACTTTGAATTTTTTGAGTTTAGGTTGCACGGGAAAACGGGTATATCTTACCATATGAGCTACATCCAAAAATTATTTTATGCTTATTTTGTTAGGTAACTCTTGCACAAAAAACAGGCAAAATTTAAAGAATTTTGGTGAAGGTTTGTAGATTTCAGATTAAAAAGTGTGAAAATTTTTCGAGTTTTTCACTACTTTTTCGGCACTTAAATCGAAAAATGGATATAACTCTGTAGCGGAACTATTTTGAAAAAATTTTTTTGGCTTATTTTACTGAGTATGGGTTGCAGAAAATAACAGCAAAGTTTCAAATTTTTTGGTGCTGTTATGTTGGAGTTACATTTTGACTTCCAGAACGTCAAAAATTGCATCTTTAAATGCTCATATCTCGGTGCAGGAACCTTCACAAAATTTTTAAAAGTTGTTTTCTTGTTTTCACAAATTAGCACAAAAAACCCATATAAAGTGTTTCACTAAACTCGTTAGGTCACCGTTCTACTTGATGGACACATATAACGTCGCAATATTATACAGCAATAAAAATTTTATTTTCACACATCTTGCTCCATCCACATAAAATGAGTAGCTCATACATGTACGAGTCAATTTATTTAAAGAAGATGATAATTAGCATACGTAATAAACAAAATGATGGACGTAATCAATTTAAGCTTTATTTCAATTTGAATAATGAATAATAACAAAAGTTATCCAATAACTGTATCATTTAACATGAAACTGATAATTTCTATTGAGCTTATTGCAATAGCAAAAAGGGAAAAATAAAAACATGTCAAGTGTAGCTTAAATTATTGCGCCGCAGTAGGAAAAAAGGCCAAGTTTCTTCTTCTGTCGTATCCTATCGATTTTTCTTCCTCCTTGTTGCCGCCGACGTTATTTTTCTTCTTGCTCATTCTCGAAAAATAATGATGATTCATATGCACTACATTGCTCTACATATTTTTAAATCAGTATTTTGCTATTCAACTTTCAAATGATTTCAAAATTCTGTTTTTTAAGTTAAAAATGTTAAAATATTACATAATTTTATTTTACATCTTTAGAATTCAATACATCATTATTAACAAATATTATATAAAACTTCTTTATTACGAATCCTGCCTAACTTATACATAACAATGATACAATAATCTTGGCATCAAAATTAAATCGAAGTATGAATGCAAAGATTGAATGAAGAAAATATCGAAGGCGCAATTGCATTTCTTGTAATGTTTATAAGACATTTAAGCATAAATCTATAGAATACTCAGCCATTTGATTAATAATGTCTCTCAGATCTCATTTCTATTCTATGCGCTTTTATAATGTTGCACTCTAGAAATAGAAATGAAGTTATCATTATTATTGCCATCTTTAAAAACCATCATTGTACGTAGAATTATTCAACTTTGTCGACGTTCCGAAAAGAAATATTTTACAATATCATCATATTCAGGATGAAAAAAATTATGCATGGAAAGAACTATTAGAACATCGTTAGAAAATATGGCAATTTTTGTCTCATGCTCAGTCTGATTCATATTCACATTAGGAAATAAAATTGTTATTGTTGTTTGTTCATTGTTCTTATAAATAAATATAGTATTTATATCTTTTAGTGTCATTTGTTTTCTTTTTGTTAAATTGTGCTTAGTTAATTCATTGCCAAGAGATCCTTCTGATTTTAATGTTAGCATTCAATTCCACAGAATCATCATTATGGGAAAATCCGCCAAGTTCAAAAAGTGCCAACATTTGGTTTTTTATAAATTTTTCTTTAAATCAGCACTTAGAGTAACATTAAGGTATTAAATCAAGCGTATTAACAACAAATGGACAACTTTTGGTGCTTTCCTGATGCAATAAATCACTTAATAACGAGAAATTTTGATTTTTCTTGCGTTAATCGATCCTGCATCGAAAAAATTATTTTCTAAAAAATTAAAAATTAACTTAATTAGTTATCTAGACGGTATAAGTTGCATTAATTTACGTTTCTGAATTTAAGTTTTATCAATAATTGTCATCTGTAAGTAAGTTAACTTACTTAATAAGACAAAATTAATAAAAAAGTAGTGTTAGTCGATCCTGCACAACCGATTATTACAAATCAAATTTATGAAAATTTGGATTGTTTACAAAATTAATTTCACTTAATTAATGATTCGAGCATTATTTTATTGCGTCTAATAATTGAATTGTGTGAGTTGATCTTGTATAAATTATATTGTGAATGAAAACTCCACCTAAAAACGTCTCAAATTAGTTTTTGACGTAAAATTTAACGAATTTTTAGTAGTTCAAAAAAATCAGCAAATTTTTGCAGTTCATGCATTTAGCGGATTTGCCCTTATCTTCATGTTTCTTTACATATTCATTTGGATTTCTTTTGAATCATAATTCCATATTCCATCGACATATTTGCCTAACGAGAAAAAGACATGAAGAGTTTATAAATCATATTCCAATCGAGTGTGTATGTCTTTCTCTATAATGTTGCCAATAACTCTGCATTAAAATTACTATGCAGATTGAGACTTAATTTGATATCTAATGCAGGTCAAGTTACTTTGCTATTTACTTCATTCACACAGACAACATTTTGTTATTTACAGAGCACAAGCATGTCAGTAGAAGTTTTTGAGCAAAGAAGAGAGGAAAGAACTTTGACATATTATTTTCCTATGATTTATGGCCGAAGAGGAAAAAAATATTTAGGCGAAAAAGTAGGAAATAAAGACTAAATGAGATAAAATCTGATATGGTTGATATTCTTTCAATCTGGCGAACAAAATAAAAAGTTGAAAACTTTTTCATCAAATTACACATTTTGGCCAATTTTTTATCTTGTTCCTCTTATTTCATCCTCTCTTCTCACTTATTTTCGTATGAAGTGAAACTTTTCATCTAAACAGCTACGATATTTTTATCTAACAGCCATCGATAAATCAATATCATTCTACACATTTTCTTCTGTGTTTTTTCAATTTTATTTTATCGCATCGACATCCTGAAGATTATTGTGAAATTAAAAAGATCTAGTTTTTTTTAGAAAACATACATTATGCATGCTTTACGATAACAATTTTTGATGATTTTATTGTAAATTGAATAAGATGTTATCAACACATTGATGTCATCATTAAAATAAACTCAATTATACCTTAAAATATTCTAATCTTTTTATATATTCCTCAATTAAAAAAAGAACATCAAATGCAAGGTTTAAAACATTTAAGGGAGTTTAAAAATGCAAAATAAGGCAATTAAAAGAACGATAACTTCCGACGTTGTAATTAAGGTAGGAATATTTGCCTTATATTATTTTTTCTATCAAAAAACTCGTGCAATTTTCAATTTGAAAACAAAAAAAAATTTAAATTTGCAGTAAGCATGCAACTCATCATTATACTAAACAAACAACTTTCGACCTTGTTTACGTGTAAACAACATATGATGTGCTGAGAATAAAGTAATGGCAACACTTTAGAATAGGATTGACTGTTAAGGAGCCTATTAAGGATCATTAATAGAGATAAAATTGTTAAGTTGGTCATAAAGTGTCAATCGATGAAAAACATTGCTTTTATATCCGTAAAGTGTTTCGGCAATCAAATTAAAAAATTTAAAGATAATTTTAACTTTTAAATCAAGAATAATGAATGTTATACTTGAATAAATGTTCAATCATTCAAAAAGAGTAAATATTATCATTGTATTTCAACGGAATATTATATTCGTGAAGAGAACAAATCAACCACAAAATGGTGTGAAATATGTATGCAATAATTAAGCAATAAATTAAATTTGGTTCTTTTTTCACACTTCGATTGGGATTTGAGAAATAAATTTAATCTCATTTCAGAAAAGTTTCCGAAAGGCATCCCTTAAACATTCCATTAATTCTATTTCTTCTCATTCTTGTAAAAATATGAGATACCCAATATAATTTCTTATTTTATTTTATTATCACCTTCTTCTCTTTTTACACCCGACATCATCATCATTCGCTTCGTTTGTTACTCTTCTTTAGGCATTTAACACCCACTCGATAGAATGAATGTGTTGTGAAAGAGGAAAAAGGAGAAAAAGATGTAAAAATGAGAAAAAATCATTCTTTTCATTATCCGGTTTTTCCGGTCGGTAAAATGAATCAATATTGAGGGCACATCGGGAGATGGAAAAAAAATATGGTGTGGACTGAAAGATTGTTACGTGGAAAAACCCATAATGTTGAAAAATCATGAGGAAGAAGATTAAACAACAGTTGACAATATTGGTTTCCATATAACAATACTGAAACTTAGAATTAATCAAAACTAGCTTGAAATTAGAAAACAATTTCTCGTCTAGTACAATAAAAAAATGAGCAAGTATACATGCGAAGAGTGGAATGAAAACAAATTTTTAACCGTTTTTTTGTTTTATCAAAATATACACTTGTATATGAGTATACAAGCACATTTCTGTGTATTAAAATGTGCTCTTTTTGTGTATTAAAAATTACTTTAAAATTTTAAAGTGATTCATTTAAGGTGAAAAACAAGTTACGTCGCAACTGCAGAAGCAATACGAAGAAGAATTATAAAGTTTGTGGCATCATAAAATAACACACAGAGCAGCTATAAAAGAAATTTTCTATATAAATTTCACAGATATTTTTAATATACTCCTCTGAATTCAAAATGTTCCTAATTCCACTGAAATCGATAAAGAAATAAGTCATAAAGTTGCAATATTGGAAACATTAAGATATTATGATATGAATGACACAATAAAAATTGTTCGAAACCATGAAAAAAGTTCTTATGTAATATACGATGTTTATGTTCCTCTTTGAAATTTCAATAGCTTCTAGCATCACATAAATTGAGAGCACATTAAGTTTAGTGATCGAAAATAATTGAATTTTAAAAAGTTATGCTTAAATAAAAGAAAGAATGACATAAAGCTAAATTAAGCTCTATGTATATGAATATTTTGAAAAAAATCTGATTTTTAAAATTTTGATGCTAGGTAAAATTGTCATTAAATTAAGTCACCACTCAGCAAATTTATATATTGCCTGGAAATTATACAAACAAACTCTCCGTTATGAAAGCTAAAGGTCAATTAGAATGTAAAACGCAAAATTCAGTCCAAGAAAACCCATTGGAACTGTTCTTCAGTTCTTATCAGATTACATCCTCATCTTTATTCGCAAAGATCATAAACATAAGTTCTTAAAGAAAAAAGCTATAATATGAAGTAATACATGACGTTAAATAAAGAAAAGGTTCACACATACGTAAGTGAGATGATGTATTGAATTATGGGGTACTTCTTTAATCTTTATACCTCCTCCTTTTCCCCTCATCTCATTGACTCGTCATTATTCTTCTTCATAACATTGTACAATGTAAAAGCGACTTTCTATGCTAGACAATTTTTTAAACATTATTCAATGTGCCAACGAGGGAGAGGAAAAAGAAACCGATGGATATATACAAGATATTGAGATAGTAGAAGGAAGGAAAATGGGAAAAGTATTAGAGCGTATGTTGACGCTTCATTTGAAAATCAATTCACTCGCAAATCGCTTCGCTTCTCTCATGAATTTTCTTCTACTCTTAACAGCACTTGAGTATTATTTGTGATGTATATATACATTCGGAATGTCCCGATAGAATTATTATTATTATTCTTGATTAAGTTCGAAGTGGAAACCACTTAAGCGTATGATGGGAAGCACTCAAATAACTATCAGAATATGTATACATCAATTTGTGCTAACGCGTTAAGCCATCGCTCATATACAAACAATGAAAGTAGACACGGCAAAGCGCTTTGAGGCAAATTCAAAAAAACAGAAAAAGGTACAAAGAATAAGTAACTATAATCTATCATGATGACCGTTAAATATATTCTTTTTGCTATCTTCATCTACATGTTGGCAATATACACATTCCCTCGGCATAAATTACAGATAATATAGTGAGCAAAAGCTGACGAAGTGTTTTGACTTTTCTTTTGCACTACAATCACCTCTATTTAGTGTATTATGACTTGCGAGCATGTAATTTATGTTTATGATGTGAAAGAGACTTAATTCGCATATTAAATTGAGACAATTTTTCATGATTTCACTTGTGAGTTCTTTCACTCATCTCTACTTGATAATTCCTGAATGTGATGTTTCTAAATTTAATTTTTTGTGTAAATGAAAATTCTTTTGCGGACCATTAATGTTCCAAAATTATTTATACTCTTTCATAGCTATTAAAATCTCTTCTGAAGAATAAAATTGTTATGAAATTGTAAAATTATTCATTTCATCTCAATCAAGCGATCAAGTGATACTGGTCTTAAAGTGATATTTACCTAAAACGCAGCTGAACTTAACTTAACTTTTGGTCGCATGCAATCACTTGAATGTTATGAAACAAAAAATCTCAGACCGACAAACCATCATTAAAAGTCATTATTTTCAAATCAAGCTAAAGATACTTTGTTCCTGCTTCGCTCTGCTATTTTTAAAATGCGATATTTTTCACACTCTTCTATTCTTTATAGCCACATACAACAACAGTGAGAATCTCTTGATTATAATTCTTCTTCTCTTTTCACGGTTTTCTGAAATTTAAAATAATAAATTATTTTGCGGTGCCCACGAGAGATAGATGGACACTATGAGATTCCTAGTGCCGAATTGTAATTTTTTATAGACATTATCATTTGCAATAGATGGTCGTAAAATCGTTTAATCGTGAAATAAAAATTTACCAAGATATTCTTTTTGTGTGTAGAAAATTGTTTAACGACCTCCCAACTCTAGCTGAACTAGCTAACGTTCATCTATCATAATTCCACATCTTATTAACAACACTTTTTTTGTTATTCTACTTCGTGTTTTCGTATTGTTTGATCCTCAAAGTTGATTATGTGGTATTTAATAATAATAATAAAGTAAGATGTGGATGGAAAAAAAAGTTTCTTTTCGACGCTCATGCTGAGATCAAATGGATGAAAATGCGTGTATATAAATACATGATGTTTCTATGAGATCGTTTCATTTTCGATTTTTAATGCTTTAGTATATACATATATATCGATACAACACGTTCTTGATTGTACGTATGTTTAACTTATTACATTATTCACAATTCAGTGATTAAACAATATTCTTCCCTTTTAATGTTTATTGCATAGTTAGATGAGTTTATCATGAGATGAAGTTGAAGCATTAAATATCAATATTAGTTTTTCTGATGATTCCTGAACACCCAAACATGTGTAGATGAAAAAGATTTTAACCGCTTTAACAAAATTCACTGGTTTATTAAAATAAATTGAATACTTCCAATATGTTTAAAGCGACCAAAAGAGAATCATCTTTTATATTGGATTGATAATTATAAAATTATTATTCATAAAAAAATTTCAAAATAAATTGAAATAAACACTGCTTTTTTAGATATTGAAACTAGCAACCAGCACATTGGTATTATTCAAAAAAAATTATTAATAAAGTATTTTTTAGTCTGGAATTAAAAACCAGACAAAGCGCTTTAAGCACATAATAATAATAAAAAACTTGATAGTTTGATTTCATTTGTCTGTTGATATGACGATATATAACAATCGACACAAACAGCAAATGCATTAAGTGATTGTGATATTGAGTTCAAAAAGTCAATTTCAATTCTATTTATTCAATAGTTTCATTGTCTAGTATCATGATGCTTGCATATATATCATTTATATATTGAATGTCATATCTTTATAATAATAATATCACATTGAAAAACAATCAATGAATATACATATTTTATATATTTATACATCGAATTTTTGCTTGTTTTCTGTTTCTATCTCATTCTTCCCCTTTTCTTTAGCCTATATCGGTGTTAATTGAATTTAAAGTGATTTTGTTGTCAGTGATTCTTTTTTTTCACTACTCCTCGTATGTATTTTTTTTTTCATTTTTCAAACAAGCAAAAACGTTTTAAGAAGCAATACGCGATTGTTTATTTGACATTTCAATGGCACGTGATTTTGATGATAGCTTAAATTGAGTGCTAAGTTATAATTCATTTTCTGCTTTGATTTGAAATTTCTTTATATTTCGTTTTCTTCTTTTTAATCTCATTTCTATTACGTTCTGTCGTTTATTCTGCAAAGTTTGCTTGTTTATATTCGCTCTCTCTTTCTTTCTTTCTTTAAGAAAGACTTTTTCCGTGCAATGTTAAAAATATTTAATCTTGAAAATAAGAAAAAGTTTTACATACTTTTTATCCTTCTTTGAATCGTTTTTGCCTGTCGAGTGAAACTTTCCCTGAAGTTATTCCACTTTCCTTAGATTTTGCTTTTTATATCCACAAGATAAATATTTTTTCTCCAAATAAAACGAAATGAAATGAGGATCTTATTCATAAATTCTTTACTTTTTTTGTGCAAGTTCTTAAGCGTTTTGTCAGCTTTTCTTTAAACAACCACAATCACTTTAATATACATAAAACACATGTATTCAATTTCAAATGATAAATCTCATATTATATTTATGATCAATAATCTGTTTTCTTTATACAAATAATACACAAAACTTGTCGACTTTAGCACAAATATGTGAAATAATAAATTATTGATCTTGACAATCACACTAAAACACAAAGTTTTGAAATAAATTTGTAGTGTTTTTTCTCCTCGAAATTATAATTCCAACTGCATATAATAAATTAAGATTTAAGTGACCCTCACACATTTATAAAGGAATTATTTAAATTAGAAACACGTTTGTATATCACTAATATTTTTCGTTAAAATTTATACTATAATTTTAAATTTTTATTACATATTTTATATTACTGCTTTGTATAGGAAAACTAATTAATTATGCGACTTTTGTTATAATGTATGAATTAATTAACTTTTATTTTGCAGGTTTCACTTGTAACACTAAATTATATTCTCTCTCACACTTATATTTTTTAATTGACAGTAAACTATTTTTTATCTCTATAAAACTAATTCTGCTTTGTATATTCTGCTTGTTAATTAATTAAATTATTATGACGATTATATATTTTAAACTGAATCAATTTTAATCTACTCTCAGTGATTCATGAATAAAAACAACAAAACTTGTAATATGATGAAATTAACAAGTGACTTTTGTGTATATCAAATAATCCGGTGTAATCCTTGAGTGTGGATGAATGTATACACTTTTTGTATATCACTGTGTTTGTCTGTTAAATAATCCCAGAAAATTTTTGTTAATTCCTATAACAATTCATTTGTGAATTCGTGAATATCCTTTATTATGTTGCGCACAATTATTCACTACAGGCTCAACAGTTCCTTTTTTAATTTTATTATATTATTTAACCTCGCCGGTTCTTTTTTTTTTTGTTTCAACAAATTAATCCAATTAGTTTGATTAACATTTACACAAATTCCATCGAAACGTGAACCAAAAAAAATCTCAGGTTGCCGCTTTACCGGAAAACCTTTTTAATGTATTACGCGTTATCGACAATATTTATATTCCACAAAATTGCGTTTACAATTTTTCTCACTTTTCGTGAATTTTTTTGATTATTTGATTTGTTGAAATTCTTCATGTAAACAAATCTAAACGAAATAATTATTAATTCCTTGTCGGCTTATTTCGTCATAACATTAGCAAAAATAAACTGAACTTTATTATTTATTCTCTCGGATTTTTTCTTTTATTTCTCGAGATAGGATGTAACAGATTCAATTAAAATATCACCACTTAATTTTCATTGATTCCCAATTAAATAGGATTAAAAACAATTTTATTTTCAATATTAATAAATTTGAATTTGTTATAAAATTTATTAATTTTTCAAAGAACAATTTCAACAAAATTGAAAACTTTTCACTCGTTATTTTTTCTTGTCTCAAATTCAGTAAAAATTACACTATAAAATTTTATAAAAAAAAAACTCAAGAGAAATGTACTTGGTACGTCTTGACAGATCAAAAGTATAAACTCGACTGAAGTATATTTCGTTCGTAAAATGCGAACGACGACCGATAGAAATGCTTTACTATTGGTTGAAATGTCTTCAATCTTCCCGAACCTTCTCGAATAAGGCACGAAACCGGCAAATTCTCTCTATTTTACTCATTTTATACTCTCGATACTCATTTCTCAAATTGTCGTTTTAATCTCGTGGTCGTTGTTTTTGTTTTCTTTATTGAATACAGAAAAGCATATAGAAAAAAAAAATCATTTTACATTAATATGAAAGGCAAAACTTCGATTCAATTTAAAGAAATGTAAAAGAAACACAAAAAAATATGCGAAGGCAACTTTCGAATGTAAGTAAGTATATTTTGAACACAATCTTTAAAAGAAGAAAAAAAAGAGATACTGAATTTTCATTTACATATTGAATGAGCATTTTATATGCAGCATTTTATGTGTTTATGAACAATTCAATCTTCTCGTTTACCGAATCGGTCGTAAATGGTGCCTTTTCGAAATGTTTTTTTAATGAATTGCCATCTTATGTCTCGTTTTAACCTCGATAAACTTCCACACAACTTGATTTTAAACAATTTTTATGGCTCTTTTGTTGTCAAAAAATTGGATTTGTCGTGTCGAAAACTTGATAAAAGCTACATACTTGTTAATGATATTTCACTGTTATCAGTCCTGCTTGTATTAATCCCCTCGTTTATTCACTCATCGTGAAATTTTTTCACCCGAAATGCCTTTATACATTCATTGCTTGCTCACACCACACAACAAAATATTTTATGCATTAAAGCTATGATAATGGTGATTATAATGATGAAGAAGAATGTAAGTAAATATTGTGAGTTGGCGGTGTTAGAAATTCTTGTGGATTTCTATCATGAACATGAAAGATTTACAATGCATTTTTCTTGTTATCCATTTCATATTGAAATGAAAGAAATTTCATGAGTAATTTTTCTTCTCTTTTTACGTCACTGCAAAAAACAGAATTGCGACTTAATTTATAAATACAAAACCTAAACATACACAGAACGATTTTAAATGCGCAAATCGTATATTTTTGTATCACATAAACTTAGAATACTTTGTTTAGAAAATCCAGAATAAGCATTGTCATCTTAATTACAAGGCACAGTTGGATCAATTTTATTTTTAAAAATCTTTGTAAGTTCAGGAAAATTCTAGTAAAATTTGTGTTTAAAAATTTCGTAGAAAATATTTTCATCGAGAAAATTTTCTCGTTCAATTTTCAACTAGCGGAAATAAATGTCCAAAAAAATCCATTTCATGAGCAATAAAGATTAAAAAGTACTTGTAAAGTTTAAATAACAGAAAAACGAAAAATTACACTGTAACTTTCAATCGTGACAAATTGACAGTATAAAACACAAAAGTAATTATTGCGCTCAAAGGTATCGTTAAATTAATTTCACAAAATATTACACGTCAACACGTTGTCATTATCATCATTCGGCAACAATTTCGTCATCATCATCATGAAAATGTGACACATACAAAATACACACGTGTGCTATTGACAGAGAAAATATTGTCAAACTTATAGATATTAAAAAAAAATCTGCGTAATTTTTGAGAGTATGTCTGCAATGAATATAAATTGCCATTAAATTAGTCTAGGTATACATGAACTTCCTCAATCCATGATTCACAAATTATTGAGGTCATATAGCAATTTACACAAAACTTTAGTGCTGATGAAAATAATAAAGATTTTCCAAAAATTTTTGGGTCAAATTTTAACATTTGTTTATGAACGAAAAGGTGAAGTTTAAAATCAAATTAACCTAAGATGAAACTACTCAATTCGGATAATTTTCTTTTTATTTCATATTTATTAATTTATTTGCGGACAAGAAAAGTTGAATTTCAGAAACAAAGGAAGTATGACTATAATAAAATGAAGATTTGGGTGTCGTAAAGACAAAAATCTTTTTAAATGTGAATCATTTCAGTCAGAACCCTTCATTATTCTCATGCTAGATTTTTTCTCTACGCATTTTCCAACTCTAAATTATACCACAAAATGCGTAGCAAATTACACTAAAAAAGAATACGTTTGAACTTCTTGTTTCGTCTCAAGTTTTCTTCCTTCTTACTTAAGAGTGAAAAGAAAAAAAGGAAAAGCAGAGGAAAAACATAAAAAAGATTTTTATCTAAAATATATAATGCAATAAAGAAACCACTTATACTGGCAGAAATTTTCCACAAAAGCTTTTATATCCACAAAGTCTTATTTTCTCTTGCTATGTCTCTCACTTTTCGCTCTTATTCCTTCTCAAAAACTTCCTAAGCTCTTTGAATCAATATCAAAAGTTGGATTTATGGAAGGCATCAAGAAAAAGGCAAAAGGTCGGTTGATTTTGAAGTAGTCAATTCCTTTATTAGAATGAATTCAAGTATTACAAGTGTTATACAATTCTCAGATCGACGATATCCTTTATCAAATATCTTTCTTTCTTTTTACGTCCTTATTTATTTCATGCAAAAGTCAATGTAAAGAGAGACGAACAAAACGGAAAAGGATAAGTGTATGGATGTAATATGCAAAATCAAAAAGTTGAAAGGTGGTGTCATGAGAACTCAATCTATATCACACTCATAATATAATTTAGACAGCATATTTTCATTGATTGAGATTAGACTTGAAGGAAAAAGTAACTCTCACATCTATTAATAAAATATTTGTTCGACCTTTTTTTCCTCTAAAGAGATTTAACTCTCACTTAATTATGATATGATGTAATTTATAATTGGAATCCCAATTATGAGCTAAAAGATTTTTTACATTTTTACATAAACGAAATTATACAAATTTAAGGTATATTTACATACATATAGTAAGATGTATGATAAATTCATAAAGGAAAAGTTGATGGATTGATTTCAGATAAGCATAATTATAAGGTAACTTTCAACGAATTTCGGTCATAGAGTGAATAAACTGAAAAGGACTTTCAATCAATTATCGCAAATAAAGTAATTTAAAATTTTTTTACGATAGGTATATTTTTAATAATCTTACGTTTGAAGGCAAAGGTTTTCTCATTCAAATATAACTAAAATTTTATCCGAATGTAATAAAACCTTAAGAATAAACAATGCACACAAACTTAAGTAAGTACATACAATAATAATATTGTAAAAAAATGAAAAATGTTAATAACGGTATTAATATAAATTCAGGTCGCATTCTTTATTAATTTTTTAAAGATTTTTCAACATTCATACGTAAAAGAGAAAGAAATCTTTCTGATAAATCCATAATATTCAATTTATGGATGGCAAAAAAGAAAACATATAAAATTAGGTATCCAATACCATGGTGATATGGCAAAAAAAAAAAAAAAAAAAAAAACATTTTAAGAACAACAAGATTTTTTTAGTTAACAAGTCAATAAAAATTTAACAACATAGCATAACGGACAACTTGAGAGATGTTAGAGGCGTTGACTTTACTCACCTTTTAATGTCAAAAAAAAGTTTTATCTCAAAGGTGAATGGAAAACAAATTAATTCATTTAGTAAGAAAGTAGGAGGATTTAAATCATATTTTATACACATAGTTAGAGCTTTTAGATAACATACATCATAGCTTAATTTCTAAGAAGTGTTTATTATTTGAAGTTGTTATTGCATATATAAGCAATGGCTGGTATTAACAACTCTTCCTTGGCTTTGTGTAGTAATGTGTCATGATTGTGAAAAAATTAATACAATAAAGTTTTGTAATGAAGAAGTGATCGTGTAAAAAATTACGGTGCAATAAATAATATGTGCAATTTATCTTAACCCATCTAAACAAAAGATAGCTTCAAATGTACAGCGAAAAAGAGGAAGAAGAAAGTTTCTCAGCATCTTGGAAATGAGTTGTTTATGATTCTTTCATTTTTCGCCCATAAAAAGTGTCTAATTAGAGAAAATTGAATGCCTTGCCTTTCAGTATATAAAATTACTTTCTATTTTTTATGTTGATATTTCGTTGCATATTCTCATATTTTCTTGTGACTCAGTTCAAATGCACTCGTTGGCAAATTTGCAGTGTAATTCATTATGATTGCATTTGATCTTTAACATCAACTCACAATTCATAAAAATTGAAGATGTTTAAAAGGTTGAAACAAAAGTATAAAAAAAAGTGCGAATACATGAACCGTTAAGTGCACACTTTCGACATCACATATTTGCCACAACAAGCCTGACATCATCTTATTGCAACGCTATATAAAAGAAAAGAAGATTTTATTTTTGTAAATTACATTTTTTCCGATGAGTTTTATCTTGTTTTTGGACCTCGTGCTTTTATGAACCAAAAAATGTATTCCAAAAAAGTAAGTAAGTTCATACATATTCTGTTAAAATGCCGCAATGCGATGAAATAAATTGTGTTTTAAACTTCACAACAACATACGAGAGAGGCAAGCCGAAGCAAATGCAACAGAAAAGAGGAGAAGAAAAAAAGCCTCAATTAGCGTCGAGGTTGAAATGCACATTTTTATTGAAACATTACACATTTTTCCACAGGCCATATTATGAGAGTGTTTGATTGCGGTGCGATTAAATTAATCGATGCAATTATAATTCGTATTTAAACAGATATTTTCTCTCGTTCAGAGAGTATATCTTAGTGGATAAAAAAAAGAAATCAACTGCAAATGAGGCTTATTTATGTGGTTAAACGTATGAAAAGACTACTTCAAAAATTTTAATAATTCATAAATTTTTATAGATGGCAATTTCATAAACCAATTTACAGTGGTGAAAAAAATTTTTTTTTTGCTTCTGTATAAATTTCAATAAATTCAAATTTACTTTTCGAATACATGTGGCTGAGTACATAAATGCTGAGAGAGTGAGATGGCAAATTAATATATGAAACATAAATATCCTAAAAGCAGATTATAAACATGAAGGCAGGTGAGAAATATATATATTTTTTTTCAATGCATATGTTGCCTAGATACAACTCACAAAAATTCATCCAAAAAATAAAGAGTAGATATACATATAGATTATATGTATTTTATTTTTATGGAGAAAAAATTACTAATGCTTGTTTGTGTGGAGTTTGTTTGGCTTTGGCAACAATGCATGCTTATTATTCTGATGATAATAATAAAATAGCTTCACAGATATGGGAAGTCGGAGACTACAGAAAGAGAAATATCTATTTGAATGGAAATGTAAACATAATGAACAGATGAAACCAAGTAAAATTGTCACTTTATATGGGCGCTTAAATGAACATACATTTATTTGAATATACCTGATTTGTATACATTAACTTAAAGATTCTTATACTTCAAGAAGCTCGTTATTGAGTCCTAATCTTCACTTCAATTGAACATTCCTTATTCTTTTGAACTAGAAATTATTTACTCACAAATACAGAAAAAAAGTCTTGAATATTTACAAATATGTCTTTAAACACTGTTGTAAAATGAACAATGATTAATTTGTTTGATGATTTAATAACAAAATCGAATATTAACTAGGCATTACCGTAGAGCGTAAATTTATTTTTTCGAATATTTTAAGCATTCCTAATTTATTATTTTAATTTTGAACAAAACAACATGATTGATGAATTTGTAAAAAGCATTAAGCATTAAATTACATACATTGAATATTATTGACTTAACATATATTTTAGATTGCAAATTAAAATTTTTATTAGTTACAGTTATATACAAACATACACCGTATTATATTTATTTTGATTTGATATATTGACAAGTATTTACGTGTCAGTGCCTCTTTGATAAATTGATTTATAGTCGAGATTGAAATTAACTTTTTCTTTATCTGAATCTTTTTTTTATGTCTCAAACCAACTCAAGTTACAAAAATTTTGAGATTCTAAATGTGGTTAACTTTCAATACACAATTATTATTTGGAAATAAGAAATAACAATGTTTTTAAATGTATAATAAGCCAAAAGATAATATAAAGAAAAAAAGAGCAGCTGTTTCGTTTGACATGAATCTTCATATCCTTTTAACTAAAGTAAAATGTGAAAACAAACATGTTTCTTCGAGACGAATTTTACAGAGATTAACTGAGTGTAGACTCTTTTGGTAATAACAATTCAATAAATTTCTTAATTTTTTCTATACATCATCACGATTTAACAGATCATGATGAGCATTTATTTCAACCCAAAAAACGTGCCTTTAAAACCCATAAATCTATTAGTTAACATCCAGTGCGAACGACTTTGCAGTGGAAGTTTTGACAGGTAAATACGTATATTCGTACATAATATGGTTCTTCGTGATGTAGAGATTATCTAAAACGCATTAATTTTTTTTTTTCAATTTCCGTCACATTCTAAATCTCAACTGCCTATATTATCGAGTACGATTGAGCAAATGAAAAAAATTGTACTGCAATTGCTGCCGCAAAAAAAAACTTAACAATTCACAGTCTCGATAATCTCAATGAAAATCAATTGCATTTTTTTCTTTGCGTTTCTCGTTTTCATCTCGCCTTTCTCATCTGAAGTAGTTTTCAATTTATAATTTTTGCTACAAATCCCATTTATTTAATAGTTGAATGTATAAATTTATATTTCATTATTTTACATTTTATTATTTTCTTCTTTCTCTCGTTCCTTTCAGCTTCTGTTGCTTATAACTGCTGGCTACTATCAATCGAGTAGTTGATATATGTTATTATAATGTATAATGAACTGAGTAGGGATAGCAATTGGCGTCAACTTTCTCGTATATGTCTCAAAATGACATACAACTCTATACTAAATTGCATTGCATTTATCTTTCTCACTTGCTCTTTCTTTCCTACTCTTTTCTATCCTTTTTCACTGTCACATAACCAACGCAGTGTGAATTATATTGATTCTACAAAGCTTCATACTTTACACACAACATGACCACAGTTTTGCGGAGGCATTCATTCAGTACTTTGATTAAGCGATTTGTCGCTTAATTATGAATAATAAAAAAATAAAGTATAAAGTCGAAGTATCAGATTGCATTTATTTGTATCCTTTATATTTCAGTTCATCAAGCAATGTGTATTCATTTCAAAGTTAATAAAAGCAAAATTTTATTTTTAACAGTGAATCTCACAAGTTCTTATAGATTTAAACGTTGTAATAATATACAACAATTTTATTATTCACGGAAGTCTCATCTTGATGAGTTGAATTAATTGGCTTATGCCGTGAAAATTTTAATTTTAACACTTTTAATGTAGTTTGTGTATACTTTCGAGGATTTGTTAAACGAAAAATAACTAGAGTTAATGCAGAAAAGAGACTGTGTATTGCATAGTGAAAGAGAAAAGGAGTAATACAACTGTAATTTAATCCGGTATACAGCAATTAAACAATTTAGAGTTCTTTATTTCTGTTCCTCCTAGCCGTTTCATTTCAGATCCTCATTAAAATGAAATGGTTAAGTGAGTCTAAAGGCAAAACAGAGAAAAATATTTTCTTCAATATTTAACGAGCGATTAAGATGAAATTTAGTCTGCAATAACATGATTCCCGTCTGTTCTATGCTCTACATAACATTTTTTATGCGTCTTATTTCCGGTTTTTTACCTTCCTTCTCTTCGAATTAATAGACACTACAAGCAGCAGTATTAAAAATAGTATGAAACCCTTCAAATTGACAAATGATATAAGAAGAAGCATCATGTCAAAATCTCAGAGTAAAATCACACTTATTTTTCTAATTCGAGGAAACAAAATTTAACCGTCTTGTTACTGTTGAAAAGAGCTGAGTAAATGGATAATTTTAAAAATTTCGTTAAAATGAGGGAGAAGAAACTATGATATATAGAAATAAAATTCAAATTGTGTCAGATGATTGGTTCTTGCATTTAACACTAGATAAAAAAACAGTGAGTTGAATAAAAGCGTGTAAATAGAAGAAATTCATTGTTATACGGATAGATTACAAGAATCCTTAAAGAAAGTAATCAGGGTTCTAGTAATCATAATAGCATAATAAAATGAGTGAACTGCTTATTATCTACATCTCATTTTGAGATTGATTTGACCTCAAAGTTATTGCCATAAAAATGTTGAGAGAAAGAAGACCTAAACTTCAATAATATGAGAAAAAAGGAAAGCAGAGGAAAACAAAAGAATTGGTCATAATCTTTACGACTTTTCGGGTCGTTCAGAAACGGTTGATTAGCAATGTAACACTTAATTAAGGACTTGTGGCTAGCAGAGATTTATCAAGATTATAACTTGATACAAGTTTAGTTTTCCTTCTTCCCTTATTTATTCCACAGTCCCTAAGTATCTGATTATTTTCTTCGTTCATGTTTTTAACGGGAAACAACTTTATCTCAACATCCACATAAGTATGTAAGTAAGCAAATGTCTTCTTCGTGATATCGCAAGAGCACAAGCTAAAGGGCATGAATGAATTTATACATTCTATGATAAAATTACATGAAGGAAAGAAGAAGAATAAAAAATCAAAACTTTACTTCCTCGTCCTCTAACATGCATGATATGTAAAAGGATGAATGAATGAAACAAGAAAATAAGTTTTTCCCAAGCCAGAAATACAAGTAATCCAACGGGAATATACTGTGGATGAGAAATGGAAAATAGATAAGAAAGATATGTGTGTTGTTTTTTTTTTCAAAAGACACAAGTTACATAAGGAAGCAATCGAGTTGGGTGGAAATGACAACATTTTTAGCAGATAGGGAATGTAAAAATCCTGTGATCTATTTAATGTATATAATATTCAAACTTAAAAGTTTATGTACTAATTTTTACCCTCTTAATCACATGAGGCAACAAAGCATTAATAAACATCTTCATCACTTACTTCTACTTCTTTTAAAGAAATAAAATCACAAATAAAAACTGAAGCTTTTTATAAAAAAAAAGAAAGGATTTTGTCTACTTCGTAAGAGCTTATACATAAATGCTTACAGAGTATGGAGGCATGAACAAGCTTAAATGTAAGAAAGCAACACGAAATCCTCATAATATGTTAAACATATGATTTTTATGTATGAAGTGAATGCTAATAAAATTGTAACATATTTTCATATAGCAACATTGACAGCAGTATGAATGAAAAGAAGTAATAAGAACGTTTTGTTGTCTAAAACGTAACGTCATAATAATAATAATGGTAATAACTTATACACTGTACGTATATTAATCATTTAATACAATTTGCAGGTAAAGAAAATGTTAACCTCTTTCTTATTTTGTGACAGAACAATAGTCAGTTGGATGAATAACATAAGAGGAACTTCTTAAAGTATACGTATAAATTTTTGATATCAAATTACTTTAGAAGGATAAAATTATGAAAAAAAGAAGAAACGAGAAGGATTTATTCTTAGAAAGATTTTTCATGAAAAGATTTTCTCGTCGTCATCTTGTCGGTATGTAACATAGGTCTCAGCATTGCCTTTTTTGCCTGCCAAATCATGTCATGAATTTTTATTCTACTCGCAATGTTTCTTTCATTCACTTACTTTTCTCTGTCTCTTTACATGTCTGGTAATGTTTTTTGTTGTCGACGAACAGCTGACATGATTTTGTTCTTTGGTCTCTTTTTTTGCGCACATATAATAATCTTAACGGGATTACCGTAAGAGTAAAACGGTTTTGTCATCATGGAATCTCATTTCATTTGTTATTTGCTTCGCATAGACATTAATTTGTAAACGCGATGCGAGCTAAATTTTCTTTCCATGTTATCTTCATCAACTACTTTTCTTCTATAAAAGCGACAAAGATTTCCTATTTCAAAAATTACATGATGAAATGTCTTGTACAATACCTTTCCTACATATAAGATTAGTCAGCACAATTTCTGTTGGAATAAATATTTTAATTTACTACATTCCAAACTGTATTAAGGAAGACAAATGCATGTTTTTGATGACATGTATTACGTAAAAATTTATTGTCTTCCTGCATTTGATATTTTGATTATTTTACTTGTTATATCTTCGTTTAAAATAAATTAAATTGAGTTTTTTCGTTTACCTACATTAAAATTATTTATTTTAAAAGATTCTGCCAATAACAATAAATTTCGTCAATTTAATCTCTTGCAGCTTCATTCGATAACTTTTCAGACAGATTTTCTGTTCAGGTTCCTGTATGTTCACATTATAAATAGTATTTTAAGTTTTTATATCATATCATTTAGAATGCCTCCTTTTCAATTAGTGTCGATTTAACAAAACGACATAGAAATAACAAATCAATGACGGGCAGATAAGCACACAAACCATTAATCTTCTCTAAATGTGTCCTTTTATTTGCTTACTTACTAACTTATTCACTTGCTTTCCATATAGACACAACCACATGCAACCCTCATCTATCGTCACAATGATTATCAATTTTCTCCTATGTGACACATTAAAGTGTTTATGAATATCTGGGGAATTATCATCATGCAATGATGATGATGATGATGAAGGGACGGCAAAAATATTTGTGGCTTCATGATGTCATGTAATTAGTTTGTTTCAGACAGTTTTAATAAATTTGAATTGGACAGAACAGACATGAAAATTATGTGTGCATGTGAATATCATATGATATTGCTCATCATCTTCAGAAATGGCTTTGAATAGAAGAAGCAAGCTTAATTTAATTTTATAAAAAGAATGGAGGAACCAGGAAATATAAATTTTATCTTTAATAGTGCCAAAAAAAAACTTTATCATTATATTTAAAAACTTATTTTTAATGAAGAACTAGTTCCAGTAATGATAAAGACACTAACATAGAACTTCTGGTTTACAAATATCAATTTGTGTATTTAATTTTTTATGGCGCGCATTTTGTATGAAAACCAATTTATCCAGAAAAAGACATTTGTTTTAAAGTATATGCCTATAGGAATAACAAAATTATGAAATAAGGGATATAAACGAGCGCAAACAACAACATTCATTTGATCTTATTTTCAATAGGTAATTAAGTTTTATAAAAACGAAAATGTAAGAAGAGAAACAGATAAAGGTATAAATTTATAGGTTCTCCATTCAACTTCTGGCCTTTTTATTCTTATTCTTTAATATTATTATCTCTTCATCTTCATTCCAATGCATATTGGCAAGGAAACCAAGGAAAGAAAGAGAAAAAATACAAATAATAATAAAAGGAAGAAAAGGTCGCGTGCTATTTTGAACTGATGTTTCAGTATATCCACATTAGTACTCTGTATGTTGTCGACTTGAGATGTTAGCTCATCCGTAAAAATATACCATAAATTTTTATGAAAATTGAAAAACAGAGTCGAATTTTTTTGGCCCGCCTAGTGTGAAGACAGCAAATGTTATACAAGATGAAGACAAAAAAATGTTATTAATGATGATTTTAATGCAAGATGAAGGAGTTCCGTCAAATGGAAACAGACACCAGATCTGTTAAAAAAAGCCATTTGGCATCACATGATGTTAAAGATATAAAAAGATTAAATACACACAAAAAGTAACTGAAATATAATAATGTTTAACCATCAACAACAGAAAATCGAGCAAGAAGCAATGGAAAAGAAATTCATTCAATTGATAAATTCACAAATACAAATAATTTGGATCCAAAGCATGTACAAAAGGAATTTTTTAAGTAAACGATAAAGAAAACAACAGAAAATAATTTTTAAAAGGACAGATGCCACTTCTGTGCCATTGATTTGCTTCTTAATATTAGTCTCCTTCTGTTTAATAGTTTGTTCCTTTTTTCAAGGAATGATGTAATAAGAAGAAATATCTTTAAAACCTTTTATTTATGTTTAAATGAAGAATGAAAGATTTATCGTTGCATTATACAATAATTGAATTGAGGAATCTTTTAAACAGAATGTCTTTTTGTTTCATTTTTGTTATCTCTTTATTTCACTGTATCTGTTTCATAACTTTATGTTTTTGGGCAATTCTTGCAATTTATTCGAATTCAAAAATTGAAATAATTGATTCTAAAGACTTTTAATTTCTCTAAAAAAATATTGATCAACTCCCGAGCGACAGAAATGAAGAAGGCTCCATTACGGTTGTTAAAAGTAGACAACTTCAATTGGATGTTAATAAAATAGATCAATGTCTCATGGTCAAGTTTTCGTGATTTGTGTCGGTCTGAATTAAATGTTTTACTGACACCTTTTTTGAAGAATTTCCCACATCCATATCGAAATGGAGTAAAAGTGGGAATCTCACTCTTATTAATGCGAAAATAATGTTATTTAAAAAATAATTTCGCTCATAAAATATTTATGTGAAATAAACATACTCAAAGAAGGAAATTTTTTTCTTTAGAATTATAGCTCTGTCATTATTATATGCCTCGCGCTCCTTTTCCTTCTATCTGCCATTCAGTTTCTTGCCAGTTTCTTGTTTGGAGATATAACAAAATGCACATATTTATAAACGAATTTGTTATGGATCGTGAGGATTTATCGAGCGATAAAATTGAAATGATGTCTCAAAAAAAAAGAAAAGTTTCAACAAATGTTTCATTAAGTAAATTTTTCTTATCTTTTATTAAAGAAAAAAAGATGATTTTTTTGCTGTTTGACCTTCTTTCTTTTAGCTGCTCGTCATTCACTTCTCATCGTACATTCGTAACTTTTGAGTAATGAATCTTTTTTCGTCGTTAGAGATGAGAAATTTGTTTTTTGACAGTGCCTTTTCAAACCATAAATTTGAACCCTCGACGGCGACGAAAAGACAAGTGATGATAAGAAGATAATTTTTGTTTTTCTTATTCTTTTTTACTTGAAGAAATAAGAAAATTTTAGCTCATTTTGTTGTTATAATATTTAAGCATCTCGAGTTTCTTTTGTACGATTTTAATAGCTTAGAGACTTTCAAAAAGATTTAAAATAATATTCAGAATTAAGTGAAAATTGCAAGAGATAAAAATCCTTAAATCGTCGTTCAATTATATAATTAATTTACTCAGCAGTAATTTTGAAGTTATTTAATTGAGCTATTTATTCTCGTGATATAACAGACTAGTGCAGAAAAGGAATTGATCATTGCATAAATAAATTTCCGCATAATTTTGCTTTTTCCTATTAAACATTTTTTGCAAAAAAATTAATGCATAACATGGCTGAGAGCATTAAAATCTGGTTATAAAATCAACACATGAATTTATTTTATATACATAATTTTTAAGAAAAAAAAAACAGGAAAATGCGAATAAGACATTCATACGTAAGAGAGTATCGAGAGTAGCAGATTTATTTTCGATCTCATATAAGCCATATGTGGCAGAATGTTATGTGATAAACATTATTTTCTCCATCAATGCGCCAGGTATGAAAATTTTTCACAAAACGTTATTTATTGCATTGAAAAGTTTATATTGTGTTGAATGTATCCGTTCTTTACGATTCCTTCCTTTGCAGCTTCTTTTTAACGTTCAATAACAATAAACTTGTACGAACATTCATGCTTTTCATTTTTATATGCGAATAATATATTTGTTCGTTATTTCAATTTAACTTCTTTTTTTTCATTCACGTTCCTTTTTTGCGCTTATTCTAATCGCAGAATAAGTAAAAAGAATAAGGAAAATAATTTTAAATTACACACAGCAACCCCTTTTTGGTGCCTATAGTATTATGAGAATCAAATAAAGAAAGAAGTAAAAAAAACATTGTTTGCTGTAAAAAGGGGTTTGCATTTGAGTGAGTATTACGAATTAAATGTTCATAAATTGTATAACAATAACTCAAACTGTATTTATTGAAAATTTATCATGTTGTGCAATTTTCCTCTCTGAGCTTCTGCTTTTTATTTTGAATTTGAATGGTTTAATCCTTGTTATTATACAAACAGTCGTTTATATTCTAAAAGTGTCTGTATATTCACTAAAATCCGATTGAATTTCATGAAAAATGCGTCATTGATTTTTTTTTTGTAGAGTAAACTCATATTCAATTTCTAGAGAATAAAGAATGAATCACCGTAAATTGTGTGCGTGAATAAATACAATTCAATCCGTAGTAAAATTGAATGAGGGATGTGATTCAATATTGCCCATGAAATTGCTGTGCAAAAAATTTACTCTCAAACATTTTACGCGGGTAACAAACACACCAACAAGGTGTGTAGAATATCAAATGGTATATTTTAACCATATCACTACTCTCAATAACACTTTCAATTCTATTTTGTTCGCTATAAATGATATTCATGAAAATGGGAAAAAAAAATCTGAATAAAAATCTATTTAAGCTATCATCCCTCACTTGTTCGCGCGTTCCCATGCTCTGTTGTGATGCTTTTTTGCTTTTTACCTTCCGGTATTTTTTCATACAACTATTTCAATTGTAGAATCTGAGTATAGTGAATATAGAGAAAAGGAGGAGGAAAATAAAGAAGATAATTTTTCATGTTTAAACAAACATTTGAATAAATTTTTTGTTTCTTTTCAGCTGCTGTTTGTTGTTGCCACGATGGCATTAGGCAACTCGTTGAAAAATGAAAAATAAAAAGGAGATGAGGTGAATTTTTATGTGTTATGGCATCAGTTGAAACAGTTAATGTGTGAAAATTTTCACCCATGACAAAATATTTCGCACTCGTGATTATCACTTTACGATTCATTGATTCCTGATGTTGTTATTTTATTTGAATATTTTTGAAATCCCAAATAAGTCGATATATAAAAGATGGGGATATTGAATTTCATGAAAAAACTTAAATCGCTGAATATCGTTAAGGGATTTGACTTAAACATTGTTAGAATCTTAAAAATTTCAGCTTGATGTCATGGTAAACGAAAATAAATTTGACATATCTTATAAATATAATGAAAGCAATCAAATTATAATTATAAATAATCAAGTAATAAATTTCTACCACAAAGCACAAACTATATGGTTTATTATTCATTAATTAATAAACTGCAAATTGAGGCAATTGTGAAAAGTATTTATGTGCTGCCACCCCTAGAAAAATGTTTTATGTTTATTCCATAACGCGTACATTTATGAATTTAAAAGCGTATAAAGGCTCATGTATAGAAGCACAATGAAAACGGATACACATTGTTGTCATCACGGCAAAGAGAAAGAGCAATTTACGAGGAAACATGAAAGCTATGAAAAAGCAGTGACAGAAAAATACAAGCAGAAACATGCCAGCTTTCATGTCACATATAATATGTCTTACCAATGTTTCATAGTACACACATATAGCGTGACAAATGTAGGATTTTTCAGCACAAAAAAATGGCATGGAATAGCAACAGTGGCATTCATAGAGAAATTAAATTGTTTGCATGTGTATCGAACAAAATAGCAAGAGTACTTTTCTATCATTCAAACTTATATCTACACATCAGAGCTATTGAGCTTTAATCAATAAACCTCAGGGCGCGAAATTTTTATTTTTTTGTGAAATCAATTTGTTTCGATCATTGATTTTTCACGCCATAAACTGATGTCATGATAAAGTATACGAGTGCCAATTTCAATGTCAATTTCTATATTATCTTCTTATATTGAACTGGTATTTATTATAATGGCATTATTCAGTCATCACACAATGAACCATACAAAATTGTATAATTATTTGCACAATTTTACGCGCTCAGTTGCTGATAATTTTTTGTATGTTTATGGTAAGCATAGCATGGAAAATGATAGGCTATAATGCATATGTATTTGTATATACAACTTACTCGATTTGATTTAATTAAATGATGAAATCATTTGCATAGCATGAGATGTATGAAATAGTTGATGATTCATTAAAATGACATTTTAGAATTTTATTTACTAAATTAATTTTAAGCATTATCAATTTTGTGCTTTATGAAAAATTAAATTACTTCATCAAACGTTTTATCTTTTGGATGTATTCTTATTTAAATTCTTGACAACATTTGGAAATAATAGAAATGACGACTAAATTTCTTTGAACTTGTGATGAAATCACTGAGCAAAAGTTTGAACGTTTAGACTTGCAAATCAATTATAGTATGAAGGAACATAAGAATGAATTGTAATAATATGAAGAAATAAACATGCCATATAGGGAGGTCTATCAAAGGGACATATTATTACGTTTTTCCATACGGGAATACAATGTAACTGCTATTGTGCTTCTCAAGCGACAAAAAATATATTCTCTAGAAGCTCAATATGTATGCATGTCGGAAAATCAATTTTCTTTTTTCATCTTTTTCGTGTTGGCGACAATTTTACTCATACCACAAGCCTTTTATGCCTTTCTTTTCTTCTATATATGTCTCTCTTTTTCACTTTAGTGGTCCTTGAATGGATAAAAATACCTATTGAAGAATCAGAAGGAAGAAATTAGTCAAGAATAATTTCTATGGACTTTCGATGAAGAAAATTAAATTGTTTGCATACTCTGAGCTAATTATCTAATTTAGCATTCATGAAAAATTCCTTGGCTTGAAAACAGCATGATATCAGAATCAATCGTTTGTGCACAATTTTCACATCGTATACTAAGATAAATGAATTAATTTCTATGGTACATTGTCATGGCATAAAATGAACGGCAAAAGCATCAACAACAAATGTAAGTATGTGAAAGGATGCTGACTCATGTAAAAGTGAAATAAAAGAGAACATATAAATGACATATGGCAATCTCATTAGTCAAGAATATTTCTCAGTCTACTTTTCATCATTCATTCACATTCCCTCTATGACCTACACAATTAATTAACAGAGTAATTAAAAAGTTTGCATTTAAAGTTGAAAGGAATAAAATACGGAATGAGCGAATGAAAAAGAATTTTATGGAATAAACTCAACTGAGCTGTAAACTAAAAGTGTGATTGCAAATGATAGATGTGAGGAAGTCAGAACTAAGCAGAAGAAATAAAAGAAGTAATTTTACGGAATTAATTATCAGCATTTAATTACGTCTGAATATTTTTTTTTTATTTTTATGAGGAAAACTGTCATAAAATTGCGTGGCAAATAAATTAAATTAATTATGACAAAGTCGCGTAAATATTAAAATCGCTAATTTCTCTTAACTTCTAATTAGCTTGATGTAAATTTTGAAATGAATTCGTTCAGTCGATGAGATGAAATATAAAGTAACATTATAGCAATTTAATAATTATTTATTAAATCTTTATGTCTCGAGCAAAACAAGTTCTTTTAGATTTAAACTCTTCAAAACGTACACATACAAACTGTAGAGAATGACAGAAAATAAATTAATGCTTTTAAAAATATAAATGAGTAGCGATTCTCGTTTAAATGTTTGTTAATGACATTTTTATGTCATGAGTAAAATTATTGTGGATTTAATTTGAAGGCAATTAATAACCTTTAATCAATATTAAAATCAATCCAAAAAGCTTTAAAACAGATTATTTAATAAAATTTTCAGTTTATCAGCTTTTTGATTTTTTAATTGATTCAATTCAGATATACCAGATAATTCATCAGTGTTTCATTACATCAAAACCCGACCGACATAAATGATGAAGATTCCACTAAATCTCTTATATTAACACCAAATGGAACCTGCATATTTTTAATAGCCATAAGGACCTTAAATGCTTCGTAAAAAGACTCGTCATTCCATTAAAATTTCAATCCATTAAAATGACAAAATACAAAAAGGCTAAATACTAAAGAATAAAATGTACACAAGCAACAAATGTATTAAGCTATAAACTTGCGAGCAACAATTTGTTACAGACTATTAGATCATGTGGAAAAAACACACGTTTTCATTTTTTTTTTCATTCTAGCATAGAAATAACACCATAACCATCATATCAGTGTTGGCTATTTTTTTTCAAGCTTTTCATCCGCAATTTATCGTTTCATACTACAAAAATGTATGTCGTCTTTTCATTCAGTTAGTGTATTTAACCAATATTGTATACATACAATATTTCTCAACTATTTATTTTTATAGCGTAATTGTCATTTTCTCCATGTAATTCATGGCGTATTTTATTCACTTTTATGTGGCGTAATAAACATGAAATTATTATTATACCATCATCAAGTGGCTTCACAGAATCGTTTTTTGAGGCTTTTCTGCTCTTTGTTTTCTTTTTTTTTCTCATTCTCCACAGAAAGCAGAAAATCTTTATTAACTGCCTAAATGAAATTTTCCTTCTTTTTTCTCACAATAGACACATTTTCATTTTTCGAGCAATGCGATAAGAAGAAAAGTAAAGAAAAGAACTTGTTGTGAAATTGATGATAAAATATGATGTTTTTGCTCTGCTATTAGAATAAATTGTTCGAATATCCTCAATAGCAAATATCGTTATTGTCTTTTTGCGCTTCATCAAATTTATGTTTTTCATGCATAAACAACGCACAATGAATAAAAAAAATCGACTTATTCGGGAAGCAAGAAATTATAAAGAAACAAATTTATCAAAAAATTAGATTTTTCACTCGCAATAAAGCTTGCACGAAATATTTATAGGATGATAAACGTTGAAAAGTATATTTCACCGTGAATGGCAATAAATTTATTGAGCAACCCTAGGAAAGAAATAAAATGAGGAGTGAAATAGGAGGTTATATGTAGAGAGTAGTGGTTATGGAAAAACGAACAACAACGGTAATATAAGTCACATTGAGTTGTTATTTAATTTAATTAAATCAAACCAATAAATATAAAAGCAAGTGAAAAGAAGCTATAAATGCCAGTAATATGAAATATTCGTTTTAATTAGGTGAGACTGTCAGAGCAATGTTTTTTAAAATCCACATGCGAAACTTGTTAATAAACTTTTTTTTGGTTATAAGGGAGATATGCTAATTGGCAATCTGTTATATTTATCATAATTAGACAAGTTTTACATAATTGTGTTTAAATTCATAAACAAATAGTCAGAAGAAACAAAACGTCAATTTGTAAATTGAACCACAATTGATGTTAAAGAAAATGTATTAGTAATCCTTATCAATTTAACAATATCGTGACATACCTAAAATAATTAATAACAGTAAATTTGCTAATATACAGATGGTTCAGTTGAAAATTTTGCAACGTGGGCTAAAAAATTTTAGAATTAAGATTTTTAATTGACGACCTCAAACCATTATGAAGGCATAGATTTGTACATTTAATTACTCAATTTTCTATATTTTAATATTTTAATTTTGCATTTGTGTTATATTGCGTTAAAATGCTCTTACAGTGATGAAATTTTCCTTCACCCACAACAATAAAAAAGTTTTTCGTGTGAATGAAAATCTTCTAGAAAATCACTTGATGAAAAAATCATTTCTATACAAATTTCTATATATTTTCTATCGCCACCGCATGATGTTTAGAGTGCAATGTACGAAAGATTTAGAAAATTGAGAATTCTTCTCTTTATTCTCACGCTTGCGCATAAATCTGTTAATAATCGAACAGCAATTTTTTGTGAGTTAAAAGAGAAGAAGAAAAATAATATTCAACTGTTTTTATGAACTGAAAAAATTCCATCTGGTCTGTATACATATCAAATAAATTTTCAGCTTACATGTTTCTGTTATTCTAAGTTTTTAAGAGATATTAAAATAAAAAATATCGACAATCTCTTCTCTGAAACTTGAGATGAGAGGAAAAATTGACCGAAAAAATCTGTGAAATAAGGAAGTTCAAGATTTTCTAGGAAAATTGTCGCAATTCGCAATGAATTGAAAAAGTTTTTCACTTTTTTATCTTTCTCTGTAGAAATTTTCTGTTTGGAAAGATAAACTCGAGGTGCCGTGAAAAATTGAATTAGCTTCGGAAAATTGAATGAATTTATAATATTTTTCTTTGCTCTTTCGCACTTGACTTCATTTTCTGCCTTTTTGTGATGGAATGGATAAAAAAAATTATCACGAGAAGGCAAGAAAATTGTGCGAAATGGTGTGAAAATTTCTAGAAAAACAATTTTCACACCTTTAATTCTAAGAAAAATTAATCTATTTAGAAATATTTGGAATGCCGATGTACATTTTTAGAGCTTATGTTATAAAGGGAAAAAAAAGGAAATCAAATCAAATCATAATATTATTGATATTGATTATCATTAGGAATATAAAAAGGCAAGGCAAGAAGAAATACTAATAAACACAAAAAAAATCGTTTCACTTTTATGACTCATCATCATCAGCGCCTTTTATTTATTTTCATCACAGGCCATCAAAATTGCTTGATTATCACAGACATTGCCATACAGTGCAACTTTGTTGCTAGCTTCTCAATTTTCGTGCATGATTTATGTCCTGACAGAAAGTTTCAGCAAGCTCATTCTCTTGTTAATGAGTTCATTTCATGACAGAAGTGTAGGAGGAAGAAATATAAATGAAAATGATGCCGAAAGTTAGACGTAATTTTTATACATAGCACTGAATTTTTCGGCTTATATTTGTTTGTCTTTACTTTGTTGATAACATTAATATTGCATTCTAAAAGTTGTTTAATTTATAACTGGACTACAATTATTTTAGAATTAATCAAAATTTTACTTTCGATGACCATAAAAGCTGCTACAGTAAAACGAAATTTTAAATTATGCTCGGTATAGTTTTGTGAGAATATTATTTCTCATTTAATTAAGCATTCATATTTTCGGGTAATCATGACAGAATAACCATGAAATGTAATTAAAATGTTGAGTGAGTAAAATTTTACTACACAAAATGTAGGTCATAAAACTTTTTAATTTGAATTTTCAGCTAAACTATTCGTTACAGATATTCATACAAAGTTTATATTAACTGTATCATGTATGCGGTATGGTTCATCAACAATAGATAAATGTGTGCCAAAAAGCGTTAAAAAATTACATACATACTAACCACCAATAAGTGGGCTCTGGTGAATTAATCAAAAATTAATGCCTCCAAAATCGAGATTTATGCTTAGTACTGTGTTAACTCTTGTATATATAATTAAGTATATATTTGTACTATAAATGAAACCATATTTAAATCCATTTGAATGGTATGAAAATTTATTACACATTATCTGGTGTACCGAATACACATACTTAGCATCACATGCATATATTAAAATAGATACACATGCAGTATGCAGAACAACTTTTATCGAACTAAATTGATTTATGTGAATTACATTCAGATTTGACTGCACATTGCCGCATTTTGCACGTTTTTCATTCTTTCTCTTTCTATTGTAACCGCTTTGATGAAAGTTTACAGATTTACACGTTTAATCTCCTTTTTTATGTAAAAAAGTGCGAAAGAACACGAGTAAAGTTGTTTTATTACTATTGACAATTTAATAAATTTTTCAAATGAATGGCAAAAAAGGCAACGATAGAAAAAGAGAAAAATGAGTAAACGAGAGTAAAGCGAGATTAAATGTATTTAACATTGGAGGTCTGGTAATGAGATTTAATCGATTTTAAATGTTGACAATTGCAATTTTCTATTTAAAGCGAATTGAAGCAGATGTTAATTGAAAAATTTTCACGTTTTAAAATTTAATTGAAAATTTCTTTGCGTTTTGCACGTCAAATTAGCATGAAAGTGAGTAGTAAAGTTTTGTGAGAAAACAATGCATTTTGTTCGGAAAACTTAACCCGTTAATTACGGAGTTTTTTTAGGACTTTGGAGTGTATTTAATTGATAAATTATAGTTAATAAATAAGGTTTACGAAGACATTGGAGCGATTAAGTGTACCAATTTCGTATAATTAACAAAAATTTAGTGTAACATTTATGTTACGCTAGTATTTGACCGACACTTTTTTTTCCTCCATAGAAAATTTTAATTCACCAATTTTGTCCTTTCCCTAGCATTTAAAGTAAAAATGCATATATACTGTTATCTTTATGTCATTTACTGCTGTATTAGTTAAACTTTAATGTTTCATTACGCATAGAAATATAAAATCCTGAAAAAAATTCACTGTCACATTGCACGTCATATTTCTTGAATTACGCATTGACGTGCTTTCAAACTTTAATTAATAAGTGTTTTTTACTTTAGTTCATCACATGAAACATTATGAGTAGTCAACAATTCTTTTAAAATGGCTTAAAACAACTTCCAAATTTTCTCCTCATAATTTTACACCAAAAAATTTATTTCATTAAAAATTCTACGAAAAACTGATAATACATCTTGATTATATTTTTAAAACTTCTATTTCATAATAGTTAACTATCCAGAAAAAAACTACAGCTCAAATCACAGCTGAATCACTTTAAATTATTAATTAAATATTTTCAAAATTTTTCACTCAAGAGTCTTTAAAATACTAGCGTAACATATATGTAACAGGCAAATTGTCGTCAAAATCCTGGCGTAACATTTATGTTACATTTTTTATCAGACAATAATTAATGTATTTAATTAAAGTTTCTATATGTTAACTTGTTAAATTTGATAACATTTAATGATGAATTTTAAATATCTTTCGGTTTCATGTTTAAAATATGACTTGAAACCCAAAAATTTTGAGTTTAAAAATCACTCATTTTACGTCTCAAAACTTAAATTTAATTAACTTCACTAATTTACATAATTGCAAATTGTAAGTTAGTAAATAAGCAAGTTTAGTCATTAATGAATGATAACATTTGATAAAATAGCCAATTAAATTAATATTTAAAGAGATTTCAGAGAAAATATTAGCGTTACATATAAGTTACGCTAGTAAAGAACGGGTTAATTGCTGATAAACAAACGATTTCGTTCTTGTTTCTAATATATTTCAGTAATACAGTTGCTATTTCTGACATTTATGGCTTACTTGCGTCTCTCAGAATTTTAAGATTCAACCTCAATCAAAAATATTTTTTAAAATTCAGTTAAGTAAAGAATAATTTCATGATAGAGTTAAGTAAATATATGTGTCGAGTTTTCCTCAAAAAATATATCATTCATAAAAAAGTGAATAGAAATTTTTCTAATTTAATTTCAACTTGAAAGCTTTTCTCTAAAATGTTATTTAAAGTCTCATTAATCATCATAAAAAGTTAAATACATTCAAAACTTTCATAACTTTTGTTTGTATTTCTTTTTTTTTTGAAACATAAAATAAAAGAATTTTAAAGTTGGTTCAATCACTATGATGTTTTGATGTTCAGTTTTTTTTGTAGTTGGTCTTTTTATTTCTGCATTGTAATGAATCGAAAGCACAATCTAACGAAAAGTTTTATTCATTTTTCTATTATTATTCAGTTTTTTTTTATTCTTTTCTTTAGCCTCTCTTAAAAATCGATTTCCTTTTTCAGCAGACAGCAAAAAGCTATTAATATCTATCATTTCCTATTCATTCCAAGAATATTGCTTTGAATTTTTTTTAGTGAAAAATATCAAAAGAAGAAAAAAATATTTTTGCACATCACAGATTTTATACATATCTCCGTCAGTTATAGTACTCGTGGGTGGATGGAAATTAATTTATTTTTATACACTTTCCACTTTATAGATTCTATTCGGTACAAGTCAAGTCAAACACACGCAAGCTCCATATATTTCTTCTTCTCTATTATATTCGTTTTCATTCTATGTGAATATTGATTTCAAATATTTAGATCACTTTTAGCTTCCACGAAAAATGATGTATAATGATTTAAGAATAGATGTAAAAAAAATAAAGATGAAGAAGTTTCGAAATGGGTCAATGATTGCGTTTTGTTCCAAAACCAAGCTTCTGCTAAAATATTTCAGAAGCGTATGAATCTTGTAGATCTTGTCCATTATTATTTTCATTCTCACAATAACATAATACTTAATAATTATTATCATTATCATCACGTGATTGTTATTTTAGAAATACATTAGCAGCAATACAGACATAAAAATTCATTCATATTATTTATATATATGTCTCTTAAATTTAACAAAATAACTTTTTATATCCAGCTTTCATTAAAAATTAAAATTTTTTACTCCCAGCGTGCAATAAAACTTTACAAGCTCTGCTTTCTTGATTAGTTAAACTATTTTAATTTTCCATATCATGACACTATAAAAGAGAATAAATTAAATGTATATTCTTTATATATATTTGCTCTCTTGAAGTTAATAGACATCGTTATGATAAGACGCTGCAAAACATTTTGTCAACTAAGTTAATGCACGGGATAAAAATTTAATTTTTTTTAATGCGCATAACATAACAGATGAAGAGAAAAAATTATAAAATATTGCGGGCATATTTACTTAGGTTTCATAAACTGATGGCAACAATGGAAGGTATTTTCGTTATGTATGGATATAAATGACATCATATAATCTTTTGTTGTTGAGATGGTTGTATGGAAATTTTAAGGCAGTTTATTCAGCTTTCAATATGTTCCTCTTGTTCTATTTTACCGAGTCGTCGAGTTGAGCAAAAATTCTCGATGTCTTTCATGTTATTTAAATTAATGTTTGGTACATTATATTTCTATATAAAAGTTCAAACACAATAAAGACGATTTCAATAGTTTTGAAAGAACTGAATGAATAAAAGTACAGATGAGCCTTTTCATCATTCATCGTCATCAACATTATTATATACAATACTAAAGGTTTATGTATGAATGTGCATAGTGGAATAAACTAATTTTCATTCAACAACAAAGAGCGTAAGTTGTGGAAAAGGGAATTCATAGCTGCATATATGCAAAGTCTATGCTTTACTGCATGGAATAATGTGAAACGTGCTGTATGAAAGAAAATAGCATTTTGATATGCATTTCAGTAATTTCTTCAACTTTACAAGTGCATTTCAGATTCATATAGAATTTTTCAACTGAATTAAATTTTAAACTGATACACATTAGGGTTTATTTTATGATTCATGTGAAGTCTCTTGGTATGCTTAATATGTAGCATACATGCAAGAAGAAAGGAAAATAATTAAGTTAAAATATAAATTTTTGCAGAATTACTTTTCTATTGAATGTTGTAAGCAGAATTTCAATAAAATTTAATTAAAAGATATTTCGCCATAAATTACCGAAAATTAATTAATTATTATAGGATTTATTTTGATAAAACTTTTGTAATTAAAAAATTCAATTCATAGAAATTAAATTTTCAAATTTCCCACAAAAATTTCACCTTCACTGAACACAAAATAACATCATTCTAAAAATTAAATATCAAGTATTTTAATATTTTATGTTACTTCTTCGGAAAATTCTTTAGACATCAAAAGACACAGAGGCATAAATGCCATGATTTCTTTTTTGACAAACAGAAATAAAACGAAGAAAGATCAGCTATAAGAAGATTTTCTTACTCATCTATTTCATCTCATTCAGCTTTTTTCTTTGGAAAAAGAGCGATGAGGAAAAACATAAAGAAAAAATATTTTTCTTCTCATCTAAAGTCGAAATAAGATTTTAATGCCATCGGGCAACAAAAAAAAATTGTTCAGATGAAGCAAGATGGAGTAAAAAGGAAAAAAAAAGTTTTAGATAAATCGAAAAAGATATTTTTCAATAGCCCAACGGCACAATGTAATTTGTTGTGAAATGATTTCACCATATATTAGTTTGTATAGCGTTTATTTATTTATTATTTACTTCTGTTCATACTTTATTTAATTTTTTCATTTTAGGAAAAAAACTGTGCTGCCAATAATATTGCATTATTTTCATAAGGATCAAAATCATCATCTTTTTTTATACTTAACTGAAAAAGTTTCTTATATTGGTAATCGCATTTTCTATCGAATTTCAATTGTTCGCTTAGAAATGTATACAAAATGATTCAATTATGAAGCCATAAAACTTTTCAAGACTTTTGCACTCACCCATTGGATCTCGGTGAACTGGCTGAGGTGGATAAAATGCACTTGATGTACTTGGCATCGGATGACTTGGAGGTGGAGGTGGATATTGATATTGATATGGTCCCATATGTGGATCATACATATGTGGTTGAGGCGGCTGTTGCGGAATTTGGGGTTGATATTGCTGCTCAGATGGCGAAATCATACCTTTTTTCAAGAATAAAAAATTATTTTTATTGATTTATTTACTATTACCTATTGAATCTGTCATAAAAATAGATAGCTTACATTGATCTGTTTGAACTTGGCCTCCAGGTGGACGCATATTTGTGAGAGCTGATAAAGGAGTGTATGATTTAGGTGGCTCTTGAGTGGGAGGTCGAGATACGACACATTCTTCCGTAACACTATATGCCGTTCGATATTTAAGAGTTTTGCAAATTGTTTCTTGGCTGCTTACTAATGCCGAATTTACATACACTCCAGTAATGGTCACGTCAGTATCGATTTTCACCAAATTAGTTGTCGATTTTGGACGTGTCTATAGTTTTGGAATAAAAAAAAAGATTCAAAATTGATTAAGATTAAATAATTGAGGAGTTGAATTTTTCATTTGGAATTCTTTTTGAGGAAAAAAAATAATCAATTAATATCAACTAGTTTAAAACCCCATCAAACATGATGAAGACTTGGGCAGTTGCCACTTGATTCTAAATATGCTGTCGCATCGTCATCATGGTGGCAACATTTCAATATGTGTCGATCGGGTCAGAATCTCAAATTATATTCTGAATTAGATTTTATACATGGCATGATAACAATTCATCGACCATATATTTCATAACAAAAGTAAAAACAATGAAATTACGGTGATTATAAAAGTCAAAAGATTGGAAAAGAAAATAAATATGACAAACGAAATAAAACAAAATACCTCCTCAGTAGATTCCATTTTAACATCTTTCTTTTCTTTTTTCATCGTTGGTGGTTCAATCACTTCGTTTTCATCCTCTTCTTCATCATCTTCATTGTCGCTTTCATCGGACGTTTCCGTTGTCGAAGAGTCATGCTTTGCGGCATAGTTCTCAATCTCATAACTCGCAGCCAAAATTGCACTTGCATTCAAGCTTGCCATTCGCTTCTTCGTTACAACATTCTTTTCGCTGTTTTTGTCGTCATCTTTTGTTTTCTTTCGCTTAATAGATCCGTTGTGTTTCTTTGCAGCAGCTGCCGGCTTTTTTGACACAGGAGAAAATTTTTGTTTTTTCCTTTCGGTATCTTTATCCGAGTCTCGTTGTAAATTGTCGGAAGCCTTTATTGTTTTTGGCGATTGCTTGAATGCCTTTCTAATTTGATTTTTCATTTTTGAGCTTGACTTTAAATTTTGTTTGTGTCTTTGTTTTCCTTCGTGAATTTTCAATGTAGAAGTTTTTGTTACTGATTTAGATTTTTTTGTTCCTTTAACCTGATTAAAGAGAAAAAAATATTTTTCCATATTAATTTCATTGCAGTTTTGCAATCCTTAAAATTTGTTTGTTTTTTAACTTAACTAACGCAAAAGTATATTTTTATGTTAAAAATTTGTAAATGCAAAAACTCACAGCTTTTTGAGATATGTCTGAATCAGAATCAATATCCGAGCTCATACTATCCATTTCCCAATGTTTTCCGATTGCACGTAGTCCCGGTGCTGTTCGTAATGACCTGTTGATATGAATGAAAATAAGTTTATTAAAACAAACATAAGTTTAAGAGTATTTTGATGTTAATTGCTGCTATTTAACACAATTTTGTAAACATTTACCGCTTTTGAGTACATTCTGTTTCTTTACTATCACTTTCTTCATCTTCATCTTCGCTTGAAACTTTACATATTATTGTAGTAGGTTTTTTAGTACTTTTTATAAAAGCCGAATCATAATGCGAACGAGCTTCGTTTTCATATAAACAATGTACTTTTGCAATAGCATTCAATGATGCAACTCGTGTTCTTTTAATGACTTCAATTTCTTTTACGTTTTTATTGTGATTTGCTTGTTGAATTTTTGGCTTTGGGGGCTTCTTAAAAATGTCATCGGAAAGCTCCATATCTGAATCAGAATTTTCTGAAGAACTTTCATCCTCACTAGTACTTATTCGAAGTGGATCTTTCTCTTCTATTTCATTCTTTTTATTTTTTAAAGAGGTTGCTTTTTCCTTTTTCTGATTTACTGTGGACTTCTTTTCTTCCACTTTTACTTTCAGTTTGTTATTTTTATTCGGAGTTGATTTATTCACACAGTCAGAAGATTTCTTAGTGTCTACTTTTTTAGATTCATTATTTTTACCGGATTGTTGATTCTCCTTAGTTATTTTATCCTTAACTTTAGTGGGAGCATCTGTCACCTGTTTCTCAAGAACATTTTGAGAATTTGTGATGTTGTTAGAACTTTTGGTATTTTCAGTATTCTTATTATTTGAATCAACTTTTATTGATTGATTATTTGAATTATTGGCAGAGTTTGATTGATTAATTTGTTTAGTTGCAGGGTGAACTTTCTTTGTATATTTTCTTTTGATTTCCTTACTAACTTTTTCAGAACTTCTACTTATGCTAACACTATTAACTTTTACAGTAACATTCTCTTGACTTTTTATCTTTTTTGGAGTGGAAACATTTATAGTTTCAATAGATTTACTTTTTTGCTTTTGAAACTTTGTAATAGGCTTTTCATTTGATTCATTTACATCACTGATTGTATTCTTCTTTTCAAGTGTCAAAGCTTCATCATCTTTTATTTCTGTTTTGGATTCAGAATTTGATTTCTTTTCAGTGTCAATAGATTTTGTGCTAGATAAATTTAATAAATTCGATTTATTTTCACTAGATTTTTCAGAATTTTTTGGTTCGTTACTTTCCATGTTTTGATCATCAACAACCTTGTTCAATGGCTCATTTTCCGACTTTTTCTTTTTAATATATTTTCTTTTCACAGGTTTCATATTTTCTGAATTATTAGATTTGTTTGTTGTTTCAATATTTTTGCTTTCATCTTTTGATGTTTTGTTTTCCACTGATTTATTTGAACTATCAGTATGAATATTTTCATCTTTAAATTCATCTTTGACTTCATTTTCTTTTGATTTCAATTGCACATTAAATGTTGGTTTTTCTAAAGTTTTTGATTTTAAGTCATTATTTTTTACAACTTTTTCCTGAGAATCTTTAGCTTCTATTTTCTCTTGACTTTTACCATTAACGTCAGTAACATTGTTTACAGTTGATTGAATCGTACACTTAGTTTGCTGTAAAGTACTATTTGTTGAATTCGGACAATGTCTTGCTTTTTTGAGTTTAACCATCTCACAAATGGATGTCTTCATATCACTTGACAAACCCTCTTGAATGCTATCGAAGGATGAATTTGATGTTGTCATCTCAATTCCCAAGTTCTTGAGTTCATTCGATATTTTCAACTTATTATCCTTCTCTTTATTTAAGATACCCTTTTTAAGAACTTTTGATTTTGTCTTGTCAGCATTCTTCTTATTACTTTTTTCATCAATTTTAATGTTCCCTTTCTTTAAGTTAGTAATTGTTGATGCACTGCTCTTCTCCTTTTTATTTAATTTCACTTTTGATTTCACTGCATCATCACATGTTGATTTTGTCGATAAGAGATTTGTAGAAGATATCTCTACATCCTTCTCATTCTCTTCATTGCAATTCAAATTACTATTTAATTTTTCATCTTCACTTTTGACATTAATCTTGTTATCCTTAGTGATATGATTTGATTTCTCTTGTTCTTCTTTAACATTTTTATTCACTTTGCTATTATTTGGTGCTGTTGATATTGTTGTTTTTGCTGGTAATGTTGTCTGTTGCTGCTTCTTAGGATTGTTATTCTTTTCGTTATTATCTTTTGAATTATCTCGACTCTTATTCTTTTTAACATCTACTAATGTTACATTTAGAGATTTTTTGATAACATCCTTATTGGCTGTAATTGCCTTCACATTATTAACAACTATTTTTGTTGATGTTTTTTTATTACTATTACTTGTTGCCGTCGCTACTTTGCTTTCAGAAACTAATTTTTTGGCATCAGCCGATGTCAATTTAATCTTTTCTTTCTCCTTATCTTTAAGATTTTTAATATCAATTTCTTTTTGTTTTGCTGCGGAAACTTTTTTCACAACACCAGCGTTATTATTTTGTTGTTTTGTTGGAGTTGTTGGAGCTTTTTTAGCACCCATGTTTTATAAAAGATTTATAACTTCTTTACTGTATTTTTTATAATATTTCACACTGAGAAGCGAAGTAAATGAGTATTACAAAATGATGTATATGTCAATTTACACCATATTGCACAATTAATCTTTTTAATATAATATACACTACTTCTTAATATTGAATACTTATTGCATGCATCGGTGACTTTAATCAAGGTTAAATACTGAGACGAAAACAAATATTTGTTTTAAGACCATAATAAGTATTCCAATAGATATTTTTTAATATATTTTGTATTATTTTAAAGTAATGAACAATATTTGTTTCTAATTAATCGCACATACATATATATATATCAATAAAATTTAAAGACTCTCTTTAATACACTCATGAAACTAGGAAGAAAATATTAATTGCACACACATAAGAGTAACATACAAGAGTCCATAAATTAAAGCACGGTTAGTTAAATTTTTAGAGCTTTCACTATATTTTGTTTATTTTTTGTCTGAAAAACAAGAAAATTTATTTTTTTATGTTTTCATCTGCACGTAAATCACATTTTTCCTCTCTTACGATTCACAAATTTTTCAACATACTGTAAATATTTTCATGTCTCACTTGTTTGAGTTTGTATAAGTTTTGTTTTTGTTTCAGAATGTCATGAGGAGTACTACTCTTTATGAGCGAAATCACATTTTACTCTCATCGTTTTTACACGAGAGTTGAGCAAAAGAATTTTTCGCTCATCAAAAATTCTCACTCGAATTGAAGAAAAATTTTTTCATCAACAAAAGATTTTTTATTTATGCTTATGTTTCTTACGAAACTGCTCTTATTATCACTTTTTATCAATTATACACACGTTTATGGATTATATTGAATCGTTTTTAAATGTCTAATAAGAATTTTAACCACTCTACGGGATTTTTTAATAGGAAGCGATGCAAACCTTGTAGTCTTACAAGAATCCCATCAACTTGTTTCATAAAATGAGAGAATCAACATAACTTCGACTCTTGCAGTGCCCCTTTGTTCGGATTAAATGTGAGTAGTTAGCTGTTTAGATGTTTTTAAACTGTTGAGGCACTTTAAAAAAAATGTATAAAATACACAGCATGCATGTTGGTCAAAAACTATCATAGCTTATTATAATGATATATATATCTGAACATTTTATGTCAAAGAAATTTAAATTTAAATTTTTAACTTTTTTATTAAAAATATAACTTCATATTTCATAGAATATTTTATGTCAAAGAAATTTAAATTTAAATTTTTAACTTTTTTATACTGCAAGATTTTTAGAAATGTTTAATAAATTGAACTGTTTCATATTTCATAGAATATTTGAAGTTAATTTTACTGGGTAAATATTTAATTAAAGGCAATAAATTTTTATATAATTGATATTCACACTCATTATCTATTTTATGGATTATTTGGTGTGATTTGATACTTTTTGTGTTTGGATTGCATGGTTCAATGAACTGTACAAAAAAAATAATAATAAGCAAGACAATAACTACAACAACAATAAAGACAACATCGCATCATGATTCCGCGATAGAAAATTACAACAACAAAAGCCATTTCGGGCCGTTTTCTGTTTAACACAGTATGAAAAGATAGATATTAAAATAAAATCATTCATCCCACATTGATTGAACAATATGAATTTTTTATAGGTTTATTTTAGATATTATTTATTGCTTCATGTCTGTGAAACAATTTTCTGTCAATAATTGAATTTAATTTAAATTTTTCAGCATCATTGACAAATATTTCATCAACTTAAAATACAATTAGTCCAAAAAATTAAACACGACAGCTTAAAATTTTCAGCTATTTTTGGTTTCTGCTAAATTTAGTTAAAAATGAATTCATTTACAGATTATTTATTTATTTTATTTAAATTCATTCACCCACATTATCAACACTGTCAATTTAATTGCTATCAAATCAAAATGTTCCATCAAATCATCTCTTAAAGTTTGTGCCTTACAACTTAATTTATCAACAATCATACCCACTTAAGCGTTTCAATCTATTAGTGAATTGCTATCGATGACATAAATCGATAATTACATCAAAATATTTATTTTAATGTTCATTTGAATGAATAAAAAGCTGACGATTGCCGCCTCGATTGTGTGTTGAGGTCGTTCACGATGATTTTTCGCTTTTATATGCGATGATGATGATTTTTAATTTCATTCGGAACAAATTGTTTTTTTTTCGCCTTTTATTGTTGAGTGATGATATTTGATGTATTTAACACATCTTCTGTTGTTGTTCCTATAGCATTTGCCAATCGTGATTATGTCACGCAAAAATGTTCTCGTAAGCTTTGTGTTCTTTAAACATCACTTACACACCTTTATTTTCTAACTTATTGTCGAATGATGTGTCATTGTATAACCTTGGAAAAACATATGAATATTTCTACTAAAATGATGGAAATGTCTCCTTGTGTTCTCCTTATTTCTATGTAATTATTTTATTACTGTCATTAAATATTCAATTATATTTTTGCGATTGCTTTAAGACTGATTGCGTTTCTTTACCTTTTCTTGTCAAAATCCATTAAAATTGAATTAAAATTAATTTCAATCATATCATTCACATGAAATCTCTTTGTACTATGCATGGAAATATTCATCTAGTAGTGACCATAGACAATCGACATTAATTTGCTGTTTTACCATTAATTTACTAAATTAATACAGGTAAAGAAAAAAAATACTATAATTTATGGAAATGGAATCTTAATATATTGCCAACTCAATACACAAGAGACATTATAAAATTTATAATAATATTATAAAGATGAAGTGATTTTGCTAAGAAATACAACAACAAATTATTTAAATCTGATATGCCCAAAAAAGTTCTATTTTAATTGGTATTTTCCATTAATAGACTTATAAAGAAGTGCGCCGTCAACAAATAAGAGCAAAAGAATGAGAAAAATTAAAATATTTGGATTAATTTCATGACTGCTGCTATAATTAGCATTAATTTATCTACAAATTCAATTAACCGACTTCGTTCACATGACTACATTTCTTTACATGTTCGTCAATAAATTTATTCGATCTGTAAATGCTTTTTGTCTTTTAACTTGTATACAAAACCTGATGTCTGATAAACATCGCATGTGATTTGATTATAAAAACTTCATATTCGCATTTTTTCTGCCGCTTGAATATCAAAAGGCCATCGCTAAATGTTTTGAAGCAGCGAGATATTAAAAAAGATGTCTTTCAGGAAAATAATGACAAGTTGAATTCTTAAGATTTTTGTGAAGGTAACATTTTTGATTCCTATTGATTCGACTTCAAAAAAAGAAGAAACAAGAAGCAGAAATTTTCAGAGATTTCAAAAATTAATAGATCAGAAATTATGTAGAGAAATTTTTTAATCTTCGGTTTGTAAGCAAGAAAGCAATTTATTTTTCTATTGAAAAATTGCATCAAATTCATATGAAAAAGCAATTGAGCTAATGTACTTATCGAATTTCAGCATCATTTCGTGTAAATATAAGAAAATTATACTTAAAATTATTTAATTGCATGCCACTATCGTTTGAAATCATCTTGGTGAAAATTATTTATAATGCCTTTCTTTTGCCAAATTAATAAGGAAATCTCTACACTCGAGTGAATAATATTTATTATTTATTAGATGTAAAAATTAACGAAAAAGTGTGTAGTAGCACTCTTAAAATAAATATTTTTTATTTAAATATTAAAAATTCTACATTATGTAAATTTAATCAATTATGCAATCTAATGTTTCGACTTTCATCAAATCTATTCCAAGAGGCTGCTAGCTTTCTATAACTTTTTTTAAAATTTATTATGAAAACATATTTTATTATAAACTTTTTTAAGCGCAAACTAAGCCAAAACATAAAATATAACAAGTGTATTATGTATGAGCAGTTTTGCTTTCTATATGTCTATCAGATCTCTACAAAAACTATATAAACTGAGCGGAACACTGCGGAAAATTTCAATTTTTGCATTTAAAATAGGCAAAAATAGCCATCACGGTCTTGTCATGGCATCTCCATATTATTTAAACATTTTTCTGTCAATACAGCGATTTAGCAATTCCCTAAAGATTAAGATACGACACTCTGGTAAAACATATGCAAGCAATTGGCAATAATGATCATCATTATTAATATTAATATTTAAACGCTCGGAAATTTTTTTCGTTTAAATACTCTTGAGAATCATGCATAAAAAGGCAGTAAACTAAATGTACATGCTATTCAATGACCCATATAATTTTATATAAACACAAGTGACTTTTACAGCTTAACAATTTCATAGATCCAATATAGAAGAAGAATTGAGGCAGTCGCACCTAAAAAGAGAAAAATCAGAAATGTGGAACTTCTCTTTTAGCCTTTTTTAAATTGCCTATGTTCTTTATAAGAGAATCCAAATGTAAAATTAAAACACCTCAAAATATTCACATTGTTAACTGTAAATGTTAAATGTTTCTTGAATTGCCATTATTGTCAATTTCTCATTCAATTGCTAAAAACATTGATTGTAATTCAACAATACCGGTTTGGCTTAAGCTCTCAAGCTGCTTGTGCCAAAATCTTTTATAGAATTTTGTTTAGAAAAAAAATTGGGTTTCATTAACTTTATTTATCGATTTGAAGTCTTCAAAGATTTGTTGCTCATAACAAAATTATTGGACATACAAAATATTTCGATTTCTCCTTTTATGAATCAATAACATGAGAGAAAAGTTTGCAATTTCGTTTTGAAAATGGTTTTGAGGAAATAGAGATAGATAATTGAGAATTCCGTAAATGAATTATGTTGTATATTGGCGCTTCATCTGATACTAAGGCCTATCAAAAAAAAACAGCTTTTTTTCTCATAACAACAATAACTTATTATTAATTATCAATCAAGCAGAAAGTAGGAAGAGGCTATGAACTATTCTAGCGGTTTTGCAGATTCTTTAACTATATTGTGTAACGGATGATAAAGACATATTGCTATTCTTGAAAACTCGCATCTTAAAGATCAATCATGCTAAAAACTAACCACATTCCGTTGATCAACATTACAATATTGTAAGACAATAAAAGGAGAGAAGAAATTCGCATAGAGAAAAAAAGAAAGAATAAAATTGAATTAGATTCATTCCATTTGGTATGTAGAAAACCGGTTAGTGATTATCCATACAGCGACATAAAAATTAATCCCTTTCCAATTTCAATTCCATGCTCAATTTTATATGCGCTCAAACATTCATCGAATTTTAATGCTTTAAACCGAATGAGTATGCTTACATAGCACATAGCTTCATACAAAAAAAAAATAAAACTTGAAATATAAACATTTTCTTCTCTTGTCATGTCTTAAAGATATTTTTTTTACCACAACGAACGAAGAATGAGAAGCAACGAAACAAGCGAGCAATAAAGCGAAAAAAGCCAGTTTACCAAGTCTCTTAGTTTACTGTTGAAACTCGAATGAACAACATCGATCGTATATACTGCGCGTGTTTATCGTGTTTATGCAAAATATCTCACATTAAAGTTGTTAATTAGTTTGTGTATTTATGTTCGAAATATAAGCTCAAGGAGTGGAGAGAGAAATCTACTAAAATCAAAAATAATTACTCGATTTTTAAAAAAAAAATTAATTAATTCAAGGAAAAGATATAAAAAAGTTGAAATAAGAGGAAAAAAACTTTCCGTAGTTTTTAGTTTGAAATTTGAAAATGGTAAAAAGTGTGATTAATATGAGTAGTATGAAAATAAATTTTTACATGCATATTATGATGAAAGTGATTGAATGTATTTGCTATAAGAGGAAATTATGAGAAAAAAGTTAATGTGCTTGTCCATATCTTATTTCATTACGTTCGGATAAATTATCCTGGATTAAGAAAAAATCGTTTAAATAAGGATTAAAAACTACACACGATAAGGATTAAATACTGTACGGATTATCATTCTGTCAATTTATGAGATATTTTGACAATACAATAAGTATAAAAAGAATTTAAATATTATTTATATGTGTTACAGAGGATCTTCATTCTTTTTCTTCTGTAAATCACCTATACATCACCTAAGAAGGAGTGGTGATATTTAGCACACGATTCTTAAATATTCAAAAATTATTGTAGGATCGGTTTGAATTTTTGTAAATTTGTATAGCTTAACGTTTTTTATATATTTTTTAATAAAACTGTCAATCAACAAAAATTCTGCAGATTCAGCATTTTTCCAAAAGTATATTTAAAATAAATGATGCGTCATACGAAGGCAGTGGTGGACAACCTGTATGCCGTCAAAAATTCGTAGAAACGCCATGAACCATATAACGTGTGCGAATTCGGTCGTGGCTTACTACCAAAGTATGCCGCGAAAAATTAAAAGTTGCCCACCACTGTACGAAGTTATTCAAATTTTTAAATGTCTTCAACTTGTTTTATATTTTCTCACTTGTATGAAGACTTATTTTTGAATTTATCACACATCATACATGAGTAGAATATTAATACACCTCAAAGTTTGCTCATCACATGACGCGTTGGCTAACTAACTAAATATGTAAACTATATATTGTTACCGCAAAGTATATTGAATTTTATTTTTTTAAAAAATTTCTTTTTTACTAAATATCCAAAAGCATCTTCTTCGACTCTATTTTGCATCTTGTAAGCAATCATAATTTACATTCTCTTTTTTAAAAATTTGCCGATTTTGTACTCAGATATTAAAAATATCTTTCTTTGACTTTTTATTAGCTTATACGTTTATAAGTCGGACAAATCAACTAATTTCACCTTCGTGTGCTTAAAAGGAGATCGGTAAAAAGAGATATTAAAAAATAAATTTTTCGACTTTTATTATTGTACACAATGAATAAAGTAGCCTGTAGACAATCCATAGGACCATTGTTGAATACTTAATATGTTCAAACATATGAAAAGTAATAGAAAGAGAATTGAATTGTTTTTATAGGTCATAGTATAAGTAAAGCAATTTCAATAAGGCCTCTACTTCATTAATAATTATGCTCACACATTCCTTTATTACATACATTCATGCCTTTAAAAAATTTCTTGTTTCGTTTACTTTTCGAAACAAGTTTTGAAAATATTTTTAATGTTGTTTTTTCTCCAGCTTCAATGCACGTAAAACCCAGAAAAGCAATTGCATCTTATAAGATATTTATTGATAAAGAATACAGAAAATTCCTTTAATTATGCAATTATATAAAAATCTTCTTCCTTACGATGGATATGAGATTGAAAAATTTGTTAGCAATTTCAAGGTTTTCAACGAAATTTTTTCACATTCCATGCTGCTTGTATTCCGTAAATACCAAAGATATTTCATTTTTTGATATATAAAAACCAAAATCATAATATTGCGCAATTTTATAATGAAAATATTCGTAAAATAATGCTGAAAATGAGCAATTTGAGGAAAAGCTTATTCACGCAACGCCTTAAAATAAAAATTAACCCATTGAACGAAATAGACTCTGGGCGTGTAATAATATTAAAGAATTCAACAGCAGCTTGCAAGTGGCTTGATGTTTATCCTTCATAATATATGTTACATAAAAGATATGGTATTTAAAATATGCATTTATAATAGCATTCGAGTGACATCGTGCATTTTTATTTATAATCGTACGTAAACAATAAAATTTGTGTATGGATGAATAAATCAAAAAAGTCTATATGTTATCCATAAGTTTTATTTGGATATCAATCTATTGATTTCAATATGTATTGTCTGAGTGTTGACTTTTACTTTTGTTATTGCATAAATTATCATTAATTTAAGGCCTTGTAATTGATAAAAAGAAGAAAAAAAACTTGTTTGATACCAAGTTTAATGCAATTAACGCTTCTCGTTCGCATATTCCATGCAAGATAAAAATGAGAAAGGTCATTGAATATACATAAATGCTTATTGATAAGTGCTTATGTTTGAGATGTGTATATGTACATGCAATTACGAGATATATAGGAAGAAGAAGCGGAAAGTGGCTCGCCATCTTTCCTCGTTATTGCCATTTATAATCAGCATTACCTGTAATTTCAATGCTTGTTTTCACTACTTAAGTTCCAAATTCCAAACATTTTATTTTAACTGATTTTTTTTTTGGCACAGCCTATCATTATCGTACATTGAACTCTTAAATTTTATTAAGGCTAGTTTATTACATTTCGGAAGCTAATATGACCATAAATAGATAAATTTGAAATTGTTACACCATCAACTGATGTTAATTTTCGATAGAATTTCTTGATTTTATGGCTTTAAGCTTATCAAGACTATAGTTTTAAAAAGTTATGTAGCATTTACAGTAGACTTATGTATATTTAAAGTCATTTCCGAGTTTTTATTGAATTTCACCAGAATTAGATGTGGTTGTTTTATGCGCTATAAAAAAAATCAAGTTACGTGAGCATTAAACTTGCATTTCAATTGAACAACATTTTGACAATATTTTTGCTGCCGCCAAAGATTGACGAATGTTTTTAAAATGAAAAGAAAGAAGAAGAGAAAGAATTTAATGAACTGTACTTTTTCCCCATTATAGCCTTCTCACATTCATTCAATACACTTGTCGTTTTTTGTTGCCATAATAAAATGATTCGATGTGGCTTTTTTCTGTGGATTATTTTTTCGTCTTTCTTTTTTTTGACTGACAATGATAATGAACACTTTCAAGTCAATAGCACTTTTTCATAGTCATTGTGAATGAATGATCTCTATTGAATACGTGATACTTTTTCAATCGTCGTTGCACACAAGTACACTCCTATATATATGAATATAAATCTCTCAATAACTTTTGTTTTTCACGATATTTTGTTTTTGTGGACTGAATGATGCCTGATAAATTCGATATTCGTGATATATTAATAACGGTTCATTTCAGTATCTTCCTTCGTTGTTACGGCGCTAAAGTGATGCTTGTGTTGTATAAACGCGACATATATATTTTCTTTACACACATGATTGTTGACTTGTACAACTTAAGTTGAAAATTAACCTAAAAGACTGAATTCACTAAATAAATGACAAAAGATGGTCATATTATATTTTTTGATCATTATGAACAGGGTTGTTACAACATATTCTGTTTTACAGAATGTGTACACATATGTCACATATTTCATGTGTGACAGGGAAAAATGTGTGGATATGTGTGGATATGTGTGGATATCCACACATTTTTACCTGTGACATATTTTCAAAACACACCAGATTCTGCTTTTAACAACCCTGATTATGAATAATGGCGGTTTTTAAGTTAGAGGCATGTTAGAGGTTAGTTCAGGTACTTAAAAAATATATTACAGTGCTAATGATTAATAGCTTTTGGTAAAATATTGTTAGCAAAAATTTCATAAATTAATATCGTTTGAATAAAATCCTCATTTGATTAATTAAGATAATAGTTAAAAAAATTTTAAAATATAATAATTATTTAACATAAAAAAGAATATTCTAATTGGTCATTAATCTCAAATCTGTTGAAAACTATATGGTGCGCGCCAAACATTCCTTCTTCTTATATAGTTTTTATTTGTTCAAGCAATTAAGCAAGTTTTAATCGTAATTTGATTTTTTAATTGTCTAATTTATTAATTATATCTCGAATTGCTCATAGCGCCAAAAACTAAACTTGAAATAAATGATTGGACATAAAAATTGTTGACATCAATTGGAATTCGACCTTCAATACGAATATTGAATTCTTATTACTTTGTTAAATGGAAACCATAATTGATATTTTCGCATCTAATAAATGTGTATGGATGTATACAAGTTTATAACTTATAAAAATAGTAAATCGCAAATAAAAAATAAATTTATTTAATTTTAAATAATTTAACAATGGATATTATCGTTAATTGGCTGACTAACGTATTGATTTATTAATTATTTTATGGAGCTTAAAAGTTTCGGTTAATAACTGAATGCAAATTAATCAATTGCAATTAATTACTTGTATATGCATATATCATCGTATCCACACGAAAAAATTTCATTTTGCTTTCGTTTTTCTCTTATTTTATGCCACTGTACTTCCAAATCCACAAATTTAAAACTTCAACTTTTTTTTTGTTTTTATTAAAATGAAACTTTTTTGCTTAATGAAAAAGTCACGACGACAACAATTTAATGTGTAAGTGCTTTACTGTTGAGTGATTGCGTTTCATGCTGCAACAAGCTGGTAACTTTATTTTTCTATATAAATGTAAAAAGAGATAGACATGCAGCGAAATTTCATTTCTGTTTAAAATTGAAAGCCAATAGAGAAAATTACTTGAATAACATATAAAGCATAAAATATTCGGATAGTTGACGAGCTTCTGATACTTCTTCTTCTTCTTCTCTTGTATCAATTGGTTTCCATATTAGAAATTTTTTTGAGTAGGTAATTGCCACACGTCATCATTATTTGAAATTCATTTTCAATTACAAAGTGATGAATATTTTTAAATACATTTAAATAAAATCATATTAATTACGATTTTATATTAATACGTAGAAATAATAACAACATTAATAAGTCTTTTCAATGCTCAAAAAAGCGTGATGGGAAAAAATATAAAATGTGAAGAAAAAATCAAACACAAAAAGTAACGAAATTAAAAAGTGAGAAAAAAAATGTTAAATGCCACTCACAGAAGCTTAAAAAGCAACAATATTGGCATTCAACATATTAATAAAATCACTTTCAATCTCATCTAATTGCTCACAACAACGGATGGCTTAAACATTTCAAATTTAAGAAAATTTACACTCCTAAAAAACTGAAATTAAACAACATTGTTGGAGCATGATTCAGGATAGTAATAGTAACTTTAGTTACATGATACATTCAAACTGTTAGATCAAGCGTTCGATAAGAAATCCGAACTTATTTTGATAATCAAAAATTATTCATTTGTTGTTCATCAATTGTTTCGTGAGGGAATCCCAAATTGCTACTATTACAATAATTTAATAACATACATATAATAAAAACTTGGTTTTCAAATTAAGTATCATAATTTGCACAAACATATCATTTTAGTCATGTCATTATCAAATATTGCCAAGGTCTAGAGAGGATTTAATATTAATGAATTAACAATGGTAATTAATTACAATAATTTGAAAGTTTAGCATTCCATATTTAAGCAGACGCTAAGTCAATTTGATAAATATGCGTGATGATGAATCGTAAAAGCTTCATAATTTACCACAAATAACTTTTGAAATATAATGTGTGTACATTCATAGAGAAGAAATTTCGTCCGCACATTTCTTCTGTAAATTTTTGTCACTTTTTACTAAAAATTATTTGAATGAAATTAATAGCGCCATAAAATTGTAAGTGAAATTTTTCATAGTCTTTATTCCATTTCATGCCTTTTTTCTCAGATTTCAAGCAAGCTGATAAAAATCTGTGAATGGCTAGTTAAATGAAAATGTCCGGTCTTTTGTATCATTTCTTTATTATATTGTCATTATTTTCATAACTTTCATGGGGAGCCTCTTTATATGGCTAAATATAGCTTTTGAGTTTAAAATTTCCATCATCATTGAACCTTAAATTAAAAGTACATGTGTACTTCCATGCATCGAAAATATATCAAATTCATATGTGTGGTAAATAACCATCAATTTATTACATCAATATCAATTGCTCAATTTGTTGTCATATTATTAATGTCAAACATGAAACATTTGATTTCAACTCAATGATGGATGATTATATGATAGGCAATGGATTGAAAAGTCATATTTCCTATAAATAAACAAATTTATATACATTTTTTTGTGTATCATTAAACATTTAATTCAATTCAATTCAATTCAATTAACTTTATTAACCAGGCGGTTGTTTCATAGTGAAAAAAGTAAAGAAAAAAAATACAATATAAAGTTCAGTACATTTGCATATTAAAAAAAATAAAGGAGTAATTCATTTTGACTAATTCATGATAAAACCAAACTTTGGTGTACATAAGCTGGAATTCAAGATGTCCTCTGTTATATTGAACCTCAAGTTAGTGGATGCTGTTTCTGAAGATTCTCGTGATTTTGATCGTTGTGTCTGATCGACGACGATTGAAGGCCATGGTATGGAGATCAGTAACTCGTGGTCCTAAACGAGAAAAAATATCGTTTCTAGAGCCACGCGAGGAATTAACGTGTACATTAATAGTATCTGAGACTTCATTGATGCTAGGACTTTTTTTGCTAAGCCCTTTCTTGGCATTGAGAGCGACTGCTCGCTTTTATTGCAGAATAGCATGTCAATTCCGAGGATGCTTTTCCAGAGATCTTTATCATTATACGAGCTTCCACCAATTATGTCAAATTTCCTAGCCTGACAGTTGGGAATGAAGTGAATCGTATCAGAGCAGAATGATAATGCACCAAACAGGCTATTTAGTGTCTTAAGCAATAAGTCGTTCAGATTCTCTAATTTAGCTACAAATCTAATTGAGATTTCCGATCCAAATGAGTTATCGAGGTGAAAACTATGGATACCTCTAAGCGTTGGATCAATCTCAAATTCATATGTGTGGTAAATAACCATCAATTTATTACATCAATATCAATTGCTCAATTTGTTGTCATATTATTAATGTCAAACATGAAACATTTGATTTCAACTCAATGATGGATGATTATATGATAGGCAATGGATTGAAAAGTCATATTTCCTATAAATAAACAAATTTATATACATTTTTTTGTGTATCATTAAACATTTAAAGGAAATAAAATACGATTCCGATAAAGAAATGTGAGCGTAGCAAGAAATTATTATCATGCATTATGTAATCAACTTGCGGCGATTATGGGTGCATTTAGCGTAAACTTTTTTCCGACTGCACATAAATCAGCTAATTACTTGCCAACCACTTGTTTGTTGACTATACAAAAAAATTGTTTTCTTTTTAAATAGGAAAAACTTGCAATTGCAAAAAATTAAATGAATTGGTTAGGCAATAAAAACTTTGTTAATTTAAAGCAAAGTGATTCAGGAAAACAGCTAATTAGTTATGAAGATTCATCTCAACACAATATTTTGTTAGCGATAGGTCTGCTTACTTTCAAATGATTTTAATTCCATTACAAGAAAAGCTCATTAATCACTCTTACTTTCATATGTACATGACAGTACATGATATGATGTCATTTAATTTTTTATTTGCAACTTTGGAACGAAATTTAATTTTTTCCATAAAATTTTATTTCCCATAAAGAATTTTAAGTTTCTTTTAACAATGAAAAGCTTTTGAAACTTGGCGAATAAACTGACCTCAGTTCAGTAATACAATTGTTAAAATGTGCTAAAAAAATATTTAATTTTTATGGTACAAAGTTTGTACTGGTTTGTACATGTATGGAAATTATGTTAAACCTAACTTTATGAAAAGTTTTATAGCACAATTCCAAATAATTTCAAATTTCAATTTCTGAGTTAAAAGTTTGTTGAAAATATTCCATTAATTAACTCCTTAATTGCTTACATCATTTGGTCATTATAAAACTGCAGAGAAAATTGGAGTGTTAAGGTGGCTTGATATGTATTTTACAGCTTTCGAAAAATATTTACTTTGAAGTGCTTGTATGTGTGCTTCCACGCTATTATGATAAAGTTAAATTTTTAAGTAGGATGCGCTACAAAAATGCATTCGTTGGTGAAACGTAAGCATCGGTTTTCAATCAGAAACCTGCACAAGTATTAAATAAAATAATATTCAATTGAAGCCCAGAAAAGCAATCGTACTTAAAGACCAACGGCCAAATTGAAGGTGAAATCCAATATTAAGTTGAGGTTGAAATAAATACTGCATTATAATTTATTTAATAATTTCGTACTGCAAAATCGTTTGTTTTTTGCGAGGAAAATGTTCATAAGTATTTCCAAAGCATCATTAATTTGAAGTGAAAAGATATACAACTAACGAGGAATTAACTTTTTGCTAATATGATTTAACACTTGTTATGTATCAAAATATTTTTTCTCACACTTTAAAGCGAATCAATCTTTAATAATATCATGTCTTCAAATATTGAGAAATTTTGTCGCCGTTTCTGCAAAAAATCTCACAACAAGCAGCTAAAATATCGCCAATTCTTTTGTAATACTTATTTGGACAGTATCAAGTGTGATGAATCTGATCTTGTGATTTGCAAGCCAACATGTTTTCAATCTTTAACTATTTTACTTGATCAAAATCTTTCCAATTGAGTGACAGATAAATGAAAATATTGCGGAAAAAGTTCAATTTTGTAATTTAATTGAAAATCATTCAAGTGGCATTTACACTGTTAAAAAGAAAAACAAATAAATATTGAGCTGTCCATAATGGAACAAATGTTGTCTGTAATGCTATAGATCAAAAGCTTTTTTAACTGTTTCAGTCTTTGAATGAAATCAACATAAAGACCTAAATATTTTGTTTCTTTCAATTATGTTAAACGTTGAACCTCAAAGAATTATCTTTTATATTGTCATATATAAAGTAAATGAATAATTTATAGAGCGAAAACTTAAATATCTATTTTAAAATTTCTGAAGAAGAAGATTCTTTCGAGATATTTAAATTATTATTATTCCGAGATATTTATTCTGTGACTTTTGCAAATTAAAAGAAATGCAAAAATTTACACGAATGTTAGGTATTTATAAGAAATAAGGAATAGCGAGTAAAAAGATGACGTGAGAAAACGAGATAATCTGTTTCGCAACATCAGTTTCGTATTGATTATTTAAGGTTTAAACAATTAATTACATTTTGTACAAACTTTTTACTCATTAAAAAATTGTCGATGATTCCTAATAGTTAAATTCAATTATTAAATACCTATATCAAAAACATTAAATTCTGGTCATTTAAGTAAATTGAGATTTATAAATTAAACCATTGTTTGAAGATTTCCCGATCAGCTCAAGATTTTCATAGCAATCAAATGGCGGTCATATGGAATACAAGCATTTTTGTAGCAGATAACATGAAAAATTCCACTTGGACGCCAGATAACAGCCTCATGACTACCAAAAATAATTTGTGGCGATCGGGGTTTTTAAACTTTAATTACTTCCATAGATTGGATCTAAAATTCTATTTTATTCTATGATGGACGGCACTTTGGCGTTTCTTTACTTTTTGCTTTATTAGCACTAATTTACTCTTGGTAAATCTATTGAATTGGCATTTTTATTATATTGACGGACCTGATTTAAATTTGTTGTATTCGACAAGTTGTATTCAAATAGAAGAACAAGATTAATTAATTTAAATTCATATATTGATTTCCTAATAAATTATTTCTGGCACTGTGATTATTCCGAGCCAATAAAATATTTATTTACCATAAATCTGGATGACTTTTTCATTCTGATTTTTATGATTCTCTTAGAATAATTGCATAATAACAGACGGCAGAGTGACACAATTATATCAATAGCTTTTTTGTCCTATTGAATTTCTTTTTACGGGAACAGATTTTAAAGCAGTTACAACATCAGAATTGTCTAAAATTTATAAGACAGCTGCATAAATGATGAGATAAGATTGTCGTACTTGAATTTATATGAGGCAATGTACTTGAAAACATCAATTTTTAACCATCCGGATTTTTGAGGTCACTCGACTTGATACCTCACCTTTTAATACATGTTATTAAAATTAAAACAAATCATAATAACATAACATTAATTAAAAAACTTATTGCCAGATAATATCTGTTAATTTTATTCAAAAATGCTACAGTTTTTAACCCATAAGATACTCAAATTCCTTTAATTGATGGTCAGCTGAAATTTCCATTATCATCTATTCAAAATGATTAATCAATACCGAGGTCAAAGTAATGTAGTATTTCATTTCAAACAATAGATATGAAATACCTGGCTAAATTTAAAACACTTCTCACTTTTCTTTTTCTGCAATGCAAGCTTCAATTCATACGTTTTCTATTTGACTGAATGAGAAAAATGCTGAAGTTTTTATTGGCGTTATGAAAATATCTTTATTCCATATTTTAATTCAATTATTCACTACCGACTCAATGTCTGACTTCTCTTTTAATAACAATCCTTTTAAAAATTCGTGACCTGCACAAAATATTCATGAGAATTGAATTCAATAACTTCTAAGCACAGTCAATTGCAAGAAGAAGAACTACTTTGTTATATTTCAGCATCCAAATGAAAGAGACACTTGCCATACTTGTTTAAAAATGATGTGGAAATATCTTGATGAAAAGATCACTTCAGGACAATTGTTAGAAGCAAGTTGTTGGACAAAGCATAGCATTTAATTGAATCGCGAGTAATTCTATTCAATTTTAAGCTGTATAAATAAACAGTCAATACGACAATGTATGTATACTTAATATACATGAATAATACATAATTCCACTAAAATGCAGCTAAATAAAATTGAAGACAAGAATTGCTTCACGAATTCAGTTTCATTTTTAACCTGTTGCTGACATTGAAAGCGCGAAAATAGAATCATCATAAAAAGTCAAAAAAAAAAAATCGTAATTCCATTTGGTGTGCAAATCATGGTTCAGCGATTTTATGTAACAGCCGCATGTTTTCTTATTTCTTTTTCCGTACAATAATAAGCCACTCGTCGGAAGATATTATCGTGGAATAGTAATAATAATATTAAAAGTGATTGCATGAATGCATGAGATGGCTCGTGGCAAATACAAAACGCTTCAATCTATTTTTCTTTAAAATACATTCAACATTCCATCAAAACATGACTATAGTCGCAGCAAATACTGAGAAAAAATTTAATTAACAAAAATTTTATACCAGACAATGAATACCATTTTAATTATTTTACAGATGTAAAGCGGTTCTAATAATGGAAGTTCATACTGCATTAGTGCTAACCGTGCAACTGGTCGCTCTTTTCTCCATTGCTGGAGCTCTTTTGTTATACTTGCTATGCAAGGTTAAAGGATCACGAAATGTGACATTAGATCCACGTTGTGGATCGATATTAATTACATCTGCTGATACTGCTCTCGGTCTTCAGCTTTCTACTTATCTCGCTTCGAAAGGATGCCGTGTTTTTGCTGGAATGAAGGTAAAATTACACATTTATTTATGTCTGTAAATTTATATATCCCCGTTTAACTATCAATTTAGGATCCTGTCGATTCACTTCCCGCTAAATTATTAAAAGGATGGATGAAAGCACGTGAAAATGCATTAGATATGGAAATGGATTCCGTCATTGGTTCAATTGTGCCATTAAAAGTTGACGTCACAAAAGAAGATATTCTTAGAGAAGCAACTGAAAAAATGGGTGCACATTTGAATGCCAGTGAACGTGGAATTCTCGCAGTTGTCAACACAGCTGGAAGCATTTTTCGTGGTCGCATGGACTCACAAGAGGTTAAGTTGCTTACATTAATGAATCCATTGCGAAAATTATTAAATAATTTTTTTTTCTTCTCATTTTCTTTGTGTTTCATCAAATTATTAGATTCATGAATGGGAATGTATGTTTAAACAAAATGTGTTGGGTTGTTTGAGAGTAGCGCGTGCTTTCATTGGCTTATTGCGACCGACAAGGTGAAAACTTACTACTTTAAAGCTGTTGAAAATTTTAACTAACTTCAATTGCATTTTGCATTTTTTTTTCAGAGGTCGATTAATCTTCTTAGGTTCTGGCAGCAATGGAGATGGATTACTTGCATACACAGCTTCAAAAAATTCAGTTGAAGGAACAGCTTGCGCTCTACGGGATGAATTGAAACCTTATGGAGTCTCAGTTGTAACATTAGATAGCTCAGGTGTACCTGCTGAAGCGTTGTATAAGTCGCCAATTCCATTCAGTAAGATATTATTTTTAATGACATAAAAGTGATGATTCCTAATGACCAATTTGTCATTAATATTACAGCAATTTCTGATATTGAAGGAATTCCAACACAATACTCAGCAGAAGTCTTAACACATTCATCACTACAAGTCATCGAGAGGGCATTATTTGATCCAAGGCCGTACGATAGCTACTCACTGTCTGTGCCACAAAATAAATTTTATTGTAATCTTCCTTGTCGCTCGGAATTTGTTCGTTCCAAGAATAGTTCTTTTGTTCAAAAAGTTTAAGTGAAGTGCACGTTTTGATGAAGATGTTTTGTTTAAAAAAGCAAGCTAATAAGATAATGTTATTTGTTTAACAGTTTTCTTTAATAATACGATATGATGAGCTTAACTTCCATCTTTCATTACAATCATCATTCATTTTAAGTGCCTTCATTAAAGACTTTCTGTACGTCTTAAACGTATATGTACATAAAATTTATGTTTTTCAACACTCATATTTTTAGTTATGTCTAAAAAACTAAATTTCGTTGTCATAATTTCATAAGGAGAAGAAGAAAAAAGTAAGAAAAGTGGCATGGATGTGAATTTTTGATTTCTTTTGCGAATCATTTATCTGAGAAAAATAAATTGTTTTTCGACAAAATCGTCTAAAGTACCTTATATGATACTAATAAAAAGTCTTTTATAAAATTTGATTTAATAGGTTTTTAATCTATTTTGTATTGCTTCTTTTTTTTCAGTGCAATTGACAATATGAGCTTATTTCAAAAGTAGCCATAACTTGATATTCTGTAACTTGATAGAATGTTAAATTTTAAAAGAGAAAACAAACTTTTTTCACATAAGTGTAAAGAAATACAACACATTTATTTGATTAAGGCCAATTTCTAAATGGTACAAATTTAAGAGAAAAATTAATAATATTAAATCGTAGTTCAAAGAAAGTATCAAAGTCATTTTGTTTGTTTGTTTGTTTTTTAACGATATTTAATTACTTTCAAAAACACTATTTGAAGCTATTAATCATTTAATTGCAGAAAAATGCGATTATTCAGGAGGAGGTGGTGGAGGCAAAAAACTAGGTAATGGTGGCTGGCTCTTTTTCCCAAATCGGTCATCGTCAAAACTATTGAAAGAGATGGGATGTGTTCCTGGCGGCAAAACGTCCGTTCCTGATACAATGATGAAATAAAATTTGCAATAAATTAAGAATATAATAATAAATTGAAATTTACCTGGAGGTGGCGGAATCATTAATGGTTGACTTTGTGGTGGTGGCATGATGTGTGGGGGCGGAATACTCATTTTCTGATGTCCAGTATATTCACCAGGTAAAGGTGGCAAAGACGTCATCCAGGGATGGTGACCAGGCAACGGAGGACTAGTGAATTAAAATAAAAAAAAATTAATAAAGTTTTATACAGCTGAGACTAGACGAAAGACTCACTATTGACCCATTGGATGTGGATGTGGTTGCACAGGCGGAGGAGGGCTTTAAAATGAATCAGAAAAAAAAAAATGTATTTAGTTATTTTTTTATAAACAAATTAATTAAAAGCTTACTGTTGATGCCATGGAGGTGGAGGAGCAACAGAAGTTGGAGGACCTGGCGTAGGCATATTTCCATTGTTGTTTATATTATTGTTAAGGTTCGATAGAGGTCTGGGTTGTTGGTGTCTCTGATTATCAAAAATATTGAAAGATGGCTTTTGTGGAGGAAGAGGTGGAATTGGGGCTTCACGCTGAGTTATGGTTTCTTGTGGAGCCTCTCCAAGCTCAGCCATAAGACTCATGTATTCCTCGTCGATTTTTGCTTGGTTATTTGAACCTTCTATTCCTCCAAGTCCAGGTCTTTTTGATTTACAATCTTTCGAAATGTGACCAGCTGATCCACAAGCTGAACAAACTATATTATTTGTTACATTTGGTTTGTCTGGGCACAAGAAACTCTTATGTTCTGTACTGCCACAATTTGTACAACGAGGCCCATCAGTTTCTCGTAAAGTTCCATTTAATTGTGCCAGTTCACGCAATTGCATTCTTCGTAAATCATTGCTTCCTTCAGGAACTTCAATTCCTTGCTTTATAACCTCTTTAATTTTGTCTACTGCCTTCTTAACCGATTCAAGATTATTAGCAGTAATAAAAGCATGTAGGGGCTCATCTAGAATACAAGAAATAACAGTTAAATAAGAAGAAATTAATAAAAATATTTTATAAAATAACAATCACCTTCACCCGGCAAGGGTTGTCCATCTTTTCTTCCAACTTTTCCTTCCTTTACGGATCCTTTGCCTCTTATAATAATTTTTGCACCAGTTTCTTTTTCCATTGCTTTAAATATTAATACAAAAATGTTTGTTATAGGTTTTATGTAAGCATTGCACATTTTAAAGTTTATATACCTTTTAATGTGTTTCCGCGAGGTCCTATTAATAATCCTACGAAGTTGATATCCGGATATTCTTCTTGCGGAATTAAAACCTTATCACTAACACGTGTAATTGGAGGTCTTTAAAAAAAATAAGAAAAATCTGTGAAAACACTTGAGATTTTTAGTAAAATCAAGTTTTTTTTTACTTATAATCAGCTGGTGGCTTGAATTCTGGATTCATACATTGCATTCGTGTTATCAACAAATGACGCTGTTCTTCCAATTTCTTTCGAGTACGAAATTCACGAGTGTTCAAACGTTTACCTAAGCATGAAAGATATTTCGCCAACGACGAAGGATACATATATAGTATTTTCTATATTAATTCTAAACAATTAACTGGATTGCCAACTACTTTCGATTATCTAAAAATCAAATTAAAACGTTTTAAACAGTATTTGCTTTTTGAGCAATCCTGCATAGTTGGGCATCCTAATATTTGCAAATTACACATTACTAAATCAAAATCTTACCATCAGTGCTATATATTGGCTCAGGACTGGGACTTCTAAGGAATAAAATTATAATAGACTCCGATTAATTAAAGTATAATCTTTTTTTTTAATATTTAGTATTTTCGGCACGATTTTAAACGGAAAAATTGGGAATATGACAAACAGACAACAGAAACAATAACGAAAAAGAGAGCTGGAAATCTTTGGAACCTTCAGTACCTAAAATATGTAAACATAGAAAGTGTTAAAAAAAGAAATTGATCGTAATAAATCTACGAAAAATAAAACATTATTTATCTGTATGAAAATGGCCTGGAAAATACATTGTAAATTTTTCTGTTATTGAGACCATCCAAAGTGACAGCAACAGCGACTTTTGAAAATTTCATATTAAACGATATAGCAAACCTTTCTTCTGGGTTGAGTGGAATTCCTAAATCTCCTGTTCTCAATTTTCTGCTGATTTCTTCGATTTGAAGTTGAACTGAAAAAGAAAAGGGATTAGAGAAAAAAATTGAGGCAAAAAGCCCCATTATTAGAAAATTTGATTACAATTTTTTAAATAATATTTGCTAAAAATATAAGAACTCGTTAAGTAGAAATAAATAATTTGAAAGTGATTAACAATGTTTACATTTCACGATTGCATTTACATTCATTCTTTTCCATTCTGATTTTGTCTGTCAAATACTTACGAAATTTAACATCGTTTATATACACATCTACCATCTATATATATATTTATATTTCTCTTTCTTTCACAAATCAAAAGCATATAAAGGTATACAAACTTAAAGACACTCTAGTAGTAAGTGTTTCATATTTTGATTTTGTTTAGTTATCTTAATGTTTGTATGCATTTTAAATGATATATGAATTGATAGAAATACTGAACTCAATTATTTGACATTAATCTGATGTAGATTGATAAATTAACGATATTAAAAAAAATGGCGATTTGCATAGAAAAATTTAACAATACGCTTATCATTTAAAAACGTCATAGCCTTTGGAAATTTTTTTTTATATTTTTATATTTGTCATACTAGTGACATTATTCGTTTTAAATGCTTATTTAATTTATATATTTTTTTTTTGACTTTCCTAAAGAATAATTGGAAAAAGATTGAGTTTTGATTAAAAATGATAATTAGTTATTAAGAACACCAAATTCCAGCTATCTTTTTCGTTATTTGATATAGTCAATTTGAAGATCGTATTAATTTCAACAGCCAAGAGGGGTCATTTTTAAGTATCTAAATCTATTGCTATATGTTCAAAAAGGTTCTCTTATTATTAATTTTTTTTTAAATTAATAAAATAAAGTGATTAACGATGTTTTAAACAATTTATCAAGTAAAGACATGAAATGTTTTTTTTTTAAAGAAACGTATTTATATTTACCTAAATATGCTTCTTGCTGGTCTGGATTCAAATTAGATGGAAGGACAGTAGGCATCCCAGGGATGAATGTTTTCCCTTCTGCTCCATCAGTTGACGTTGCCCATCTAGACTTTTTCTTTCGTTTCTTATCTCCACCGCTATTACTTGCTTCTCCACAAATTCCGCCAATACTATTTTCATAGCTTCCTGATCTGAATTCTTCTCCTTAAAATGGACACGATTTTAAATGACAATAATGTAAATTTTTGTAGGTAAGCTAATAAGAAGTCGATTGTATGACAAATATTTGTACAAGCATCAATTTTCATATTAGCCGGTAAATATTTTCTTAAAACTCACCATCACGACTTGAATCATTTCCATTTGATGCTATGCTATTTCCGTTGCTTGCTGTTTTTAGTGTATCGGTCAAATTTTTAGCTTTTAATAAACTTTTAGCTTTTTCCGAAGCTATTTTTAATGCTGCACTATTTGGAACAGAGGCAACTTGCATATTGGTAGAAGTACTTTGGAAAAGATTACTGAAATCGGTGCGAAGTGTTGTGTCTGGTTGAATTGTTGTAAACTGTGCCAGCGAATGAGCTGTTGATTGCTGAGGTGTTAAATTTGAAAGTGACGCTGACAAAAACTGAGTTATTTGAGCTTGTTGTGAAGGAGTTATTTCTAGATTTCTTGATGCCGCAGACATTGTATTCATAACCGAAGATGTTGGTGGGCTGTTAACTCTACGATGAGATCTTTCATAAGAACGACTTCTTCGTGAATCTCTTGATCTACTTCTCTCTTTTCGACTTGTACGTTCTCTGCTGCGATCTCTTAAGAATTGAAGAAACTATTGTAGTGAAAAATTAGCATTTCTTATTAATATATTTGGTACCTTGAACGATCTCTTCTACTTGATTTTCGCGATCGGCTACGTTTAGAACGATCTTTAGACTTTTTATGATGACTTCTGTCTTTGCTGCGTTCTCTGGATCTTTTTACAAAAAAAAAAAAAAAATCAATGTGAAATGTAAAAAATATGGCGAAAAAAATAAAACATAAAAATTCATATAAATTTAGTTTTTTACCTTTTCCGATGATCTCTATCACGCTCGCGTGAACGTAAATCATCTCTGCTGCGATCTTTATCCTTATCTTTGTGCTTCGACATTGCTTAATAATGCAATTTAAATTTCCAAATTTTTTTTCAGTATCAGTCAATAATTGATGCGGGTTTTGAAACTTTTTGCATCTTTCATTTAACAATATACAAAATACTTTGGTGTAATTTTTTGTCTGTCTGACTATTCCATAAATATTATGATCCGGAACCGATCTTTTGATGAAATGTTTGCATTTTACAGACACCTTTATTTATCTATAGAAAGACAAATCTCTTTCACAGAAAATTTCATAATGAAAAGAGTGTCTTTTGCAGAAAAAATAGGCAGATTTCTGTATCATTTTTACACGAAATGGTGTGAATATGAAAATCTATAACGGGAGTTGAAGTGTTTAAATTGTGTTATACGAGAGTTCTCTAAGTCCCTAAAAAACCCCGAATATATAAATTTAATATTCACACTCTTCCTTCTGTTCTTACTGTATCTCATTAATGAACGATTGCTTTTTTTAATAATCATTTCGTTTATCTAATTAATGTGAAAAACTTGAAAAATCTATAGAATATAAAATACTTATATATTACAAATAAACCAAATATCGTGTTAAATAATAAAACGTGACAAAGTTAAGTTGTAAATAACCAATGTTTAAAAGTGTGAATATCAAAAGTTTTCCAACATTTATGCTGCTTACGTCTGTATAGCTGATTAATGTAAACCGTTCATAATATAAAAAAAATCATCTTCACAATTTACAATTTTTCTAATTTATTTAAATTTATCTGGCAATTTAACTTTATAAAGTTATTAAATTTCCACGAACAAGTCAAACATAAATACAGTAAATATGTTCTGAATTAAGGAATAAGACATTTAAGCATCTTTTTTTGGTGAGTAAAAAAATATCAAAATCGTGATCAAAAAGTGCATTTTTGTGACATTTTTTAAGCTTTAAAAGCATAATATTAGCAATTTTAAAACGCAAACAATTTAAAGACCATGCAAAGTTTGTTCTTATAAAGGTTTTGCACAGTTTTGAGGTGAAATGTTTTAGCATTTGGTTTTTTTTTCTTATCATGCATATATACACATTCTCCCTAAAAAGCAGCTATTTCGTCTCAGATATTTTTTTCTTCTCCGTATAACTCGTACACATAACAAAAAATCATCTCTCTCGAGTTCATTAATTATGCATACATTTCCCAATATTTTTCCTTATTCTTATTTATTTTACTTCTATCTGTATTTCAAGTATATGTTAAATATTTCTTTCTTTGCTTTTGGATCCGCACACACCCCAAAAAAATAACATCTAAAATATAAATTTTCTCATGATCTTAAAATCAAATCAAAGATGATGATGATGATGATTATGCCATACCATATATAAATTTATTTTATGTTATATACTTAATTTTTGGGGAAGAAGGCAAATGGGATTTTCTGCCTTTCAAACTTCAGGTAGACTTGCTGCAATTGAATGAAATAAAAAGAAGAATGATAGTTTTTTATATTCTTCAGGATTTCACTTCTTCATCATTTTCAATGCCTATCTGTTTCCTTTTGTCTTCTTCGCACTGCACATACAATACATTCTTGTGTGTATGCATTATTCCTCGATGTAGGTTCTTTTCATTTTCTTATTCTTTCTTTCTCTCGTGTTGCATACATGTGAAATTGGGAATGCATGGGAAAAAGGAAGAAGAACACAATTGTGTATGTTCATGCATATTTACAAAGGAGAGAAGAATAATGTGAGGAAAAAATTAAAGTCACCCTAAGATACTTTAATGAAAAATCAAGGTGCATAAACTATTTCTTGCCTTGTATTTTTAATTCATTAAAGAAATTATTTTGACGGAATGTCTGCCCTATTCTTGAATCTTATCTAATATTAGGTACAACTTTCTTTGTACCGGTCATTCAGATATCTAGATAAAATGAAATAGATGCTTTTTTTAAGTTCTCATTTCCCAAAAATACTTTTATAAAAAATGCGTTCCTTAAATTCCTTCAATTTGGTAAATATACTATACTTACTCTCTTCAAAATCTCTCAATCATTATTTTTACGATAATTTATTATCCTTATATTATTTCCTCAATAACTCATCATCCGTAATAAAATATTTTATGTTTTTCTCACTTTCATATCTTTGTAGTTTTTAGATCGTTTTTTGGGGTGAGAGAAGTTAAACAAAAATAAAACGGTAGTAATCAAAGAAAAGTAAGCAACAGTTTTATTTCCCATACAAAATAAAAAGACAAGAAACAAAGAAAAGGGAAAGGATTCATTTCTTGCAACATTTATATTAATTACACAATGGCTGATGATGATGAATGTGCAATCAATAAAATCACATCAAATGACACATATTATCAGCATGAGAACGAAGAAGATGAGATTCAATTTGACGATGAAAATACTGGAACAGAAATTACAATTACACAAGAAACTGTCGAAAATGAGATTCAAATTGAAACTCCAATGGAATCACACGCAGTATCGATGACAACTGTATCAAATGTAGAAGCTTCTAATGTTAAACCAAAACGATTAAGTGATGAATTTTCATCTCTCGATGAAGAAGTTGACGACATTGACGAGGAAGAAGAAAATGTGAAATTAAGTGTAGCAAAATGTTTAGATGTTGCTTGCTGCAGTAAATCAAGTTCGATTCTAGAAAATGATAATGATGTGACAGAAGAGGAAAGCTCATCAAATCCACCATTTTTAAGCGATAAAGCTGAAACATCATCGTGCATTAGCTTATGCTTTAGTAACAGTAGTAACAATTTATTTGTGCAATCAATCGATGATGCAATTGAACGTTCAGATTTTGAGAGTGAACAAAAATTAACGGGTGGAATAATAATCCGTGCATCGTCACTAGTAAAAGATAATGATAGACTGAATTTTGATTTGTTAAATACTAGAAGATCTGCAAATAAAAGTGATGAGATTGATCCAACGCCAAGCGTGTCACAAGAAAATATTACCAGTAATGAAAAAGCTGAGACGTCAGCAGAAACAAATGTTCGAAATGAAATCACATCGACACCAACAAGTAGCCGCTGTAACGCAAACGATATAAGAAACAAAAGTACAATTCGTTCATCAAGTGCAAAGCAAAAATTATCTGATAAATATTTAAGTATAAAAAATGTCACTGTCACTGGTTCATCAATGACTGATTACGATAATGGTGAATCTTCAAAGTCAATATGTATTGATAAAGTAGTTGATCAAAGTGAGCATTCCAGCAAACGAAGTAGTGGCGGTAGTGCCAGTATAATAGTCGACAAAAGTGTAAAAATTAATCTTTTTGACGATGAGCCATCGACTTCATCAGGAAGTACGAATCGTCGTCATAATCATCACAATTCTCTAAAAGATGATGAGGAAGCAATAGAATCTTTAAAATTAAACGATGATTTTATGGATAATACAAATCATGATTTGAGTGATGATCTTGATCCAGAAGATACGTGGGCTGATTGTGAAGATGGCGGATCTGACTGTGAAGAAATTTGTACATGTCGAAATGATTCCGATGAAGAGTATGGAGCTTCCAGTAGCAGTAGCGAAGATGAACTTCCTTCTCGTGATGTTGATTTATCAAGTTATACTCAATTGGATCCAATTTCCGATCTTCAAGATACTGGTTGCGATGGAACACCAAAAATTCAACGAAAACGGAAATTAACGGAACAATCAATGTTGCATGTTGCTTCTGAAAGTCCCATCACATCTGGTGGAAATCGTAAAAGACTTGCTTTAGAAACAATCTCATCACCACTTACAAATATAATGACACCGATATCAAGTCAAAATCTTGCCACTCCTAAATCTAGTTCAAGTCTTTTAGTTGAAAAACGTACTCCTCGATTAATACCAACAAAAGAGAATCCACCTCCCGAATTAATGGAATGGCTTTTAACCTTTCAACGTTGGACAAATGCTGAGAGACTTGTAGCTGTCGATAAGCTCATTGAACAATGTGAACCAACTCAAGTTAGATTCATGATGAAAGTTATTGAGCCTCAATTTCAACGTGATTTTATTTCCTTGTTGCCTAAAGAACTTGCTCTTCATGTTCTTGCATATTTAGAGCCGAAAGATTTACTTCGCGCCGCACAAACATGTCGTAGCTGGCGTTTCTTAGCTGATGACAACCTTTTATGGAAAGAGAAGTGTAAACAAGCTGGTATAATATCAGATGCTTGCCCGGATAGACCGAAACGTGGACGTACTGGCAATATGCCTAAAATAGCATCGCCATGGAAAGCAGCTTACATGCGACATCATACGATAGAAATGAATTGGCGTACAAATCCAATTAGGACACCAAAAATTCTTAATGGACACGATGATCATGTAATAACATGTCTTCAATTTAGTGGTAATCGTATTGTATCCGGATCAGATGATAATACCTTAAAAGTATGGTCAGCAGTGACAGGAAAGTGCCTTCGCACATTAGTAGGCCACACAGGAGGGGTGTGGAGCTCACAGATGTCTGGAAATCTTATTATAAGCGGCAGTACAGATCGTACCCTTAAAGTTTGGGATGCAGAGACTGGCACATGTAAACATACACTTTATGGGCACACATCAACAGTTCGTTGTATGCATTTACATGGAAAAAAGTACGTTGTAATGTTTTCTTCACTTCATAATTGGATAGATTTTAAAGCTGATTAAGAGCAAATTAATGGCTTTAATCTTCTTTCATTCATTTTTCCATACGTTTATATTTTTAAATCCATTATTATTATTTTTTTCTTTAATACCTTTTTAGAGTTGTTAGTGGCAGTCGTGACGCAACACTTCGTGTGTGGGATATAAATGATGGAACTTGTTTGCACATTCTTGTTGGACATTTAGCAGCCGTGAGATGTGTGCAATATGATGGAAAATTAGTTGTATCAGGCGCTTATGATTATCAAGTTAAAGTATGGAATCCAGAACGACAAGAGTGCTTACATACGCTGCAAGGTCACACAAATCGAGTATACTCACTACAGGTAACAACATTATTTCTTTTGACTTTTGAACTTTATGATAACGAAAAATGTTTTTGTCTCATAGTTTGATGGTGTTCACGTTGTTTCGGGATCATTAGATACATCCATTCGTGTGTGGGATGCAGAAACAGGTGCATTACGTCACACACTAATGGGACATCAATCACTCACTTCTGGTATGGAGCTTAAGAACAATATTCTAGTTAGCGGTAATGCAGATTCTACAGTTAAAGTGTGGGATATTATAACAGGACAATGTTTAGCTACATTAGCTGGTAAGAAATTTTAGTTTTATTCTTTATACGAAAGAAATTTTAATATACTCTCTTAAAAGGTCGAAATAAGCATCATTCGGCAGTAACTTGTCTTCAATTTAATAATCGCTTTGTTATCACAAGCTCTGATGATGGAACAGTCAAACTATGGGACGTTAAAACTGGAGAATTTATAAGAAATTTGGTTGCTCTGGATAGTGGTGGAAGCGGCGGAGTAGTATGGCGTATTCGGTATGTCCTTGATAAGAAAATGTTCATGAGTCAAATCGATAAATAATATTTTTTTACTTTTTAGTGCAAATGATACGAAATTGATATGTGCTGTTGGATCTCGAAATGGAACAGAGGAAACTAAACTTATGGTCCTCGATTTTGACGTCGAAGGAGCTTGTACTAAATGCTCATAGGAAATTGATTAGAAACAAATACAAAAAAATTGTTTTAGTTATTAAACATTGATGAAAAAATGTTACAGAAAATTCATACATACTAAAAAGCAAATCCTTTTTTTCTCTGTTAAGTTTTTGGTATTTTCATTTAATTATTTTTTATCTTTATGTCATATTTCTTCCTTGTTTTTATTTGTATTTTCTTTTAAACATTTGAAAATTTTCACTTCTGTAAAATTATTTTTAAGACATGTTAATCTATCTAAATGTATCATTTGGTGGTAGTTAGTTTGTTGACGAGTTTTCTTAAACAATGCAATATATATTCAATTATGGAATAGATATGAGCAACAGAGTTATCTTAAGCTGCATGATATGTAGAAAGATAACTACATCATAATAGTCATACGCACTAATTATATTAGTTCCGAAGTTGATTTTTCTATAGAGCACATTCAAAATATTTGATCTATACATTTCTTTCCATAAGAAAAACTAATTGGTTGAAAAAACAAAAATAGAAAGTCAGGGTTTATCATTCAAAGTAAGGATTCATATGAATTTTTTTTTTTCTATTATTTAGAAAAATTCATCACAGTAAATTTAAAATAATTATCGTTTCGTATATACAAATGATTTGAAACGAAATGAGTTATTTAGGACATAGTAATAAGCCATCAGTTAGTAAGAAAAAGTTATGATTGATTAAAATGAGCAACGCGAGATTAAATTTACAAAATAACAAATTAGAAACGAAGGAAAGGAGAAGAGAATCCAAAACACAAAGTAATTTTTGCAGGAAAAGTTATGAATATGTTTTCAAATTAATTGAATTTACTATTATTACGTAATATGTATTATGGATGAAGAATTATCCATGAAAATGAGATAAAACATCAACAAAATGAAAAACTATTAAATGATGTAGACTGATAAACTAATTTATTTTAAACGACCAGTATGCGCGAAGTAAAATTTACATTTAAATAACAAAACTTGCTTCAAAAAGGCATAAAAGTTGCATTATAGATATTTTACTTTTAATCAAATCCCAAAATTTCAAGAAAAGTGATTAACAAATAAAATTAAAAACCCTAAAAAATATAAGACAAAAAAAAAATGCGATTTTATTAGTTTATTTTTCAGAATATTCTTTTTTCAGGTACATCATGCTTAACTAATTCAATAATAATTTCATTCATTTTCTATATTGCAGTTTTCTAGCTAATATATAAAAATCAATAGATCTTCTAATAAATTCATAATTCAGGGATGAAGATCAATGAGAAGAAATTATTAAAACTAATCAGAAATATTTGCTTCTATTGCTTCGACGTCTAATTCACCAAAGTGTTCGGATAAGGGATTAGTTTCTTTAAAATTGTTGTTATATTCTGATTCTTGATGATGATAGTATCCTTCATTTGAATGGTTATAATTATAATTGTCAACATATTGAACGTTGTGGTTCTGCTGTGATGGCGGCTTATAATGATTTCTATTTCCGTTTCCATTATAATTATTCCAATTTTCATTAGAATGGTTGCGTTGATTCTTGTAGTGACGTTGATAATGACAATCATTTTGATCACTAAATATGGAGTATAATGAATATAAAATATGTAGGACTTGTACATATTAGAAAGATTGAAACTTACCAACGAAAATTTCTTGAATTTCCTCTTCCATTACGTCCTCGGTTATGATATTCGTTAGCTGACCTGTCACTATTCATGTAATTTCCGTTTGTATATCCATTCATATTACCATATGAATTATATGGATATGATTGGTTAATCTGCTGAGCTGGGACATAATATTGTGGAGGAGACGGTGCCTGGTATTGAGTCAATTGCTGATAAACAGGCTCTAAAGGACTTGGATAAGCTATCGGCTGTGGGGTCATAAAATTATATGAAGTTGGCAAAGGATAATAATACGCAGCTGAAATAATTAAAAAAGTCATGAAAACCGACATTGTACCAGTATAAACTTAAAGCTTTCTTACGTGTAACATGTCCGTGATCCAACTGTGGATTAATCTACGAAAAATGTGGTAAACAATTAATAAAACTTAAATTAGAAATTAATTCTGCAACTTACAACTAGATAATATCTTGGAGGAAAAAAGGGTTCTGCATCCGGATTCAAGTTGATGCTTGCAAATCTTGTTTGAGCCTGAGAATAAAATACATCATTGAAATAAGTTTTTGAATAACGTACTCAATATAACGAGAAAAATTTATTAGATTAAAATTTTAATGTTTAAAAGACAAGATTTTGTTAAAACTTCATTAAATTACAATAAGCCTCGCTTAGATCTAACATATTTAATGCTTTTTACCTTAAATATACTTTAACTTACCATATTTTTTAAATATTTTGTAAAATTAAAAAGTCGAATCAAAATGGCGTTCTTAAAAATGACAGTTATAAATTCTGCTCAATTGAAATAACCCTCGAAGGGAAATTTTCTAATAATTTGGTCGGATTAAATATTTAAAAATAACTTACCTAATTTCATAGTGCTGGTTTTTATATGATTGTGTATTTATGATTATCTATTTTTATTGTGAAAGTAGTAATTTAAAAATTTCCATTTATTGCGATTGTTTTCAGTGATCATAATTTTTTTTGATCGTTAAATTTCAAATCTTCGGGGGGTTAACAACATTATAAATATTGGGACGACTCCAAAGACGATTTGTCTCAAAAATTACATACTTACATTACGTCTTTTATTCAACTTTATATTTATCCAATGTTTCTTGTTTTTTTTTTGTCGATAAAATGCTACATTTCATTGAAATATTTAATTAAATAAGAAAAATTGATTAGAAGACGAAGGAATTTTTGAGAAAAATCATCAGTGGAATCGCCCATATGCTTAACAAATAATTTAAGAAATCTAAAAAAGAAAAATGATTTTAACCGAAGATATCCAGCAAATCAATAGCGATACATTATCACAAGTAAAGGTAAATAGTATGCTAATAGTTATGATAAGCAACAAATTACTCAATTTTTTTAGGACACAAATGGAAGGAACAAATTAAAAAGCTGGCTAAATAGGAATTTTCGTATTGAGATGATTGATGGACGAAAGTTAATTGGATTGTTCTTATGTACTGATCGTGATGCTAATGTAATCCTTGGAATGTGTTCAGAATTTAGAAATTCTGAAAGCGAAGCTAGAAATCTCGGATTAGTAATAGTTAAAAAGTGTGCAATCAAAAAGATTGAAGTCGATGTTTTTAATAATCAAGGAGAAATTTTATAATTTATTGGAATAATTCTACTGTATGTATTTATTTAAGAGTCTAATATATTATAAGAATAAAAAATTGGATAAACTGTATATTACATTTTTTATTTATTCTTTTTCTGTTCTTCTTCTAATGGATCAAATCCTTTTTCCATTCTAATTTTGAATAATTCATAGGTTCTCTTTCTATCAAAATGTTTAACCCTATAAAACATTAATTAAGCTATTATCAATATTAATTAATTTACAATATTAATAAATACAAACCATGTTGATGGACAGTTTTTTTCGAAGAGTTTTCTCAATTCAACACATTCTTTTGGCTCTTTTTCAGACTGATTATTTCTATTGAAATTTGGTGCATATTTGTCCAGACACTCCCAATACCGATCTCGTGCATCCCAACATCCTGTCCTTGACTTTTTATCAGGAAAATCTTTCATTTTCTTTTAATTTTATAAATAATGAAATATCGACTAATGTTTATGATTAGTTACATTCTCCGCTAGATCAAAATATAAATCCTTAGATTAAAATTAAATCTAATCATCACTTGTAAAAAAATATTCGTCATCAAGTTTAATAGTTTTTATTGTTATTGGATATAATGCCTGAAAGCGATTCTGACGACTTTGAAAGTGCTGACGAGGATGTTGATCATCAGAAATCATCCAAAGGTATTAAGTACTTGATTAATTACTAAAAATTTAGTAATATTAATGTTAAAAAAATATGTCTTTTAGAAACTTACAGTAAAGTAACGAAATCTGAAGATGTTAAGCCACAAAGCGAAATTAGTGAGACGATGAAGAAATCAAATAGTGGAAGTTCGTGGAGAAGTTGGGGAGCTTTTGAAATGATTAGCTCCGCGAGTAAAAGTGTCGCGAGTGTTACAACAAAAGTTTCTCAATCACTAACTACTGCAATAGAATCAATGAATAATATCCCAGACCCTGAAGAAATGGCAAAGATGCAAGTGGAAGACAAAAAGACCAAACAAGATGAGCTATTTAAAAATGAGCAAAAATCTGAGGAAGAAGCAAGTGGATTTAAATTAGATAGTTTACTTTCAAATGTAAGTTTAATCAGTTCCAAAGTCGTTTCTGGTGGACTTGAAACATTAGAAGGTATTGGAAAGAAAACGATGAATATAATTCAGGAGACTGATCCAAATATCAAAAATAAGCTACGTAACATAAATTCATCAAATAGACCGAATTTGAGCGAATTATTGCAGGAAGCAAAATATTCGGATGCTGGAAATGATATTCGAGAATCTGAGATTAAAGTACCATTAGTGTCGTTTGAACATATTCTTGAAGAATACAGTGGATTAGTATATCTGGAAGCATTAGAAATACTGTCGAAGCAGTCTAAAATGAAGATCGAACTTTTGATGAAGCCACTCACTGGAAAATCTTTAGCTGATATGGACGAAACATTAAAGGAAGTTGAAGAATTATATGAGTTACCTGATTCAGATTCGGTCAATGATAAAGTAACAACTGCAACTTTAGGCGAACATTTAGCAAAAGCAATAGAGGATTTAAGTATTGCTTTAAATGTTAAAGAAATTGTAAACTATTCATTAAAACTCGACAAACAATTTGAAGAAAGTAACGTTACAGAAAAAGATCATAAGCAAATTTATAATAATTGCATAGACGCTCTGGCAAAATTGTGTGCATTGTCATTAAACAATTATCAAAAAATGGCAGAATTGATGCTTTCACTCAGTCACAGATCTACAGCAGATGAAGTTGATGCAATCATACAGTAAGGAAATATTTTAATATAATCGATAATTTTTTTCTAATTGATTATTTTTCAGGCTTACGTCGATTTACTTCAGTCTTTTTAATTATGTTGCAACAAAATTTTCCGAAAAAATTGCTAACTCGAACGACGAAACTAAAAATATGTCGATGGAAATGTTCATTGAGGTAAATTCATATTTATTCTAACCATTTATGAAAAACAAACATAATTTTACAATTATTTTCATTTGCAGTGCTCGAATGCAATATCTTATGTAAAAAAGGCATTTGGTGTCTTTATTCCAATCCTTCAAATTGGAGCACTTTAACTAAAATGAATGCCTGCACTGTTGAACGCATGAAGTACTTTCATGAAATCGTCAATATCCATTGTTCTTGCTCTAAGTTTATCAGCTTCAAGTGTCGTTAATATCTCTTCAATTTTACTTTTTATGTCGAAATCTTTTGGCACATCCTGAGAAATAAAAAAATAAAATGTACATAATGATACCTTCAATATATGAAAATGAAATACCTAATAAAAAAAATGTTATAAAAATTTAATGAATTCTTACCAAATTATTAATTGAACAATGAAGTCTATAGTTTTGCTCTAATGATGTTAAAACTGATGTGTGCTTGAACTCAGCAGCTAATGTTTTATTTTTACGTAAAAATGCAATTCTCGTCAGCCCATCCCATTCTGTATAATTTACTTGAACTGGAGGGTTTCTGGGTTCAAGACGGATAACAGCACTTTCAACTTTAGGTGGCGGTTTGAAATTGTTTTTCCCCACTTTCATTATTATATCAACTCGAGCAAGAAGCTGTGTATTTATACTTAATCTACAGTAAAGTTTGTCACCAGGTTTTGCAACTAATCGTTGAGCGAATTCTTTTTGGAACATCAATATTGCACATCTGAATTGACGATGAAGTAACAATTTAAAGATTAAAGGAGATGATATCTGATATGGAACATTAGCAATGCACAAATCAAAAAATGGCAATTCTGGATTCTTTAAAATATCTCCAATTAATATCTGCAACTTTGCTTGCATTGGTGTACCTTGGACACGCTTTTGTAACTCTGCTACCATTCTTGGATCTATTTCACAGGCTATAAGTATAAAATTGTAAATAAATATCTTATTGTAACTGGATCTTTTAAATTTAACTCACCAATCACTTTTTTGGCCTTTTCTAAAATTTTAACAGTCATATTTCCTGTTCCAGGTCCTACTTCCAAAACTGTATCTGTATTTCGAATGCTTGACTTTTCTATTATTGACGTTATTACAAGAGGATTCTTCAATATGTGCTGACCAAAATCTTTATTGAATACAATTCCTTGCTTTGCAACTTCATTGTGTACTCGAGACTTTTTTTCGCTCTTAACTTTCGGCATTTTACTACAATTTATTAATTATTTTTTTATTTTTAAATTTCACACTTATATAGTTCAAAATCAAAACAAATACATAACCTCCAAAAATTTTGTAAACAAAACAAATCAGCACGACTTTTGAATTTCCAAACAATAAATAAATTTTATGAAATTTAAGTATATTAAAGAACTTTTAAAGAATCAAATTATAAAGAAGTGATTTATTAAGAACATAAGAATCATTTTAAAATGGGGAAGTCTAAAAATAAGAAGCCAAAAAATGAATTGGTGTTTGATAATAAGCAACGAGAAGAATTTTTAAAAGGATTTAGTAAGCGAAAGAAGCAACGTCAGAAAAAGGCCCAAGAAGAGATAGAACTGAAATTAAAAGAAGAAAGGAAGCGTATCAAAGATGAGTCCAAAAATTTAAAGGATACATTTAAACAATCATTCAAACCAATAGAGGAATTGAAGGATGTTGAAAGTGACAATCAAAGTGATGAAGGATTTGAAATTGAAGATGTAACAATCAAAATCAGTCAGCCAAAAGAGGATGTAAATAAGAAATTTATTGGATTACGTAGATTTGAGGAGTCAGACATCGAAAACGATAGTGATGGAAACGAAGAAACGGAGGATATCAATAAAATTATGGGAATGGAGATAGTAGAAAAAGCCGACAAAGCGGAGGGTAATGAAAAGGAATTGCCAAAACATCTAAAGGATATTAAATCTGAAAAGGATTTCAAGAAAATGGTAAGCTGTACCACAGTGATCTAATTTCAAAAATATTGTGAAATAGGATCATATTTATACATTGGCTACTTGAACCTTACTGGATCATTCAATGTAGTTATTTTTTATTAATTTTTTGAAATCAAACCACTGTGACATATATGTTAAATTGTTTCTTTTATTTACTTAATTATACTTTTTATCTTAATATTTTTTTTTTTAGATTAAGAAACAAACAAAAACGGCCTTAAAAAAGAGTAAGATTATACAAAAGAAAAATCAGCTTAATCATAAGAAAAATGTTAAACTATCGAATCGTAAGAAACATTTTAAGGAAAAGTTTTTGAAGAAGCACAAAAAGATTCCGAAACATAATAATAAAAGTAAATGATTGTATTATGCTGTCATAACTTCAATTTCCTTTGCGTTTTCATCATCTTCAATCGTTTCCTCCAAACACTCTTCAAATATAATTTTTGGTTCATCTTTAAATTTCTCATTTTTCATTACAATTTCGAAGCTTATGTCTGGATGATGTTTCTCTAAATGTTTCTTTAAATGTATCTTCTGTGTGAAGGGTCTAGAACATTCTTCGCACCTATACTTTTTTACTGGATCGTGTATCAATTTATGTTTACCCAAATCACTTGCATTTGTAAATCCCTTTTCGCAGAAATCACAAACATAGTTCTTCTCTTGAGTATGCGACCTAAAATGTTTAAATTAGAATTTGTTAGAGATCAAGGATTTGATGTAACAAAACAGCTTTTAATAGCTGTTTTTAAAGACCAGCTGCTAATAATTGTTTTTATTCGTAATATATGATTTTTCGCTAGTTTTCAGCATAAATATTGATATACTCGAAGATGATCTTCTTCGAGTTCTTAAAAATATGAAATAAATAAATTGCATACCTTATGTGAATTTTTAATGAGCTTGATTGACTGTATGATTTACTGCAGTAAGGACACGTGAATGGTTTTTCTTTGGTGTGAGTCCTCAAATGTGCCTTAAAATTTCCAGCTTGAACGAAAGATTTTTCACAAAACTCACAAGAAAATACTTTTACATTAGCATGCAATCGCAAATGATCAATAAGATTGGATCTCTTTTGGAATTTCTTGTGACAAACATTGCAGACGTGCTTACGATTTGGATCTTCAAAACCTGCATCAGTAGGTTTTGATTTTATCTTTTTAATCTCAATATGCTGCCGATTGGTGGAGTCAGGAGCTTTCTTTAAAATACCTGTTAAAAATGATACAGCGTCGTTTCCTCCCCCTTCCGATAATTCATCTTGATAAATGTCTTTCTTTAAATGGTCCGAACTATTTTCTTCTAGTTCCTCTAATGTCTCATATTCAAACATTTCTTCGTCCTGAAATTTAGCGTTTTCATACATTTCATTTTCTTCCTTTTTTTCCAAATCACTGTAATTTTTGAGAAGTCCATCAGATTCTACTGCTTGTTTCCTAAACTGATAACTTATCGTTAATTTTGCGGCGCAATCTGAACATAATCGTTTGGGTAACTCATCACTTTGCGATATCTAAAATTAAAATGATCAGATTTTTACAAATTATAAGGAAATAAGCATCAAACTTACCTCTAAATTGGTGCATTCAATAAATGCGTCTGAATAAGTTAGTCCATCCATATCAGGAATCTAATTGAAGCAAGTTAAGCAATGATATTAAGGAACAAACAAATTTCATCAGATTTATATTTACCTGATCTGCAAAAAAGATGCTATTTGATTTTATCAGTAATTGCCTGCATACACGACATCCCAAATAGAAATTTTGTTGATTAACAAACTCCTCCATGATTTCTTGTAACTTCTGTCAGTAAAATAGCATTAAATTTTCATAATTTAAGTGATTTTTAAAAAAGTTTTAAATTTTGTAGAAACTTTGTTATTGTAAATTTGAAATTTTAAATACCGTTACACTCTAACTGCAAAATACAATTCAAAAAATTTGGATATTTAAAAAATTACCCGGGAAAAATATTTGAAGCTGAAAATTTGTAAAATAGCCTAATTAAACTCAGTTACTACATCTTATTGATATTATCATCTAATTTATAAAATTTATTGTTATTTTAATTATAAAAGAGATATGCTGTTTTTATGGAACTTGAGATTTTGGGTGATTATATGTGATACCTTTTTTTCTCAGATATAGAAGAAAAAAAAATTGAAAAATATTTTTAAAATTTAGTGATAAAGTAATACATTTTAAATAATTAAATGGCATTATCAGACGACTTATGGAGAGAGTGTGCAGCATGGCTTACTCGTTGCAAAATTATTCCTGGAGATCACAAGTAAAATTACTTTTGCTGTTTTTCATATGAAGTTTTATTCATTTAGTTAAAAATGAATCAATTATTAATAAGATTCGAATAAGTCTTTAAAAGTTTATGGAAAGTAATAATTCATACTTCTTTTTTTTTAAGAGCAAATTGGCCATCATCGGAGATAAAAATTCTTGCATTGACACTGCGAGATGGAGTATTATTGTGCAACTTAATTCATTATCTGGATCCTACGATGGAATCAATTGAATTCAATAGAAGACCAAGAGATGCACAGGTAATTAATACGTATATTTTTATCCAACTTGGTTGAAACTTGCTTATGTTTAATCAATGTTATAAAACATGTATGATGCATAACAAATTTAGACAATAAGGATAATGGAGCCTTACATAATTTATACCCAATTTCAGTTCCTTTGTCTGCAAAACATCCGAATATTTCTCGAATGCTGCAAAAACAACTTCCAGTTGAAAGAAAATGAGTTGTTTGAATGTAGCATGTTATACGATTTAACTAATTTTCATCGCGTTTTAATAACTTTGAGTAAACTTTCACTATGTCGAAGAGTGCAAATCAATCATCCAAATCTACCGTAAGTAGTGAATTATATTTAAATGAGTTGCATATTTTTAATTGCTGATTCAAATTATTTTACAGTGGATTTAGCGTACAGTCATCAGTATCTACAGAAAGAAGTATTTCCGAAGAGGATATTTATAAAGAATTACAAACAACAGCAACGTAAGTTTTAATAATACAATACGATCCTTTAACTGACCATATGTTGAATTTTTCATCTTCTTTTTAAATTTAATCATAAGTAATAATAATGCCGAATCACCAAAGTCGTCTACTTCTGATGAAGAGTATTCTAATGAAAACAATGCCTATAATGTAGATAACTCCAATAATAATCAGCTTATTAAGTGGACTGTTGAAGATCTCGTTACTATCGATGATAGTGAAGAGAAAGTTTATGAGGATCTGTGCTACGTCACAATATCGTCTTCCTTTCCTCTAGAGGTTTTTATCACTTTTATCCCAAATTAAGTTGTTAAAGTTTTCTGAAGTGTGCATTGTTTTTATTTTTCGTAGCAATTTCAAAATTCATTCTAAATGTATTGCTAATCAGTAGACTTGTCATTATTTTCTTGATTATTCCCTCATAATTTATTTGCTCCTCTGATGATGATGTTGCTCTTTATAAATTTTTATTTAGTATTTAGCATGATTTAATAATTTAAAGCATGGAATTTTAGAATTACTCTTTCTTTTTTTATGTGATCTCATAATTTTGTGACACAAACATAAATTTATTTAAAATTTGAATGGATATGGCATTGCTGTAATTGGTGGAATTTAAATAGTGCTACTCAATCCGATAATGCTGCATTTGATTGCAATGATGAAGAAAATACAAAAGAAGAAGAAGTTTACCAGGATTTATGTGCCATACAAAATAACATTGCCAGAAATCAGGTATAGTGCTATTTTCTGTTATTTATTTTTCCTTATAACCTAATCTGCGTTTTATGATGTTAATTCTCGATGTTCGATTGAAAATTTTTTGAATTTTTTGATGACACCTTTATTTCTTATGAACAGAGAGCTTCAGCAACAACAAGCCTAGGACAAAGAGATTATGTAATAAGAGAACTAGTGGAGACGGAATCAAATTATTTGATAGTTTTGAACGATCTGAAGTACAAATTTATGCAACCCATGGAGAAAATGCTTAAAGATGAAATTAAAATTATTTTTCCTCGAATAAAGGAACTAGTCGATATTCATATAAAATTTCTCGACAAGTTGCGTGAAGCCACAGAGCAGAATCCAAAATGCAAATTGAGCAGTGTATTTTTGGATTTCCGAGAACAATTTCTTATTTATGGTGATTATTGTGCGAACATGACTGATGCCACTGAAACTCTAAGAGATGTTTGTAAAAGAAGCAGTGCCATTGAACAGCTTGTAGCGGTAAACATTATTTATTTAATTCAATAAGACTATGTTTCTAATTCTTTTATATCTTGGGATTTATTAGCAATGTCAAAAAGATCATAGTGGAGGAAGAGTACAACTTCGAGATATTTTATCAGTTCCAATGCAAAGAATCTTAAAATATCATTTATTATTAGATAAGTTAGTTCATGATACTTCGTCATCTCATGATGATTATAAAGGCTTACAAAGAGCAAAAGAAGCAATGGTCGATGTTGCTCAATACATTAATGAAGTCAAGAGAGATTGTGAACAAATCAATGTAATCAAAAAAGTTAGAGAAAGTATAATTGACTTAAATTTACCGAATGGAAATGATCTTAGTCAATATGGGAGATTGTTGCTTGATGGCGATTTGAACATTAAAGCTCATGAAGATCAGAAACATAAGCATCGATATGCTTTTATTTTTGAAAAAATAATGATTCTTGTTAAGAACTCCAATACAAGAATTGGAGAAGGGCAATATACATTTCGGGAAGCATACAATTTGGGTGATTATCGAATTGAAATGGGTCATTCAAGAAAAACATTGGGACGTGATGCAAGATTTAAGTATCAGTTATTACTGGCTAGAAAATCGAATGAAACGGCTTTTACTCTTTACATGAAAACTGAAGGAGAACGTGAAAAATGGATGAAAGCTCTTAATGAAGCTATGGAAATGATTGAACCGTTTGGATGTAAAAATACAGATCACAAATTTCAATTGAATTCCTTTGAAAAACCAACAATATGCCGTCACTGTTCGAGATTTTTAAAAGGCTTAATTCATCAAGGATATAAGTGCAAAGTTTGTGAAATTTGTGTTCATAAAGGATGTATTTCGTCAAGCGGACGATGTAAACAACCTCCCTTAGTTTGTGACCGTTATTTATCCGAATTTAATTGGTTCGTTGGGACTATGGATCGAGAAAATGCGACTTCAAAGTTGGAAAATAGAAGAATCGGAACTTATTTATTGAGGTGTCGTCCTCAAGGCGCATCCAACTCAACCGAAACACTATATGCATTAAGCTTAAAGTAAGGTTGATTTTTTTTTTATTTCATTATTTAAATTAATATTTTTTTTTGTGCAGAACGGACAATAGAGTTGTAAAACACATGAAAATTTATCAAAAAGTTGAAGATTGTCAGCCTCACTACTTTTTGTCAACAAGACGCTATTTTCGAACTATAGTGGAACTTGTGTCCTTTTATGAACGAAATGATCTCGGAGAAAATTTTGCTGGGTAATTAAGTTAATGCTTAGTTTTCAATATTTATTTTACAACTTTGCTTCTAAAACAGTCTCAACCAAGTGCTTCAATGGCCGTTTTATGAACGAACTGCAACTGCCATATATGATTTTACTCCAAAAGAGCCAAATCAACTACCGTTGAAGAAAGGGTGTCAGATTTGTAAGCCATTCATTTTGATGTTTATACGAAATTCAATATTAAGTTTTTTTAAATTTTTACAGACATTATTAGCAAAGAAGGAGACAGTCGAGGCTGGTTGAAAGGCCGTTCAATGGATAGGGTAAATAGCTTAATTTTAATCAAAAATTTTAAATATGTTTAAATTGTATTTTGTAAACAGATTGGATTCTTTCCTAAAGGATATGTTCAAGAGAACTGCCCAAATGAAGATCTATGATTTCGTGATGAATATGTGAATTATTACTTTGTTTGCATCGAACCGTCTGCTTTAATACAATAATCGTTCAACTTCAAACGTTTATTTTGAAATTTTTAAATTGTTCTCATACCAAAGTTGAATATTATATCCAATTTCTCTCTTTTTACTTTTAAAATGGATGCTTTGCAATCTGTAATATAGACAATTTTAGGACAAAGTATTTATCAAAAACATTCCTTCATATCATTTCAAAAAGTAACTTTTTCAACGTTTTTATATCACTTGACTAGAACTTAATGAAGAAACTAAGAATAACTTTTATTCTATTTAAATTTAAAGAAGAAAAAAAAATGTTTTAATACAAACTGATTGTCATAACTGTCGTGGTATTGAATGTGAAGTAAAATATACAAAAAATGTACGCGTCCATTGAATCTCGTGTCTAAAGAGGGCCTAAAAGAAAAGCTACAAAGACGATGAGTGCAATTATATATTTTTGGAAAAAATGCTTTAATTTTTTTACGAATATTAAAAAAAGGATAAAGATAACAACAATAGATATGTAATGAAATTTGTTATTAAATTGAATTCCTTCCAATCAATAGATAGTGAATATTGCAGTTTTAACGCTTTAACATTTTTCGAAACAAAAAGAAAACATTTTAATGAAAAGTTTTTTAAAATAAATATTTCAATGAAATAAGTAAATGGATTATTTACCGACATCGAAATTGCTCGGAAAGCTTTTGAGCTGAACATTTTACACTAATTTATGAACATCAAAAAAAAAAATTAATAAATAAATAAATAAAAAGTATATGAATATATTTTTCATAAAATATTTTAATATTTTAAAAGTAAAATCAAATCCTCCTTTTGAGAAGATCGTGGTTTAGAAGGACTTATGAGATAATATTATTGTAGCCTACGTGTCATGTTTAATGAATGTTTCAATACTGAAACTTATGATGTTATTAAAATGTATTGATAATCGTTTATATATATATCTCAGTAATGTAATTTTTAAAATTATTATCGAATGTATTAATAAATTATTTAACATAAAAATGTGCCAATAGTTTATATGAAATTAACTGAAGATATGAAAAAGATCAATTGAAATCTATTTCCTATATGATATAGGCTTTTTTATTATTTAATTTAATATTTTAACAATAAAATCTATTAAATAATTCCTCTATGGTATACAATGAATCAATATGACTTTCTTATTAAGTATCTTTACTAATTAATAGCAATGATAAAAATTATTTGTTCTTTGCATACATACAGTAATTTTTAACGATTTACTAGCATCCACTCATCACATTCAAGCATACACACACTCATTCGTTTTAAATTGTTTTGTAGAAACTCACAAAAGTTCAATAAATAAAAAATAAATTACTATCAATTAAAATAAAGATTGTGCTTATAATGTGACACATTTAGATATGTGTAAGATGCATAAGTCAAAAAGCATTGGTATTGGAAGTCATTGTTTTTTTTAAAGATCACAAGTGATTTCAGTATTTAAGAGTTCATTCAATTATGTCATTCAACCTTTAACCTCATAGAAATTTGTTTCTATTAAGAATTTGTGAAAAGAATGAGACATAATTTATGAACGACCCCAAAAGAGATATTTTAAAATTAAAAGTGAGAAAGAATCTACATAGGACTTATTTAAAATGAACTAATTCGAAGGAATTTCTTTTAAACTTGATTGCATTCTAGATAAATTTGTTTGCAATCTACACCTGTTCGTCCTTTGCGACCAGCATCATAGAGTGACTCAAAAGAGCGTCCTGTTTGGCGCTCAAGGATGAAACTGGCAGCATATGATCCAAGTTGACAGAAGATACTGTGACCTCCAATGTCAGATGAGCATTCTTCATTTGCTTCGCACAAGAATTTTTGCATGCATTTTTCATCATCATTGTTGTATGTTTTCACGTAACCTTTAAGCATTGAAATTGATGCTACAGTGGCATCAGCAACAGAATCTTTTCTTCCCAATGATCTGGCATTAAGTGAACGATGTGAGAATGATGTCTTCAATGCGTCTAATAAATTAAGAACAATGCTGATGAACTGTAATTAAAGAAAAGTGAAATTTCTCTTTTAATTAGGTTTTTAAATAAACTGTTAGCATATTTTCTTCTTATAGTTTTTTTTTTGAATTTACACTTAAAATATATGTACATAAAAATAATGGAAAAAAAAGTAATGTTATTAAAAAAATATTTAGGTTGATGAATAATTGGATGAAATGTTTACGATAAAAAATATGTGGTGGAAAATATTAACGGATTAACTTACCTCTCCAGCTTGTTTGGCCATAGTATTCACTTGTTCTGGATCTTTTGAACCAAACAGTGTGCTGAAGACTGCAGTTAAAACTCCCTATAAAATAAATTACATTCCAAATGTGCATTTTGCTTTGAATTTGATAAAATTAAAATAAAATTTTAAAGGAAATTGACTAAACTAAATTGTTTATAGGCTCATACTTTAATTTTTTTTAAGCTTCTTAGGCACCATGTGAACTTATAATAAAAAGTAAAATCTATAGTGCAGCTTTTGAAAATAGAGCAAGAATGAGCCTTGAGGTGATAGATTTTATTTTTATCAAAAATTTCTAAGTGCCACATAGCTCAAAAAAGAATCAAAATATGCAGTCTAGGGCAGTGTATAATTATCAGGAAATGAAAAGCTAATGGATCAAACTATCCTAATTTATCTAATATAAGGTGATAATAAATATTTTGAATTTCTTTTCTTCCTAAAAGCGTGTAAATTAATGCTTTCTTTAATATAAGCTTTCCCCATGTCTATAAGGTGATAACTGACTATATAAATAAATTTCTCTCTCACCATTGAATGTTATAATTGTATTAAACTTGATTCACATTTCTTACCTGCATCGGTGAATTTCCGTTATCAACTTTATCAATTCCATCACCGCCATTGCCTCCTCCTAATAATGCTGTAATGATTTTCAATCCAACTGAAATTATATTTGCCCATGATGAGGCTGGAGCAACTCCATTGTCAACATCATCAGATTTTGTTGGAAGAATATTGTTGTTTGCATTAGCTCCATTGAAGAACATTTGCATAAGCATGCCTATATAAAAGTAAATGATTAAGAAAATACGACAATATACTAAATGATCCACTTAAACGTACTACCAAGCATATTTGACCACGAGAATCCATTATCTGAGATTTGATTTGTTTGAATATCATCGTCGATGTCATCAAGAGCAACTTTTTTCAATGCATTTGGTTTTTCAGCAAACTTTCTCGCATCAGCTTGTGCAGCTGGAATGAACCGATGTTGTTGAGGTTGTTTATATGAAGAAATTTGTTGTTGTGAAAATTGTTGAGGATATGCAAATGTCATAAGTACACAGTGACTTGCAATAAGTCCGAGGAGACACCATCCAAACATTTGATTTTGTGTTTTCATTTTCGTTATCTAATAAATTAGGAATTAATTAATATGTTAAAGTATAATTTAGATTTCATGCATTTTAAGACAGTATTTCTTTGGTAAGAAAAGTTATGCATCAGCAATACCAACATATAATGCCAACATTGTTTCATTGTGCATTGCAAATAATAAAGTTGACATAAATTCATTCAAGACGCATGCTTACAAGAACTGTCAAAATTATATGTTGAAATGAGTTTTACTTTATGAATTATTTGTAATTTAATGCTAAGCTATAACAATAGGTGTAATAGTCTCAATGTGCTACAATTTAATTGTATAATATAATATTCTTCACAAATTTCGTTTATCGACCTCGCATTGAAATTCTCAAGACTCTTTTCCATACACACTGCATGTTTGGGATGATATATCTAGCACAAACTTTCATTGTATAATAATTTTCCATACTTCAAGATTTCTTATCCAATTTGATTTCATGGCACAAATCTTTTTTGGACATGCATATAAAGTGACATCATTATTTAAAAAGTTTTCAACACATAATCGCTGATTATGTAAAAAAAATTCTTCAATCTGGTGAATAACGGCATTAAGATTTCATGCACGATCTTCAAATTTATTAAAATTATTGGAAAGCTTAAAGCGCACTTATTCTAATTCAATAGACATGTATAATTTGAAAATTTCCAATTGGGCGAGCCCCAATTATTTGAATAAAGCAATTTTTGGCCTATATCATCAGATAAATGCTTCATTTACTAATCATCATAAAGTTAAAAAAAAAGTGGCAGACTATTTAATTACCTAAAGTCTATAGTAAGTGTTATGGGAGGTACATTTTGGAAATATTAAACAAATTTACTGTAACACTGATAACTAAATAGCAAATGAACCTGTTTTCTTTTCTTTCCTTTCTAAAAAAGAATATTGAGTATTCATTTCTCTCTCTATGGGTTATTGCCGTTATATTTGAAACTGGTATTTCTGTAATAATGCTATGCTCCATAATTTATAATGTTTATTACCTCTTTTTGCCTTCATTAGACTTTATAAAAATTAGAATTATTCCCTAAAATTTTTCATGCAAATTTCTTATTGCCAAAATATTTCAAACAACTGGATAATTAACTACTTTTACGTCTGATTAGTCATGATCTAATTTGAAATTATAAGCATGAATTCTTAGACGATTAACATTCTTGTATCATCTTTTTTAAACCCACAAATAATATTTCTCATTTCCATTCTAAATTTAATAAATGGGTCAGTGTTGTGGTATTCATTATAGGCCAATTTGAGCGTCACAAGAAGAAAGTTAATTTCAGTGTTTGTGTTCTTCTTACGCTGTGGAATTTTTATTATATTTTTCACCTCTTTTTTTGTGCTCATGAGAATATGGTTATTTCTTTGACATACAATCTTACTTTTATTAATGCATTAATTTCACTTAGCTTCGCTACAGCTCTTTATGCAAAACATAAATATTCTTTCTATGCACATTCAATCATGTGTTCTGTTTATTGTGAAATTTTTAAATCACGTATGACTTATGATCTTTTGGACGTTTTCTATCTATAATTATGTGTAATCGATATATCCATGATGTGATGGAAAAGAAGAAAAAAACTGTTAACGCAATAAAAATCCGGTAAAATATTTTATACGTAATTATTACATCTTATAATTTTCACTTAACAATTATTCACAACGAGAAATTTGTTTTGGAATGCACAATGATTTCATTTTAAAAAATTTCACTTTGTTGAATGAATGACCACGTCACTTTATTATTCAAACATCCTTAATGCATATGGTATGATTGTATACGGAATTACATGTCTCAAAATTTATAAATAAATATTTTTTTTTTATTTTTTTGAAAAATCCTATTTGAATTCACTAACTAAGTAAGTCCTTACCTTAAGATTTTCACTATAAATATTACGAATAACTACAATTTCTTTCTAGTTGTTATCACTTCAACCGACAACGTAAATCTGAAAACGTTATTACCTTGAACTTCTCTTTTATATGATGACCCACTTCCTACCTTCTTTCTTTTGCTTTTCTTATGTTTGCTTATTTTACAACTGTATTTTCACGAACATATCTTTCTCTCTTCTCTCTTTAAAAAAAATATGAATGTATTTCTTCAAGAAGCCACTCGTTGCTTCTGAGAAACTTTATTTTATATATATATATTATGTGTTGATTGTCTACCCATGCAGACAAAATAAAAAAATAGAACTTTCAAAAATCGTGATCTAGTGTGAAAATTCTTAGCCATTCAATAATAGATTGGTCCAAAGTATTTATCGTATCTTTTTATGATTGCTAATTGTCTACTCATTTTAACATGAATTCTCCTCTAATACTATCTTAAAAAGCTATTACGAGCATGAAATTGTATGATTGTTAATCAATGAATCGAGTACGGCAATAAAATTAGTTCATGACAATGAATTAGTCATTCATACCACAAAAATTCCTCTATATCCTAAAATTGTAAACAAAAATTTATTCCGGATGCGATTGAAGATCACAATGAAATAAGTGGACATTGCTTGATGTTTCTGGAGAAAATATTGTGGAAATTCCCAACCGATGATATCTTATGCTTTGAATAAGGCATTAAGTTTAATCATAGCTTGTTTCTCCAAATCCTGCAATGCTATTTTGCAAGGATGTCACTATGAATCGCATCCATAATGTTAGTTTGAAAAAATTTCCTTAAAAGTAATAGTTTAATAAAAATTTGATTAATAAAATTCTTCTGGCAAAAAGATTAAATTAAGAATCTTCAGTATAAATATTTAAACATTTTAAATTATGTAATGATGAGCAATAGATTTACAAATTTATTTTAAAGATTGACGTATTTTCTTTGCATATCATTTGTCTGAAGGCTGGCACCAAAAAATCACCGAGTTCATGAAACTCTACATGTATCAAATTTTATGTGGATTATGTAAGGTTATTGAACATCAATTTTAGTGAAAGCAGGCTACAGAAATTCACCGTAAACAAACTTCGTGTATGTTGCTGATTAATCCAGAAGTATCAATTCATTAGCTACGTAAATTTTTAATCTTAATACTCTGTTTTAAATTAAAAAGACAGTCATAGATTAGAATTCTAATAACTTTTTATTTCATGAAACTGTAAAGAAAATGAAATAATTGTTTTTTAATTTATATAACATGCACTTTTTCGTATAACTTACTTTACTGTATGTATGTCTATCTTTGGTCTTGAGATAATTGACTCACACGCATTAATGCAATATCTTCACTTAACATCTTTTACAATAGAGTGATATTGAAAACAAAAGCATTACCAGATAACATAAAACAAAGACATGATTGCAAACTTAAGTAGGTATTCTTTTGTCATGATTGTTTCAAAAGATTACCATAAATTATGTTAGAATCTACATACTAGTTAAATATTCACAATGATAATATTGCTTCTTTATTCCTAAATCTTCTTCTATTTCGATTCTTCTCATTCTCATTATATAATTAAGTTCATTAGATTTGTGAGAAATGTTTTCTTTCTGTATCTAAAAACTGCACAATGATATAACAGTTTCATTTATTAAAATTGGCTTAAAGAACAAAAAAAAAATATGAACAGAATTACAAAAACATCTTCACACAATTGACTTTAGGTACATCACAGTACATCAACACAAAATAAAGAGAATAAGATTCCAATATATTAACAATAAACTTTCTCCTGTAGCGACTTCTTTCTGATGAGAATCATGTGGCAGCAATATAAAATGTGCAGAAATGAAATATTGTGTACACAACTATGAAGAGAAATAGATTTTTAGATACTAAATAAATGATTTTTGTTATAATATTTTTTATATTTTTTTTTGTTAAAAAGAAATAATCGACAAAAATAAAGAAATAAGAAGCTGACAATGAAAGTACAAGTGAAATTTAATGTTGCTAATATAATCACACATATCACGTCTTAAAAACGTCATGGCTTATGAAATGACTTTCAATTTTATTTTCTGTGCTGTGCGTCAGCTCAATTGCTCAATTTTAACGTAATTTTATAATTCTTTTATCACATAAATTGTAATTGAATTCCATTCAATATTGAGCAATTGCAGATCATTGAACTATCACATATTGTTTGTTTTCATACAGAATCATATAAATACCAATGTATCACGTATGGGAAAAATTGTCTAATATGTGCACTGAATTAAAAAATCAAAAAATATTGCTGAGAGTCTTTTTCACAGTCCTACGTCCAAAGGATTCTTAAAAGCAGGGGAATTTTCCAAGGCCGAAACTCGAAACCTAAAATTTTATTTTTTATCTTTCGGTACTTCCTGGGTAGTCTCGGTCGCGGTCTCTAGAATTTGTCGAGACTGAGACTTCGATAAATCTGAGTGTCTTCCTTTCCTCTATTGCATATTTACACAATCCAATAGAAAATCTTACATCATCACTAAGGATATTAGGGAGTCTGGTCGAGAGAGATTTCATGAATGTCATTTACTTATGAACGACCTCTTCGTCTAGACTCTAAACTCATAAACCTATAAATTATTTAAAAATTCATAGAAATTGTCATTGTTGGAAAAATAAAAATAAATTAACATAGAAACACATAAAACAGCTATTCGTTAATTATTCGATATTTAAATAGAGTAAGACAGTAGCTAAAGAAAGATTCAATATTAATAAGCAATTCGTTTTATCTCATCAAACCTTTTGAAAATGAGAAGAAAATAATATTTTTAAATTAACGCATTCTGTTTATTTCTATTATTTCATACCATGCGGCGACATGATTCAAAAAATCCGCTCTAATAAATCTCACATTAGTTTCGAAATACAAAACCAGAACGAAAAGAAAATGCTTTTTTACATTGTGAATGAGAGTTTTACTTTTAAAATCATTTATTTGAAATAATTTGGGTATATAATTTACACACTTTTATAATGTCATAATGTACTTGATTTATTCATTAAAACAAAAATGAATGACAATTGTTTAATATTGCAAAATTAAATTTAAAATAATTTACACCCTCTATGATCATCTTCGCAGGTCACGGAATTTGTTTTGAACTCGTCAAATGTTGGTAAATATTCAAAGAATATTGCTATTTTATCTGGTTCTTCTCCTGTCTTTTTATTTCCAATTGGTTCTTTTCCACTTAGTTTGTCATTCAAAGCTTTTTGCATTCCCCAAATAAATGGTTTCATCTTACAAAACAACATCAGAACACAATCAGCCGAATTGTTTTTATTCCTTTCCTTAATATTTGACATTAATTTCTCGGAAAGATCCTTGTCTCTTGCATCCTAAAATTTTGAAAGAAACAAAACTCAAAAAGTTTAATAAAGTTTTATTTTTTTGAACGCTTTAAGTTTAAGTGCACTTTAAAGTTTCAAATAAGCTCTATATAACTTTTTAAGCTTATTTTTTTTTTGAGTACCTTGTAAGCACACCTCAGCTTTATTGAAAGCTGCACAATAAATGTTAAATATTGTGTTGCTATTAAATTCCGTTGAGTATTAAAATAAGAAATTTGAACCTACCTCAATATCCTATTAAAAATATTAGTTTTGAAAACTCACCACTAACAAGTTTGATACTTTTTCATTCTGTAACATCCAATTGAAAATGTCGCCTGAAAGAATATCATCTTTGTTTGATCGTTCCTCTTGTTCATCATTATTCTTGTTCTCTTCATCTTTTGGCTCCGGTGAAATCAATAAATTTCCTAGCTTTTTAATTTAAAACAATAAGAAAAGTTCACAAAAATGTTTGATACGAAATAAAATGTAGGATCTGAATAATAATAACAATACTTTAGTCTTATTAATGAGAACAATGATATGTGCATATTTAAATATTTGAATTAAAAAACAAGAAAACAGACGAAGATAAAAAAATATTCTAAAGCAGTGGTGGGTAACCTTTTTTTGTGCCATAACACACATTAGTCCTAATTTTTTATTATGGCACACCATGACAAAATAAATATTTTCATGGCTTTTTCTATAATCGGCTATAATTCTCAAAGATTTTTGCTTTTATCTCCCGAACTGCTGCACGAATATTCACAAAAAATTTGTGGCTCATTTAAGTCATAATACCCACATTTTGCAAAACATCGGTCATAAAAATTCTTAATTCGTTCCCGATACCGGTCATTTTCTATACGTTTCTATATAAATTTTCACTTGGAAAAATGTGAAAAATTGATTTTTCTAAAAAGCAATTTTAAGAGGAATGTGAAAACTCATCTATTTATTTTTTAAAACACTTCGAGGCATACCTGAGATTTATCACGGTACACAAGTTGTCCACCACTGGTGTGATAAATAAGACCATAGTGCAAAATGTATTAATCAGTATCTCTTGACAGCAGACTTTTGGTCCAAAACTTACAACTTAAAAGTGACAATAAATTTGTTAGTTTTTGTTATTTTTATTTAATAATTTCAAATTCATCAAAATACAAAGAGTACATATATATACAGTATGACATTAAATATTTTACAAGAAAAGAATTTTTACAAAATTTTCTAACAAGTTCAAGCAAACATAAGTACTAACTAGAGCGAGAAGAAGTGTGTCATGAAATCAGAGATAGTGTAAAAGTAATTGAAATTTTATTGTACAATTTTTATTTACATATTTCAAATACATCTTAAAACATAATTATTAATGACTTTTTTACAATTTGAATAACTAACAATAACAAGTGAATGGGGGGCATAAAGGAAAAAAAAAAGATTCCAATTGATTTAATGGCATCATTTATTTTATAGCAATTAATTATGTTTGAAAAGAGTGTGTTTTATGATAAATATACAATTGATTTTTAAGGAGCTTCATGCAGAGAAAGAAAGTGTTAAAACACAAATTTATGAAACTAATGATTTGAAGACCACACAATTCATTTTGGAAAATCAATAAATCTATTAAAGCTATATATCATAATATTTATATGTTAGAATGACTGAATATAGCTGACTAGTAAGAATAATCAAGGTTTCAAAGATCATGAATTTAAGTAACGTTATTTCTATCAAATTATTTATACAATTGTTTTGGAATATTTTCTTTTTAGATCCAAATTCTGGTAGTGTATTCAAGCTCTTGACTTGAACTACTTACTTCATCTTTTACCTTATTATTATAAAACTTATCATCTTTTATCTTTTTATTTATATAATCTACTATAAGATACCAATCCCAAGTTTTAGTCATCATAAAATCCATAAATTTATTTGCACCAAATCTCACCATTTGAGCTAGGAAAACAATTCCATTAACTGCTACGGCACCAATTTTTCCACCATCAAAACCAAGCAATTTCAGCAATCCACTCATTATTGAATTTTCTGATAAAGATGACGATGGTGCCGTTAAACCGTCTCCCAAAACAATTGAGTCTTGCCGGTTGTGACCAGAGTTTTGATTTGCATTCTTTCCAGGAGCAAACGTTTGTGACACTAAATCAGCAATATTGTTGGATACACCTGATTGTTTGAAACGTTTGAGATAAAAATAACGATTGTCTAGAGGTCGTCGATCATTTTTACCAAGCAATTTTAATCCACTATTCAGATTTTCCAATAAACTACGTCGAACTGTAGATGCATCGATACAGATTATACTAATAAGAATTGCAATTAATAATATTCTTAATTTGAACATTTTAGGTATTAAACTCAATAAAAAAACAGATAATTTAAATTTATTTAAAGACAACTGTCTCTTATCGACTTCAAATTCAGAATGAATTATTGTTAAAAAGTCATACTCAAGAAATATTAAGTTTTGCTTTCTAACACAAATGAACAAATTGCACGCTATATTTATGTCACATTTATAACGCCAACGACTTGCAATGCGATTTAAATTTGGTACCGTTGTATGACAATAAAGGCATGAAAAGTTGTAAGTTATTACCGGCATTATCGGTGCTTTTCATGTATCTACATATGTATGTGTATGTATACGCGGAAAATGTATCGTCACTCATATGACTAATTTTAATAGATTAATGAACTGATTTTGGTTCCGACTAATTACTATTATTGTGTATGATAATAAAAAAAATGGAAAGAGAATTAAACTGGAATTGAAGTGGAACAAAAATAAATTTATGAATACATGAGATATAAAATGCTATTGATGTTGTCTATATGCTTTTTTGCTTGTTGGTAATCCTTCCTTTTTGAAATACATGACTTTTTATAAACACTCAGGTTTCCAATCCATTGCAAATTTACAAAAAAAAAATAAAAAAATTAAGGTATTGTAGCTTCACATTTGAGAACAAAAAATCCCAGCGGGATTAATCGAAGGAATCGAGTATATTTATGCGATTCAAAGATACACTCATGTATCGAACATAATTTGAGTTTATAATCGTAACTTATCGTACAAGCATATATGAATTCGACAAGAGAAATCTTGGATGTCGTATTCAAGTGGATAAATGTTATAAAGGTCAAAATTTTTTCCTTGATAATAATAAATAAATTAAGTCCAATGAATATCATAATTAAATATTAAACACGCTTTTCTTTGAAATTACTTTATAATGGAAAATTATATCCGACTTTATTTTCTATTGTCCTGTCACTTGTTGATATGCTTCATATATTACAATAATAATAATTTTTCTCGGTCATATGGATGTTCTTTCCAATGAAATGCGATATATAAGAAAGAATAAAAAATATTAACCAATTAATTCAATAATTAATTTTTATTAGATTTAAATTGATATTTAGTCTATATGATGCCCTTACTGTTTTTCTACCTTGGTGGTTCGCTGTTTACTTTGCTTTGGTGAGATTTTCGCAGTGTTACCAAATCAGCATGATATCCATATAGGATATCTCTTTAACAACACCAACAACATCGAAACTCCAATGTTGTTCTTTAATTCAATAATTCTTAAGGGGAAACATATAAATTTAAATCTGCATTTTTCTCTCTCCTTTTCTTTCTTTCTGTTCTTCTTTATTCCTTGATACAAAGAGCCACACAGCAGTGCTTCATTTCATAAATGAAATTTAATATGGTTTTTATTCAATATTTATTTCATTATATTATAATATTTATGAAGACACGCGTTTCTCTGCCACACAATTTACATTTAATGTGGTGAGAATTAGTATTTTAAAACCAATAAAAATTTAAATTTTTCAGTCATTTAGTAAATAAATTGTATTAAAACAATATTAAATCGTTTGAGAATCGGTCATTTATTGTGAATTATGAGTTTGAGTTGGAGTTAATATATGTAAGTTTTTCTAATAGGTGAAAAAATATGACTTTTAACAAATATTTGTTTAGCACTAAGTTAGGTATGACTGACTGCGCTTCATAGATTTATTCATATAATAATCGCATTAATTAATTATTTTAAGCAAATATTTGCTCAGCAGGTTTCTTTTTGAAACTCTGAAGTGTTCTTTAGAGTGAGCGTTAAGACAGTTGGTCATAAAACATTTTTAGTCGAAAATACTCAAAATGCCAGGTTGGCATTTTTAAGGTTTTTGCTGAAAATATTGATTCTGGTTTTGAGGCAACAATAAACCCACTTCCGATTATCATCATTTTAGTGTACTAGCTTAGTAAAAATATATTATTAAAGAAAACCTTAGCTTCAATTACACATCCTTTTACGTTTCATAGGTTAAGATTATTGACTGCGCTGTAATCGCTCAACATCGTTCCTTTTTCATCTTGGCAATAGCTCCCTGTTCGTTTATCATTTTAAATTCTTTCCCTCTGCTTTAAAGTGTGTTTATTTTCTTTTTAAAAATCAACATTCCATCGATCTGTATGATTTTATATATTCATAGGTATACCTATGTATATTAACTGAGATTAATTGATTTCAAATTTTAAATTTATACATTTGAATTTTGATTTATTGATTTAGAAAATGAATGTAAAGTATTTAAATTATGCTTTCTTATTTGAAATTTCGGTAGGAAAATATTGGTGCTATAACACTACATCATTTAAATATTCTAGCAATATTTAATAGTAATCGTTTTGGGCTACACAAAATGCTTTTGATTACTGCGAGGCATGCTCATATGTTAATATTCAAATATATATTTTCGTTTAGTTATAGATTCATTTAAATCATGTAATCGACCACCCAAAAAAAGTAATAATGCTAACTTTTTCACGTTTTAGCTGTATGATTGGCATGCTTAGCGTTTCATATATTTTCTTAATATAAAATAAAGATTTAGCAACAATATTTCCAATAAATTGATATTTTATTATAAATCATAAGCCAAGTACAATTTATTATTCGATTTACAAAGCAAAACGGAGAAATATTTCTGATGAACAACAGCCAAATAACACCTACTTAAATTTCAATTTAAATAAAGTTGGCTGTGTAAAAATTTTGTTTTTCGTTTTGTTTAATTCGTGTTCACGTGAAAAAATCAACAAATTTAAGAACTAGATTTACTGTTTTGCAGCTTGCATAAATGTAAATTCTTTCACTGATGACATTTTAAACTTTAAGATTATTCTCAAATTACATTAGTGTATAGTAGTTTTATACAAGCATGTTTAGTAGCAAAATATATTCAAGATATTTAAAAAAGTCAATGTCTTATGTCAAACTTTTAAAATCGCTTAATAAACATGTCATGTCGTTTTTTTTATTAAAGATGAAAATAAGGCGAAAAAAGGAACGAAATAAAATGCAAAAAGATGAGAAAATAACTTGATATTTATGTCAAATATTTTTATCACTATCATGTTTCTTAAAAGTATTTAATATAGAAATTTATGGATGTAAAAAAGGAATAAATATATGAAAAAGAAAAAGATTTCAATGATCGGAAAGGAAGCAGTACAATCAAGAATATACATCTACCTTTATTAATTTCTACTTTCATGCTTTCAAATCTATACATAGACATGTGAATATTAATTGTAATAAATTTTAATCTTCAAATTGTCGAAAGGAAAAAAAAAACAAAATTGAAAGAAAATGAACAACAATTGCCATATAAATTCGTTTTAATTTTCATGCAAATTCTCTTTTAATATTTATTATGAGCCTTTTATATACATTTAATATGCATTTATGAACATCGGCATGATAACTTTTTATTGTTGCGGAGGTGTCGTAATATGTTTTTCGCGCATATCATGCAAACAACCACATTTCAACATACTCAGCGTATTTTTCGCAACCAAAGGTTCATTTATTGATCATTATTGATTATTTCTGATCATGTACATAAATGAACCTACAAGATACCACCAAGAAGAGCTAAATTTTGCAATATTTGTGAAACAAAAAAACATAGTGAATAGCTTGGGTTGCTGGATTCTTTTAAAGTTGAATCACTTTAAATAAAAAAATTAAAAATGAATGAAAATGCGTTGATGTCATTTTAATAATGGAACTGCATTTTTTCTCATTTAATGTTATTATGTGTAAAGGTTTCATTGAAAACACAGAAAACAGCAGGTATCTGTAAATTACTATCAGTCATAATAAATTATAAAAACCATTAATGATGCTCTTAAGGATAAAATTCCAAATAATACAAATGCTTGTTTAAGCTTTTTGAACAAATTTAAATCAAATTAGCATTTATTTTGGAAATTAATAGTTTTTAAACACGCGAGTAATTGATCATAAAAATAGTTAAAACTGAAATTTATGAAGCAGCTCATATAGTCAAAGTTAGCATTAGAACTCATTTGGATAGAAAACTGAATGAAAAATAAGTATAATTTATCATTTAATTTCTTAATCGTCTTTTAATGATATTCAAATAATAACTAGATATAAAAATTAGCATAAAAATGTCATATGACACAATTTAAAATTTTATGTCATTATAATAGATTCTTGTTTAAAGCCACAGTGATTCTTAATGTATAAACAAACTCTAATATAAATTTTTATAAGAGTTAAGGCAAAAACAAATATTTAAATTCCAAAAAGTAAAAAATAAATTCAACTAAAAGCGTAGAAAATGAACAGATATACATATACATAGATTGCATGCAGATGCTGCAATATTGCTCTGTTTATTTATTTAAATTAACATAATTTTTAAATTTTTATTTTATGTTTATGATACGTAGGCTATGACTTCTTTTCGAACAAAAAATTATGACAGAAATATTTGAAATTTTAAAATGACTTTCAAATTAAATAAATTTATTGAAGCTCCAACTCCTGGTTGCTCAAATTGTCTGTAAGTTTGTTGACAACATTTAAAAAAAAGTATTGAAATATTTAATTACACATTTTTAGGTATGTCGACTCAACTGTAAAAACAGCAAACCCTTTGACATTTATTTGTTGCTGTGTATTAAATGAATTAGAATTGCCTAAACAATTTGAATGGACCACAGAAAATGTTCTGGATTGGATAGATGATTTGGGATTTCCTGAATACAAGGAATCATTTCGAGTAAATTATATTGATGGGAAAAAATTGATCCGAATTGATGCTTCTGCGTTGATTAAAATGAATATTAAAAATTTTAATCATATCAAGATAATTACAGAAAGTATTAGACGGATGTACGAAATGGAAATTGAGAAGTTTAAAAGAAGCATTTCACTTCCACTTTTTGAACCATTTGACCTCTACAAATTTCACAAATCTTTCTCAGGATATTCTTATGAAATCATTACAATTTGTGAATATTTAAAAAAGATGAAGCTTCTCAACGTTGTTCCTGAAAAATTAAATCATTTTGAATTACTGCACCATTGGCTCAAGCATATACCTGATTTTCAAAACGTTAGAATTGGACTTTTGAAGCGAGGAAACTTATACCATGTCAAACAAAATTTGGAACCTGTTGATAATATTTCTTATGAATCTAGAGATTTATGCATTTGTGATATGCCACCTTGTGATTGTAAATGGACAGTTGAAGAGTTGAATAATTCACTTAACATCTCTTTATTGCTTGAAAAAGATGCATAATCATCATGCCCATAGATGAATAAAAAACATTTTGAATATTAACAATGTAAAAAAATAAATAAATAAATTAAAAAACAATAATCACACACAATTAAATATAATTTTGATATAATTGAATAATGAGCAAAATGACTTTATGTGAACTTATCAACAATTCAACCAATTGGAAAAGTTTGTGTATGCTCCGCCCAATCGTTCAAAGAAGTTTCATATTCGAACCGTTAAAGCTACTCTTTCTCTAATTTTATCGGCTTCCTATATGAAGGAATCAAATGATTTTTAATATATATGTTAAGGATCATAGTCCACTAACAGGCAAAGAGACGGCTTTTATGTACCGTAGTAGTATTTCTGTTAGCTCTTTACCTGTTTGTGGGTGATGACAATACTATAAATGTTATCTAATTGATTTGAGGCTTGATTTATTCAAGGATGAAATATTTTCGTTTTTTACAGTAATCGTACATCCTGAATCTCTTCAAGTAAAAACGGTGTTGATATAGAAAATTCAGCGTATAAGCATCTGTGTAGTAGAAGAATAAAAATTCATTTTTCTTTTCAATATACATTTAGTATAGGACTTGTTTGACTTCATTTCGTTCGCTACGTTTGGTTAAAAAAATATTTACTCTGAATACTTATACGAATGATCAGTCTTACTTCATGCTTCATTGAGTCAAGTTGGATGATTTTCATCTCGTATACGTTGTAAAATTAATAACAAGAAGGAATATACGCAAAAAAAAAATTAATTTTGAATTTAAAAAAATGGATATAAATTTACCAAGAGACTATAGTTTATCATCTTCGGATATAAGATTAAAAAGTGACATGAATGAGGTTAATAATAATAATAATAATAATACAGTTAGTAAATCAATGAAACTTAATTTTGGTGTGGATAGATTATTATCAAAAAGTGACGATAAATTAATTAAGCAAATAGATGAAATTAAAGATAAAGGAGTGTTTTTAAATTTAGTGCAAAATAATACAGAAACAGAAACAGGAAATAATTATCAAGGTTTAAATTTGTTACACCAACAACTTATCAACACAAATATTAATGGATTATCTAATCAAAATTGCATCCTTAAACCATTTCCACTAAGATTTGGTAAAAATCATAATGGTAGGATATAGAAAAAAAATATATAAATTAATTTATATTATACAAATAGTTCACTTAAAATTTTGATGCATTTAACGAGAATTTGAAAAGTGGCAATCTGGAAAGAATCAATAGTCAGGAAAAGTAAATTTAAACAAATAGCTGGAAATTCGTATGATTTTCTTCTTTTAGAATGTGAACTTTTCCACACATCTGTATACACGAAAAAAGTAATTACTTATTTTCACTTCAACATATTATTGAATAATATAGAAAGAGATTTTTATTGCTACTAGATGAAATTTAAGAGCGATGATGATGTAAACAAACTAAAGTTGTTTTATAAGTTTAAATGAAAATTATATTGTAGTGATGATAGCATGATAACTCAAGATTCGTTCTCAAGAGTATTATTTAAGTACTAATGATCATTATTAAATGATAAAAACAAGAATTCCATTAATCGATTTTTCTTATTTTTTGGATTCAGAGTAGGAAATTCCTTTTTTGTGAAAATGCGTTCAAATTGTTTTTATTGTTTTATTCAAATTAAATTTCTTGTTTAGCTTATCAAGCTAGGATAGAAGTTCTTGAATACGCATAGCAAAGTGCACTTGATTATCAGGTTACTAAGTTATTTTTCATTGCGAAGTTACATAACAGATAATATAAAATTTTACTGGTAATTTCAATTATAAGCCAAAAAATATTCCAAGATGACAAAAATGAAGACCAATTGAACATTAACTTGCCATAAACTAGTTAAACTCCTTTTTATTATTTTATATTTTCTTGGATACATAATTCCAGTAAATTAACTCCATTACTAGCTTGAAATGCTGCTTAGTTCTTCTAACAAAGAAAATATACACCTCATTGGGATGTCAATATTATTCAATTTTTAAGTAGGAAATTCAAATCTCAATTTAAATATATTGTAAAATTGTCAAATATAAAGCTATTCTTAAATTTGATTATTTTCATTGTTAATTAATCACATGATTAGAATTCAAATAAATAAAAATATTTTGAGACACTTTTTGGACCGCGAATTTCCATCAAGCAGTTTGATGCTCAGTCTAATCATTTAAAGACATTTGAGTTTTTAAAAGTTATGAAAACCTTTAAAAAACACTCAAGCAGTATGACTCCATGTTTTGTAATCAATTCGCATAGATTTAATTCTTAAAAAGCCTAATAATTGCAGTGATTAAATTTGATAGATTCAGCAAAAACTTCACATTTATTTTGTTTCGACACGTTTAATATCTGAAATCTTAAACCCCATAAAATATGTGTCAAACAGAGATGAAAATATGTAATTAATTTTTTATAACAATGTATTTAAATGATCCGACGGTATATTTATTTATTGAAATCGGATATACTTCAAACATAGGATACAGTAACAAAATTTGAGTTCAAAAAATGTTATTAATGAGGATAATAAAAAATATCTCTATGCTTAATTAATACGACCAATGAATGAAAACTTAATTGACCTTTCATTAAGCTCGCAACACATTTGATACTAATTTTATAAAGACGCAAGTGTAAAATTCTTAAGTAAGAAAATGCTGAGAGAAAACAGGAACACGTTGACGCATAATCACAAACAATTTAGATTTCTGCTTTTTAATAAAAATCTCTTATTTGAAATGTTTGGAAAATATCAAAATTCCACAACTAGTTATTGAAGATTACTCATGAAACTCACAACTGAAGGTCCATAGTATTCCAAATGGTCAGTTAGTCAAAACTAGTCTAAATGCACGTTTATTTTGAAAGGAATGAAATGAAAAATGAAAAGCTTTTGAAGAAAATTTTAATTATTTGTTTATATTTGATCATGAGTCTTGAAAAGATTTTGGTGGAAAAAATTAAAATGAAAGGCATAAAGAGGTAATATTCGTTTGTTAATTGAGAATAAATATTTGGAAAATTTATTTTTTTTTCTTCTCACGATCAAAAGAAATTTTAAGCGCGAGCTATAAGCGAATAATTCTTATCATTTTTTAAAGACTATTTTAATTTCTACTTAAAATTTTCACGATATACCTATAACTATATCCATGCCAAATGTAATCTAATAATGGCACAGTATAATTTTTGAAATGTTTATTTATATTATTAGCGATATAAATCAAAGAAATTTAAGAACGTAGGAACAGGAAGCAATTAACAACAATAATATACATACATTTTTCATTGAAAATTTATTACAGGATATATGCATCAACCGCCGAGTTATTTTCAATCAAGTCTTAGAAAAGTATCGATGACTGATTTATCAAATTCATCTTCCAATTTCTCTGCCATAAATGTTTATCAAAATATTCTTAGACTACCTTCAATCGCTCAGTTATCACCTAACACAAGTACAGTACAGTATCTTAATCAAAAAATGGTAAAATCAGCATCAGATGCAGATAAAGTTGCAGGGATGATTCCTTCAAATGGAAATGTAAAGAGAAAACGATCATGGTCAAGAGCAGTATTTTCAAATCTACAAAGAAAAGGCTTAGAGCGTCAATTTGAATTTCAAAAATATATAACGAAACCTGATAGAAAAAAATTGGCAGCACGATTAGGATTAAAAGATTCTCAAGTAAAAGTGTGGTTTCAGGTTAGTTTCATGCGCACCCTAATATGCTTGTTGATTTTTATATACTTTATTTGTTCAACTATAGAATCGTCGCATGAAATGGCGTCATTCAACCCGTGGGACTACAATTAATGGAAAAATTGTAAACTCACATGAAAACTCAGATGTAAATGACGATGACGAACAATTTACTAGTAGCGATGAAGAAGATACAGAAATTGATGTTGTTACTGATCATTAGAATATATGATATAGAAAACTGAGAAAATGAATAAAAAATACAAATATACATAATTTATAAACAACGATTTTTGTTTAGAATTTCCTACAAGACATATTCGAGTTGATTGAGAAAATACATTCCATGCTTATTGGATGTGTTTCAACTTTTTTTAATGAGAAAAAAAAGAATTTTGTTTATAAGAACAGTTGTTGAGGGTGTTGAAATTCTCTTCACATTTTCCTCTTTTATTCAACTTTATTATCAATAAATAAGTATAAATTTTATTTTTAATAACAATTGTCAATAAGAACTACTTATAAGTTATAACATTTGAATGAAATATTTTTTTTTTTCAAAAAGAGAAAGAAAGGCTTTGGATTTTTAATGAATGAAATAGATAGAAAAATAATATTGAGATTTTTAAAAACTTAATTAATATTATAGATATACAAATCCTCGAAAATATATTGGTCCTAGTTTAGACTTCAACTGATAATTCTACTCATTTATCCCTTCGTCTTGATTATTTGCTAACGTGATTGTTTTGTTATCAGTCACCCCAGCACTTGTATTGCCTGCATTATTCGGTACTAATCGAGCTGTGAAAACATTTAATGATTTAATTTCTATATTTTAGTACAAATAAAATTTTAAATACCTTGTTGTATCACTTTTAGTGTTTTAATTCCCTGAAAATTTGCTGGAAGTATTATTTGTTGAGTGAATTGGCCTCCCTGTGAACCAGGAGATGGTGTTAATACAACTCTCGCCGTTTGTTGGTTCATATTATTGTTTTTATTAATCATATTCTGTCAAAAGTAAACAAAAATGTTAAACTATTAAAAAACAACAGCTATATATAAGAAATACCTTCAAAACTTTAAGTGTAGATCCCAAAATAATTTGTTGTCCTGATGAATTTGTTACACTCATCTGTTTTCCGTCTTGATTTGTTGACGAAGGACTATGGATTGTCTGATTTTTTCCAGCTGCTAAAACAACTGTTTCTGTTGGTGACTTGACTGAAGATGTACCTTGTTTTTGAGCTTGCATTTGATTCAATGCCTGTACTTTAAGCACTTGATTGCCTAATACAACTGTTTGCTGAGACTAATAAAACATTTTTTATTGATAAAAAGTATTAAATAATTAATTATAATTGTAAGTACCTGATTCATAATATTTCCTTGCATTTTCAATGTTGTTTGGTTTGGATTCAAAATGAAAGTATTATTTTGGGAAGGATTTGCCTGCAAAACTATTCCCTGTCCAGTCTGATTAGTTGAAGTTGAATTCGTGCTTTTTCCTGCAATGATTATCGGAACACCTCCAGTTTTAGTTCCTAAATTTGTTATATATCCTTGAGTATTAATCATCCTATAAAAAATTATGGTTATTTAATTATCATAAATAGATTTAAAAATCCAAATCAAATTAAATTTGACAATTACAACTCACTTGATACCACTGGATGGTTTAAAACCTTTATTGCCTAATGCTTGAACATTAATAAGTTTAGCATTTAGCAATTGTTGTGCAGTTATTGTACCACCTTGTACAATTTTTAATGGTTGCTGTTGAACTGGAGATACTTGATTAGGAGTAGGTGGTGAAGCTTGCATTATAGCTTGATTATTATTATTCGTATGACTAGTTATCAATATATTTTGTGTTGAAGTCAGATTTGTCGATGTATTGGCTTTAGAAGTTGTGATTTTTGTGTTTGGTGATACAATAGTTTTTCCTTTAGAAACCACGGTGTATTGAGGCGAACCAGAAATTTGAAGCACGTTTTGTTGAACTCCTCCAGTATTAGCCAATTTGAATGTTCCAGCGTTCTTCGGCATAATTCCATCTATCAGTTGACGACCGCCTGCAGAAACAACTCGAGCAAATATTGGACTACTTGTTGTTTCTGTTGATATTTTTTGTGCAGTTGTTGTTATTATTTGAGATCCTTGTGAAATTGAGTTTGAAGTTGATTTTAAAATTTTATTCACAATTAATGGAGGAGCAGGCACATCGCTATTCGAACTAACAGCTTTAACCATTTGAGGTTTTAATATCATAGTTTGCTGACTACCATCTTGTTTTAGTTGTCTTAATTGGAAAACAGTTGATTTTGGTGAGCTGAGGTTTGAAGTTGTTACTGATGTTGATGGATGTTGAATCTGGATAAGTGATGTTGGTGTAGAGGATGTTTGAACTGATGAGTTGATTGAGAGCGGAATCTTTTGTGTATTGTTTGTAGAAAATAAAATTTGCTGTCCAGATTTTGCTTTTTGTTGCTGCACAATTACATTTGTTAAAATCTGTTTTTGCTGTGATAGCATAGGAGTTTGATTTCTTGGAAGCGTTATTACTTTTCCACCTTTTTGACTGGCTAGCTGAGGAGATGATGATGCTATTATAAATTTTTGTGACTGTTGTGAAGGAGACATCTTTTCATTATTTGCGCTGACCATTACATAATTCTTTTGCGACATTGTAGTTTTTGCTTGCTGCATCGTCGAAGATTGTATTGCTGAAATCTCATTTGATCTCATCTTGTCTCCATTGGATGGGCTCATAGTTACTACGTAGTTTGAACTATTAGAGGGATTAGACTGGCTGACTATTGAAATTGTTTCATTTTGTCCGATAACTACTGGTTTTCCAATAATTTTTTTGGATCCTAAAACTGTCGTAACTTTCGGTGATTGTGACCTTGCAGTACTTATTGCGCCTTGGATTATATTATTTGTTTGTAATTGTGGCATTTGAGAAGTTGCTTTAAGTATTACTCGGCTTGTTTTATTATCAGCTACTTTCACTATTGGAGTAGTATGTGCATCTAAAGAAGCCTCAACATCAAAAGGCTCTATTGATTTGTCACTGTTAACAGTTTTAATAAATCTCTTTGGTGAAATTTTTAATGGTGGAGGTGATGAATGAACTTGATTAATTTTTTTAGTGTCAAAAGCTGTTAACGCTGGTATTTGCTGCATCATTTCAGACTCTGAATTGATTTTTGAAACTTTGATAGTTGTAGCATTTCCTGTTCCATTGCCTGATGTGTTTGTTGATACCCGAATTATATTTTCCATTGGATTTATTTTTCGGTACACAGTTTTTTTTGGTTTGATATTTCCTTGTTGCTGTTGATATATTCTTTCAAATTCTTCTTCAGAACGATTTCGATGCATATAAACCCATAGCTTTCTTTTATTATCAAATTTAGCTGAAGAATCGTGATTTTCAGAGCTAATTGTATCTAAAGCTGTACTAACAAAAGATCTTATGACATTTTCAGATAAATTTAAAGTTAAAAACTTGCTATATTTTACAAGTTCACATATAGCATCGAATGTGCCTTCCCCATTGGGCAATCTGGCTATTGCATCTCTAACTATGGCAACGGTAGTAATATAATTAGGACGATCAGGTATTAATATATTATTATCTCTTGCTTTTGTTATAACTGATACAGGTAAATGCATATCACGTAATGGACCAACAACACTTTCATATCCATGTTGAGTGTAAATGAAAGGAAAGTATGGATTTTCAAATCTTTTCTGCTCTTGTGCTTGAAACTCAGCAAGTTCTGATTTTGTAGGATTTTGCACTTTCCAAGTCGATCTACAACGATGGTTTGGTGGTGAAATACTCTGCAAGAGGTAATTGCTTTCATTTTTCTCAGGATTTGTCAATATCTTTGTAAATGGTTTTTGTTTCATCGCATTTGATGCCTTAATTCCCATTTCATTTCGTCGACTCAACCAATATTGATTTAAACTAAGCATTCGTGCATCACTATCACGACCAGCTCCTATCCATTGATAAATATTCATTTGTGATTTAAATTCTAAATAAGGTACAAAATGTTGTGGCTGATCTAGAAATTCGCCAGATAAGAAATGAACAGCTGATATTAATAAGCTACCCCATTGTTCAACATCCTTGTACCACGTGTTAGTTAGAGCAACAGGATTTTTTAGCCAAACATTAATTCTTTTACGCAATTCCTCTAATTTAATTCGATGATCAGTGGTAGAGCAAAAAATATCTCTAATCAAACTTAAGAAGCAATTTTGAGTATCTTGAGTCAATTCAGGAGAATATTCAACAACTTCATATTCAGCATTCATTGAAGTATCCTGGACTGTATTTTTCTTTACGATACTATTCTGACTTGAAGATGCATTCTTTGTAATAAATGATGACTTTACGATACCTCCGGCATCTATGATAATTTTTTTACCAGCTCTAGGTTGAACAGTGTCAATGTTTGATCTCTTTCTTTTAAACACATTAGTATTTGCTACTTGTTGTTGTAGTTGATATGGAATTTTCATCTTCTGTTGTTGCTTTTGAACCTTTTGATCAAATTTCATATTTCCTTTAGATTGCATAGAATTTTCATTAGGCTCAATCTTTATAATATTTGCTTTAATCCAATCCTCTTCATCAGTTTCACTTTGTGATCCTAATTTTAGTGGTTTTTCTTGAACATCAACCTTACATAGATTTTTATTTTGTGGTTTTTGAACCTGATTCTTTGCTGCTATTCCTGCTAAGTTGATAGCAGGTTTAGTAGATGTCTCTAGCTTTATTCGAATAGAATCACTTGTTGATGGTTTTTTATTCGAAATTGTATAATTGTTTCCCATTAAAATTTTCTTCGAATTTAAAATGCTTGACCTTGCAATTATATCTTTGAGTTTTATTTCACCTATTTCCATTTCAGCATGATCCTAAAAATCAACGATTAATATAAAGTTACAATAAAAAAAAATATTTTATAGTTACCGGTTCTATGTTTTTCCTCTTTCTATAGTTTTTAAGCATTTGCTTGTATTTTTCGTTGGATATTATCGATTCCGTCATATGATCCCAATTTTTTTCCTTTGTTGATGTTGTGCTAACAATTCTAAAATCGCCTCCAGATTCAACATTATCCTAAAGATCATTAATTAGATTAAAATCTATACTTTATTTTGATTAAATATTTACAAACCTGATCACTAAATTGCTTAATTTGTTTCTTTGTCAATTGCAGATGTGATCTATTTGGAATAGTTTCATCATCTGATAATGAATGATTTAGCTCATCAAAGACTTTAAGGAGCTCTTGAAAATATCTTTTATTTCCACGCATCGCTGCAATCGATGCTGATAGTTTTGAACGTGATAACTTATCATCAGAATTCAAGTGAGGAGCATCTCCAGATGTATAGGCATATCTTAGTTGTTTATCTCGCGATATTACCATTTTTTCAGCCAATAAACTTATTCTTTCACATTCGCGTATACGTTGATCTCTTTCTTCTTCTTTTAAAATACATTTTCGATAATGAGCAATATCTGGACGGTAATTACCATCTTGAAGATTTGCATGAAACTGATCCAGTGGTGTCTGTCCAAAACGAAATATTTTATTTGAAAATAGCAGCTGCACCGTATTTTCCTGCTCTTGTTTCGAGTTTTCAGGGAATTCAGGAAGAAACTTTTTTAAATGCTCTTGCTCTTCATTTGATAATCCATTCCATGTAGATGTTGAGAAAAGTTCATGGAAAATTTGACTATTTTCGCACAAATCTTTTGGAAGCTGTAATTTATGATCTAAAATCTTTGCAATCTCACAATTATCTGGAACAGATTCGCTAAAACTTTCATTTGATGAGAGGATTGTAGCTTCTGAACTTTCAGAGTCTGAAATGTTTTCTTGATCTTGTAGTAAACAATCTGAATTCATATTGATAAATTACTACATTTAAGCGAAATTTCACAAATTCCCTTTCGGATATGCTACACTAAAAGTGAAACTAATACAGATATGCAAACTTTAGTGTTATTTTACAATTTTTTAAAAAATTTATCACTTTGATATAAATTTTTTAGCTACACTTTATATATGTATCGTTCACTATATTCCTTCTTTTTAGACTACAAATTTTCTTTTTCTTTTTCTTTCTTTTAATGAATTCTTCTGATTCAATTATATAATTGAATATTATTCACTTATTATTTTAACCATTCCCATATTTTTTTTCACAGTACACTAAGCTAATCTTTGACAAGATTTTTTAAAGTCTTTTATATTGTTTCCAATTCTCTTCTTTCAATATGCTATACAGTCACAACTAAATTTTTAATGAAGAAAATCAAAAGTATGTGTAGATTAATAATGCTTTCGTAATCTTGAAAATATTTAAATATTTCAATGAATTGTATGTTGTATTTTTCTCGAGAAGGTTTCGATATCGATAGTTTCAATTTTGTCATAGCAACAATCCCCCTTCTTAATTTCGATATTTTAAAAATTCAAAACAATAAAATACGTTACAATAAATATAAAATTATTTTATTCATATAAAAATAGGATAACTTTTTTTTTATTTATTTTAAAAATCAATTGAACTTTCTTCACTCAAAGATGAAGAAACTTTAACTTCTCCCAAGCTTAATAATTCGCCACCAGAGCTTGTGCATTCTACATTGTAATGAGATAGTACTGGTTTTTCAGAATTGCTCTCATTGGAAATTTCATAATCCATATTATTTGGAAAGAGTATATCACTTAAAGGCGTACTTCTATATGATGATAATTCTGTTAAATCTTGAGAATTATAATCATTGAAAGAATGTTCTGCAGAATTTTTCTTCTTCTTTTCTTTTTCAATTGATCTCAAAAACTTATTAGCTACTTTTAAAATTTCGTCATCATTTGAATAGATTGAATTGTAAGGAACTGTAAGTAAAGAAACATTAGAAAAAATGTTTGTTTTTAAAAATTATAAAGGTACCTGAACTGTCAATGTTTTCATCAACATTTGGAATCTTATCTATTTTCTTAATAGACGAAACTTTTGATTTGTCAAAGTCGATGTTATTGTAATTATCATAAACTGATTTAAAGTAAAATCTCGATTTCCAATTAAAATTGTCATCAGTCTGAAGTGCTTTATCACTTGTCGTCTGAATACACATATCTGATGTTTCAATATTTCGCTGCATTCTGTGCTGTAATTCTTCGGTAAATGTCGCGTAGTTTTGGCATTGCATTAATGACCCTTCATTCATATCCTGAGCAGATGTCTCTTTGAAATGACATGAATTATTGGCATTATATTCATCTCCCTTATCACGTCGTTCAGAATTTGAATTGACCTCATGGTTCACATCAAATATTTTGGGTTTTTCTGTCATCGAATTGTGAGGAGATTTTTGGGTTTTATCTAGAGTAAACGGATACATTTCGTCTTTTGTAATCTGGTATTTTTGAAGGAGCATTTCTGCTTTTTTGATATTTTCTTCTGACATTTTTATGACTTGATTCATTTCACTCACTCCATTTTCATCTTCGTTCTCATAGACTTTCGTCTCCACATTATTTGATTGAAATGTAGCTTCGATTAATTTATAAATTGACTGAAAGCTCTCTGTAATATTATTATATTCAAGATCATTGCCATTCTTCACCTCATTTGTCATCAAATTATTATGAGTCTCATTTGAAGATGTATTGGTAGGATAAGGATAAGTTGTGTACCTGTCTTCATGTGATAATATATTCTCATCTTTATTGCCTCTTTTCTTCGGTTCATTCATTTCACCATAAAACTTTAATATGTCACATAACTTCCTGTCATCATCAGTTAATGAAGATGATGAATCTGCTTCACATTTAATTTTCTCATTCTTGTTAGAATCAGGCGGTAATTTTTTCTTATCTAATACATTCTTTTTTTCAATCCTTTTATATCCAACTTTTTTAAATTCTTTAGGTCTTTTAATTTTCTTTTTCTTGGTGTCCTTTTCTCTAACATTCTTAACTATGATATGAATTTTTCCATCGTCAACGTTGACTTTATGATGACGCAATACATTCTTTACGTCTTGGATATTGATAAGTGTGTTTTTGCTTTCAGTCGCTTCTTTTACTGTATTTTCTTCAACATGTTCAATATGTGAAGCTTTTTCTTGAGAATCAATACATTTACTCTCCTTTTCCAAGTCGAAAAATTTCACATTACGTTTATTACATTCCTTTCTATTTGCTTCAGTAACAGCCGGCGAAACTTCAAAATTATAAACTTTTTGTATGCAACATTTACTCTTTATTGATATAACAGGAAGGAATACTGCACTCATTTGTTTTGTTTTATCTGTTACTAAGTTACTGTCGACAACATGTATAATATCATCACTCTTGGTTGATTTTTTGTGTCCATTTGTTGATGTGAATGTTGTAGCTGAAAATGCAAGTTGTTGTGGGGTGTTTGGTATATTCATGTGTTTTTTGAAATTTACATTAACAGATTCATCATTATTCACAATGCGTTCGACCTTTTTAGGAAATAATTTTTCATTCGCTTTATTAACTCCAATTTTCAAGTCATTTCGATAGCTTGTCTGAGTTTTCCTATTCATTCTCATCACGCCTAAATTCTGTTTCACATTTAAATTGTTTTCCTCTGTGCCGTGAATTAAAAAATGGATATTTGTACCAACATTTCTCGTTAGATTTTTCTTCGCATCATTTTTGTTTTCGCCATAAATTGTTGAACGTTCATGACCTTCAGGTTTATTTTCTGTTGTTCCAAGAATAACCTCTTTTGTCTCTTCGACAGGCGATGTCATGATATCATTCAATATATTTTGTACGTAGTAATTAAGTTTTTGCTCATCCCAAATTGGTGGCATGAAAGATTTTTGGGGCTGATAATTTTTCTTTCTCTTATCCTTTTTTCCTACAATCGTCTTTACGTCTTCATTAATTTTCTTAGCTGCATTTAAAATACCTTCGATGTTCTTGTCACTTTTAAAATTTTTTGAGGAATTTTCACTAAAATTGTATTTTTGAGGCTGACATTTTGCAGAGTTTTGAATTTTATTTATTTCAATATCAATGTCCTTATATAATGTATCAAATTTATCAATTAAATCCGATACTGAATTCATCATTCGTAGAATAAAATTTTCAGTTCAAAAATTCACTTCCTCACTATAACATTTGTTGTTTTAAACTAACAAAAAAAATTCACTGGTCACTGCAACTGTAATTTTAATATCAAGGATTCGCTTGGATTACTACGTAAATTGTATACTTTTTCGTGCGAGTTTTCTGTATTTCATATGACTGTTGGAAGTATATCACTTAGCATTTTCTCTACCCTCACATAATATATACATTTATAAATACAACATTTCAATTGCTGATTAGGTATCCTGATGTTTTCGTCTATACTATTCACTAGCAACACACAAAAATATCATTTTAATTTAATTTTTAAACAGCATTCAGAATGAATATGGTTGAGGAGTTAAATTCTATTTAAATCGAAATATGATATGGTATAAAATTTCCACAACTAAATAGGAAAATGTCACACATTCAGATCTAATTTCAAACAATTATATTTGAGCATAAGATTTTTAGCTACATACCATGTGGTATCAAATGAAACCGCACTGTAACATTTGAAAATAGCTTCAAGGTAGGTAGATTTGATTGTTGACTGCACCAGATTAAATTTCATCCTTATACACATGTATGTAATTTAACGTATGAATAAAAAAAATCTTTTGTATTTATTTTGTCATTTGTAGCATGAAAGCTTTCATAAAATTCAAGTCATTTCGGTTTTTTTAATTCAGTTTCATATATGAACTCAATAGCTACGTTTGATGTCAGTAAATACTTTACATAGTATAAATTAAATATAAAGGAGAGAAAATGTTATCATAAAACTTTAATTATGTTCATATAGGTTTCTTTTCTACAGAGAACTGATGTCAGATTGGTGAATGGGTGAAAACATTCTTTCCTAGCACCATCACGATATCAGTGCTCTCATAGAAAATTTCAACATCAAACATTTTGAAAATTAATTAGAAGCCAGCAGTGTTCCTTTTACAATAGTGCTTTTTTAAAAACTCAAGTGTCGTGCAATTAATGTGGATTTTATGTGAAAAAGATGAAGTGATAGTGCTTTTGGACTAGAAGATCCTTTCATTATGTACAAAAGCGCTAATGAGCTAATTACTCAAAGATTGGTAAAGAATATGTGCTAAGATCGTGTAGGAGTTGTGTCATAAATTGAAAAATCAAGTACATGTATTAAAGGATATCAAATATATTCACTAACGCTATGTTTGTAACTAGATAATTAAATTTGGATATGCAACTAAACTTAATTAATTAAATTTTCGATTCAAATCAACTACCTATCTATTCCAAATATTTCATTTCTAAGGTTTCATATTTAGAGAAAACAGCATTTATACAAATTCGTGAGTCGATACTTATTACATGTTTAAAATAAAAATTCCACTCCTTTTTCAGAATCATGAGTTACACACCCATCTATCCAAAATATGCTCAAATTTAGATGTTCATTTAAATGGGCGTAAAATATTTTTATCAGTTCTTATACTAATAAAAATAATTTATACAACAATGTGAGATACTAAATAACTAGTTTTTCATAAGTCAATGGTTTTAAATCTTGAGTATTTTGTAACCGAATATCCTTACTACATTTTCGTAATTTTGAAATTCTTTAGAGATTAATATTTTCCAAATATTATGAATTCTTTCTTTGAACTTTAAATTCTCGCTCAATGCAGCAGTAAAAAGGACAATTAGATGACTCATGGGAAAGCAATGCACGAAAATTACAGACTTTCTATTAAACTCAAACTTTTTAAATTCATTTGTGTTAGTTGTCTAGATATTATAAGCTAATTACTGACCAAATATCTTATTTTTGGTTATTTTTGAACTAAGCAGACTAACTAAAAAATATTTATTATTCATAAAAATAAATGTTCTGCTATATGCTCCATATTTATAATTAAAATTTTTGGAATGCACGATAGAGTAATCCTAAGGCATTCCTGTTTTAATTGAAAACGAAATTGTCTGTGTATAAGTGTTACATGAACTAAATTTTTGTGAGGAATTTTCCCAATTTTGTACAGGTGAATCAGAAATATTTAATACGAAATATCACATATCCATAAAATTGAAGGGTTTCTGTGTAATGGTGCTTGTGTTTCCTTACGAATGAAGAAATATGAAGAATAAAAATAAAACATTATTACCAAAATATAAGTAAATCGATAAACAATGCTTTAATACACCTGAAGCATTATTTTTTTTTGTTTGTGTTAAAGTTTTTTTTTTTATTCTTTTATTTCTTTGGATTCTCAAGAGAGAGTCTACAATATATCTGACGGGTTGTAGGAATGAATATTATGAGGCACAACCGTCCACAAAATATGAGCTAGAGCCTCTCTGTGTCAAAGATATTTTAATTCATATACTTTCGCGTATATTCTCTTTTTCTCTTTCAACTTACATAGCTCTTCAAATTCAACATACATACCTTTCGAGTATGGCCGATATAACACATAAAAACTCTAGCGAGCGAGACTTTTTGAATGGAAACGTAAAAGAAATCGAGCGAAAACTACAATTAATTGTTTGTTAGTCTTAGTATATGTCGTGTTTTAACTCACAACGCTTATAAAAAATTTACTCTGTTTCTCAGTTAGTATTTGATATTGGCTCAATATCGGTTGAGTTTAAGTAAAGTTCTTTATTTCCATTTTTTGTACGTTTTAATACTTAAAATGTTTTAATTGTGAAATTTACTTATTTATAATACTTAAAAAATTATTAAATTCTTAATACGTGTTATTTTTCGATATATTTAAAAAAGTTTTAAAGAGAAGAAACACTCAATTGTGAAATAGTATTTGTTAAAGACCGTTAAACAGCGAAAGAAATGATCAAAAAATAAGAAAACGATGGTCCATGGAGAAGAATTTTTGTCTTTAATATGAAAAAAACGGCAAAGTGAAATTAGTTTAATATTTCTCGTCAATTGTTAGTAATAAAGCTTATAAAATCGTGAATGTTTCGTTGAATAATATTGAAAAGTTTTAAAAGTGTTGGCAAAATGCAAAAGAAATTGATTAATTTCAAGGAGGAAATTTCCGTTTTTTGTGAAATGTGAAAGAAGCCAATTTACAAAAAGAGAGAAAGAGGAAAAAAAAATATTAAATAAGCGCAATGGAAAAAATGAAGGCAGTAAAAAGTTCACGTACACAGAGCTGAAATAAATTTTATGCACATTTTAATACCTTTGTGTTTATGTTGTATTGTACAATTTTGTACTTCTCTATGCCCCATAAGTGAATAACACATTTCGACGTCATCGTTTTCTAAATACCTCAGTAATCAACTTGTATATGCCCAAAATTTATAAGTGCTTTAAAATATTAATAAATTTTCTAAATAATAGTGGCTATACGCGCAACATAAAATATTGGATGTTATCAGGTTGTGCTTTTTGAAGAAAAGAAAAGAAATATCCAAAAGGCAATTTTTTGGCAAATGTGCTCTTTCAGTTCTATTAGTAATATATTGGTGATAAATATTTTATAAAGTGTATGAAAGAAAGAGAAAGAAAAAAATTAGGCTTGGCAAATATTTAGTTCAAATATATTCGATTTTGTGGAAGTAAAGAGTTTTGAGATATTTTCAATTATAAAACGAATTTTTGGTGCATTTAAAGATTTTTATCGTTTTTGGATTACTCACAAAAATCTAAACATTTTTGACAGCAGGGATCTTTAGAGATCTTTCTAGCTGGTAAGTAATACTATTCAAATATATATATATATATATATATATATATATATATATTTATTCCTTCCTCACCTATTTCTTTCATTTATATTACTTTTTCCTCTTAAAGTTTTATGTTTGTGTTCAATGCTTAAGATTCATGTATGAGAAAATGCGATCATGAGAGTAAATTCCAATGTGAGCAGCGAGATGAAGTAAAAGAATATTTTTCTTTTTTCTTCTTTCCGCTGTTATACTTGTATAAGTGGATGCCTCTCAGCACTTCGTGTACATTTATTTTGCGGTTTAAAATGAAAACATGAAAATTACTTTTAAGAGCAAGAAATAAATGTGAATAGAATACAATTTTGTTAAAAACAGTTTAAATGATTGATGTTTTTCTGTATTCAATGCCAATAACAACTTAACATTTACATATGACTCAAATGCGTTATCTATGCTGTAACAATGTTGGAGAAATGTGTTTGAAGGTCAATAGAAATGAGGAGCATAATAAACATGTACATATGTATACTTATGCTAATGGAAAGCTATCAGTGGAATTTTAATTTGAAATGGAATTAACGTATAATACCATAGGAGTACTCAAAATTTTTGTAGTTCTTTTATCTTCAACATGAAAAATACATGTATGAATAATGCACTAACATTCTATAGATCAATAAGCCAAATATAGTAATTAAGTATAATGAATTCAAAAATGAGTTTTCACCATTCTTAGTGGATTTACCAAAACTAAAATTTATTCATATAGGTTAATTTGTTTTGTTCGTGGATTTTATTTGTTTTAAAACATTTTAATATCATCAAATTGAAATAGCATTGGCTTTTAATTTAAAACATTGTCGCAGATTTGAAATCAATACCGGCATATTTTTGAACACTTTTTTCCGTATTTAATAGCATTAAAAAATGTTAATCATAAAGACAGGGTATCATGAATACTTGATTAATTATTATTACGATTGATTTGACCCAATTAACATTAAAATCCTGTAATTCCGCTTTTTAAATTAATCATAAATAATTTTAAATCCTCCCGCAGAATAAATAAATATTAAATTCAGATTTTCCTTATTTCAAACAAATAAATATGATGTGCGAATACGAATTTGAATGAAATTTTTAATAAATCATAATCTTGAATGACGCAATCTATTGATTTTAAGCACAGCGGCTGAACTTCTTAAACAAATTACTCTCATTTTTCATCCGATCAAATCAAATTGAAAGTGGATGCAACAGATGAGAAAAAAAATGATTTCGTTCGATACAGAGAGGAGAATCTCATGAATATTATTCAATTCGATAACTGTAAAACATTAGCATTTATCTCATCTTTTCTATTTCACACATATTAAGAGAAATCGTTCGCGGACATATTCAGAAGCAAATCTAAAATGTGTGTCAAGATTTAATGAATATAACTATGAAAATCAACAAGTCAGGTTGACGATAGTTTTTAACTTTTTTCTTGTTTTCTTGTTGCACGGAAATTTTAAGGTCATAAATTTAGCTATCTTCAAAGTATTTCCTCAAAAAATAATTGAATTGAAACTCTTTTTGTTCTTTTGAAAATTTTAATTAAATTTAATTCGTCGAATCTTAAGATACGTAATTTAAATTCAATGAATGAATAAGAAGAATTCCAAAAAAATCTCAATGTGGGACAATTCAAGTTGAACAAATGTAACATCGTATGACACCATTTTATACTATTTTAGTTCTGCTTTGTATTCCTTCAAGCATAAAAATAAATTCACTTTGACTGCAATAAAATCAATGATTCGTTTGAAACATTGGAAAACAGGAAATAAATTACTATGAAAATGAGAACTGATTGAACCTATCCCTTTACAGTCCGTCAATAAGAAACTTTATGGAAATGCCTGGTGAAATCAAGTCTCGAAACGTTTTCAAACAAATCAATATGATGAGATTCAATCAACTGTATAAATAAATGTCTTTTGTTGCATTTACAAAATTACTACATTGAAGAAAAAGGTCAAACTGTGAAAATGTTCTGAAAGTTTTCGGTCAATACCCGATTAAAACAGTTACATCACTAAGCATTATCCGAGTTTGCTCTAAGAGTAGTTTCATGACTCATTTGAACATTTAATTTAAAATAAAGTTTGATAATGGAAAATTTATTGTGAAATGACCCTTTTATTCAGAAACAAATGAAATGAAAGAATTTGCCAAAGATTCAAAATATTTCTTCACATAAATAATTTGTATTTTCAAAACATTCTGAATGAAAGATGTAGTAAAAGATAATTGTGGTAAACTAGGATATAAGAACAACCTAAATATATGTACAACTTAAGCAATAGTAGTTATGTTAATGATTATCATGTTTGGCAACAATTTGATTGATTGATATGTATTAGAGTATTTTCGTGCAGCATGGCAAATTTTCATTAAATTTGCTATCGGATGTTTATTAAGTTGCTTAGCCAATTCTAAACGAATGATGGTAATTAGTTGTTTAACTGAAAAAAGAATAATCTATCAACTGTAACCTTTTCAACAGTAGTTGTCGATTATATTGCTTTAAGACACAACAGTATTTTTCCCGGAGCATTCAAATTTCTTCAGTTTTTCTTGTTTTTAAGATTTCAAAACTAGTAAATTTTCTAAAGATTTATAGTTTTTTTTTAAACAACGAGATTGTATAATAAAAGAAGAATATATTCTTATATCCATGATAGGAAGAAAGACGTTTTATTAAATTATCTTTTCAGAAAGTAATTAAAGCACATAAAAACAAAAGAAAACTTTTGCTAACTTTTATGTATGTATGTGAAATACTCTGAAAATTAGATACACTAAAGAATAATTTTTATTGCCAATATATAAACCTCATACACAGTATGAGTTAACCATCATAATCATATTAATTACAAACACGGTATGAGTTGTTATCATAGCTAAGCCATGCGTTACAGTTAATCTCTGAAAATGTAATAATTGATACTTATTTAGTTCAATTAAATTGCTTATAAAATTATTCAAAGTTTTGTCATTTCTTTATTTTACATCTCAAGTTTTCAATGTAAATGTCAAAAATTTTAAATGTTAGAATATTTTTTAAATCGTTGACCTTTAACGACAGTGTTCCACATAAAATTTATTTCACAATTAGTTTTGTATACCTGTATGACCACTCCAATATAATTAGATTTTTAAATATTTGAGTAGCTACGTTAACCAATCAGTCTCTCTAGCAGAAATTAAAATTGTACTTTAGTAGACATTTCCTTGCATTTATGAATTGACCACAAATGCGATGAATAATTTAATCTATCACTCATTTTTCTTTCTTAACGTAAAGTGATATCTGTAATTTTTCCTCAGTCGGATTAGTTTAAGTTGTTTCATCGTACAAATGATGTCGTACATTGTTTTTCTTTCTTTTGAATGGAAAGGTTTTAAGGTGCCAAATATGATTTTTGTGAACCGTGTGAAAAGAATTTTCTCTTTTAAAACATGAATGCTGCATGGTTGCACAAAATAGCATTCACCTGCTATGCATCGTTGACTTTTAAAGCAACGGTAAAAATTTAACACTGCAATATATTTCACAAAATCAATCAACAATGCATTGTCGTTTCCTTTTCCCGGAATATTATTGTACTTCCACACAATTTTCATTAAATTTAAATTTTAGAACTAATTCAACTACCCATATTTATTTATTGATTTTGACTATACCTAATTCATAGTTTATAATATTTATCTATTATTTATTTTATTTTTAGAGAGCCCGTCGTCATGATATGTTATGAAGGAACCGAATCAATTTGAAGATATTGTAAGTATACAACATGATTACACTTGTATACAAGGATAAGTTTTTAGCACAGCTTGATATGCATTAGATGATGAAATGTGAAATGAACGATGAAATAGATATAATTAAACTAAGTATTCTTTATTCCCAATTTGACTTTCAAGAAATATAAAATCCTATGTAATGACAAGAGCATTAGATGATGTAATATGTTAAGGACATTTGTGATACCTATAAAGCTTTAATAATTTATCAAAATTTCTCTTTAATGGTAGTACAAAAAAAAATATAAAAGAGAGAATAAGGAAACAAAGATTTTGCCTAACTTCTATCCCCAACATAAATCTTTCTGTCTTTGTCTGTGTTTATTTCTGCAATGAATAAAATATTGAAGTAAGAATCTTTTAAGTAACTACGAGAAGAAAGAAAAAAAATATAAAAAGAAAAATTTAGGACCGTAAAACATTAAAATGGGAAAAATCTCAAAAAGACTTGAAATATTTGCAAGAAAGATTATTTCATTTTTTTTCTGTAAATACCTAAATGGCGTAGGTGAGTCTCAATTTTGCTCCATCTCTATATTTTGAGACATATAACAATCACAATAAATCACATCACCTACATATGAATGACTTTGTGCAAAATAAAATAGGATATGAATACATCATTTTGAGTGTATCTATGGATGGGATGAAATAATGCTGGAATCAAATATGCCTGTCTTGAACAATATAGTAATATTAAAATTGAGTCATTAATCTTGTTAAAAAGTGAAGTTTCGGTTCATATTGTAAATAACTTTGTGTAAAATAAATTCAAAAAAGGCAAGAATCCTTTAATGATTTCATGTTGGTGATGAAAAAAATGAATAAATATAAAATAGTTTTGATAACATTTTCTTCTTTACAAAGGTTTTCAATACGGTTATCTACCTGATTTGTATCCTTTTACTCATCTTAATTTCCCTAAAGGTATTATGTCAAATTTTTATCTTACTTATTCATTCAATATGATAGAGAAATTGATTTTTCAAAACCTTGATATAATACATTCCTGTTGTGGCAAATTCTATGAAACGTTGAACTCCTGCATTACATTTGTCAGTTTATTATTTTTTCAATACATTTTTTGCATGAACAATTCAATTTTAATTCAAAGAATTCAAAATTGTTTTACACTTTCGAATAAGAATCATCAAAATTTGCATATTTAACAATCCAAATAAGTTGTATAGAAGAAACCTTATAGAATTTCAAGTTTTCGATTTCATGATATGTAATTAAAAATTTATCATCAAGTTCAAGCAAGAAATTCACCTTTGTCATACTATTTACTCAAGGTATGTTAACTGTGATCCTTTTTTGACTACAGGGAGCTTGCATATCCATATGAAAATAAGGATTCAAATGAATATTCTTGAATGAATTATTTAGTGTTAATTTATTATGAAAAGAAAAATTTCTGTACCTTAAAGTTAGAATAGAAATAGATTTTAAGACACACAGGTCACAAAGTCATGTGTGACTTATTCAAAATTTGCATTGTAGTAGGTGATACAAGAATTTTTCCATTTTAAAAACTGTATAATTTGAAGTCATAATTTATTCATTTTATTTCAACAATGAACATGTTCGTTCAATAAATTATTTTTAAACAAATTGCATGAGACAGTAATTAAAAGTAATTTACGATATTCTTGCCTATAATTCACTAGTTCCAATCTTTCATTTAGCAGCATTAAGCTTTTTCTCCTTAACAATTTATGGTGATATTGATATACTCAATAAAACCATCATAAAAAATTGAGCCTCGTGTTGTTGTTATCTATACTCACAGTCGTTGAAAATAAGTCTTTATGTATAAGTGTATCGCCTAAATAGAAAAAAATAATCCACAACATTTTATGAGCGGGTAGGCTTTTTAACATACTCAATAAACATCCCACTCGATCTGACGTTAATTCATAAATTCAGTCTTAAAAAGTATGTGGATTTTATTTTTTCATTTAAGAAAGTGGTATTCAAATTTTCCATTGTTATTTTATTGATACATATTTCTTTTTCCCAAGAAACCATAAAGACGCAATACATTAAATAAGATGATGCTCAGTCAAATGTATTTAAGCATATTTTCTACATTGCTAATTTCATTGTAGACGTTCAGCAGACAAACTCATTGAATGCTCTTTTCATTTTCTACTATCAAATCATCATGCTTATACATTTTTTTTCCTACGACCGTTTATGATTTCACAAGAGAATATATATTTTTTTGCTGAAATGAAAATATATACTATCTATAGCAGAAAATATTTTATTTTCATATTTACAGGAGAAGCATTGCACTTTAGAAAATCAAAATGTATATAAAATGAAGAAAGCTATGAAATCACATACAGTTTCATAGGTTTGAGTGTTACATTTCAAGAATAATTTAACCTTCTCCATTTCTTTGGTTGAAACCTACTCCTGACTTTATTGCATAATAAAATCTTTAACGAGACGTTTTGATTCCTGCTTCATGTTATGACCACTTATTGAAGAATTGCGAATGTGATAAAGACATTATTAATGAAACATATATGTGTATTTGAACGAGCCTCCAAAACGCTAAATTTTTGTTTAATACGGATAAATGACTGAAACGCATTACACATCTAAATGTTCGTTACAGAATATCTATATAAACTCATTACAATTTTCTTGTAAATGTCAGTCAGAATTTGAAATCGGCATTGTTATTCTTTGAAAAAAAAAATGTGCTTCGAATGGTTTTTATTGCAGAAAACAATACAAACAAATCCCTGGTAAAAGTATAGAATATGTTTTAGTGAAACCTGTTTGGAATGTTTTTAAATCAGGTAGAAAATCATATAAAACATTCAAAAACATTCATACAACATTCGAATACTACCGGGAAATTGAAACACAAATATAGCAAATCTTCCAAAAACATGAAGATGAATGTGTACTATATTTCCAGTATTTGACAGCATACATGAGCATGTAACACAAATGCTTTAGTATAACCAGTTGCCATTTGTTGTTTGTTCGCATCACATTGATCCATTTTTCGTGATAGCAAAACATGTTGTAAATTTTTCTTAATTTATAGTTTCGTTCAAGTGCGTATATTTCGTGTGTGTTTATAACTTCCTAACATCATATATCGGTTGTAAAGGAAGAAAAAAAGAAAGAAATAGTGAGTGTGAGAGAGAGAAAATGGCATATTTGTTTTTATGGAATATAGGAAAATAAATGCCTGCAAATTTGTTTATCTAAAAGTTCATAGAATTTGTGTGAAAGAAAATAAATTAAGAAATGAAAAAAATGAAATGTTATCAATAATTTTCTAAAGAAATTATAAATTAATGCTGAAATAAAGAAGACAAGTTAATGAAAAAAATAAATAAAAAATTAAGCAGCAATGTGAAAATAAAGTGTTTAAAAAAAAGTACAATTTTGGAGAAATTGAATTAGTCTTCAATTATTAAAACAATTTTCATACATTCTACTTACTAATTTTGTATTCTAATGATGTTTAAAATGCAAAGAATATACTTAATTATTTTACAAAAATTGTGATCACTTCAAAATACCCCATCGCCATCGTTTCAAAATGTAATTTCATAGACCGAAATTTAATTTTAATGAATCGTATCAATTTGTATTGAAAATGAATTCAAAATGGTCTCATAACATAAAAAATGAAAATTAAATCGTTTTTCTCAACTGTTTAGCAATTACTCGTTTCATTGAATATTGAAATTATATCTTTAAATCATCACTTTTACTCTCTATTGTTGATACAAAAAAAAAGATCATTGCATAACTTTAATGCCACAAAAAAAAGGCATTTTCAAAGTAATGATCATTCTCTAGTTTGGACATTATTACAACAAAAAATCGAAATAAAAAGTTTATAATATAGGTGAAAGTTATTGCCTTTCCGCAGTTATATATCACACATCTATGTATAAACGCAACATATTTGACATGAGTGTCTTTATTCTCCAATACTTGTATCTGTTGTTTATTTACAATGTGGTTTCACTTTTTACCAATGACTTTTTTTGTACGCGAAAAAATGTATAAGGAAAGAAAAAAGAAATTTTGTTTTATTTATTATCATATAAAGTTGAATCGCTTGACGCGAGTTATCCAAATCAACTCTTAAACTATTACTGTAGATAAGAAAAATATTCAGATTATATATACTGAAACATACTTAGAAGAAAATTAAATTTTTAACAAATTCCTTTTTCTGATTGTCATTTTTTATATCAGTTTTAGAACTTTTTATTTTCAACTTGTCTACATGGATACTTTTTTTGTAGTTCTGTACTTGTCAAAGGAGAAATCTTTTCAAAAGAATGTTGATTGAACATTTATTTCTACATCTTTTAGCAATTTTAAAATCATTTTGAAAGTAATATGCTTTATTGAGACAAATATTCAGTATAAAACATGTTGCGCTCAAGTTCTAAATAATGAATTATCACATATTGTATTAGGAAATATCTACACTATATTAGAAATTGCGAAAGCATCATTGCTGTCACTCAGTTTTGTTAGAATATGTTAATTTCATCTTCTGTTTTCCTTTCTTTCATGTCACATGTTTTGTTGGTAATTGGTTTATTTCTATAGAGTATATATGTATATAGCCCGCACACGAAGTCAAAACAAACTACTCTTAAAGAGAAGAAAACATCTTATTATATACATCCGTAACATATTTCTACATACTTAAATCATTTCCTTGTGAATTGAAAATATTCTGTTCAAAAAGTCCTAAAAAATTCTGATTATTTCATTGATTCATACTGCCACTGTAAAAAATCATGTAATAATATTTCATAGGAAGTACAAAATTATGTCAGGACTCGCGCGTTTTATAATAGAGTCTAGACATGATTATAGCTACTTAAATGTTATCTATACCAAATAATCTTGCAGGTATTTTTCATTATATTTAGGCACAAGCATGTAGCTTCAAAAATTACCATTCTTCTTCTTTTTAAATAACTATACTTTTGACATTTGAATGTCTATCCTATTCTATTCGTTTTTATACCATAGATGTACATTCCATTGAAAATTTTATGGTTCCACATGTGAGCATTTTAATATTTTAAATATTATATTGGCAAAGAGTTCCCATTTAAATTTAATTCAATCCTTTTTCCTGACTAGATAAAAAAAATGTTGCATTCAGTGTGATAGTAATAATGCTCAACAAATCATAATCCTTATATAATAAAAAATCAGATTAATTTCATCACGAAAGAAACTCTATTCATGATTATTATGCTTTTCGTAAAAATGAGTTGAAAACGGCTTGTTTTTTTAAGCAGGAAGTCACATAGAGAAGAGTTCATATTTTTTTATTCACATTGTTCCATTGTATAAAAAAAAAGTTATAAAGAGAAAAATATAGCTGAAAGGATTCCTTTCTATATGGAGGTATTATGGTGAAGTTTGAAGAATGGACTAGGAATGTCCTTTTTAGAATGAAATGTCTGCGGAAAAGATAAGTAATTTGTGGTAAATGCGAGTTGGAATTTCGAATTCCTTTTTATATATTAAAACATTATGTATATATAACAGAATTAATTTCATTATTCTCTAGTAAATCCATAATTGGATTTTTTCTTTCGGAATCAAGCTAAAAATTTCTTTTAAACTCCTTTCATCATTCAACTAGCACAGAAAAAGGTCTAAGATCTTTATGATGAAAAGGCAGCGAATCATTAAAGTCTTAAAAAGGGTTTCGTGAATGTTTTCATAATTTATTCTGTCATTTCAATCTTGTTCTTATAATATATTTGCTTAAATATTGAAGGTTACGAATGAAGAGGGAAACACAACAATTATTTATGTAGCTTACGTTAATCTATTGTTTTAAGGTTTTAGAAGACATTTCATATGTTCAATAATTCTGTTGATAATAGGCACAGGTTTTTTTACCACATATATATGTTTGCATGTATTTGAAGAATTCATGTAGAACATAACATTTGTCTTATGTTCAATTATGAAGATTTATAGAAGAATTTAAGAAAATCCCAGGATGAGAAAACTTTTTAACAGATATAGAAGTTTTACAAATGCTGTTAAAAGCCTGAAGAGACAATTAAATTTGTCGTGTGAATGTGAAAGAAAAGTAATAAAGGATTGCCATAAAATTATGCTCAATAAAAAGACAGAAAAAAGTTTCTAATTTTTTCTACTCCTAAATTGGTTCCATACTAACTCACAAACAACATTTTCTCATCATCCCCATTTAACAGCCTCAAGTTCTCCCATAAAGCTCTATTTTTGTATAAAGCAGTGGTGGGCAACGTTTTATTCTTCACGGCACACTTTGGTGGTTAGCCTCAACCAAAACCACAGACAGTAAACGATTCATGGCTTTTCTAAAAAAAATACTTGTTTGCCACGGCACAAAAGTTGCCCATCACTGGTATTAAGCGTTGAAATCATTCAAACAAATACTCTTTGAGAAGGAGGAAGACAAAATAATTTTTTAAGGAAGTATAAATGAAATTTTTTAGTTTTATCCCAAGTCTATAGCAATACGTTATTATGCAATGAGTTCATTTACGGAAATTCATTTATACACATACAATATTTTGAGAATCTTTATGGAATTTCGACTGTGTAGATATTTCGATGATTTTTTTTTTATATATCCTTCTTCTTGACTAAATAAGTTTGAGTTTGGAATGTGAAAAGCATTCATGAATGGGGTGAAATGTTTTCAACAAGAATGTTTATCATCAAGTGTGATAATATTCTACTGTAGTTGCCATCAGTTGGCGGAAATTTAAAAAGAAAAAGGAACTAGAACCTTCATACATTAAAGGAACATTTGAAGCGAGTAAATTGAGTGTCAGATGATTGTATTTATTCCCTCAAGAAATTACATAGCGAAACGATGGAAAATAGATTGAATCTATAATTTAATTAAATTCAAGTCGATTCACTTAATTACGTTAATAGATTGTTAATTAAAAGTTAATTAATTTTACTAGACACAGTGAGCCAAAATGATCTTTTTGATGTTGATAATCAAAAATTCTTCCAAGACAGAACCATCAATAAAGGCACATTGTCATAGAATCAAAACTTTTAATCTTATTTAAAAAACATCAAACTGAATTATTTTCTTTTTCTGACGACTTCTTTGCAGGAGAAAATAAGAATTTCTTTGAAAAGTGAAACTTAGTTGAATATTGTAATGTCATTAAAACTCCTAAATTGTTTTTCATCGCCAATAAGAATCACAATTTTCTTATGTTAATAGACAATTTTTTAAGTACTTATTCAGAGGTAATTATCATTTTATTATTATTTTATATTTATTTTTTAACATTTCTCTCTTAAATTGCGCAACAATTTTACTGTAACCTTTAAGCAAGACAAACTTTTTAACTTAACATCAAATATGCTCGTTATAGCTCAGGCATATTATCATTTCTAATCAGTTGTGTGTCCGTTCATTTAAAACTCTTTAGATCTTAGAAATAGTGTTAATATGAGCTTTTGTTCTAACTATTCAATAGATTCCTGAATAGATTACAATACATTCATATCCGTTCAAGTAAAGACCCTCCACGATGAAATTATAGCATCTTCCTCATTTCATCTCCATTATTCATAACCCGTTTTTGCATCTCACATTTCTTTATTCTTAGTTTCCTTAAGCTGAAATGTCTAAACTTCTGAAAACAGACTAAGTTGATAGCGAGATTTGAACCCAAGAGACGCACAATTTGGCAAAAGATTTTATCTTCTTAATATTATTTTTATTGTTTTAAAAGTAACTATGTACGTACATTCATAACTATGTATGTACTTACATAGATTTTATGTAAGGTATTTATTTCTTATATTTTATTTGGCTCGCTTTGTGAAATTTCCCTTTTTATGCACTGAAACATGAAAATAAAATGTCAATATATCCTTTTACTGCTCAGTTTTTATTAACGATAAGTAAATATTTGAACAAAACCATTCTCTTAAAATGATAAGATTTTCTCGTTTTGTATGCGCACACGTCTTTATATCTCTTTTAAATTTATTATTTACTTTGAAATTCTTGCGAATTATTTACATTCTTTATCCTTTTCTCGTAATTATCATCTAGCATTATAAAAATTGAAGCAAATGTTTTTTATTCACAATGTTCCGTAAGAGAGGTCATGACTTTTTTCAACAAGTTGTATCTTATAGTGAAAATCATATGAGATTATTAAGGCATTATTTTATTACAAGCATCATTACCAAAATCATCTGTTGACAATCTGCAATGCAATTGGATGTTTTTAGTATCATGTGTAATCATATACCTTTATTTTTAGATGAGAAACTCGAGTAATGTCAATTTTGACAAATAATAAAGCTAAATTCTTGAAATTCATGATTTTATAGTTTACAATCATATTCATGTGATGGAGACAGACTCTAGCTGTTCAAGTTTTATTCTTTAATTTTCTTCAAAGTAATATGACATTACAAATAGAGACAGGATTATACATTCATTGTTTCTAAAACTTATCCTAAGGATATTTTTGAAAGCCAATCCAATCAGCATTATTTTATGTAAAAACTATTCATCTTTACGTACATCCAGTGAAACATAGAAAAATAGTACCAAGTTGCATTATATGATGAAGCTAGAATGAAAACCTCATTGTATATTCTAAGCACAATAAGAACGATGAATGGGTAAAAACTGCAATTGTGCTATAAAGAAAATATAAAGAGGACTTGAAAAAGCATTGTATATTATATACAGTTCTCACAGATGTTGTAAAGATAATAATACAAAAAGTAGTATGATGAATATATTACGAAGGAGTATGTCATCATGAAAAATACAATTCTTACAGGAAAAAAACAAGATAATTGACTCTTGCACAGTTAATATTTAAAGATTTCCTCGTAGGTTTAACGGAAATAATTGTATTTTATTTGTTCATACTTAATCAAATTGTGTATACGTCTCTTGATAATTCACACTTCATGAACCTACGGGGATATATTTCTTTTTTGTCTTTTTGTGATTGATCAATTTAAAAAAAATTCAAAAGTATATACTCATTAGCGAACTGCTGCTTTTACATAATTATTCATGAATACAAGCTGATATCTTTTAAAATGTATGTTTTTATGCTTTGATAAAGTAAACTGCATGGCATCAAATAAAAATATGAATCTGAAAAATAATAAGGCACTGCAGTTTTTAATTAAACGCAAACATAAGTAGGCCAACATACATATATCGTACGTTAAACACGTTTGTTATTCTAATTATTTCAGAGCTGTTGTAAATACATTCATAATAATATATGCAAATATACACTTTTCTCTATCGTCTATGATGATTATGAGATTTTACATAAAGTTGACATAAAATTAATTCCAGTGATTCTGAGTGTAACTTGGCTTGATAAACATTTGATATTATGAGCATTAAAATGGAAAGAAGCTTAGATTTCATATCTCTATATTATATTTTTACTAGTCATTGAGTTCATTAGAACCAAATAATTTACATTTATATTTCGCCGCATCACCAATTAAATTCAATGAGGGTTATGTTAAATTGAATCAACAGACTTATAAATAAAAATGGGAAAACAGCACATATTTCAAGGCTTCTAAATCCTTAAAGACCATTATATAATGAAATGAAAGTATCACCATCAGAATTTCATTAATTTATTTTGTTTACTTACAAAATTCTCTTTATTCCCCAAGCGAAACTCATAGAAATCAATTTGTTCAACTTTTTCTTTCTTTACTGTATCTTTTAGTGCTTTAGTACCTTTTTTTCAGTTTCGTATATTTTGCCGAAAAAAAAAAGTCTATACGACACCTCAATTAATCATCATTCATTTGTCTCTTTATACAATAAGTTTCACTTATTGTTTTTCTCCTTTGTATTCAACTGCTGTTAAATAAAGTTCAATTAAGTCAAGTGCAAAAGTTTGTTAAAAAAAAGTAATGATGATTTTACGTATGAAAGATAGAAATAATAAAAATTTATTTCCCAAACTTCTGCGATACTTTACAAATTCATTATATGGATAATGTAATGTAATATAATTCACAGAGTTTTATGCCATATTAAAACATATAAAATTCTTTTATTAAAAAATTACATTGAAACTTTTTCAACAGCAGAATGTTTTTCGTAATTACATATGTAAATTTATAAATCAATTCCTGTGTATGTATAAGAATTTCCGAAAAAGTTCACTTTTAAAGAATGTCTTTCTATGATTTAGTGAGTTAATTTGAAGATTCCGAAAAGTCTAACAAAGACATAAAATATTTCGAGTATTGAAATTGGATAAAAGCATGTATAAAGGTCCTTTTTTGATTGTCATGTATGCTATCCGAATATATTCAATCATCAACTTGTTGCTCCATTAGAACATTGACATTTTAAAGGTTCATATATAGACAATCGATAAAGCTGTTAGAAAGTTTAGGAACAAATAACTTTTTTCTTAGTAAAACTTTTATACCCTAGTGATTAAAACGTGTAAAAGTTTTAATTTAGGTGTATTTGGTGCGTGAATGATGGAAAATTCAGTATTTAATTCTTACCTTTAGGTAGAACAAGCAATTTCTCCAATATTGTATAAATCTTGTTAATGATACTTCGTTAAAAAAGGATGCACATAAAAAACTAAAGCGGAAGAAACCTGATATACAGTATACATGCAAATATGAAAAATTAATCGAAAATAAACAACTGAAACAGCAGTTTAAATTAAAAATCACTCGTAAATATGCTAACGTGTGTTTGTCGTCCTGTATCGAGTTCCTTCATTGACAATCAATCAATGATGGGCGCACCAATTGAACATGACCAAACAGTAGTTACACAAGAACCAAAAACGAAAATTGGAACAGCAAAACCAATAATTAATCAAAATTTCAAGGTACTTTTCAATTTTTCGTATTCATTGTTACATCTGCATGCATATGAAATTTCATGTTGTATTTTCTTTTATGTTTCACGTTTTTTTATTATTTGTTTTCAAGTTCTATTTTAATTTACATCTTCTTTAATGATGAGAATTTTCTCAATCTGAAAAAATAACATTCTCATTAGTATATTCGTACATGATATTTGTACTTTCAATTACAGAAGGGATATATATGTAGAATTAATCACATAGGAAAAAATAATCAGTTATATATTGTATGTATTCATACTGAGAATAATTAAAGCTTGTGTGGTCTACGATAGGTGATTTTCAGAAACTTTTGTACTTATGGAAGTTCTAAACTAACATTCTATTTCTATTCCATAAATGGAAGAGAGATGCGGAAAAGTGGTATACAAATAAACAAGGGTTTAAATGAAATTTTTATATTTTTTGTAGATACACAATAAAAATGGAATATTTGCCTACCTTAGCTGTTATGTTTTCTAACACTTTCCATTCAATATTCCTAAAATGAAGCTTGTTTGCCTAAATGTTAAATTATTAATTGCATGAAACGACACCGTCAAAATTAAATTGTTCTTGACACATTTTCATGAAAAACATATTATTGGCGAGAACATAGAAGTTATTTTGAAGATGTCGATATTAAATTTAATATTTAATTGGAAAAACTTCAAATGGGAGCATAAACAAAACGATGTCATAAATGCTTTATTACATATGTCGACATCAATATTTTTACGGATACAACATCGAGATGTATCGTTTGATGAAAATATATCAAAATGCGAAATGGAATATGATGGAATATCGTTCTTAATATAAGTACATGAAAGTTATATAAATCTTAATTGAATTTTTCGAAATGCCCCAAAGTTACTTATTCACCAATGATAACTTCCGAAAATTCAATTTATCAAACTTTTCCATTTCTTTAATAAATCAATTGATTACAGATTTACATAATAAAAAAAGCTAGATGTAAAAGTTTAAGATGTTATAGCCTATCAATCTTATGGTAATTTTAGAATCAAAATGTTTTATAGAAAACTCCATTTTGAACCTATAAGCATTAAAAGTGCAGTTATGTCAATGATTTGTGGTTTGAAAAATTACACATGCTATTCTTATATAAAAACCTTCGCTAAAAAAAACCAAGAAGATTTTCCAAAACGAAACAATATATTGATGTTCAATAAATCTCTGTCATATTATATTTCTGAATGAATCGATAGTAAATATCGATTGCATGCGCCTCATAATAACTACCAATGTTGACATATATTGTTGGTGACATTAAAAATAAATATATCCGCTGAATTTTACATTTAAGAAGTGAAAAATCGTTCAGAAAGTCTCATCGCATGTAGTTGCCGTTATTACTGAATTATCGATGTCACATAAAATGATTCGTTATAAATATATAGAGTAAATAACACAACTTCTCGTCAATAAATCGTCAACACCATATGTGAATGCTTCCAACAGATTGGATCTGGAGAATAATAAGATATGAGAGTAGCAAATGCTGTCTACAGTGCTTTAAGCTTTCTTTCTTTCTTTTATTATTTTATTTGTTATGGTTCATCCATATACATACATAGTATACAGTAAAATCAGCTTTAAACTGCTGAAACGCATTCATTTTGTCCTTGACTTTTTCTTTATTTTTCTCACAAAATTTCCATTTTATTATTGACGCAGGCATCGCATAGTTGTGCTATCTTATCGATTTGTCGTCTTGAAACAATTTCTTTTTTTTTAATAAAATTGAATTTTATTACACATTATGCTGATTTTTCTCTTCATGCTCTAATTTTTCAGGTGCCTGGTAGGCCAAGTGCTGCCGAATTGAGGGCAATGGCTTTAAGACAGCAGCAGCAAATTGATTCGCAACATCAAGTATGTATTCATAGCTATACATGTTTATAAATATTTTAGGCAATCTTTATATTACATATGTTAATTTTTACTTCCTTTTTTTCTTGTCTAGTTGTTAGCTGCGAAAGAACAAAGATTACGTTTTTTAAAAGCACAAGAGGCTCGTGGAGCCGCTGCTGCGGCAGAAGGCGAAAGACTACGTAGATTACGTGAACGCGTCGAAGCACAAGAATCAAAACTACGGCGACTCAGGGCGTTGAGAGGACAAGTGGATCTCCAAAAGACTTATAATGTGACATTGAGTAGGTTCATTTATTTATTTAAATAACTTCTTTCCTTCTCGAGATAATTTGCCAAGTATATACATCTTCGTCTATATTTCAATTACTAAGCTTGATGATTTTCATCTAAAATACTATTTTCGTCCAGATACTTAATGCTAGAATAAATTCATTGTAATTTTATATCCATCATCATTAACAAAGAACATTCTTTTGAAATTTATTTACTTTATTCTCTTTTTCGTCTTTTTTTTAATTCGTAAATGATGACGAATCTCAAAGATGTAAATATACACGTTTTTTCTCTTGTATGTGTCTTTTATGACAGCCATCAATAGATTGAAGGAAGAAGAGAACTATTTTAAAATGTAGTTATTTACTTGTACGCATTTGTCCTCCACTTTAGTTTTTTTTTAATTCCACTGAATTGGAATTGTTTAAAATAACTTTAATGTGACCTTGAACATTCCCAAGTTAAGTTGGTTAAATTTTTTTGTTCTTATATGCGTCATATACAAATGTGTTCAAGCAAATGAATTTACATTTGAATTGTAGAAGTTTTTGATGTTGTTCATGAACACAAAAGTTCTATGATTTGCGGTATGAAGACTTGAGTTCTTTTGAAACTCATGCATCATGTAGAGAGAATACGTGAACTTTATAAGCCATATAATTAACTAACTGACGCATAGAAAAACTTAATGAATCTTGTTGATTTTGTTTTTGAAAATTATAAATTTCCTGTTCATATTTCAAAATTCATACGATTAAGAATAATACTAAATTCACACAGTGATTGAGAGAAATTGCACATGACTATGATTTTCCCTTTGTTAAAAAGTTATGACACTTACTTGAGCTTCATATGTTCTGCAAAAGTTAATAGACACCCTATCTATCTATCTATGAAAATAAGTTAACCTTCACAGAAACAATAAAGTTAAAGAACAAAAACCTTACATTGTAATACACTTACAATGTGATATAAATAACAAACAAACGCTGAAAATGAGTTAAACATTTTGTGCACAGCAAAAGCAAAAAAAAAGTCTCATATTATAAAATGTAACCCACATCATCAGAAGCTGAAATTAGATTTCAAATTAATGAGTATATTATTACATGATAAAACATTTCTGTAGATGATGGATTGCGTGCTTGAGACTCAAGAATGATTTAATTATCGCGATGAATAAATAATCGTTTTAATTTTATGATTATCCATTAACAATGATGACGAAAACAAAGTTAATTATTTAGATATTAATTATAGCGTTTATCTAATCAAAATAACGATGTCTTTATCTCCATAAATGACATCAGAGCAAAATATTCAATTAACTTTAATTTGTCGTTGCTTCTGTTCTGTCCAAGCATTGCTTGATAAATCATGGCAGATTTACATATTTTTTGGAAATTTAAATTTAAATTTATTTAAGAAAAAGACCAAAGGGGAGGAACTTGAAAATTCATCCGCATTTTCGGTGCATTCTGATAGAAACATTTGGTGGACAGAGCATTTAGTAATTTTTCGAGGGTTTTTACTCTAATATAAGAATACTAAGTCAAAAAAGGGAAAAATTTCACTCAGATTTCCATTCAGTTTCACTCCCTTGAAAGAGACATATGCTAAATATGAAACAAGAAATAATACCTCCATAATGCTTGATTTGATGGAAAATAAATCCATTCTTAGTAATAATATCGAAATGTGGTCTTAAACTTTTTTCCGCATTTTATTTCGATTGGTGTGTAAGTTAATGCACAAAATTTTCATTGAAACTTTTCTCTTACAAGTAGGTACTTATCAAAATAAAATTTATTATTTTAACATCATAAAAACACATTAAAATGTTCAAATATTTATTCAAAAAGTTTATTCTTTTCATGAAACTCGTTTTGTTCTTTACAAGAAATGTTTTCAAAGTAACTAATTTAATTTCCGGAAGTTTTATGATGTTATGTTTCCAAAGTTAAAATTATGATTTATTACAATAAGTAGTCGGCATCCATATACTTACATTGAAATTGACTTAAAATTCTTTATTTTATATCTTTCCATTTGTCATTTATTCCGATGTAATATTTTTGTACCAGTAAGTCATTTTATGTCCAATAGCAGAATTAAGATGAGAAGATTTTCGAAATATTATATTATGATGTCCAGCCTATACATTTTATTAAGTAATAAAACTAGACATTAAAAATGGCATAAAAAATTTCGAGTTTCAGTAGCTTTAATTCATCTCATTGTTAAAACTACAATTTTTTGCAAGCTTTTAAAATGTGTGAAATCAAATGTTTAAACTCTTACAATAGACGACATGAAGCATGAAAATTTTAATTTAATTGTCAGCAGTGAACATTGCATTTTCGCTTATGTAACAGCTTTTGAAGAAGACAAGCGAATTTTTAATAAAAAAACGTGTTGTATTGATAATTTTTATGAGTATCTTTTTTTATTATACGTACCTATATTTTTGCGTTGAGTTTTTTTAAGCTCGGAAATGAAACAGGTTTATAATACATGACCCCATACATTTAAATTAAAGGTTTTATTTTGCTCATTCATGAAAATATTTTGATGTTTTGCTTGACCTACACATGAACCTTGTAGTATTGAATAATGAAGAAGATTGATGGATGAATCTTATAATTTCAATTATCGTATAATTGCTCGATATCAATCAAATAAAAAATCTCAATTCATGAGTAAATGAACTTTACGAGTTTATTAATTTATGTTATAAAAAGGATCATTCCTACCGATATTCAGGAAATGAAGAGAAAAGTCCTTTTGGAAGTAATGAAAAATTACCAAGATTTTATTCAATTTTCCGCTGTTAAAGTTAAATAAGTCTAATAAAATTTCTCTTGATAAAAATTAGCAAATTTATGTAGATTGAGCTTTAATGGTCTTAGATGATTATACAATCCAACATCAAAGTGTGAATAAATCTTCCAAAAAAATAAGCTAAATTTAGTATACAATGAACAAAAGAGATTTTCATTAAAACATTTGTACAATTTATCAAGAGAATTTAGAATTATCATAAAACATCAAAATATTATTTATAAAGTGTGAAAAATGAATTTGACATATCAAGAGGAATTTTTTTAAAAAAAAAGAATTAGTCTTGCAGGAAATCCTCACTTAATCTTGAATTGACAATGAATCATTCAAATCCCTCGATAATTTTTCATCGCATTATGGTTTATTAAATTTAAGCTCAGTATTTAAAATGGCGCATTTCATACATTCCTTCTTTGAAATATGTAATAGGCTCAGCATTTTCACCCTCGGAGTAAATATCAAGAAGAAAACGTATTCAGAAATGTCAATTTAATATAAATACCATTTTACATATACATAGCATTTTTAGTTCTTCCCGATAGAATAGGAAATAAAAAAATTTAAGAGGAACAATCTCATGAGGAGAAGCAAATAAACGATTTCAATAAATAAAAGGTGAAAATGACTGAAAGGTTTTACTAAGAGAGGAGAAAAGGGATTTTTCCTTCGTGATGGAAGAAAAGGTTGATGTCAGAAAAATGATTATAGGTCAAAGATTACGACACAATTCTATAAGAAGAAGAAATATAAAAAGAAAAAGAAACTTATCATAGACGACGAAAATATATATATTAGATAAATTCAATTATGACGGATATTTCCACTTAAAGAGATTATTTGTGAAAGAGTAAATAATGGATGAGGAAAAGATGAGAAAAAAAATCTGCAATTCTCCATCCACTTCTTATCACTGCTACATTAAATCTTTTTGTTTAATCACGTAATGACTTCCGATAGACTTTTTTTTTATTTTGTTATATTCTATTGATACATCGCCAGATACTCAACAGCTATCTTAAATGTGCAAGATAAAATCAATAGATATGATAGACTACTTATTTGAAAAGTCGGTGATAAAATTGATCGTTTGATTCGACAACAAATAAATCTACTCGAACTTCCATTACCAGTAATTTTCTGCACATAGAAAGGTCATGAAAAAGTTATGAAGTGAAAGAGAAGAGAGTACAAGATGAAATGCTACAGCATTTAAAGAAAATGTGATTTTGTTGTTTTACATTATATTATATTATATTTTGAGCAAGGAATGGTTGAATCGTTATCTACGTCAAGGGAGCTTTTTGAATGAAAATACAAAACCTAATTTTATACGCAAACATTTTGAAATTTATGAATCCACGACTTACGTGCTTCCCAACAAAGGAAATCGAATAAAGTTTTCACACATAAACTTTGAATGAGGAGAGAAAGCGCGAAAAAAGGAGAAACGGGGCAATTTTCTTCACACAGCGTAAGGATGATGATGTCTATTGTTGATGATAAATGGCTCTCATAAAAGTTTTTTTTTTTCATTCCTCTAAATTCATATTATTGTGCAAATTAAGTATTTTGAATAATTTATTCTCACTGTACTTGTTTATCATTCAAATTTATGATATCAAATTTCGTGAAATTGCTATTAAAAATAAAATATTAGATTTTTGATTTTTATGAAACTCAATTAAATGTTTATTGTTCATCTTCTAACTAAGTTTATACAAAAATATGAAGATTTGTTTCAAAGTCATTTCATTATTTAAGAGGAAAATGCTTTAAAAGTATGGAAAAATCTATTAACTATAATTTTTTTAAGTGAAAGAATTTATTATGGACGTTTTCATATCTGTACATCTGTTGTAAAAACTTTCGTTCATTCCAATTCTATCAATTTAACTCAAAACTTACGAATAAAGGAGAACAAACAAAAGAAATCGTATGTTTCTTAGCAAGGATTCAGGAGTAGCATACTTTTCAATTATCAAAACGCTTCATTCTTTAAAAGTTTTGCACAATAATGTCCTGCAATTTTCCTTCAGTCAGTGACTTGTTTTGGTCTTCAATTATACTTTAGAAGTTAAAATGATAATTTTAAGTTTGAGATATGAAAGTTTATCAGATATTAAATATATTTTTATATAAAATGGCTGAAACCTGATTTTTCCCCTACTTTTAAGGATCAGAAACTATTGAAAAATTGCACCTTTCTAAATATACTATTTTTACAATAGTGTCTGATCCTTATAATTTTCCTTTACTTTTGTTCCAAAGTTATCAAAAAACTTTACTTTGCTTTTCTTATTTCTACAGAAAGTTTCCTTGCGACTGTTCGTATAACAAAACGGAAGCAAATAAATTTGTGAAGAAGGACAATTAAACTTCTGATTCCCTCATTGTCTTAGTTTTTTTCTTTATTTTAATGAAACTAAAGTAAATTCCAAATCTTTTCGAAGCTGCGAACTTTTTCAATTGCTAAATTAAATAAGGGAAATTTGATTTATATTTTTCTTTATAAAGGAAAAACTTATCAAAAGTTCATATTGGTTGATAGAGTTGTTGAATAGTAAAACAATAATCCTTTCAAGAAAGCTTAAAGGAATTAATAAAATAATTTAATTATAATATTTTATTATAATTTATGACTAAAAATCCTTTTGTGACATTTATGAGAAGTAATAAAATGGATGATAAATTGCTTTTTTTTGTCGAAACGCTTCATTATTGTAAACTGGATGTTTCAGTAGCTTGGATAAAAATGGTTTTTCAAGATTGTTCCCATGTAACCAAAATATTCCATATATTTTCCTCCGACATTAAAGGAAAATAATATGTACTATCCATTTAAATATCAAATTTTTTTTGTTGTCCTTGTATGTTCTAAAAGTATTCCATTGATGGATTACCGCAACTCGCGAAAGTTCGAATCTCAGTTTTTCACCATAGAAAATTTTTTTGGCAAGAAAAATAAATTTTGTTCTAAATTTTGAATTCTATATACTTCACAAGAGCAAACAGAAATCACTTTTATAAGTCCGACCCAAATTTATATGGAACTTATAAATATTTATGAATGTGTTCGAGACTTAACAGTCTGCAGCTTAATTAAATTAAGCATCTTTTGTCATTTTTTCATGGTGTTAGTGTACTATAATTAAGTGCACACTAATACTTTAACAATAAAAATACATAAATATTCATGAAAAAAATACAAAGAAAACATGTGAATATTTATATGCATTTTATTGTCCATCAATGTAATACTTTTGTATTACATTGGTTTTCCCTTTATGTTCTACATTGATGTCATATTGCATCTTCCCTATTATCTTCCTTTTCCTAACGACAAGGAACGTACATGGAATGTACAAAAGTATTATCCATGGAAGATTCTTAAGTAATACACAATTCTTCCTTTTGGTTACATGGGTTTTTAAACATTAATGCAGTTATTTTATGATTAGACTTTTGGTCCATTTAAATGTTTATCCACTGTGGTTTATCATGTGAAAAATCGAAAACTCCTACCTGTTTTTAAGTATTCAAGAGAAGAACATTAAAAGGTTCAAAAATACCCAAAATGTACCATAAGTTTTTGTACAAGTATATTTTAAAAAAAGTTCCAAAGAATTAAAAAATCATCAGCAGAATTATTAAGAACTTTCCAAAAGGAATTTTTTATAAGAAGAAAATATTTATTCAAATCGTTTAGTGAAACGGCAATAAAATTGCGTCATAGTCGAGGATTTTTATTGTGCTTGAAACTTTTTTCTATATTTACTGTCCTTCATTTTGGAAATCTAGATGTTTATTTTCCAACTTTTTTTTTCGTTTCAGGCAATGATTTAGACTCTATTCGCGCACTTTTTAGTGAAAAAGAGAAGGAACTTAGCCTTGCAGTTGCAAAGGTAGAAGCTTTAACGAGGCAATTAGAAGAACTTCGAAGAGATCGTCGTGGTTTAAATTTAATAGCAAATAATGGCAATAATCAGCCATCTTCACCTGCTGCAAGAGAGCTGGAGAAGTTACGCAGGGAACTTATGGTAAGTAGGCTAATCTCCCGATGAAACTTTTATCAAACTTTAATTATATTAAATTTTTATATTGAAGTATCGAAACCAACTTTCTTTGCAACAAGATGCTCGTCTACATCTGCAACGTGAAGCATTACAACAACGACAAGCAGAATTGCGTTCTGTCGACCAACGAATATTAGAATTACAAGGTCGTTTGCAGCGTAAAAAGGCTGCAAATCTACTTCTCCAACAACAACAACAAAATGGCACACACGTATCAAGTTCTAATAACAACGTTCAACCAGCAAATATTCATGTCAGGTAAATTGAAATTTGATTTTATTTTTTATTTTTTATGGAAGGCTCGTTTTCTTAATTGCATTAAGACATATTTATGTGTACCTTAGACTATGAGAGTAAACAGTTCCCATCGTATATTACGAGAAAAATAAATTTATTTTCCTTAAAAAGTGTTATGATAATAAAATTTTCATAAAGGAAAAAGGAATTCTTTAGGATATTCAATATTGGATAAACTCGATATTAAACTTCGCTATATCTCTCAAATGTGTTTTCGTAACTTTCGCATTTTTTTATTTAATTTCCTCTTTTCCTTTTATGGTCTAGGGTAAAATTTATGTACATATTCTTTTTGTGTTTTCTTACTTTCTTGAGCATCGAAAAATATCATAACAATATTTCACCAAAGCATACAATAAACGATTATTGCTATGCCATTATACGCAATATTCCTTTCTTTACTTATGTATACATATTTTCTACTTCATTTGTTTCAACTCTCACGCTTTTTTTACTTGTTTTAATGTTATTATTAGATCTTCGTCGACTCATATTTATCCACCACAAAAGAATGTACGAGGAAATGTGGCAGCGGTTGAGCCATATAATCATACACCACAAAAATCCACATCTATAACGACATCGAATCAACAACAACAACACCAACAAATTATTCAAGATCTGGCCATGCTAAAGCTTAAATCATCACAGCAACAACAACATAGTCCAACATCAAACATGGCTGCCGAGAGTGACGAAACAAAGCTCGCACGCCAGAAGCAATTCAGTGATCACATAACGCCACAGCAAACACAAGGATTGTTGACGAAAAATACAAGTAATAATAATAATAATAATGATGTACAGAACCATCAAGTTAAGGATAGCATCATTATGGACAATGGTAATGAAAAGCAAACAAGTGCCCAATCTACTGATTTGAATGGAAAGAAGAACGAACTCACAAACCAAACGATGCCTTACAACAAATTTGTCGCCAATAATAGCTTGAATGTAGGTAATAGTAGTCTATTATCACATAAAATTATATCATCGGTGCTTTCGGCAAATAATGGAAGCAGTACAGCATTAGCAATGAAATCAAACGAATGTGACAGTGAGAAGGCAGGTGAAATAACAGGATCTAATGAAATGTCAACAGGTCATGTAAACGGTACACAAATTGCAAATAGTACGCCATTGAATGCCATTAATAAGTCTGTTGCAGAGCCACTAAACGTAGCAACAACAACGGAAACGGAAGAAAAACCAGCCATAAAGCCAAAAGCTTTACACCAAATACCGTCGGGAAATCTTGTTGTTCCACCACGAAAACCAATCAGTAGTGTTGCGCCAACATCAATAAAAAATATCTCGCAAGCTCCAAAAGTGCATATGGTTGCGCCAAATATAAATGTTCAAGCATCGTCTATTGAAAATGATAAATCTCGACCTGCCTTACCTCCTAAGCCCAACAAAAATGGCAACAATAATAACATTAACATTAATAGTAATAATAATAATAATAATAATAATAATAGCAATAGCAGCAGTAGTAATCAACAGGTACTGTCAAATGAATCTGAAAATGCGAGTGTAAACAATGAAAATAATTTGCCTATCAAAGCGAAACCTTTAACAATAAAAAAACAGCCATTATCTGAGCAACCAAAATTACGATCCCTTACATCAAATCTAAAGACTATTCAGTTTAGCACATCGAGGAGAATTGAAATGCCTCCTTCTTTTCTTTTCCCCGAAATTGCAACTACTGAGTTAAAGGATAATAGCAATAATGGCGATGTTAATGGCAATAGTATGAACCAAACATCAATCATTAGTAAATTAGTAAATGGAAACATAAATTTGAGTAATAATCTCAACAATAACAATAGCCAGGATAGTGGAAGTATAACAAGTAACGATGAAACAGATAAATCTATAACACCCGTTTCGACACCTATACAATCAGATGAGAAACATGTAGATAGTATAGTAAAACGAAAACGTAACATAATAGGTGATAATGTAAAAGCAAAGCTTGCACGTCGAGTGAGTTTCGATCCACTCGCTTTATTGCTTGATGCCAGTCTTGAAGGAGAATTAGAATTAGTGAGGAAAACTGCAATGCAAGTACCAAATCCTAGCGCAGCGAACGATGAAGGAATCACAGCTCTTCATAATGCCATTTGTGCTGGTCACTTGGAAATAGTAAAGTAATTATTATCATCTCATTCTTTATCATGAACGTCATATAGTAATTTATTTTTCTTTTCATTTCATTTTAAGGTTTTTAGTTCAGTTCGGTTGCGATGTTAATGCACAAGATTCTGATGGATGGACGCCATTGCATTGTGCTGGTAATTATGAATACTCATTTAATTTTTGTAACATTTAATAAATCATACCCATTCCATTTATCCAATTTTATAGCGTCATGCAACAATTTGCCAATGGTTCGCTTTTTAGTTGAATCCGGTGCATGCTTGTTTGCTTCTACGCTATCCGATCACGAAACACCCGCAGAAAAATGTGAGGAAGATGAAGAAGGATTTGATGGATGCTCTGAATATCTATACAGTAAGTACATTAGTGAGGATAAGATGGGGCTCCAAAAAATTCATTGTACATTTTACTTTTGTATAGGCATTCAAGAAAAATTGGGTATACTAAATAATGGAGAAGTTTATGCTGTTTTTTCATACGACGCTCAACAGCAAGATGAGCTCAAATTTAGCGTGAACGATAAGTTGACGATATTAAGGAAAGGCGACGAGTCTGAAAGAGAGTGGTGGTGGGCCAGGAATATTGATGGACACGAAGGATATGTCCCTAGAAATTTATTTGGGGTAATAATATTAATATTTTATTTAAATCGAAATGTTATAAATTGACATTTTTCAAGATAATTTGACTAACATGATTTATTTCTCTTATGCTTTACACAGCTCTATCCTCGCATCGATCCATCAATGAACCAGAATTACAGTGAATAACGTTTAATACGAAAGTATATACGAAAACGCATCAGAAAAGGATTAGTTACAACATTTTATATTTCAAATTATTTATAGTTGACTCTTAATCCATCACCCGTATACCTATTGTATTATCAATGCATGGCCTGTTTAAGAAGAATGCGTATCAATGTGTCATTTGATTTCATCACATGTTTATTTTTTCGTTCAGTTGTTAATTCTTTTCAATTTATTTTATAAATGCTTTTACTTGTTTTTTCTTTTTTTTTTGGCAATTAAAAAAGGAATTAAATCCGCTAAAATGATTATACGGAGTAATAAAAAAAATTTGCATCTACATACTTATTCTACACTAAAGCAAAAACAAATAAAGCATATTACGAAATTTGGATAGAAAATTTTCTAGTGATGAAGAAAAAATATTTATAAAGCATGGAGCATATACTTAATATTTATTTTTGGACCAAGATGGAGTAATCTTGCGAAAATAAAAGATTATTCTAGATTTTATTATACATATCTATTTCAAACAATCTTGAAATTAAATCTATCCTTTATACGATGTTCTACTTAATCTTATGAAAACATTTCCACACATCCATAAAACTTTTTGTTGCTAATTTTTGTTGTTTTAAAATTAGATAAACAAAAATCTCCTCATATGCCTGCCCAATCGTCTTTATTCTTTTATTGAGATTATTTAATCGTTAACAATTATACTCACAAAAATTAAAAAAAAAATGATAATGAAAATAAATTAAGATACAACTATAAAAAAGTCAGATCAATGTGGCTTCTGTTGTTTGTATTTTCGAGCACCTTTGAGTATTTTTATATTGCCATAATATTCCCCTCCAATACACTTGACCGCACCGATTTTCGTAGAAATAGATATAGAAAATTCGGTAAATGTTTATTTTAGTTCTCTTATGGCAAACATTTTCAGATTAATGAAACACTGAAAAGATTAAGTAAATCTTTAAGATAAACATTTACATCTTTTTCTTTCGCATTTATTTAAACAAGTGAGAACCACCACTTTATCTTATTTTCTTCTTTTCCTTTCATCACGTGAAAAATATCATTTGATGAAAACTATTGAAATAAGAATGAAAAGAGACCCCAGCAATTAAAAGATTAAAATTTCATGCACATGGTTACTTTGGAAAAACTCTTGTAGTCTTTAATTTGTTGGGAAGATACTTACATTTATCATCAAATAGACATGAGAAAATATTAAAAGATTAGGACATTGAAACTGAATAAATGTAACATAAAAAAGTTAAAAAAATAAAATAAATATATGCAGCATTAATATACAGTTTAGTTATTCTTAAATGTCTTATTTTCAGGTTAGGTTACCAAATTTGTTACACAGTGTCTCGGAATATTTGTATTCTAAGTAAATTTTGTCTTTCTATACACAGGACATTCGGAACTGCAGCTCCGATAATTTGAGATTGATGTTTTGACTACAATTATTGAGCACATAGTTTCAAAATGAAGAAACAAACTTTATCGAAGAAATAACAGACTGCGTCGATTAAGTGCATCGAGAGTAAAAGTTTAGTTTCTAAAAATTTCGATTTCGTCGATGTTTATGAGAAGTTCATATTAGAAAATATTAGTCAAGTGAATAAGACATTTTACCTGATTTTTATGGTCTGACAATCTCTTGATGATTGCAATTAAAGTCATGAATATGTCGCATATTTAAATAGAAAAACATATTCTAAAATCAGCTCAGTTTTGTGTTTATTGTAAAGCAGGAAAGTCAAGAGATAAGAAAATGTAAAGTCGACAATATGGTGATCTGGTACAAAATATTGATTGCGGTTGTGATAATAAATTTAGATTATTTTGTGGTATCATTACCAAATATAGTGATTGTCAACAACAAACCAATGAAATATAATAGAAAGGAAGATTTCGCTGAAATAATTACTGTTGTTGAGTCAGATAATCTTAAAAAGGATAAATACTTTTCGGAGAATCATCAAAAAGATACCCAACAGAAATCAAACTTATTTAAAACAAGTGGTTTTGTAACAAACAGTAATTTTAAAGGTGGACTAATAACAAAACACAATTTTACCTTGCATCTTCCAGTCAATAATAATCAAATTGTTACTTCCGATCGTTATGAAAATTCCAAATTTTCTAGTGATTTCTATAATTTGCAAAAGCAAGAAAGCTCCACAACGACTACAACGGAATCACCATTTATTTTACAACCCGAAATTGTATCTGCGATAATATACAGTAATGACTTGATTTCCAGTGCAAATTCTTTGAATAAAACATTAAATGGCAGTAATAAGCATAATTATCATAATAAATTTTCGCCCGTCGTTGAAAATAATCGTCCGTATAAAGAAAATTCTGTCATTATTGTACATTCAACACCAACTCCACCAATCGTTACTCCAATTTTCGTTGCATCAGCAACAAAAGTAACGAAACCTTCTAAAACGAAAAAGAAGAAAGACAATAGCTCAGCCACACTATCTACTGATGCAACCGATATTCATGAACATTTCATTAAGAATTTAGATTATTATAGAAAAATATTAAACTTAAATTGCTCAAATAATTCTAATGTTAAGAATCAAACGAAACAGCAATTGGTAATAACCGATAGTGAAAATGAAACTGTTGAAATAAAGCCAAAACCAACGAATAAAGAGGAAAAGGAAAAAGATAAAGATAAGGATAAAGACAAAGACAAAGATAAAGATAAAAAGAAGTGTAAGTGTAAAAAGAAGCATGGACATCATCATCATGATCATGACCATCATGACCACCGTAAGTATTGAGTTATTTAACCTACAAAATTTGTTTATCTTTTCTAAAATCTTAATTTCCGTAATATTTATCATGGTTTATTAAAGATGGTCATCATCATCATCATCATCACCATAAAGGATCAAAAGAATCACATGAGGAACATGAGGAGCATAAGCCTTCATATGAATATAAGCCCCAAACTCCTGTTTATGTAGAGCAAAAACCGCAGGAAGCACATAAAGTAATAACTGGAATACCAACAACATATAGTCATCTTCATCAACATCAACATCGAGTTCAGTCTTCATTATCTCATACGCCAAGCATTATATCTCCTGTAAATAGGGTAACTGCTCCTATAAACACAATTCCAACGATTCCAAATAAAATAGATTACTTTGAAGCGCCTGAAAAATTACCTCCTTTAGGTGATGATTATGAAGAGGTTGGAAATATGTTTGACACATTTTATCGGGCTATAGAAAATGCTTTTAGTGGTAATAAAGAAGATGATCAAGAATCAGTTGATTATGAAAGTAGAGAATATGAAAATGAAGAGAGCGGTTCCGATTACTCGGAAAATGAAAGTGAGGATGAAGATGAAAATTATAGTGAAGATTATAAAAAGAAGAGACGTAAAAAACGTGATTTGTCGGAGCGGAAAAATGTTTTAAAATCGAAAGCTTCACCCAGAAAATCATTAATAACAAAAATCACAATCACTAATGAATATGATGATTCGATACACAATCAAGAAAAATTCAATCAAACGTCATCAGCATTAAAATTGAAGGAGCAAAAGGAAAATAATAAACGCAATATCACAAATAATCGATCCGAAAGCAGCGAGGAATATAATGATATCATTGAAGACATTATGAGCTTTCGTGATGACTTTGATTCTTACTCTGATGAATATTATGAGGATTTATCACTTTCTAGTAAGCATACTAATAATGGCAGTAAAAAATTGAAAGGAAAGAAAAGTAAAATTAGCATTAAGAAGTATCAGGAAGATGAATCACCCACAAATTTCATCACAGACGGATTACAAAGCATCTTTTCATACGTTGGTAATATTTTTCCATCGTTTTCATACTTCGACTTTGGGATAAAGGATACAACACGAACGGCATCAAGAAGAAAGACGAGGCAAAGGAAAAAACGCAATAATTATGATGGTGAAACGTATTTAAAAGTAACAGAAACAATAGAGACAACGGAAAAGCCTGAGTCACAGTTTAAACGACCCAAGCGTGAAAACGAAAAATTACCGTGGTACTTTCCAACTTTTCTTTATACTCATAATGATGCAGGCTCCAATGAACAGCTGTCTAGTTCTACAAAAAAATGGTATTTGCCATGGGATGACTCGAATAATGAGAAGTATAATAATGTGGAAGTTGATGATATTACGGAAAGACATGCAATTGAAACAACTACTAAAGAAGAAATAGACGAAACAACCGCAAAAGCAATGCCTTATGATTTCTTTGGAATGATATCGCAATTGTTACCAACAAGAAAAAAGGAATCTAAAAGTATAATAAGTAAACGAATTCGTAAAAAGGGATACAATAACTATCAATTGTGGAGATTGTTTCCCATGAGCAAGGATGATGTCAAGTATCTCAATGAGTTTCGCATGTCAACAAATGGAAGGAAAATTCACTGGCTTAAAAATATAAACATTAAAGATTCAACGGATGTTGTTGTTCCGCCAAGCTATGTCAATTCCTTCAAAGACTTTTTGTCTGAAGGTGAGATTAAGAACATTGTCAAAATACGCAACATACAGCATGCAATAAAGTTTGAAAATCCACGTTTAAATAAACGAGATCAAATTGAATTGGAATTAATTAATGGTCATCCGGTTACATGGTATCGATATCATACTTTTCGAGACATACAAATGTATTACGATTATTTGAAAAGGAAATACCCTCTATTTATTGAATTGATTCAAATAGGATGGTCTTTTAATGGAAAGCCATTGACTGTAGTCAAAGTATCATATCCAAAACAAACATTATACGATACGAAAAAACCTGCAATTTTTATTCTTTCTGGTACTTCACCACACATATGGCTTCCTATAGCTTGCTCGACATACATTTTAAATAGCCTCGTAACAAATATTGCCAATGATGATAGCTTTGGACGAATGATAAGAAAGTTTGATTGGTATATTCTAAGCTTATTGAATCCTGATGGATATGACTATTCTATGACTGTTGATCGTTTATGGCAAAAAAGTAGATCTCGTCAGTTTTTATCAACCGATGAGACTTTCATATCATCAGCGTAAGTTTTCAATTGAATTACATTATTAATTAAGCATGTCTTATGGAACATAATTCATTTTACAGATTAAATTGGTTTAGAAGTTCAAATGGAAATCAAACGGAAAAAGTGTGCTATGGTGTTGACATGACAAAAAATTTTGATTCTAATTGGAAAGAGGATGAAAACGCTGAAAAAAATAAATGTTCAGATTTTTATAAGGGTTCTCATGCATCATCTGAACCTGAAATTAAATTGCTATCAAACTTTTTAATAAAACACAACAATAGCATAAAACTCTTTATGAACTTGGATGGTTATGGTCAGCAAATATTATTTCCATCATCTAAACTTAACAGGAGCTTCAGGGATGAATTAAATGATATGGCGAGGTCTGGTTTACGAAATGTAAAAATGCATCGAGATGGTGAAAAGAAATATGGAATCAGCACTAATTATTCTGGTATGTCATCAGGGACGGTAGAAAGCTTCGCAATGAACAAAGCAAAAATTAAATATACTTATCGAATTGAATCAATGGATAATACTCAGTATAGTATTTTTGTTCCTGCAACATCAATTGAACAAAATGCAAATGAGATTCTTGATATTATAAAGGGAATGGTAAAGCACTTAGAAAATGAATAAAAGCTCTTCCCTATTATTTAATTCAACATTTTCCAGCTAAACACTTTATTGCGTTGATTTAAAATATTAAAATTATTATTAAAAGGTTTAAAATTCACTTTAAAAGAAGGAGTCATGACAACATGTATAAACATTTTCAGAAGATAAATTACTGAGTTTTAGTGACATTTTATAGCAAGCAGAAAGCAAAGTAAGGAAGCATTTTATTTAATATTACGAGTCATTAAAAACTTTTATCATCTATATTTTAACAAACTCTGCGATGAAGCAACGAAACGGTTCACAAACATTTTGTTTCAAGTCATAGCATATTATTTAAAGCATACTTATGTATTGAGAGTTTTTCATCATCCATGTCTTTAGTATGCAAATGCACGCAAGTTTGTAAAACGTTTTAGAAGCAATTATATGCAAATCATTAACCTCGAGAGCATAAACAGGATGCTTTAGAATATTTTATGTAATTAAGCAAGAAAATCATCCTTCCGAGTATTTTTACTTTTTTGCTTTATTTTGCGACTCGATGAAGAAAAATCTCCGCATATGCTCGACTAGATTTTAACTTCAATCTACTATAAGTTCTACCGCAATTATGTCGATGACTTTTCTACTATTACGTGACTTCCATACATAATGACATCTAAGGAAGCATATTATGGTAAACTAAAAGATGTATTGAGGAATCATTTTAGTATCGAATTTAATTTGTGAAAACAATGTTGGTGGTGGCTATTTTTCGACATAATTATTTTGTTCTTATTTGTTACGTGAAACAAATTGGATAATTTAATATTCTCACATTGTTATTTAGACTGTGCGTATGTGATTTCTCACGTCATGCAATAAATCGTGAATTCTTTATTTCTCAGAAAATATTATTTTTTCATAATAAGGAAATTAAAGGTCTTGGATAAAATCAATATTGACTTTTAATTTTTATGATTTAGCGCTTCATTTGTTATGCCTACAGTTCAATTATCAGGGGCGTAGACACAAATTTTTTGAAGCGGACGATTTCGAATTTTTTTTGTAATGACCGCCAAATTTTAGGAAGATTTATGGATTTTTCCAATCTTTTAAAAAATCAATCTTCAGAAAATGTTTAAGCAAAGGAGATCCAAAAATTTCTAGAATGTCCAGACCTTTCAAAAAAGAAGCAGTTTAGTTGCATTTTGGTGAAAAATAAAATAATAATTTTTTTCTCTATTTATGCTCCAGTTTATTTATAGCTATAATTCTCTTTATTCTTCAGTGTGACGTGAATTTCCTTCGATTATTCCTTACAACGTAGGAGCTATCATTTTAAAATGATGCTAGAGAACTTCCTTAGGATGTTCATTTTTAACACATTTTTTTATGTTTCTTGTGGGAGCAAATAAGTTAACGTCATCTTGATTATAAAAGGATCTTTCAGAGCTTCAACTCGAAAAGAAAAAGTTTTTTATACAGTTGCGAGATGAATAAAATAAAAGAATAATGTGTAACTCAATAATACCAAATGTGATGTGTATTTAAGCAACCGAAAAATATAAATATTTCTGCTACATTAATAGACAATGAAAAAATGAAAAATGTGTTTTTCTTTTCCTAATAAAGCTCTAATATACATACGTACATACACATTATATACTCATGAGATTCTGAATTTCTTTAAACATTCAAGATTGCATCACGATATTAAATTTTCATGAAATTCAAATAGTATCATAAATTATATTGAGGTTATGAAAAAATTTTATTAGAATATATAACAGAATTTACTCATAAATTGAACACCTTTTCGGATAGGGATTCTTCTAATAAATATTTTCGATAAACTTTTCAAATTACATTTACCTTGAGCATAAAAAAATTCTAAAACCCACTAAACCGCAGGATGAATAATTAATTTAATAAATAACAGATTAAAGAAAAGTATTTTATAACTTTTATAGGTAGGTACAATGAATAATTGATATTTTGTTAACTGTTTGGAAAATTTAAATTCTCTGTTTATTAACTAACCATAGATCAAAATATTCCGGAACTCAAACAAGTGCTTGACCTTATAAAATCAACCTACCTACTTCAAATTGGCATAATTATTGTAATATTTGATGAAGCATTTTGGGTTTGGTTGTAAACGTGAAATCACAATTTCCCGTATGATTTTATATTGTCTATTGAGATGTAACAAAATGTAGCACGGGACAGAAAAAAAAATATCATTTGAATAATCCCTTTATATTCAATAAACAGACTGATATGGCAAAAATCTTTATTCTTTTATCTCATAGGACTCAACAAAGCATAAAATGAATCTTCTTTGATTTTTATTGCCCATGTAACGCAAAGTAACAACGTGGGATTGAGATATCCTTTTCTCAACTCGGAAATGAATAAATTGTTAGAGAAAATGAAAGAAACCTTGGAAAATTGAAATTTATGTACAGAAAAAAGGATCGAAATGAATATAAATCGGGGCAATAAAATTTTTTGTAATGCTGTATTTTTTTTTTTTTTTTTTTTGAATATCGTTAGATAAAATTGCCGTAGAAGAAGCACTGATTTATAAAATCTAAAAGCATTCATATTGAAACCATATACGTCAGGTTCAAATTACATTTAAATGCAAAATGTGAGTAGGGGATGTTGTATTTACAAATTTCAAAATTATGGTCAGTTTTCACATATTTTCATATATTTTATGGTGCGTTAAGATTATTTTGAACTTTAAATGCGTTTGGAGATTAGCACTAAGCTTTCAGAATTTTCTTTTGAGAATAAATAACACAAAATTCTACATTGTAAATCTAAAACAAGATTGATTTATTTTTAATGTATTTTTCATGACACTGTATTCACTGAATAGCAACAGATTGACACCCGACATCAAATAATTTGAAAGCAAATGATAATTTGTTTTTGGTTTTTTTTTCATGCTGCATAGTGATCAGCAAATATATTTAAATTTATGTGAGTTAAGCAAATTGACGCATAAACACCGTTTCATATGTATAATGTTTTATGAAAATAAATACAAAGACTATAATGGACAAAGACTATATTTACATTATTTATATTTTCAGGTCAAACCTCATAGTTGTTGTTTTTCTGATCAATTTACTTCCTGCAAGCTAATCCTAAAACATGCGTAAAGAATATTCTCTAAAAAATACTATTTTTTGCAATGCCTCACTAGCAGTTTCAGTTCATATACTATATTGTATGAGGTACAGTTGCTCTAAATGGAAGCTTCCTACATTCATTTAAATACTAAAAGCAATATCATGCTATGATCAGGAAAAGTTTTTTTTTTTGGAAAGAATTTAAGGATATTTTTGTCTCTTTAATAATATTCCATACTACATAGGAATCATAAGTTTCAATTAAAGTTTAAGGAATTTAAGGAGTCAAGTTTGAAAAGAGTTTACGAAGGTAATGTAGAAGATTAATCGGAAAAATACGTTTAAGAACCTCCAAACTATTAACGCGTGAAGAAATTGAACTTGAAAATTGCGAACACGGTCCAAAAATTAAGTACGTATTGAAGTTCCCTTCAAGTTAATAAATTATCGTTGATTTATTTCAAATGGAAACTGATTTGTTGATTCTTCTCTGTTAACAAATTTTCTACGTCTTCAAAAATTTTTCCCTTTAATTAAATTGTCATGAATGAATAATCAGCTAAAAGAGAAATAAATTTTATAAATGTGAAAAGGCGAAAAATTAACAAGAATTAAGATAAATATGTTGACCATTTTCATAGCTTTTTTGGGTAAATATATGACAAAAATGTTAATTCAGCAAAACAAAAGAGGAAAAAAAATTAAAATTTATCTTAAGAAAGATAAAATAAAAAATATTTTGCAAAAGAACTGAAGGCATAAATTTAAAAAATCGCCATAATATGCCAGTCTCTTAGTATCAGCAACTTTTGAGGAGAAATTTAATTTCCGGTGTTAATGGAATGATATGCTATGCGCAAAAATAGGAAATCATAGTGTTTTAGGTTAATTAAAAGTACCAAAATGAAGGGTTGAATCCCTCTGTCAAATCTTCCGTATCTAAAATTATCAGTTTAATTAATTCAGCATGTTCGTAGCTGTGAGTTGTTTTTAACGTTATCATTAAGTCTGAATCACAATAAATTACACGCGTTGGCATATTGTTAGTAGGGCATTTGAACGAACTGATAAAGCTTAAGAAGGATATTACTTTTTCGCCTTTATGTCGCAGTAATTGAATCATACAATGTAATTAATCAGATCTGAGTTGTCAAAATGTTTTGATTATTACAAAGAAAAACATACAAATCCATACGAATGAATCATTAAAGAGGATATTAATTTTTATTTTTTATATCCTTTTTTCCCATACGAACTGATTTTCTCGTAAAAATCATGAAAAGAAGAGTGCTTAAGTCAAATCAGTACGAGTTCCAAATATCAACTGAAAATACTGTATTGCTCCTTGATTGTTTTTCTTTTGATTGGAAAATGATTCAATGTTTTTGAGCTTTCCAATGAATGTTGCAAAACATCAAGGAAATATTCAAATGTCCATCGAAAGTTTTTATTGTTATCAAAGAAATGAAAAGTAAAAGGAAATGGTCATGCTTTTTATTAAGACTTTAGAATACTTAAGAAAAAGGGTACAAGTACTTTATGTCCAAATACTCGCAGAATTATTGATTATAGGTAGTATTGATCAAATATTACTCGGCTTTTTAAAGATAAACTTTTATGAAAGGAAGAAGAAAAAAAAATGAAAACAAATATCTTCATATTTATACATGTCTATGTTACCCCTATAAATCCTATAAATTTTGACATAACCATTGATGTGTAAAGATTATTATTTTTTGACTTTTTCTTTTCCATTTCTATCTGAATATAAACATTTCATATTTATGGATATTTCTTGTGAAGCTCATACAAATTGATGATTAAGTAAATGGAACGAAATATCAAAATTTGCTTACAAAATTTCTTTTTGAAGAAGATAATTTACGATAAAAATACACAACTTAGCACTTTGTGCACAAAAGACATCCCTAATGTCATTTGTTGTGTTATTTCTATTAAATTTTTATTATCATCATCATTTTATCATTGAAAATGCGTGATTCCATCGCAAAAACAAAAATAGAAGCTTGCTTTTGTGACACTATTCCTTAATCATAAAAAAACAGTTTATAAAGACTTTAATTCCATGTGAAATTATCAATTTAAACTTGCTTCATGTTTCAAAGGTATCATGAAATGTCATTAAAAATGTTCACTCATGAGGAAAAAGAACTTTATGGTCACTTTTAAAAGGAAAAATAAAGACTTATTTTCATTCCAATTTGCATTATATTTTCTTCAGGAGCATAAAATTAATATTTCTTCTTACGTTAACAAAATGTAATTCTTTTATAATGTAGGTATATTGAAATATATGCAAAATTAATTTACTAAAGAGACTTCATTTTCAGGCTGACCATCTTTATGGTTTCTTAACAGACTATCTATCACTTTAAATATAATTCAGGACATTTGTCTATCTGTCATTCCGTTTTTAAAAATCCAATTCTCTTTGAGTTCCGTTCCATTTTATAAATCCCGTGGTAGTGAATTTGTTTAATACACTAAAGCTGCACACTTAGTTATTTTTGTTTAAATTCTTAAATTCATAATTGATGGAAGAAAAATATCACCAAATAAACCTGAATAGCCAATACATTTCCATTTTCCCATCATACTTGTTCAGGTGATATACGAGTTTATTCTATAAATTTCTTTTTTGACTTCATCTTTTAAGTTAATGTCATGAAACATGCATTTAGAGTCGTCTGAGAAAGTCTCTTTTTTCAGACCTGAGGCATAACAAGGATAATTGTTGACAAATCATAATACTATGGCAGAGTCGAGCGAGAACGAGAAAGATTTTTAAGTTGTTATTCCTGATTACATCTCTGTGGCAATTCCTAAGAATTTCTCCATAATTTCAATTTCTCTAGACTATTGACATGAATCATAATGGGAAATCATACAACTATAGTAAAAATAAATCTGCAGCCTCAATGGAAAAGGTTTGGAAAAGTGAAAGTAACAAGATATACAGTTAGACGGAAAAAATACGGAAGCTAATAATTCAAACAGAACATATTCATCGACGGAAAGAACAATAAGTGAACATATTGACTTTGAGTATGTGCTGAATAAGTAGGAATGAAAAATGCATTTAAAGTGTCATTTTTCAATATTTTTATCAACAATTAAATGAGTAGTTGTTTAATTAATATTACTAGTACTTGCTGACTTTAGAGAAAAATCAGTTTGATATAAGCAATTGCATCTATAAGTCATAATTATTATGATTTTCTTTTTGATCATATTTAATTTATTTTCTCTAGCGTTTACAAATAATGGATTGCCACCTCCATGCTCAAGCGAAATTTACTGCTATGGACAATTAATTGATACTGTTATGAAGATGAGAATTTTTCATGACAGTAAAACATTTGTGGATCTAAAATTGAAAAACCCTCCTAATCAAACAATCACATCATTTCATGAGTTTATGGAAAAATCGAATAATATACCAACGGTAGATGAAGTGAAAGTGTGGCTAGATAACCATTTCGATCCTGCTGGAAGTGAATTAATTGAATATATTCCTGAAGATTTTAAAGAGCAACCAACTTTTCTTGAACGAGTTGTGGATAAAAAGTTTAAAAAATTTGCTTCTGATTTAAATCACATATGGATTAATCTATGTCGCAAAATCAACGATGAAGTTAAGGTAATTTTGCATATAGCATGGATAGTGAAAGTTATAAAATCTGAATAGCTTAATGGGTTCTATACTCCATTCATGTACATACATATGAAAGTGCTTTCTGTTCATTTCTAAAACAGTATATTTGAGTTAACTTTTACAGGAGCATCCAGAGTTATCGTCAATTATTTATGTGCCAGGTCGTTTTGTAATAGCTGGAGGTCGCTTCAAGGAATTTTATTACTGGGATTCTTACTGGATTATTAGAGGACTTTTAGTTTGCGAAATGTATCAAACTGCTCAAAGCATGATTCAAAACTTCCTTAAAATCGTTGAACAATATGGCTTCATTCCAAATGGTGGCAGAATTTATTATCTTGCCAGATCCCATCCTCCATTACTAGCAGGTATTTTTCCACCTTGAACATCCTTTTTCATTTATTTTGCCATTTAATTGATATTTATTGATGTGCTTATTACTATTGTATAGGAATGATGAAATCGTATATCGATCACACTCATGATTATGAATTTGCTATTAGTTCTGTTAATTTATTAGAGAAGGAGTTTAATTATTTCATAACAAAGAAAACTGTAACTGTTAAGGGACATCAATTAGCTCGTTATATTGATGCATCATCAGGTCCACGGCCAGAATCCTATAGGGAAGATTTATCTATAGGAAATGAATTCGATACGGAAGAGAAACGAGAAAATTTCTATTCAGAAATAAAAGCGGCAGGTGAATCCGGTATGGATTTTTCATCCAGATGGTTTATTAATGAAAATGGTGAAAATACTGGAACTCTAAAGGATATAAAAACACGCTATATCATTCCTGTTGAACTTAATGCTATCTTGTATTGGAACGCAAAAATTATATCAGAAATTCATGGATACGCGAAAAATATGGTGAAACAAAGAGAATATGAAATGAAAGCAAATGAAATTTTAAATGCTGTCAATGAGGTATTATGGAATGAAGAACTAGGAATTTGGACGGATTATGATATAATTAATAACAAGTCTCGACCGTACTTTAGTCCAACGAATTTCGCACCATTATGGACAAAATGTTTTAATGCAACAAAAAGTCATGTTATTGCTGATAAAATTCTAGCGTATATAAAAAATTTACGGCTTGATGATTATCCAGGTAATATTACCATTCATAATTTATGCTTTAATGCGTTTATCTCGATTTTTAATTGTCATTTTAGGTGGTATACCCAATTCTTTATATTCTACAGGGGAACAATGGGATTGGCGTAAGCTTTAATATATAATACAAAATTTAAATGCTGATTAATGCTCAACACTTTTAGCAAATTCATGGGCTCCAATGCAACACATGATAATATTAGGGTTGGATAATTTAGAGGATTCACGAACATCATCTTTGGCATTGACATGGGCTGAAAGATGGATTCAGTCTAATTTCATTGCTTTTGAGAGTACTGGGGAAATGTATGAAAAATATATTGCTACAGAACTAGGCGGTTTTGGAGGAGGTAAAATATAGATTCAAAATATGACTTTATGTTTACACAAATTTAATTTATTTAGGTGGAGAGTATGAAGTGCAAACAGGTTTTGGATGGTCAAATGGTGTAATTTTGGATTTACTTGACAAATATGGACAAAATGTCAAATCTCCAGGTTGGGAAATGAATTTAGTTCACTAAAATCATTAATTCCAATCATTTTTATTCATAAAACTCGAAAAATTAAGTGAAACCTTTTTTACCAATCATTATTATTATTTTCTATAGGATCTTATGCTACACAAATTTTAATCGACTTCAAACTTTATTTTGTTATATTAGTAATTAAGCAGATTGTATAAATAAATTGTATTAGTTGGGATTGCTCTGAAGGAAGACCTAAGATATTATACGAACATATTCATTAATGTAAGAGCTGCTGTGGTAAAAATTGTAATTAAATTAAATTAAACTATCAAAAAAGGGATATGAACAGAAATTTTAGAAAACTTTAAATGTGTAGATTTTGTTATTTGATCACAACTTGAGAGCCCTTATCAAAAAGTAGCTGATTGCCTAGATGAAATAAATTTCTAGAACTTACACACTCAATAAGCTTTTCAAATGTATTTTTATCAAATTTGTAAACACCCGTAATGTATGGTTGATTGTTCATGACATTCAAAGATATAATTTCACTCATTCATATCAATTCTGTAAATTGTTGGCATCGTTAAAATTTTCTCCCCTTTTACTAATAATTTTATAGGGAATTTTTCACGATAAATTCAGTTTGTAGTGTCATTAAATATCAATTTTGAAGATTTTATCAATGCGTGTACGTAACTTAAACGTGTTCTGGGGGGTCTTTTTGAACGTTATTCTGTATTTATGTATTTTATGATTTAATAATTTTTATAGGACTTTTAGTAAAATGACACATACCAAATTGACGAGATCAGCGATAAACACCCAAAATAGCACTATGCCGACACTCGCGGACTATAAGTCACTGCTGTTCTAGGGGGTCTTTGATTTTAATCAAATTGAATTGATTGGCTTCTTAATCAAATCAATTAAGTTCGCTTTTAATGTAATGGACTAAAAACAATTTTTTAATCATATTTTCCAGCAGAAATTTTCTAAACACAATTTTCGTATAGTGAATGCCTTATTCAAATTGAAATACCCATCGTCATTGGATACTTATACATGTATACATGTATATGAAAAGTTCTTTAGAATGAAAAAGAATAAAATGACAAAATGTTTTTCCTACATTTAAATTCACATCAAAATATGTACACAAAACGATTTAAAATATATTCTGCCGCTTTCTTGAATGAAAGGTTATTGAAATGTGCAAGATTATGTTTGAAGTATTGCTGTTTATTATCAAACCATCGATTGAATGTTGGGTTAACAAATTCAAACTTTGCTATTGAAATGAATACGATTGATTGGCACGTTTCAATGTGAAAGTATGTGCTACAGATAAACCGATGATTGAGGTAAATCAAATAAATATAATGTAAACGAAAAATTTTGTCGGGTTTGTTACTCACGCATAACTGTAAAGGCATTATGTATTCAAACCATAATAATTATTACAATAAATATGAATATCATGTATTTAAATTCTTACACTTCTCCCTCATTACATGTTCTGATTCTAGTGCATTAAGTCGAGTGAACAAGATAAGATGACAAGGAATAAATTTTGTCAAGTTCTTTTACTTTTATCATTGATAAAAATTGCTCAGTTGGGTACACCTAAGTATGTTAATTAGATATTTAGTTAAATTAAAATTTCAAATTCATGCATGTGATAATGTTTAGGTATGTCTATCCGCCAACTTCACCAACTCGTCATCAACTTATTTCCGGTAAATTTATAAATTATTAATGAATGAATGCATTATTATTAATATTTCCGTTATTTATTAGGTATTGGTGTTCCTTTAAATTTACAGCATGAAAGTATTACTTATGGTTGGACTATGAAGTATGTAAATTATTTTTAGAAAGCGAGATGTCGTTTACTTATGACGTATCTTATTTTGAGGTCAAATTCCCGTCTTTAGAAAAATTTGACTAACTTACACAAAATTAGTTTCCGTTAGAGTGGAAATAGGCAATAATTGATAGCAGTCATAAGTTAATGACGCATAATAACAACAGTAAATATATTTAAATCCTCAAAATCTTTATTATTTTCCTTCCGAAAAAAAAACTAGAGCACAATATTTCTTGGTGAGTTGTTTAAACCTAATTGAATGTATAATTGCTACATTTTTTACGTGCTATAATATTAATCAATCTGTTCATAAACTTTTATAACATGCTTTATTTTTAGCCTGAAACGATAAATCAATTACATTTCCAATTCTTTCCTGATATTTGGGTGGCTAACTACACAAAAGACTTTCTTTTCAATACAGTTTGGCAAAGATTTCCAAATGGTAGAAAAAGGTATGCCTTAATTAATTATTTGATAATCTTCTTAGGTATCGAATACAGCATGATTATTTATTTTGAAGGCGAGAGGTTTTATACGATCCATTAACTCAACAACATTATGAAAAATATGATGGTATATTTAAGGAAATATCCAACATGCCTTTACATGACATCGACATTTCTGAGGACGATGAATTTGATGATCAATTCGAGGAGGATATAATCGACAAGAAAATAATGATGTTAACTAACAATTACGTATCCAAAAATGATCCATCAACGAATGAAGATATGGAGTTAGGACCAGACTTATCAACATCTAGATGGTCTATATATGACGCATTCTCAGCAACATTAGAAAAGTGAGAAAAGTTTGATGAAACATTCATCCATGTCTTTACAAACACAAAATTTTCATTTATTTTATTTTATGCAGAAACGGTTTTAATGGCCGTATGTGTTTATTACGTGCTATTTGCGAAGCAACATGGGTTCAATTTAGCAGAAACAACCTTATGGGAGAGCTTTTTCACACATTTTTCACGTAATTTCCAACAATTTTTCTTCTCGTATTTTTATTATCCTTTTTCCGATTAAAGTAATGCTTTGCTTCCAATTTCAGTCCTTCAACAACATCTGAACCAACAAATAGACCATCTGACTACGATTATATCAAAGCTGAAACAATAGGACGAGACAAAAAAGATGATGAGACATGTAAAAATGTTTTTTATCAATGTAAGCAATCAATTTTGGATATATTTACACAAAATTTTGATGAATTACTTCACTTTTTAAATTAAATCCGACTGATATGCTATTTAATAAATTATTTATAAAAAATCGTGTCAAATTATTTAATTTTCTGCTATACATGTAAGTCACAATTTGGGACATTAAGTTCCTTTCGGCATTTGTCTTGTATTATTTGTATAAGGGATCATTCACTAATAAAATTCGTTTTTTAAGAGGGAGGAATGCGACGCCCATGAACCTTTAATGTTACAGATTATCAAAAGACGTTTTATTTCAGTGGTCACAAAAATAAAAGAATGCTCATAACACTTTTGGAAGAATCGTGATAATTTATTGGGTTATTTATTTTAATTTTAAAACTTTTTTCTAGTATCGGTTTTTTCAAATAGATTACTTTTATAATTGAAAGAAAATTATGATGAAATTAATAAATTATTATGCATCTCATATACATTTTTTTTTTTGTGATAAAGTGAACTAATATTTTAAAACTTTAATAAATGATAATATTAAGAATAAATTATTGTGTAGTGAATGAATTTTTTAATAGTTACTTCATTTTCAACACGCAATTACGTCAATGTTCACAGAATCAAATTTGGTTTCCATTTTCTAAAGGAATCAAGTAGATATTATAGTTTTCGCCATAATTTGGATAAGTGAAATGCACTTTAAATTAGATGTTTCATAATAAGCCAATGAATCAAATCAAATGAGAAAAGAGCTCATAGTTATTAAACACATTTTTAATATGAAATGAATCTAATGAACAGCATTGATTGACATTTTGTATGATTTACTAAAACATGACAAAAATAATTTTTTTGTGAACTCCATTATGAATTAAAATGGATCATCCGATCTGGGAAAATCCTCTGTTGTGAAATCAACAGAAAATTTTAAGCTCAACAGTTGTCTTTCTTGAAAATATTCCTGAAAACGTTGGGATGAAGAACAATGATTTCTTGAATATTTTTTTAAATATCGATATTTCTATGTTTAAAATATAATGTAAGAACATGCTTTAATAAGTCCAGTGATGACAAAACGTAATGCGCGAATCAATTAATTATTAATTCAAAATTCTTTCTTCAACACAAAAATGCTATAACAAAATAACGTGCTTTATAGTTTATCTCGACATTTTATCAATGATGTGATTAATTCTTGTTTCCGAAAATCCAGGCATCAGTTTATGAATGATTTCTTTAATAAATAAATCCGTTACACCAGGACAACTACGCTCTGCAAGTTCAAATGACGATTTCAAATCAATAACATCGGTGGAATTTCTGTTGCTATTATTATTGTTGTTGTTATTACTATGATGATATTGATTGCGATTACTTGTTATCTAAAAAATGCGTTCGTATCAGAATTATTAGGGAATATTTTTTTATCAATGAATAAATTTTTGTTTGTTTTATAGTACGATATAATAATAAATTATGATGAAATAAGAAATAATTTATTTACCTCTGATAGAAGTGGTAGAATTAAATTGTTAAGGCAAGCGCTGTTTACTTTATTATTGTTATAAAGATTGCCTGATTTGGCACCATTATGCTCACGATGCTCTTTTTGTTCTTGAAATTTAAATGAATTTCGTTTTTCAACCGCACTTTGTGGTGATTTTGGCGATGGAATTTCGGAGCTTGGAATGTTTATAGCAGTACGTCCATTTCTTGCATCCTCTTTAGTTTCATGATCGATCGTCTTTTGATTAAATGAACATATTTAGTATGAATCATAATAAATATTAATGTTTTATTATTCTTACCTCTTTTAATGGCCTATCGAAATCTTTTTCAGGACTTTTTACAACCAATTCTTCGTTTTTGGTGCTTTCAATCGATGACTCAATCACATAACGATCGTCTTTCTTCTCTTTTAAGTGCACAATAGATTTTTGTGATATCTGTGTCTCAGGATTTTCGCGAGTCGGTGAACTGTTTGGTGAAAATCCTTGTCCCTGTTGTGAGCTCTGTGATGAACTTGTAATACTCAAATGATTCAAATTTACATCTCGCGAAGGACTACCACAATTGTTGGGCGAACTACTATTGAAAGAAGTATCTTCAAGAGTAAAAATAGACGGTTTATTATGTGCATTTGCATTCATTCCTTTAACCGTCATAATCCATGGCTCGTCCAAGTCGCTGTCTGGTTTTGATTCCTCCCTAGTAAAATAAAAAAATTAGATTAATCATATTAAATCAATACATCAGGAAATATAATAAATGACTTACGAATCTGAATTTTCAGATTCCGTTTCGCTTTCTTCGCCTTTCTGGTTCTTCCATTTCTTAAAGCGATCAATTAAATCAATTACATATGCATTTTTCTTTGCCTTCTTTATAAACGGATATTTTAAAAGTTCTTTTGCTGTCGGTCTCTGGAAGATTTGTAAAATTGAGAATTAAAAAACAATTAAGATTTAAAAATATATGAATACTTACATTTTCTGGGTCTTTATTCAGGCACGCTTCAACAAAATCTTTAAACGGTTTCGAATAACTTCCAGTCAGTTGTGGCGGATTATTTTTTGGAATCAGAAAAAGTACACGCATTGGATGCAATTCTGAGTTTGGAGGCTCTCCTTTTGCAAGTTCAATAGCAGTGATGCCTAGTGACCAAATATCAGCTTTTGAATCGTACATAGATTGTTTTATCACTTCAGGTGCCATCCTACAATCGAAATATACAAATTAATGATTGAATTATAACTTTATTGTTAGGTATTACCAAAATGGAGTTCCTACAAATGTGTTTCTTTTGGACGTCGTGTTTGTAAGTTGGCCTGCTACACCAAAATCAGCCTAACGAAAAATAAATTGATAATAAATGAACTTTTAAAAATAGAAATGAATTTATGACTAACCAATTTTACATCTCCCATTTCACTTAATAATACGTTTGCGGCCTTAATGTCACGATGAAGCTTTCTCTCAGAGTGTAAATAATCTAGTCCTTTCAGTACTTCTCTTAGAATTATAGCAATATGCATTTCCTCGAATAATCCTGCTTTCATAAGATCCAATGCAGATCCACCTCCTAAATATTCCATAATAATCCATAACTTTGTACCTTTTAGAAAGGATCCAAAATATTTTGTGACGTATGGTGAATCACATTGTGATAAGACCATGATTTCCTGCTGGATATCTTCAATTTCATCTTCAGCCTCTTCTAAATCAATAATCTTTATGGCAACTATTTGTTGTGATCGATTGTCAACACCTTTAAATACTTCGCCAAATGAGCCTTTTCCTATTCGTTCCTGCTTTGTAAATATTAACTCTGGATCCACTTTCTGATTATCAAACGAATGTATTATTTTTCCAAACGAATGAATGAATTAAAAGAAATAAAAGTATTATGTTAGCAAATGAAATTTTAAACTTAAATGAGCTCTAATTTCCTACAAAAGTATTAGAAGGTCATTACATAAATAATAAGAAGTAACGAGAAATATTACAAATCTTTCATTCATTAAATTTGTTTCAGTGTTAAACTATTTGATTTAATTTATGCAAAAAGGAGTATTCTTAATGTCTTTTACTTTCTATAAATATGTGTGTATAATAGACTGAAGAAACGAGATGTAACAGTAAATAGAAATATTTCTTTCGTAAAGAATTACTTGTCTCATATACATTGTTGTAAATAATTAATGTATTTGTGGCCTTTGAATACTTTATATATATAGATTATTGATTTTATTCCTCTAATTGCTACTTGACGAATGTATTTATAAAGAAAGAAATTCACGATTTACCTGATTAAATCTGTTAGCCATTTCGTTTGGTTGAAAATAAAATGAAAATACAAAAAACCTCAATGAAAACTACAGTAACACTTGAAATTTATCCTTTGATATTTGATTTAAATTATGAGCACCAATTGATTATTTAATACAGTTTATAATTTTATGTAAACATTATGAAAACTTTTATGTTGCATTATTTGTTCTCAAGCAACTTTTTCAAATTTTCTTTTTCATTTTTTGCAGCACAATTTCTTTAAAACTCCAATTTATTCCAATAGACAAATAACTTCCTTAAAACGAATATTGGCAATAGGAGAAGAAGACTTTATGTTCTGTTATTTCATATTTATGCTACCAATATATTTATTAAAGTCCAATTAATAATAACTTTTCTTTTTCACTAAATTTTCTCAAATTTTTCTCCTATTTTTTGATCACTTTTAAAATTTTGAATGACGTTACATTAAATTTATTATAAAAAATGTTCAAAAAAAACCTTTAACGGTCGAAAAAAATTCAAACTCACTAGCTAATTGTTGAAAAAATATTTTATATGCACGTACTTATATGTTTCAAATATTTATTATATTGCAATACAAATTAGGGTAAAAAATCTATCTCTTTGTACATACTTTACTTATAAAACTTTAAAATGTTTAAATTGCGTACCTAAGTAAAGAAACTTTTTGATAGATCAATGATTGGACTAAATTTCAAATTTCGAAAATACGTTACATTTTGCTTTTGTTTTCAACCTATAAAATTATGACTTGTTTAATGTGATTCTGAATTTTATTAGTATATTTAATAAAGTATAAATTCATATAAGTGGTCCAAAAATAGATTTAAAATTGTGTAAAAGATTGTACAACGCATATTGCGAGTGAAATAAAAGCGTGTAGTAAGATTAGTCGACTGAAAAAATCAGGATTAAATTTGAGAAAGAAAAAAAGAGATATTAAAAATATTATATTCTATTTATTAGCTGTTTAAGTAAGAATAACCAGAATGGAAGCGAAGAATTGTATTCATTTAAAAGATGGAATAGGCATTGATCGGAATTTCCTTAAAATGCAAAAATTAATGAAAAGAGTTGAGAACAAATTTGAATGTTTGGGTAAGATTTTTTTAAAAGTCCATTAAATCTATCAAGTTCTATTTCCAAAATCTTGAGTTATGTGAGTGTTATGGAGGAAAAAAAAATTATGCTATTTTTGACTGTTTTCAATAATAAAATTATTGATTAAAGTTGAATACTTGAAGAAAAAAATAGTAGAACTTGTTAAAATTGGATAATTAAATTTACTATGCAAAGTTAAATATTCTCTAATCTTTTGAAATTTAGATTGTAAAGATAATAAAGACAATTGGATGTGTCTTAAATGTGGAAGTATTTATTGTTCGAGATATATTAATGAGCATGCTAAATTGCATTCTGAGAATACAGGGCACTTAGTTGCAATAAGTATAAATACAACTTCCGCTTACTGTTATGATTGCAATGATTTTGTCGAGGACGAAGATGAGCTTCATCAAATTAGGACTGAAATTCATTCTTATAATAATGATAATGGTACAAGCGATTCTGAAACATCGTTAAATCTTGAAGAAGCTTCAAGTAAATCGCTGTCTAATCAACAACAAGATACCACCAGCAGTACAAGTTCTTATGATAGTGGACTCGATTCTTTATCATCGTCGGGAATTAATTTGAGACCAAGAAAGCGTACAAAATCTGATGATGAGCTTGATACGCAGAAAAATGTTAGGAAGAGAGCTTCAATGAGTAAAAAGAAGGGTGTCGGTCTTAAAAATTTGGGAAATACTTGCTTTATGAATAGCGTGCTTCAATCGCTTCATAATATTCAACAGTTTACCGACTACTTTAGTAGTCTGCCGAAAATCGAGCAACCTAAATCCAGATTATATACGAGAAGTATTAAAGAAAATCTGGATGAAATATTTTTAGTTGAAGAGTTAAGAAAGGTAAGATCTACATAGATTAAGCTTAAGACTAATGATAATAGCCATCAAATTTTTAGGTTTTGATTGATCTTAATAGCGGAATAGATAATAACAAAGCATCAATATCGCCTGAAGGTCTTTTCTTAGTAATATGGAAAGTTGTACCACAATTTAAAGGATATCATCAGAACGATTCCCATGAATTTCTTCGATATATGCTTGATAGATTGCATACAGAGTTACAAACAATTCCAAATTCAATACCTACATCTCCATCAAATAGTAAAATGAAAAACTTTGTCTGTCCATCACCATCTAAAAAAGGCTCATCGTTTGTGACAAATATTTTTGGTGGAACATTGCTGAGTGAAGTTAAGTGCTTGATGTGTGGACAAGAGAGCAGAAAACATGATCCGTTTCTTGACCTTTCACTAGACATTCCTGAAAAGTACTACAAGGATTTAGAAGATTCTGATAAGCCACCTGTTTGTCATATCTCAGACTGTCTTTCTAGCTTTGTTGCTATTGAAGAGCTTACTGAAACAGAACTGTATTACTGCAGCAATTGTAAAAAGAAGCAACGATCAACAAAACGATTTTGGATAAGACGTCTACCAAACGTCTTGTGTCTCCACATTAAAAGATTTCGTTGGAATAGTTATTACAGGTATATCTTGTTAATTATACTAATTATTATTTCATCCTTTAACCTCGAATTAACATTTGTAGAACAAAAATCGATCTCCGTATTAAATTTCCGATTCAAGCTTTAGATTTGTCGAAATTTGTATTGAACAGTGGACCTGAAACTCGCCGATCGAATTCTAACAGTATTTATGATTTAGCTGCAGTTATTGTGCATCACGGTTCAGGAACATCGAATGGTCATTACACATCATATGGATTAAACAGCGGCGTTTGGATGCATTTCAATGATTCGTCGGTTAAGGAAGTAACTGAACAAGTTGTCGCCGAATGTAAACCATACATTTTATTTTACACTAAGCGTGACGGAGATATTCAAAACAAGATTTGTGACTAAAAGATTGGAGATTATATTTTTAGAGACTGAATCAATCCTTAATTTTCTTCCTTTTCAATAAATTTCATTTGCTTCTCCTTCCTACTTTTTCTTTTTTCAGAAAATACATTTTTCTTAGAATTTTGTATACCTCCTGGTTTTTTCCCTCTAATAGCTTAGATAAAATAGATTTATTTAAATTAAAAATTAAAATAAACAGTAAACGTAAACATGTCCTTTTTTTAATTTTTAATCCAAACTAATAATTTATTGTTAGATGGCAAATCATGAATTTTGAGAAGATCCATTGAATTCTTTTCAGCTAATAATTTTAAATCACAAATGTCTCTTATACCCCAACTTGGATCTTTACTCCTGAGACTTTTGTCAAATAAAACATTACTTTCGGGCGTTAAAACATTATTCATGCTATATGGTCCGTAAGTAAATAATAATCCCTTTGACTTTAACAGCTTAGAGCTATTCTTAAACAATCCTTCAGTACACTCAAACGGTGTTATGTGAATCATATTTATATTCAACATGTATTCAAAAATGTTTGTGCTCGACTTCAGAAGTTGCCCTTCATATGCTGAATCCCAGGATTCATGATCTTTTGAAATATCGATTAAAATTGGTTCTTTGACATTTCTGCAGTCTTTAGTGTATGCTTTGATACTTTTAAATAAATTGACATCACATTCTGATGGCTGGAAACTTGTCATTGGAAAATATGATGATAGAAATGAAGAATGAAGTCCACATCCTAAAATTTATTTTTGTAAAAAACTTATCTCTTTTCGTTTATTATAAATTTTGTCATTACCAGAAGATATCTCTAACAATCTACTTTCTTTATTAACATCAACGTACTGCTGCAAAATTTCTAAAATTGGCTGCTTATTTCTTTCACCAGCTGGATTCTTTAACATTTTTATAAAATTCCGACTAAATTGTATGATCTGTGTCAAATAACTTATCTTTTTCGACATTCTCCAAAATGTATTGTTCTTTTTGACTTTTTTACATTTAGGGTTCAATTCTGTATAAAAAACGAACTTTAAAATTATTTTATCCGTTACTAAAAATATAAATTAGGTAAAAGATAAGAGATGGAAAAATAAATTACTTCACTGTTGCTGCTTCGATATGCTTGAAAACAACAATATTACCTCCTTGATTTAATTTTTGGTATGAAGATTGCTTAAAAATCCATCACATGAATGAGTCATTAATCTGGTTAAATCCAAAATTTGTTTAAAATCAAATTTAATTCACATATTAAAGGCTGGGAATGAATTAAACCAAAACCATGCAAAAAAGTTTTTCCTTGGCAGTTTCATTAAGTTAATTATGAATCCGAATGTTGGTTGAGCAAAAAGTTTTGGTGCGGAAAATTCTTATTGCAACTTAACATTCGTTCTTGTCACGTTTTATAATAAAGAAGTAAAAGAGGGTTGGATATTATAACAGAATGAAGAAAAAAAAAGGATGAAGGTATGTATATGTGAGAGAATTTTGTTGACTCTCAATAAACATCATAATATTTGTCTTCTTATTTGTATGAATGACATGTTAGATTTGCATACCTTATACTTTTTTCATTATTCTCGATGACTCATGTCAAACTTAGGAATGTGCTGGAAGTACAATGAATGAATTGTGTAAATAATTTTTTTGTTAAAAATACAAGAAGAGAATTCAAAAAGCTTAAAATTTTTGATAAAGAATCTATCGATATATACTTTATTCAAAAGACTTTTTGTACAATTACCGGGTAATATTGCTTAAAACTGCTCAGATGTTCAATTGAAATTTATTAAAAAATGAGGTATTTTATTGAAATATCCTTAAATTCTATGACAATAGGAGAACATGTTTTACGCAAATTCTTTACCTTAAATTCGACGACATGTGTGAAGATTAAAATATTATATGTCATACATTTAATGTGCCTAAGGTAGTGATGAGGAAGAAAAGTTGGGAAAACATTTTTATACGGGATTTTCTCATTTTTCCCCCAAAGCACATTGAAATTCCTTTCATGCTGAGTACGAGCAGTCGGAGTTCAAATAAGAATTATGATTTTTTCACACATATGTTGACACTAAAAGGTTTTTACACATTTCTATAACATAAAACATAATAATTTTGACGCTTACAGATAACACATTTATTTACACTGTTGACAGTTTTTTGATATGATAATTTGATTTAGGGAATTATTCGCAATAACTTTTGGAAGTAACTTCTCATGCCAGCATGAAAAATATTGTAATTTTTGAAATAAATTTTTTGACTGAAATGTAAATTTTAGTAGTCGATGAACCAACTGAGATGAATTGTGAATAGCTACTCATTCTATGTCAACGTCCAAAAAAATAAAAGAAAAATTTATTTGTTACTTTATTCTAGGAATCGTGCAGATATGTACTGGAATGCATTAGTCTAGACTAGTTATAGATATATATATATATATATACGGATACCAGATGTTTAAACTCATAATGATCAGAAGGATTTGAAAACTTTGATTCAAAATTGCATTCATGACAAAATTATAAATCAGGGAAGCTGAAAGCCTCAAAAGTTGAACAATTCTCTTAAATAACAAAAAAATCAAGATCACCAAGAAGGTCTCCGTTGTTGTACGAACACTGATTTTTATTGCTTTTTTGAAAACAATTCTCCCCTAACAAAACGAAGTAAACAGAAACATTCACAGATTGAAATCAACGATATGAATTTTCCAATTTAAATTTATCTTTCATAGTCACTGAAAATGTCCATTCTCCCCGTTGTAAATTGTTATATTTCACTACCTCAATAATTTGATTTTGTTGTGCAATTTAGCAGAGATATTCCTATATGAAAAATTCCTATGGCTAATTATTAGTATCTTCATTTGAAATGACAGGACGACATTTATTGAATTATGATTACAATCAATAATTACTTATTAATATTGTTCCGACACTTTCAAAAATTACAGAACAGTAAATTCGAATGAGTAGATCGTCAATAATGTCTGTGTACTTAAATATTTGTTTTTTTCTTTACATCCATATGCAAGCAATATATAATAAAAAGAAGAAATCATCAATAAAAATCAGTATTTTTTTTTTGCAAAATAAGTAAAGAAAGGACAAACAAACGAAAACATAAAAGTGACGCCAAGATTTTTTTCTGTTCTCCTTGTTTTCAAAAAATGAACAAGTGGTTACGGTAGCAATTCTCCCCTATTTGTTTTGAGCATGTTTTACTGTTGAACCACATTATTTTTATTGCATAACATAAAAAGAATCTATTATCCCATCCATAGCATTGTGGCATGGAGCAAAAAAAGGGATGATCTTACGTATTTGTTTCAATAATAACGTCCATTTGTCGTAGACCATTTGGATTATATTTGTAAAACAAATTATCATAAATGCTTCATTTGATGGAAAGGGATTTTCATATTTTAAAACCTTTATGTGTCTTGCTTTTTTAAGAATTCAATTCAAATCGTTTAACGTAGTCATGTCACGTAGATTTTAAGTGGTTTTCTTCATATGATTTTCTATTAAAAATGCAATAAAATATCTCTTCTGGTGATTCCATTTTGCCAATTGACTTCTTTGTACAATTACTCCTAATGATTCAACTTTTATTTTCATCCAATATCAATTTCCTTAAATTTAATTCTTATAAAATATAAAGAACAAACAATTGATGAAAAATAATCAAAATAGAATTGTTTCCGGATGTTTTAGTTATTTTGGCTGTATATTTTTGGAGTGGTAATTATTAAGTTTAGCGGTTCCACTTTAAAATGCATTTTAAAAGCACGGAATCGGACGAGTTCTCCCGGGGTCTTTTTCAAAAAAACTTTTAAAATAATTTACAATCTAAATGGTTTTTTCAAGCGAAGCAAGAAATAATATTGAGGATTAGAACAGCATCTGAGAATATGATCAGTAGTTTCAGGAACATCTTAGCCATTGAAAAATAATTTCACCATAATAAGATTTGAATTAATTTTTCGCCCAAAGGTCGTGAGTTTGAGACTCATCAGGAAAATCTTTTTCATTTTTAGTTTTTTGAATCATATGCTGTTGAAACGCGGCTCACAGCCTCCTTTTGCAAACTAAAGACACTAAACTGATAATATCGTCATCAAAGCAGTGATTTTGGTTTCACTATAAACTGGAGGTCTACTTAGTGTACGATTTTGAGGGTGAATTTTTGAGATCCAAACTGAAAGTAAAAAATAAAATAAATCATAAGCAATTAATATAAAATTGCACTTGAACTATTTATATTGCTTTTATGTATCAATGTGTATCACATGATGAGCAATTCCCATTACGCATTAAACAAACGATGTTTTAACCCGATTTACCTGCTTCTTTTTTGTCATTTCTCTTAAAATTGTGTATTCAACAATAAATTTTTGAACATTTAGATTTTTTCAATAGATCAGTGCAATTTTTATATTCACACCGTTTTTACGTGTGATACATTCACAAGTAAACACATTTAAATTTGTTCAGATTAGAAAACCAGTTTTTTGGATTTTCCAGGAAAACTTAAGATGATGACAAGTTGAGTTATTGCAATAAAGTTGTGCCTGGAATTTTACATCATAATCAAAAAATAGATTTGAAATTGGCTGAGGCACTGCTGAGAAAATCGAAAAATTCGTTTTCTATAAGCAAACAAACAAACAAACAAGTTAATCAGCAAGACATCGTAGAGACTTCTAGCTTTTTGAAATCGATCCGTATTTTGTTATAAAAGATTTGATTAGATTTTAAAAAAGCAACAAGGAGCTTGATCCCTCAAATATATGCCAAGCGTAGCTTGGTCTACCCGCTGGAGCTTGATTCCCCAAATATGTGCTAAGCGAAGCTTGGTCTACCAATTGGAGCTTGATCCCTCAAATATATGCCAAGCGAAGTTTGGCCTACCTATTGGAGCTTGATCCCTCAAATATATGCCAAGCGAAGCATAGCCTTCCCATTGGAGCTTGATCCCTCAAATATATGCCAAGCGAAGCTTGATCTACCCGCTGGAGCTTGATTCCCCAAATATGTGTCAAGCGAAGCTTGGCCTACCCACTGGAGCTTAATCCCACAAATATGTGTCAAGCGAAGCTTTGTCTGCCCGCTGGAGCTTGATTTCCCAAATATATGCCAAGCGAAGTTTGGCCTACCCATTGGAGCTTGATCCCTCAAATATATGCCAAGCGTAGCTTGGTCTACCCGCTGGAGCTTGATTCCCCAAATATATGCCAAGCGAAGCTTGGTCTACCAATTGGAGCTTGATCCCTCAAATATATGCCAAGCGAAGCATAGCCTTCCCATTGGAGCTTGATTCCCCAAATATGTGTCAAGCGAAGCTTGGCCTACCCACTGGAGCTTAATCCCACAAATATGTGTCAAGCGAAGCTTTGTCTACCCGCTGGAGCTTGATTTCCCAAATATATGCCAAGCGAAGTTTGGCCTACCCATTGGAGCTTGATCCCTCAAATATATGCCAAGCGAAGTTTGGCCTACCCATTGGAGCTTGATCCCTCAAATATATGCCAAGCGAAGCTTAGCTTACCCATTGGAGCTTGATCCCTTAAATATATGCCAAGCGAAGCTTAGCTTACCCATTGGAGCTTGATCCCTCAAATATATGCAAAGCGAAGCTTGGCCTAGCCATTGGAGCTTGATTCCCCAAATATGTGCCAAGCGAAGCTTGGCCTACCCATTGGAGCTTGATCCCTCAAATATATGCAAAGCGAAGCTTGGCCTACCCGCTGGGTATGCCGATTTCTTCCCGATACACTGGTTTCCTAAAATTAATTGAATTAAACGTATTACTCACATCTTAGCTTGCATAGGGTGGCCAGATGATTTTCGAAAGAAAAAAAAGTATTTTCTGTCCTGGACTTGAACCCAAACCTTCAAAACGAAAATGTTCATTTATCCAAAATTCCAATATTTGTAAGGAGTTTTCGACATCTTGAAAAATGGGTACATTTTGAGGTACAATTACAGCAGTGTCATGGCAAAAATACAGCATATGGTCACTCTTTGCTTGCCTCATTCATGAAGTCAAATATGATTCAAGACAATGTTGAACGACAATTGATCTAGCACGATAAAAACGATCTTGTTGCTTTGATGAAAATTTTTTGAATAATCTTGAATGAGGAAAAATAATTTCCAATGATTGCTTGATTATTTTTTTGTGTCCTTGAAATTTGTTTGAAATTTGAAATTCGCATGAATATTTGATCTGCACATCACTTGACTTGAGGGACTTGTAAACGAAGATTGTTGAATTATCTCCATCTAAGACTTATTCAATTTGAAAAAACCGAACTAAAAAAAAAATATTACTTGAATTAAATGTATTTAATTCAAATTATTTACATCTCAGGAATATCTTCAGGAAGTCAAACAGTAATAATGGTAATGTTGAACGACAATTGTCGAAGAAAACGGTCATGTTGCTTTGATGAAAAATTGTTGTATGATTTTGAATGAAGAAAAATAATTTCCAATGGTTACTTGATCTTTTTTTACACGCTTTTATTTTGACCTTAAAATGATTCTTTATTTCTCTTAAAAAGTTTTAACATTTGAACACTGATAGTCGAGTTTGCGAAATTTCTGATTTGTACCAAATACTTTAAAAACTCTGCACAATAGAAACTGCAGGCCTGCGCATCTGGGCGAACCCAAGTAAAAACCCAAGTAAAAACCCAAGTACTTGAGTTACCCCAAATCTTTACAAAATACCGAGATGTAAATTATTTGGGCACCCAAATAACTCAAAATTACATCAAATAGCTAAATTTCAGATTTTATTAATAACTAGCATAAATTAAAATTTTATTTTTCAAACTTCATCTAAAAATTGTGAGTATGTTTCCCTAAAGAAAATTCTTAAGTCAATAATTTTACTTTTTTTAAAGGAAAATTCCTTCGTAAAACGATTGAACAAAATTTGTATTATCTTGCAACCCATAATTTTTTCATGAGACTTTTTCACTTTAAGAAAAAGGTAAATCTTATTTTCGGTACATGCTTCTATTTCTTTATTCTGTACATTTTCCTTCCTTTCCTGTTACTGTATTGGATTTTCGCAGTCGAAAATAAGATTAAATGTGGCATTAGAGAGGCAAAAGTTTTCATTCAAAGAATTTTCTTGTTCTTTTTGCAATGACATCGTTATAGTGTTAAAACTAATCCCTCAAACTAAATTGACATTAAGCAGTGTTTTTGGAAACAGCAATTTCGTTCTTTCGTTTTTTTTTTCTTCCTTGTATACACTTGACGTGACTTTCAGCATGCTTTATTGATTTTTAGAAACATCATGAGATTTTTTTTTGCTTAATTCACATCACATGAAAATAGCAGATAAAATACTATATGTGATAGCATCAACGAATTTTAACAAATCGTTGATGTAAAATTAGTCACATCTATCAATTTGAATATTTAATGACTTAAAATGCTATATAGCGGAAGTATGCAAATTGTTCGGTTCAGGATTTGTAGCTGTTGATAGAAAGAAATGGAGAGTAATGGAACGTAAAAAGAATGTCTATGTTATGAATCAAATTGTCAAGTATTTTATGAAAACTGATTGAAAGCATTTCTCACTTTATAATCATATTTTGCACAGCATTATCTTAATGCAATCCGTATACCTTTTACATCTCTGACTATCTGAGAATAATGAATTTTTCCTATAATTTTATTGAAAATAACTAGTCGAATGAGTTCATGATTCATTCATTTGTAGATAAATATAAATTGAGATTAAAAAATTCACAACAGCAATATCATCGAAAAGTAAATCGATTTTAAGATTTTGATGTAGTGTGATTTCAAAAATGATGTAAAATTTCGATGATGATGTTAAGAATTATCAAATGTAAATATTTTACCTGTGATATCATTCATTGAAGAGCCTTCAGCGTGCTCAGAATGCGGAAATAATAAATGAAAATAATTTTAATCTTCGTGGTAGAGTACAGAGATTAAAATTTAATTCTGAAAAAAAACCGAACGAAGTCTATTACAATGCAAATTTCCCCCCTTCCTTTCTATTTATTCTTCCTTCCTTCTGTATACATTAGTAAATAGCAATATCCTCCCCAACGTATCACCAGTAAAAGTAAAAAATATGTACGATACAGAAAGAATACGAAAATTTGATAACGATACAATAGAATTCCATTTTTAATAGAAAGGAAATGACTAACAGCATTGATTCAAAATTGCTTTGGCATTTCTTTCATTCATTTCTCTTTCAATACAACAATCTGAACTCAATGAAAGTAAAAAAAATGTGATAGATTTATTTGCATATTTGTGATTCATCCGTTGAACAATCTCTGTTTTTTTTCTGAATCAATCAATGTTTTCGTAAAATCTGGTTGCTGTTAATTTGCTAAACAAGTCTCACATGTGTCGATTTCAATTGACTTTCCTTTATGTTCCAACACGCTTAATACAACAATGTGTGTTAATCGACACTTTGTCTAGTAGGATTCCAAAATTGAGATAAATAAAAATGATATCTGCCCAAATGGAATCCGTCTTTGCATTTACATTTGCTCGAGATTGAAGACGAATATTATATTTGAATTCAAATTAGCAATGCGCCCTAATATTTTTTTAATTACTACTTGTATACAATTGCTCCTACATTATGTCATTTTTGGCGGTGTGCACCTTTTCTCTTGTGCATAATCGAAATTTTTTGATCCAAAAAAGCAGCAGAGAAGAAACGTAATTATTTATTTAAACTACGTGAAAATGTACGAATTGCAAAAAAAGTTATAAAAGCAAATTTCATGGGCAATTTAGTTGGCGAGCAGTTCCCTTCTCATTCATATAACTGTGCTGAATATATATTTGGCATCGATACAGTGTGCAGGCAATAATTCTTTTAAAGTGCAGATAGACACAGAATGTTGAATAAAAATACAGTTAAAAAATCAATGAGTTTTCATAAACAATAAACTCATGGAGCAATTTTTGGATATTAAGAATCAAATGTGAATGTCAAAATTGTTTTAAAAAATTATGATCAATAATGTCTCTGACTTAATTCAGAGTCAGATTCTCTGGCTTAATTCAAAAATTTAGAAGTCGTTTAAAATGTCCATTGATTTTTGTTTATTTCATAGTAAATTTAAATGAAAGATTTCACCTAGTATTTTATCTTTTTTCATTTATATGTAACGACATGAACAGTAAAAGAATCGCAAGATAACTCGTGTTATTCAGAAGTTATTTAAATTTTATTCTCTAACAAAAAAAGTAAGGAAGAGAAATGCTGTACAAACTTCATTGGGAGAATAAAAGAATTTTTACGACATTCTTTTTCAAGATTTGATTTTCATTTCATGTGCATTCATGTCGGCGAGGGTGATATTAAAATATAGAATAGAAAGCAAAGAAGAAAAATTGAAAATTTACAATAAACTGGAAATGCGTAAAGAAATTTTTAAATCCCCAAATATCATGATTTCTTCTCTACATTAAGGGTTCTTGAAACGCGATCGAGAAATTCCGGTGTGTTTGATCTCGTTTTCGAGAATTGGACGAATGTACGAGTCGATCCCTGAATGAAAACTTTATAAAAATTAATTTTCGAGGAATTCCGGAATATCAAATATTTGTCGAAAACAAGACATCGGGATCCCTAAATTTACATTTATGTTTTTCACTTACCGTTGACAATAGATGTAAAACACGTTCATTTCATGTAACAATACTTTAAAGTATTTAAAACTCAGATCCAATTTCTTGATTTTTTATCATCGGGAAATCTATAAACATTTCGATTTTTTCGAGCTCTTTATAAAGTTGAATGTATTATCGTGATAGGGATGTATATATTTGAATTCTAGCAGTAGACTAAACCAAAAGCATAACTAAACAAATTTTAAGTGGTGTTTAAAATGCTTTTTCCTTTCATTTACTTTATCACACAGTGTCTGATACACATTCATAAGTGGAACAATGCAGCGAACTAGTTTTTTGCTATAAAAATGCTCTTTAGCAATACAGCGATGCATTGGAGCCCTAGCAAGTATGGTATGCTGTTTGCAACGACCGCCTCTAAGAAGGTCATTAAAATTCTCCACGAATTAGAAAAAAAAAGCTGAAATCTAATCAACAAGAGTTGCATCTCGACTAAATATTGCTTCCCTTAGATATAAAAGCTGTAAATTTAAGAATTCTGAACACCTACATCGATCGAAAATAATGAAAAATTTCAACAAATAAATATTCTGATTTTAAAACATTGAATTCAAATAGCAAAAAAAAAGAATCGTGAATTACATTTTAGGCGTGATTTTCAACACGTTTTTATGTTGATTTGATTAAAGTCTCACGATAAAATGAAATTGAATGAAAAATCGATTTGCAATGTAGGTGTTTGTATAGAAAAATGTTTGATTAAAATTTTCATTTTAATGTTGAATAAACTGTAAAGAAATTGATATGAAAAAGGAAGAAAATGATAACCATTAAAAATAACATAAATCAATGGTAGAGATTATATAGACAGGCATATTTTTTCATCTTTTGTGGAGAGTATATTTATACTTGCATGTTTGTCTAAATGCAATTAAAATTTTATTTGAATTCTATCATATCTTCAGTATATATTTGTATATATTCGTACTTCATAGATACAATAATTAAAATATTATAGACTTATCATCATCATCATCGTCATTGATTTAATTATATTTGGGTTTACGTATTCTATGTATATATGCAATTTATATATATTTTTATATGCATTTATGTATAACAATCTATAGTATATTATGTGAAGCGTATGTTTTTAAGTTATTAAATTGTGTTATACTGTGTATACAAAATTTTCTTTCGAAAATCTTGTTGTCTCTTGTTCTGTTCTGATTCTATAGACATTTCATAAAATAATTTTGTAATCTTGGGCAAATAGTAACTCATTTTTCAAGCATCATCAAGAGTCAAAATAATTAAGGAAAATTTTCATTCTCAAAAGTTCTTAACTTTAATAATAATTTCCATCATTATGAGGCCTCTCATCCTGAATCTTGTATCTGCCAATAATATGAAAACTGAAGCAAATTTGATAAGTGCTCTTCAACTTTTACCCAAAACTAAGGAATGAAAAACTTTATCCTTTTGTACTCATGCTTGACTATAAATGCATAAAAGATAGTGAATTGAGTGGGCTTATAACGAAGATTGAACATTGTTAAGCACGTTTTATGGCGAGTATGGAAAGTAAACTATTCACATTTGCAATAGAAATGTATCACAAGGTTCATATAATTTTTTTTTTAAAACTATAGTCTGAAAGTCTGATCAGAACATTAAAAATATTGAATATTGTATAAGCCACATTACATATTTGTATATTTTTACGATAAATGTACAAATACTATAGGAGATTAGATATGCTTGGCTAATGCTTCAGAAAATGCACTTACTAATCTTATAAATTTTAATTTGGCATATTAGTTTTTGATTGACTGAATTGAAAAAGATTTCCGTATCTGCTCTTTGAAACACTCTTGGAATCAAAAGAAACATTTTTTAAATGAACTCAAGGTGGGACATCTAAGCAGTTTATATTATCAATTTGAAAGAAATGCACAAAGTCATTTCAAAGAGCACTACTTTAACAATTTTCATAATATCATTTACAAAATTCGAAAACACTTTTCCTATATAATTTTTTTTACTTTAATTTAATGACCCTGCATTAGATTTTTGGACAAATTTTCAAAAAATTAATTAATGAACAAAGTTTTACTTAGAACGTAGATAATAAAATATAAAAATCAAGATTCATTTAATTTATATTGATATAATTCGTTGCTGTATCATAAGTCCAAGAAATAAAATCATTCCTAATATGACATTTTGTATTTTATTGACGGAATCTGTAAGAAGGAAAAATAAAAATTTAAAACAGCCTAGGATAGTAATGTGTAACTTACCAGCTTTGCTTTCTTCTATTGGCCAATTCAATTTCTTTTCTGATGATTTCTGTTCAAATCTGTCAATATCATTAATGTTGGATATGTGTTTGATGTCTAATATTTAAAAAAATAGAGAATATCATTAAATAAAAAAACTCATTAAGTCAGAGTATTTTTAAAATGCAAATAATCCTCAAATTTCATTAAAAGAAAATGAGTGTAAAAAAAAGTTCAAGTCGATCTAATTAGCATACTTTTCTCAGAAACGTGTACAGAATTGGAATGAATTTGACCGTTGATGATTGTATTATTGGCAATAATATCACTCCTAATGTCCGACCAGTCTTTGAAATTTTCTACTGTAGAAGCAGGCGAATTTGTTGGTGGTGTTGAAACTGTAAAAATAAGGAGAAAATTTTCTTATCAGTACATTAGCTATAAGGCATAAAAACATCTTCTGTCGGAATGATGAGAATAGAGATTATATGGAGAAATCGGGGTTGGAAATAGCTTTTAGATGCTCGTGTCTAAAGGCGCAAATAAAATTAATGCCTTAAATTAATGTTGAGAATTAGTTTACTGTAGGGATGGATTATATATAAGGGTAGAAATGTAGCGAAGAAAACCTAATAAAGTAATATTATCACTTTTAGCAATCATCAAGAATTGACAGAAAAGATCTTTTATGTACACATTCACTTTTCATCTAATACCATTTTTTCACTTTTTTTTTATTTTCTTCTCTCTATCCTCCCTTTTTGTCATTCTGAAGGAAAGATTGCTCTAATGGTATTTCATCAATGACTATCGTCTGACATCCTCCTTTGTTCGTATTAAAATATAGATAATGTTCACTGCTATTCATTCTTATTTATGTACAGCAAATAATATACACAACAAGTGAATTTTATAATTTATGCAACATTCGACGTCACGACAGATTTTTTTAATCAAATGACTAATTTTTCCATCTATCAACGTATGAAAGGAAATAAATAATAAAAAAAAAAACGAGAAATAAAATATTTAGCATGACTCAGTTGAAAGGAAGACGTAGTGGAGAGTAGTGAAGAATAAGAAAAAAGACTGCATGTCTGTATGCTGCCATAATATTATGAGACTACACGTTGGAATGTGCTACACAACAAACATAATTTCAATACATATAGTAAGAGATCCCTTAGTAGTCTTCAGTATGAGAAAGAATAACAGAAGAGAAAATCTCGTGATTGCGATTTATATTCTGGGCGCATTTTAGCTATAGTACCTTATAAATTTCAACATGAAATAGAAGAGAGGAGATGATACAAAAACATATTATTATTACAAGCAGAGAAAGGAAACAGCCGTAGTAGAATATAAAAAAGTTTAAGGGGAAAAATGTCGGTAGTAAAAATTATAAAATTTTCAATGCCTTTTTTCAATTCTTAAGGAAATATAAAATGTAAGTGGAAAGAAAAGTGCTCGAATTATCGATTATTCGTTTTAAATTTGGGTAAGGTATGATAAACCAACTAATCGCGCCTTCAAAATTATCATTTTACCGCAATGTCAAGCATGACATTCACAAAATCTTGTATTTTTACGATGACTCCAGAAAATCTGATTGTAAATATTATTCGAGAATCCTACATGCATACCCTTTATTTACATATGACTCTCATGGTAAATAAAGATCCTTTTCAATTTGCATATTGTCAAAGGATTATAAAGTATGAGATATATTGTTAAGGGATCAGGTTTATTAAAATGTGCTATCATCTGCTATCATCCACATCATATTTATTGCTACTGATTATAAGTTGAATTGACAATGTCTTCTGAGGGTTTTTATAAGCCAAAGACTTCTAGTTCTGCTCCCAGAACTGTAATTTTTATGTTTCGCACTGTTGTGATAAGACACCGTAACAATCTTTGCTGGAAGTAAATTTTCAATATATAGCTCATAATACACAAGCATGAAAATTCACCCTCTTTGTTATTTGGTAATTTACTGTGTATTTGTGACTTGACAGACCACGTTCATGTTCTCTTTAAGATTGTCTAGTTGTTAGTAAATACATAATTCATGTGGAAATTGTGTACCTTTAAGTAAGTGACACGTAAAATATTACACGTTAGAAAGATTCAACCAAGAAGTATCAAATGATCTAAAATATCTTTGTCTACACACGAGTTTCTTTCGAAATTTAACAATTTTTTGATAAATCATCCATTTCATCTCCAACTGATTAAATTAAGAAATATGAAATAATACAAGATGTGTTTTTGCAAACCATACATTTATGATGAAGTCTACCGCCGTAATTCTTACGATTACAGAAAAAAATATGAAAAAAAATTCGCAATCAGCATTTTCCTTTGTACAGCTCATATACGATAATAATAAAATTCTGATTGAATGAGAAATTACTGCGAATGAGAAGAGTAGCAAAAGTTAAGGAAAAAAAAAAATAAAATAAATTGATCGACTTTGTTATTAACTTTTAAAAGATTAAATGATGTATGAAAGAAGCTAATTTTGTCAGTTAATCATGAAGTACTATGAAGGGGAGCATGAAGAAAATAAATATGATCAATTTTGTGTCGATTGATGAAGCGTCGAAATTGAGGTAATAAATTATAAATGTTTTGAAGATTGAGGAGAATCATGAAGGCAACAAAGTGCAATTTTTCAAACCTTCCAATTTAGATTTATTGCGGTGTTGAAAGAAAACTTAACATTTCAAAGAAAAATAAAATCTGAACTTGAAGGGGTGAGAAATTTTTCTTCCCCATTTACCTACTGTCTACTCATACTAACCGAGCAATAAAATATCTTAAAATTGAGTCATAAATTTCCTCGGTATATATTGTACTATTTAATAGCATGAATAAACACCTGTCAATGAATTATGAATAAATTAAATTCAAATGGCATTTTATTGTTTCCTCTATTGCCTTTTATTCTTGATGGCACTTTTGTGTTTTGCTATGCCTAGAGTACTCATGCCTTAAAACTCTTAGCAGTATTGTTGTCATAAAATGCTTAATTCTTTTACTCTGCCTCAAATGCATGCATAAATACATGCAATAGCATTTAGATAGAATGGATAAATGATTTCATGGAACTTTACTAATTTCATTGCTCGAAAATAAAGATGATTTATGTGATGAAAATGAAAATTGAGAAATATTTTTCGTTCCTCACACCTTAAACCACTTCATACCGCACCGCAAATTGTATTCATACAACTACAGGAAAGACAATAATTTGACATGAATGAGCTGTCGAGGAAAGCACTTGAAATAACTTTTATAACTTTCTTTTATCCATCAAGTATTCCCATACATATGTTTGTGTACTTTTAACACTGAATGAGTGAGTGAGTGAAAAATGAAAAAGGGGGAAAAAGCAACAAGAAAAGGAAAATCATCACAATGAAAATGAAAATAATATTTGAGTGTGTACATTAAATGCTTAAGGAAGCAAAATTATTAATTATTAAAAATTTAATGTAATAATTGTTAACATTCACATATTGTTTGCGCGTGACAACACGAAATAATAAGCAGTTAATTTTAATTGAATAATTAATTTAAATGTTATCATTTAATTGTAACCATTATGAATGAATTGTTTCTGCTGATGAGAACATCATTAATTTTAAATGAAATAATTTATATTAATTTAAATTTTAGAATAATTGAGGTTATTCAAATATCTCTGAAATCTCAGAGGATGAACTGAGTAAATTTACCATTTTAATCTATATGAGATCACGAGAATCCATCTCTAGTGATCCTCTTCAAAAAAGTATCCCGACAATATCTTTCCAGAATCTTGCGGATAGGTTGAGACGACGTTTACGGTGTGAATATAATAGATACATATTTCAAGATATCATGAATCTCAATTTAACACCGCATAAAAATTAAGCATTTTATTGCTTGAAAATTGTGAAATTATCTAATGATGCAAATATTCATTGACTCATTGTCGATTCAACATCATCAGTATATATAATAGATATAACTTTTTATTCTGAAAAATTCATGTTCTAATGACTTTACACTTTTTGTGTTATTATCGCTGCCCTTTTGTTATCATAACAATGAAAGGTGAAAAACCATTAAAAAGTATGAAGGAATTTTTTATACGTATACATATTTTTTTATAGAAAGAAGCTGGTTGCTGTTTCCTTCCCCTCTATTTTATTTGATTAGACTTTAAGATGATAAAAACTTTTAACTGCCTTTTCTTCTTCTTCTTCTTGAACAACTCTTATTTGTATATATTCATAAAAAAAGTTGAAAGTTGGATAAAAGGGAGAAAAGCATTTAGGCTATTCATACTGCCTTTAATTGCGAATAAAATGAAAAAATTCTTATCATAATTTCAAAAATGATTTATGAGCTTTTCAAATTTTTACATTCATTCATCTTTTTTCTTCGTTCTTCCTCTTTCTAAATCATAAAGCGCCCAACAATGCCACTATACTTTTTGTATTGCAAGACAATCATGATTCATAACATTGTTTTGTATTTCAATATTATTACCATACGGTTATTTTTCTTTCTTTTTGTAGTTGCTAACAATAAGAAAATTTTACGGTAAAAAAATTGCTGTAGCATATTTTGGTCATAAATTTTCCAATAAGTCATCGTTAATGAACTTGTTTTGTGTCCTCTCGTAACATTATTAATTGACATTTTAATTTAAAAATTTGAATCTTGGAACAGAAAGTTTTGCCACTTTAAATGAGTTTCATGAGACAGTTATTGTTGAATGGAGATTAATCAAGACAATTGTTATTTTTTAGTACTCAAGCCTCATAAAAGAGTGTGGGATGTAAACATTCTTAAAATTTTATTAACAAGAAAATGTTTTTTGACACAAGAATTCTACAATAATCTCCAAAATTGTCTTGTTGTCGGTAAAATTACCTTCACAGGAAAATTTTGAACCATTTCTATAAAATTTCCCAAAGCATAGAAATAAATGCTTATGCTGAAAGGAATAACCGATGAAACCATCAATTTCAACCCGAAAACTTAAATGTATGCACATACAGTACAGGCAGCAAGAGGGAAGATAGTAAGAGAGAACATAAACATGTTGAACATATTTTATTTGGGGTAGCTGTTTCTATTTCCATTCACTCGAAAATATTTACACCCAACCATTGTTCTAGAGAGCGAGTGTGATTTATAAATTGTTCATGATTATGTCTTTTATTATGCCTCATATAAAACAAATAATGTATGAGCAAAAATTTTGATTCAATGCAATAAATGCCAAATTGGATTGTTTACAGCATAAGTGAGCATCAAAATGATATTAGCAATCGAGGCATATATCAAAATTATTTTTTAGCAATGTGAAACTTTATATTATGACTGCATAATCGCAAGATGTTTTTATGAAAATATAATAAAAAAAAATTTGATGTTTGACTTACGATAAAGTCGGATTGTTCCGTCTGTCTCTCCACGAGGATTTTTCGCTATTGAAATAAGGAAAAGTTTGTTTTTAGTAAAAAGTTTGTAGCACTTTAATTATCTGAGGAAATAATATCGTACCAACACACTTTACAGTTCCGTAATCTGAATGCTGTACATTGTAAATAGTTAAGCGCATATGTGTCCTATAGGATGGCACTCCAACGCTCTGCTCAGTTCTGCAATAAAGTTGTTACATAAAAAATTATGTTTGTATATTAAGTATATTTCCAAAAATATCCCCTCTTTCCCAAATCATACATATAACTTTGTTCATGTAAATTGCACAAAATTTTAATAAAATTCAGACTTCAATAGAATCTCACTCATAGATGAGAAAAAAAGGGCCATGACTTTGAATTTTATTATTTTTAAGTTAAGTTTTTTTTTTGATTTTTCTTCCTATTTCCATTATAAAATCTGTTCTAGTGTTGCGACTCACATATAAATCGTTTATATAAAAATTTCATTCATGGAAATATAGAAGAGAGAAAAATTATAATTTAATTTGTCGACAGCTTCAAGTGATGTGTTGTAGTTATGAAACATGTGTCTGCATTTATTGTTGTTGTTTTGGGTTTATATAAACACACGTTATATTTCAACATTTGGTACTTTATGCAATTTCTTATTATTCTTTAACTCATATGTATGTATGAAATAAGAATAATATTGGTTTTTTAATCAAATCTTAAGAGAATTACTTGTATTTTTTGCTATCATGTATCATATGACCATCCTCTCTCGTCCAATAATTTAAGCTAGTAGGATGAGCTTCAGTAAAGCATTCCAATGTAACGTTAAAATTTAAAGGAACTCCAACTAGTTGATGAGGAATCTATTAAAAGAGCAAGGGTTAAGAAATAATAACGTCTCTATAACTTTTTTAAACTTATGATCCAACCTGAAGCATTGGGGAAACTGAAAATGAAGAACGGAAAAGTGAGATTAAATTAGTAATGGAAGGATGTTTCATTATTTTATGAACAGAAAGTTTTTTTTATAAAATTTATCTCCATTGCTCATTATGCTGGATAAATCATAAATTAATGTAAAAATCTCCAAAGTGTCAGTGAAAAAAAAAGCCACAGAAAGAATAATTAGGTAACTTTATGAATTTTGTTGCGGTTTTGTACAACACAATATGTTTTTTCGTTTGCCTTGTATAAAAAATAGAAAGAATTTGCTCATCGGGGCGGAAAATAAAGGTATTCATGTTTAAAAGAATATGATGAATATAATGGCAATGAAATGATACAACTCACCAGAGACAAATGCCAGAAAGAACATTTTGATATAACAACAAAAAAAAAATACGAAAAAAGTGAACAAGATACGGAAATATTAATAGGAAAAATCCGGAGCTATATTCTTTTTATTGTTGAATGCTTTATGAATAATATTTTATTATTCATGAACTGGGATTTCTACCGAAAGGAATTTTCACCATAATTTTTATAGCATCTTTGCCGAAGAACTCTGTTGGTAATTAAGTAGAAATTTTGTAATCATAATAACGAGTTTTTAAATGGAATGAAGCGTGACTTTTAATCTACAAAGGTAGATGAAATATGCAAATCACAGTATTATCAATGTCATAATAGACTGAAGGTATAATTCATAAACCAGAGGCGTAGTCAAACTCTTCTTTCAAACTGGGTGTGTTCCACCATATTATTCATTATGCAAAGAACCTTGGTTGGCTACGTCACTGGTTTCAAGCTATCATCAAAAAATATATTACATGTTGTAATAATTCTCATCTGTTGCTCAAATTTAATTATTGATGTTTCACCGTATTCACATATTCTATTACATAACTATTTTGTACTTTTGTTAATTGAAATAATATTACTCCCATGAGAACAAGAGAAATGTGACATTAAGTGAAGCAAATTGTAGAGGATTATCGACATCGTTCTTTACTGATTTTCAACACTTGCTATCCTGCAGGCATTCTGCTAAAGTGAATAATCCCTATAAATTTGTATGGGAATAAAAATAACTGATTGAGGAATAAAAATTATAAATACATCTATGAAATGGAATGAAATTTTGGTCATCATTTGAATCTAATTAACAATAATTTTTAATTAATAAATGATAATGATGAAATGAATAGATAAAGTTATTTAGTCATCAAACTTCTTTGAGATTCCTAAAAAGGCTTCAAAGAGTGAATCTTGTCAGATCAATATCTTGTAGGATAGAATTCATAATTAAAACACTTTGCACATTATGTTACTCGGCTCTAATCAGGAGGATTCTCGTAATCAAATCTAGTAACATATATGAAAACGTATAAAGATACAATATGTGTACATAAAAATACACAGGCATATCTTTATGAACTTAATGTCGAAATGAAAACGTTCTCCAATCTCATTTGGTATTCATGAAGTAGATTTTCATTTTACCATTTATTATCTTCTAGTTTTTCTTTCTTCTTGTTTTTTTCTACTTATTTCTTTTTGCACACATATAGATTGTATATTTACAGCATACATATATGTTAACGTTACCAGAAAAATCACTTTATTATGAGCACCATTGAAAGATGAAAGGAATGTGTGTAAGACAAATAATTTTTATATTCCGTTTGTAAAATTTTCACCCCTCTCACTTTATATGTCTATCTTTATTACTCTTTTTCACACTTTCTCCTTCTCTTTCCTTTTTCATATTTATTTTATGTTCTTTTTCCCTTTTGATAGTGCCCTCGAGCTTTAACAGAAAATATTTCATGTATGCGAAATAACGGGAAAAAAGCGAGGAAATAATTTGTGGAAATTGGAAAACAGTAGGTGCAATTTCACACACGTTCCTTGTATCATTCGCATACAATTCTAAGTAGTGCTTATCTACTGTTTTCATTTTCCCTATATATTTTGTAAATCGAAACAACTGAATGCATTATAATGGAGATACACATGACATGCTTTTAAAAAAATGTTGTTAGATTTTTATCTTAAAACTTTTCATTTCATCCCAAACATCATCTTTGATTTTCTCGAATTTTCAAAGCGAAATAAAATTGGAAATATGATAAATAATAATATTATTTACAAAATAGATGTAGATATTGTGTCATAATAATTTCTTCCGGTCAGTAAACTCAAACACGGGAAATTTTATTTAAAGATTTTTCCTGTATACAATTCCCCTTCGTAACGTAAAATGATGAGAAGAAAATAAGAAGAATGAAAAAATTTAAAGTAGACATTCCATTAACATGTCGAACAAAGGAGGAGTGAGGCGAAAAGTAAGAAACAGAGAAGAAAAAAAAAACTTTAAAATGTATCATGATGCAGGAATTTTGCTCATTGACATTCAACACTACACGTTGTTCGATTTTTATTCTTTTAAATTTATTTCCCTGTAATGTTTGACTAGAAAGCATTATCTAGACCGACAGCGACTTATCGATTTCTGTAAAAATTTATATTCAAAACGTTTTTGTTTTCCAATTAAGCATGCAAAATTAAATAAGCACAAATAAAATTAAACAAATTTAATTTTCTTTTTTTGATACTTTTTAACCGTGTTTTATGATACAAAAGAAAACACAGATACAGGCATGAGATTGTTTGAAGTAATTCAAAGAAGTTGCTAAATAATTGAAGTTTAAGACTTTTGATCCCAATTCATAAATTTTTTATTATTAATTCTTCATTCCTTTCGCTATTTCCCTGTGCAAACAAACGCAATAATTTACTTTGGTTTTTTTTTCTTCTTTTCGCTTTGAGAAGAGCATGGGAAACATTCAGCACTGACAGAGCATAAGAAAGGAACGAAAGAGCGAAATAGGAAGAAATTTAACAGATTTTTTATGTAAATATTTATTCTTTCTTAACTTCTTTAACCAAAGTTAAAGAAAGCCAAACATCTTAAGAAATTCATTGTGTACACATCTAAACATATTACACAGCAACGATGGAAGAATTGCCTTAAGTGAGGGAGATAAAGAGAAATGAGACAGAAAAAAAGACGAAAAGGAATGATTGAAACACAGTTTTGGTGCAGAATGAAAAATTCCTTCTCGTTTTCTAATAATATGCAAAACAAGTGTTCCATATTGTTTTAATATATTGAATAATATTTTCCGCATAATGTTGCTGCTATGCTTGACATGACCTTTCATGGAGAGTAGAAAATGGGAAAGATATCTTTAAAAATTCTCTCTTTATTCCATTTTTTTTTTATACGCTTTTATTTAGGTTGCTCTGTTTAAGACTTTCAAATTTTCAAGTACCTACTTCGACCACTTCTACTTAACTTCAAAGGCTGAAATTTGGCATAGTGGTGTATTATAGGCTAATATAGAACACATTGATAAGATTTTGGTAAAAAATTAAATTTTGCAGAAGTTAGGGCCAAAAAACTAGTTTTTTAAAGCCAAAATCTACGATTTCTTGATATATTTCTACTTTCATGAAAGCTGGAGAGCTGAAATTTGGCATGAAAGTATATCTTAGATTACTCTGTATTATAGTAAAAAGAACTTTGCAAAATTTTAAAATTTCGTAGTAGTTAGGGCCAAAAAACTAGTATTTTTACTCAAAATCAAAGGAATTTTCGACATATTGACCACATTTATTATCCGATTGATCTGAAATTTCAACAAAATCTTCCATTAACCATTCTTTATAAAAATCAAAAAGAAATTTGGGAAAAAAAAGAAAGTTGACGATTTTATAATAACAAACCCAGGGGGAAGATTACTTGGCGTGAAAATTATACGCCATTTCCCGCCAGCAGTGTGAAATTTCACGCCGATGGCGTGAAATGGCGTGAATTTCACAAAATTGGCGTGAAATGGCGTGAAATGGCGTGAAATGGCGTGAAATTTCACGACACAGTTTTTTCTGGAAATGACTTTGACCTTACTGGATCTTGTTATTTGATCGGGAAAGTAACTTTGACCTTACTGGATCTTGATTTTACTTCGTGGAAGTGACTTTAACCTTACTGGATCTTGATTTTAGTTCGTGGAAGTGACTTTAACCTTACTGGATCTTGATTTTAGTTCGTGGAAGTGACTTTGACCTTACTGGATCTTGTTATTTGATAGGGAAAGTAACTTTTACCTTACTGGATCTTGATTTTAGCTCGTGGAAGTGACTTTGACCTTACTGGATCTTGTTATTTGATAGGGAAAGTAACTTTGACCTTACTGGATCTTGATTTTAGCTCGTGGAAGTGACTTTAACCATACTGGATCTTAATTTTAGTTCATGAAAGTGACTTTGACCTAACTGGATCTTGTTTTTAGTTCGTATAAGTGACTAAAATCAAGATCCAGTAAGTCCAAAGTCATTTATACAAACAAAAACCGAGATTCAGTCACTTTCACGAACTAAAATCAAGATCCTGCAAGGTCAAAATCACTTTTACGAACTAAAAAACAAGATCCAGTGCGGTCAAAGACACTTTGCCAACATTAAAGCAAGAACCAGAAAGATTCAAGTCATTTCCAAGGAACTATCATAAAAAATAACAAAATCGTTGGGACAAAAAAGTTAAAAATATGCTTTAATCACTAAAGTATGCAAATATTTAGCCGCCAAAATTAGTGACTTGGATCTCTGACCCCTGAGAAAACCGAATTTCAGATCGGTTCTCTTACTAAGGGTGAAAATCAACTTAAAAACCAATTTAAAGATGAAAAACCATTGGAAAAGTCGATTTTAAAAATAAAAAAAATTGGTGTGAAATTTCACGACGCTGGCGTGAAATGGCGTGAAAGTGGCGTGAAATGGCGTGAAAGTGGCGTGAAACGGCGTGAAATGGCGTGAAATTTCACGCCACGGATGTGAAATTTTTGGCGTATACGTTTCACGCCAAGTAATCTTCCCCCTGAACAAACCCTAGTTTTTGGCCTGTTTTAAATTATAAATTTATCTACATGGAACACAAAATCGAAATTTTTTTAAATTTGTGTACTTTGTTCTATTTAGGACCGAATTCATTTCGAATTAAAATTTAAATTGACATTTAAAAGCGATTTTTAGTCTTCAGTATTAACAATTCGGATACTAACAATTTTTGATAGAGAAAACTAAAAAGTAAAAAATAAAAATATTTAAAAAAGTTTTTTAAAGATACGCTTTTATTTAAGTGCAATGAAAAGTAGAAAATAATAATTAGATTCCAGTCTCAAATTTAAAAGTGACAAATTTTTAAAATTCGACAAAGAAAATTATAATAAAAGCGTGGGCTTTGATAATGGCTTCTGTAGATTCGCCCACGCTTTTATTATAATTTTCTTTGTCGAATTTTAAAAATTTGTCACTTTTAAATTTGAGACTGGAATCTAATTATTATTTTCTACTTTTCATTGCACTTAAATAAAAGCGTATCTTTAAAAAACTTTTTTTTAAATATTTTTATTTCATCTTTTTCTGGTTCCATACGGCGAGGTTCAATAATAGCACTTGAAATTTTTTGGGAGCCACAACGGAAGGAACTAGTTATTGTTTAACAATTGAGGTTGAGTAAAAAAAATTATTAATAAAATATTTACATTTGCTCTTCTCGCCCCGAGTTGATTTTGATGGTGGGATGTCGCTCGTGACAGCTAATGATACATAACAACAGTTTGCCACTTTGTTTGTTTTTATTTTCTTTATTGTTGTGGGGGAGAAATTATTCAAAGTGTTTTTCTTCATCAGAAGCAAGCATGCTTGTTGAATATAAATTATGCTTAGTACTAACTTTATGACTAATAATATTTCATTGAAGCTTTAGGAGTAACTATGTGATATATGTAAATAAACAGTAACATATTCTTTATTTCATGCAATTGATTCAAAATAAAATTCATTCTTTAACAATGAAAAATGAGAAAGAACAAATGGAGCATAAAATTCTATCAAGATTTCAATAATTAAATACTATTTCCATCTGTTACCACACTCACATTTTCCGCATTATTGTGAGAGTCATGTTGGTTACTTTTGAAAATCATTTGACTAACCATATCGATTTTCGGTCACATTTCAGTATTAAAGTTATTGATGCTATATTCAGGGAATTTTGTTATTTACTGGTTTAATTTTCCTTTTGAGGACCATTCAGTTTTATAAAACATACTCGTGCATTATTTATTTGACTTTTTAATTGAATTAAAAAAGGCTTGTCACCCCAAAGTTAATGTTATTTGCTTTGAAAAATGCATTTGGTGAATTAAGAAATATCCGGTTTCAAATATTTATTTTAAAAACGTGGCGCAATTTGAATATTCCATATTCAATAAGTCTTTTAATGAGCAACAGAGAATTTAAACAAATTTTTTAAATAAATACTCACAATCTACACTGACTTTAATTCTTTTACTGACAGAAGGTGGAACAGTGTTGCTTGCAATACACAAATATGCTCCCATATCTAAGCGCGATATTTTTGTGATTTCCAACATCTCTCCATCCCAATCATATACTGTGAAAGGAATTTTATTAATTAATTTAAAATGATTCAAATTAAATTAGTTTTGACTTAAAATAGGATATACATACCACTCGTTGATCTATTAATATTTATTTTGGAATTATCATCACGCTTCCACTTGATTGTGGGATGTGGAGATCCGTGTGCACGACATTTTAATGTAACATTCGAATTTTCTCGCACAATAATGTCACTTGAACTCAGACTGTCGTCAATATTGGGAGGAACTGAAATAAACGAGACATTGATAAAGATTTATTTGACAATTCAATAGATTTCTTTTTCATATTTTATTCCAACTTTTTAAATTCTATTAACATTCAATAAAATCACATTTAATTTGTGTTGAAAGTTTCTTTTAACTATGTTTTATTAACTTTAGATTTAAGGATTTCAATGAAACTTTAATCTCGTCGTAAAATTCACTCTTAATTCTGAAAACGTACAAAAATCGTGAAAAGTTTCAACATACATTTTGTACCACAATTCTCATTCACATTTCGTTTTATCGTATCAAATAATTTATTCTGTATCGATGCTCCTCGGAATTCCTTAAGGAAATGGCTTTGAAGTCATGGATTTGAAGAGCATCTCTGTTGGATTTTTTCTTATAAATTTATAAAATTTTCATTATTGTCATGTGTGGTTACTTAAAGTCATTCATTTTGTCCACTTTTAAACATTTTGACTCCCACGCACGTAAATTCGGTCAAAACACACTTTATTTATTATGATCCTGAATGATCATTTTTTATTTCATTAATGGTATTTTAAAACATGTACTAATGGTATGTAGAACTAGACATAATAGTCCATATTAAGAATCAACACCTTTATTCTATATTAAATTGAATATAAGGAGTTTGCGAAAACTTTGAACTTGAGTGAGCGGTGTTGATTTTTCCCCAAGCCGATTTTTTTGGGCATCAAAATGTTTTGAAAGCCAATCCGAATTTGTAACCGAAGAACTGTTAAGACACTTGTAGTTATATGGTAAGAGGATTTACTGGTAAACTGTAACTTTCTCGTTTTTGGGATCATAATGTGCTATGGCCTACGATCGGTGCAAATTATTCATGGAAGCCAGTTGATTGTTAACTCCCATGTCATGTAACCTCTACTTGGCTGCCACGAAAAACTCGTGCCGATCGGTATCAGAAGAATTTTAATAATATAAGGCATCTTTAATTTATGCATGTATGTACTTATCAATGATATATTTATGTGAGATAAAAGTAATTACGAAGAAATCCTTTATATCAAGTTAAGCAAATAGTATAAGTCTCATCTTCTTTAGAATAATAAAGATTCTTTTTTAAACAGAACAGAAGAAAAGAAAAAAAAAAGAAATAAAAATTTAATTGAAATTTCATTCAAAGTTCAAATGGATTATAATTTGTGTATTTCAATTAAAAATTCATTACAAATCTGCAGTCGCATTTTTTTTTCTCTTTTTCCACCCGTAAGAAATCTCATTTGAAAAAGAATTTTTCTTCTTTCTTATATTTTAAATAGAAATTGCTTAAGCGAAAAAAGAAAACAGCTTCAATGATTTACGTTTCATAATAAGAGTGGAAAAAAATATGAAAAAGAAATGATTGAAGAGAAAGTAATTTAAAAAAAGCCAGAATAATATGAAAAAGTAAGGAAGAAAAAATTCAAATGCAAAAATAATTTTTTTTGAATCTGAAGTGCTCTTGTATATCTCCTATTGATGTTCAAGAAACTTGTTAAAAAGTTTTTCGGATGTTAAAGAAGAAGTTTTGCGTCAATAATTTTGAAGAAACTTTGGAACTCACCTACAACGTGGACGTATCCAAACTGAGTTTTTGCAGTCACCGTGTTTATTTGACACATATATCGTCCTTTATCTTCTTCTTGGACATTTGCAATATGCAAGAACCATGTCTTGAATTTATCATGCTTATCATGTGTCACAGATATCCGTGGATTTCTGGTAATTACGTGATTATGTACAGTCAATATTGCTGATTGTTCGAAATGCATCCAAGCAACCTATAATATATGATGAATAGATTGTTTTATTATGATTAAGAATATGCTTGCCCAATAATAATGTTAATAATGCTTACAGCAAGGAAAGGATAATAGAATTAAAGATCTTCTTTTCAGAATCAAAAAATGTTTGATGAAAGGGCAGAATAAAAATTTCTATAAATGCTATTGAATGTATAGACGTATGTATACATGAAGTAAATATTTGCACAAAATTAGTTAGATTCCTTTTCATATGTCAGTACAAGTATATTTGATGGTTTACACAAAGAATAGGATGATAATCATCAAGTTGGAAATTTGTAAGACTTTCACATTTTAAGTGACGCATTTTATCAAATTTAAAGTCAACATTTTTAAAATTACGGATTGAAAATCCTGTGGTATATTAACATGTTACAAAACTGAGTCAAACGTAAGATTATGTCAAACAAAATTTAAAATCTTTAAAAGTACTTGAGGATTAAAAAAAATTCTTTACCCCGGTAGTATCTGCTAAACAGTCAATGCAACCAAAAAACATTCTTAAGAAAAGAAAAGCTCTGCAAAATAAAATAAAGTGGTAAAAATGGGTCGGTCGGCATAATAAAACCTGTTCATGAGAAAATGTTGTTCACTCAAGTATGTAATTTACCTTGACTTTATGAATAAGAATGGAGAACGAAATGCTGAAGAAATTGTATAGAAAATAATCATATGTGTTTGTTGGCTGCCTTTTTTCCAAAAAAAAGGGGAATCATATAAGAAAATACGGAAGAAAACTAGAGTAAAGAAGATAACGAGTAGCGCATAATTTGATTATGTTATAATGCCGTCAGCACTCAACAAATGGAATGCCTTAAATACAAAGGAGCACAAAAAGAAGAAGTACGCCAAATTTTATTTAATAAAAGCATCTACTGTGGATGTTAAATATCATCATGTTATATTTTCTTTTGCTTACAAGAAATAGAAACAAAAAAAAACGAATAAAAACAATTTCAAACACATGTTCATAAGTCATCACAACAAACTTGCCAAATTATTACTCTCGACTTTTTTCCTGTTTCACCATCTGACGTCGATCTCCTTTTCTTGCAATATTATACACAGTATGTTTGAAGTAGAATTTAAAGAATTCAACAAATGATTCTACCACAATGCGATTTTAAGCATAAAACACCCAAACCAAATAATTTTGTGGTTAACTTTTTTTTTGAAGGATTCATGCTGCCAGATTTTATCACTTCAACATGACTCACAAAGTCACTTTGTGGGAAGAACTTTAAAACCGATTGTAGACAACATCTTCTGTATAAATTGTGCATAAATTTTTTTGTGAGTTTAAAAAGGAACATGATACTTTAAAGTCTCTGAAAACCATGAACAAATGCTCAAAATTACCCTTTTACTGTATGTATTTTTAGCTTAGACGATGTAATAAAGATTTAGGTGATTTATATTAAAATAGATTGTAATATGTTGTTGTATGTGATCTATGTGAATAAAATTCTCTGTTAGTCTTAGTCTTGATCTACCATAACTTTACAATCTCAGTACACAATTTTTTGTAGATAAAGAGTCGAAATCGTAGGGCAGTGGCGTAAAGTGAAAAGGACATAAATTTCCATCTGAAAGGGCACAAAAATTTCAAAAGAGCAGCACATAACTTGATGAAAAAATTCTTTGATTTTCTTGGGTCTGAACAGCCACACTCGAAAGTGTTGGAAATAAAATCAATCCGAATTAAAAAAAATAACACAAAGAAAATAAAAGCTTACAAAAAGTTAAGGATTTTGTGGAAAAATTCTACCCTATGTAAAAAAAGGAATTTCTTCAATTAAATTTTCCATTTTACGTACGAACCTTTCAATCAAATCAAGATTTCAACACTTTTATCCATTACTGCTAAAGTTATTTAAGAATACTTTCAACAAAGACTATTTTTTGACATTTTACGGCTTTTCACAGATTGCACAGATTTGAAAAAAAGAGAGAGCAAGTCAGTAAAGTCAGTAAATAAACATACTTTTGTTGTGTATACTTTTGTCATTTTAAAGAATCATAAAAAAGATTTTCCACCCTAAAATTTTCATCTTTGTGAATTTAAATACACAATATGCGTCCTTGAATACTTATATTGTAGGTATTATAGGGAAATGTTGAATTTTGTAATTGAATTTTTCCTGAAATGTGGTACTACAAAATGTGGTTGGTACACACAACAAACATATAGTCACCTATTGTATGTATGTATATGGTAATTGAACATAAAAACCATAATCATCACCAGAAAAGAGCAGCGCAATATAGAGAGCACAAAAATGTGGAATTTTTTCGGTTGAAAGAGAAGTGTAAAAAAGGAATTGTAAAAAACGATTTTTTAATTGCATTCAGCACCACGAGATGCTTTATCTGTCTATCTATCTATCCACAATGTATAAAGATTTTTTTTTGTTTTTGGTAATTTGCAAAGAAAAACTTTTTTTATCGTTCAATGCTTTTATTCAGTTTTTATTGGTTTTTATGTTTTTGTTTGTTTCAATTTCATTTTATGCCCATTCTTTCCCCATCAATCTACTATTGTATTTTTTTACAGACTGTTACCGACAAACAGATTGATTTTCAACTGTTTTTGCTTTTGTTTTTCTTTTTGTTTTTGTTGTTTTATCACTGAATTAAATTTTACTTGTTCCCATCAATTACAGAGATTGATAATTAAACTGCAATTAATCGGGCATAATAGTATGATGCTTATGGTCTTTTTATGTTGAAACAATTATGTATTCAAGGAAGAGTTTAAAAGTTCATAATTAGTTTTGTATTTTGTTTATCTTGTAATTATCTTAAATTTAAATTGCAAATTTCTTTGTGATATTAAGACTAACTTATACAAAATAAATAATGTAAACATTGTCAGGACTATAGCAGGAGATTATGAGATTGTTAATTACAAAGAACAGTTTTGTTGTTTTAAGTTCCTCCTAAACATTCCGTTTGTTTTTCAAATCTGACTTGTATTTAAGTTTATCCTACACACTTGCATAAAAATCATTCAGTTCATTAACGTGGGTAAGAGTATAAATATCACTAGAAGCTATTGTGTCTGTAATTTACAATCACATCTTTTTGTCATTTTAGTCAATTAAAAGGTAAAATCTCTTAACGTAGTTTCATCCTTTAGGTCATTTGATTAAATGTTCAAGGAAGGGTTGTTTAATTAAAATGTAACGTGATTTTAATAGCATCAAATCTTTTCTTGCCCTTCCACTATGTATAAATTAAAATAAAAAATGAATTTTTTTTTGTCATACCTTATAAGATCCTAAATTTTTTACAGAGCACGCCAATTTGACATTCCTTCCTAAAAGAATGTTACGATAGAAAATGTTCTGCTTTAGAGAATATCACGTTGAAAAGGATTCAAGATTTTTAAATTTACCTGCAGGTACGGTGACATTTTCGATTACGTCTGTAAATTCTGGTTCCTCAGTTATCACTAAAACATAGACAATAAAGAAAATTTATAGGAGGTAAGTGAATGACATTTCATTTATGTAAATATACGAAAAGATCTAAAGCCACAAACGATAAATTTACACATGAAAATCAATACTAATTCTTCAATTTATGTATCACGTTGCACAGAATTTCAATTGCAAATTTCGATTAATTGCATTTCCATATTATATGTTGTCTTCTTTTGATTGTGAATCAATCTCACACTGCAAAAAACGACAATTGCAACGTAAAATGAACGAACGAATGAATGAATGCATATGAAAATAATTAAAATATTTAATGATCTGAAAAATTGCAACGTCCGCTTGAAATAAAAAAATGTGAGACAGAAAACATTGTTTATATTTTATTTCTGTACTATAACGAACAGACTTGCTTTCAAGGTCATCTGATCTTCCAACATTGACCAAAATATTTTAGGAAAACCAAATTAGTATGCTATTTTTATATCACCATATTGCGAATATTACCATAAAAGAATAAAGATTCTTGTGCGCTTGATAAAACTTTAATAATATATAGCTGTTGGTGAATATTATCGATTTTTCTTACTAAGTACTTTAACTTTTGGTTTTTGTGCTAAAATTTAAATATCATTCCTTCAAAAATAGAATCTTTTGAACATTTATCGATTGCCAATAATCGAAATGGTAATATTAAAATGTGCATAAATTTACTTTAAAGTCTTATTTGCTATTTCTTCAAATATTATTCGAAATGCCACGAACCGCATGTCGTATGCTGTTTCAATTGTGGCTTACCACCAAAGTGTGCCTTGGTACAAAAAAGTTTAGAAAATACTGTCTTAGTCGATATTTATTTGATTCAGCCAATTTTACACTAGTTACTACGAAAAATAGACTTGGTCCATACATATGAGATTTCAAAACTTTTAGAATAAAAAAAGCCTTTTAGCGCATTCAATTCCTCCTATGATCATTAAGTCTTATTCGGAACCAAGCAGTGCTCATATAATGACACGTTTATTGCTTTTGAAGTGTCAGATTCTTTGATCGTAAAATTTAGCTTTTATACAGCAAAACCTCTTCACTTTTTTGATTATTTACCAAGAGCGGACATTCTTCGTTCAAACAAATAAACCAGTGGTAAAATAAAGTGTTTGTTGGTTTGTTTGTCAGTTCGTAGATCTCAATGTACTTAATAAGACTAGACTAAGTTCTAATGCTTTGAATCATTTGGTTCTTGAGTTTATCTGTGTTTTATGAAGTTCGATGTAGATGATTTGAAGAATCAAACAAAATGCATCCGGATTCATGTTGATCCAAAAATTTGGAGCAAACATATGTGTACGGAAAATTCAAATAATGAATCAAACCCTTATCTTTTCGCTTTAATAAGTGAATCTGTCATGTTTGCCGAGAGAGAATACTAGTAAGTAATGTACTTGAGAAACTCTTTCTTATTTTAAACTTTCTTTAATCTTTCAATAAAAGAAAACAAATGGGGAGTTTAAATTTTAAAAACTCAAAAAGAAAATACTTAAAAATGTACTTTTTCATGTTTTTCTTTTATTCAGCCATTAACTTGCGCATTTATTTCTTCAAATGGAGATTAAAACCCCCAAAAAAATTCTTCGAGCTCAGATTTTTATTCATAAATTCCTGTGTCGAGATGAAACATCCGCGAAATTTTTATTTATGTTTCTGTCTGTTCCACATAGAATATTACTGTAAAGAGATTTAAAGCACTTCCAAAAGTTTAAAGATAAGAAAATTCTTTCTAAATTAAATTTCTCCGGTTTTCATTGCAATTCAGTTCAGTTTCACAATTCTAGTTTTTATATAGACAATGACTTTAAATAACTTAAACTTACAGTCTGCAAATGCTAGAGATATGATCAATACGAAAGACGAGACACTAAGAAAAAATATTTTTAAGAACATATTTTGTCGAACTTTTGAACAAAACTGATAAGTTTTTATAGCTGATAATTTGCTAATCAAAGGAAATAAATTTGACAATAAAATTTGAATTAAAAGAAACGCGTTTCAGCTTGGATTAATCTCAAATATTAAATGAAATTTGAGCATAATAATCTACATAAAGAGCAAATATATTGAAATGAGAATAAAAATCACTTCAAGTATTAAGAATTTCGGAATAACGTTAGTAAAATTAGTAAATAACTGGACACATTCAAATTATATTAGAACTAGAATAATTCCCCACAAAGCATGGTGGGATGGTTTCCTTTTAACGATTTGTCGGTCTTCTATTGGGATTTATATAATAACACACAAATCTCACATGTTTTGGTAAAAGAAAAAAAGTTTGACTATAAATTTTGACGTTTTTGAAAAAGGGGCGGACTTAGAACCTGTTAAAAATTTCTAGTTACAGGGGACAGGGTTGGTAAATGAGAAATGAACAATTTTGCAAGAAGAAATTAATACAGAATCCGAATTCTATATGTCCATCAAATTGGTCTCTAAAATGGAACAATGTGTTTTTCGGGCGATACAAAAAAATCTCTAGATATTCATGTAAAATTGAAATTTATGATTTGAACATTTTCACAGATTATTTTTGCGTTGCAGTAACATTGTTTGGAGTATTGGCTTATAGTATTTCTTTAAATCAAACGTATTGTTCATGAAGAGATTACTGATTCTCAATTGTACCCCAATCATGAAAAAGTGTAGCAGCACTTTAATATGAACCGCTTTTATGGTTAATGAAAAACATGTTTTTCTCAACCCCAATTTTCACGCAATGTAGATAAATAGTTAGATTATTATTGTCATCAGTTAATTAGCGTAAACACACCGGCTCGTTCTTTCCTCTGCTTTATCTTCCTTTCTTTACAATTAAAGCAACAATATATACAATAGAAAAGGATTTCCTTGTCCTTGAATTGGGATACAACAAAATGTGGTGATGAAACTTTTCCATTAAACATTTTGGATGATTTTTTTTGTAAATGTAAAAATTTCATTTTAATTATGGAATTAAAAATTCTGCAAATTGCTGAAAAATTAAATTTTTGTTACGATTTTCTCGGCATTTTAAAAAAATTAACTTTTTTGTTGTATTTTAATGGTTGAATGTAATTTTTCCATTATAGTCATTGCAGAAATAACAATAAAAATAAATTAAAATTACATTCATAGTTGGTGAAACACATAAAAATGATTTTTACTGTTGCTGTAGAGCTTAACATATTTTTTTGCAATACCAAAAATTGTTTTCATGTTTGTCGTTGCATGCGGTGATGTACAAAAGTCAACGAACAAATGTATATAGTTCTGAAATTTGTGATATATAAAAATAGCAAATGTAACAAAATATATGTATGGTATATTAAGCATATCCGCACGGTGAAATTAAAGTCGTATTGTGGCTGTATAATCTTTACTATAAACATATGTAGGAGAAGATGAAAAATGTGTCACTTACCATTGGTCGACGGAATAATGGCATTGGAGTTTGAGGAGACTCCCTTTGGTGCTAGAAATGAAACTAGCAACACAAGGGCTCCAATATAATATCGTAAAACCATCAGCTGCACTCTGTTTGATTTAGTTTCATTTGATTAAAATTTTGAAAACACTTTCAGAATTTTTCCAGCAAAACCAAAGCGGAAGCACAATAAAATTATTTTATTTAATTTTGTTTTAGCACTTAATTTATGGTTTAATGGTTTTTTCAGCAAAGTTTAATATAAACACACACCATCCATGTACGTATTTGTAGCCAAAATATTTTTTGTGCATACGTATGTTTATGATTTTAGTGGTTTGAGTGCACTCTACGGAAATTTATTATTTTTCATTGTAAAATAAAGTAGTAAAAATGTTCACAATTTGATTTATGCATATTTTATTGTCATTGTAAACATAGTGCATTTCATTAATGATCCTCAGAATTCAACCACTGTATTCACATTTTTATAAGTAAATCCATAACTGTCTATGCTAATTCTCGGTTAAATTACATGAGCACGTGACTGAAACATCAAAACTTAATATTTATATTTATTTCCCTCAAGTAGAACAAAAGTTTCACGACAACACATGTTGCAAGTGGAAATTTTTGTGCTCCTCGGGATTGATACAATACTTTTCCGCAAAACTATTTTTCGCGCGTATAAGAACCTAAAGCGAAATCGCTATAACAAATGTCTACACAAATAAAAGTTTCATTTCTTCATAACACTCGAACAATAAAATTCATTTAGAGATTGCTCTCATTCCTTTATTTTTTTCCTTAACAAATATTATTGCCGCATACTCATTTCCATTATTAAGATATCATAACTAATTGAAAAGTTTTCATTCTTTGTCTTTTTTATTTTCTTCTCAACTCTTTCGTTTGAAAACAGATTCACAACTTTGAAAATTATTTTCTTTTCTCCTTTATGCTTGCGTTTAAACTTTCTTATAATATGCGGCAATGAGGAATGTTTGACTGAATTGCTTAAAGCAATTTTTAATCTTTTAAAGAAATTTCCTTATTTCACCCACAATTAATGTTAAATTAAACAAAACAAATCTAATGATAGAAAGAGAGCGCTCAATTTTAAGTGATAATTTTCTGATCATGTAAATCCCTATTAAATTCAAGTAGATAATGAAATTGAATGGAAATTATTGTGTATAAACAAATCATGGATATGATCTCATCTCCGTCCATGAATTCATTATAAATAGCAGTTGACTATCACCGAAAGTCTCTGGCAGATTCAATTTTCCACTCAGTTCATCTGTTTGCAGCACTTTATAATAAATTAAATTGCAGAATCCATTTATGTGAAATCACTGAGTCGTTTATTGAAAAAAAAAATTGATCAAAACAATTTTTACTGTATTTTCACTTTATTGTTATTATTATTCAAATGGATAAACTCTCTGATATCAACGATTATCATTATACAGTTTATATTTTATGTATGCGACACATGAATGTCTCTTCTTTAATCAACAAACAGAGAGAAAAAAAAACAAATATGCTTGATTCGTTTAGGTAATCAGATTATCAGATCTATCGATATTAGTAAACGTTTGTCAATAACAAAATGCGGCTTTTTAAGAGATGGTGTTTTAGTGATGATTTCAAATGAAGCATAAGCGTTATGTCACGTTATTTCAATCATACTTCATCTGAATCATCATAATTATAAACTTTATGATATTTGTATTTTTAAATTATATTTACTTTTCATAAACGACTATCACGCAACGAAGCTCAATAAAAACTGAGCAATTCATAGACGTGCAAAAGAATTTTTCATTATGAATGGAGAGATGAAAAATTTTGCACACACAGTATCCCTATCACGATGCTATGTGTATCTTATGAAGGGTAGAAAAAAAATCTCTAGAAAATTTTGCTCTCACGTGTGATTTCTCTCATTTTCACGAAGCTTTCAAAGAGCCGAAGTCAGTTGGAATTTGCGCACAATCAACCAATCATAAATTTTTTTTAAGAAATTGGGGAGGGATTTAGATAAGTGTAAGTGTGTATTGAAGCTTTTTTATTATTTATTTCATTTTCTCCTTCATGCTTTCAATACTCAAGACATTCAGCTATGTACATAAGAAAATCGAATTTCATTTTTTTTGCACGGTGTGCTTTTTCTACAACTTAGTACAAAATCATGAAAGAGTTTACGAATGAGTTTTGGACGTAAAAGAAGTCTTTATAAATTGTAGAACGAGAAATTCCTTTTGAGAGAGAACTTTTATCGCATTTATGTATAAAAATAAAAGGAAAAAGGAAAAAGCAGCTATCGTCTGCATTTCTACATAATATATATGTAAACGTGGTATATGTTTATATATAAACATTATACTTTTGCTTATAAAACAACGACATTTGCCAATAGATAGCGTTATAAGTAAAATTTTGTACGATCATTTTCTTTTTCGACGAAGCTTGTAGTATGTTTTTTTATACTTAACTACCTTTGGAAAGTCACATGTTGTCGAATGTTTACATTTTGATATGCTCTCTTTTTCTATCCTGCAGTCACATGGCTATTTTACTCTTGTAGACACGTTCGACACTTTATCGAGTATTTCAGTATTGTATTGACCATTATTAACATTTTGATTGAATCTAAATGGGTAAAAAAAATATTCATATATATATAAAAAAGGATTTCATAGAAAGTATTTTGAAAGACCTTCGAACATAGTCTATATCATCTACACTTCAATATCATAACGTCAGAGTAAGCAATCTATTCATCGATTTTGATGAATAAAACATACATGCAATGCTTATGTGTATCATGGTAATATCGAACATATGACATGGCAAATAGTCCGATACTTTGTGTGTATAATACACGTTTGACAATACGTTATTGATACTTATCTCACATTATATTAGATTGACAATGAAATTGCTCATAAAATTTGAAAATATCCAAAACTCTTTTAGGAGAGATTTCAAAGTTGTGTTTAGGAAGATAAGAACTAGATCAACTTTAATATTCAATATTATTATAAAGGATCAATGATCATTATTCTATAGCATAAAGGATGGTAGATTTTTTAAGCGATGAAGATGTCACCTTGGTTGATTTTGAGACCATCGATCGTTTTGACTGAAAGTTTTACTCCTAATTTCCCTGTTGATCACGTCCTAAAGTCAATATCACACCATTTGCCAACACCAAAAAAGCAACGATCCCAACAAGCTTAACGTGAATGTTAAAAAGCTGTTTCGATTTTTTGTCAATAACTGTATGAATGATGTATGAAATGCACAGTAATAACAATAATAATATTAAACAGATTACATCTAATGATCAAATTATATTTATTATTCTTGAATTATGAATTATCATATTTTTTATACAGGTGAATAACGCAGGATAAAGCACATGTAGAGTAAGAAGAAATTCAAAAGTAATATTAATATTTTAAAATATTTCCTTATGAATGCGTGACTGAAATCGATTTCATAATATGATTATCATTGAATGTAAGAAATCTAATATATTTCTTCTCAAAATCACATTACATTATGAAAGGATACATGGATAGGTAGAAAATAAGAGAAAGATTGAAACTGAAAATCAGTGAAAATGAAAAGTGAACATCGTATATTAAATAAAATGTGTTAACGCGAACATACAACTCGTGCCTGGAATTTAAATAATCAATGTTCATCCACCACACAACACTGTCTTTCTATTTTTCTTTTTTCATCTCCATATTCACCCGTATGAATATTGCCAGTCAACATATCAAATGGATTTGGGGGTTTATCAAACAAATTGTTTGATTAAGGATATATGCAAAAGTATAGCAGTTATTGATTAATGGTTGATCACAAATGTGAAAATTTTATTGGTGTGAATATTTATTCCTTAAAAATGACTTCAACATGCATCACCTTCATAAAATATGTATATATGCTTTATTGTGTGTGCTTAGTTGAATTCAATGTGGGTTTTAAGATGCGAGATTTTTGATTGGCACCTACAGATTTTATAAAATTTTATGATATTGAACGAACTTACTGCAAAAATTGACGAGTAATATAATCAGAAGTAGATGAACATTAGACGAAAGAATCTTGAAATATTGAAGGAAAGTGAAAAGAACGAAGTGAATGTAAAAATGATAAGATTAACTAAAACTTTTATCATTTATTAAATTTTGATCTTATCCAGTTTTTACACAGCAGTATTATTCTCCTTCATTGTTTATCTTAATGTGCAAGCATTTAATAATAGATAGATAAGAAAGAGGAAACAAAATTTCTTCCAAAGACCTATTAAACAACACAAAAACTCGCATAAAAGTTTTGTAATAAATTACAGAAGAAGTATTTGTTGTAATATTCCGTTTTCGATTTGATTCTGGAAATGGAAATAAAGGCGATGAGAAGAGATTTTTCTGAGTGATGAAATTCTTTTTTGTACATCATTGTATATGTATGTGTGTAAGTTTTTAAGCCTTTCTTCTATTTTCCATCCATTTTCATCGTATCATTTTGGATTTTAAAGGTCCAGAGGTTAAACTTTTTACTGTACAATATGTTGCCAAATATATACATAATTTAAGCACCTTAAAAATTATGTGCTGCAATCGGACTTAATATTTTTAATCATAAAAAATTTTAATCTCCTTAAAAGTTTTCAAAAAAAAATATTCATTTTAATCTAGGTATATACTCTTGATAACTAATAGTAGAACAGACAAAAAGTAGATAAAAAATAAGAAGACTGAAAGAAAAAAATGTTGCATAGAACGTGCAGGAATCACACAATTTCAGTTTTCCTTTTCTTCTTTTTTTGATTTGACTTCTAACTTTTAATGGAATTTCATGCATCACTATGTATCATCACAACATCACAATTCGAGTATATTATACAGTCTATATACAGTCAGTTAATAATAAATGGAAGGGTTTTGCTGCTCCTTGAATATTAAAAAAAATGTCATTGTAATTAAGTAAAGCATGCAGGATATTTAAACAAAATTAGCTACCACCAGATCATTCTTTTTAGCATTAAACATTTTTATGAGACTAAAAAAGGTAATCTGTGTACAATGGTTTTGCGAAGTAAACAGAAAACTTGTTAATTGTGATTATATCACTTTTTCCATACACTTGTACTGCCTGTAATATATAGAGATAGATATGTTCATGAAAGTAACTCTTCTTTTTAACATAGGAATATTAGCTTCAATGTATAAGTGATGAGAATTGAGAATATAAGTGTGAAGATAAAAAAGGGCAAACTGTTGCCAGCCATGGATTTGAAAACGTATTTAAAATTAGATTATTTTTTATTATAATGAAATGGCTGTGATGTTATATGAGAGAGTGTGTGATGTTGCGGATGACGAGGATATAATGATATTCAAGAGCATGTTTCGTTGAAAAATGATTTGATGAAGATAAAGCAGATACTCTTTTAACACCCTAAAAATTATTTTTTGTCCTACTTCCTTTTAAAGCTCCGTACCGTTTTATGTTAGAAAATCATCAATATTTTTCCCAAACGATTTATGGATTTAGCGTTACTTAAAAAATGCATAAAAGTCTATCTAGAATAATTGAATTAAAAAACTTTCAAGTGTCAGCATGTTTACAATCACAATAGCGATGATTTAATGACTGCACATTTTTTTGCATACGATTCAATAGTTTGGTGGTTTCCCTCAAATTTAATTTCCGAAATGGATCTAGCTTTTCATGTACATGCATGAAAAATTGCATTAACTTTTGTGGTCTCTTTTTTTCCTCTATCTATTTCCTGAATTCTAGAATTCTGACATCTAATAAAATATATTTCCTTTCACACATGTCATGACAAATATTCTAATAAAAATTCTAATTTAATTAATTTAAATTCCGAGAGACAAAATCGATATTTTATTTAAATCAAAACATCTAGTTTTATCCAGATTCCTTCAAATTTAGATTTAAATATTTCTTAGAATTCTGAAAACATCAACAATAGCTTAACTGCAAATATTATTGCGTTTTTAATTAAAATAATTGCCCATAATATATTTGATTTATTGAATTTTTTATTACTGTGGAATATGTAAATGATGCACAACGTGACATCCATGGACAGTTCTAATTACCGACTTCCTAAATATTGTAATTGAATCAATGTCAACCCGATCAAATTCTTCTTTATCGGTATGTTATGAAAAAAAGGTGTGAAACGTTGATATAAGCATGCTTTTAAAACATGTGATGTCAGGATTTAAGTTTTTACTGCTTTGTAACTATATGACTGACTGAAATGACGTAAACTAATACGTACTCTTTACAAAAGAAATCAATTACGTCAATAGAACTATGGGCACTTGGCAATTAACAAAGAAATTTTATTTTGTGTAAAAAAACACAAAATTTGATCTTGACTTGTTGCTTTTAAAAATCCGCATGATCATTTAGAGTGAGTCCCATTCGGATGGGAATTCAGAGTTTACTCATATCTCTAAAGATTTTCATTAGAGGAAGAGATTTGAAGCAAGAGAATAACTCAACAAACATGTTCTTAAGCTTATTGATTGAGCACTTTTTAAGAAATGATTTAAGATATATATTTGACTAATAGTAAGTTCAAATCATTCACTGATAGCTTTTTAATCCATTTGAACTTAGAGAAAGGCAGGTGTTAAATGAAAAAGAAATTGATCAACTAACTAATACGGATTAATATTATTCAGGAAATCTTTACAATAGTTTCTTAGATACGCGTATAATTTAATGAATGAATATAATTGAACTTATAAAACCAGTTATTGGTCAGACAGAGGAGACTTGAAGGAGCCACAAATTAGATTGTGATCTGTGGGGACTCATACATGTGTCTTATTTCTACTTGTAGAAAATGATAGATTCAAGTGTATGAAAAAATGCTCAGCTGTTCTTAATGTCTATATAGCAACAACTTGAAAATTCATTAATTAATTATAATATAAAAAAGAATGAATTTGCTGATTTGATGAATTTGTTTCCCTCGTTAACAGTATTTAGTTTGCGCGTGGATTCTCAGATTTCATTGAATATAATTCTTTAATAAATTTATTGTCAAGTATTTATGTAGATTTTTCTGGTGATTCTTGTGTAATTCTGAGAATTCTTTTCTCTTTTATTCGCATTTTAATGAACGTAGTTAAAACTTGCTTTTGGTTCTTATTGCTGAATTTGTGATAACATAACTGTTTATTATATTCAACTTTCTCTTTTTTTCTCTTGAGAATAACAACATCAGAATTCTTCTTCCTCATTCGTTCACTTGATTTCTATATTATTATAGATGCCTTTTTACAGATTTTTTTTTTTGCGTATTAAAACAAAAACAAATGAAATGAATAAATATTTTATTTATTAATTTAAATATTGCATCATTAATTTCCGTAGACATAACGTTCTTTCTTTATTAATCAAATTACACTGAATAATGATGAAATTAAATTCACTAGATTAAATTTAATTAACATTGATATTAGCATTAAAAATAATTTTAATAGGCAAATTGCGCTTTTGTCATTTTAATTAGGGACATTTTAGGCATAACATCAAATTCAAATGTTTAAATATTTTATATGCTTCGCATGCAAGTTAAATTTTTTTGAATGATACAAAATTGGCGGAAAAAAATATTTTAAAAATTGCCAATCAATCAATTTACTATTTTTTAGGGCTATAGGTACGACCTACTTCCACCAAAAAAGCGATTTTGATGAGACTACTAATTGAAAAAACCGCAAGAAAAGCATCTTAAATATAAATAATTTCCAACTGAATTATATTTTTATATTTCACAATTTTGTCTCAGCTAATTTCCTTTGAGGTATTAAGGAACGATAATTTTAAAACTTTTTCTTTCCTCTTTTATCGAGCGACATTCTAGAACTTTCATGCACAATGACTTTATCTGTAAGCACAATCAAATCATATGATGTTAAATTTACGTAAGACGTAAAATTCATATGAAAATGACTAAATCAACCAAATTCAATAAATCAAGTATTTGAAAGTCATTTGAACAGTTGTAAGCAGTATTCATGCATATATTTTATTTATAAAAAAGAGAATTAAAAAGGATCTTTTTGAACGGACAAAGAAATGTCAAAAAAGGACCTGTTTCTGCTGCCAAGATGATATAATACTGTTCATTTATGTATTCATTTTTATTCACATTGATTTGATTGATGATAGAAAGGAACATTTTTCTTTGTTCTTCCTTCACACTGTCATTCCTTAGAAATTTATTGTCTAGCATATCTTTTCTTGTGTATTGTACGTGAATATATTACATCATAAAGTAGTAGTTCATTCATAATTTTCAATACAGCAACAATGCCGATGAAGTGTAAGCCGGTAATATGTTTACATACGTGTATAGTTAGTAATAACAGAAAATGTTGATTTCTTCATTTTTATAGGTACGAAATTGAAATACATTTAAAGAAATGTGTGTGTAGATACTTTAATTCTAATGGCTAGAAACTATTTCAGAAATATACTATAATTTGGATTAACATGCTCCTTCTTAAAAAATCATTTTTAAGTAACAGTACTCAAATGCGTTAACAACTCCAAAGGATTTAATGGATTTATTTTATTTTGAAATGTACCTCAAAAATTGAAAAGTCTAGGAATAAATTTTAATTCTATGGACTAATTGACAAAATAACGCTTACGCCTAAATTTGTTGATTTAAAGTTCTGAAAGTGTATGTTATCTACATATTCCTTTTAACACAAATGTAATCGAAACGAAAAAAAAAATTCTTGAACGAAATAAAAAAATATATAAAGCCTGTGACGAGTAATCAAAGTGATCAGTCGTAATTTGTACGTGGTTTAAAGTAAATCGTGATATTAAAACAAAAAAGTATTATTTGATAGACATAGTTTTAACAGAATGGCATTTTTAACTCTTTATTTGCTTTATGTCATTCTTGTATTAATTTTGATAATTTATTTGAAATTGGTATTTAAATGTAAACGTGCTGTAAAAATTTCTGATAATGTTAAAAGACATATCGAAAAAAATCATAAAAATAGTGATCAATATTTGGTGCAACCTCCTGGCCCGTTGCCACTTCCTGTGATTGGAAATTTAGCCTTATTGGGAAAATATGATGTTCCTTTTGAAGGATTTAGTGCTTTAAGCAAGATTTATGGTGATGTCTACAGTTTAACACTTGGAACAATAAGATGTGTCGTTATTAATAATTTGGAAACAATCAAGGAAGTTCTAAATCAAAATGGTGCATTTTTTGGTGGTCGTCCGGATTTTGAGGTAAAGGAAGAAAAAAAAATTATTAAATTATTGAATTTATAATTTAAATATTCTTTTTTGTTATTCAACAGAGGTTCCATAGAATTTTCGGAGGTGATCGAAATAATTGTACGTAACTTTATTTTACATATTTAAGCACTTTGCCAATTAAACCGCAAGCGAATAGTTAAATTTGATTTTAAGTCGACAACTTTCCTTCTTATACTTTCATTTACTGTTACTTTTTATTATGCTTTATTTGTGGCGTGTGGGAAACAAGAAAAAAAAATCGAAATCTTGAACTTGAAGACTTCTTGCCTTAAACTTGTTTTTTACATTTGGTCGATTATATAATAACTTTTGTCCCGTTCTTAAAAATGAAAGAAAAGTAAACAGGAGAAAAGAAAGAAATGGAGAAATTCTGAAATACCAAAACGGGTTCTTGATTTTTCGAAAGTGTAATAAATAAGAATTGTAATTTAGCATCAATTTGACCTACAACTTAACTTAATTTTTCGCAAAAAAATACGACTTAAAAAACTGTATTCTAGTGCATCTTATGCGTTATATTATATTGCATACCAGTTTTTTTTCTGCTGCTATCACTAGATAATTTGTTGAGTTATATAAGAAAGTAGTTTTATGAAATATTCCATCTTGTTGAACTTGACCGTGATGATGGTCTGTAATAGCTTGTTTTATAAACTAGGCAAAACATATTCTTAGACTTTCTCGCTTTACTAAGCAATAAAATGTGAATTCTTCCTTAACAACTATGATAGTTCTTACTCTTATACATCAGGTTCTCCTCTTAATAAACAGGCTTTTTATTGCGTGGAATGCAATCACAATACTAGCCTTCATATAAATTATCTTATGTAATTAAAACCATACTGATATGGTCATTTTACATCTTTAATGAATATAAGTTTGTTGTCTTAGGTTAGTTTTAAAAGATTGCGATTCTTTTGTAATATCTGGCTTTATATGACTTTTAAAAATCATTGTTTAGTTCTTGAAATTCTCATAATAATCTTGCATTTTGGCATCTAATTTTTAACAACTACAGTAATCAATTAGGTGAAAATTATTAAAATTCGTATTTCTTTTTACAGCTCTTGCATTATGTGACTGGTCAACTCTTCAACAAAAAAGACGTAATTTAGCAAGAAAGCATTGCTCACCCAGAAATAACTCAGATTACTTTGAGAAGTTGAATGAAGTGGGATGTTCAGAAGTTGAAAAATGCATTGAGCATATGAAAAAAATGGTCCAAGAAACAGCAGGAGAAATTCATATGAAACCATTGATTATGGAAACATGTGCAAATTTATTCTTAAGCTATATGTGCTCAACAAGATTTGAATATGATGATATTGATTTTAAGAATATGGTTCGAAGTTTTGATGAAATTTTTTGGGAAATAAATCAGGGTTATGCGGTTGATTTTCTGCCATGGCTCAGTCCTTTTTATAAAAAACACATGCAAACTCTTGACTCATGGGCTAAAGTCATACGAAAATTTATCTTGAATCGAGTGATTGGCAACCGAGAGGAAAAGATAAGAATGCAGAATGAAATTGATGACGATTTTACTGACGCACTACTGAGATCTTTGGCAAAGGAGGAAAATGTCACAAAAAATACAATTATATACATGCTTGAAGACTTTTTAGGAGGACATAGTGCTATAGGTAATTTAAATTTAAAATATTAAAAATTAACACAAACTTACAAGCTCATTATTTCTTTAAAATATAGGAAACCTTGTATATCTATCATTAGGATATATTGCCAAGTATCCACACATTGGACATAGAATTCAAGAAGAAATCCATGCAGTATCACAGAATGGAAAACGAAAAATCACACTACATGACGCAGATGATATGCCATTTACAATTGCAACTTTATTTGAAATATTAAGACATACATCATCACCGATTGTCCCTCATGTAGCAACAGAAAACTCTTTGATCAATGGATACGGGATTTTCAAAGATACAATCGTATTTATTAATAATTACGAATTGAATATGAGCGAAAAATACTGGGAAAATCCAAAAGAATTCAATCCTGAGAGATTTTTAGAATACGTTCCAGCACATAAAGTGAAAAAGGACGCTGTACCGGATTCATTAATGATTCTCCGTGTGAAGAAAAATATTCCACAATTCCTTCCATTTTCAATTGGCAAGAGAACATGCATTGGACAAAATCTTGTAAAATCATACTCGTTTCTTATGCTGACAAATATCCTCGAAAATTTCGATGTAACCTGTGAAAATACTGAAAATATTAAAATGTTTAAAGCATGTCTTGCAGTTCCTCCGGAAACATATTCACTCAAATTTACATCAAGATAGTTATTAAATTAAGTTAATTTTTAAAATTAGTTTTAAGATTCCAGTGACTTAAGTGGACGCCACAGTTTTTACTTACCGCCAAGTTTAATTATTTTTTAAAGACTGCTCTTATATACTTTAATCACTTCCTCCACCTGAATAGGACTTGAGAAAAATAATATTTTATAAGTCATCTCTTTCTATTCAATTTTCTAAGACTGATGATTAGCAACTTGAAACTTCCCGATTTTATTAAAAACATAATAAGCATTTAAAGTTATGAAGTTTTGTATCATTGGATGCAATTTGCAGAAATACTTAAATTAACTAATTTAAAATTGTTAAGAATAAAACAAGAAATTAAAAAAGTTTAAATGTTTTGTTTTTGCCATGTTACTTTTTTCGTTAACTTACAATTAGGTATGGAATAGTACCAACACTTCCTGCTATTACTTTTAAAGAATTTCTCTTCTTCTTTTCTTTCTCTGACTTATGACTTCTCTTTGTGCTAACGATAAAACGTAAAGAATAAGTTACATAAATCTGTTGTCAGAATGAATGATAATTATTAATATGAAAAGTTTTCTTAAGCTCTTGGACAATTATTACGGTTTATTGCTGCTTCTGTCACGCTTGAAAATATAAATTGTTCTGCAGCAAAGGAAGAAAAAAAATATTTCTGAATAAAATAAAAACAGTCAGAAAAATTCCTTTTCCTCTTTTCTCTGTCTAAATGATCCAAATGTGAGTGAGAGGGAAAAAAAGTTTATCCATAAAACTGTACAATAATCGTAAATTAGGGTGGTAGACATTATTATTATTATTGGCCTCATATACGCAATATTGCCTGTGTACCAATTTGTATAATTAGCTTTATTTGTTTCAATAATGTTGAAATTATTTTTATGACGTTGGAAAATTAGAGTTTCATTGTTTAACATGTCATCGTTAGACTTTTTTGGCATTTACCTAATTTTTTTCAAAAAAAAAAAAACTTTTCATTTCATTGTCTATCGATAGAAACAAGAGAATGCAATAAATCTTATGGAAAGCGAGAAACATGAAATGATACTTTTTATCATAGATGATGTCCAATATACATTATTGTTGACACACTAAGAAATATCATAGGTCAATTTCATTTGATGTTATCAGCCAAAAACAAACTTATGACCATATACGTATACACATGCTCATACATAAATATTGATTCCTTTATATTCTTCTGAGTCGAAGAAATCTAAATCTTTACTATTGTGCTTTACAGAAATATGTAGGAAGTATTGAAGGGTGGAACAACAATCAAGAAAATGTGAACGCTTTATTAGGAGTAAAGTCACAATAAAGAAATAGTTCTATTTTTACTTATAGATATTGAGATACAGACATTTCCTCTAACTATCTAAAGTACAATTTCATCAATATGTATTAGATGTTAGTTGATATGAAGTTGGAAAAAATGTTCAAATCTTCCTGACTTCTAATGTAGCTTTATTCGCTGTTTTTACAGCAAATTTGCTTTCTGAAGCATTTTATCAATGTCAGACCATCCATTGTCTCGAAGAAAAAAAAATACAAAAGGTTAACTATAAACATCAATGAAATTAAATGAATCGTCGGAGTAATAATAGATGATGTCCTTTATATTTTCTTCTTAATGTATTATTTGAGTTTATAGATTTCTGTTATTAGCCTATTTTCAAATGTTTTGTGTTTTGTATTCATTCCAGTCAATTTGTGATTGCGATGTTTTGCATTATATCCTGCAATATTTCTTTAAACAACGTTTTTTCAATCTAAACATTGAAATATCATTTTTAACTTTAAGTAGACAAAATCACGGTTTTAATTAATAACAACTTTGTTTTTCAATGATCGGAACTTTACTGACTTTTATTATAAAGGGGTTTTCAACTATGTAAAATATAATATTTGAATTACAAATGAACGTTAGAACAATATCTTGAACAAAAGTCACATTACCTGAATATAATTTCGTTTATTATATGTTTGGCATATCCATATATTGTCGCTAACAATAAAATAGTAAAAAAGAGAAGAAAAAAGTTTTTTCCGCATTCGTTCAAGGAAAAACTCGGCTCTAATTATCTTCTTACAGAAATCGTCGAAGTAATTAAGAATTCTATAAAGGGTTTCTTCTATCTCCAGATATAACAAGCACCACACACTCACAAATTGTTCTCCTATTCTAATGTTTAAGTTACGTGAATTTGCCAATAGTTTGTTACCTGATTCCAATTAATTTTCCTCTTCACTTCAGTAAAATATCTTGCCTGATCTTTTACTATCAATTTTGGAATTGTATGGAATCACAGTTCTACAATAAATTAAGATGAAAATGTACAAGTAGGTAGATTAAATTTATGAGAAAAAGTTTTAACGCTTTACTTCGTCGCTTCTACACAATGAGAAACGATGTTTATAACAAAAGGTAAGTCAATTTGCCATTAATGAACTCTTTCTTCCCATCTCATGATTCCGCACAGCCCGAAGTCATTAGCACAAATTTTCTTCTCTTCTTTTCTCGTAATTTTAATTCATATTCATCAAAACTCATTTCATTACCAATAAAATAATTCTCTATGATTGCCATTTAGCTCCAAAACTTGAGTCATAACAATTTACAAAATAATGACGAGGATTTCTTTTCTTTTTAACAATTATGAAAATTTATATGTCATTCATGATCTACTTTCGTTTTTTAGCACAATATAAATGAATAAAATCTTTAAGGCACGCACTCTGGTATTTAATATTAAAAGTGATTAGATGGTTGGCGCAATTGCTTCAATTTTGAATTTAAAAAATGATAATACAATATAGATACAGCGAACGAAAGGTCTAAGAATGCAAGGGCAATTTGCAGTTACTTACTTCCTTCGCTGGCTGTACAGATGAGCTGTTATCCATGGCCTCTCACTATGGGGCAAAATTAAAAAAAAAGGGACATTCACTTTGATTTTTGGACTTTTTGGAATCAGGACTTGAAGGTATTTTTTTCTTATAGTACACATAGCAATAGACTTGCATGCCAAATTTCAGCTCAATTGGTGCTGTTTGGTCGGTTCTGGAGGTGTTTGAAGTTGAAAAATGGTAAAAAGCGGATTTTTCATGTCTTGTTTGACTTGAAAAGTTTCTTATTTAATTAAAAGATATTGAAAAACGGTTTTCGGTTCCTAATTATACTATATAAGAGCTTTAATTTGCAATGGTACAAAGTTTATATATACTGGGTTTTAGTGGCAGGACTTGAGAAAATGTATGAAAATATCAGGAAAAAAGCTTCAAGCGTCCGGAAAATATGCTAGTTCTCAAAAGTTTCTCATATAGACCTATTTTTTCGTAAAGTACTTACTTTCTACTTTCCAAAACTGAAAAAATATCCAAAATCGGTTGGTACGAACAAAAGTTATTGCATTTTTAGTTTTGGACGAATTTTTTCTCAAAACTAATATTTCTGAGATGAATTTGGAAGTTATCATTTGGAAAAAGTTTTTTAATGTTTTTTAATGTATTTAGTCATTTTAAGAAGACTTGTGAAGTTTTTTGAAAAAGTTCAAAATTCTCCGAGTTAGAGGTACATATGCTATTTGACGACTTGACCCTTTTTCTCATCACTCAAACTGCTATTACTTTTAAATGACTAAATATTTTTCAGTTCTGTTTCTTGTTTATTGTAGCTTGTTATAATACCTTTCCAACGATATATAATACTTAATAGTTGGAAGTAGTCTTGGTCGCGAAAACGGACCCTGTTTGTGACTGCCCCTTTACAAAGAAATTTTCAAAAAAGTCATTTCTAAAACTACCACTTAGAAATTAAATAATAAAATGTTTTTGTGTTTTTTAGGTCAAATTATGATAGTTTTTAATCTTAAAACTCAAAAAATCTCATTTTGTAAACTTTCTGCAACTTTAGGGGCCTTCATAGGTAAGACTCAGGTAGTCTCTCAATTCTCAGATATAGTAGTTTTTTATTGACTTTTTTTGATTGATATTAAATATTTACATTTATTTTGTGCAAAATATATTAATTTTAAAAAGTTTGGGTCGAAAAAAAGTGGTTTTTGACTATTTTGTAAAAAACAGGCTTAGGTAGGCCACATTTAATGCACTCCAGTAGCCACTATGATTAAGTTCTATACATGTTTTATACATATTAATAAAGGTAATATTAGTAACTAGCAATAACAGAAAACAGAATGCAAAAATATTGGTTCTAAAAAAAGTTATAGTCATTTGAGTGGCCAAAAAAGTGTCGAGGAGGGCAACCAGCATAGGCAAAAAGACAAAAATTTAAAATTTTACATTTATTTTGACAAAAAACGCAATATTTTGAATTATTACGACATAAAAATAGTTTTTATTCAAAAAACTTCAAGAATTTCATTAAAATTTTGAATTTTTGTGTATTTGCCTATGCTGGTTGCCCTCCTCGACAGTTTTTGGCCACTCAAATGACTATACCTTTTTTTAGAACCAATATTTTTGCATTCTGTTTTCTGTTATTTCTAGTTACTAATATTACCTTTATTAATATGTATAAAACATGTATAGAACTTAATCATAGTGGCTACTGGAGTGCCTTAAATGTGGCCTACCTAAGCCTGTTTTTAACAAAATAGTCAAAAACCACTTTTTTTCGACCCAAACTTTTTAAAATTAATATATTTTGCACAAAATAAATGTAAATATTTAATATCAATCAAAAAAAGTCAATAAAAAACTACTATATCTGAGAATTGAGAGACTACCTGAGTCTTACCTATGAAGGCCCCTAAAGTTGCAGAAAGTTTACAAAATGAGATTTTTTGAGTTTTAAGATTTAAAACTATCATAATTTGACCTAAAAAACACAAAAACATTATATTATTTAATTTCTAAGTGGTAGTTTTAGAAATGACTTTTTTGAAAATTTCTTTGTAAAGGGTCAGTCACAAACAGGGTCCGTTTTCGCGACCAAGACTACTTCCAACTATTAAGTATTATATATCGTTGGAAAGGTATTATAACAAGCTACAATAAACAAGAAACAGAACTGAAAAATATTTAGTCATTTAAAAGTAATAGCAGTTTGAGTGATGAGAAAAAGGGTCAAGTCGTCAAATAGCATATGTACCTCTAACTCGGAGAATTTTGAACTTTTTCAAAAAATTTCTTCACAAGTCTTCTTAAAATGACTAAATACATTAAAAAACATTAAAAAACTTTTTCCAAATGATAACTTCCAAATTCATCTCAGAAATATTAGTTTTGAGAAAAAATTCGTCCAAAACTAAAAATGCAATAACTTTTGTTCGTACCAACCGATTTTGGATATTTTTTCAGTTTTGGAAAGTAGAAAGTAAGTACTTTACGAAAAAAATAGGTCTATATGAGAAACTTTTGAGAACTAGCATATTTGCCGGACGCTTGAAGCTTTTTTTCCTGATATTTTCATACATTTTCTCAAGTCCTGCCACTAAAACCCAGTATATATAAACTTTGTACCATTGCAAATTAAAGCTCTTATATAGTATAATTAGGAACCGAAAACCGTTTTTCAATATCTTTTAATTAAATAAGAAACTTTTCAAGTCAAACAAGACATGAAAAAATCCGCTTTTTACCATTTTTCAACTTCAAACACCTCCAGAACCGACCAAACAGCACCAATTGAGCTGAAATTTGGCATGCAAGTCTATTGCTATGTGTACTATAAGAAAAAAATACCCTCAAGTCCTGATTCCAAAAAGTCCAAAAATCAAAGTGAATGTCCCTTTTTTTTTAATTTTGCCCCATAGTGCCTCTCTCAATTTTTTACACCAAGTACAACATTGTCGCTATCAACAGCCTCTTTCTCGAGGAAGACCAAAGAATTCCTGAATTGGATGTGTAAAAAAGGACACTAAATTCCTTATCATTCCGAACTGGTAAAAATTCTCGAAAAATAGACTCTGTTTTAGACGTTCTCTTTGCGCGACAATGAGTCCTCGTGCACCATAACCAAGCATGTAAAGTATCTTAAATTATCAAGATAACTAATACTATAGTAAAAAAAATTTCATAAGTCATTAAAAATGCGCTTTTGACCCAAAAGTAAGAAAAGTTAAGAAACATTTTGCATAATAGTTCAATATATTGAATTAATGTAAAAGAAGAATGAAATATGAAGTTAACGCAAATTTTCCCCTTAATTTTACCACGATAAAAAATTATCATTCATTTCCCGAAGGTATATAACGGCATTAAAAGGAATTTACATCCTCTTTGTGTCGAGAAAAAAAAATGAACAAAAAATCAAAAGAGAAGAGAAAAATCATGAAGTGAAATTTTTTATGATTGTATGAAATGGAAAAATACCCTGCGGGCCAAATACATTTTTGTGATAATGCAATTTCCAGGATGAGTGAAGTACTGTTGGAGTTATTCGTGTATAGGTTGATAAAAATGCTTTAAGAATTTTATCTAAAAAATCAACTATAACAATTAAAAAATTATTTTAATTAGATTAACTTCCTTCTTCCTGTTTTCATCAAATTGTTTTCATTGTTCATTCTACGAATTAGCATTTTGTTTGAAAATTGGATAAATATTGATTTTTCACCGTAAAAAACCTCCCTTAAAAATTACATTGTAATTGGAAAATTTTATTCTAGTGTTATTGAATATTTTTGAGGGAGATAATTGAAATATAAACATTGTCAATGGGTTTTCCAAGCAGCTTGTTGAGAAAACCAATGATAATAAATTTTCAACATTTTATCAGTTTTATACTGAAGCTCTTCTGTTGTAATCATATAGAGTAAATATGTTCACGTGTTGGTAACTTTATGAGCTTCCAAACAAAACAAAAAAATGCTGAAGAGGCATGAAACTTACATGCCATATAGTACTTGAAAAGTAAAGCAGGCTAAAAGATTAAGAAAAAATGAATAAAAAGCATTTTTAAGGTTGAGCACAAAAAGATTGATTCGCGAAATTGATATAGGAAATATTGCTTGACATAAAGGAAATTGTGTGGCATAAAAAATGTGCTTATGTTCTTACAATGTTTTCCATAATATTTTCATTTTCCTTTCTGTTCAATTTGCTTCAATTGTATGAACAAAAAAAAAGTCAAGGGGATAAAGCATATGAATGAATTCAACAAAAACAACTATTCAGTGCTCCTCACAATTATAAATATGTAAGTTTGAATTGATTGGATTCATATTATATGTACACATACGTACGAATGTACATATTATAGGAATTTTCGATTTCAATGATTTCAATGTTGCTGAATCTGCAGACGCTTCAACAATTTGACCCTGCTGTTGTTTTTCGTACATCCGTTGTTATTGTAACTTAAATTATGAATATTCATGAGATTAACTTTTATATTTATGCTATTACTGTCCATCCACTCTTTCATACACTTCTCATTCATAAGCGATCAAAAAATTTATAATGCAATTGAAGCCATAAATTGATTATTGGATAGTATATTTTTGAGAAGCTTATTGAAGATATTTCGATGATTTTAATGAAACACTTATTTGAGTGATCTAATAAAATAATGAAATTGCTCCTATTATTCATCAGAGTATTATGTGTTTTCATCACTGAACGCATCATTAATTTATATTGATTATACGCTCATTCATATTATTTTACACTTGCTTTCTATGCAAATTATTTTATTATTTAAATGTTGACTAATGTCATGTTAGAATAATGTTCCATAGCCAATTTATTTCTGCACACACAAAAATGTCCTTCCTTTATGATTAATCATTTGATTTGAGTATAATTTTTCATGTAAATTAATGAATTATTCATACCCGAGCGACACAAATGAAGATGTTTGCGCTACAAAGCTTTTAGGGCTCCACGAAAGCTCTTTCATTAACTCCAAATAGAAGCCCTCTCCACGTGGAGACCAAATGTCAGCCATATGAATGCAGAGTCTTAAATGCTCTGTGGCAAAGCCTTTTATTTTTGTGTTGCTCGGGACAATTTAGTGAAAAATCGTTAAAAATTATTCCTTAAAAATATACTGTTTATTTATGCTTTCCCGATACCGGGACCGGGACCGGGAAATCCCGGGACTGTCCCGTCCCGGTTCCGTCCCGAGTCCCGAAAATCTTCCGGGACTGGTCCCGCGGGACCAGCTTTTAAAAATTTTCTTATAAACTCTTAACAAAATAAATAAAATAAAAATTAAAAATGTTTAATTTGTAATCAAAAATTTAAAATAAAATAAATTATTAAATTTTATCAAAAAACATGAGAAATATGGAGCTATAAATTCGTATTTTGAATGTTTTTGAATTAAAAATTTAAAATTTATTTTGGTCTTCTGATATTTGTTCTAAATTGCAGTGGCTAATATTACAAACTCAAATCAAGCAAACCCTTTTAAATAAACTATCGAGACCTATCGATTTCCAGCTAATTTGAGGTTTTTCAAAAATTCAAAGTTTCAATGATTTTTTAATTGATTACATAAGTTAGAGATTATTCCTCATAACTAAGATTTGTTTCATCATAATCGTATAAACGGTGAATATGATAGTTAAATTGAGAATTTCTTTAGTGTTATTCTATTTTAAAATCATTTAAAACTAGTCAAGTTCAAGAGTTCTGATAATTTAAAACCATTATTAAATTTTTAAAATTACATATTAAGCTTTAAAACACTGAAAAAACATTAAAATATTGTACTTTTTAGCACAAATTTTGTTTCGGGAAATCCCGGGATTTCCCGGTCCCGTCCCGATCCCGTCCCGGTCCCGGAAAAGTTTCGGGACCGGGATTTCGGGAAAGCATATGTTTATTATTCTTATAAGTGAGATTTATTCAATAGGGTGACATACATTTAAGCACTTCCTTAAATAATAGTTATGTGATACTACTGGAGGCAATAATCTTGGGATGTTTTTGCAATAAATAAACTACAATATACACATCTTAACGTACACTTGACAAAATATTGAGTGTGAAAATAAATATCCATGATCCTATATTTCTTGAGCAAATAAAGTCAAAATTTGTGTTGGGCTTATCAGTAGATTAGGTCCAAAAAAGAAGTGAAAACTGGATTTTTTATTTTTAATTATTTTTTAAAGCCTGATTATCATTGAATTTTGGGAAATTTTGAAAAAAGGAAACTTAAGCATAAAATTCATATTACTTTAGTGAACTAACGCATTGTACAGAACCTAGCCGAAATTATTGACGGATACAGAAACAAAAATCAAAGGCAGAAGTAAAGCATAAACAAAGATCTAAATCACAAATATGAAAAACGAAAAAATATGATTTATTAGACCATTTCACGTAGTGTGTTTTGCAAATAAAGCAAAAGGCGAACTTGCTTTACCTTTTATGCGACAAGAATATTTATGTGGCGATGATAAAACTCTCGAGTCTTCAAAATTGAATGTGAAATGCTTCCATGTTTAAATATGTATGGCATTTCGAGAATGTTCTTACCCCCTCTTATCAATTTCCTTTTGATTTTTTTAAGTGAAGGTAAATTTTAAAAGAATGTCAACATGCTAACAGTAATGAACATAAGATATTTTGAACACATTTATTAGCATGTGCCTGACATATGTGTGTTTTTCTTTTTATATTTTTTTATTCTTGTATACATTCTGCATAATAAATTTTAATTATGTAAAATATGCTTTTGAAGGTTGAGTGTTGATCTAATTAGATAATAAATTAATAACGCAACATATTTCATGAAATAAAATACATCTTAAACTTTTTCACCTCAAGATACATACTTAAAAAAAGGGGAATTTATATTTTTCATTCCGAAACGAGTGCTAAAATAGGAAGATAATTTTTTTATGGGGTGAAGCATTAATAAATCGGTTAAGAAGGTAAATCAGTTAATCATTTGGTGACAAAATTGGTAATTCCTTTATGACTTTTATGTTTTTTGTGAAACTTGATAAAGTAAGCATGAATAAGACGCTAATTGCGCTGTATGGATCGGAGTCATGGAACATGGTTGCTGCAGATGAACATGCTTTTGGTGTTTTTGAGAGAAAAATTCTTAGAGTCATTTTTGGACCTAAGAAGGAAAGAGATCTATTTAAGTACAGAAGCAATGTGGAAATATATCAGCTCTTTAGGGATGCTGAGATTGTAGAACGAATCAAAGTAAATAGACTTCGATAAGCTGAACACGTTATTAGGAGACCTGTGGAAGCGCTTTTAATTAAGGTAGTAAAAGAGCTTGTGTACGACCAAAGAACTCTTGAAAAGAAGCTGTTGATATAGATAGTGTTGTGCATGGCATTGGAAATTGAGAAGCGAGCAATAGAGCCGACTTCAAGCGACATCTATGGAAGATCATAGATCACAATAGATCTGTACAACCAGTGAAGTAAGTAAGTAAGAAGTGATACTTTTGAACAGTTTTAAACTGTTATATCAGATAAGTGATTATATTTTTAATGATTTCAAACCAAACTTACCTGAAAATTTAGATTTATAATATTATTCACACATATTGAGGGAGTTAATTCCTTTTTTTTAAAGAAAAAAAAATCGTATTGCCACAAATGAAGGGAAACAATTGAATTAATAGCTATGTGCGGTTTTCATTCCGCATAGAATATTTTATTATATAAAAAAATATTTTCCCCTTAAAATAAAGAGACATAAATCATGAAAAATTGAAAGTGGAAAATGCCAATTGCAATAAATTATTGTCAATCACTTTTTATAATTAAATTTTTCACTTTTTCTTTTCCCTTTTGTGTTTTCAGATTTTTTGAACTTTTTTTTTTTTAAAAAAAAATATTCCTTCATTAAACCATCACCCAGAATGAATCATCTTAAGTTTTGTATGTTATTTTTTCTTGCAAGGATAAGCATGAAACTGTTTGAACAACAACAAAAATGGAACATAAACAACAAAAAACTAAATTAATACGTGGTCTAGCCTCGTTAGAGAAAAAACATGACTTGAATAACTAATAAAAATTATTATGCTTTTATATAAAATGTTATGCAGGCATATGTACGTTTAACGTATATAAATAATATTAAACTATATCTTTCAGACATAGCTTTGTGGGGGAAAAAGACGTGACGTGAGAAATTAACTATCAAAACTTCTCCACCTCGAACCTACTCATGCTTTTCTGACTTATAATCCTCTATAAACAACTCAGAAGATTTTCAAGAAGGAAGGAAAATAGCGAAGATAGATATGTGTATGAATACAAGTTCCATAACTTTATTTTTCTCAACAGAAGCATAATCACCTTGGTCGACTTTACTTTAATTTAATTAAATAATTAGTAATCGTTAACATAAAGCATCACTCTAGTATGATTTAAATTATGGTATTCCTGTAAATCGGGTATTCAACTTTTATATTTTCCTCCTTTTCATTCTTTTTTCTTTCCTTTTTCCACTCCCTCGCTTAATTAAGACTCAAAATTTTTTCATCCTTTCGTTGAAAAAAAAAAAAACAACAATTAAGATTATATTGGCATTGAAGATTCTTATCATCTGCTTCTTTATGTATTACTTAAGGCACTATAGATTTATTCTTCCATTTATTTTTTTATCTAATTAACTTAATTTGCCTTGATAAACTTTATCAGGTAACCGATTTTCATTCAACCGTTTGTTGGTTCAATAGTTAGAGGGCAATTTTACGAACACTCGTGAATTTTTATAACCAAAAACGAGGAAAAAAAAGTATAGCAAAGATGTTAGATGTTTCAATGATGATGAGCAGGACGCATTTTCTATTCAGGACAGCAACTTATTACCTCGAATGAAAATAGAATCTTAAAATGAATTATTGTAGATCATGCACGTAGACAAACTGCAAACATAAAATGTCCAAGCTCAGAAAAAATTAGCTTAATAAAACAAGAATAGAGGCCATTTTGAGGTTAAAGTAAGGGTCGTGGTTAGAAAAGTTTGAAATGCTCAATTAAGGTGCTTTTTTTTGGTAAACAATTGTGAATAAGGTGGTCGAAAAAAGTTTTCTTTTCAAACACTCGAAGAACTTGTCAAACGTTTCAAAATGAAATTTTTAAAATTATATAAGAGAGACTCATTGAGGTCGCTTTTGTTGCTAATATTTCAATTTTGTTGTTAATTTAAAGAAGAAAAAAAAGAAGATAGAATGAGATATATCTCGACAAGCTATCATTTGAATTATTTGCTGTGAAGGAATGAAAGAGAATTTTGAATGCACTATAGCGGATGCTGCTGCAGCTTATAAACGTGATTTGTATCTTGAATCTTACACAAAAAACTTTTTTCTCTTCTCTACTTATCTATGCTCAATTCGCATTTCCTCTTTTTTAGATTGAATTTATTTTTTTTATTTTATTTTCTCTTTTTTGATTTTTTTTTTGTGAAGCTAGTTGAAATGCTCATTAATTTTTTCCTCTGCTGTTCTCTGCATGCCTCTCAAATGATTTGATATTAAAGGCTGATGATGTTATACTACAAGCCACTCATTTCGTACAATATATATACATATATTTTTTTTATATAATTCAAGAAGCAATTCAAAAGAAATTGAAATCCTTTTTGTTGTGCTTACTCAGAGCAATATTCAAATTTTCAATGCTCTCATAATTTTTTTTTTTGTGCATGCATATTTCATGCTTTTGTGTAGCCAACAAAAGCTTCTATTGACATCAGATGGGAATAAAATATTTACATTTCGAAAAATGTCTCTGATTACTCAAAAAAATTATTTCTTTCATTTTTTGAATATAACAAAAAGCATGAAAAATATTTGTCTTCTTTTCTTTTGGGGTTTGAGGACAATAACATAAAGTCAATATACATTGTTTAGCTTCATTGCTACTAACACAAGTCATTAATTTTCCGTCTTTGAAGCCATTCAATTTTTCTTTTTAGCTTTATTTGTAGAGCAAGCATCTTGCATAGTCTTTGTCCTCAATCATGTCTAGAGCGTATTCCAGTGTTGTGCAATCTTTTTTGCGCCATGACACACCTAGGTGGAAAGACTCATTCATAACGCTCCTCGCCGTACGGATCATGGAATTTTTTAAAAATGTGTGCCGCAGCACGCAGTTTGGACAACACTGGCGTATTCAAATGTTCTTAATTTCGGTAAATTTTTTTAAATTTTATCTTGCTTACTTACTACACGGGCCGTTCTTATCAATTGTGATCTATTACCTCTCATAGATGGCTCTATTGCTGGCTTCCGTCTGCCAATTTACAATAACAAGTGCAATGCTGCACTATCGTCTATCGACAGCATTTCTTTGGTCGCCCATAAGCTCTTCTTTTATTATTAATTTAATTTTTATCTCACAATATCCAAAAAAGAAGAAATTTTCTGTAAAGAAAACTTCAATAGAAGTAAAGGATAGAAATAAAGAATCTTGAGTATGATCGAGCAGTCAAAATTAAAGTAAAGACTGCTCACTGTAGTGGAAAGATGCTCAAAAAATCGAAATAATTTATTCTTGTTGAACGAAAAGAAAAGATAAAGGAAAAGCCACAAAATTGTGCTGTTTTTCATCAAAATGGTCATTTCTTTCTTCATTGTTATGAAAAATTGCGTGGTATTTAATTTTCATTTCTCATACAATATGCATAACAATAGTAATACTCTCTTTTCTTGTTATTTATAGGAAGACGAGAGTTAAATGAATGGTCTTCGAAATGAACTTGATACCTGCAACAAAACATCGAATTTTTCATGCTGTCAAGATTTTATGCGTTTCTTATTTATTTTTCCGTTTTCATGTAGCTGTACATAAATCGAAAGAGATGAGTCAATTAATATGCAAATAAATTTTGTCAATTTTTATTTCAAAGAAAATTTTTTTGGCAGCTCGTAAGAACTTTTTTTTTTCTATGAATGGAAAGTTAAAGGCGAGAAAGAAATTGACAAAGCGAAAAAATAAAAAATTTACGAGATGGAAAAATTTCTGATGCATACTAGAGGAAAAAAGGAGGAAAACCAGAGAAAAATATTGATGATAAAAAACTTTTTTAATTATATTTTATATCGATTTCCGAAATATATTATCTAAATTATTAACGGAGAAAAATTGTGAAAAGTAAAATACTCTATCGTAGCATGTGGTACAAAACTTTCTTTCATCGTAAGAGGAGAGGAAAAAAAGGAATAAAATCTGAAGTGTCATGTTTTTGATTTTCCATTGTATGATTTCACATTGGAAGGATGCGATGAATGAATGAAAATTTAAGAGACTCTTTCATTTCTTTTTGCATACACTTTTCGAATACTACAAGTACTTAAGTAATACTTCTACAGTAAAATAAAATTTTAATGATGGAATGCATTTGGAGTGGAAACTTTCAGCAAACCATAAATAAAAGTTTTGATTTTAATTTTCGTAATTATAGAGCTACAGTTTCATACTGATTTGATCATGGCAATCAAGAATCAAAAGTAGCTGAAATTTATTTTGATTTATTCTGTCAAATTATTATATAGACATGACTCACATCCATAAGGCAAAGAATTAGAGTTAAAGATTATCTGCTCCAACAGGTGTCAGTAAGTGTTTGTCTATTCGTCTATTTATAGAAAATAAATGGGAAATCATTCATATTCCATAAGGTTTTCTAGGAAAAGACTTCATGATTCCATGTAAACATGTATATTCCACAAAGAAATTGACATTTCATTGATCAACTATCATTGAAACACCAAAATTGAGAAAATAAAATTCTATCCCTCTTGAAACTTTTTTTGCTTGTATGTAGCTAAAATAATCTTGAAATGTTATGATGCATCCTTGATGATTGTTCTATTATAAGTAATATAGTTTTTGTCATGTGTCTTTTTGCAATCTTTTTGTCATTCTTTTCCTTTTTTCAAACACACAATCTCTAATTATGAAATTGCATAAAAATTTATAATAATACATTGTATCGGACTTTGATATTTTGAAAATTGCATGAGGTGAAAAAAATTTGGTGAGTAAAACTAAGGATACGTTCAGTTTTTATTTACAGCAAAAATTGTAAAAAAAAAATATCAGCATAAAAATAAACAATTTAATTAATTAACCATTAGATAGGCTCAGATACAGCGATAACAAGGTAAGCCGTTCCAATTATTGATGATAATATTTAAATCTCCATAGAAGCTTGGAAAACAGTTAACTTAATATCATCCCAACAAGCTAAATGGGATTTTATTCTAGTAGATAAATACAGAGCAAATTTCTGATTTGACAGCGTCATAGTTTAAAAGTTCGAAAAGTAATAAAATGCGTGTAATCTATACAGACTGTGGTAAACAAAGTAATAAATAAATGAACAATAAAAATCCTATAAAAATTAAAGAAGGAAAGTATATAATTAGCAAAGACAGAAACATTTCAGAAATAATCATCGATTATTGATAATGATCTTTAGTTTAAAAATTTATGATTTACATGAGCATCCGCACAGTAGCTTTGATGATTTGACTTTAGAGGGTTGCTCTAATGACTTTAATATTGTAAAATGTTAATAATAATCATTTATATTAATAATATTTTTATTTTTAAGTCAGACATATTGGAGACAAATTTTCTTGAAACCAAAAAACTGTATTTAGAACACAAATATGCAACCATAGGCATTTTGATCGAATTTACTAGAAATTTACCTCGAAAAAAAAATTTATCGTTAATTGTCAGTAGTTTGATATGTGTTTGTGAATACACTCATGAATTTATATGTTAAAAGGCAAACAACAGTGATTACCATGACACATAAGTATAACCGCAAGCAAATTTGTCCAGATATGAAAACACCCAGGAAAAAATTATTTTACATTTTCCGTTTTTTTCTCATTCTACTCTCTCTTTCAAAAATTACCCCCCATGTTGCTGTTCGTAAATCCCATAAAAACACACTTGTAACAAGATTAAAACAAATTCATATTTGTATACACATACACATAAATTCACATATGCATAGAGAATAGATGAATATAAGTTTTATGTATCTATGTAGCATGTAGAATAACAAACTTTTATCATTTTCCCCCTTAAAAAACTAGATGAAAATCAGGCATCAGGGTCTAAAAATAATAAAATTTCAATAACATGATATTTTCGCAAAGAAACTTTCCACTTTTTCAAGGAATAAAAAGAAAATCTTAAAAATATAATATTCTACTGCTCCAAAGCATAAAAAACAAGATCGTTAGCATTTTCCATATACATCAAGATATGACGTATGGTTTTTAATACAACATTTTTCTTGAAGCAGAAAAAGAGCTTAAATATTGTAGGAGGAAAAGTCACACAGCACCACAGTTGTGTTAGGAAACTAAGATTTATTTTTGGTCAATCTTGTGAAACGGAAAGGGAAATTTTTCATTTTTCTGGATGAGTACAATGAGGGACATAATTCTCGTTAACTTTTGTGCCGCTATTATTCTTTTGAAAGCAGTCAGTTGAAAATTCACAAGTGCTGTAAAAATGGACTCATGGAAAATAGTTCAAGAGCTGTGGTTCACTTAGCTTGTCATTAAAATACTCATACATGCTCATGACTATACTCAATTAAAATAATTGAGCATGCTCCTTGTCTATTCGGGTATTTTGTACAGAAGAAAATAAAAATCAATTGATTCCTCGAGGAAAAATCTTCTGGATTACCAAAACAAATAATTGCCTAAATATCACATTGCATAATAATACAAAATCCTTTGATATGATTCCGATGTCACAAGTATGCCTTCTTTTGAATCTTTAGTAACTTTTAAGTGTACAAAGATGGCAAAAGATTTTCAATTATGATAAAATAGAAGAATCATCTCAAAAAAGCAATGAGTAAAAATATGTTAGCATATCAAGAAGCATCGTCGATATTATAAAATGCCTAAATTTTATGGAGCCCTGCTATAAAATCATGCTATTACCTGTCAAAGGGAGGTGAACAATTACGTGGGAGGAGACAGAATAATAGAAGCGACAAAGTCCTGTGGAGAAAGTCGACGACGTGAGAGAAACGACAAAATCAAAACACAAAAGCTCAAAAGGCCTCGAACAACGTGTAATATCGCGATGTTTTACATAAACTTTTTCCTCAGTCATGAACAACGAATGATGGTGAAAATGAAAAGCGAAAGCGTGCACACAGAGACTCGACATACTATTCCCAATTGTAAATAAATTTTATGCTTATTTTATATTCTATTGTGATTTTACGGCAGAAGCTCTTTTTACTTTTCGCCTATGTCGATTTTAAACGTATTCTCACCTATTCGTTACTTGAATGTTTCATTTACAATTCTTCCTCATTTACACGCTCAGATATTTAAATGATAATTTTTCTTTGTGTTCCGTTCACATGTCTGTGGGATCTTTTTGTTCATATTAGTGTGCATTTAATATATTTAAGGATTCATCATTACATTTCAATCTTTTCTAAAAAAAGAAAATTCAATTTAAAATTGTCAAAGTAAATTTATGGCTTAATAAAGTGTCACCTTCAAGTCACAGTTCTTTTATTCCCAAAGCTATTTAATTAAGTTAACACTTTAAAAATACAAAATTAAATGTTTACCAATGCTTGCATGAAAAGTTATCAATTTAGTGTTTGGCCCTTCATGTTCGACTCTTGAAGCAATACTATATGTTTCGATAACATTCTGTCACCCTCTATGACACAATATTGGGAGGGAAAATATCATTCAAACATCTGTATTCTTTATTTTACCTGTTTGACGCCACCTCTGTGGTAATTTTACAGTCAAACTGTGAAAAAAGCATTTATCGCTGTTTTCGTTTGCACCACCATAGTAAAATGGATAAAATCTGAATAATATTCTCTTCATACAATGATGATGATGCCTCCAGTGAATTGTTTTCTCTACAAAACATTTTTCCCTCATTTTTTCCCTATAAACGGAGAAAAGTCAAGGCAAGGCGAATAGAATGAAGGAAGAAAAACTGTTTAGCACATAAATTAAAATAGTGAAAAAAATAAATAAATAAATACAACATTAAAATGACGCTTAGTCTACTGCATTTTAGATACAATACATAGAAAAAAGATTTAATACAGGCAATGCATCATTCTGTATTCTCAACAAAAATCACCTGAATTTATTCATTCCTTATTCTTTTTGGCAACTATCCAAGAAGACACTAAATGTCATTTAAATTTTTATTGATACAGAATTATCTCCATAAATGGAAATAAGTCTTTCATATCACTATGATCTCTCTCACAAAATAGTAATATTAACATAACATACGATAATCCTAATGGAATATTACCAGCTGATATTGATTGTGTTTAGTTAACCTGGATTCTAGGTTTCAAACAGTTTGCAAATAGTAAAGCTGCTTGTGTTACGCGTATAAAAAATATTCAAATTGTAACAGATTTTTGAAATTTAAATCAACCGAACTATATTACGTCGCTTTCACAAAGAATTATTTACTGAACGTACTTTCGTATAAGAAAACAAATTTTTGAAAATCCTAAATTAGTAAACGAGAGAAATAAAGCTGGAATTAAAAATTAAGAGAATTCGACTTGTTTTATTCAAAATTGAGAGCTGATTTTTGAGGAATTTGAAAAACACGCCACAAGCTTGTCACGTTGCCTAAATTTTCCTCATTTTCATTAGAATCAAACAAATCAAAATTAAGGAATCAAGTTTCAAATTGAATTAACGTTGATCAGGTAGAGCTTGGAAAATTGAAGCTTTTCAATTTTTTTTGTATATTCGATTAGTGAAGTGAACTTTTGGAAATAAAGGATTCCTTTTTCCATAAAAGAGCATTTTTCTACTTACAAAAATGGAAAATTTTACGTGCATTTGTATTGAAAGTACAGCTTATATAGTTGAAGAATAATGAAAATATTTTCCCAACTTGAATGAGTCCTTAAGTCGTATTATTATGCATACATGCTGAGTAAATCATATTGTAAAGTGGTTTTCTGCTTACCACTTTGTGTTTCTCATATTGTTATAAATATTCATATATATACATTTGTATGTAGGAAGAGAAAAAACAACGGAAACATATTGCACTTAATACCTGTAATCTTTTTGTTTTTAATTTTGTTTTTAAAACTAAAAATACTATAACAAAAAGGTTGCATTGCATCAGATGATGAATAAAGTTGAAGTGAGATAGAGAAAAGAGATATACATTTTGATGCGAATTTAACCTGATTCAAATACATTTTATTTTTCTCCTTATAACTTTTTTTTTTCTCTTCACTTTTCTTCATCCTGATTGCAGTGGAGAAAAGTACAGAAATATCCAGCTCTGCACCAATAGTATAAAGGCAAGAATCAACTCTCATTTCGCAAATGAACAGAGATAATTGAATTTAAAAAGCATCAGGAACTTTCAATAGCCGGTGCAATTGTGAATCCGGAGCAATTTTAAAAATAAATGAAATGAAAAAGAAAACTTCATAACTGTAGGAAGCATCCCGTGTAATAATGATAGAGTTTAGACTGAAAAATTTGTCTCAATTTATTTTATTTTATTTACTTTATATTGTCAATAAATAATTTTTTTTACTGAATTGAATGATTGAGAAAGCATGACCTTTATGTCTCTAAGGAATGTGCAAATTAATTTGAAAAATACCTTTGCATGACAACTTACTTCAGGTTACTCGATTTGATTGAAAACACAATTTAAAAGAAAAGATTCTGATGGTCTGTACCTTCTCATCGGGACATCTGAAATTTATTTAAATAATTTACCATAAGAAATCAGATTGAACTAATATAATCTTTTTTGCTGTGACAATTTGATCTGAAAGTTTATTGCACTAATATGTGAAGGACGTGTTAGACAATATTAGACATTGCACAAATTTGGTAAATTGTCAGATATTGTCTGACATAGCCGATAAAACTTAAAATGACCCATAATATTTATGATAAAGAGCCGTTCACTTACGAAGGAACGCATAACGCTTATAGATGGGGAGGAAGGGCTGCTGAAATTTTGTTACAAATAGAATAGGACTCTTACAGACAAAGAGGCGCTTTTAGGTTCCGTAGTGGTCTTTCTGTAATATGAAAGCATAATCTATGCATGTTCAGGGGGTCCAAAAATGGTATTTTCGGATTGCGTTATAAATGAACAGCCTTAATTACCCTAAATATTAAAAAAAGAAATGTTACATTATTTTACAAATATTTATTTTATTTTATTCTTTAATCTATGGAGAGATATTTGTATATGTTTACATTATTATATATGATATTATAATAATTTAATAACATTTCAGTTGTGTTCTTTTCTTATTTAATTCTTGCGCGCTCAAATACATTAACATTAGGTATTATAATATCCTTTATAAACAAAAACAAATGAATATACAGCGATAACATTTTCAATAAATAATAGTCGATAAAATTATTTATATTAATAATTTTTTATGCATTAATGTCAGTAATAAGATTGCATTATATAGAAAATTATAGATAATTTGAGCAAATCTATGTGAAATCTTACATCAGAAGCTTATGTATGGAATTTTTATATATCACCAAAATTGTTGAAAAAATAAAATGTTGAGTAGAATGTGAAATGAGAGCAGAAGAAGGAGATGAAAAAGAGATACAAAAGAAAATTCAATTAATTAATTTTATTTCGCAAGCGAGGGTGACTGTTCAAGTCAATTGGGAGAAATAAGGAAACTTTAATGGCATCGACAATTACCTTTATTAGTTTTATCAATATCTCCCGACCAATCTACGCTTTTAGCAGTGTCGGTGAATTTCTGTTCTGTATTTTCAATCTCGTTAGCACTCGCTTGATATTTAGATCCTAAACGAATAAGAGTCATTGAAATGTATGTGTGTGTATGTATGTTAATGATTTTAAGGAGAAATTTATTTTCTTCCATACCTTTATCACTCACGTGAACCGTAAACACGGTTGTCTGGCCAACTGGTGGCATATAATTGACAATTTTTTTCGGTGTCGTTGTCTCTATTATAACAGCCTCCGTAGTCGAAGGCGGAACTGTCGTTGGCGGTTGCGATGCTGGAAATATATAATATATTAAATGTGTTAAGCATCTTTAAATGACCCCTAAATTAAGAAGACTGTTATTTATACATTTAAGCGCGATACTATTTTTATATTCCATAATGAAACCATGAAAGGAAAATTCCATGAACAAAGTTCATTTACTTTTGTAATTTATTTTAGAATTTGCAAAATTCAGTGTGCATAAGATGAAGGAATTTGTCCTTAGTTAATGCTTCTAGCATATAACAGTACATAATTTAAGAAATTATCAAAACAACTTCTTAATCTTTGTAGAAACAACAACAAGTTTAAAAATAATGTAATTTTACTTACAATATAGCCGAATTGAACTTTCTGTCTCCCCACGAGGGTTTTTAGCTGTGTATTAATTTAAACAATAATGTCAAAATATAAAACCATTATAATAAATCACATTTTTATATAAACTTACCGATGCATTTATAAATTCCAAAGTCAGAATGTTGAATATTGAAAATTGTTAGCCTCATTATACTTTTGTATGATGGTGTAGTCAATAAAGTTTCAGTCCTTAAGGCCCACAATTTTTTTTAACATTTTATTTTATTATATTACATAAGTTGTTGAAGAGATGAGGAGGAGGAAAAAATTAAATTGTTGTATTAAAAGTGAGTAAGGATGAAAAAGTTTTTACAACAAAATTTTAAATGAAGGACATGAATGAGGACTTGATGTAGATGATGAATTTGTACTTACTTATATTTCTGTGAATCATAAATCATTATCTTCTCATTTTCCCTGCACCAAAATGTAAGAGAGGTAGGATGTGCTTCAACAATACACTCGAGTGTAGCATTGTAGCTTAAAGGTATGCCAACTAATTGATGGGGAACCACAAGCATTGGAGGAACTGTCAAATTTTATGCATACAGAGATTTTTTATTACATTAATAAATTGAAATAATTAACGGCATTTTGTATAATAGCTTACAATCAATGCTCAATTTGATTCGTTTGCTCACAGACGGAGGAATTCCATTCTAAATTTTTTAAGGTAAGGCATGGTAAGAGTCAGATAACAAAGGTAAGCATATAATATAATTGATTATACTCATTAAAAGAAATTGTACATACAGAAGCTATGCAAAGGTAAGCTCCAATGTCTACTCTCGAAACAGAAGTCATTTCGAGTGTGTCATTTTCCCATTCGGAAACCGCTAAAGATTTGTTAATGTTTATTTTCATTGCGTCATCGCGTTTCCTATGAGAAAGTAGATTTTTTTATTTATGCTCGAATTAGTAATTGCATTCACATTAAAATGTGTTAAAGATCCAGACAAAGTTCACTAACCATTTAATTGAAGGTAAAGGAGATCCATTTGCTCTACATTTTAAAGTAACATTTGCTCCTTCTCTTACAACGATATCTAAGTAATTTAAAAATGATCATATAATGTCAGTTTAAAGTAGCCATTTTAAAGCATCTTACCTGTCGATGTCTGCTGATCGTCGATATTTGGAGGAACTTTGGTTAAATGAGGGAAAAATTTTTATTTAAATATTTTACGTTAAAGTCAATGAAAAGCTTACCAACAACATGAAGATATCCAAATTGAGTTTTCGCTGTCACAGTATTAATTTGACACATATAGCGTCCTTTATCCTCTTCTTGCACATTTGCGATATGCAAAAACCAAGTTTTGTGCTTATCGTGCTTGTCATGTGTCACAGATATTCGCGGATTTCTAGTAATTACATGATTATGCACAGTGAGTATTGCTGATTGTTCGAAATGCATCCAAGCTACCTGACATTTGAATAGGAGAAAGATATTGTCAACTTTTAACGTTCAATTTTATATTTTTTACTGCATTTTTTTATTTTTTATATTTTTGTTCCCATATATATTTTATTTAATATGTAAGAGAGTTTCAAATGGAGAAAATGCAACGTCTAGGGGTTCGAAAGTAATTGGAATTCTCGTTAAGGATAAGTCAAAAGAATACAAAGTGCTCCTTATCGAATATTCCTTCCGGCTCAATAATTTTTGTGTTTTCTTAGTGAGAAAAAAAAGACAGCATAAAAAAGAAATTCCGCATTTCTTGACACTTTTTATTCAATGCAGCCTCTTACTTCGCATCTTAATTTTGTTCATCGTGATTTTTTTTTTGTTGCTACATTTATTCTTTCTCTTTCACTTCCCCAGAGGCCATATAGATAAAATGAGTGAGTTTTATTGAATGAGATACCCAAGAAACTTATGTTTAATTCGTGCATTTTAAAAAAATGGCAATTAAATGTGAACTGACAAAAATGAATTTGGCACCATAAAAACATTCCGTTTTTCATTCAACAAAACAATTCCCATTTTTATCCTTCCTTTCATTCTTTTTTTTCCTTTCATTAGTTATTTTCACTTCAATAATGTTAAGGAGAAAGTTTGTTGCATTCCTGAAAGGAAATTCTTTATTCATTTGTTCTCATTATGCAACCGATTGCTATTGTATTTTCTAAGCTTTAAAATGAATTATTTTAAGCTTGTAGCTTAAAATTAGCTTGATAAAAAGCTATAATGTCAATTAGATACTAATTATATTGATCATAAACCAGGTGGAAAGATGCTGTCGATAGAGGTTATGTACTAGGCATCGGTAATTGGCAAGCCAGCTTCAGTTGCAAACTAAGGGAGGCCTTGAATCATAATTGAGCTGTACGGACTAGCAAAGTAAGTAAGTATGTAACTATAAACTAGGTTAATCAGTAGGTCGAATGTTTGCAATAATTTGGGCCAATTACATAATTCCACAGGAAGTGCTAAGAGATAAAACTTAATTTTGAATAAAGCATGAACTTACAAAATGATTAAATAGTAACATAGTTACGTTAGAAGTGGAAGATAAATGGAAGCAAAATTTTCCTTTTCTTTTCGTTTTAGTTCGACTAATAAATTGTATGAGTTGAATGTATATTCCTTCTTTTTCCCTCTACGTTTTGTGCCATCAGAGAAATATTTAATATTGGAAGACAATTTATTGACTTGTTTACAAACACATTACTCTCATACCGTTCTCATGAAGGCGCGACAAAAGGAAATTAAAGTTTTGAGGAGAGAAGCAAAAGTTATATTGTTCAAACTCGAAATGGGAAAGCAAAAGCAAAAAAAAATTGAGAAGAATAGCAGGAAAAAATAATAGATCGTTTTGAGTATTTTGTTGTTCAACTCACTTTGTAGCTACCAAGATTTTTTACAGAACAAGCTAATTTTACATTTCTTCCAGCGGGTACCTAAATAAGAAATAAATATGAAATTATTCTTTTATGAATTTAAATTACTACAGTCGGTCACTTACAGTGATATTTTCGATAGTTGATGTGAATTCTGGATCTTCATTTAAAGCTAAGGAAAATTGAAAAGTAAAAGAAAGGAAAAAAATTCAATGAATAAATTGAATATTGCAATCGTAAAGAAATTTGATTTATTTATTGACAAAGATATTATAATTTATAATTTTAATGAGAAAATTTTTAACTACATTTCTTGTGCATTTCTTGCCAGCATCTATTTTTTCAATTTAAATTTAAATCAATTCGCCAGTAAAAGTATTCTCAAAAGTATAATTCCCTCTTTATACTGCATCATATCGAAGTATCAAAAAATAGTCATAAAGGCAACAACTTTTGATTGAATTGATCTATATATATATTTTATTATTCCCTCTCTCAAACACTAGATATGACATTTTCTTTCGTTGAAAATTTATGATTATTGTGTATCGGTTTTATTATGTTTACTATACAATATCCTCGAATCTATATACGTGAGCGTTTACATGTATATAAGAAATGTGATTTCTCCAACTCTCTTCGTCGTATTATTCTTGTGATTTTCAAATTTCTATTTCCTTTATGTCACAAAAATGTCAAAACTTACTTCCGTCGAAAATCAATAGCGTCAAAAGGCATCGGTTTGTGAAAAAACATGAAAATAGAAACATATTTTTTTTTCATATACAACCCATACGACACACAATGGGTGAGCAAAGAAGTTTTTTTTCTTTTTTTTTTCTTGCTCCAAGAAAGTTTTAACATTATGTCGAATTTTATGTGGTTACAGTTTGCCGCTTCCTTTCGTCGTTAAAACCTTAATCATACTTGTGTGACGACAAGTGAAAAAAGTACAGCATATAGATTGTATAAAAGTTTGGGTGTTTTTGAAGGCTTCATCATCATTTTTTTCCTTCTTCTGAACATCTAATGATATTTTCTTCTTCCTGCTTGATCGAAGAAATGGAAAATGATGAAATTGGGTCGTCTTTATGCATATTCAAACTTTTTTTTCTTTATAACATTTCAATCTGTTTCTCAATTTTCCATTCTTATCAACTAATTGAATTATCATTTATTAATAAATAAGGAAATCAATCTTAAACTTGACTTTAACGTGAAGTTTCATTTTAAAACTTCCATACGAAATACATTGACGATCTTTTCAAGTTTGATTCAATGAAAATTCATTTCCGGAAAAATGCTATTCTAGTGAATGAGAATGTTGAGAATTGAAATTCTAGGCAAAAGAAAATAACGGCGATTCAAGATTTAAAAACTAACAGAGGTTCAAAAATAAAATGGGGAGTTGAAGATTGAACTTCAAGAATCTAAACGGGAATTTTAACAAAACGGCAGTGATACAGCATCAGGAAAGAATATGCGAGTTTCGTGCGGCACAGATTTCAACAAATAAAGAAAATTAATAAATTAGCATTTAAACTCAATTTAAATAACTTCCTCTTATTGTCTTATTACAAAATTAGCACAGAATATTGCAAAAGATTAAATAACACATCAAATTTTGTTGGCTAAAAATGAAGAACAATGGAGATTGATGAAATAAGTTTTCTATCAAATATCATCGTCAAACCTAATGGCTATACATTTTTCACATTTAAATGAAACCAATTTATCAGTCACAATAAGTGTTAAGAACAAGAGATACGTGGTTATGCATTGAGGGTGAAAAATAATGTAAAGATAAGACATGAAAAATCCTCACTTGCTTCTTCACTTTCTTCATTGCCTTTAAAGTGTAAATAAAGCAGGAGAGTTTAATTTAAATATACGATGTTGGCACGTGCACAATACTATCATATAAACTTAGGGACTATTCTACAGAATAACTTTTTTTTTGAAATATCTTCAATCTGTTCCAATCGTTCATAATTTTTTGAGAATACAAAAAATATGCTTTTTTATTGCCATGAGATTGAGTGATTAAGGTAGCCGAAGTGTGACTCTGCAGTCTACTGAAGGAAGAATTCCTTGTTTCCACTAAATGCAACGGCAGTGACCAAGATCTGTAAAGGGTAGCATACAACCTACCAGTTCCGAATCCGACATGTACATAGAAAGCAACAGAATGCAAACAGAACTGGACTAAAAAAGACGACCAAATGCAAACGGAAATGGAAAATGTCAATGCTGTGTCAGAAGCACAAGTTAATTACACCTCCATTGGTTGTAGTCCGCAAAGAAAAAGAAGTCTTACAGATCCAAAGAATTTATATGTACAAACCAGGTAACAGAGCCAGATGATTTTACTGACAGATGACTTAAGTTATTAAGTAAATTAAGTAAATAAGCCAACAAATAAGTATTTTATAAACTTTAGAGCATTGTGCCAAAAACTCATCTGCAGAATTACCCGATTTAAAAAATAAAATAAAATCAAAGAAAGTGCATAAAGTGTTGGAAAAATAAACAAAGAAGGAAAATAAGTCAGTAACTAGAAAATTGGCCTTCGAGCTTGTCCACGAAGTTGTTACAAAAATTAATAAATTCTTATGCTTGTTTATGCGTCCCAGTGGAAGTCAAGATGCCCTAAGGTGTATAAAGTACCTTAAATTACTTTGGTTAGATTGAGATCCAATTCACTACAGTAAACTCTTCCGACATCTCCCTTCAAAATAATAGAAGTAATGAAATCTTTCATTCTCTTTATCTGTACTTTCATCCAGAGCTCGAAGTCGAGTCGAGTCGACTCGAGTCGACAAGAAAAAACGAACTCGACTTCGAGTCGACTCAAGTCGAGTTCATTTTTTTTAGACGACTTCGAGTCGACTCGAGTCGAGTGTTTTTTTTCAAGTCGACTCGAAGTCGACTCGGAGTCGACTTCAATTCTCCAAGAAAAATAATTTTTTCTTAATCAAACTCATTTCTGTTTGCGCTTGTGAAGTATATATTTACATATAAAAAGATTGCAAAATCTACTTTTTTTCAAATTTTTAATTATTTTCTGATTCTTTATGCAAGATACTTTCAAAAAATTAATGAAATAGGAATTTCTCCAGCTTTTTACAGAAAGAAATTTAGAAAAAGTTTATAAATCTCTTAATTTATTTTTTATTTGTTATTTTTATTATAATGTTTTAAAATTAAACAAGATAATCAATGACTATTCGTTATTTATTTTTTGAAAGTTTTTTGCATGAAAAAAATCAAAAAAGAATAAATGAACTCGGAAAAATTTAATTTGGTAATTTTTTTGTATGTAAATATATACTTCACAAGCGCAAATAGAAATGAGTTTCGTTAAGAAAAAATTATTTTTCTTAAAGACTTGAAGTCGACTCCGAGTCGACTTCGAGTCGACTTGAAAAATAACACTCGACTCGAGTCGACTCGAAGTCGTCTAAAAAAAATGAACTCGACTTGAGTCGACTTGAAGTTTAGTGTTTTTGAGTCGAGTCGAGTCGACTCAAGTCGACTTCAACCATATCGACTTCGAGCTCTGCTTTCATCAATGCAATAACATTATGAAGAGAGAGAGAGAGTGGCATCAAGAGGTCGTCGTTGTTAAACATAATAAGAAATGTAAATAAAGCTACCACTTGAAACAATTGAAATGAAGGAAGAAGAAGTAAAAAATATCAAATGAAGTCAGCAGAAAATATGATACACACTGAAAAACGGTTTCCCATTGTAATTTCATTTTCTCTCTCAATTGCACCTCAAGGCAACGCATTAAAAATTTTCCTCTCTGATTTATGGTTGGAAACGAAAATTGGATAAAATTTTTCTCGTTGTTGTTGTTGCTACTACCTCCTCCGACCGAGATGAAAATAATATATAATAAATTTTTTTATCACGCCAATTCATTGAATCTTTTTTTTTTTGACAAAAAATCTGTATGCAATTGCGATCAGCATAATTTATTGAATTATGAAAAAAATAGAAAGTGTGGTAAATCAATTTTTGCTGCACAATTTTTTAACAATTTAAAATGTAATTAATTATATGAGGATATTTTTGATGAAACTTGTCATTTTACACACAATCAAAATCGAATTATGATGATGTCAATTAAATGTTCATGAAAATGTACATCTGTGGTGTTTAAACATTATTTACGTTCATAGCCAGACTGGATTTTTTTTTCTGAAGAAAGGAAAAGATGACTTGTTATCATGTAGACCCTATCTAATATTTCTTCTCTTTTAATTAATATAATTTAACTTTATGTGATATAAATCATAAAATATCCATGTCTCCTTTTTCTTGTTATTATTTCTTATGTCTCGTATAAACTTGCCTCAATATATTCAATAGATTTTATCTTCCTGACACCCATTCAAAATGAAAATTGAATTAGGTCATTATACTCAAATTTGTTGAAAATATTTATAATTTATTGATGATATTCATTCCAGACTAATTTTAATAACTTTTAAATAACTCAACTTAATTTTTGAGCTTTTTTAGACTCATGCTTAATTGAATTAATTTATTGTTTGGTTTTTTGATATTTTCAACATTATTTCCTATAGATTATGTTTGCTGCTTTGTTTACTGTACACATAATGGAGTCAAATTGTTACACTCGTTATTTAGCTATGAAGATGAATTTTTCATTTCCGTTTTGTCTATTATTCCATTTGATTAATTTGCAAATAATAGATTGGTAAATATGAAAATTTACTGAAATTTTATAAACCCTGAACATGTGAATTATAGACATGTTGATCCTATATGTTAATAGATCATAAACATAATATATTACTGGATCTTAACTTATTGAAAATTTGGAGTTTATATTAGCCAAAATGTGGCCGTCTCAAAATGTAAAATTTCATTTTACTTCTTTAAAAATGTTTGAAATCTTACGAAAATTTAATATCGAAAATCTCAAATTTGATGTATATTCTAAATAAATTTTAACCTTTGACAAAGTGTCATACTTGACGGGAGATGATACTACTGTTGAATATTTATAAACATGCGGGAGTTCAGAAAAGTAACTTTTCATCCAGAAATAGGTGTCATAACATCTGAGAAAACATTTATGATGGTTCATACAAAGCATGATTAACAATAATATAAGATATAGCACTTATATCAGTCACATTTTCCGTAATGACCATGATAATAAAGGATAATGATTGGGTAAAATTGATCAACTTTGCGAAACTGTAAATCATGATGAATATTGTAATTTTAGTTGTTTGGATGTAATAAAAACACATAATTTGACGCTTTACGGCATGCATAGTTTCATATTTAAAATCAGTATTTGTGACTGGAAAATCACAACATGTGACATCATGCATATATCATTATAAAAGTGAACTTATAAAACGCCTCTGTCTCTTATTACTTATTTCGACAAGTCATGCAGGAAAATAGCTATAGTACAAAATATATATTTCTCCTAATGTTTTATATCTCTAGAGAGAATCATTCAACTATTCGTTGCTTTTTGTTAGCGAAAACATCAATAAATCACATTTTTTTGTGCACTATACTTCCTCTCCTACACGATTATACTTTCGTTGGTAGTAGAAATAAATGTCGCACGATTTCAATTAGCATTTAACAGGTTCACTTTAGAAACATAGACAGTGCTTTTGTAGAAGAAAAAAAATAACAAGTTTAACGAAATTTTGTGAGTATTACGTTATTTTTACTAATGGATTCATCAGAGACGATAAATTATTTGTGTACGACAGGAAATTTTCTTTTGCAGAATGAAGAAAAAATATCAAGAAATTATTTCAGCTCCCTTCAAAACTCTGGCATATGTATAACATTATGAAGACACATGCAATTCACGTTTATGTACCTACATATTCATATACACCATCCTTAAAATATATTATGAAGCTGAACATAAATTCAAAACTGAAATGAAAATGAGAGTCGAAGTGAAGACTGAATGGAGTTCGTTTAATGAATCTCAATGATATGAAAATTAACGAGTATAACCTTCTCTCATATACAAATTTTCACACAAAACATGTATCAATTAAGAATACAAATTTCTTTATGTTGTCTATATATATTTTCTGTCTCTTTGCTTCTAACGACATTGATGATAGTGAACATATTCAAAAACAACTTCAATAGATACACATCAACTTGACTTTTTTTTAACAACTGATGTCAAAATTTTTTGTTTCAATCATTAATTAATCATTTTATTAGCCATGTAGCAATTTACGGGAAAATTTTAGAATTTTAATCTATGCAGTCTTTAAAAAAAATTAACTATTCAGATCCAGAGTTGCAAAAGGGCATTTCGCGACTAATGATTTTTAAACGAGTGAGGGATTTTTAAACCAGACCACTGCACTCAGTACAGTTTATAGTTTGATTAGAATTACTCTTATGATAACGCTATTGTCAGCTTATTGTGTTTAGCCTACAAAAGGAAGCTGTGTGCCTCATTTCTACTGCGTTTGATTAAAAAAACAACAGTCTAGTCTCAAACCCAAGACCACTTGGTTGTTTTCACTTGAATTAAGTACAGAACAACGAAACCATTCTGCCACTAAGCCACCTTGACACACGAAATCTATGAAAAATGGTGATAACTCATTCTGTAGAATTTCCAACATTGTAAAAATAGCAAGAATATTTTTGTTGTTTATAAATTTACTTTTTAATATTTTTTTCTTCTTCTTATTTCCTCTTTGTCACATTCAACGACATACCGTGCGAGATCAGTAAGTTTATTTTCATTCTACGACCATGATCATCATTTCGGAAAACAAAGAAGGGAAAATAGATACATTTCGTCTTATTTCTCTTTCCATTCGTATACATGAGATAAAAGAATCCATGACACGCGACATTAATGTGTAAAGATTATAATTAAGGCCGCATAAAATATTTTTTGTGTGTTAGTTGGAAACAAAATAAGAAGAAAAAAATTCCTCTTTAAATATTTTGTATCCTATTAGTTTGATTACACATTGTAGATTTATTGTTCACTACAAATTTATTGATGATAAGTATGTGAGGGTGTGAAAATGATGCAATTACGATTATGACTTTTTTTTTCATGAGGGAGAGACGAGACAATGTTTCTCACGCTTCATAATTCATTTTTTATTAATGATAATAGAAAATCAAGGGCAAACACAAAATCTATTTCCTATCTTCTTCAAATTAAGTTCAACTTTTTTTGAATAATAATGAAAAATTCAAATTGCAGATCCAGTAAAAATATTCAAGTTTTGTTTTGTTGTTGTAATCGTATCAGATTGAGATAATTAAATTTATTCTGTTTCTCATTCAACTAATTAAAACTAATTCTTCTTTCTATTCATAATAAAATATATTGTTTTCTTATCATTGTCACATTTTTTGGGAAAACTTACCGTTGTTTCCTGTAACACTACCAGTTGAAGCATCAACATTTTTGCTTAGTGCAATCAATAGTAGTAATAACATCTCCATTAAATGTGATAACATGTTTTCTTAACTTCTATTTCAATCTGTTTCACTTATTACAATTTTTTATACTTTCTCTCCTTCTCGTTTTTCGGTATTTATATACATTTATGTATGTGTCGGCAACACAAAATAGGGAATATTAGAATTTATCACGTAAGATATTTGCCAAGCACGTGGATTTGGAGTTTCTTTCTCGTTTATAATTCTTTTGTATTTCTCATCTCTTTTGAACAAACAAAAACCAACAAAACTGATACAAAACGTATTGTTTCTTATATTTTGATAACTATTAAAGCACTTTTGATGATATTCATTTTTCACAATTTTTAATTTAATTATTTTATTTATTTTTTTTTTCTCTTCCTTATAACTATTTTTTTTAAATTGACTGTTCTTTCAATTTCTATTTTTTGTTCACAATTCTGCCGAAATTTTTCATTAATTCCTTTATAGAATTTTAATATAAAAAATAAAATATTTTTGAAACATACTGTTAGAATACACACTGGTTATATTGACCAAGCGTGCCACGAGAAACGTCTGCTTGGTTGAGAATCTTCCAACCATCTAACAGTAATACCAGCAGAACATTGCACATAAATCTCCGACTATCACCGTGAACGAGTGAGGAGTAACAAAAAAAGACACAAGAGAAAAATGTTGGAAATTTTTTTCTTTTTTCTATGTTGGAAACGCGCAGCATGCAAGACATGTTACAGTTCTCACGAATACATATTTTAAAGCTACATACATATGTTTTTTGTTTTCATTTTCTTCTTTCCGAAATATTGTCGCTCTTAACTGTGTGTTGTCGTGTTACTTGCAATATTCTTTTAGCTGCGACATGTACACAACTGTTGCTTGGAAAATGAATTTGCCTCATTTTCAAATCATGAATAAAAAAGTCGTTTTTCTTAATTTTCTGAAAAATCAAATATTTTTATCAGATTTTTCAGAACTGTAAAAATCATTCCATCATTTTATATTTAATTGACATGTCTTATTTACTTGAAAAAATAATCCCAACATTTAATGGTATTACGAAAGTTGCGCAACTTGGAATAACACGATTGGAAAATTCATTTCCTTCATGTTTACTTTCCAAGAATATTTTATAAATAGATTCCCTTACATTTTTAATCGTTTGTTAGTTGTAAATTGGAACTGTTACCGAACGATGATGGATATTGTCTTATTGATTGAAATTTCAAATATTTTGTCTGTCTCTTCGACAGGAAATTGTAATAAAAAATATAAAAAATGCTTATTCTTTCTAAATTGTTATTTAATTAATGATTTTATTAAATCTCATGTGCTAATTCCTTCTAAATTAATTGCTGTTATGATTAGATTATAATAATTGGTTCCTGTAATAATTAAATTAAATGCATGGATTAAAGTATGATTTGTCAAAGTCTCGGCAAGGATCTTTGCTGTCATGTAACTTCATAAGTGGAACTCTATACAGGACTCCTTTTGGGTAGCATACACATAACTTGTATTGTAAATCGCTATTCCGTTGCTTATCAACAATGGGAAGCTTTTGAAATTCCAATTCAATTCCATTTTGTGCTTTTAATCCAATAGATCCATTTGAAGATTTTAAAATGATATTTTCACCTGCAGAAATTAAAACCTCTTTTCCATCCATGACTGTGCCTTCACTACCACGAACAAACATGTTTATCGATTGAATCTCCAGCTTCTTATCTATTGGACTAACAATTTCTCTAGCATTAATAAATGATGATTCTAAATTTTTTGTTGGCTTTTCCAAGTGATACACTTGCTTAGATGAAGTAGTGAAAATTGGTAAATTCGTCTTGGGATCACGAACAGATAGTACATTCAACCCTTTGACTTCAATTCCATCATTTTCCATAACAAAACGACTGTGAACCTGATTCTTTCGATCAATCAAATTGAATTTTATGGATCCTTCATCAGCTAAAAAGAGGAAAATAAAGAATTTACATGACTTTATATTTTCAATTCTCAACATTATGCTAATTACATTCAATTACAGCTGGTGTATCCTTAAAACTCTCTAACTGTCCATCCTTCTTAAAAACTTTGAGGAAATCTACAGATCCGTGAAATTTTACTGTATTCCATTCAGGAATTAGCTGTATTGGCATTCCGATGCCTATTTTGAAGAATGAAATTATCGAAAGAGTAAGAATAAAGTTTCCAACAACGAGTATGAACAAAACAATGATTAGTCCCCAAAAGAAGATCGAAGTTGGATCATTTAAATTAATTTTTCCACAATTATTTGCCTTTCCCATCTTAATTAAAATATATTTTTTAATGAAAATTCACTCAAAAGTTTACGATCTTGAAAATCTTCCAAGGAATTTTCTCAATCATGCGCATTTTCTTTATTTTGCTTCCACTCACAATTCGCTTCTGATTCTCAAGCAAATTCAGCTAAGCACTTTATACATAAAGTTCATTTTAGTTCCAGATCAAATTTCAATTATTTAATTCAAATTAAATCTTATTTTAAATACCTAAAAAAATTATTAAGTTTGTTAATCATAAAGTACAAGTATCCAAAAATTAGAATGTGATCTAAATAGTGATCTCCAATTTATCTGACTTCCATTTTCCTAGAATGTCAATAATTTCTTCTCAAGAATCTTCCACTTTTACTACTTCTCTGATTCTTACTAAAACTATCCACTATGGCTTATAAATCTTATCCAAATACTGACGAAATTGAATTAAAAAAATTAAATGAGGACAATCCTGAAACAAAGGAAGGAAATAAAGAAAGAAAACTCGACAAAACTGTAAATTTCTCTTCTGACATTGATATTAATGGAAACAAAATGCCTAGACCTAATAAAAATGTTCAGTTCTCAACTCAAGAAGTTTCATTTGAGAGTGAATTCGACGAGTTTGAAATCAAACCAAACCTTATTCCAAATCGAAAGAGGTAAGACGTAATTTCTGTAGATAGTAAACAATAGAGAAGAAAAAACGTTTATTGTATTGTAGGGAGGAAGAGACAGTTATGGAAAACTTAAGAAAAAGAGTAGGTGAATTACAATTAGATAAAAATTTTAAAAGGAAACCAAGAGAACCAGAAAATAATGAGGAGGAAAAGTCTTTATTAAAGGTAAGGAATCAAGCTTATTACCAAAATTTCATCAACTAAATCCAGCATTATCATTTACAGTCCGTGATAGAGCAAACTACCGATAAAGATTTTATTATAGATTGTCTTTGTTGGCATAATGAGTATCGTGCACGCCACAGTATTCCAGCATTAAATATATCTATGAAGCTATGTGTATCAGCTCAAGAATGGGTGTGAACATTCTCCATACCTATATTGAAATTAATATTAAGAAAAAATTTATTTATTTTAGGCAAATCACTTAGCTAGTCGTAACGAGCTATACTATTGTCCACAAAGAGTTTTTAATTTTGGACAGAATATATTTTGTTGTGTTGAAGCTTCTTTAGTTACCGGTGTTACAGGACAGGAAGTTGCATCCTATTGGTATTCATCCATAAAACGATACGACTTCTGCAAAAAGCCACAACTTTTACACACAAATGTCAATGCTGGACACTTTACTCAAATTGTTTGGAAAAATACAAAATTTATCGGAATTGGAAAGGCTTTTTCAAATACAGGAAAAATTTTTGTAGTTGGTAAGATTATTGGATATGCTTGATTTATATTATTCCTGAATGTCTTATATTTCAGCATTTTACTATCCTCCGGGAAATATTATATGTGAGTTCCATGAAAATGTTCTTCCGCCTATAGATGAATCAGCAATTTCTGTACGCAATGGCTCCATTAATTCTTCTAACAAATGAACGTAACATACAAAAGACATTTGCAATTAAAATTATTATAATGATTCGCTTCCATTTTCAAGAATTATTAAGAGCCAATTTTACCTGTTATTTTATATTATAACTGTTGAGCTTTTTGGTGTTAACAAGCATTAATGCATTCCATTTATTTATAATATTTATTCATAAAAGTATAAATTTGATACAAAAATATACAATATAATAACCATATAAATTTATTAAGTAAATAACAACATAAATTAAATCAATGTTCATCTTTGTTCTACTGTGCAGCAATCTAAATATTGTTAAAATAAATATTGCATACATTATCAGTTGACAACTTAGTATCAATAATTTACTCACCACTAGCAAATTTCCAGATTTGGCACGTGTAATAGTGGTAATACTTGCAGTTCCTTTTTCTACTTGAATCATTCCTGTCTTTCCAGAAGTCATGTTATGTGAGAATCTATAAAAATAGCAAATTAGGTAATATACTTTTTTTTAGCTCAGTTATGCTTAAACTTACGAAGCACTGTCCATGATCTCAATTATATTTTTATTGCTGGATGCAGTTATTAGCCAGATGCAACATTCAATGACCTGTGGAATGTCCAAGATCAAATCTCCTTTGTCTTTCTTCAGCTCTGATGGAATTCTGATAAGCAAAAGGCTATCTCCCTCTTTAGTTACAACAATATTAGGAATTTTGTTGTATGGAATCTTATGTTTGACTTTATATGTTTTTGCATCCAAAAGAATTAAGTTCTTTTCACCAACTATTAATACTCTGTCACGTGGCTTGTATCCTCGACGATCATATTTCATGCAATTTGTTACATACTAAATAAAAAGACAATTAATGATAAATAAGTAAGCACTTCCAAATATTTATACGTACAACAGCTCTTTCTCCTTGCATGGAAGATGTGATGAATGATGAAACTTGTGGTCGATGGATATCAGAGAGACGATCTTTGACAAACCAGTTTGGTAAGCTCTTTTCATAGTTCTTTTTCTTTCCCTTGAAAATGTCCTCAGCTAATATCTTTAATTCAAATTCCTTGCGTCTTTCAGGTGACGTTCTATCTCGATACAGTTTTGCTAAATGCAGTAAATGCATTTTTCTCAAATGTTCCGATGCTTCCTCACAATGAGCTGCAGGTTTTGGCCAAACATGATTCATAAAGCTTCTTGGTAATTGCTTTGATAAACGAATTAACCATAAATGCTTGACAAGCTTGATAAAACGTGCATTACATTCATTTGGTGATTGATTTCGGGTAATAAAGCCTTTAATGAAGTAACGAATACGTTCAACAGCAGCTTTACGTTGTTCTAAACGTTTCTTGGCTAAATATCGACGGCAATAAGTTTGTGTAACAATGACTGCAGCTCTCAATTGCTCGTATTTTCTGCGCTGTAATTTTCCTTTCCAGCGTGCTTGAATCAAAGATGCAACATAGTTCTTTCTATGCTGGAATGCATCTTCAGTTTGGAACAATGTTTTTGGCAAACGAATAAATATTTTTGTCTTGCCCATTCTGTAATCATCAGTTCCATAACTCAATTCATCTGCAATTATTTGAACACCAACTCTTGCGTCACCCTTCCAGTTTGGCCAGGTCTTCTTGCTTAGACATTTATAGCGTTCTAAGAATGCTTCATATGTACGACGATAAGCAAATCCAGCTCTTCGAACTCTCAAATTTTCCATCAATCCCAAATACTTAACTTGATGACGTACCAATTCAACATTGAAACTGTTTGGACCTTGAATGTCATTTGGTTTAATGCAACGAATATAAGAAGGTTCTTTGGAAATTAAAATTTCCATCAAGTTGTTTAACGAGTTTTTGAACTGTGTGATGGCAGTATCTGGACGTTTTCTGGATGTCAAATATTCACTTGATGGGAATAAGCCTTTCAAGATGGTGTTTTCAGAAAGTGACATAGCTTCTTTCAAGTTTCTGAATAGCAAATCATTGTTCTTATCAAGAAATCCTTCAACATTATATTTAACATCTCCAGCATAATGACGCAATTGGAACTCATTACGACCTACTAACTTTTGAATTTGAAGACTGGCTCTTGAGCTATTGAATATATAATGTGGATGTGATGCAAGACGATCATTCATTTTATCCAAAAATGTCAAGTCAGTTGCATCACCAGGACGCAAACACTCTTCGTCCATCAAAGCAATAATTCCAACATGTTTCTCTTCAATCAAATCACAAATGACTTTGTTGTTGAAGTAACTAACTGGTGTCCATTCAATTCCTTCTCTCAAATATTCCTCTTGTTCTTGCTTCAGAGTAAGTTCAATGAAAAGTTGTTGGAGTTTTTCATTGCAAAAATTGATGCAAAGCTGCAGAGAAAAAAACTATTGGTAAAAGATCATTCATAAGGAGGATGTGCTTACCTGCTCAAATGTGTTTGTTTCAAAAACTTCAAAACCATAGATATCTAAAATACCTAAGACATGATGATTGATTGCTTCACAAGATAAAGTATGAAGCGATACGTTAATTCTTTTGACCAACCAGTCAAATAGTCGAGCATAGACTGCCTTTGCTAATGCATCTCGGCCATAGAAACTCATGTCACGGTCTAATGGAGATGTAACTAGGTCTCCATTTGCGTCAATCGTTCTATGTGTTAAAGAATGCTTTAACTTATCAAGGTCTATTCCGAGGATCTACATAAAAAATAAAGTTAGGGCTTTTCTTTTAAAAATTTAAAAGAACTTACATTGGAAATAGCATGAACATGTTCATTTTCATAAACAGTGGCTTTTGCAAGTTCATCCTCGCCAAATGTTACATTTCCAAGATGTAAAACACTTGCAACAATATCAATTAAAGCAGTTTGTTCTTCTTTCGACATTTCCATTGTGTTCCAAGCATTATTGACAATCTTAAAGTTTGAAGCATCGTCTAAATTCTTATCACTTGTATTGCCTACTTTATCCTGAGCAATTAAATTTATAATCAATTAAAGCATTAAGAGAGTGACAAAAATAGTTCTTACGCCATGGCTCAAGTATGTATAGCTGTTTAAATCTCGCTTTAGATGAAGCTTTTCTAATAATGCATCATCAGCACCATTTAACAATTGATAGAAAATATGGAAGTTCCTCTCATTAGCATTTTGATGGATAATACGGGATTTTTCCAGCAAGTAGTTTAATATGTTTCCTCCATCAGGTATTCCTTGCCTATTAATCAATCACTCATAACATTTAACCTACATTTAAGTATTAATTAATAATTACCAATTGAAATTGATGTCCATATATTTTCCGAAACGTGACGAGTTGTTATTTCTGTTTGTTTTGGCATTTCCGAATGCTTCAAGAATTGGATTTGTTTGTAAAAGTTTATCTTTTACAGATTCAACACTTTGAAGATGACCGGATGCAGCCGCAATGTACTGCAATACTTTCTTTGAATTTTCGGTTTTTCCACTTCCACTCTCACCTAATATACATAGATAATAAGTGTTATTTTTTTGGCATATGAGATAGGCCAAAATTTACCTGATATTAAAATACACTGACTTCTGCTTTCTTCTATCAGCAATCGAAAAGCGTTATCACTTATCGAAAAACTACAAGCAAAGGAAAATTTCAACTGTTAAGACTGTAGACATACTACATATTCAATACATATTGTGTTGATATTATTTTAAATCTTAAGTGGCATTTCGCTGATACAATACATTTTTAGATAAGAAATTATCAAGTTATATAACAGTGAAATACAAACGTTTATTATTTCGCAATTGCTTTTTAAGTCTTGTAAATTCACTAGTTATGTGAAAGAGAATGTCAATTCTTGATTAAGTTATCAGATAATTTGCTGATTTGATAATTTTGCCACAAATTAGGTATATATAGAATTTATGTTTCATTAAAAATATTTGCACAATGACTGAAGCCGAACTTTCACTGATAGGGAAATTATATCCATTTTATACTCACATATGAGGAGGTACCTCGAAGAAATATTTTTTTCGATAAGCTTCAATATCCTCTTCAGAGTAGATTGGTAATTCTTTATAAGGATTAACTGAAATCAGCACTTGACCAATATATGTCTAATATATAGGAAGAACAAATTTAATTTCTCATAAATTCTGCCAATCTCAATTTTTGTAGTAGTGTAATTTTGATAAAATTACTTTACGGTAAGTGCGATGATATCATAACTTACGTAAATTATATTTTCGTTAAATCTCTTTTCAAGATTCTCAATAAACGAATTTTCGTTGGTATAATCTTCAAGTAATACCGCATCCGATACTCCTGCTCTATCGCGTTCATTTAATTCTCTTTCCATTGTAGATACCTAATATTAGAATTAATACAATTGAGTGTTTTGTTCACGAGACAACTTAGTAAACACGTTTAATTGTTTCAGCTGCTCAACTACGACTGTTTCATATTTTTCTTCACTTTCATTATCAACAAGTATTTGTAATCAAATGTTTTTTAATATAATATTGATAAGGAATATTTATATGGTTTTATCGATATCGACATTTTTATAATTAAACTTAAATCAATACATCCAAACAATTGTTTCTAGTATTATCTTGCCAAAATAATCACATTTCCAAGAAATCAATTCCGAAACATTAAAACTAATACAAGAATTGCTGCATACTATTATGTAAATTCATTCATAATTCGTTACTTTTAAATTTATGAAACAGTGCAGTGCAGTGCCATCTATATTTCAAATTTACATACCTAGTTTAGACCAACATATGTTAATCTACACATAAACCAATACAGACAAAGAATCTATAAACGATCATATACACAAACTTATCTAAAAAAGAGAGTTTTATTAGTTCCCAAATTTCTCATAAGATTCTATCGCACGTGTATAAATATTTATGTATTTTTAGTCCAAAGGTTACTCGTTCAGAAATTGAGATTTGCCGGTATCTATTTGTTTTTAATTGAATTGCTATTATTCCGTTAATCTTTTGGCATTAAAAGGCTATTGAAGTATAGTATTGTGCTGTTTATATATTTTTTCATATCAAAATAAAGGAAAAAGTCAACGAATTTGGTGAATAAATCAAATATTCTCTTTCTCTTTTTTTGTTGTTTAAAATGAGAGTGGAGCCTTAACTGATTTGTTTTTTGTGATTGTATTCATTCATAAGTTGAGTTTCAAGTTGTAAAGATCACAAGTCTGAAATATTAAAGACATGTTTCAAAATCTTTTAAAAAATTTGGTGATAAGAAATGGCAATTCTTTGCAGAAATTTCTTCCTCTATATTCAAAAAAGCTACAGCCATTTTCAACTAGTTTGATTAACAATTATAAAGTGAATGCTAGCATAAACGTTCAAAATGAAACAATAGAATTAACTTCAAATGTTAAAGATTCAGACTCAATAAAATCTCTCAAATTTCCCTTTGTTTGGCTACGTGATAACTGTAAGGTAATTAATTTAAATCTAAATCTTTAAATTTGAATTATTTTAAATAACATCTTTGAATTTTTACAGTGCGAAAAGTGCCATCACCCATCTTCTTCTAGTCGTATAATAAATTGGGAGAAATTTGATGTGACAGTGAAGCCTAAAAATATTAACGTAAAAACTTTATCTCAAACTAGATATGTACTTAATTGAAAATAATCCGTAATTCTCTTTTCAGTATGATGACAAAAAGAATATTTTAAAAGTTGAATGGAATGACAAATCTGGACATATATCGGAATATGAATATGACTGGCTTGATGCGAGAAATTTCTCAGATGAAAATCGAAATACCTACCTAAATAAATATTACAGACCTGCTAAAATACTACTGAACAAATTCGATTTGCAGCACAAACTTCAATATTTTGATTATCAAAAAGTAATTAAAGACGACATGGAACTATACAAATGGCTTCACAGTATGATTACACATGGAATTGCAATTATTACGGATGTTCCTGAAACTGAAAGTGAAGTACGTGTTTTGTCCAATAGAGTTGCTTTTATTAGACGAACACATTATGGAGAGGAGTTTATAGTAAAAGCAAAAGAAGGAACATCAAACGTTGCATATTTATCTGAAAATTTACAAATGCATACTGACTTACCATATTATGATTACGCTCCAGGAGCTAATTTGCTTCATTGTCTAGTGCAAGCAAAGTCAGAAGGTGCAGAAAATCTTTTGACTGATGGATTTTATATTGCTGAAAAGATGCGAAATGAATACCCGGAGGAATTTGAAATATTAACAAAAGTTTTAGTAAATTGGTCTGATATAGGACAAGAGGATAATATTCACTTCCATTCACTTTATCGAGCACCAATGATATGTTTAGATTACGATGGAAATATAGAAAGAATAAATCATAGCATCCCTCAAAGAGACTCCTTCTTTACTACTCCATTAAAAAATGTGAAATTATGGTATAAAGCACTTGCACTCTTTGTGGATTTGATTTACAACGAAGCAGTTGAGATGAAGACTAAAGAAGGTAAGTTTAAGGATCTCATACATACCTTAAAATTCAATTATATTATTTTTTTAAACAGGAACAATACTTTGCTTCGACAACAGCAGATTAATTCACGGAAGGAAGAAGTACCAAGACCAAAAAGATAATCGACGTCATATAATTGGAGCATATTTGGACTGGGATGAATTATATTCTCGATACCGAGTACTTCAAAACAAATTTGAAATTTAAGCATGATTTATTGAAAAAAAAATATGTAAAGTTACAAAATCACAATTAAAATGTTCAATTAATTATAAGATATAATGTTAGAAAGCACCTTAATTATAATTTCTTGGATTTTGTTAAACATACAAATATCAAACACAGCAAAAGTTAAATTTTGAAGGTGTGTAAATAAAAAATTTACCAATTCAATTAAAATGTTTAAATTTTATCCAAAAATGACTTCAACATTATGCATTGAAATATTGGAAAAATCAATTTATTCTATTTAAGTTTAGTTTCGTCTCATTCGTCTATTGTTAAGAAAAATATGTAAGATATAGTGAACCCGAATAGCACAAATCAGTTAATCGAAGAGCTGACGTGACTCAGACTTGGTGCCGGATTCGGTGCTATTCAAGGAATTCTATTGATTATATGTCCAAAAAATGTAACTGGTTTTGTACATAATATATTTTAGTTCTTTTAGGAATATTTTTTTTGTGTTAAAAAATTAGACTTTTAAGTCTTTCAATTCTCAGTTTTTAAACTTTGTAATATCACTAAAAATATTTTTTGAAAAAAAAAATAAAAATTCTATACAAATTTTAAAATTTCATAGGGATCAAAAAATCTTTTTTAAAATTGCAAACCTTAGATTTTTGCAATCGTATACTATAATTTGTTATATATGTTTCTAAAAAAATTAACATTCACTATGAACAAGAGTATCTTTGAGGGCATTAAGTTGTTCCTCTCCCAATTTAATCTTATCAGCAATTTCTCTTGAATCAACAATGAGTTTTGCTTTCATATTAATAAAATAATCATAATCAGCATATTCATCTTGTGTCAAAGATTTTTCCAATACTTTTGATAAATTTGTTCCACGGCGATCAATATCTTCCTTAAGACATTTGGCTTCATCTAATTGCTCTAAGAGTCTGTCTCGTTTGTTTTCCAAAATTTTCTAAAATTAAGTCATAAAATGTCAAACTTGTTTTTTTAAATAAGGACAACAGAACTTACTTTATCAGTACTTTTTTCACCAATGGTATGCAAAGCATTCTCAATTCTAGCCAACCTTCCTGATAATGAAAGCAATAGCATAGTTATATAGCCAATATCATCAACATAAGACCTAAATTTCGTAGAATCTCCAGGTTTAAGTTTCTGTGCTACTTTAAATGCTACTTCGTGACCAAGGCTATCATTAATAGAACTTTCTTCAGCTAAAATAGTTTGTTCGGCTTCAAGAATTTTCAACTTTTTACCAAGTCGCTCGACTAACTCTTCCTATTAATTAAAAATAACAAAGAGGTATACTTCACAGGTGTGCATGAAGTAAATTATTTCCACTACTTACTTTTTTCTTTGTTAAATCACTAGAATCGCTATTTATTAAAGTCATCTCACGACTATATCTTGTCATTAGTTTTGCTTTTGGTTCCGATGTGGAAAAGTAGGTCGAATTTGATGTCAGCATTTCCATTGAACTGAAGAAATGAAAATATGAAATTAAAAGAAAAAGTAAGACTTAAAATCAATGAAATTTTTCACATGACTACTTACCTTTTGATCATTGTTTTCTCTAGTGTCGATGTTGATACATCTTTCTTCGTTGGACGTAAATTAACATTAATTTTAAATAGATCAGATATATAATCTGCAGATGATTTTATTGTTTTTGGAACTAAGGAAATGGGAAAAGTCATTCAAAAATTATTTTAATATAAAATCAATTTATAGTTACCTAAAATATTGTGAAGTTTATCTGATGGAGACAACTGACTTATGAGATCTTTTGACAACTTTTCGCAATCAAGCTCTTCTGAACGTTTCTTAGGTGTAAACAAATTTGTAAATGAATCTTTCTTATAATTCTCACCATCTACGCTTGATAACGATACATTATTATCTGATTCTTGACTTTCTTCCGTTTGACAAGCCATATCTATTTTATCTTGAATTACGGTATGAACCGTAAGTATAATCTCCGATTTTTGCATCGTCTTTGATTCTTCTGTTTCCTCCGAAATTAACGGTTCTTCTTCAATTTCAGGATCATTAGAGCTTTCAATTTTAATTTGCTTTTCAGATTTTTCGTTCATTGCCTTTTCTTCTAAAGATTCTGTAGATGTATTTTTCGTATCATTCAGGTTTTCAGTCGATTCTTCTGGAGATTCAACCATATTTAATTTTCTCACAATAGCTATTTTATTATCACATTCATTTAAAGATTGTATTGACTGTAGAGAATTACATAATATTGTTTTGTTCAATTCTCGACATGTCTCCTTTTGTTGATGATAGGCTTTAATCAATTCTTCATTTGTATACAATTTAGGGTCAATAACTTGTGTCATTTTTAAATCAATTGTTGATTGTGATGTATATTTTGGGCTTTGCAATGAAGTTGATTGTGGACTCATTGCTGGTGTAGAAGATCCATGATTAAATGAAGGTGATGCAGGTATTGACTGAATAGGAGCAGTTGATGGTGGAGACATATTGTTCGAATTGTTACTCATTTGAAAATGGAATATTGATTTCATTGGATTTCCACCTAAAGTTGGAGCACTTTGTGGAACCAATTGTGAATCTGAAGAATGAAAATTCGGTGATTTCATATGGTGGTGATGATGATAAGCATTTCGATATGAATTGTGATATTTCACATTCACAGGTAACACATCTGGTAGATTGCATTTTGTTAAATCCTCTTGATACTCTACGTTAATATTATCACTAAGTTCATGTAGTGTCAACTTATAACTTCCATGGTCAGGATCGAGTAATTTATCACGTTGCTGCCGTGGTAAATATGATGCCTTTGAATTACTTCTGTAATCATATAAAAAAATATGGATATAAAATGCTGTATAATTTTCTACATTATGGGAAAAAGTAATTGATTTGAACTCAAAGAAACCATTAAGTGAGCATTAACATGCTACGGGAAATTAGTTCAAGATATTATGTTCTGATGTTTCGCAAAAAAAAAAAAAGAAGCAGAAATGTTAAGCGTAATGATTATCATGGAAGATGAACGTAGATTCATGATGATATAATCTATATTTTTACATTACTCGTACTTGTAGTACTTTATGCTTAATCAAATAAGTGTTGATTAAAAAACAGAAAATGAAAACTGCAATTTCATAATAACATATATGCATATGGATTACGTCTTTACTTCTCGCATCATTGGAATATAATTTTCTCATCTTCTGCAATTTTCTTACTTAATAGTAATGAATAAATTATTAATGTATGCAATACCAGTTTTGGTCTTTCTTCCTCGATAGATATATCATTGAATTGCACATCCGCATATCCGGATTTTTAGCTTTAAGAGAGTTTAATATGGTTGATGTCTGTACTAAATCCGATGCATGTTTTTAAATGGCACGAATTGAAATAAAACCAGTTTTACAGCTACTAAATAATGCTTACGAAAGTCCAACATATTTATTCAGAATGACTTTTTACTTTCGGAATTTACCAATTTACTGTACATATACTGTGTTGTTTACAGTATACACAAAAATACGTTACGTAATATCTAGAATCTCTTCAGACATCAATGATTAATTTTGTTTTATAAATAAGATGACACGATTGTATTGTCCGTTATTAAGTAAATATCATGTAGGAAGTGCAATTATATCAGTGAGAGTTTTATATTAATCACCTCTTTTTAATTGTAATTTAAAAGCTCATCAACAAGAAATTTAAAGTTTTTATTATCATCAAAAAAAGACTTTATAACATCAAAACATGGTAAATGTAAGACGAGACAGTCGCATGCTCCTTTTCTTCTTCTTCTTTATTTCAACTTGACTTTCTCGTTTTTTAGCAAAAGATAAAAAAAATAAGAAATTTCACTTTCATCAGATGATGTAAAAACTTAATTTACTTAGCAGCTCTTATAGTGCTTTTGATGCTTCTTTTCTGTCATCACGTTTATATGTGTGTACTTAAACGTCACTAGTCTCAGGAATGATCTCACTTCATTCATGCCAGGCTGATTTTTCTTTCTTTCATTATATTATGAGAATCATCATGTGAATAAGTTTGTAATGCTTCTCAAATTAGAGTTATAATCTCAGCATTACAACAAAATAATTACGATTCTATTCTGTGAACGTTATTTTATGAACAAAAAGAATATGTCTACATTACTACTAGTACTGTTATGGGCATACATCTGTCATTATTAACCGTAAGTTAATTTATTAGTTACGCCTTCTAGTGTCAACTTTTATCAAAAAGCTTAAATATACTGTCTTTATATAAAATTACCAGTGTACTTTATTATTTCATGACTAGTTTCAAAGCAGGATAATTTCAAACTCGATTCATTTTTCTACTTTCATTAAATTTGCATAAATTTACTGTAAAAACACAATTTTATGCGTTTTGTGAAAGGCGAAAGCTGCTACTCATTGATAATTTTTTTCTTGAGACCTCCTGCCAATGATGATGACATTTGTTATAACACATTATAATTTTTATTGTTTTAAAGTTATCTCATATCTGATATCTGAGAATTTATGAGCTGGAGATAGTGCTTTACTTGGTATTGGAAATTGGCACGTGGAGACGGCGATAGATCTAGCTTCAGGCGACACCTGTGAGAGGTCATGGAACACAATTGATCTGTACGACCAGCGAAGTAGGTAAGTAAGTATATGAGAATTTCAAGAAAATCCAAATGCGAAGCATGAATTCAATTTGTATTGTGCAGAACATTTAAAATAATTTCAGGGTTTTTGTTTGTAATTTTACAAAAGTTATGAACACCAAAAAAAATTAGTTTTGGCAATTGAAAGCAATATTTTTTTATGCATTACTGTTATGAATATCCTTGGAATTGAGATATTTGGCAAAAAGAAAATTGTAACGAATCGGATTTGCCATTTGAAAATATTAATTTAGATCATAAATATTGTTCAAGTCCATCGTTAAGTAGTTTCGGATTGGGTTATAATGAATGTGTATGCCAATTGATTGAATATATATTTTAATTATATTTTTCCTCAGAAGAATGTCTATCACGCATTTATCTTTAGCCTGAATAATATTTCTTGCATTTTAAATTTATTTACGAATGAAATCATCATTGATGGCTTAATTTCTTGAACTTGAAATTTGGAGTGATGCCAAAATAAATCACCGCACATGTTATCTATAAATGTGTCTTTAATAAAACACATGTTGATGAATCTGTATATTCCAATATACCGTTTAAAATTTTGCATAAATTAATTTATGGCTTTTGATGAAAGTTCCGTACCTTAATCAAAACTTAAAATTCAATCAAATTTTGAAAAGTTGCATACGAAATGAAAAGGTTTAGATTTGTTAAAAATTCAATTTTTATGAATGCATAATTTAGTTAGCTATTGATCAATAACTTTCTTTTCATTATAGTCTGCATATTTTATTATATTGCAAAGACGATTTTTTCACCATGACCAATTATTATGAAGTCAATAATAAAAATGAAATTCTAATACAAATTGTTTTGTTGTCGCTAGACGAAGTTTTACAGCCGTATCGTTTGTTAATTAGCACTACCTATATGAAAATATTTCGTGCAAAAAGAAATGTCATGGAAGTATTTTAATCTAGGATGAAAAGAAAACTTCAAAATCAACAACTTTTTTTTGTGAAACGCAAAAGACAGGAAATGTGTCAATTTCAAGAATTTAGAAACATTAATGTTGAAATAATGTTTATAGCATAAAGCAGGTCTCATTAGTGAAATGAATTTATTTTCATACATGAAAAGTTGCTGCAGAAAGGAAGTACAAAAAACTTCCAAGAGCAACTTTCCTCCAAAAAAATTAGTAATAATTATGCAAATTAAGTAGAACAAAAGCAAAAAAAGAAGAGAAAGACACACTTTTAACCTACTATATATATATTCCTTACTTCAGTACTTTTAAGCATTTCATTATTTTTTCTTTCTTTCTCTTAAATTTCCCTTTTTCAGTACATCTTATTTGTAAGACTTAATCGTTACCTTCGAATTCGGAATCTACTTCCAAAAACCATAGTCAGTTGTAACAGACTTTAATGCATATATCCAATACTTCAGCTGCTGCTTGTGTATTTTTTCACTTTTCTATTTTCTTAACTCATCCACACAGATTTGTTTTTGACATTTAATTTTAACGAATTGTAAAGCCACAAGTTAGATTAGGTGCATTATTGCCCTATTATTTTAAAAATCCATTGTTTCACCACAATCATGCTAGATGATTTCTTTACAGTTAATTGATCTTCATGAGGTCAACAATCCTTCCAGTCTTCTTCTATATTTCCTTGGATTGCATTGTAATATATTTATTTACATACATTATAGGTGAGCACTTTACAATATATTTCCTTTATTTTTATTATAATGTAATTTTTAAATAATAAGTAAACGCCACCATAAGCAATTTTTTCTTTTTACTTTATGTAAAGTTTAATACTGATCATTTGTTATTATTATTCTGTGTCATAGTATTCACTTTGAGCGAGTTTCAATATATATCTATTAAACACCTCTCCACTACATAATGCAACGCGATATAAAAATTTCACTTTAACCTTTTTGTAAAATGAAAATTTTTGCGAAACTTTTCAATCACATTGTCAGCATCATGTTTCGTTGCTTATAAGTTTGCGACTGAATATATTTTACTACTTTTCCACAAGAGTGCTGAATGAGAAGAGAAATAAATTTCTCTCAAATGAAAAAGTTTACCGACTTCAAGTTCTCTTTTCTCTTAAAATGTTATTCAAATTCAAAATGTGTCTCGGCTACTTGAAAGCTTAAGATGGTTCAGTTGCTCAAGATCACGAAAGTGCTTGAGTAGCTTTTGAAGAAATTTAATTTTTAAGATTGATGCTTAATACTTTTTACTATTATTTCTAATTAATAGAGTAGCTTAAATTATTTTTTATAGCATATTATGAATCCATAACCATTTACGTAACTGTCATTTAGCAAAAGCTAACGAAGCACAAAGTTCAATTAATTATGGTCCATAAAGATTATCAAAGATTTATATGAAGGAAAGCAGTAATGAAGAAAATTTCAATGACATCATAAAGTTTTACATATCTTTCACTTACCGGACTTTATTATTATTAACGACATTTAGTTGTGTTTGAATATTGCTCTCGTTTTGGTTCCGCATTCTCGGCTTCAACGGAGGTGGCGTCACAGAGTATCCAATACAATCCTTTGGCGAAGAATTGTGAGCTCGTTTTCTAATTGAAATACGTTGATCTGGGAAACGATTTTGTACTACGCGCGGAGGTGTCATATCTTGCTCATGGTGATTGAAAGTAATTTGTTCATTAGAGCAATGCTTTTGTACAACCGCTCGCTGTGCAAGTACAGTGTGATCTTGTGTTGGTTGATAAATCGTCGGCTTTGTATTGATAGTCATTATTGGTGTTGGAACAATTTTCGGCCTCATAGGAATTGCAGGAGGTGATAAATGAATGTTTACATTCTTTATGACTTTTGGAGGTAAACTACCTTGTCCCGCAAAACTATTACGTCGACTTGGTGCATGATTCATTCTCATTTCATAATCCTGTTTAAGGACTTCTAATGGTGGTAATGGTAAATTTTCATCTTGTTCACTTAGTGGAATAGCAATGTCGATTGGAGGAGGTGGCAAGTCAGGTGAAGGAACACGTAAAGGCATAGTATTTCCAGGTTTATTTTTAGGTTTCGGTGGTCTTTCTGGAACCCAATCATCTATAGAAATAATTTTTCCTAATATCATTGGAGCTAATAAGTCTTTTGATAATTGCTGACTTTGATGCAATATTCTATCTCGTGTAGATGAATATTCCGAAGCAGATGATGTTCTGTAATGCATAAAATACAATAACTAAAATATCTTTAATCAATAAAAAAAATCAATAATTTACCTTCTTAAAATGGAACTCTTCCTGGGAAGTGGTGGTGGTACATTATCGACAGCATTTGTATTAAGATTAATATCACTGTTTTTACAATTTTGGACGGATGTAGCATTTGTTGAATTGCAATTTTCAGTCTTAATTTCACAAAATGACGTAAAAGTTGTATTGATTGTTTGATTATTATCATTTACAATATGGTGCAATTGGCTTTCAGGCAAAGCTGAACTTATTGCATTATTTTTCATGTTCTTTTTGGCTACATCATTTGTGTTTCTCATCATAATATTGGGCTTTATACCAATCATGGATGAAACATCACTTGGCCAATTTGGTAGTGACGAACGTTGACTAGCGCTACTAAAAGATGGTGTTGGAGGTGAATTTCCAGCTGATGAAGTATTAGAAACTCTAAGAGTGCAGTTCATTTTCTCTTGGTCATTTATTCTTAGTTTTGTTAGATCATCGTTTTCAACATTGAGTTTAGATTTGCTCAGTCTGAGGGATTGTTGTTGTAGCTGTTGTCTTTCAAAATATGATTGAACAGCGTTCTTTTGAAATGCTTTCAATGTCGAACTGGATATACGATTTGTTTTACTTGGATCTAAATATGTATAATTCTGTCTATTATGGTCGTGAGTTACTTGCTGTTGTTGTTGTTGGTTCTCTAATTCACTAATACGATCAGCAACTGATTGCCATTGTTGAATATTAGCTAGTCTAAAAAAGTCAAAATAGATAATTAATATGAGTCAACACAATACAAAAAATTAAAAGAAATAAAATGTGGCAATAAATAATTACTTGTTTTCAGGAGATGGTAAAGGCGATGCCAACGAGTTATTTTGTATTGTTGAGGAGTTCTCTATATATGTGCTAATCGGAAATAATCTATTATCACTTCGGCTAGATCGTTGCTGTGAATTATTAATCGATGAATCTTCCGCAGCGTTTGCAGAACTAATACTTTCTTCGTTCATGTAAAGAACACTTTCGGAATTATGTCTCTGTGGGGTGTGAACTTTTGAGCTGTGTACAATTAGCTGTGAAGATGCTCCTACAAGAATATAATGTATAATAAAACTTTAATTTCAGCATTGAAAAAGCATTTCTTAACAGTCATAGAGATAGAGATAGAGAGAGAGAGAAAAATTAGAGTCTGCGAGATGGAAACATAAAATTACTTTTCAAGGTAGATTTATGCATAGTTAAATTTAATAGTTAAGCATTCAAGGTTTCAAATACTGTACAGCAAATAAACGGAAATCTTTTATTTTGGTTAACAACAAAAGTTGTATTGTTTTCACGACATTTTCATCAAACTTTATTGGATATAAATTTCATGTTTATGTCCGAACAAAATCTGTCTGAGATTTAAGCTTTTGATTAATGATCATAATGATTATGCAATTTTTTCCTCATCATTACATTTTTTAACATAAATAAAAACAATGAAATCATGAGCAACGGTAAAAAGTGAAAATTTATGTCTATTTTTCTATGATTCAATTAAATGCAAATTATTTGATTATATTCTCTTACCAGAAAGCGTAGATGTGTTCGTTGCTTGACTAACCACAGATACATCACTCATCGATCCAAGCCATTTTAATGTTTCCGTTGAAGAATTGCTCTCTGAACATTCTCTTATATTGCCAGTACTACTTGAAATGCTGTTTGTACTACCATTGAGATTTTGCGTTTGAAAATCTTGAGACCAATTGATGCCTCGTGACTGGATCAAATGACTTTCTTGACGTAACCTATATTTTATGATACGATGAAGAAATTAATGAATAAAAGAAAAATGTTACTTTATAATTATCATCCATAATTAATGCTTTAATAAATTTCTATTGAAATGCTCAATATATTTTATTTCAAAGAATTTCTTTCGTTCACAAATATTCAATACTTGGACACATTGCAACTTTTTTGCATACTTAATAGAAATAGGAGAATTATGGTTTCATAATTTTATTGCTAGTGCTCGATTAATAGCTATAATTTCAATTCATTGTTATTTTCGACTTATTAATTAAAAGTCTTCACACTGTTTATGCAAAATTTACGCACATTTTCTTTATATAAACTTTCTCGTCAGCATATCAGCATCAGTGAAAACACCAAATCATTAATAATTTCGAAACATAAGGAGAAAGCTCCAAAAATCTGTTAAAGTCTCCATTTACACATGATGACCTACGAGCTATAACTAATTTTTTATATATATTTTAATTAAATTTAAACTTCTTATTTCTGCATACTCGAGTAACTACTAACAGTCTGTAAAATTTTAACATTAAACTTAATCATTAAAAATTTCAACTAGCATAAAATTCCAAAAATCATGGTGGGAAGAAATGAATTTAACTGGAGTAGCAGGATGCTTCTTTCAGGATTTATATGTAACTGTAAATTTCACGTGCATCTGAGATTCTTAAAACTTTTTTACAAATCCGTATGGACGCCAAATTTAGGGTGCTTCAATTTGGAATTAAGGAGGTTTATCGAAGCCTGCAGTTTTAGCTTACGACAAGTTTAAGCTTGCGATCACATTGTTGAATTAATGAAAAAATTATAAAATTTATAAAATTCATCCCTTCATGAATCCCTTGAATTCGGCCTTCTGAATCGAGACCTTTAGGAAGGCGCATGTAGGAGGATAAATTTTCATTGTATTTGAATTAATTAATTTTATTTGGATTCAAGTAAATCCAGGATTAATAATTGGAATTAAAAAACTCTTTTTAATTAAATTAAAATAGAACCGTCGCTGATTTTGTCAGTGACAAAATTCATTTAATTAAAATTTCGTGAAGGAGCCTTTTTCATTTGTGTCGCTCGGGATAAAAACAAATCTCAAAATGTTTCACAATTCAAAGAATCGTAATTAATTTAAATATTTTGATCAGGATCAAAAGAGTCATTAAAAAATAAGTTTTTATTAAGCTACAACTCGTACAGAATTTTTCGTTAAACTTTGTTTCAAGTTGAACCAAATTCGCTTTGTAATTAATAATTTACTGCATAAAATATAACAGTCAAGAAAACTGTATGTTCCACGTAAATCGTATTAATATTGATTTGTGGTTATATTGTTATTGGTAACTATTTTTTCCGCGACAGTACACTGAATAATAACATAATAAAGTATTATTGCTAAACAAACAAACAAATGAAGCCAAAAACAAAGAAAAAAAAATTTACTGTACGTAATCTGTATACAATTATGTCTTCTGATTAAGAATCATTTTCGTTTTAGTGATCATATGATTTCAGTAACATTTGCAAATCTAAACGAATAACGGGAAAACGAAAGAATTAAGAGCTGATATAAAATGAACTATAAATGATGTCACAAGCAAAATGTATTGATTTGCATATTTTATATAATCGTATATGGTGAGTAAATAAAATTAAAATGATAAATTCTATTGAGCTTGGACATTTTGGGATAGACTTTATTTTATAGACCAATTTCAATTTTGGCAATATTTTCAAAAATACAGTTTTGTGAACTTTATATTTTTAGACTTCAAAAATATACTTTCTACTTCCATAAGTATAGTTCAATGTGTCATCAATTCATGTATTGAAGATAAATAAATGATAAGGAAAAAGGTTCTTTACCTGTCTAAAAATGGTGTTGATGTTGAATCTGAACTTGATACGTAGCTGTGATATCCTTCAGATTGAGCATATGATGACTGTTTTTGATGATTAAATATTACATTTTGATCATAATATGACCGACTATATTCTTCTAGACCAGCTTGTGTTAAAATGTATTGGTTATTTCCATTCAGCTGCTCATTCGACTGTAAGAAAAAGAATAAAGGCAAATTCGTTTAGAATTTTGACTAAATATTTTTCGATACAAATATTTTAGATGCTTGGATATTTCCTGGAATAACTTCCTTATAATAATACCTATAAAATTTTGACAAGTCGAACAAAAATAAAATAAATATTTCAATCGATTTAAAAGAATTAAGCATTACAAATTTTCTAGATTTAATGGCAATAAAAGTACTGCTAACATCAATTCCAAAATAGGAATGTAAAGCATGTAAAACACAAATCTGAAATTTGAATAGAAATTGATTCAATACAGTTTGAAGATGTTATTTAATTGTTTAATCGACCGGTTATTATTTTTATGGTAATGGAAATTGGGTCTTATACTTGATATTTAACGCATCACACCGCTAACTACTAATTGCTTCCGATTGTGCTTCCTTTAGATATGTAGTAATAATAAAATCGTGCTGTGAATTGATACTCTATTGTAATATACAAATTTTTATATTCATCATTATTGATATTTATTTAAAATACTTTTACAGTTTGTGCCTCTTCTGAAGAATCTCTTCTAACGTTTTCATGATGATATTGGAAACATGGAAATTGTGCGATTTATTAGTTTTTGTACGCTTAATTCAATTCATGTTTAAATGCACTAGTTTCTTTGTAGAAAGAAAAAAATTCAGCATTCATATGTATATAGGTAATAGTTATTTCCATATTTTTTTGTATGCTCAAAAGGTAAGTAATACTTAAGTTATAAAGTCGGAAATGTTAATACTGAAAAATTTTTCTACATTAATTAATATAAAGGCGTATTAAATGAAATAAATCTCCATATATTTTTCACTAAAGCTTTACTTCTTTAACTTAATGGAAAGTGCTTTATATCATTCATGACCGAGTCTCAAATGTATAAAAAATTAAATTAAACTTTTAATTAGGTAATTTGTTGAGATCTAATTACTTTCATATGTATTCATGAAGCATTCTGGTCTCATTCTAAATACCTTCATTATCAAGTCGTCTTAAGCAACAAAGTGTCATCGAGTGACTTGAAACTGCTTGTTAATCTTTTAAAAAATAGAATACAATGATTAAGTAAATTGAAAATGTACTCATCGGCTTGGAAACATTTCTATAGCAAATGATTTATTCATAGTTAGAAGTCAAGACAGATCGTGGTAAAGTAACTTAAAAAGGGTATTCAAGAAGTATTGAAAACGCATAAAATACAGCATTTGTAGGTCAAGTCAATGTAGCTAGCAACCTTTTTTCACATTGAGAAATTTTGCATCAATTTACATAATTTCTATAAATTTCTTAACGTCGAATACATTCACTAAGTTTCAGTGAATTTTCTTCTACGCTATCCATTACAGTAACCCCTTCACATTGGAAGTACAATTATGAGAAAATGATTTCTTCTGTTCACAAAATCTGATGTTAAAATGAATAAATTATGAATGGTGATGTGACACTTTATGATTCCCTTAATTACTATTAATTAAGTACAACAATAGCATGGCTTGATATAAATTCAGATATAGAAGTTATTTCCTTGTAAATTAAGAACGATTTTTAATTAAATCTACCTATCTAGCTAATATTGAAACGAATTGAAACATGCTTCTAATTTAAGCTATATGTTAGTTAGTTATTCCTTTCAGATGGAAAGGTTCAAAAAGCACTAGAAGATGAGATCACGAGTAATGAGAAAGAAATATTTTCTTTGCAAATCAAGGCTTAAAAAAATCTTTCTCTTCTATCAAATACCCACATACAGGCAACATATATACGTCACCCTGACCAACTCACCTATCAAAAATTACGTATGTATATGTAATATTACTGATCCATCTGATGTAGATGCACAAACACATACGCCTCTACTTTTTCTTTTACACTTTAAACTGGTTTCTTTTCGAATATATTGTTATATTTTCTTGCTATTTTTTCTTCTTTCATAACAAACACTATGCCAAAATGAAAACTGCTTTAAGATCTCATCCACTTCTTTATTACAATATATAGTTTTAAATATTCTGATTTCTAATACTCCTCGACAATATGTAAGTATCCTGCACTATAAGCTTTTTCGTACATTTTACACTCATTTAAATCTTTAATTGTAAGAAACAAAATTTTTTTGGTATGGCTGTCTGAAGGAAGAGGCTTTTTATTATCTACTTATATAATTTTTTTATGTTTTCGTCTCCGTAATATTATTTCAAATTAAAATTTCTAATTTTTCAAACAAATTCTGAAGATTTTTATAACTTGGAGCAAATTTTATAAAAAACAGCTTTTGATGATGCTCTCATGCATAGTGTGATACAACGCTAGTCGTAAAATATGACGAGATTCAATAAATGTCTTTATATTCCTATAAATATGAAAATTTTAAAACAAGAAATAAAAAATTTATTTACAGTCCAAACATCATTTTTGCGAAATAAATTTTTTCTTTCATTTCCTTATTTTTTTGGAACCGAAAGTAAAATAATTAAGTAAAAAGAAATTCTACTACTGACTTTAAATTATACTCAATTTGGAAGAATAGTTAGAGGAAATAAATGTTTAAAAAATTCAATAAAGTCTATACACATGACCTTAACAGATATCCAATTACTTCATATAATTATTGATTTTTTAAGTCCGAAACTTTATTTTACACCTACACAGGAATTATGTGTGGGTTTAAAGGACATGATTTCCTGTATTCTTGACCATTATACCAAAAATAAGCCATATGTCGCTTGCAAATCTAAGTGAAATATTTGAATAAAGGATAAGTGTAATACAACATTAACCAGACCGCATGTTTAAGTCAGGATGGAAACAATAATGTTGCACACGAGCTAAAAGTTATTGGAGTCTATCAGTGGAACGATCTTTAAGCGAATATCTTATTATTTTATTTTCAATGTTAATTTTTCCAATTCTCATTTGAACTTGACAATATTATGAACATTTTCGCATCGCTACGCATGTTTTTCTTACAAGAAGATAAATTCACGGAACCGTTGCATAAGGGCATAAAGATAAAAAAGGTATCTTTCGTCTGAGTACGTAAAATTTTTGTGTACAGTTTAAGATTTTGACCTCAACAAATTTAGCTCTCTTTAAGACTCAATGACATTTAATACAACTAACAAATGAGATTTATTGATATTTGTTATGTATGGAAGAAGAATAACAGGCATATAATAATAAAATGCGATATTTTGATACAAAATTTTATTTTATAGATGTGTGTTAAGTTAAATATTACAGCAACAAAATTTTGGTAAACAATGTTAATTTATTTTCGACCATTTTCGTCATTTCAAGATAAAGTTATGTAATGCTGAACTAAAGAGAAAACCATATTCACATGTTTTGTGTGCAAGCAAGTATTTCTGCAAATTAGGACATGTAAATAATATCAGCTTTTCGTTTAGCATTACTAAAGCAATAAGGAAGAAATTTAAGGTATTAATACTGTCAAGATAAAGACCACCCGCACTGCTAAGTTTTCTTTCGAAACAAGGCCTGCAAACTAATTAATTTGTGTCAGCGGTTCCTTTATACCTCTTCGCCAATTTTCAAGACTAGAAACATTATGGGATTCTTAGAAGAATGTGGAAAATTTTGAGTTATTTTTTTAAGTCTGAAACATTGTAACTTGATATTCTCTTTAATTAGTCTTCTTTTCCATAATATTTGCACAACTATTCCAGCTCATCGCTCAACTTGCATATATGTATAAAGTTTTTATAACAATAACAGTTGCTTAATAAAGTAAACAAAATTATAGGACCAATATGCCGAGCTGAGCATGCGACTATTAAATTTCAAATGTTTATTCAGGTAGGAATTTATATCTAAATACACACAACACAGCCGATATTTTTCATGAATATTATTATTTATTTTTTTGTATATTTTCATTTCCTCATTGTTGTTTCCATTAAAGTCCAATGATAAAAACTTAATACAATTTCTTTTCACTTTAATATGCTGAATAATTATTTGGAAGTTTTAATCATCTTCAGCTTTCAATTTGGAAAGTAATGTATCTCTAAATATGGCATACGGTGTTATCTCCTGTATAATCTCCAAATTTATCTTCCGTGTGTTGCACATTTATTTTTTTCTCTTGTTGTTCAAGAACAATAATTTATGTTATTTCCTTGAAGGGCATTTTATGATGAAAATATCTTTCTTTAAAAAAAGGATTTTTAAAGGCTGAGCATATGCTCAGAGTCAAAAATCCTACGAAACTGAGATAAATAAAAATATTGAAGCTTACTATTTTACCTTCATTGTATGCGTGTACTTTTCTCTTGTGTGTCAAGAGTTTACAACCTGTTATTTCTAACACATTTTTGAAATGAAAATCACTAAAATAAGGCACAATGTCAGTTTGGTTGATGAATAAATATGAAGCATGTGCCAAGATTTAATTTGATTGTAACATGAACTTCTTGTGTCTATATTATGGTCCTAAATCATAAATTAATAATGATGTATGGCAAGGCTTTCAGTTTTTAAGACAGCCTCTCCGGTATTCACATCAAAAACATTTTAAGATTCATAGTTCTGCACATTAACAGACCCTCCTAGACCAACCCCTATATTGTGAAGCTCATTAATTGAATTTAAAATTCATTAAATTTTGCCTTTCAGATCAATCTAATTAGGACCAATCAGTAGCTTTCAAGTGATTCTCAAGTGGCTGACCTTACCAAGTTGACGTCGCTTCGCCCTAATTATGTGTGCAAAATATCTAAATGTGTGTCTGTATATAAATCAACAATTTACAACATAACGAGACAATGCCTAAATTTAAAGAACCTTAAAAGACTTTAATGCATGAAATGAAGAAAAAGCGCCATATCCACTGGTAAGTACTGAAAGACTTGGCACTTCTTCATACTGTTTCTCTTTATCCATTTACACATTTAACAGATAATAAAAACAGGTCCTTTCTTTTTGGTTACTTACATTGTAATGTTCAATATTCATGCTCTTATACCACGGGAGTTAGAGACAGTATCATACTGTGTAGATGAATTGAATTTTTTTCACAGTCATATTTTGCGTATAATAATTATGAGGAAAAATTCTTATGTTCGACGCTTATAGTTTGATTGTGAATTTGTGAAAAAAAAAAATGGAAATAATAAAGCCTCTAAGTCAGATATATAGTTTGATGGAAAAGAAACTGCTCTTAAAAAACTACTTAAATAACAAAACTTAAATGAATGAATTGAAAGAAAGAAAAAAAAAATTCTCATAAAGCAAATTCAAATGAATATATGTTGAATTCGTAGAGAGTTGCCCATTTACACAGAAAACAAGAGTAACATTGAGATTGAGAAAAAGTATTGTATATTCCACTCAAGAAAAAAAAAATTTCATGAAACGAACAATGATGATGATCGAAAAATAAAAAGAAATTGGAAGTCTCTTTGTACTTTTGAGGTCATAATTATTAAATCTCGTTTTTTACTCTCGTCTTGGCGGATATTTCATTTAATTCCATTTTCAAATAGTAACTATGGATATTGTAGAATATCAAATAAATCTTTCAGCATTATTTTTGATCCATACAATAGTGCAAAAAAAAGATTACGTACGTTTAGGAAGTAAGAAAGAAAAGAATGTCACACTGACTGTTCGTTAATAAAATTAAATCAAAGGCCAAAGTACAGTCATTGGAGAAAATACATAAGAAAAGTGAAAACTATTTTTCATATTGAAATTTCAGCACTTAAACTTTAGTTGCTTGTGTCCGATCTGAGCATAAAATCAATTTTAATGCGAGACATTTATGTCTTCTTACTCTTATTAATTTTTTTTTATTGTAAAGAAGAAATCGAAATTTCTCCTCATGAAAGGAACGGCAATAGTCTATAAACATTTTAGCAAATTTTTTAATAACCTTATAATTAAGGAAAAAGGACTGTGTAGAGAGAAACATGAATGTAATGTCTTACCTGAGTATTACTATTTAATGATGAACATAAATCAGATGATGAAGAACTAGGAAATGACTTCCTATGATTAATTGATATATCCGAAGAACTATTGCGAAATCGTATTGAACTATTTAAATTATTTCCATTTTTCTTTGTAGCTACTTTAGATGTGGTGGAATTCGAATTCATGATTAAGACTTATAATTTTTTTGTATTATTTGTTTTCTATTCCCTCTTGCTAAGTAAGTGCCACAACACATATGCAAATATTTTGTGTAGAACGACTTGCAACCATTCGTAAAAGTATCCAAGTTCCTTTATATTTTTTTTCTTCTTATAAGTTGAATTAGCAAGTTTGCTTTCCTTACTAACTTTTTTTTTCTAATAAATATGTATGGTTTCTTCTTCTGATGAGGCTCATAAAAAATATTATTTCACTTTTTTTTTATTATTGAAGGAAACGCGTTTTTATTTAAAATCACAGATATAAGTGTAGACATTCACTAAGTACATAGAAAATTTTAAGCACTAATATTTTCGTTTTGCACTATTCTTTTAAAAAAGACTTTTTTTCTTAGTTATATACACAACACATTTTAAATTTTATCATCGCCGGTTCTGTATTTTTTTCCATTATCCACTCTTTTGTATGTGTGGTTGCTCTCTCTCTCACTGCTTAAGAATAATATAAATGGAATCATTGACTCGATTCTTTAAAGTATACTAAAGTCGAGCTTTTTTTTTCTTTTCTTTCAAGATTCAAATTACTTATTCAATCTTATATTGTACATTGGTTTTTCTAGTGCTATTTTATTGCGAAATATCAAATTCATTGTTTCTCACATGCAAAATTCACAAAGTAATTTACTTCTATATTAACACATTTTAACTTGTTCTTTCATATTAATCTCCAGCATCTGTTAATTTCCTTATTTAATTTTTTTATTTCACATTTCATACTGATATACTGATAAGATAAAAAAAAATTATGAATAATGATTAGTCAACGTTCAAGATATTTCCTTCTTTTTGTAAAAAATTCTTTAATAACTTGAAAAAAGAACTATTCACACCACACATGGTTTCAACCTTCACTAGCCGAGCTCCAACATACAAATGAATTAATAAAATAAGTTTCTTAAAGAATGAGTATTGGAGTGTACAATAAGGTAAAAGAGAAGAAGAGAAAAAGAAAACAGGGGTTTCGCCGCATTTCTGTCTACATTGAGTCTTTTATTTTATGAACGTGCCTTTTTGGTACCTTATGTATTTGAAGCAAATCGATTGTAAACAATGTAGCTTGTGAAACAAATGAATTGGGATCTAATTTTATTTTAATTGTATTGTATACAAATTAAAGCACACAATTTTCTTTATCATGTAGGTACCTCAGATTATTTTTTTTTAGATATAATAACAAAGAGTTTAATATTTCAATATTTCGTTCCATCTTTTGATAATATTTCATTTATTTATTTATTCAATGATTCAAAAGTTTATTTAACAATAATGGTCAAAATTTAAAACGAATTCGCTTTATGCTTTGGAATAAAAGTAAAACCTTCAGGTACTTTGCCTAAAAACATTTCACTAATCTTAACCCAATCGCATGATTGTCTGCTTGTCATTAATGTTTCCAATTCATCTCTTCCAGTATAATAATCATATTCTGGGCGTTGATTAATTTTTTGTGGAGGATGCTCTAATATCCCGTAAGGAACGTAACGATAAAGAAAAGATAGCCATTCGAGAAGAAATCTTCTTGTTGTTTCTACACCTTTTGTGTCGCTTCCAAAACATTCAAGTCCATAGTTAACATACTTTTGTATCATTTCTAATCGTTCTTGACTGCTAATGTCATAAGCTTTTCCATCCTTGATTTCCTAAAATAAAAAAAGAAGACATATTAAAAATGAACAGTGATACATTATCGCATTAATTACCTTAAATATCCAAGGTTTGATTAAAGCACCACGACCAATCATAATCGATGAAACATTTGTATAATTTTTCTTGATATTCTGATAATCTTCAAGACTTAAAACGTCACCATTACCAATGATAGGCATTTCCTTTACTAAAGAGGCACATTCATTAATGTAATTCCAATCAGCTGATTTTGTATATCTTTGTTCTTTTGTACGACCGTGTAATGTTACTGCCGATGCTCCCCATTTTTCGAGTTTTGGCAAAAGTTCTTTAGCAACCAATTTATTTGCATAAATACCTGTTCGAGTTTTAACGGTAAATGGCTTGTCTTTAAGAACTTGTGAACAACTACGTACAGTATGTTCGAGGACTGTTTGTCGTCTTAACAATGCAGAACCGCCACCTTGTTGAAAAATTAAATCAATTGGACAACCAATATTAAGATCAATGAAATCAACATCAGTCGTTTCGGACAATACTTGGGCAGCATAAGTAATAAGTTTAGCATTATTTCCTTCTATTTGAATACCAAAAATATCTTCAGAGCTGTGTCGTCTAGTAAGTGCCCATTCAGACAAATTTCCATTTATGAGAGGCACAGAACATGCCATTTCTCCTATAGTAATATCTGCACCATATTCTTTACATATCCTTCGAAATGGTAAATTACCAACAGTTGTCAATGGACTTAAAACTAGTTTATTTCGGAAGTCAATTTTCTTCTTTTCTTCCGGTCGTGTGACAATATTCTCATCATCCTCACAAGAACCTACATCCTTTGTTTTTGATATTAAATCACTAACACTCTTTAATATGCTTTCTGAACTTGAAAAGTCATATGTCTTCTTTCTTAATTGGACTTGAAGTTCATGCGGCAAATTTACACGTTGTTCATTTTCGACTCGAACTGAAGCGTTGACATTCTTAAAGTCTTCAGTAATATGTTCCTTTCCGAATCTGCAAGTTATGCCATACAAACAAAATTTTTTTGTCGTATATAATGGACATTTCTCAGCAATATCTGGAGACTTCTTTTCCATATAGCTCTTGACATCATGGAGAAATTTACAATTTTCCCTCGTACACTTATTCGAATCTTCTCCGTCGACTAATGATCGACATAACTTGTCATCAAATGCTTCTCTAAATATTGGGCGTTTTTTATTCCGTCCACCTTTCTTTTGCTTTTTTCTCGGTGGTTCATCAGAATCCTCTTTATTTTTTTCAGGAATTTCAACTTTTTTCAAATGAAATCTGAAATATTTCAGGAAATATATAAATTATCTAAAATAATTCTGTAGCTAATATATTAACTTACTCTTTTTTGATGTAGCAAATAGTTGGATCAATTGTTTCCATTTCAAGCTCTCAAATATTAATTATAGCTCATAAATTTTTGTTTTCAAGTACAATATCACATGTACTATATTTGTAAACAAACTGAAGGGAACATAACTAAGCATAATTTACTTTCCGTTAAATCAATTTTATCTTAATTTGTCAATGTAAAGATAAATGAAATGTTTGTTAATGAAATTATCAATTAATAATCTGAAATAAATTATTGTAATTATCAATATCAATTTAGTAGTAAATGGCAAAAGCTTCATTAAATTTTAAAAACCGCCAAAAAAATTTGAATTTAAAACTCGTAGTTTCCATGCATTAATGTAAATAAATATTTTTAAAAATTAAACCAAAACATGTCAAAACATTTAATTAAATTAAAATGGCCTATAAACCTAAAGCAGACGCTATTAGGTGGACAATCATTCAGGTAATTAAAACACATTGCTGGTGAATAAAATCAAAAAGAAATATCTTATATTTATTTATTTATTATAGATGGTCACAAATTGAAGATCATTTTATTGGAATCTTTGCAAATATAGTCTGGAAAATTAAAACAGTTGAGAAAACTTTAAGTTATGAAGTATTAGGAGAGCTTCCGTATCCAACTGATGCAAATTCTCTTAGAATCAAAGTGGCAAAGCCCAAAAAATTATCAAAAGGAAAATTATTATATGAACAAAAGTATTATGAACAGTTAATAACCAACTATTTCCGTTTGGACAGCAACTTGACTGAAGATTATACTCTCTGGATCGAAGCGCACAAACATTTTGAATCAAAAACTTCAAAAGATCATACATTTATCACTCAACTTGACCAAGAAATTGTTGAAACTCTGTTTAGCTTCATATGCTCACAAAATAATCACATTTCTCGAATATCGTCACTTGTAGAAAAGTTATGCACTAATTATGGGGAATTAATTTGTTCTATTGATGGACGATCATTTTACAATTTTCCATCATTGGAAATGCTTGCAAAAGACGAAAAGATGGAAGTTGAACTTCGCAATCTTGGTTTTGGATATAGAGCAAAATATATTGCAAAAGCAGCCAACGATATATTGAGTAAAGGTGGAGTAACATGGCTTGATAGCTTAACAAAACTAAGTTATACTGAAGCTCATGAGGAACTTATAAAACTACCAGGAATTGGACCAAAAGTTGGAGACTGTATATGTTTAATGGCACTTAATTTTCTTGAAGCTGTTCCAGTTGACACGCATATCATTCAAATAGCTCAACATTACGTTCCAGAAGTCACAAAAGTCAAATCTATGAATCTCAAGCTTTATCGTAAAATTGGTGACACGTTCAGATCAGTGTATGGCTGTAAAGCAGGTGTAGCACAAACTGTGTTATTTTGCAAAGAATTAAGCATGTTTAATGAAGAAGAACCTGTCAAAAAGAAGAAGAAGAAATGAATAAATAAAGTCTTTATTACAGTATTAACTAACAAAAAATGGAGTTATGCGATTTTAATTTGAAATTCATCACATAACGATTGTTAACGATTTAAACAGTTGACCGAAAAAAATTATTTAGAAAGTTCACAACCCCGCTTTCGAATAAATTAAAAATTTATATAAATTTGATTAAATCAGTCATTTGTAAGAGCTAAAATATATATTTAATACCTTGAAATGATAATTCAAGAGCCTGTACAGGTAAATATTGTGCAATTCTGGAGAAAAAAGCTGTGTAATAAATTCATTTATTAAATTTTCTTACAAGGTTGCTATTTGGACAAATTTAAATTTTTATGCTTACGAAGATGCGATCTTCTTGGCTGAAAGACTTTGTGCAGAAGGTAATTATGCTAGAAACTTATATTCAATTGCTCAATTAATTATGAAATGTGTATAAATTTTCAGTGGAAACTGCAGAAAGCTTATATTTGCTTGCGACTTGTTATTATCGTTCAGGAAGAGTAAACGAAGCATACTGGCTTTTAAACACAAAAGGAGCTTCTAATCAGAAATCTAAATACTTACTAGCTAAATGTGCATATGAGCTAAAACAGTAAGACATAAAAATTAATACTGATTAATACGTATTATAAAAATTTTCCATTTTTTCTTCTCCATTTTAAGTTATTCAGAAGCTGAAAATATTTTGTGTCAGAATAAAACACCCAGAACTCTAAAAGACTTAGATTCAATATGTAAAGAATATGGAGTTGAATTGAGTGGATTTGTAATGCAATTACTGTCAAAGATTTGTAAGCAAACGGAGAGAATACCATTAGCAAATGACTGTAGTAGAACTTCATTAAGACATAATCCATTTCTGTGGAATTCCTACATAGACTTGTGCAATCGAGGCGAAAGACCAAATCCAAAAGATACATTTCAAATAAGAAACGAAGATTTTTTGATTCAGTTAGAAAAACAGTTACACCATAATCATTCATCAGAATATAGCTATATAACATTAAATGATAAAAATATCAGTATTTCTGGGATCCAGCAGAGTTGTGTGACAACGCCGAACAATAATATAAATCCAATAAATTTCAGTGTTACAACTGTCGATGATACTCCATTAACAAAAAATCAAACAATCGAAAATCATATTTACGAAGTGGAAACGCCATATCGGAAGCAGTTTAAATATCTTCATTCAAATATTAGTCCTGTCACGCCTAGTTTTGGAATTTTACCATTAAGTAGTCCATATGAAAATATCAAGCAAACAACATTATTTATAACACCATCGCCACCGCTTCAATCTCAAATGATTGACTCCGATAAAAATAATAGTAACAAGAAGATTAGAGGAAATTTAAATTCTTTAGTAAACAGAAAAGAGATTCCAACTACACCACTTCAACAAAGTCAACACACAAAATCGGTAGTTTTAAATCAATCTAGCAATATAACACCCCATCGTACTACACAAGAAGAGAAATGTCAAAGTGTTCGACGTTCTTCCCGAATTTTTAGTAATTATTCAGTTAAGGAAAATAACAAGTCGCCAAAATTTACCAAATTTACGCAACCCCGATCACCGCCACGAAAAACGAGTAAACGAGTCTCGAAGACAACTAAATGTACTTTAAATGAGCTCAATGAAAAAAATTCATTGCTGAACGAGAAAGAAAAAAATGAGACTGTTACGTCTGCGCAGTTAATCACTGATGTGTCGTATAATTATCAAATAGCATCAATGAAACGACAAAGTGCTGATGGATTAATGCTACTTCTTCAGACTTTAGGACAAGTTTATTTGCATTTACAACATTATGAGCTGGATGAAGCTCTTGAGATTATTGAGACAAAAGTTCCACTTCATCATTATAAGAGCAGTTGGGTTCAATCATTAATTGCAATTATTCATCATGAGCGGAGAGAATATGAGGATTCCGTTAGAATTTTCTCCAACATTCGAAAAGCTGAGCCGTTCCGTTTACAATATATGGAAATTTATAGTACAGATTTGTGGCACTTACAAAAAGATACTTTACTTTCTGCATTAGCGCAAGACTTGATGCAACATAATAAAATGTCAGCTATTACTTGGTGTGTCGCAGGAAATTGTTTCTCGGCATTAAAAGAACACGATACAGCAATCAAGTTTTTCAATCGTGCTATTCAAATCGATCCTGAATTTTCGTATTCATACACACTTTTAGGACATGAATTGGTGTTTACTGAGGAACTGGAAAAGGCATTAGGATGTTATAGAAAAGCAATACTAAAAGACTCAAGACATTACAATGCTTGGTAAGTTATACTATAACATATAAGTAAAGTATTTTCATTAATGCAATATTTTTATTTTATTAGGTTCGGAATCGGAACAATATACTCGAAGCAAGAACGTTTTCAACTAGCAGAAATTCATTTTCGTCATGCATTAAAAATCAATCGCAAAAATTCTGTAATTTTAGTTCACATTGGCGTTATGCAATTTTACTTGAACAAAAGAGAACAGGCAATTCAAACGTTAATGGAAGCTATAAAGTTAGATCCAAAAAATCCGCTTTGCAAGTTCCATCACGCTTCCATGAATTTCAATATTGGAAAACTTCAAGAAGCGCTCGAGGAACTAGAGGAACTTAAGCAGTTAGTGCCAAAGGAATCTGTCGTCTATTATCTAATAGGAAAAATACACAAACAACTTGGAAATATTGATCTTGCATTAATGCACTTTAGTTGGGCTACTGATTTAGGTAAATTTTTTTAATAACAATTATTGATCCATAATTATTTACAATATATGCATATATTTTTATAGATCCAAAAGGAGCCAACAATCAAATAAAAGACAAATTTGATTCAGTAATTAGATCTCATCAACAGCAAGAACAATCAGATGGTGATATTAGGTCACGAGAGGATTTCGACGAAGAGGATGACGTATCTATAGATGATGTAGCATCATTATCAAATGACAACAATAATAGCAGCGGAGGAATTGAATCTGAAAGTAATAATAGCATGATTCAGGAGCATTAACAATTTTCATATTAGCTTGGTTTTTTTTTATAAAGTTGCTCTTTTTGCTGATGAGAGGAAAATAATAAAATAATGATACATTATCTATATATATATTTAATATTCACAAAAAGTAAATTTTTCTTTCAATTCTACTTAATTTTCTTGGTGACCTTAAACAAAAATCGATGCTATCACGTTGCTTCTTTGTAACGGCCACCTACTTTTTAAAAATGCGCTTGATAATTTTTAAATTATTGTAGTAAGTTGATGAGTCATAAAAGGTTTTATAATGAGATCACTTTTCTAGTTATCGAAAGTCGAGTAGTTATTTAATTTAATTAAATTTCTCTGGGTTTTCCCGCATTTTTCAAAACCGAATTCGTGTCATTAAAAGTAATTCCATGAGAAATGTACTCGTCAAACAGGATTTTAAATGTATGCAAAGCGTTATGTTGTTGTTAATACTTAAAAACATGTAAACTTCCAAAAACTTTAACTTTATTTTAAATAATTGTTATATAAATTAATTAAATGATTAATGTAACATTATAATATCCGGAACATCATGATGAATGTAAATGAAAATGGAAAATTCTTGAAGATTGCATATTTTTAACGGGTTTTTCAAATACAAACACAAATACTACAACAACAAACACGACATATATATCAAATTCATTTTTCAAAAAACTTTCGCGAGAAAAAAGAGTACTCAATAATTAAGAAAAAAAATGTATTAAAATGTTAGTTTTTCTTGAAAAAATATCACAGTTGCATCCATAAGAACAGTTTAACCTGAAATTTTATTTAATTAAGCTTAAAAAACGGCCGCGAAAGCATAAAAATAGTGTTAAAGTTTTCTTGAAAATCGCCATTGATCCAAAAAATTAGTAAGAAGAAAACACATACAGTTATAAAAAAACATACACATTTTTGAATTCTCGCAAAATTTAGAAAATTTTTAAACAAATTTAATGAAAGGAAGTGCATAGAGGAATAGCTAATGTATAAATATTCCAGTTTCGATAACATTGATTAAAAAATAAAGAAGAGTGTATTTAAATCAATGTGTAATTAGTGAAAATGTAAAAAATAATATTACTAAGCCTATATGTGAAAAGTTGGTTGAAAAGCCTTTACATAAATCGGATTTATGTGAAAAAAGTAAATTTAATTGAACATAAATATAATTCAAGAAAGCCGAAAGTAAAGGTATTGAGAGTATGTTTCTTGAATCAGCTAAAATATATAAGGTCATAATATATATCATAATAATACATAAAAACTTTAAGTATTAGTGTTGAAGAAAAAAAAATATATATATATATAAAAATAATAATACGGAGATAACTACAAAAGTAAGGAAAATATATGTGAGAGCATTGCATATGTATTGGATGTATGTTTGAACAGCAGTTGAGTTTTTCTCGTCTAAATTCTTAAATGTGGAAATTAGTTTTCTTTAATAAATACCTTTATTTATTCGAATAATTGTGAAAAATATAATTTAAACTCGTTAATAAACATAAAACCAGTGTAATTTAATTAAATAATGAACGATGAAAAGAATATGAAATGTAAATTCGTGAAAACTAGTAACATAATAATATTAATAACAATATATGACGAGTAAATAAAAACTGAATCTGATAGCTAATATTTTTTGCTATGAAAATAATTAAATGTAATAGACATTACATGTAGAAAATTCATCTCTAAGTGCTTATCCGCCATTTTATGCAAAAATTTAATAGAAATAGCGTGAATAAAATATTGATAAATTCTTAATAAGTCAAATATATGTGTAAGGTGTATATATAAATAAATTAAAGACTATTTTAAATCACATTGCACAAATCCAACTTGTATTACCATTTATTGTGTGTATAGATGGAAAATTGATTCGATTATTACATGGACAGTTTCTTTTTTTGATTCAACGAGAAAAGAAATTTTTTTTTCTAAAAAAAAAGCATAATTCTTTGTGATTTTAAGTTTTATATGCTTAGATTCGAATAATTGAAGTGAAAAATAAACAAGAAGATACTTTTCTCATTTATGTGAAAGTTGTAAAAAATGATATTACAACAGCCATGACGCATCAGAACCAAACTAACGGCGCAAGTTTGGAAGATTGCCACACAAACTTTTTTGCTTTGGTGAGTACAGTTCATGTATTTTGTTTTTGATAATCATATTTTACTCCAGTTTGGCTTTTTCTTCTATTTTCTTTTATAAAAAAAAATGTACTACTATTATTATTTTTATTATTAAAGCACAATTCCTTCCCTTCATCTCTCACGGTTTGGTCTGTGATGAGTCTATGCTATTTCATGCGAATAGAGGAGAGAAAAAAATGTATATAGTACATAATATCAATGAAAATGAAGCAATATATAATTGCAATGCCTTTTTTACTTTTTTTGAAAGTGAGAGAAAATTTGTTTAATTTTTTTTTTTTACAAAACAAAAAAAGAAAAAATAAAATACATAATAATGTGAAAGACATGATTATGTGAATCGAAAACGGAATACCAGTTTATTTTCTTTCGGTATAAATAAAACAATTTATTGAAAGAATTTTTCATAGATATCAGTGTGTAGGTAGAAATATGCACATACGTTGTATATAAGAATCTCTTGTGAGCAACGAAGACATACACAAATGTAATTTTCTTCGTTTTTTTCGTGTGCGCTAGCCTATTCTCATAATAATTTTTTTTATTATATATATACAAACCGTAATGTAAGAGTTACATACATATTGTTATTTTCTATCTTTTATATCTTCGCCATTCAACCATTCAACAGTCTACAAGAAATTTCGTCACATTTCTTCTCTCTTCTTCTGGCGCGGTCAATGTATGCAACTGCTTCATGTACATTACTTTTCTCCTCATTCTATCTTTATTATTATTTTTCTCCATTCATATTATAAATTTTTTACTTTTTCATTTTTGAGATTTTTTTCTTTATTCAATGGCGTTACAAACTGCCGCTACATCAATTCATAATTATCTAAAAAAAAAAAAATTATACAGTGTGTGTATCGGACATAAATTTAAACTCTTTTTTATGTGTTTACTTTTTCGTCTAATTTAAGGCTGATTTGTGCGGAATAAAATGGAAGAAACTAGTATTAAATGAACGTCCTCAAGCAACTGGAGACCCATTGGACGATCCAGTGCTAAAATCATATACAAAATGCTTAGCCAAAGATATCTTGTGTGTATGGCGTAGAGTAACGCAACATAAAAATGACTTGGATCAAACAGGTGGCCTTGGAATGTTTGACATCAGTCAAAATACATCAGTAATTCATCCACCATTATCACTGACTGCTGCCAAAGAACTTTGGATATTCTGGTATGGCGAGGAGCCTGATTTGACAGATTTAGTGTCGCCAGAACTACTTAAATCTCCAGGTAATTTTAAATTTTTTTTTTGCAATGCTTTGTGCTAATTATGTATTTTTTATGTATTTAGATTCTGGAGAGCAAGGATCATGGGAAGGCGGATTATCTTATGAATGTAGATCATTATTGTTTAAGGCACTACATAATTTAATTGAAAGATGTTTACTTTCGAGGGACATAATTCGTTTGGGAAAGTGGTTTGTTCAACCATCAAAAAGCAACGAAGAAAAGAGGTAAAGAAAAATTGAATATACTCGCTTTTGTTACTATTGGAAATGTGTGCAAGAATTTACATTAAGACTTGAATATTTTTCACAATCACTTTTCCATACATTAATTTTGTAAGTTCTCTGAAGTTGTCGTCTTTAGAATTGATGAAACTTTCGTATACTTTCTACAAATATTTTTAAAAATTTTGACTTGATCAGTACTAATTAGTATTATTATTATTAATTTTAAATATATATTTTTAGCTCGATGCATCTTTCGTTTTCCTTTGCTTTCTTCGTTCATGGAGACAGCACAGTATGTGCTTCAATGGACATAAGAGAACATCCACCAGTACGACATTTAACAGAGGATTACCTGAATGATATTGTTAAGAATTCCCAACAAAACTTAGAAAATTGTGAACTCGAAGATGGCGAGGAGAAGGAAGAGTTTAATGTCTTTAATATGAACACGCAATCAGTAATATTAGCTCCTTTTGGATTATCAGCAGTATTAACAGGAAGTAAGAATGAAAATTCTGAACAGTATACTGAAAAAATTGTCGAGGATTGGAATGCATTTTATCCAATGAAGAAACACGAAAATGAACGATTAACATCATCTAAACTACCAAAACTTGTCGAAGTTATTTCAGGTAATTATATTAATATTGCTGTACACAGGTATTATTTCCATAGATGTTTCTAATGCTTTCATTTCTTTTCTCTTTTTCTTTTTTTTTTCTTTGCTCATATGAACAATATTTAAGGTGGTGTTAAAATGCTTTATCCATCAAAATATGTATTAATTACCGATCTTGATATCAATAAGCAAAACAACAATGGCTTAGCTTGTGATAACAAATTAAATTTAGAGAGAGAAAAGAAATTGTGTAAATGTGAAAATCACTTAGAAAATAGTTCAAATACAAGCAGTATATTATATAGTGATGGTATCCAAAAATCTGCAGCAGGAATTATGCCTGAACGTATATGGCAAGACATTATTATGAATCCTGCATATACAAATGAAAAAAGTGAGCATATAAAAATTGAAAATTTAAATGAAAATAACCGAGAAAATTCGATCAATATTGCTAATTCTAATAATGTAGAAAATTCTACAACAAATATGAGAACTACTGATTCTTCTTCCGGAGAAGTCCTGTGGAATTTCGTTGAGCCGTGTCTAAAAAATTCCTGTAACTGTAAACGGTAAGTTATTCCATCACTTTTGCTCTAAATAGTACCCCTTTCTTAATTTATTACCTTTAAGAATAAGATGATTATCAAAATGACTAATACAATACTCTCATAAAGAAAAAAAAATAATAAAAATAACTTATGATTTCTATCAATTTCACTTAAATCCTTTAAAAAATCATGATAAGACATTAAATTATTTACAAGAACAACACACAGAAATATTAAAGTTTTAATGATGTTTAAAATTTTACAGAAATGGAAGTATTTCATCATTTAAATCTACAGGAAATTCTTCCTCTCTAATAAGTGGCAAATCAAATTTTCGAAATAACAGTAACCGTACTCGAACGCCTTTTCATAAACGGTATTAAATTAATTTCTTTTATTTTTCACAATCACAATCTAATTAAATACTGTGTACCATAAATTTAGATCTGAATCCTCGTTATCTTCATATAAGTCTAAGGACAGATCCTCAAATGAACCATCATTACCATCAAAAAAAGTCAATATTAGGTTTGTTGATTTTAATTAATAATTATTAATTGAGTTTTGGGTTCACATTGCACTGACTACATTTCGGCATTTTTGTACATATATATATATATTTTCATGAAAATTCATTATTATTCATATTTTTGCATAATATTCTTTTTATTATATATCTATCTAATGATACTTATCATTATTAAATGCTTAATTAAGATAATCATGCTAACATTTATCACTATAATTTTGTGGTTTTGTTTATTAATAATATATTTTACATTGACATTTGCAGATCTTCAGATAAAAATACTGCTCATAGCAATGAAGTACAACAAATGTCAATTGGATCAGTCGGCAGTCAATCTCCTATGCAACACAGCCTTTCGGTGCATTCTCAACCATCATCTATACCTATAAATGATCAAAACTTAATCTCTCCTATTCATCAACCCGATACATCACCACAAACACCAAGTCATGAGAATAGTGATCAAAAACCTGATATTCAGAATTTGAAGACTTCAGAGGAACAAAATAAATTAGAAAATTCTCAGCAGAATCGCGAGAATTGTGATTCTGCCAAAGTTTCATCAAATTCCTCGTCGAAGCAATTTGAGAAGGAGAACCAATCACTTAAACGTCCTGCATTAATGATTCAAGATTGTGAAAATAATACAGATGAAGATTTTTCCTCTAATCAACTACTTTATGATTACTCAACTTGGGATGCTTGGTATGATTCATTTAATTTTGTTTTTTATTCAAATATTAATATTAATTTTTTTATTTCTCTACAGGATGAATCATCCAATAAAACGCTTCAAGTCTGACAATGTTGACCAACATAAATCAAAAAACAAGAATTTAGATTTTAATTTGTATGCAGGACATGATGAATTGACTCTTCCGAATTCAACACAAAATAAGCCAAATTATTCAGCACAAGATATAAAAAGTGAAGTAGAGAGTCTATGGAAAAACTGTGAAGAACAAAAGACTAACAATAATGCAAACAATGCAAGTTGTATGAAAGAAAACAAGAGTGAAATAGATAATGACAAAATATCAACAGACAGTTTATTCACCAGTGAAGGTTTGCAACCCTCATACGCAGATCTCAACAAGATCTTTGATAACTCTGATGACAATTCTAATGATGATCATGTAAGCTGTTTTTTTTTTTAAATTCTAACTCAAAATTTATATTGATAAATATGATTTCCTTACTAGCTCGTTGATAATACACCACCACATTCAAACAAATCAATGGGATGTCATCCTGATATGGAGCTCTCTGAAAATGAAGCTAAGCGAGACAAGATGACTTTTGGCAGTTTCACTAACATAAATAGTAATGGACAAACCAATATAATAAGTAGTTTAAATAGTAATAGTTTAGGCACCTTAGGAATAATAAGAAGTGAGGAGTTATCGAAAATGTTTCCGACCCCACCAAGCATAGAGCAGCATACAAATTCAAGTCCAGGACCAAGCAACGTTTGCGGAAGCATTACAGATAATTTAATAGAAAATATAGATACAATTGTTTCCCACAAGATGGATTCTTATCCGAATTTTGGGAGTCCACAAGAGGAACCGATAGATGTAAGTATCTTTGTTTCTCAATTCTATTTTAAGTTTCTATAAATTATTATTTCTTTTGTTTTTAAGGATTGGTCATACGTATTTATTGCGCCAAAAACAACGAACATTGTTGGATCATCAAAATATGCTCCTTTAAATAATTTATTAAGTCAAACATTGCCGCCGATTACCCTTCCAAATGAATGCAACTACAAACCTTCATGGATCAAGCAAAGAGAACAAGAAGAGATACGACGCAAGCAAAAAGATTCAAAACCAGAACTAGTTAATAATAATAATAATATTATCAAGAGAGAACAAGAAAGCAAAGTATTGCTTGTGGATATTAAAAAGGAGATTAAAACTGAGATGTTAAGTCCAATGAGCAACTCTCTACCATCAAATAGTGCGAAACCGATGAAACCTAGTGAAAATACAATTATAAATAAACTTTTATCGCAAGGTCCAACAACGCCCTCAAATATGTATCTTAACAATAGAACAATTCATCCTTCCATGGGTTCGCCGAACTTTACATCGTCGGCTCCGTATATTAATAATAATAGTAATATGATGGCATCTGATTCATTATTTAGAAAATCTTCAATACCGAGTGTAATAGGACAACAACATTCACAACCACCTCCACCATATGATCTTGCAATTCACAGTCCATCTCTCAATTCTAATGTAAGTTCTGTGAACGGCAGTGACGATATTAGCAACAATAACAACAAGAGAATCTCAAGCGTGAAGAATGGTGGTGCATATATGAAGCAAAATAATGCAATGAACTCGACAAATAGCAAAGTTTCAGAAGCAAATTCACTTTTAGTCAACATACTTTTATATGATACATCTCTCAATATTTTCCGAGATCATAACTTTGATAGTTGTACAATTTGTGTTTGTAATGCAACTCCAAAATGTGTTGGAAATATCCGTGGCTCTGATTCAGGCGTATATCTATCACTGGCATCAAATTGTCATTTTAATTTCAATAGCAATATAACAAGTCTAGTTGAAAAGACATTTGAAGTAAAATGCAGTGCACAATCAAATGAGCAACAAAGTGAATCGAGATATTTTGGTAATAGTAGGAATTTTACAAATGTATTTACGGACGAAACACCTTCGTCGCTTGTTTATTATTCGTCGTCAAGATCAACTAATGTGTCAGCATTATCATCTCAAAATAACAACAATAATAACACTAGTATATCTACAGACTTAATTCCATCATTTATGAGTAATTCGCAACAGAATTTAAATGGATATGCTGACGATGATCCGATATTTTGTCGGTGTGGTTTTAGTGCAGTTATTAATCGAAGACTTGCTTACAAAACAGGCTTATTTTATGAAGATGAAATGGAAATTACCGGTATGGCAAGAGATCCTTCAATTCATAAAAAGAATTCAATACTTAAGTATCTTCTCAAGTTACACAATGAAACCAAATTTTCTACAAACGGCACCAATGAAAATGACTGCAAGTCAAAAACTAATGAAAGTGAAAGTGACAAGGACATTCATGAATTAGCCATGTCTTTATTTGATATTGTAAGGGACCAGTGCACATTATTTCAAAATACATCAAATACAATTCAACGTGCAATAAAGCATCTAAATCAGGAAAACTATTCACCAATTTTGCCTAATTCGCAAGTTAATATATTAGAATTTATAGATGCTCTAGATATTGTAAGTTTGGCATTAGAACAAAGTAAATATATATTTGAGAAATTTGACGGATATAATAATCGTCAAGTTTACGTTCCTCAACATCACAAACCATTGGAAAAGAAAACGACTCCAATACAGCATATAATTAGTGTACATAAATGGCCATATTTAAATGCAGGGGGTCCTAAAAGCAATCAAGATATAATTCGTGTAATGAAATCAATGAAGGTCTTACTTCAAAAAGCTTTCAATCAAAACGGAACGACAGGATTATGGGATGCTCCTTATGCTGTTCGAGGTCCCTTAACTTGGCGAGAATTTCATCGATTAGCTGGACGGGGAATTGGACAATGTGAGCCGCAGCCAATTCCATCAATAGTTGTTGGACATGATAAAGAATGGCTTTGTGTGTCACCTTATGCATTACAATTTTGGGATAAATTACTTCTTGAACCATATTCATATCCTCGTGATATTGCATACATTGTAATATCTCCAGATAACGATTTTATAGTTTCAAAAGTAAAGGCATTCTTTAAGGAACTAAGTACAACATATGAAATGTGCCGATTAGGAAAACATCAGCCAGTAAAAGGTTGGGAAGGTATTCTGAAAGTTGGAAAATCCACATATGAAAATAAGCACGATGGAAGTCAAAATGAAAATCATGAAAGTGAAGATGATTGGTTGTTTTCAATTGACAGCAATAAGAAATTGAATGGAATAATGAAGATGTATGCTGCAGCTTTTCAACAACATTTGGTGCCTTATCTATCAAAAATTCCTCACGACAAAACCTTATTGAATCCACCAGAAAGTTTCTATAATTACAAAGATCATCACCATAATAGCCATCATCAAAGAACTTCTTCACTACCAAGTCCAATGTTACCGCCACCACATACACCGGAATCTAATAATATGTCATCTGGTAATTTAAATTCAAGTATTACGTGTGATAAAGGTCCAAACACACCCAAATCAGACAATGATTCAGAATCGAAGGAAAATCTCAATTCATCATCATCAAATAATGATCTCAGCAATCAATCAGATCAATTAAATCCACCACATATTGTTTTATACATCATAGAGCCAGCTACAAACGGAACAGATTCAACAAATCTAGAAAGAGTAGTAAGCCTTTCTATTTTAAAGCACTATCTGAACGTTCTTAATTCAATTCCGGAATCAATAAAGGCCAATATAAGTTTTCAAATTATAGCTCAAGAAAGTATATTAGAATTAGGAAAAAATCGAGATGTTAATCGATGGAGTGATCATATGCGTAATTTAGCACTAAGTGTTTTCACCCAATCATATCGATATTTATCACATACAAACAATGTCAAGAGTCTTACAGGATTCGGAACAGCAGCCGTTGCAGAAGCCTTTTTGAAAACTAAAGATGAAAAAAATCGTACTCCTTTAAAATTATATACACCGCCCTACATTTTGTCAACAAGACATGCTAAAAGCGAAAATGTTGAAAACTTTGGACAATCTATCATTGAGCAACAATGTACGAGCATTATGTATTGTTGTTATTGCTTATCAGAGGATCAAAGCTTATTGCTTGCCGTCATCACTGATGAACGTGGTGAATTTTTAGAAAATTGTGCTATTAATATTGATATTCCAAATCGAAAAAGAAGAAGAAAGACATCTGCGCGAAGAGTAGGATTGAAGAAGCTTATGGACTTTATATTGGGAATAATGTCTCAATCTGTTAAGTCTTGGAGGCTAATAATAGGGCGTATTGGAAGAATTGGTCATGGCGAATTGAAAGGATGGTCATGGCTTCTAAGTAAACCGAATTTAGTCAAAGCATCAAAGTACTTAAAAGATATCTGTAAACAATGTTCGGTCTTGTATCCACAAGCAGTTCCAAGTATATGGAGTGCTTGTCTCGTTACACTCGAGCCTGATTCGAATTTCCGTGTTATGCCAGATCAATTTACACCTGATGAACGATTTAGTCAAAGATCTACACAATCTCCACTATCCACGCCTCAAGATGTTACATGTACGCACATCCTCGTCTTTCCTACTAGCGCCATTTCTCAGGTATACTTAACTACTTAAAATTTTTATAAAAGCATTACTAACTATTCATTATTTATTGTTTCATTTTAGTCATCACAAACGGCATTCCAGGAACAACATTTGGAAAATGCATTAGACTTTGGCGAAGATCTGATGATGATAGATGATACAGATGATGTTGATGAAGATATTAACGGAATTCAACATTTGTTTGATGAGTGTTGGAATGATAGTAAGTTTGAAACTTTTTTTTTCTTATTTCAAAAACAATATTAAATGTACTACTTAATTGTTTATAGGCGCAGTTGGAATTCCTCAAACAAGTCCAACTAGAGATTCTCATCGTGGAAGTCCAATTGCAATGGATGAGAATAAGAGTAGGCAAAGTCCAGGAATGACTGAACAATCTGGATCTTCAAGAGCATTGTATTCAATGCAGGAACAAGAAGAGGTAAGAATGATAAATTTATTGATTGTTCTTGTCCAGGATTTAATTTACCTTTAATTTTATTAGGTTGGAACATTATTACAACAGCCATTAGCATTGGGATATTTGGTATCAACAGCACCAACAGGACGTATGCCTACATGGTTTTGGGCTTCTTGTCCACACTTGGAGAACGTATGTCCAGTATTTCTGAAAACTGCTCTTCATCTGCATTCACCATCGATCCATAAAGAAAACGACGATATCTATTTCAAAGAACAATCGTCTAAAATGGAACATCCATTAGATTCAAACATTACGGCAGACGTGCTAAGATATGTGCTAGAAGGTTATAATGTACTTTCATGGCTTGCAATGGATTCAAATACTCACGATCGACTTTCTTGCTTACCAATACATGTACAAATGTTAATGCAACTTTATCATTTACATACGGCTCTAGCATAGAAAGTCAGTCACCATAACTTTAACTGTATAAAGTTTTGAGAATGAACTAAAGAAGGAATGGAAAGAAACTACCTTAAAGAGCATACTTATTATGCTTTGTCTAATATGTTGTGAGCATACAAAATCTGAATTATTGATTGCTCTTGTCTCATTGTGACTTATAATTTCTCTTTCGAAGAAGTTAAAGGAAGCGAACACAAAAGAAAGGAATAATGCTGAAAAGAGAAAATCTGAAAATCTGTGATAATTAGAGATTTTGAAGTTTACTTAAATTAACAAAGAAAAAAAAAGTGGGAAAAAAATCTCTTGTATTTTACTACTCTCAATTTTAAACTATGTATATAAAACATACATAATGCAGGTTTCAAATCATAATTATCAAGAAAAAAAAGTAAACTAAATAATATCATTGTAGTTGAATCTTCCTCTTGACATTTTTTAAACATTTTATATCACACAAACAATTATTGAGATTAATGTGAAGTTTAAAATTTTTGTTAATGTCGTCCTTTTCGAATTTTTTTTCCAAATAAAAACAGTGCAAATAAAACCAAGATTTTCTTTAATAAGTAAATGAATACGAAAAACTGATAATTAGGTAATTTTTCTCATTAGGAATGTTTTTTTTTTTTTAAATTATCCTCTTCTTTGAGAATCGAAGAGACGACATGTTTTGATTTAATTAAAATGCAAAAAACCCTTTGTAAATAGACAGGAATAGAAAATTTGTATTTAAATTAATATAAATTATTTTAATTGACAAAGTATTAAATAATAAAAGGTATTATATGAAAAAAGATACATCATGTTTTAAATATCCACGAGAAGACATTAATTAAGGATTAAAAAAAGTAAAAGATCTTGAAAGTAAATTTTTTCAATTCTATTTTATTTAGTGCGTAATTTCATTTCAAAAAATATAAAAAGTAATTGTTTTTCGTCTATTCAGGTCAATAATTATAAAAAGATTTTTTTCTTAAAAAATGTCATAGAAATATCCACAAAATCACAATCGTTGAGTGCATCAAACACTATAGTCATAAAATGATGAGTTTAATTGTGCGTTTCTAAAACTCGAAGTTCTTCTTATCTAGAGAAAATTGTAAATAAATGTACATTTGAGAATATTAAAGTTTCATGAATGCTTTTGAAATGCACATTAAAAGCTTTAAAACACACAACATGCAAAAGCTTTAATGATGATCTTGGAATGCTTTTTTAGTAATTTTTTTTTCTGAAAGTGAACCGAAAGTTTTAAAATTAAAGTTTTTTGTACGTGATATAAAACTCGTTAAAAAATCAAATCTTATAAGCTATGGAAGGAATGGAATTGCCAAATTTTTTCGGGATCTATTCTAAACAAATCGTTTAAAAAGCTGAATGATTATTAAATGTTATACTAAACTGTTGTTACAGATTGTTGTTGTATGCTGAAAAAGCTTTCGTTGCTACATCCGGAAAGTTGGTCATTTCTGATTGTTACAATGCATGAGCCTGCTCTTGCAAAATTTAATGGCTTCAATGTTTCTATTTCATTCTTTTCGGGATCATATTTTTCAACTGATTTAGAATATTCAGTTCCATTAAATCCGCCTACAGCGAGAATATAATTTCCCAAAACTCCAACACCAATCGAGTCACGTCCTACTTCAAGATTTGCAATTAATGTCCAAGTATCACTAATTGGATCATATCTTTCAATAGAACTTGTCCGTTGGCATTGAGGATTTGATACTGGAAGATCGTATCCTCCGAACACATAAATAAAATTGTTATGTGTAACAGCAGCAACTCCTCCTCTTCGACGATTCATTGGTGCTTTAAATGTAAACTTATTTAAATGTGGATCATAACATTCAACAGTTCGATGGCAAATTGAAGATTCTCGTCCTCCTATCACATAAAGTTTTTCGTCATAAACAGCCACACCACATGTAGATCTCATTGTTTGCATTGGTGCTACAAATGACCATGTTTTCGTTGTCAAATCCAATCGTTCCACAGTATTTATATACGACCAACCTAATTAAATTTAATTTACACAAATTATTTATTTAATTTAATTAACCATTTGTTTACCGTCATGTCCTCCTATAGCGTAAAGAGCATTTTTTAACAAAGCAACTGCTAAACCATGACGACTAGTTGCCATTGGTGATGAAAGTGATGTGAAATTCATTGTTTGAAGATCAACGGCATCAACTGAATTCAATGTTTTCAGACCGTCTCTTCCTCCGACTATGATTAGCTTGTCCATGTAAAGAGCACAACCGAATTGAAGTCGCCTAATAAGACATGAATGATATGTATAAAATGTTAATTTCAAACCATTTCAAAACTCACCTCGTTGGCATGCTTTTTAAGAGTTCCCATTTATTTTCTCTCAGATCATATGATTCGATATTTGTTGTTCCTTTATTGTGATCCATTCCACCTAAACAAAGTATTTTCCCAACAGTTGATTTACGAGGAATAGATAGATTACTTGAAAGATCTCTTCTTTCAGGAATCAACTTATATAAATAAGCATCAAGGAGCATCTTTTGAGTTTCTAGGGTCGTACAATACTTTTCGACATGATCAGCAATAAAAGCTGGAGATAAAAGTTGAAGCTTAACTAATGGAAGGAGTGTTGAAATATATTGCTTTCGTTCATCGGAAAAACTTATCCATTTAATTAGAGCCTTAAATACGTCTTCCTCAGATATCACATTTATGTCATTGTTTTTCAACAAATTTCCCAACTGCTCGACACTCAATTGTAAAAACTCTTCAGATTTTTGATAAATTTCCATAAAATTAGTTTCGACAAATTTGAGAGACATCTCGTAGAGATCAACACAGTTCTGTTGATGTGCAAATACTTTAAAGCCAATTGCATTCGAGAAGTGGAGTTGTTTTCCAAGGAAATTAGAGCATGCACTTACTACATTTGACATTTGAAAGCGACACGCAGTAGATAAAATTCTCTCGACATTATCTTCATTGATATTGATTGTTCCCAAGTAGCAGTAATTGATCAAAAGTTCCAAAGTCTCTCCATCTACTTCATTTATCGTAACTTCTTTTTCATTCCTTTCCTTCATATCGGAATTAAACATGGCATTGAAGAATGGACTGCATACTGACAGTACAATTTTATGTGCTGGAATTCTAAAATAAATAAATCCATTTTAGTAAAAAAAATATTAACAGATCAACAAAGAAACGAAATAAAGGAAGTGAATAACTCTTTTACGTTGAATGTAAGTTGGAATGTTGCCAGAAATTCTGGGTTTTCCATAATAAAAACATATGTTCGCTATTATAAAGATTTAATTTATGGCAAAAGAACATTAGACTTACTTCTTATTGTCTATACCAGATACAATTACAATATCTATCAGATGACCAGACTCGAGAGCTTGATGAAGTGATGTCAAAAATTCCTGAGGAAAGTCAAGATTCTTGAAGAAATCATCGGTTGTAATCGCCAAAGATGAGATTGAATTAATACTATACATTAACAAAATTAAAAAATTTTTGAAGGATTAAAGAATTGTTGATAAAAACATGATTTCTAAAAAAAATATAAACAAAAATTATTTACCTTAAATATAAAGATTCACGAGAATCATCAGGAGAATTATTGGACATCTTTCTATTAATTTTATTAACGTCTTAATATGATCCTTTAGATTCAAAGAACAGTTGGAAATAAAGAAACGATTTAAATTACATTTTTGTTTAAAATGAACAAAAAATAAGGTTTTGCAAACAAAAAGAACCAGTAATGAAGGAAGCTAGTCCGCGACTCGAAAGCGCATTTTTCCTGACAACAAATTTTAAGTGAAAATGAGTATTTATACTCTTGCGAAAAAGAAAGAAGATGTTATTGTGACTTTACGTCTATTACAAGTGATAGAAGTTATCGATTCTGTTGATTTTGCATAATCTGCAAACATTAACGACTTTTCGCTTGGAAAAGTATGCTAAAAATTTTACAAACAAAAGGAACGGTTCGAGATGTATGATGTATCAAATTACATATTTTCTATGACATTATACCACATTCATATGCTGTCGTACAGTTGAATAAAGCTAAATTGGTTCAATAACGAATAAAACAACCAAGACAGAGTATACATTTAAAAGAAAATGATCAAAGTTCAACTAAAAAATCCATGGCAAAAAGTTTAAGTTCAAAATTTGAACTATAAATAAAAGAAAAACTAGAGTGATATCAGCGATTTTTTGTTATACACAATTTAAGAATTTTTTGAATAAATATGAGTTCTATTGGTACAGGAGTAAGTAAACTATTTCAATTATGTTAATAAGAATATAAATTAACTATTCATTTACAGTATGACTTAAGTGCAAGTCAATTTTCGCCCGATGGACGAGTTTTTCAGTGCGAATATGCAATGAAAGCCGCAGAAATGTCGGGAACAGCAATTGGATTGAGAGGAAAAGACGGATGTGTTTTGGCTGTTGAAAAAGTGATTACCAGCAAATTGCATGAACCAGATTCTGGCCGTAGAATTTGTACAATTGAGAATTCTATTGGAATGGTAAGAATTTGTTGTTGAGGTTACTCACAAAATAATGACAATCCAAAAATTATTTCGCCGATTAATGTTTATTTTTATGCCACATATATTTTCAGGTAGTATGCGGCTTAATTACTGACGGAAGAGCTGTAGAGAATTATGCATTGAAAGAAGCTCAAAGTTATCGTCGACAGTACGGTCAAACTATTCCCTTAAAGATCTTGAACGAAAGACTTTCGAGTCTCTTTCATGCATATACTTTATATAGTGCTGTACGTCCTTATGGCGTCTGTATTATTCTCACAACTTGGACTGAGCAGAATGGTGCTGAAATGTATTGCATTGAACCTTCAGGTGTTTCATTTGGATACTATGGATGTGCCGCTGGCAAAACAAAACAAGGAGCAAGAACTGAAATTGAAAAGCTGAAGTTGAGCTCATTGTCTGCTCGAGAATTGCTGAATGAAGGAGCTAAAATTATTTATCGTGTTAACGAAGATTCAAGTGATAGTGACACAAAATTCAAGCTAGAACTCTCATGGGTTGGCAAGGATACAAATGGAATTCATCAAATGTGTCCAGTTAACTTATATGAGGAGGCGAAAGCAGCAGCTTCAGCTGCAATGGAACAAGGAGATAGCGATATTGAATAAATTTTCCTGAAATTCATTTGTATTACTCTAAAATTTACTTTTATTAATAATAATAAAAAATTATGTTTAACATGAAGCATAACTGATCTGTTATTTTGTATTTGTCTTCTGTATGTAGATTTTGAATTTTCCCGCAGTTTGTTGTGCATAGAAAAATAATTTTTTAATTTTTTGTTAAATATCCTTAAATTCATTTACGCAATGAATTAAGTTATTAAATTATCGCCAATAGGAAAATAAGTTAGGGAAATTCAATGCCATTCAGCATAAATTAATGAAGAAGCAATTGAAAAAATTATTTTCAAAGCTATAAATATTGTTCGAAAGTTTCGGTAGAGAGCTCTGCCAACGAGATGCAGTAAATTTTCTAAAAAGAATCGAAAAAAATTTAATTTTAGTTAGAATCATAGCAGGGATTATTGGAAATTATGGCTTCAAAAGGTGGCTTCGTTCCGCAAGGAACAGATGGAACGGATTTTTTGCATAGACAGCGCGTAGCTGAACATTATCAAAAAAGGTGAAAATTGTTACTATTTTTAATCAGACAGGATAGATTTTCAGTACTACTTACTTATTACATTTTGAGTGATTCCTTTCAATCTTTTCGTGAATACATAACTATGAGATTCAACAAATGTTTTATGATGCTAAATATGCCTTCATAAATAGTTTGTTTTTAGCTCAATTAATCATGATTATTTCATTGAAAGAAAGTCATATACTGAATATTTTCATTTCTTCTATTTTAGCTAATTAAAAATATTGTTTTCTTTTCTCTTCCTAAATACTTATTTTTTTATCATGTTGTACATTACAGTGCTCTCAACAAATCTCGCCTGAAATTCTGCATATTTTTTCACTACCTACTATTTTTTGTAATGATTGCAAAGTTGTCAGCGGACATCCTTGATAAGCTTGACATATTCATTTTGGAAATTGAAGAATTGAGAGTCCCGAAGCCCCTATGGTAAAATAAAACTTATACTCCTATACATTAACTTCTTATACATAATTTTTATTTCATTATAGGTTTGAATACATTTGGTGTGTTTCAGTAATTTTATCATTTATAGGATTGTCAGCTGTACGGTCGAATAATGTTTTGAATATGCAAAAGTATATGATTGGAGTTGTAGTTTTCGGTCTATTTCCTGTTTTCTACTGTATTATACACTATATGAATGATGTCATTGATTATATTCACTTGGACGATGACACTGATATTGAAGACACCGACATAAAAGTGTGGCAGGTAATGCATACATACATTAAATCATTCGGAGCATGTATCCAAAATTTGATATTTTTTACTTTCCTCTTAGAATCTCCCATATGGACTTCTATGGTACGGTTTTGCGTTTGCTGCTATTCAGATTCATGCATTCTCACTAGTTTTTGCATGGAATTTGACGAGTGCATGGAAGTCTAGAGGATCAAAGAAAACTCAATAAATCATAGGAAAATACAAATTCTTGTAACAAATTTTCGATGTACATCTACATAGTTTTCTGGTCTATTTGATCTTCATTCAAAGACAATAAGTTTACAGTTCTTCTATAATTTCTTCATTATGTTGTCCCCTTCATTCATTTATAAAACATTGCTTAATATACTTAACAATCTTATGAGTTTAGATGAATTTTATTGCAATTTGTTAAGAATCAATCCATACATGACAGACGTGTTGCAGGATATACGAATTTCAATGGTGTTTTAAAGTGAGATGTAATAAATATAAATTATATAAAAAAAGATATTCTTCAATATTCAATCACGTTTTTATTAAATACTTTTTATTTTTATATAAATATTTTTTTGTCGAGGATTTGAAGCTAGAGACAGAGTAAGCATTGAGCATAATCGAAAAAACTAAATTCTATTATATTTTATTTCTTTAAATAGGTATCAACCAGGTCAAATTATATTTAAGATTTAATTAAAAATAATTAATTTAGGTATAGTTAACAGGATCCATATTCAGCCATCCACTCCTCAAACTTCTTGATGTCTGCTTCTGATACTGACTTTTTAGTCTTACTAATTGCCTCGTTAAAGTCTTCAGCGGTTACAGGAAGATCAACTTCTTCACGTTTTATCATTTTAATCTCTGCTGGGGATTTCCCAATAATTTTTCTTCGCATTGCCATTAGAGCTGCATCACTACATTATAAATATATAATTGTAAATTGATTAAATTTTTAATTGATTCAAAGTATATTTACCGTGCTACGCTTGCAATGTCAGCACACGAATATCCTTTAAGGCAATCAGCAATCTTACTGATATCCAAACTTGTACATCTCGAAATATTTTTTAAATACAGGTTTAATAACGCTAATCGACTTTCCTCATCCGGAAGACTTACATAGACCCTCTTCTCAAATCGTCTTCTAAATGCTTGATCAATTCGATATGGATGATTTGTGGCAGCCAAAACCATGACCTTGATATCGTCTTCATTATTGATATTATTTAATCCATCCATTTGTATCAAAAGCTGTTGGAGATAAAAGAGATTTGATGACCCTGTGACTTTGATCAGAAAAACTTATAATCATACCTCCGCTTTAAATCGTCTTGATGCTTCATGTTCAGAATCCTCTCTGCTTGATGAACACAAACTATCAATTTCGTCAATGAAAATTGTTGACGGTGCGTGAAATCTAGCCATTTCAAATAACAATCTTACAAGTTTCTCGGAATCGCCACGATATTTGCTTGTTAATGTGCTTGAGGAAATGTTAAAAAATGTCGTATTACATTCAGTTGCAACTGCTTTTGCCAACATAGTTTTTCCAGTTCCTGTGTATTTTGATTTATTATTAGCAGATTTCATTAGCATATAAACATAGCAGAATTACCTGGAGGGCCTACAAGAAGAATGCCTTTCCAAGGTCGTCGGATTCCTTTAAAGAATTCAGGCATAATGATAGGCAAAACGACAGCCTCTTGAAGAATACTTTTTGCATCTGATAATCCAGCAATGTCATTCCATTGAATTTTAGGCCCTTTTTGAAGGATATCCTTTTCAATAACGTCAATGAGACTTGCTTCATATCCTATCGTGTGAAAGACTTTCTGCTTTCCACTTACTTTCTTCATGGGCGATTTTCTCATTTGTTTCGGTGAGGACGAGCTATTTGTGTTTGAGTTTTCTTCTAAAGAATTTTCTTGATCGTCTGAATTTCCTTCCTCTGAAGATGACTTTTTGGGTTCTTTCGGATGCTTTGATGACGATAGTTTCCTTAACGCTCGTAACCTCTCAACGGATCTTGACTTTCTGAAGGCTGATTTCATATTTGATGAACGATGCTTTTTCGGCTCATTTGTATAGTTAATACTGTTAACCGAACTTGAATGACTGTTAATGGAAGGCAACGAAGGTTGTAGCTCTGGATCGTGCCGTCTAAGCGAACTCCTCCAACGATTGTCTTGAGGATTTGCTTGTCTCATGATAGGTGCGACTTCTAATATAAGAAGAATAAACGAAGCAATTAAGATATATGAGCTCAGATCCTGATATGAATAAATGTACAAAAAAATAGTCACGCAATTTTAATTCGTATGAAGGTGAAAATTGAGAAGAGAATAAATAGCATGTGCCGAAAGCGCATTCATTGATCTCTGTATATCTTACTAGTTGACTCATGCGATGTTCTCAATGAAGGACATCGAAAAAAGTTATCATTAAAATCCTCACCACAAAGTATTTGACCTCCAAATTTTGACCATCATTAATGAAATAACCAACACTTTTGCAAAATGGTATGCCTTCATTTTTCAAAACCCGCCAATTAAATTTCCGCAAGTATTTTGTTTTGACGAGATCGCTTTGTTCAGATAGGACAGTAATAGCTGCTATAAAACAGGCATAAATTTGGAAAATATATTCACGCATCAATTCCTTCATAACAGAAAGGAAAAAGTGTGCGGAAACATCCTTAATTTTTTTCATTTGGATTACAACATGCTACTATTTATTTTACTGACGAACATCGTGTCCATACTTCAGCATTATTAAATAAAAGAAAAAGAAAACCCTGACGAATATGAACATGTTGCTACGTTAGTGAAAAAAAAAAATAATTGTAATGACCACAGAGCTTTATAAATTCTCAACTAAAGTAAAAGAAAAAAATGGAAAAATTACAGTCAACGTATGATTTTCAGGAGGCGATAAGTAGTTGACCTGAATTCTTTGTTAAAATTCTGTTTGTATACTAAGTATAAGAAAACTTTGACTCAATTAGTTCTAATGCTACATGAAAATGCTTCAATATCCTTGAGACGATGTAAATTTGGTCAAAGAAATTTTAACATACATGTATGGATGTATGTGAAGGACGAAGCAAAAGGTGCATGAAATGTGATGATAAATCATAAGCAAGTACCTTGTGTCGGAATTTTTTTATGAATGTTATTTGTGCTGCTAAACTGTGTACGCATTGTTGAAGATCCATTGTTATTTGTAGGAAGATGTGTTGAACTTGTTGCTTTTTTTACGGGTCGATGAGTTATTTTTGTTAGAGTATAGGGAGTAGTTGTTGATAAGCTGTCTAATATGAGAGAATCCATCATTCTAGCCATTTGAGAGAACCCATTGGCTGGTGCACTGCTATATAAAGAGAGAACATTAAAGGATATTAATTACCCAAATATTAATTTATTACGGTTATAAGACTTCCAAGAATTTTGGATAGCCTACTTTCATTTTCACGCATTTCCTTTTTGTAAGTGGAATGTGTACTAGGATGTAGTTCATATACTTATAAACACTTTAATTTTATGAATGAAGTGTATTAACCCAAATATGAATATTATATCAGAAATTTTTTCATTATTCATTGCCTACACAAAGCTACATAAATGAAGCTAAACTTGTTAATCATTTGACCCAATATTTTGACATTTGTTTATTAGTCTAATGAATTAAGTTCTAGGATATAAGGGCATAGAAGAAGAAAGATTTCTGGGTCACACATATTTGATTGTAATTAAATCCTCACTAATTATTTTAAATATTTTATCCGCGTACAGCACAACTTTGAAAAGGAAATAAAGGAGTTGTGCATAGCATTATGATAAAATGGGGTGAATGTCCGATGAAACAATAACAAAAAGTGGAGTAATATGACCAAGTAGACAGGTAAATAGAAATGTATTTTAAGAATATAGACCAACTGTCGATCAATATGTGATGCATACATTAATGTCATTTTTTCTTATTCTTGTCTGACTTGATTATTTTTTTTTTGTTTTTATTGAAAAATTCAGTATGTCAAGAACCATTTTTTTTACCATTGATGTAGATTCCATAAGGAATGATGAAAAGGAGCATGCCTTATAATTGGAACCGGCATGGCTACTTCGTACTCAACGTGACAGTCGTTATTACGGTGGTTATTTACGTTTGAGTTTGAGATACTCCTGTGTATTTTTTGATTATTATTTTGAAATCCAATTTGTGATTGCTGTTGATGTGATGCAGTACTGGTATTTCCAACAAAATAATTCTGATCATACATTCTGATTTCTTTTTTATTGGGTATTTTCACTTATTAATCACTAACATGCTTCCGAAATAAAAAATATTTCAACGTCTTCACACAAGGAGCGAATGTAAAACACTAAAGCAGGACTAAAGAACTGACCAACATTTTTTCCGTTCATAGTGCCGTAACGTTTTCAGGCCATATTTTCTTCTTCTATTAATTTTTCGGTAACATTTTGTTTTGTGTGGTTTTATGATTGCATGTTGAAATAAAATACCAAAAGCAATTTAAATGAAGGAGTCACCAACACAAAATCAGCTACAACAAACAACTTGAATTTTAACACTTTGTTAGACTTGAAGGTCTACTTTAGATATGAGCATCTTGTTAAATTATCCAAATAGAATTGTCCTTAGACTATAAAAGTTAATAAACTGTTATGAAGGAATAATGACTTGAATTCATCAATTGTACTAAATTATGTTAGTTCACGAACAAGTTTCAAAGTGCGGAAGTAATAAACATTCTTATGCTTTTCTTTGTCGTTGGACTTTAAAGGTCATCGCACTATTTTTTCCACATTTTCACCTATTTTTTTCATCCACATTATGATTTTATTTCCATTCAGAAAATATGTTCAATTGTATCGAAATAATTTTCATATTTTCCATGAATTTAGATTGATATCTCAATAGGTTTTGAGTTCTTATGATAAACTAGGCTACATAGTAGCCTTAATGAGCACGAAAGTAATTTTGCTTAAATGTCTATAACTTGTTTACATACTAAAAATAGATAATAAGCTATAAAATCTTTCCCACAAAAACTTACAAAGTATGTTCTATTTTAGTGATTGAAGCATTCTTGATGATGATCCTCTCTCGTATTATAGTTTCACCACAAAACATTATAATTTAAAGCTTTTAAATTAAATTTCGAAAAAAAAAATTCTTTTTTTTACAATTTAAGATGATTGGAAGCTGCGTTCAGTAAATTACTCATCATTGCAGATAATTCTCGAGCATTCGAGTTCAACACTGTATTTCCATTTTCCAGGACATGCGTACAATAAAGGACAGAAAAGGACGATAGAAATTTTCTCATTTCTCTCTCAAATATTTTTCCTATGTGTGTTTACGTGAAAATATCAAAGTAACCGAGAAAATAACACGCGCAAGCATTCACTTCTTTTTGCGTCTTTGATAGCCGAGAAATATTTTTTTCATGAGTATAGCTGGAGACATACTAATCAACAAACAATTTGTGATATTATTATTATCTAATATATATTTTTGAGATATGCCGGCTATACTTTTTAGAAGAAAACAATGAACAGATGATGTTTTCATTACAATTTATTATAATACAATCAAATGGAATTAGCAATTCAGATAGATGATCAAATATTCAATATGATGATAGATAGACATTATTAAAAGCATTTCTGTGTCTTCTTTTAAGCGCTGAAAATCTGCAAAAAAATAAGCTTCATTAAGAGATTTCAATTAAATGGATTTAAGATTATCATGAATAATCTACATAGGGACTCAGTTGAAAATCTCTGCATCACAAAGCTTTATTCATAATCTGCAGCCTTTATTGAATTAGAGTTTTTAACATTTTATGCTGGATTAATGGTTTTGTTATCCATCAGTTTATTTCTGTTTCCATGGTCAAATCTCCTTATACAAAACGGATTTTGGATCAAATGCATTTGATTTTTGTTTATTAATTATGTTAGAACCAGAGCAATAAATCGTATGTCAATGTTTCCAAGTTATTTTTTATTTAAGTTAAGTAATCCAATTTTATTTGTAGGATGATAATTGTAGAAATAAACATAAAATCACATGATTATCAATTTCCATACACGCTTTCTCAATTTCTTCGATAGAACGAATTTCATATCTGCGATAACAATAAATGCAAATACCAAATATTTAACAAGTACAGAAGTGTGTAAATATCATGGATTTTTTAAGTTTAAACAACATGTTGGAAAATATTTTCTTTAAAGTTGTTGCAAAACATCCAAAAATATTGGCCATCATAAATAATAATCATAAATATAAAAAGACGAGATTCTAGTCTAAATTCATCATCGTAACCACTTGTTGTGTAAATACATGCATTCGTGTATGAATGTGAATCGCTTTGGTTACTTTATTTTGTATACAAAAGAATCAATAAGCTTATTTTTCGCGCGCGATGATTTAGAGAAAAACTGCTTGCACTTTGATCATCTTCATGCCATTTTTGATATGTCCGATTTTTTCATGCTTCCTAACTTTGCTGAATCTCTTCTTATGATTATGTGAAAAAACAAGATTTAACCCAAAACCACCCCCTTCCCCTGTTTATTGACACATGATTTTCGAATGATTCCTGCAGTAAGTCATTGAATAAAATATTTGCCTGTAGATCGTCTACAACAAACCGAAAACCCAAATACAAATTCAGGAAATACTTCAAATAGAATTTATTGATTTTTGTTTCTCGTTCGGCACTTTCAGCAGCAACTCATTCAGCCATAAACTTCGGAAAGTCTAAAGGCAAACGATTGTGCGTAAATATATGGGTTTATTGTATTGTACACAATCATATATGAAAGGAGATGTTGAAATATATCTGGACTACTAAGGAAAATAAAATTTTCCACATGTTTGTGCTTACCGGGATAGTTAAAAATAATGTATTGTCAGACATAAAACATTGTGTATGTTTATACTCTAATTTTTCTCTTTTTAGCACATTTTTGCTTGACTTGTGAACACTTTGGGTAATTTTTGCTCAACAGTCGATCAAGTCGTTCGCGATAAGGAAATGACATAATTTGTATTCACCGATAAGAAACAAAAAATGCTGAACCTTAAAAGTCACAAGTCATAAAATATCTTTTTTACTTGTGCATTATTCATATTTTTTGACGGGCATCCTTATTAGTTCTGTAACATGAAACCGTACTCCCTTAGTCATAAATAATAAAAAGCAGAGAAACTGAATGTTTGTCATGCAGCAGTTGCTATCTATTGTGCAATTTTTATTCATTTGACTGTCCTTAGCTGCCAGGTGTCAGTGATTTCTATTATTCTCACACAAATAGTTTCTATTTATCATTCAGCATGAATGTTCAAAGAATTAAATAAAAAACGATTCAATTCAATCATTTTATGGTACGAAACAATTGGATGTACACTTTGATTTCATTGTGACAAAACACTCTAATTTTTCCTCTAAAATAGTATTAATTCACATGTATATTTTTATACACACAATAATGACTGTTTCCCTCGAAGCTTTAAAAAATCGACGACGATTTAGTAAATTTTCATCTTTCCAACTGTTCGTACATGCTCGAGCTATAGAAAATATTTAAAAAAGAGAATAATAAAAAATTAATTAAGAAGTTTTTTTTTTTGGAATATCAGAAGTTGTACATGTAGTTTTTGCTGCAAAAAAATATTGTGAACTCAATTAAAGTTAATTAAGTGAAATCAAGTGAAACGAGCAAAATAAGTTTTTTTTTGCTGTGAGGTTGTGAAAAAATTTAGTACCTATTGCTTAAGACATCTCTGCCAAATAATTTAACGTGAAATTCTATTTCACATATTCAAATTTGCAGCCGGTGTCAGAAGAGGAAAATCAAAAAAAATTTTGTTGTTTTCTCTTTTTCCTTTAAACAAAAAAAAAGTCTCTTTTTACATACAAATTCAGCTGTTTTGTCACCATTCATATAATTGGGGAACTTTTTGTATATATACTCAGTATTTGCTATTAATAGAATTTTCTTGGTTTGAGAGACTTTCGCTATATAAAATCTTACTCTTCTTATTAATAGATATTTTTACAAGACATACATGATAGTAAAAATTCACGTTGTTTGTGTATATTTTTAAGTGCCTCCCAGAAGTCTAATTTTGCTCAAACTCTTCATTATATTATTCATTCCTTACGCACTCGATTATCAATGTGGCGATTCATTAAAATAAATTGTGCCAGAACTGACATACTTTTCATATTATGCTCTCACATCTCATTTATCTACATTCTGAATGACTCTAAATTCCTAACGTTTTAAAATTAGGAACATCCTTACTTCTTCTAAATTGTAGATTTCTGCTGGCCTAAATTTATTCGCCAACTTACTAGTTACTTCTCAAAAAATAATTTAAGGGACATCATGCATAACAATGCGTAAGTCCTACATTTAATAAATTGGAACGTCAATTATATTAATTGTCAAGCAGCACTTACTTAAAAATATGTCAAAAATTATATTGGGCATAATAGGAGAATTCCGCTAAAAATTTATCAGCACGTGTCGGTAGACAATACATATCTCTCGACAAAAAAATACCGTAAACATATAAACAAACAAATAAACAGAAAAATTGAGCGTAATCAGCTTATTTATAGCAACTCACACTGAGATATATTGAATCTAAAATTTCTGCGTATACCTAGATCATGTGCAAAATTTTCATCTTAAGTAAAGTCGAGAAAAAACAACAAAAAAATTGATCTTCCTCTTATTTTTTTGAGTCATTCCTTAATTAATGTTATGCTTGTAGTTTAATTGATAAGACACAAAAGAAAGTGATTGAGTGATAAAAAAAGGAACAATTAAGTAAAAAGTATAAAATTGTAAACAAGTAAAAATACTGAAGTTTATCAACCATGTCATCACCGCCAATACATCCAAATTTACAACAACGCCGTGAAAGTTTCGCACGCAGAGCGGAGTCATTAATCGAGCGAGTAAGATCATTCAATAAGATTATTTATGAGGTATCTTAAAAATCTTCAAATCAGGGTGAGATATTCGCAATCTTAACCATGGTCCTATCACGTTCCTTTAGAGTTGCTGATTGCTTCACGATAGACAAATATGCGTTCATGACCCGTACAAATTTTCAGAGTTGTCCATAAGACCATAATACTTATTGTATTGCATTTAGAATTTTTGGAAAGCCTACATAATATTAGCATGATAAGAAATGTCAATTGTCCACACACTTTTTGTGCCTTTAATCACAATAACTGCTCCGTTCGACTTAAATATTAATAAATAGATTTTATTTGCACTTACTTTTGTAGAGCATGATATTAAGTGTGGGAAATTTTATTGAGGAAAGTCATTTTTATTCATCATTCCACACGGGCAATTCTATAAAATATACAGACTTCCCATTCATTTCTTCATTTATTTTCTTGAAGATCTTCAAAACACACCGGTAAATTATCTGTTTGATGTCTTGAAAGTGTGCCAAAATTAATCATATCCTATACATAATAAGCGTTATGCAATAGGAAATTTTGTTTTTTAAAAGACAGAGAAATTTTCCCAATAATCATGACTTGTATTTACTTGCTGAAATCTAGTTACAATTGACTTTTGACCAGTTTTTAACTATTTCGGTTACTGCGATTTATTTGGGTATTTATTACCTATTTGAAAAAAGTTTTATACGAGAATCGTGTTCTGTAATTTTTTAAAAAACATCTATAATCCATGTTGCTCAAAGTAGGAACAAATTTTTTGTGAAATTGAGTAAACATGACTCAACTTTCCTATACAAAATCCGAACTTTTTTTGTGCAAAATTTATCACAGATTTACAGCTAGATTTGTTAAAATTTTGCATCTACTTATATTTTCGAGCGACATAATCAGGCGAACCGAATCTGCCATCAAGGTCTCGTCAGGGCAACTTACTGTTGATACTGAGACGTTGAGATGCCCTAGTGATCACGTACATTAACTTGTACGGGCATTGTACTGTTCAGGATTTGTACAATTGCATCATATAACTTCCAAGAAAGAAGCTCGTTAAGAAAGATCAACAACATTAGTCAACATTGTAACTCATGCCGAATTGAGAATGTTATTTTCACACTTTTTTTCACAATAATTGAACTCAAAATAAAAATGTACATGTGCCGTTAATAAATTAGTTATGGTGATAATTTGAAAAATAATTTAGCACATCAAAATTTATATTTGCATAGTAATAAACAAGATCAAGTGTGATGAACGATTCGTTATTATTAATTTCTATTTTCATTCCACAAATAATCTAAATATTCAATGATCACGAGTTGTTGTTAAAGAGAGAATTGCCCAGACATTATATAATCTAATCAATTTAGTTAGAAATGGACAAGATGAGTTTTGAGCATTTATTAAACCTTCTCCTTAATTTTCGGTTAATCCTATTAAGAATCATTATGAAGTATAATAACAAAACGTGCCACTTTACATGTATCATCACATTTCATCTATTTATATTTATTGTGCTTTTGTTAAGCAATTTACTACGATCTTTCCATTGTGACATTTGTGAAAGCAAAAATTGTTGAGATAAAAAAGAAGTACAACGCATATAATGACAACCAAGTTCATCTGTTGATAAACTGTAACGGCATGCAATTGTTATTTTTGTTCAGTTTGTCAACATATACAACACAAAAAAAATAAATAAATAATTTAAATGGAGCAGACTAGCTCAGTGCAGTATCATGCTTGACTAGTTAATAGCAATTTGTAAGGCACGTTGTTATATCACTTTATGTCAATTGTTCGCGCGAGACAAACATTATTCTATATTCATCAAGTAAGCAGAAACATAGCTGTGAAGTCCATTAGCAGCATCATTAAACTATTTATGAGTCTCATGGCATGTCGGCAATTTTTTAATTTTTTTTTCCTACGACATCATCTTTAGCACATAATAATTTCCTTTCATTCGGACTGCTGTCTACATACCACATTATTAATTTTAAATTCCTATGCTTGCAAATCGTTAAATTCAATTCTTTTTCATGTAAATATTTGCGAATTTCATTCAGCAATATTTTAAATAATTTATGGATTATTTATAGAATAAATTCGATTTATTGACGCAAAGAAAACATACAAAAATATATATCTAGATATGCTAATTTCGATAAATTAGATCAAATTGTTACCTCAAACACATGCTGAGATTCTCACAATATGGAAAACCTTGAGTTGGGAGAAAAAAGAAAGCATGATAAAATGCTTTAAATTTTCAGAATTCCTTTAAATCTTTTCAACTTTCTTAACGACTCAAATAACGCACATCGTTTAGAATATATTAAAGTGCGATTTTACTATCATGTAAATTGGCAAGAACGATGCTGGAAAATAATGAAGATTGATTATAGTCGGATATTTTAATACAGAATTTATTATCATTTCTCCTCTAATTTACATTTCTACATTTTTATTGTCAAAGGCAGCACAAACAAGCACAGGAAATGTAAATTTTTTAATTGGTGTGTACGACAAATCGTTGATAAGGATGATAATTTTACGTAATGTGCAATTTTTCATTTCATATTTATGAGCATAAAGATATATTTTTGAATAATGCACGAGATAGACATAAACGTGGATGTTTAATTTATAAATAAAGTACATATACATATCATAGACGAGAGAAAATGTATGACAAAAGTTCATTAACATTTTTATTTTCTATGGAATGCAATAGGAGCTTTACATGATGGAAAATGTAAAAAAGTATGAATTTTTCTTTCTTTTTTGTGAAAAATCATCAACACGAGCCATACACATACATCAATAGCATAACCAACACATTGTAAAGGCAAATGATGAACGAAATATTTTGTTAGGATGACACACAAAAAAAAAAGAATTGGAGCTATGTAAACATGCTATTTTCAAAAGCACTACCTTTTCACATACTGTCATTCTTCTTTTTCATATTTCAATAACATACTACAGATAAATCATCTAAATATAAAGGGAAAACAACATCAACAGAAAGGAAGCCGTTTCTCGTTGGTAGACGATGTTGAAAATTGTTGTTGTCGTCGTGAGAGAAAAAATTTTTCGCAAGAGTTTTCCCGAGATTTACATCGTTCTGTACGAAAAAGTTCTCCAGTTGTTCATCAACTGATACAAAGTTAGTGATCAAAAAAGGTCACCTTTTGTGGTGTAAATTTGCAATTGCATTAAAAAATTGGATTTCAATCGGTTAGATGGATTTTAATGATTAAGTTTTGTAAATTAATGGGAAAAGAGCCTTTTCAAGCTTAAATAAGAAGGTCAAATAAGCTCAGTGATGAAAAATAAATTTTCTGTCTTTCCTTTACGGCTGTTTTTTAATGCTACATAGTGAAGCCTTAGTTAAAGCTAGTTTTGCAAAATTACTGAAAGTTTTTCCTAATTTTCCTTACTTAATTCTAATAAAAGAAAAATGACGACGCTACCGAAAAGGGCGCGGATTCTATGCTACTGAATAAGCTTTTTTTTCTTTACTCTCGTCTCTGTTATGTGTTAAAATTGATACGTAGTAGAGTGAATTTTCTTTTCGTCCTTTAAGATTTAATGCATAAAAGGCTATTTTCTATTGAAATTTTCAATCCAGTTGATCTTATTAATCTTCATCTGTAATCATTTATGTAAATTAGTGAGAAAGTTGAAGAAAAGTTGTGAGAAAGTCAAATAAGACATATGATAAGCAAGGAAGAAAACATAAGGACATTTAAATTGTTTTAAAATAAATAAGTCTACTAAATTGAGTAAAGGACATTCAAAGTAACTCTTTCGGTAAGATAGAAAATTGTTAAAGTGTTGAAGTAAGAAAAAAGATTAAGTAAAAAAAATGGAAAAAGATTCAAACAAAGAAGATTCGGCTAAGACTCAATCATCGCATTCGCATCATCATCATCATAAAAAAGATAATGTCAATAATGTGGTGCATGTATGTATTCATCAAAAATTTATAATAACAAATTGGCAATTACCATTTTCGTTCATTTATTTCATTATAAGTTTGTCCTATATATCGTATAATTTTCGCATCATATTTTGCTCTACGAAAGGCTATGTGACAATAACTCGTGCAAGTTGTTTATTAACAACGACTCGGAATGTTTTGGAAACATTTCCACGTTCCTTAAATTGATTTTTTTTATGCCAAAAAATACGCAATTTTTCCGACTATGAAAAATAAGAAAAGCTAAACAAAAATATTTAATTTTGGAACGACGTAATATTTTGATGAGAGCAGATGGCTTTTTACAAATTTCTCTTTTCTCTCTGTTTATACATGTACATATTATGTATGTTCGGGCAAGCAAGTGAAAAGGAAATGTTATGAAGAGAAAAAAACTCAAATTTTGTATTAAAGGAAGATTCAACACCATCACAAACACTTCTATTGATTTTTCTTTCCTTCTCTCAATTATATTTTTAATATTCCGCGTGCTTCATGAATTTTTTATTCATATTTTCTGTTTACTACTTAGTCCACAAAGAACAATTTCAATTTTAATGAGTACTATTCAATCAAGTGCGTTTTTGTTCATAACAATTCTTTGATGATTGTTCAAGATGTCAATAATTGCTATAAACATATCAGCATTTATTCAGCATTCAATATGCTTTTGATCTTCTTCCTAGTCTATCTCTACACACCAATTATGATGAGCATTTTTAAAATAGAATTTAGACATTAAAATGAAACAGATATTTTTTTAAAATTCAGCCTATATGCTCAATATCAATTAAACTGCGTAGGCTATCATATCCAATCACACTTCGCTAATAAATCTGTAAACAATTCGTTCAAAACAGTTTTTAAGGAAGAGATACTAATTACACTAATTTAAATATTAATTCCACATGCCATATGTAGCCGTATGTAGGTAATTCGATATAATGATATGAACATTACTTTTCGAAGGTGTTGTATGAAAATATGACTCTTATCAGCATTGCACGTAAACAGGATTTTTAATGACAAATTAGCATTTGCTAAGCTAAAATGTCCCAAAATTATTACAGCAACCTTTTTTTAATTTTGTTTGGGGGAAAACCAATATATGTAGGTACAAGCAATCGTGAACGATAAAAGCACATTTTCCCAGCATAAAGGTTTAACACATACATATGTTAATCTACATATGATAAAAAAAAAATAATTGTTGCAAACTTGTTGCAGTAAAAAACGGAAAAGTTTAAACTGGAGAAGTAATTAGGAAATTCTGACTATGAAACTGACATCTTTTATGCTAATTTTTTTATTACGAGGAATATTCAATACTAGAAATCTCTTTCGTTAAGCACAACGAAGTAAAATTATATTGTCATCTGAAATATTGATTTTATTGTGTCTATATTTAGATTATTCAATAAGATTTTAAAGAGATTCGCTTATAAGCCAAGGATGTGGGACTTATCATAAAAGAAAAAATCTTGATTAATCAGCTACACACTCCGCTTGGAGCTTTGAAAAGATAACCAAAAGTCTTAAAAGAGATAACCAAAACAGATTCTCTGTTTGCCAAAAAAATCAGTGATGCGCAACCTGTGTGCCGCGGTACATCAGTGTGTAGCCAATTATTTTTTGGAAATTGTTTTGAGCCATGTGCGATTTCGTTTGAGGCCTAGAACCAAGGTGTGCAGCGAAAAACAATATATTGCTCACTGATGACCTAATCCCGATCGGCACAAATTGATTTGGCTTTAAGTATACGACCGAGTCGTCGCCGTGGTGGCAACATTTCAATTTGTGCCGATCGGGAATCCTTTTGGATGCAAAATCCTATTCAAATCTAAGCATATAAAATTTGGGTCAACTTTGAGCTCTGGAAAAAAATTAAAAAAGGCGGAGTTTAGTGCCTTAATCTTAATCAGGTATACTAAAAGGCACAGAGTATGCTTTAATACAGAAATACCGCTCCGGGACTGTCTCGTTGCTTGTTAGGTGTAGCCAGTAAAATAATTCAAGAATACAAATTCAATTAAATGTTGCTAAATGCAAAAAAATACGTCAATTATGTTAAATTTGTAGAGCAAAATAAGAATCTGCATAATATGTCTATCGTAAGAGAATTTAATTGACATTATCATGAGCATCATTCAATTGGAATCACAGAATCTTATTTATAAAATATTTAGCCGTCTTGAATCTCAAATCGTTATGATATTGCTTTCATACTAACTTCATTTCACTCATCTGCTATATGAAATGTAATATTCACTAGATCGTTTATGCGATACATGATCATTTGTTTTTGTTCACAATTTAACGAAAGAAAAACTATGAAATGATAGGTTTATAGACTAGTTGTAAAGTATGAACGACAGAAACCAATCAATTCAAGAAAAACGTGTTTCCTCTAATATATACTGGCATATTCCGGTAAATAAATTGATTTTAATTGAACTGAATCATCATGCGCATAGTTTTTAATTTATTGAGAAATAATGAATTATGACATACAAACAAAATAATACAAAACATCCACACAAAGTCATCAATATCATATTATTTTTATTATCATATTTTGAACGCAACAATCCCTGATTAAAACTTATGTATGAAGTTTTTTTTGAAGATATTTTAACAATTTTATTACCTCATTAGTGCTGTCAATTATTCGGCGATTAATTGTCTTTTCGTCGATTATCAAAAATCGAAAATATAATTCAGAGTAAAATCAATTACATGAATTTTTAAAGTCATGCTTAATTATACTCGATTTTCGATATTGACATCGCTATAGCTAACAAAGATTAGAAAATATTTTTATTAGGACCGTTATGTTAATGCAAATCCTTCTTTAATGATCCATTTCTTATTTGTAACAGAAATATGCTATATCTACCGACAAATCTGGAGAATTAATCATCACAGTTCAGGTAATAATCTATCTTAAATATTCATAAAATATACATATTATTACTAACATTTCTCTGAAATTTTGTATTTTTCCCAATTTTTTGACAATTACTTACACGCCTTTATTGCTAACAAAATTTTCCATATCTTAAAACAATGTTAATACAATAGAAAAATCAGGTACGGTATGATGCTAACATACATACTAACTGAAAATTTGATAAATACCTAGACAGCAAATTTAAATATGATATTTTATTTATTAGGGTGATTTAACACAACAAGAAAAGCGTGCTGTATTTCTTACTGTCCATGACCTAGGATGCAATCGTGAGAACTAAAAAAAATTTTTTGACATTCCACCTCAACCTATTGATTTTTTTTGTGCTTTATTAGATGCGTCATTCCAAGATTTTGTTAATAGTCCGTGTATGACAGAAATTAAAGAGCGTTCATGTTTCATTCATGTTGATGTACCCGGCCATGCTGATAATAGTGGTGCACTTTCAGATAAGTAAGTAAAGAAGAATACATTATCATAGTTACATAATTTTATATATGCTGACTGTTTGCTACTTAAGATACATGCTACCGATTTATTGATTTTTTTCCTCTCTTCTCTCCTCCTTCTAGCTTCACTTTCCCATCTTTACAAACATTGGGTGAAGATCTTGTTACCGTATTAGATTACTTGCATGTAAAGTATGTAATTGGATTGGGCGAGGGTGCTGGGTAAGGCTGATAAATTTTGACAACTCATTTAAATGTCTTATAAAATTTACCTTTTTATCCATTTTAAAGTGCCAATGTTTTAGCACGTTTTGGTTTGAAGCATCCATCAAGATGTCTTGGATTAATATTGATTAATTGCACAGGATCGGCAGCGACTGTTTTGGAAACATTTAAAACAAAGTTCATTTCATGGAAAGGTGATGAAGTAGGACAGGGTGCAGAAGACTTCTTGTTGTACCATAAATTTGGACATGTAGGTTTTGCTTATAAATTGTCTTAATTTGATTAACTAATTTGATATCTCGAATTGAATGTTAAGTCTGGCAAATTATTTATTTTTAATTATTTAAAAGTGATTTCAATATGTCTGTATGTGATTTATATGAAATGAGAAAATATTATATGGCCAAATTTGCCTATAATTATTAATAATAATATTTTCTCAGTTCCATAGCGTTCAAAATCGTAATGATTAAATTAATTAAGTAACATTTTAAGATCGGATAAAGATTTATAAATTTTTCATTTTCAGTTGTGTTTAAAAATAATCCCTAATTTTTTTTTATTTTTTCTCGTTTTTTTCTCCCAATATATGTTTCTCAAACTTTTTTCTTTGTGTTTCTTCATGCTTTATCCGTAAATACCCAAATTTTTATTAATTTGTAATTAATTAATAAAAAAAAAAATATTGAAAATGTTTATTGTCAACGTGTATCACATTATTTTTGATCATTGTGATTCGTATCGTTGAATGGACCAACTATTTATTTTACACGCATTAATCAATATAATAACAGGCTTTTAACGAGGTATATTTTTTTGATTTTATAAAAATCTATCATTTTCAATTCTATTTTTTGTGTAACTCAATATTTTTGTTTTCGAGTTCACTTTCACATTATTTTCTGTTTTGATTTTGACAATTAATCTTTTTTCATTCTATTCTTTTTACACGATTATGCAAAGAAAATACAAACAACTCATAAAACTCAGAGAAATTGTCGATAAAGCAGTGCAATTTTCTTCTGATTTTATAGCTGTCAAGTAGAAAGCTTCGTTTAAAAGTTTTTGTATCTCATATCAACTTCTGTATTTTACAATTTTATAGTATTTCACTTTAGCCATTATTATAACCATCTGCATGTCTTCATTAATTAAAAAAAAAACTATAATTACTATAATTACGTGAAAATTAATCAGTATATCTTTTCATGCAGGAAATGACTTTATTTGTAACGAAATAAATGACTAACATTGGAAATGATTTAAGAAATTATATGAAGGGTTCAATTATCAGAGACTTAAAAGTAGTTCCAAACTGAACAACATATCGTCAAGTTGCATGTACGACACGTGACAGATTTTTGATAGCGCATCAAGGCGCTCGGGAATATTTCTAAATTGATTCATTTTCAACAAAAGATATCCCAGACCACCCCTAACAGGGAAATATCATGCTTTCAAGAGCTTACTCTTCTTAAATATACTAGATGAGCATGGTCGCGAGCGTGTATTCAACTTACTCTGCTCTAGAAATCATATTATGTGCTTCTTGCTTTTCTGGTTATAGGGGATATTACTGAATATTACGAGGAATTAATTCTTAAATCGAATTCATTAATTCTTGACTTTCTCTAATTAAATAATTCGATTTAAATGGGATTCTTGTTAAATAAAACAATCTTTAAAAGTTGCTTCCTCGCTTGGCAATTGTTGAACTAATTTTAAGTTTTAACTATATTTTTTCCAAAAAAATTAATGCCTGATTAAAATAATTGTTGTGAAATATTTATCTGATTGAAAAATGTTATAAAAATTTCAGTACCTATTTCTGTGACCCTGATATGTGTAGTCCAATTTTAATCGTATGAAAAGATATGATAATTTATCCGAAATCAATTATAGTTTTTTGAATGTCCTCATTTTTTATACTCATATTTAGACAATATTTCCTTCTGATAACTGACTATAAAAAAGTTCTAGAAGGATATTGTCAGCATCATATCTTTTTTATCCACCATATTTTCTAATGACCTGATCAAATTATATTTTCTTCTGGTTTGGTTTCCCTTTTACATATTTCACAATACTCACATTAAATACTCAACATTAATAAAATAAATTTAGCAATTGGTCGGAGATAATCCAGACAAAGAAAAGATTGTTCAGGACTTTTCAAGTCGCTTGCACAGCACGCTTAATTCCAAAAATGTTAAGCAGTATGTCAAGGCTTTTATGACGTAAGTGCAAATATTTATTTATTTCATAGTAAGCACAAAATTAATATTTTTTGTTTATATTCTCAATTGTAAATAAAGTCGAAAGGATTTACCATTGAAGAGCTGCAAAGTTGACATCTTACTTATTACCGGAATGCTATCACCATATTCCACTGTTGTCGAAAAATTGCATAAAGATACTGACAAGGAAAAGGTCACAATGATGAAAATTGAACGTGCCGGAGATGTCTTAGCTGATGCTCCAGCTAAAGTTGCACAATCTATTTTACTGTTTTGTAAAGGACAAGGATTATTAACATCTGTTGTTATGCCAGGTGTTGATCGTCAAAGAGCATTTTCTACATCAAGTGGTGGATCAAATGGTGAGCCAAGACGATTATCAAGAGGTAAAGTTGACATTACGGATTGCATTTCTAATTGGTCCTTCTTTTTATTACATTTTTTTGTTTACAAACAGGAATGAGTATGGAGGAGTATGATAAACCAAACATCCGTAGATTATCCATTACAGTTAATGACCAATTGCCACCAATCCAATCAAAGAAATAAACTGATTCATAAATAAAAAAAACAATTGAAAACAAGACATCTTTTTTCCAATATGATACCTAATAATATAAATTTAATAGAAATAATTTTCTTGTGTTTTGATTAACTAGAAGGCTAAATTCTAAGTTATTAAGTCACAAAACGCGAAATATCATTTATACTAAATTAATAATATAAGTTTTCGTTGCAAAGCAATGTCAAGTGCACATGGCTTTTTAACTTTAATCAAAATATAACACACACAACGTAAAATTATCAATATCGAGCAAATAAAAAAAAAAGTTGAGAAAAATACTCTCCGTGCTTAAATCGGAAGTTATAACCGTGGTATTTAAAAAACAAAAATATATAAAATAAATTGATTGAGAAGGTTTGGGTAAATCAAAATTTATAAATTATTAATACTAATATTGATATTTAAATGAAAATTAAAGTAGAAAATTTTTCCTAAGACATAACTTTTAACTCATAATGCATTCGAGAAATCATGTTAAATTTATTGCTTTAAATGAAAGAAGAGGAAAAATATTTTTAAATGAAATATCTATAATTTATGAAGTAAGATGTCTTTTTTCGTGATATAATGCAAAGATCTAAGGTGGTAATTAAAAGCACGAAAAGTTATGTAGATGAAAATTTTCTAATTAGATTTTGCAAACACAGACTAAGATAATTTAAAAGATTTTCCTGGTTTTCCTTTTCTATGGTTACTTTGTAATTTTAAATTAATTAGTTTAAATTTTTTCTTTAAAATCAATTATCACGAGTGAAAAAAGAGAAAGCATATAGATTTATTTTGTGCCATTTGAAGCACTAGTCGTCAAGTTTTAAAAAACTCTAAAGGAAACACTGCTATATAGTTCAATTGAAAAAGCCACTAAAATTTCATATTTATTAGGCCTAAATTATAGGGCTAGGCTAATAATACTAAAGAATTCATCCCAACTATGGAGAATCTCTGAAATACTCACAGCTACTTATGGATAGTGTTAAAGTTGATTCTAGCCTGTCGCCATTTTCTCCTTTTGAGGAGTTAGAAGCTTATTTAAAGACATCTGTTTTGTAATCAGGCTGTTGGAGTGGGAAAAGTTATTTCTTGAATATATTTTTTAAAAATTTGTTACAGCAATCAAGTGACCAGATCATTTACTCATAAGGTTGCTTTGCAAAAGAAACAATTTATTTTATATTGTTTTAGATGAATTTTAGAGACTAAAAGTCTCTTTAAAAAAAGGCAAGAAATGTTATAACTTTAAAAATTTAATAATAGTTTATCTGGCTAGAACTAAACAAAAAGTAAAAAAAAAATATAAGAGTAAGTTCTACTGCCGCATATTAGCTTCTATTTCTACTTTCTCAGTAGCTCGAAACTCAAAAATGAAAAAAAAAAAATTAATAATAATGTTAAAAGTAGTGATTTAAACATTGTAGTATCGCAAATATAAAGTAATGCAAAATTGATACATATATTTGAAAAACATGAAGGAAAAAGTTTAAAATGTACCTTATACATAAAAGCAAAAATAAAGTATCATCTTATTTACAATATCATAAATCCGTTAAATTTTCATAATGCAATGCCCGTAAGTTTTCTATAAGTGCATAATGTTCTGTGCTCATCTTTACACAAAAACCCAGAAAAAATGTCAAACACTTTGTATGTCCGCTTATATATGGCGAATAACATGATTCAAATATTGATATATTGAAAATAAAAGAGTTCGGTAGTTAGAAAAAGTCACGAAAAATTTGTGTTTTATTTAAAACATTTGAAATCCATTCATAATTGAATATCGAATTATGTAGTCAAAGTCAATCGAGTTTTCTTTACTTAATGAGTCAGAATTCAATATTCTTTTGAACAACTGATTTAATGCAGCTTGTTCAGTTGTTTTTGGCTTCTTGTGTATTTTAACAATCTTTTGTGACTCCTTTTGGCGCAATTCACTTTCTATTTGCTCAGGCCTTGAAAGGTTTCTTGAAAGTCTACATTCTAAACGTCTTCGTTTATTCTCAGACATCAAGTGTCGAAATCGAACTATTGAAAATTTCAGTAAAGTTCGTTTTGGTGTTGCCAGTTCTATCATTCTTTCCTTATTGAATGGACCCAGACTTTTTGATTTCATCCGTTTTAAAAGCTTTTCAAATTTTGCGTGAGTTTGTACATGTATATCATCAATATTTACTGATTTAATGCTTTCCAAATAAGTCTCAAGTTTCAGTTTGTTTTGTATCATACGTTGAGTATGCGATAAAATTTTCTGTTGTTTTGGTGAACCATTTTCATCCTCATTTTCTTGATTTTCGTCATTAGGATTGGAATTTTCGGAAGTGTTTTGATTATTTAAAATAGACTCTATTTCATTTCTGTATTTTATGTCATTTCTTTTTTGTTCTATCCATTTAAAGTATGAATTGAAAGAACTTTCAAGAAATTTCTTTGATGCTTTAGATGTTGATATTGGTGTATGTGGATTCTTGGCTTTGTATATTGAAGGAATTGATTTCCTCTTCTCTTCACTAAAGCATAGCTTGTGATGGTAGAAAGTTGATCTTATACCAGGTTCAGGTAAAACACTCTGTAAAGAAGATTAATTTTCATTATATTGGAATTAAAATATGAACAAAAGTCGTAACTCACTTGCAAATATTCAATTGTTTCCTTTTTCTGTTGAATTAATGCCTTTAATCGATTTATTCTTTCTTTAAGTAATTGATATTTATCTCCTTTATTATTGTTCTGACTCTGTTCTTGAGTTTCATCATTATCCTCATTTTCCTCGTTATCCTCCGATTCATTTTTGGACTCTTCTTGTGCCTTACTTTCCATAACACGCTTGATATTTTTCATATCATTTTCAAACTTCTCCAACACATTTTTATTCGCTTCTAAAGCTACTTCTAAGTTTCCAAGCTTTGGAAAGGCCAAGTCATTTGTTGTCTCATCAAAATTATAATTTATTATTCGACCAGATTCGTCACGTGTTGAATATAAAATTTTCTTCTGTCCATTGTCATTGACATAATCTTCTGTAGGGCAATGTACCGCCTCTTCTGGCAAAATATCCAAAAGTCTTTGTGTAAACATAATATTACGCTCAATTCGTTGTATTAAAGGCTGGATTCTACTATCAGTCAATCCAAATTGTCCTGTATAAAAAATAGATCATTAGGAAAATTATTTTATTAATTATATTATATTCCTTACTATTTCGATATTCCATCCTTTTTTGAATTTCAGCAATATACAATTGATAGGTTTTAAGGGCATCCTCAAGTCGTTTTCTTTTTGGAAGTTCTAAATCATTTGTGTATTTTACGATTAATTTCTTTTCAGTATTGTGTTCAGGAATAGCTTCATCATTATATAAGGAAGACCTTTTTACAGTTTGTTCTAGTTGTTGGAGATGATTTAGCTTTTTATCGATATTGTCAATGATAATAGAAATTTGCCTTAATTCCATATCAGACCATCTACCCTTTTCACTTGCCTTTTGTAAGTAGTAATATTTTAATCGCATGAAGAATGCAATGCTACTTCGGATACACAAATATTGTGGACGAGCAAGTTTAAGGGATGTTTCATCAAAATCTATTTTTAATAATCGAGAATATGGCTTATCTCCAGTGGGTATTTCCCAAATGTTGACGATTTTCTTCTCACATGGTGCAAACCGATGGCATGACTGAATATCAGTTGGAAATTTTCTCCCATCCAGCAAGCAGCATATATTTTTTCTATACTCCATCAACTCAGCATATCGTTTTAATTTTAATTTATTTAACTGATAGTAATAATCACTTGTGATTGCTCTTATCATTTGATTAACTTTCAAAAGAGTTTCTTTCAAATCTTTTTTCCTGGGTTTTGATAATTTGTCTAATAATTCAAGAGTTTCATCTGGTATATCGCCATAAATAGGATCACTTTTCCTGATTATCATAGAGTCTAGTTTATTATATAATTTGTGTGACTTCAAATGTTTATGAACTCGAGTCCGAATTTCTTTCATACGATTGAAATATTTGGTATTCACATTAATTTGTCCATCCAAACGCTTTACTCTTGCATCGAAAATTTGAAACGTATCTTTAATATGTGTATATTTTGGAACTGATAACTGTACGATTTTTTCCATTTTTATTTAATTTTTTTTTAATTTTAGATTTTTAATTTTACAAGAAATTTAGAATACTGATTAAAATAAATTTTCTATGTTTACTGAAATCCGTTAAAAAAATTTCTCAGCGATTAATTTTTTTTTAAATTTTTGAAAATTTCGAAATTCGAAAATGATCCAATAAAAAAATGATTGCAGAAATCAAAACTTAATAAATTATTCTTTTTCTAAAAGCATGACCTCATTTGTTCAAATCAGATATAATTAAATTTTAATTAACATTCAATAAAATATAGTGTGTTATATAAAAGTGTTCTTTAATTTACAAATATTAAGATTTAATTTAGAAATGAGCTTCTACATCATTGACTACAGTCTTTTGTTGTCATTTTGCAAATAAAAATTAATTTAAAAATATGGCAAATCTTTATAAATATACAGAGTTAGTTAAACTACAAACGCCATATGCAAAACGAATGCAATACTTATCAAACCGGATATTTGGAGAAGTTGGTCAGTACTTAATTTATTAAAAAAATCATTAAATTTGAAGATAAATTTTTTAGCGAGACAAACAAATGAGAAATCTATGAAGGTTGTAAAAATGTTGGAGGAGGAACCGTATCATAAACGAGACTATGTTGTCAACTGGTATCCAAGACATGTTGAGACGCATTTATTAATGTGGAATTTAAGAAACTATGGATTGTATCGTGATGAACATCAGGATTGGAAGGATGAAATGAAACGTTTACGCTATCTTAGAGGAAAGAAACCTCCACAAAAGGGACAGGGAAAGAAGGCATCCACAAAAAAATAATATGTACCATAAAAATGTAATAGTTAATTAGAATACAAAATAAATAATTTTATTCGTTTCATAAACAATGTACTGTTTTAAGTCACTTAAACAGAAACAAGCCTTATATATGTGTACTAAATTTAAAATTAAGAAGAAAAATAGATCTCCCACACGGAAAAACCAACATAACGCGCATGTGCAACGAATCTGTCCTAAAACTTTCCTTTTCAGAAAGTGAGATATTCTATTCGGTCTTTTTTGTCGGTGGATTCTATCGTAAGTGGACGTGTATTCATATCTCAGTGAAAATTTTCATGAAAAATCAAATATGGCTAAAGATTTTCCAATTTCATTAAAATTTTCATTGTTAATTTTTATTATTGTTGCCGGTTTTAGAATTAAAGCTTTAGTATTAACATAATATATAGCTCACATGTAATAATAAATAGATAATTCAAGTGATTTTTCCTTTATTTGTGAATTTTTAAAAACAAAATGTGCTGGATGGGGGAGGTGAAAAATGTGCTTGTCTCAAAATCTTTCTCCCGGCTCTAAAATTCTTTAACAGAATTCAATTTAACATAAATTAATAAAATTATAATTCAAATAATGAAATTAATGACTGCATAATCGATTTTGAAAAATCTGGAATCGGGAAAATTGATTTTTCATTTCCTTAAGCTGGACATATTTTTCATCAAAAAAGGATAATCAATTTAAGATTTATTTTGTATTTAAGCACATATCTCACCTCAAATTTAAATCTATTTCTGCTTAAATTTATAAAAATGCAAAAAATTTGCGAATTTTCCTTTAAATCATAAAAATATTATGTCACATCGCCATTTTCCAGACATGGATGAAAATGAAAAAATAAAATAAAAAAGGAAACGCCGTATGTAAGGCAAAATAAATAATTTTTATTGGAAATTTAAATTTCTATGTAGAACTAATTCCATATATTATTGTTCATAATATTTCTTGGTAAATGAATGAATAAAGGAAGGAATTAGAAGGGAAAGAAAGAATTTTTTAAAAATAGATTTTCATCACATTTTTTTTTTCTTTCAAAATGTAACCATGTGTTTTCACTGAAATAAATTTTCATATAGGTTAGTTAAAAGGAAATTTCATTTTATATCCAATCCAAGATCGTGTCCTACCTAAAATTGAAAAAAAAAATCCTTTCTAACCTAAGTTGTGAAAACCGACATTCATGTCTGTATGCGAAAATTCAAGGTCGGGGAAAACGCAAAATGGTGCTGTAAAATTGATTTTCGCATGTCTGAAAGTCCTCCATGTCTAACATTTTTTTTGTTGTTGAGAAAATTGCATTGCTTCCTATTATTTGGTTTTTATGCTGGAATTAAATATTCTTTTTTATTATTTCAAAACAAAATCCATTTCTAGAATTGCAATAATCTGTCGATCAAAAATACACACCTTTAAAGTAGACTGCAAAAAGTTTATCCATTCCGAAAAAAAGTTGCATCGTGAGGCATTTCTTTAATTCAGAAGTTAAACCAGCATATAAAAGATGGGTAAGGAGAAGGTTCATATTAACATTGTCGTCATTGGACATGTCGACTCTGGTAAATCAACCACAACTGGCCATTTGATCTACAAATGCGGTGGTATTGATAAGAGAACCATTGAAAAGTTTGAAAAGGAAGCCCAAGAAATGGGTAAGGGTTCATTCAAATATGCATGGGTCTTGGACAAATTGAAGGCAGAACGTGAACGTGGTATTACAATTGATATTGCATTGTGGAAATTCGAAACAGCAAAGTACTATGTTACCATTATTGATGCCCCTGGACATCGTGATTTCATCAAGAACATGATTACTGGTACATCACAAGCTGATTGCGCTGTCTTGATTGTCGCAGCTGGTACTGGTGAATTCGAAGCTGGTATCTCAAAGAACGGTCAAACTCGTGAACACGCTTTGTTGGCCTTCACATTGGGAGTCAAACAATTGATTGTTGGTGTCAACAAGATGGACTCAACTGAACCACCATACTCTGAAGCTCGTTTTGAGGAAATCAAGAAGGAAGTTTCATCATACATCAAAAAGATTGGTTACAATCCACTTACTGTTGCTTTCGTTCCAATTTCTGGATGGCATGGAGACAACATGTTGGAACCATCCGACAAAATGCCATGGTTCAAGGGCTGGAACGTTGAACGTAAGGAAGGCAAGGCTGATGGTAAATGTCTCATTGAGGCTCTTGATGCCATCTTACCACCAAGTCGTCCAACTGACAAGCCATTACGTTTACCACTTCAAGACGTCTACAAAATTGGCGGTATTGGAACAGTACCAGTCGGTCGTGTTGAAACCGGTGTTTTGAAACCAGGTAAAATATTATATGTCCTTAGCTTAATGCATGTAATTAATTTGTTTTGTCCTCAAAATTCAGGTATGGTTGTCGTTTTCGCACCAGTCAACTTGACCACTGAAGTTAAGTCAGTTGAAATGCATCATGAAGCTCTCCAAGAAGCCGTTCCCGGAGACAATGTTGGTTTCAACGTTAAGAACGTTTCAGTCAAGGAATTGCGTCGTGGATATGTCGCTGGTGACAGCAAGGCTAGTCCACCACGTGGTGCTGCTGACTTCACTGCTCAGGTTATTGTATTGAACCATCCAGGTCAAATTGCCAATGGATATACACCTGTCTTGGATTGTCACACTGCTCACATTGCATGCAAGTTTGCAGAAATCAAGGAAAAATGTGACCGTCGTACAGGAAAAACAACTGAAGAAAATCCAAAATCAATCAAATCTGGTGATGCAGCTATCGTCAATTTGGTTCCATCAAAGCCATTGTGTGTTGAATCATTCTCCGAATTTCCACCATTGGGACGTTTTGCTGTCCGTGACATGAGACAAACAGTTGCAGTTGGTGTTATCAAATCTGTAAGCATATGAAAAAAATTTGCAATAATGTGAGACATTGTCTTCATCTTCTTTTTTTCACGACATTTTTTTAGGTTAACTTTAAAGAAGCGAGTGGTGGTAAAGTAACAAAGGCCGCAGAAAAGGCAGCAAAGAAAAAATAACTAGAGAATCTTAAAACCGGTAAAATTGCTGCAAACGTCAGCAATACTCAACTTTTTCATAATTTAAAATACATTGACAAGAGTCACCATGCTGTTGATAAGAATGATGCACATCGTCCATCTCAACTAATTTCTTCTATTCCGAATAAAACCTTTTTCTTCACATACCTTCATTCATTTTTAATCTTTCATCATCATCGCAGGAAAAAGCTAGACGAGACTATTTTCCAGTTGGACACATTGAAATTTTTTTATTTAGTTTCGTTTTTTAAGACTTTTTTAAATTATTTGTCACTGGCATCTATTATCAGTAACAATGCAATGCATGCTTTCGCATATTTATGATGACATCACAACTGAAAAGAATGATCATTTTATTTCCTTCGTATCTTTATACAAGAGATAATTGTGAAACAATGAATATACTTGTTTTCGTATTAAAAGGAAACATACGTTTTTATTTGTGATATTTCCCAAGTGAGTGAAGAGATTACTGGGATGTTGATCTATCAAGTAAAATTGGGGCATTTTAATAGTTTATAATAAAATGATTTTCATTATTAAAATTGTTAAAATTAAAAAAAAATTGTGAAGAAGGAATTCTTTCTTTTATGTTGCACCTTACTCTAAAATCAGCATGGTGAATTTATCTAAACATAATTGATATATTCAAAACCTAATACTCAGACTCAAAAAATAAAGGCTTGAGAGAAAAAAAAAATATTTGTGTTTTATTTCTTCTACATTATACATACGTACCTAGAAATTACAGATATGTTTTGTAGCTAGACGAGACATATGTAGAAATGTTTAAGCATTTTTGAGGATTCTTATAGATTTAATTTTCATGCTAGTTTTTCGTTCGAAATATTCATTAATGTTACAGTATTTTTAAATTCCCATTGGCTAATGACTCAATATGTCTGAAATGTGCGAATAATTCCGCTGAAGTGTACAGATATGCTATTTGTAGAAATATAAAAAAATAACCGGCATCACACTAAAGTTGTCGCTTAATTTTTACTCTTCTAGATTCGAATGAATACATACATTAAACATGATTGTGGACTAGTGTAATGCAGTGGTGGACAATCATTTATTTTTTCGCTGTACAGCTTAGTAGTAAGCCTCTACTGAAACCGCATAGAGCATACGATTCATGGAATTTCCAAAAATTTCTAGTATGCCGCGGCTCACAGGTTGCTCACCACTGGTCTAATGGATTGCCTGGAACAGCACCAAGATGTGACTCGCTCGTGTTGTATCTAAAATAAGCCTACAAAAAGTGAGGTCGACAAAAAATTCCAAGAAAGAGAAAAAAGAATCTCGAAAAAATTACAACAAGGGTTCCTTCCGATCTCCTCTTTGACTATTTCTCTCGTCTGCATTTTTAACTCTCTCCTCTCTCAAATTTCTCATAGCATTGAAAATTCTCAAGATATACAGTCAGTCACATTTTAACATTCAAGTTATATGAACGTGTTTTCAACACTGTTACTGAAAAAATCCGGGAAAACATTTGCATATCTTCCGGTTACAGTTTAAAGTTTAATTAAAGAAAAATTTAAACATTTTTTTACACTCAAAAAATTGTGATTTTTTATAATATAAAAGAAACTTTATTTATAAAAAGGAATAAATTATTGATTATCTGTAAAAAGAAGCATCGGCTTATTGGTATCATCTTCTGATCTGGATTGAAAGTGAAGAAAAAAAAAATTATTCTTTATGGAAGTTTATTAATTGAAGGAAGTGAAGGGATATAAAAAATACCAACGCATTGGTATACTGATAAAAAAATAGGATTTTAAACTAAATATGCGTCAATTGGATATGAAAAATTCCCAATAATTGTAGATATAAGCAATAGACATATGAAACTAGTTTACTAAACATACACACAAGTCTATGATGATCACTAAACATTATATTTACACATGAAACATGAAATAATGTTGTGAGTAACCGTATAGTGAAAACATCTGCCTAGTGTAAAAATTATAATACCTAGTGTGCAGAACAAAACGAAACGAGAGAAAGAGAGAGAGAGAAGAAAAAAAATATTAAAAAATGTTGAGTTTTATATGTTAATTCATCTCATTGGTAATTGTGCATAAATTACAAGCCTATATTAATTAAAAAAAGAAATAAGACGTACATATACGTAAGTGGCGGCGGAAAAATAAATTTTAATAACATTAAAAAATCTTCGATTTGAGCTTGTGAAAAAAAGCAACTGCTTCTTATAATTCATCTCGAAAAAAAATATTTCAAAAGAAGAAACTCGAGCAATAAAAGTTGAAAAGCCTTAAAAAGTGTTAAAAAAAATAACAAGGAGCAATAAAAAATAAAAAAAAATATCTGATGTATCAAGTGAAAAAGAATTGATAGCTTCATAGTATTGATCGGTGCGTTCACATTTTATAAATGCGCGAGATCGGCGGTGTTATTTATATTGTATGAAGAGAGGAAAAAAAGTTTAAGATAGCATAAAAGAAAATATGAAAATTAATATCAAGTTAAAAGTTTTAAAGAACATGATGAACCGAAAAAAGTATTACAGATATAAATGAAAAAGAAAAATTGTTTTATCATTTTTGAAACAGCAAAGTGAGAAAATTGGCAGGAGAATATACATTTCATTTTATTGTCAGTTCTGTGAGCTTTCTTTTTGCCTCTATTTTCTCTTCACATAAAGTATACACAACATTCAATATATCTATCCAGCTTTATATTTACTGAAGACACCATTTACTCGTGTTAATGAAATTATTCAATCGTTGATCGAGCAAGTCTTTCTTCGCATCTTTAAGGAGATCTTTGTGCCTTTTTTTTCAACTTCTCTTTACTCGCATTGACTTGTTTTCATCGAAAATGAATTGGATTTCTTTTTTCATTTGCATTTTTTTGACATTCTCACAGGTAAGAAGAACCACATACACATTTTGAAATAAAAATTCAAGAATTTTAAAAGAGCCAAAGAATGTTTCTTTTAAATAGATTTAGATGACATGATACATGTTTTAAAGATATTATCGCTCTTCTTTAAAGAAGAGAGAGGAGAAAAAAAACGAAAGAAAAAAAAATGCTTCAAACAAAGACTTAAATTCGTGTCGAAGAAATGAATTGGTTAAGAGTTATCTCGCAGATGCGGATTTGGGATCTGATTATCGTCATTTACGAGCTCAATGCCTTATTTAATTTGGCTTAATCCTTTAAGAATATCCATCTTTTTCAAAAATGAGAACCCAACAAGTTTTGGAAAAGATGTACAAAATTTCTAGTAATTTACTTGAAGACTTTGCAACTCTAATTTGGTAACTTATTGAATATACACGTGCAATAGATGTTGATATAGCTTAGTGAAAATATAGGACGGTAAAATGCAAACTGATGAGTCATTATAATATGTAGTAGATATAAGAAGACATGTAAACCTTTTCGTCATGATCACAAGCCCATTTTGTGCTACAAATGATTTATATGGTAATGATGCTGTAATAAATGCTCCAAGCATAAGAATATAGGCGAGCATGCCAAAGTATTACGAGACACTTTTCATCTTCTTCCTCCACTTCTTCTACTCTGTTTCGCACCTCAAACAAAAATATTCATTCATAACTTTATTATATTCATAATAATAACTCATTAATAAGCGATTATTCAAATTTCCTATGAATCATCTTGAAGCTGCACGAGGAGCTCCGAATACGTAGCTGACTGATAATACAATAAAATAATAAAAAAATACATATAACATTTTATTGAAATAATAAAAAAAACTGTATTGTTGTTTTTTGAGTCTCTTTCAAACATATTCCACGTATGAACGAAAAAAAAAAATACCTAAGAAGTAATTCAAAAGGCTCTTGATGTGTGTTTGTGTTTTTAAAGAGTTTCATTTTCTTCAACATTTTGCTGAAGATATAATGTGAAATGAAACTGGTTTAAAATAGAGTGGTTCATTTCTTGCAACACACTATAGCTATACGGTAAAATGTATGAGCAAAAGTGAACTAAACACCCTGTAGGAACATTCAATAAAAATACAGTATAATATTTTAAATACCTCCGAGTGTGTGCGTTATTTGAAGCAAACACCAGTAAGAACCTGATGAAAGAAATGTAAAATAAGAAAAAAAAATCAGAATTGAATGAACGAAAAAGAGCTATTGGACGTGAATTGTTTTCCCACGATCAACGTTAGGAGTTGTAAAATATATGTATATATACATATACTTCTAAGTATATATATTCTTCTTATACACACAGTGTGTTGAAGAACCTGAGCATAAAGATCGAAACGCAAAATGCTTTTCGGAAGGCAAGCACACAGGCACTGTATGAAAAAAAAAGAAAGAGAGATGAGAAAAAATAAAAAATCATTTAATTTTCAATCCATAATTAAAGTAGTTATCATAAGAACAGAAAAACAAGGCAGCCAGAAAGAAGATAATTTGATTATACTCGATTGTGATTTAATACGGACATATTTAGAAGGCAGCAGTAAAAGAAGATGAACTCAAAATGGAATAAATGAATTCAATTCTACACTTGCTAATACTTTAGAAAGTATATTATGCAGTTTAACGGTTGTTCAATTGTTCATCATCATATAATTCGTCGCATGTCTGTCATTATGAGTAAAAAATGGTTCTCTGTTATTGTCTCGCTGTGTACAATGTTTTAACACTTTACTGCTGATCGTTCGTCTTCTTTCCGGAGCGGAAATAAAAAAAGATTATGCATTTTCGGATAATGGCTTAGCTTTCAAATGATGAGTATTTGGAAACACTTCATTGCTTCGCTACCATGCATAGTCATTTTCAAGCAAAGATTATTATAACTATTGAAATATCTAAATAAAACAGACAGAGAAACCTAAAATAAAGGAGATAATGATATGTAATGAATGAACTTTTCATATTTATTATTTATTTATTTTTTTAACTTGTTTTTAAGTAAGAGACTCTTAAGAGCGTTATTATATAGCATTACCATCATGTATTCTTTTCAAATATTTAAAAATAGTACTTACTTTTTGTTTTCATTTTTTTATTTGCTTCTCTTTTCGTATGTATTCATCAGATTCTGATCGCAATTTTTTCATAGATGAGATGCACATTATTACTTTACAAAATGACCACACTTTGACTATGTAGAAGTAGCAAAAGGTTTCAATATCAATAATAAAAACATGCCATGCCATTGATCGATCGTGATCATGACGCATGAGAATGAACATTGACAGGTCAACAAGTTTCACTTCGGATATTGTTGACTACCCTCCATAAAAACGAACTGCTTTTGATCTCATACATACTTACTTAATATAAATTCAATGATTACGATCGCTCTCAATTATGATCGATTGATGTCTGTATAAAATTATCTGTCATAACGGAAAGAGATTCATTTTTATTCTACATAAAATGAGTCTTTCTGTTTATTTGAACAGGATAAGAGAGTAACTAATTTCATAATTTTGCGACACAAACTAATACAATGATATCATTCAGTCAACTTACCGGGACTTAATTTCAAAGTTGTTTCACATTTATTGTTTGGCATAAAATATAAAATTCTAATGGGATCTTTGCTAACTATTGATGCCACTGAACGATAAGATCGCTGATATTTGATTTGGCAAAAGTTGTTCGGAATGTATTTGATCGTATCGTATAAGATCGCGGCATTCAAATGAAATAATTTCTTGGGAACAAATTCATGACTGTGTTCAGATGCGCTCAAGTCAATGAAATTTGTCCTCACTCGATGAATTTATTTTTGAATTGTTTTGTTTAAAAGCGAATTATAGAAAAAATTCGAAAGGTATTTAAAAAATATGTTTCGAAATAAAATATTATAAGGAAAAATATGTTTAATTTTAAACTGAATTTCTTTTTCGGTTTTCTTCTTTCAAAACGAATCTTTTTTTCGAAGAGAGAAGCAACAAAAAAAAATGATCGAGCGTAAGCAACAAGCGATTTTGTGAGGGAGATGGAACCAGAAGAAGAAAAAAAATGTACATCATGTTTTTGCAGTCGACTGCTATTTTCATGTTCACCTTTTTTTTCGGCATCTACTTACAGTAAAAGTATAAAGTATACACACGATAACTCATGTTTACCCATCGATGCAATAAAGAAACTCTCCCTCGATTCATTTTTTCTTCCTTTATTTCATACATACTTGTGTCTGTATGTGTTTTTACAAATACATATGAAAGCGCACATATGCTCCTTGTGTTCAGCTGGAGATATATCAGGCTTAAAAGTATTTTATTTTATTTTTTTCGTTCCCAACTGCCTTTGCGTTTTTCTCATTTCTTATTCCTTCGTTTTTTTTTTCTTTTTTACATTTTTTTTGCCTTTTAATTTATTATGTGCCAAAGAAAAATTGCTATAGATGAAGTATATTTAATTTTTTGTTTCGGATTAGCAATATATAACATGAGTTATCACGAAATATGTTTAATCCCAGACTTTTTTAATGATTGGAAGAATTTTTTTTCTTTTCATTCTGGTATGTTGCTAGCATGCAATCATTTTCTTTAGAATATATCAACTTTACTATTTCACTACTTTATAAATTCATCCAGACTTTATTATTTATATGATCAAAAATTGTTACAGACAATGATATCATGCAAAAAATTTTCAGTCATTGGAATGTTTATACAAAAATATTCAACACATTTGTTATGCTTATAAATGACTTAAAAACATAAAAAAATCAAGACTGCATTCTATAAAGACGATTTTTATTACTATAAAAATCACTTTCTTTTTGTTATGTTTAACTTGAATGAATCAATTTAATATGAGCTGAAAAAAATAAGTCGTGCGAACAGAGCCGGCGCCTGTAGGCAGACCAGAGCATCGTGAAGTCTAAGAGTAAAAAACATAAAAATAGCTCCAAGTTATTAAGAATTGCTACCTCATTATGTCTTTATCTCTCACTTGCCTCCATATATATTGTAAGCGTTGCCTGTTCACTGCAAACTTTTTTTCTCTCAGCAGAAAAAAATGTTAAAGAGAAATAAAACACAGATTGTTATGGTGTTGTTTCATTGATGATGAAGAAATACAGAACGAAAACTACACTTCAAATGCTCATAACGCCCTGAGGGGTCCGTCTCGTAGGTCAAGTTGCCAAGTTTCGCCTCTGTAGCGGTAAATATTGTTCGTTCTTAATTCATATATATAGTTTTTTTTTCGAGGCAGTTCTTGGCTATAACACTAAAATGTATACAAAACATAATTTGAAAACGAAGTTGGAGTTTTTTTTAATTTATTCAGTTTGCATTTCCAATTGATTACTAAAAATTCAAACAATGTCTCAACTCAAATTAAATTGAAAAATTCCCATTCACTATGAGATTTCCATGAAATATTTTCTTTCTTGATACTTATATACGATTGCAAATAAAAATCATCAGCATAAGTCCTTGTTGATGGGAAAATCTACAAGTGAATTATGCATTTGAAATGTACACATAAATCACTTCTGCATGTAATATATATATATTATTTTTTCTTAGTTCAAGGCTGTTGAATTTGTTATTGGTCATGCAAAAATGCAGTTTGAGTATGTGAAATGTCATAGCAATTCCTAATGCATTGAAATTACATATTAATACTAATCGTCTCATGACTTATTCAGCTTTTGTTACTATAGCATGTTGAAGTTGCTCAAATTAAGATTCGACCTGCAAAATCATCATGAAAAATGGTTGGGAATGGAACAATTTCGTACAAAAATAATTTAATCTTTCTATAGCAAAAGTTACTAGAGTTGCCATTTAATACAAAAAAAAATGTTTTAAATGATCTTCACCTCGTACATAAATTAAGGTTTCCAAAGAATGCATTTCAGTTGTGCTGAAGCAAATTGATATATGAATGAATTCACAATTAGTTATCATGAGAATGAATGCTCGTATATATGAAGTTACCCACATTCATTCACGTGTTCTATTTGAATTCTTCAGATTTTTAACATGATATAGGCGAACGTCTTCCAAGAAATTGAAAAACAACTATGGAATGCACGCAATTGTAGGGCATTATACCAGATGAAAATTAATAAAAGAGAATGATACGTGAATTTCTAAATGTAATGAATATTATGATATTTAAAATTACTGAAATTGCATACACACATCATCCAGCAAGTCAGCCAGCCAGCCAGCATTATTGAGGGCTTGCCGAAATTGTATTTTAGAAAGTTGAGGGTGTTAAAGTCTCAATTTTGTAATTTGTTAAATGTTAAATGCTTTTGTTTGACACGATCATGCCTCTTTTTTCACTAGGGAGAGATTTTTATTAGACACGAAAAAGTTCATTGAATGAATAACTTAACAGAATTAATTTTCATAATAATTTATTGTATTCAATTCATTTTTTCTTTTTCAATTCATTTCGCTCTTTTTGTTTGTTAAAATATCTTTGCAATTGCTTGTTGTTACTGAATCTGAATCTGTTTTATATAAAATTATTCATCTTGCATTTTCAACACCATTCTTAATTATTATTGTTATTTTTCATTTCAGATTACATGCTCCGGTTTATTTGAATTAAAATTAAAATCCTTTCGAAATGATAAGGGTGTTAATAGTCTGAATCAATGTTGTAGCGAAAAACAATCAATTAATGGATTATGTTTAGGAAGTTGTAAGACGAGGTTTCGAGTATGTTTGAAACAATATCAAGCAGAAGTCGATACAACATCGTCGTGCACATTTGGATCAGCTGCAACAGTAATCCTCGGTGATAATACATTCAATCTTACTCAATCATCAATAGTTTTTAAAAGTCAACCACAAAAGGATTCACGAACAAATCCAATTAGGTTTCCATTCGAGTTCACATGGCCTGTAAGTATTAAGTCTTATTAATTACTTTTTATTATACTTAGACACATTTTCAAAATAATCACCGCGCAATGTCATAAAATAACTGCATCCGTACTTTCTCGTAAAAAAAATTATTGCGTATGAGTGCAGAAATGTTTTCATGAGAAAACCATAAAATATAAAAACTGGAAATAGTCCAAGACTATATAGTTAAGAAGAAGATAAATTCCTCAGCCTTCTTCTTTCCAATAAATGCTTTCCTTGCGCCAAGAATTTTGTCCTAAACATAATTTCCCCTTAAATTAATCGTAAAAAAAACCACAGTCGAACACAATGCAATACAAAAGCTATAACAATTAAAAAAATATTAATGACTGATTTCTTTTCTTCTGAAGTTATATTATGAAGAGCAAGCAACATCGTCCAAACAAGTGCAACCGCATCTGGAGATTTGTTGTATGTTGCAGTTTGCGATTTGCGAAATATAAAAAAGCACACGAAGAAAATATTACCATACTCATTCATTCTTCGACTGCGTTTTTTTCCTGTTGCTTTATACAATGAGTAACATTGGTATTTTTAATTTTAAATGCCGTGGTGAATTTTTATGCTTCTCTTATAAAGCAAGTGCTTAATTGTGTCCATTTGAACTGGTTATATGGATTAATTTTACTCAATTTTATCGGCGTTTTTTTTTTGGTGCTTTCTAAAAATCCCATAAATTATATATTGTGCATATTTGTCCCGATTCCCGTGCAGTAAGCATTTTTTTGAGTAAGCAAAATAAAACCTTGTCTTCTCATGTCCCTCAAAGTATTTAAAAACGTTTTAGAAAAACAATTATGATCATGTTTCATACATTTCACATTTCAATGTGAAGTTCCTATGACATGCAAAAAAGTAAATTTTTTGCAAATTCCTATTGCTTTTGTACTTACCTGTAGCACATAAATAACAAATGAATGGGTCAGAATACAAACCATTATCAAATATCTTATATGTATACAAATAAATCTGTATTTGTTGTACTGACTGTCTCGACTAGCTGTAATTTACATAAAGATATAATTTTCATCTTAATAGATTCGTAATATTCATTAATTGAATAAAATAGATATGGATACTTGAAAGTCATTGTGCATGAAATAACAATTTAATAAGTAAGAGTGTATATACTTCGCGCTCAAAAGCGTGCTTATCAAGATTTGATGATGACAATTCAATTTTTTTAAACGTTTTGGTGCTTCGCAAGCAGTAAACAAAAACAAATCTTCTTTTCTTTAGTTTTCCGCATTTTTCTACTTTTTTTTTTTGAGAAGAAGATGAAGAACTTCAAAGAGGCAACATGCTTGTTGATTTTTTTTTTTTTTTCACAAAAATGTTTCAGTATGGCATGGATGCTGGAGAAAATTGTTTTTTTTTTCTAGTCGACGTCTCAAAGATACGTATGGCGTTTAGAATTTATATCTACTTATCTACACTTCATAGATAGTACACACTCAGGCATATGAAGGAGATGAAACAAAAATAAAGTAACACAAAGAACGTGAACAGAGAGAAAGAAAAATGCCTGAATCATTTTTTTTTTCTTTCTTACTTCTGGCTCGTAAACATGACATAAGAAAAAAAAATTCTGTTCTTTTCTACTTTCCGTATAATACAAAACCATATGCCGCAAATTTTCGAATGCCTGACTATTTAGTGATCAGCTTGTCAGTGTGAGTTCGTGATGAAGTGAAAAAGAAAAACGACGAAAAAGCAGAAGTTTGTGCATTTTTATGCTGTGCTTAAGTTATGTGAGTGTAGTTGTTTTTCTTTCTGTTATTGTTGTTGTTACGAAACATCTGCTGTTTCGCCGTTTCAGGTTTTATGGCGGACAAAAATATATTATAAATTTATTTTAAAAAATCATGAATTTTTTAGAAGTTCATTTTTAAACAGAAAAGATAAATAACAAAATAGGTCTGAAAAAGTATTTAAGGAAATTTCCAAAACAAAAATTAATGAGCAAATGCTACATTTCTATCGATGATGGCAACAACGATTGGTAAATGAGATGAAGAAAAAAATGAAATGAAATGAAATATCCAAATTAAAATGTTATTTTTATTATCTATACGTAATGTTGAAAGACATAATAATCACACCACGCTTAATACAGTGAATGAATGCATTTAGAACGTTATTTTTGGTTAATGTATGTATGTACATTGTCGTTATTTTTTATATTTTTATTTTATCAAGACCCAACTCATGACTTTCATTCTGGTTTGTGGCGCGTGTCGTTTGAATGGAAAATCACTTATATGTTTATGGTATGTCTTCTTCGTTCAATTATTTCTTTCACATCTTGCTACTTCTCTCCCTGTAAGATATTTTAAAATGCGTTTTCCATTCTGGGAAAGTTATTTCGTTTTTATTCAGCAATCGAAACTGTTAAAATAATTAATATTTCAATCTCTAACTTACTCCATTTATACAACAAAGATCGTGCCTGTTTCTTCTTATTTTTTCTCTTATTTTTTTACTATGCTGTTACCTTTTGTTATTACTGATGTTCGTTTCAAGAGAAAGAAAGAAGAAATTACCGCTGTTGCTGCCACAGCATAACACGGGCCAATCATCATCATGAGATGGAAATGAGAAATTCTAAACTAGAAACGTGTGCAATTGAAATTTGAATTGGAAAATTTCAATTTCTTCTCTTCATTACTAATGAGCGTTTAATTTCTTCTGTTTTATGAAATATTTCGAATGAAAGAGGCAGAGAGGAAAGTAGAAAATGAAGCATTTTAATGCTTCAATCGGTAATTAAATCGGCAGGGGCACTTGAAATGTTATTTGTTATAATGTTTTGCTTTTCAATTTAAAACGGAAGTGGTCGAGACTATTGATTCAATATGTATTCACAAAAAAACATACATGTAAGTACGTCCATACACCAAATTATTTTTTGACATTGCTCTTTTTTTCTGCAATTTAATTTCGAGATTCATTTATCGATCAATAAATCAACAAAACTTTATCAAAATTTATTCAGTTGTCTAAAATTCATATTGCACCAGGTGTAGAGACATTTTGATAAATGGATAGAAATTAAAATGAACAAAATTCTGTCGAAATCCGCTTAACTGTGTCATAGTATAATATTAGTAATTCAAATTATTTCCGTTAACATCTGACATTTTATTCAATGAAATAATGTAATAATCATTTCTATTTTCTTCTAGGGTGCCTTTACGCTCATTGTGGAAGCATACCATGATTCTTCAAACGACAGTGAATCAAGATCAACAACAGGTAAGTGTCACAAATATGATACCACTGCTGTGTTATTTCCATAAAACAACAGATTTTTACTTTCAACAATATAATTTAAACACATCATCATGATACATGATATCTCATCTTGTATTGTTTTATTTATTTCCATCTTTCTTATTTTGGAAACCTAACTTATAATGCGAATTTTATTAATGTAAACTTTTATGCAAACATTATACACTTTATTATTATTATCTTTTTTTTATTGATATTATATTTATTATATGTGGACAAAAAAGTAAAGACATACAAAAAAAATGAAACAAAAGATGAGATTCTTTATTTCTATTTTCGTTACTTCCGATAAATAAAAATTTAATTCTGCATAATATTAACCAAACCTTGTAATATGATCCGATTTTTTGTTTCAATACATACCTATATGAACAAAAAAAAATTATTCTTTCTCTTGTCGACTATAGAGTATCACGATCGACAATATATAGTATATCTTCCTCATATGTCGCTTAAATATTTTATTTTATTTTAAGAACAAAAGTACATTTCTATAATGGAAAATTATAAGTGTATGTATATTAAAAAATATGAAAAAAATATGTATAATCTAACCCTTCCGTTTTGGTTCAGTTATTGTTCCACTTGTTTAATATAAAAAAGAAGACTCTACCTTCATATATATAACGATTAACGATGGTTTTTTTTTTTCTTTTCCATCTTTACCACATCGTTTATGAGTATGCTTTTTGAAGAAGTATAAGTAAAAAAAATCTGAAAAAAAAAAAACAAAAAAGCAATTCTTTAAATTTCCGGTCTGGTATTTATTCGAAGAAAAAAAATCTTGATGAAACTATGTGTTTTTTATGAAAATGCTACGAAGCATACTTGTAACTCAATTGATATTTCGTCAATCCATCCCTTATGATTTTTTAAAATGAACGGAAGTGGTAACAAACTTAAGGCACATATTCATGAATACGTTATTTTATAGACAAAGTTTAATTATAGATTCATTCATCACAAGCATGCACTCATAATTAATTTAAATTTCTTTAGTCTCGATATTATGTTCTAGAGACATTTTTTGTGTCACTCATTTGGTGGATATATGACTGAAACTGAAAGTCTACACACGAAAAATGAGAATATGAACAATACACTTCATATACGTACATATTACTCAAATGTATGATGTGACAAATTTTCATTAGGTTATATCTTTTCTGTAATTTCAATGAAAGACGAAACGTAGGAGTCTCATATCTTTCATATATATTTTTTTGTGGAGGAGCTTGTTTTCACTTATGAAAAAAAATAGTAAAAAATGTTTATCTTTTTTTTCAAATAGACATATGAAGTAACACAATTCGAAGAGTAATTTGAATACACTCCGTTTTCTACATATTGAGGATGAATTAACATTTGTTTCAAAATTCTCACAAGCCATATGCGCCTGCATATATTTTATATTTATTTTAAATTGCAAAATCATTTAAAAATGAATTAACATTTTGTGTACTGATTTTATTCAGCAATTTGAAAGTTCAGTTTTCATCACTATTGAAATTTCAATTTCAATCATGACTAAATAGGCATAAATTGTCGAGTATATAAATTCGGAGAAAAGCAATGAATATTTCTCCACCTTGCAATTTAGACTAAAATTCTCGCTAGAGATAGATATGCACAAATATAGGGATATAAAAATATCACGTCTAGACAGTTCAAGTTGTTTAACATTTGTGTATTTTCTAAAATATTTTCCTTAATGTTGAGAAATCCAGTAAAATATTAATTATCAATTATTAACATTTTCATGGTGCTAAACATTACTGCATAGTAATAAAATAAGCTAATAAAAATAGAGTTTACATCAGAAGCTTTTTTAACATTTAACATTTAAAATAGCATTGAGAATACTTGCCAGAATGATTAATTTATGTATATGCGAGATGAATTCATCAAAAATATTTTCGATAGATTTTTTTGAGTGAGTGAGTAATTTTTTACTGTTGTTTTCTGAGGAAAAAAAAGACAAAAAACTTATAACAATTTAGACATAAAAGACAAAATGAAAAATTGTCGTAAAAGAATTAAAATATAACCCAAACAATCTATTCATTTTGAAATTTTTTTACCTTACCTTTTTGAAATTGTATTCATACACGTATGTAGGAGAGAAGAAGAAATGCTGGCAAGGATCGTCAAAATGCACTAGTGATGATTTTTTTACCTGAGCTAAAAAAGAGAAATCTTAGAAGCACTCACTAGGCGTATTGTAAGTTGATGAAGATGGCTTGAAAAATAAGAACTATGGAAGCATACACTAAATTTTTTATATTTTTTTATTTTTACAAAAAAAAAATCGTCTCCATAAAAAAGCCAAACATCTTTAAACTTCTCTCTTGTTTCTCTTGTCAGCAGATGTTTTACTACGTTAATACATTTCTTAAAGCATTAAAAAACAACCATGTGATACTATAAAGAAACGAAATGTGTTTAGTGTAATTCGAATTTTAGGCTATTTCGTTTATTAAAAACTTAAAAAAAAAACTGAATACTGAGCACCTCATGTCGATTTTTTTTCCTTCACTTTTTATACACATATAATCCTTTTGCAGACATAAAATATACACAGTCTGCTTGCTTGTTGATAGAAAAAACAAAATTTATTTTTTAATGATAATGATTTATTTCAACAAATGTCCTACTTTTCATTCTCTCTCTTCTAGAATCACTTATATCACGCTTCTCTATACAAGGAGAGTTGAGCGTTTCAGCTGATTGGACACAATATTCAAGTAAACAACTAACCAAAGAAATTGAATTTGAATATCGCGTTACATGCGAATCAAACTATTATGGAGCTGGCTGTGAAACACTTTGCCGAGAGCGTGACGATAATTTTGGACATTACGCGTGTACAGCAAGTGGACAACGCATGTGTTTATCCGGCTGGCATGGAAATTATTGCGATAAGCGTAAGTTAATATTTTTCTCCCCCGGTTCTTTAATAATTGGTACTCATTGGACAGTGAACATTAACATTTAACGTGCATTCTTCACTCATGTGAAAAAAGTTCTTATTTATACGCCAAATGAGCAATCATGATGTTAAATGTGCAACAGATGATCTAGGCAGAATTACAAAATTTTGAAGAGCATCAAATGTTTTATTTAAGAAAATGCAACAGTTGCTTATGCATAGAATCTAATGCTGTTGAATAATAATAAATTCAACAAATGTTACACATATAGTTTCACCTTAAAAAAAGGTCTTATGTGAGATCCGAGATCCATTTGTTGAATGTGTATTCAGCAAAAATAACAACCGACCCGACATTCAAATCCTGCCTCGAAAAAAAAAAATCATAAAATGCAGAGAAAAAGATTTTTGATATTTCCGCAATGTGTTTTGTGCTCCCTGCTTAGCATCTGTTATCTGTTGAATGTTCACATCCAAAATCCAAAGGAAATAAGGAGAATTGAAGAAAACGAAACGAACATAAATGTTTTATTTTCCTGCATCCTCGGAAATCGGATATTGTCAGTGTTTGCGAAAATACACAAAAATCTTTTCCCTAGACTCATATGCAAACATCTTGCAGAGGAAGAAAATTTCTGTTCCTTTATTTGCCTTTCTCATCTTGAGAACATTTATTGTTTTATCTCATTTCATTGTATTTTATTGTTTATTTTTTATGTTAATATTTCAGCACGTTGTTCTGTCGGTTGCAATTTGGAACATGGACATTGCGATAAACCCAACGAATGCATGTAAGTAGCCTGTCTTCTAACACTCAAAATATAATATTTCATTTTAAGAACCTGCTTATGATGATCGTAATGAATATTATCTTATATCTTTTATTTTATCTATCTCTCTCTCTCACTTTCTATGTAAATAACAGATGCAAAGCCGGATGGAAGGGGCCAAATTGTGATGAATGTGAAGTTTACCCAGGATGCGTACATGGATATTGTGTAAAGAAATGGGATTGCATCTGCAAAGAAGGTTGGGGAGGTCTTTTCTGTAATCAAGATTTAAATTTCTGTACAAATCACAAGCCATGTCATAATGGTGGAACTTGCACAAACACTGGACAAGGTTCATATACGTGTAAATGTCCACCCGGCTACACAGGAGTTGATTGTGAAGTCAAAATCAAAGATTGTACTGCCAATCCATGCCTAAACAATGCAACATGTCTCGATACGATTGATGGTTATAAATGTGACTGCAATTATGGATGGACTGGAAAGCATTGTGAAACACAAACAACAACGTGCGCTTCAAAACCATGTTTGTTTGGTGGAATATGTCATGACTCGGTAAGTGTTGTAAATATAAAGGAATTTTAATCATTATTTTGGTACTTATAATGTATTTATTTCTTTTTCTTTTAATTTTTTAATAGAATAAGGGAGCCCGATGCGATTGTCCAACTGGATATAGCGGGAAATTTTGTGAGACTCATGTTCAAAATTGTTCTCCGAATCCATGTCAAAATAAGGGCGAATGTATAGCAGTTAAAGATCATTATCAATGCCAATGCGCAAAAGGTTTTCGTGGTCTTAATTGCGAAGAAAATATTGATGATTGTCATGGCAATCCATGCAAAAATGGTGGCACATGCATTGACGGAATCAATCAATATCAATGCAAATGTGTTTCTGGATATACGGGTGAAAATTGTGAAAAACGTGTAGACTTTTGTCTCACAAAACCATGTGCAAATGGCGGCAGTTGTATAAAAGTAAATAACGGTTTTCAATGCATTTGTCGAAACGGCTTCACCGGTAATGATTGCAGTCAAGATATTGATGAATGTTTGTCATCGCCATGCAAGAATGGTGCAACTTGCATTAATCGTGTAAATTCATATGAATGTCAATGTATTGATGGATTTCAAGGAGTTAATTGCGATGAAGCAGTTAGTAGTCAGTTGGTACATCAAGCATCAACATCAACATATCAAGAAGCTCAAATAGGAAGGAGCGAAAATTTAACATTTATTCAAATCATACTCATAGCTTTTCTATCAATCGCAGTTCCTTTTGTCGCGGTATGCGGAATTACAGTTATTGTATGTATGAAAAGAAAAAGGAAACGTGAACAAGAGAAAGATGATGCAGAAGCACGAAAACAAAATGAACAAAATGCATCGCATATATCACACTTGCATCAGCATCATCATAATTCAATAATAGCAATAAAAAGAACATCAAATAGTTCAAATGCTCTTGATAATTCAACACATCATATGATCAAAAACACTTGGGACAAGAGCGTTAATAATATGAACATGTCAAATTCAGTCAGCATGGATGATGGTTGCATGTTAAATACAAATAATAGTATGTATGGAGCAATGTCAAATTTTAACGATAACAATAATGCATCATCTGCAGGAATAAATACTAGTCAGTTGCTAAGTTCAACTGATGGTTATCAATCTCAAATAGTTCCTCAACAAACACTTGAACGAGCGAAAAGTCAAAAGCAGCTTAATACTGATCCTGCTGTTGTGAATCGTGCATCACTAATTATGCATCGGCAGCAGCATCCAGCAAAAGAAATAACGCTCGATAAGAGAATATCGTCAATGCTTGGAGAAGCATCATGGAGTGGGAATTCTGCTGCCAGCACTAGTCGACAAATGGACAGATGTAGTCCGCCACACATATAAATTGCCTCGGCGGCAGTCTCACATAGAAGTAGTGCTTTTTATATTATATTAATAGATTTTTAAATGAAAAAAAAAATCGTGACTCTCTACATTCGTCTATTCATTTTTGTGACTATGATTAAACGATCTCATGAAAAAAAAAATCTTAAAAGAGAATGAAAGAGGAAAAAAATAAAATAGAAATGAGAGATTGAATATTGAACAAGGAAAAGAACAAAAGATCACTTAAGTAACCAGTAAATTCTTAAAGAAAATGAAGAAAAAAATTGAAAGACGTTTTGAGATTTCAAAAATAATAAATTTCAATTATGATTTCAAATTATGACACTTTTTTGATATATTCATTTGTATCGTTTCAATTTCATTTCTAATGGTCATTCAACATTTTAAAAAGAACATCTATGATCCAGTAGCAGAAGTCTTCTCACGCAAGACTATAGCGCATTTTTGAAGAATCAACAAGTTTTTGTTCATTTTTTGGATATTGAAAATAGTGATAATTTAAGGATGCATTCCTTAGCGATATTTCATGACGATGACGTTGCATCATCGTATAATGTGTCGTTCAGGACATTAAAGTGTATAATTGATATATTCCATCATTTGGCTTTGTCATGTCTCATTCAGACAATCAGTCATAGTGAACATAAACTTGTTAATTCTTCTTAAATGCACTGGAATCAATTTTTATGAAGGTAAAAGATATTCTTTTATCTTTCATAGGAATTCGTTGATTAATAATCTAATTTCATATTTCAATTTAAATGTATGTAAGCAAGAAGAAGATCATATGTCGATGCTACATTTCTTGTATATATCATTTAATTTAATTAAATTGATGAAATTAATGTTCAATTAGAAACGATGGATATAAAGATTTATTAATCATGTTCTCTTAAGACTTGTAAATAATATTTATCTCTTAAAGTTATTTTTTAGTTAGAATAACAAAAGAAATTAAAAAAAATCAATTTGAAATGGAAAATTGTCTTAAAAGAATCCGAAAAAAATTGTGAATAGATAGTATATTTATACATAGTTATGTGTATGCCTTGTATTATTCTTCTCTATATAACAATTGAAATATAATGATTCATAGAATAATTACAGGGATGCAAAGTAAAGATATTCAAAATATTATATTTTTGCTTTCTTTTCCATAAACGTTCGACCCAACACTATAATTTTCGTATTCTGATCATATAATATAAAGAACAATTTGAAGACTTGGTAAACATACAATTTTGTCTGATCCACTATATGACTATTTTATTAAAAACATAATCTATTCCCAACAGACTACCGATCGAACTGATCATTTATATTTAGTGCATTATGTTTAATGCATTTGTGAGTTATTTTTATTATAAATTAAGAATCTTTGTTTTTATGCAGTGAATTTTTTTTATGTATTAAAGTCATTGTTTTATTATGTATTGAAAAAAATTCAGAAAGAATCATTCGAAAAAAATTTGCCAAATCTTTAAAATTTATAAATTTATATATTATGGTTAACTAATATTAAAATCCATGCGCCTCAGCCCGCTAAGATTTTTCAGACTGTACAGCAGTGCTGCTCAAACTTTGCTCCGTGATGCTAGAGCTCGATGTTTGAGCTATGTGTGATACAAAACTTGATCATCAGATAAAGATTTTAGGGTCACCGGGTAAAAAAGTTTGAGCACCACTGCCGTATAGCATGTATTAAAAAAGTTAAAATTTTATCTCATTCTGATTCCAATTTTATTATTAATTCTTGGCGCATTTTTAATTTTTCACGAACAAAAAGCAAACTGCAAGTTTTAACAATAAGTAGATGCATACTTTCCGGATATAATTTTTATCTTTCTGCTGTGCAGAAAAATTTCAAAATTTAATTGCACTGAAAAGGAGGTGCTGTGTAGGACAAACAAATTTTTCGTTTAAAAATGATATATATTTTTGCTATAAATAATTCATTGAGCAGTAAAATAATCCATTTTATTCGTAAAGCAACAGGTTTTTTGAACAATTTGATACATTACGACAAACCCGAGCGGCACAATGCAGTGAATCGTCAAGCCCAAGCGACGCGAATAAAGAAGGCTCCGCCAAGCGTCTCTTTTTAACACCGAATGGAAGCCGTCTCCTTTTAGCGTCCATTTGATTGCTAAAAATAGGCAGCTTCCAGTTGTTGTTATCATTCGAAAGAGTAACTTTGCTTCTTACCGGTAAAACGGCAACGCAGCAGTGGCCTAGCGAACACATTGTGCTGTTTGGGAAATGATCAAAGTATTGCTAAATTCCTACATTTTTATAGTTTTAGCATCATAAAAAAAGAATGACTGAATAATATTATTAGACAAAGAAATCTCGAAGAACAAAATTAAGAAAAAAAAAGTTATTATTAAAGTATTTAGTCTCAAGAAATTGTCAAGAACGAGACATTTGTGAATTCAAATTATCTATGCTTTTTAATATAAAAAAATCATCAGATGTTATAATCCAGCTCTAAAAAAAATACTTAAATCATATCCCTGTCGAATGTATCTTATGGTGAAAATGTCCAATAATTTTTCATTCTTCCTATTTTAAGAAAACAATAAAGAATTGTGATTGATCTTTAAATGAGATTACACATTTATTTAACATGGAAAAAAAAGAATACAAAGGAAATTCAACAATAGGATGTTGCAATGGAATTTCAAACTGAAAAGAACCAACACTATTTTCTAATGATACTTTTCTTAAATAGAAAGAAACTTAATAGTTTTATAGCAAATTTTCCAACATTTCATTGCTTCTGATTTTTTTCATTATTTGAACTATTGTGCGACTAGAAATCTTGTTAGTTTAATATAACAATGGAATTTACTTCTCTTTTTGTTTTTGAGAACTTTTTATCAAAACAACAGTATTTGACAATAGTAAGTGCTGTTCAAATTAAGCGCAAAAAATCAGGAGCTATGAACTCTCATTCATAAATCTTCTGCAGGCATTATTAAATTATTATTTGAGTCAAAAGTCTTAATGTTAAGGAACAAAAATGTATGTAGCATGTGACCCTCATTTATAAGTTAATGAACAAAAAATTGATATAAACATTGTGAGTAGAGACTAATTAAATACTTGGAAATTAAATAAAAATAATAGACTTTTATATTTAAATAAAAATATTTAGTATCTGCTTTTTATTTAATAAATAGGCTAATACATTTTGAGTTTTTTAATACAGCAAAGGCTTCGGAAGTAAAGAGTTGACGAGAAAAATAAATTCTCATATCACCTGTTTTCTTCAACACAGTAAAGAAGCAGATGTTTCCGTTAATACAGAAAAGAGAGAGAACAAAAACATCTTTAAGACTTAAGACGCTTTCAATATACTTTATTTTTTCTTCCATTCTCTACTTCGGATGCAGTATATAAAAAAAAAAATAGAAAGATGTTCGGTTTCCATCAAAATTTCATTTAAATCTTTCTCATAAATTCACGACTACCAAACAGCTTTGCGCATCATCAAAATTGATAAGGTAAAAAGTAGACATTGAAAAAAATTATCTCGATTTGAGCCGACTCGAAGTCGATTTAAAGAATCAAATCAACTCGATTCGACTTCGATCTCTGGTAAAGAAAGAATGGAAGGTTTGTTGAAAACTACACATTGAGCTGGCATTATTTAATCACTTTTTGAGCTCCTGGTCGACGTTTCCTTAGCGGAATCCAATCAAGGACGGTGAAACCAATATGTGATTCTGTCCCAGTAATGACATTATCTTCTTTCAAAGTGTAGTTTCTTTCCAGCCGTACTTCCTTATTGGTTGTCTACATTATCTAAAGACGATTTTGTAATCTCTTCACAATTCCAGATCAATGATTCAATTAACAGCTTCGAAATAAAGTCAAAAATCTAATATTTGATAATAAGATTTCGTCTATTATTGTTATTTATATGGTAGCTTATAAATTGTAATAAAATTCATAACATTATAGATTTATTCAAATTAGATTCGAAGATCATATTTTTAAGCCGACGAAAGATACAACTAATAAATTTTGTTGAGAACTAAATCAATTCTTTTATTTTCAGTATTCTGTTGAAATCTATTCTTTTATTATGAATTATTGTATTCATACCAAATTTTACACATTTTATTTATTTTTTTGCAGACCAGAAGTCTCTCTGAAAATATACTTAAAAAATTTTTGGCTATGTATGCCTATTTTATTGGAATTTATAATTTAATTAATTAGCAAAAAAATATTCAATATTGGATGTCTTAAGTCTTGCGAGTTAAAAGAGAAAAGCAAACGAAACAAATTTTATACCCTAGCATCAAAAAAATTAGCAGCTCTGTTAGGGGTCTAAAAAATATGAATTTATGAATTGTAAATGCGACCAAGAAGAAAAAAAGAAGCCATTAATCGAATTTGTGACATATATTTAGTATTATAACGTTATTAGAATGATTTGCGTAAAATTGATATTGATGTGGATGTAACTTTTTTACTATAAACTGCTTTAAGCATCAAATAAAATATATGCTACTGTTTTCATCACATTACTACACATTGGAAAAAAATCATAAGTTTTATAAGAATGGCTGTTAGTGCTAATCTGATTATAAATGATGACGAATGTAGGGTTTTTGCCAGAGCGCAAAGTCAACTCAGATTTTGCATGGAAAAGTCGACTCAAGTCGATTTCGAGCTCTGAATTTAACAGATATATTTTTTTTTCTTTTGGAAAATTAAGGGTAAATTGGGGAAATCTTTTAATTGCTTTAATAATTAATTTATGGCATTTATCTGGTTTTTTAACGGCTACGTATACATAGTTGACTTCTTCGTTGGACAAATTTGTATGAATTTAAAGGAACGTTTTATTATGAAATATTAGTAAGGCATAAATCATCTATTTCCAAATTTTTAAAAAAATTCAATAAGTTGCAAATATCATATATTAATTGTTAAAATAATATAGATTGAAGTATTTGTTATGGTTGTACGATTTTTTTCTGTGTTAAATGTATACTCTGGTAAAGACGACAAAAAATTTATGAATCTTTCCAAGATGACAAAATAAAATCAAACGCTTGTTAACGGATAAATAAAATTTAAATTTCTGTTCAGTAAAACTTCGAAAATTTCATTTCATTGCATCTTCTTGGTTTGTTTTCACATTTTCACATAGAAGTCATGCTACTTAGAAATTCATTAAAATTGTTGAATAATCCAGTCAATAGATTATTAATCAATCGTGTAAGTTTGCATTCAATGAATTTAATTTATTCTCTATTGGATAAAAATAAAATAATTTAATTTACTAGATTAATTCATTGAATTATGGCACAGTTACAAGCACAGTCGATTTGGATTTCCTTAAACGGGACAAAACAAGTAAGTTAAATACATTAAACGAAAATTTTTGATTAAAAATAAACGATTTCTAAGGATTCATTTTATTAAAATAAATCACCTTTATTGTCATTTTCAGGTAAAGCTATGAAAGCCTATCTCGAAAGAGCACAACAGCACGATGAATTCATGAAGACACAAAAAGAAGAATTCAAAATTGGAAAAAGGCATTTAGCTAATATGATGGGAGAAGATCCAGTTGTTTATGAAGATCAGGAAAAAATTGACGTAAGTTAATTATAATTGCAATGAAAAAACCAAGATCCAGTATATTTTAAAAAATTTTAGGAAGCAATTAGTTACTTGATGCCTTCAGCTTTATATGACAAAAGAGCACGTCCAATGATGAAGCCTCCAGAGAAAATCTTTCCAGAAAGAAAAGCAGCAGAATTTGATGAAACTGGAAGACCACATCATGTTTTATTTTATACGAGCAAGCCCAACTTCTTTCAATTGCTTTACGTAAGAACAATCAATACTTTTATTACTAAAAAGGATTATAAAATAATTAAATGTTTTAGGATGCTGTTGAACATTTGAATAATCTCAATAAATTTGAGGATAATATGACAAGGCAACAAAAATCAGTTGATCCCGCTCTCAAACTGTAAGATATATGTGCAAAAGTAAAAGAGATGTATAATTAACAAAATAATTAATTAATTTAGGGAATTATCTGGATCGGAATGGATAAATCAAGATCAGTTAGAATTAAAGTTGGTCGAGAATATTCAGCCAGTAGAGTACAGATACTTTGTAAATGTAATGAACCGGCTTGTTGAACATCCTTATTCGTTCCGAGTAAAGGATTTCATTGATATGTACAGAAGACCACTGATGAATCAAACAATTATCCTTGATATTCCAAAACCACATATTGATAAAGATGGAAGAAGTTTTATTACAGTTTATGGTAAGTTAATACAAAAAATCTATAGTAATAAATTTGTTGCTTAAAGTTTATCGATTTTTACAGAGTGTTTGAGAAAAAAGGCAAGAGGTGATGTCACTATAAAATTTCCAGGTACTGGAAAAATTTTGATCAATGGACAAGATGTAACGTACTTCGAATACGATCAAAGTCGAGAACAGGTGAGTGTATACACTTCCTCTCCGATACATATATGTATATGGAATAAAGAAAATGCAACAAATAGATACAAATTTTCATTGTCATCTAGAATAATAAAGAGTTAAAAATAATTTACAATAGAACTACAGTAAACGCTCAATACGTCACAATTTGTTTATCATAAAACATAATCCAAGCAACAATAATCAAGTTGTTGTCCGCAACGAATTTATTATCTATTTAATTTGACTTTAAGCAAAAACTGTCAAAGCGAAATGAGATTTAATTGAACGTTGTTTAGTTTTTAATTATAACAACTATGTGATGATGCTAATGAAAAATTTCATATATACAGACACGCTTTTGTATCTAATGGAATGTCAAACCTTAATTACTGTTATCTTTAGGAGCAAAATCAACAGATTTTATCATATTTTCGTCATTCGAGATGTATTCCTTTTTGCAGATAGTAGCATCTCACTTAGATAGGCTTTTCAACGTTCTATATAGCGCTAAATCATAAATCATGTGTCGTCGCTTACTGTACATTTGTGATAAATAATTCAAAGTGAATATACTTTTTGTGTTGTTATTATTACTACTATTCTTATTTTTTTAATTTCAATTTGACTTAATTCAGTCGTTATTTGTACCTCGTTTGGTTAATATGGTTCTACACAATTTGGTCTGATCTTTTTTTTTATTCATTTTTTTGTGAAAGATAAAAGTCAAGTTCATAGTTATTTCCATTCTCGATACAATAGTGTGTAACGTTAATAACATTGTATTTAATAGATTTAATCACGAATATCCAAAAAAACAGGCTATTGCGGAAAAAATTTGATAAGAAAGAAGATGTCTTTCTAATGAAATTATATAATTGCTCTTTTTCGTGCATTCTAGAAGGAATTTTTTTGCGAATTTTTTTATAAAATCTTTTCTTAAAACTTATTTTAAAGAGTTGCAATTTTTAATTTTCATTTAAAAATTTTAGAAAATTTAGACCTAAATTCAATTTGTCATACAAATCAATTCCTTGAATTCATGAAGTGTATACACATAGTAATAATGCCAATAAAAAGCTGACGTTGAAGGAGCAATTTAAAAATTTAATAAGAATAAAAACATAATTCATATTTATTTGAAAGGCAAAAAAGTCAGCTAACATAATTGTCATTTTAAAGTGCAAAATTGATTTTACGTTTTTTCTAAGCTAAGCTGTCATGAAAAGTACAGATGGAACTGATTGATTAAAGTTCATAACGAACTCGAACAAAATAATAATGATGTGCTTTTAAAAATATTAAATTTTGCTAAATAATTTGATAAGTTGACTAAAATAAATAACATTGAAAATGGAAAACTTGGGATATAAAGAAGGCTCCGCGAAGCCTACAGTAACTAAACGTAGAATGAGCCGAGCACGTGGAAGTGTCATAGAAAATGAAGCTTTGCCGCTTTCAATATCTCCCAGGTATTATCTGTAAATTTCTAAATTTACGGCACGTTTGAAATTTCCCAATGACTAATTTAGATTTAAAAGCGTTACTTCGTCTATGGTAAGGTGGAGACAAGATCCTGAAGCTATGATTGAAGAAGAATATCCATCTGAAGATTTTGAATACATGGAAATGGGAACATGTCCACCGGCAGAAAGTGCTCCAAATTCGATGTATGATAGCTTTGAGGAAACAACGACTGACTTGAGTATCCATATAAATCGAGAATCGATAAAAAATAATTTATTAGATCAGATGAAAACAGTTGGTGTAAATGGACATGTGAAGTTTTTTGAAGATGTTGAACAAGGAAATATTATTGCATCTAATTGCTCAGAACTATTGAGTGACTTGAGTAAAGTTGAGAAAAATCTCATTTATCTGTGGTCTTCATTTTTAAAAAGATGGGACATTCTAGAAGCTCTTATTAATATAGGAGCCGATTTATGTTTTTGTGATCAAAATGGCTATTCTGCACTTCATCTAGCATCGTTTAGTGGATGTTTAACCAGTATAAACTTTTTATTGTCTCATGGTGTTGATCCGAATTTCCATACAAAATGCTTTACTCCTTTGCATTTTGCTGCATTTGGAAACTCCCCTGAGGCAGTGAAAATGCTAATAAATAATGGTGCAAGAGTAACAAATGGAAGTTTAAATGGAAATATAAATAAGTTAAGTGCTGATGAATCCTTATTACATTGTGCTGTGCGGGCAAATGCCACTGAATGTTTAAAACTTTTTATAGACGAGGGTGTTGATGTTAATCAGTTAAGATCTAATGGTACAAATGCAATCCATGTAAGTAATTGAAAACATCCAAATGTAAACTGATTGTAATTGAGTTCATAAAAATTTAGTTGGCTGCTGACTTAGGACATTCAAAATGCCTTGAAATATTACTAAATGCACCTAAAGCTGATCCGAATATTAGAATTTGTATTAGAGAAAAAGAATCAACGGCATTACATCTTGCAGCCGATGAAGGAAATGCTGAATGTGTTGCATTACTTCTAGCAAAAGGTGCCGATGCTAAAGTAAAAAATCATCGTGGTTTCACACCATTGCATTTAGCAGCAAGAACTTCAAATTTGGAATGCGTTGAATTGCTATTGAGAGATGGGAATGCAGATCCAAATTCAGAAGATTTTGATCATAGAACACCGCTTCATGCAGCAATTAGTAAATCTGACTCTGCATTTGATATAATTGAAGCATTAGTGTCTTGGGGTGCAAATGTAAATGCCAAAGATGTTTATGGATTTACTGCTCTACATTTAGCAGCTCTTGATGGACTTGCTCATTGTGTTGAATTACTAATTTATCATGGCTCAGATGTTACAACAAAATCTCGAAAAGGAACTACTGCTCTAAATGTTATCAATCGGAAAACACCGGCATCTTTAGCAATAGTGAGCCAAAAGCTGGATGAAGCTATAACATTAACACACAGTCAAGATAATCAAAACCGTGAAGTTGAACTTGAACTTGATTTTAGAAGCATACTGCAGCATTGCCATCCAAGAGAGATCAGCTATTTGAATACATTTGTTGATGAGGGAAACAAAGAAATACTACAACATCCGCTTTGCTCAGCATTTTTATATATCAAGTGGGGCAAAATTAGGAAATACTATATAGCTCGTCTTTTGTTCTGCTTCATTTTTGTTTTGTTCTTGACGCTTTATGTGTTGACAGCTTTAGCACATAACTGTTATAATGGAAGTAAAGACATGGAAGATACAATTCAAGAGCAAGAACTTTGTCAAAAGCAATCAATATTAGGAGATATGTTGAGAAATAATCCTTTCGTGATGGAAATGCAATGGTAAGAATTAAAAAACTTAAAATTATTTTAATGATTTCGATATAAATTAAAATTGACAGGTGGTTTCTTGTTGCTATAACAATAGTTGAAATCTGTCGGAAAATATATGGCATCACTGGTTATTCATCATTCAAGCATTATGTCCGACAAATGGAAAATGTAATTGAATGGTTTGTGATTTGGAGTGTATTTATAATATCTCATGTATATACTGATCGAACATATACATGGCAAAATCACGTCGGAGCTTTTGCTGTTCTTCTTGGTTGGACAAATTTAATGTTGATGATTGGACAACTTCCAGCACTTGGCGCTTACGTGGCCATGTGAGAAAGCTTAATTTAAAATTTAAAAAGATTAATTATTAAATTAAAATTTATTTAAAAGGTATACGAAAGTACAAGGAGAATTCGCAAAATTATTTGCAGCTTATTCTTGTATGCTAATTGGATTTACAATTAGTTTTTGTGTAATCTTTCCATCATCACCTGATTTTGCGAATCCATTTATGGGCTTCATCACTGTTTTAGTCATGATGACTGGAGAAAACGATGTGTCAATTTTAGTCAATGATCCCGATGGGAAAGATCCTCCTTTCTTATTAGAAGTTTCTGCGCAAGTTACATTCATATTATTCTTACTCTTCGTGACTGTCGTGTTGATGAATCTGTTGGTCGGTATAGCAGTTCATGATATTCAAGGACTTAAAAAAACAGCAGATTTGTCGAAACTCGTACGACAAACAAAACTCATCTCGTATATTGAATCAGCATTATTTAATGGATGGCTACCGAATTGGTTACGAAGCTTATTACATTATACTGCTCTTGTATCACCACAAGCATATAAAGTTGTACTAAGTGTTCGACCATTAAATCCAGGAGAAAAGCGTCTTCCTCGTCACATTCTTATGTCTGCATATGAAACAGCTTCAAAAGCAAGAAAACATTATACTGTTGCAAACAAGAACTCAAACATTTCATATTTTTCTTATAAGAATAAATTAGAAAATAACAGTGCAACTGCATTAGTTGAAAGATCTGTCGATTCAGATTATTTCGAAACTGATAGTATGTGCACATTAACTAATAAGATTGAAGAGAGTGCTGAAAAAATTGACCAACTTACAAATGAGATACGAGAATTAAAAATGATAATAGGACAAGATCGTCTCGCAATTGAAAGATTAATAGCAATGCTATCATCAAATAATACTGTAAAGCAAGATAAAAGTACTGATAAGTAAACGTTTATACTTTTTAAGCAGGATAAATCAATCAAATTAAATAAAAACCAGCTATTTTTAGTGTAGCTTAAGTTCTCTAATAGTGACAAGACTTTTTGTACAAGTCTGAATTTAAAAATTTGCATTACATTAAAATGTGTGAGTCACGAAAAAAATAGTTTCTACAATAATATCGTTTGAAAACTATTCATATTATATTTTACCTTAATAAACAGTTGTCTATTTGTTGCAACAACATATTCCATAATATTATGCATCCTTCCAAAAAAAATAATACAAATCTAACTTTCTCTTCAAAAAGATTTTATTCCCTCTCATATTTACTGAAATGTTGGATAAAGTAGATGTTGAAGCAAATGTAGAAGGCGGTGGACCGTCAGGACAAGCTGGAGCTATTCGATGGGGAATTGCTATGGGCTTAAGAAGTTTTGTTGATCCGGAAGTAGTCGAGAAAATGAGATATGGTAAGATGTCAAGATGTTAATTGATTATAATTATTTTATTTCTTTTTTTAATGTTTAGCCGGTCTCCTTCAAAGAGATTATCGCCGTAGAGAACGTAAGAAGCCTGGTCAAGAAGGAGCACGTAGAAAGTTCACATGGAAGAAACGATAAATTAACACATAATAAAACAATAGTCTTACAATAATTTTTAAATTTTACATTCTTTTTTTGCTCATTGTTCTGCCTTTTTTTTACAGATTTACAATCTAGTTTCCCAAAGATATTTCTTTTCAGATTTTTATTGGAATATTACATAAATCATCGAGAGTGTTCAATTTCTAGCCCTATTTTTGCCTAAAAAATAATGTGAAAGACCCCTCTAATAAAACAAAATTGAACGTTTTTATATCCCAATGCCCTTCGTCTTTAGTCAATTTTCGGAAACGATTGTTCTTTAGCGCAGCCGATATTAAATTACCGAATTTGCTAATTGTATGTTGATTCCTAATAAGTAAACAATACATGATCATTATTATAGTTTGTTATTACACGAATATCCAAATGTTTTGTAATAATGAAAAGAATTTTGTCAAATGGGTGGTCACCAGTTCCGAATATAGTAATTTATACATAAAAGTAAAGGAACTTAAATTAAATTTTCAATTTTTAATTTCTTACGAGAAATAATTTATGCGCATTTAAAAAGTGCAATGAATCGTTGCGTATCATTTTAACATCCTTCCTTAATATCTCGCTGCATCATTCATATTCACTCAATAGACGTTAAAGGTATAAAAAGCCAGCTGATGAATTTGACGCTGCCAGTTAAAAAAAGACAAAATCTTGTTTTTTATGTGAGGTACACATACTTTTTTTTTTTGCTGTATGATGCATGATTATATATGACGATAGATGTATATAATAAAAAGGGTGCCGTAATAAAGCACGTTGGATCATATAGAGAGAGAGACTGAGGAAACTTTTCTTCCCCGTTGCATGATATTTTAATTTTATTTGCTTTGCTCTTAATTTTTTAACCATGTGCAAGATGCAATATGATTTCTTGATCAAATACCGTATTTTTTTTTGTCGAGTACATAAAGATACAATAATAGAAATAACGAATGGAAACTAGTTTTAGTACCTATTCATATCGACTACAATTACATTATAAAAAATTTTAAAGCCGTTGTCTGCTTCATCACAACCCGTTTTGAAAATAAAAGGGATGATAAATATTATAGTATTTGTAGTTTTGTTAAATCATTCCCATAGCTTTTTACAACTGATGTTTAAAATTTTTGCACCCCTTAAAAAATCAACACAACTTTTTTTTTCTCGTTCTCAAAACGTGGTGCGTGTACACTCACGTTCGAGACTTTTTAAAGTGCGCATCTTTTTTTAATATTTCTCTTGAAAAATTAAAAGTTCAAAAATTTTGTATTTCTTAAAAGTGTTTTTGTAAAGTCGGTTGTTAACTAAGGAAGACTTATAGCAAATTCGGCAGTTATCAATTAGCAAAGACTTCAATATATTAATGAATATTTCATTCATTGCAAGAGTTTTCTATTGCCATTTTCATTTATCGACAGTAATACGCAACTCATAAGAGTAAAAGAGATAGCAATAGAGTTTTCCTCATGGCGTCGCCGTGAAAAATGAAAATTTGATGTGATTTAAGCGGATAAGAATTTTTGCTAAATGTCGGCTTTAAATGTGTAAATTTTGAATACTCATTCTTGCAAAATGTATACAGTGTTAATTAATAATAGTTTTAGTTACGAAAAATGTGAAAAATCATCAAGTCAACGTCAATCATTTGGAACGAAAATCAGTGGAAAATTTGATGTATCAGTACTTTTTAAAAGTACAATTACTGCTAATTCCTTCACCAAAATCCCATTGTTTAATATAAAATCCTTGCTAATAATGTTAAAAGCATCAAAGAAACGAAAAATTACTTAAATTAAAATCAATTAAGCTCAATTTAGGAGTTGCATTTTTGAGAGATTCGAAGTGAACAAATGCATCCTGGATTGTTGCTTCTCAATAATAAACTTGAAATCTTTATTACCCAACTTAATTGAATTAATTCAATGTTAAACTTGTGGAAATTGCAGAATTTCGTAAGAAATTTGAAATCTTTGAAATTTATAAATTTTCCTAATTCATATCTAAAATCAACATTTTGATGAGCATTACCATTAAACATTAATCTGAACATCATTTCAAATTTAAAAGCTAGAATAAATCAACTTAAGATGTTTGTAAAATTAAAAAATTATAATTTTTGAGCAAATTTCAAACGCCATTTTATCAATGTTTTCGATTCTTCCTGCATATATTTCCTATCCGCAATACAATGTAGCAGTAAATGTGTATATTGGACAAGACTTGTGGGAAGGGAAATAAATTGGGTGACCATATCATATGAACTGTGAAACATAATACATACCTTAAAGTAAGATTCTGTAATGTTTTTCAAAATTAGTTCTGTCTTATGTAATGCTCAGTTCCGATAAGATAAAAATTGAGAATCAAAAATATAAAAAATTCATAAATTTATGAATGATATGCGAGGAAATGATCTAGTCACCATATGAAAAATGGTCAGTTATTCTTCTATCTCGCTCTCGCTCATGGCACAGTTATACTTGTAGAGCAAGACAGATGATTTTTTAAGTTTCGTGTAGAGTAAATTAATTTTTGCTAGGGTCATTTGAAGCGTATATTTCATATTATGATTTATGTGTGCATTTCTAATGAAGGGACATGAATATTCTATCCAATGAGAAATGTATGAATGAATATTAGCAATGGTTCACAAATCCTAAAATATAATTCAATTTACAAGACTAATGCATAAATGAACATAATTAAATCATATTCATTCATTAATAACATTTTTATTTGTAGTATGGACTGTTGTCATTGCATGATTACATGGCTCTGAATGATTCCGGGTCAATTCCATAGTAATAGCGGATTGTACTTTTCTTTCAATTTAAGCATTAACATCTACTTTTGGAGAAGTTGATTTTGCTTAACTAATGTTAAGTGTTTCAGGAAATATACATGTTTATATTGAACTCTACAGGGATTCAATGTGATGTTATCAGCCATTAGTCTTCATTTATTTTTATATTTCTAAGAAATGTATTCTCATGCGCTAAGGCATGATATGATATAAGGCAATGTCATTCAATTATCAAGTATTTCTTGAACAAAAATTTGCAAAAAAAAATTAAAAATTAATCTTTATATGTGCTTAAGAGTATGTACATCATAATTCATATTAAGGATTAGTCTCTAAGAAAAATATCATACTTAGTTGAAGTATTTTCCTTTAAAGTCAATCTCAATTTTCAGTTTATAATGCACGAAAGGGAATTTCATGTTTTTCATTTGTCAAAATTTTTGACAAAATAATGGATTACATTTCATGATATCTACCTATATATATTATTGTTAGGTACTTTTCGAGTTTGAAAATAATTTTTTATCCTTGTTTTTATATCATGAAAAAAAAGGAAAGCACAATTGTGTGCTTCCATTATTTTTAATCATGTCTCAATTTGATCCAATTCAATGTCTCCATTTCAATTATAGAGTTAACATCTATCAGTTAATATTTAGTAGACATTTTGATGCATTTTTCATGTCCATTGTAATAAAAAATGTATGTATCGTATTTTCAACATTTACCGTGATAATTTTTTGAAGAAAATGTTTTTAAATTGTTCAGAGTAAACTGCTCTATATATGCCATGCCACATGTTTTCGAAGCAATTTATTTGACACATTCAAAATGGTTTATATGGATAAAATAAGTGAATAATTTATCAGGTGGTTGGAAAAGCTACTTTAATTGACATTTGGAAATTACTCATTCGAATGTGGAGCCAATCAAATATTATTTACAATTCTATCTATTACTACCGAATGTTTCATGAGTTTTCACAGCAGCTACAGATAGAAGCTTCCTTTTGTGAGAAGATACTAAACATCAATTTATGATGGGTTTTTAATAAAAAAAAATCTGCAACAATAAAAAATATTCGTTAAAAAATATCCGTGTCGAGATGCAGCTTGCATTAAAAGAGTCAATGAACTAGAGAGATCAAAGGGATGTGTATTAAGAAGAAATCATTCATGGGTAGAGGATTTATCCCCTTTTACCTGGGCTTGTAAATGAATGAGTGAGTGAAAGAGTCAGGGGTTATTTCTTATTTTTTAACAATGTGCAAAGGGGTGATTCAATTTGATTGAAAACAGTTTTAAGGAAGCAGATGTTTGATTTGCAGCAATCTTATTTTTCCGTTTGCAAAGTCTTAATCAAAATCGGAAGTAGGATTGTTTCCGTGGTTCTCATTAGTGTTATAATTTTATCAATAACCATGTGCTATATGCTACATATATATATATAGGTATACTCATTTTTCTTGCAAAAGGAATAAATGTCACATCAAACCTATTTCAAAAAGTTAACATTAACTTAACTTGACAAACAAACTGTAATCCATTTCCATTTGGAGAACAGTTTTCAAAAAAAAAAAAAAAAAGTCTGAAATTTTACTTCGGAAAATATTTTTCTTTTTTTGGGTTTCTCCTGAATTATTTAATCACTTACTTTCTCACTCATTCTCTTATGCATGCTTATTTACTTTATTCAGATATTTAAATGGTTGAATATTTGGAAATGAAGAGTCAGAGTTTACATTAAATATTTATTTTGATACGTTGTGTGTCAATCTACCTTAACATTTTAGGAAGTCAATGATTGTTCTTAGTTACGACAAAATAAGAAATCATTAAATTTAGTAAATGTTATTATTCAAGGTATACCTAAATAATTACATGATTCGGGAAAAAGGATAACATTATTCACAATGTTAAGTGCAACGGAAATAATATTGATATTTTTTATATTCCATTCCTTCATCTATCAACTAAAATTGGAGATGAGTTTTTTAATGCTACATGTGATATTACAACAACAGCTTTCCCGAAATAAAAAAAATCTTTTTTTGGGGAAGAAATTTTCTTTTCGTTCATTGTTTTAGGTCGCTTCATCTGGCAAACAATTCAGTTTATCATTTGATCTCACCGTGAACAGATGTGTTCTTTAGCAACTACCAGAATTAAACTCGTACGTGTTGAAGGAAATTTGTGAAGTTTATATCTTTTTTTGATATATTTTCTTTTGATTGTTGCTCAGAAGCCGTGATAATAAAATTAGACTTTTGATCAGCAATCGAAATCCAATATATCATGTGTCAACAAGAATTTTAAAAAAAAGAAGCAGTTTTTGGCTTTTACTAGATCCTAATAGTAAAATGTATATTTTTTATTCATATTTGTTGTGTTAATAAAAATTATTAAACTTATTTTAAAATTGTTCAATTCATTCAGTAGGTATGCTTCCATCTTCTTCGGCATCTTGAAGAATAAGTTTCTCGAAAATCTCTGCAAAATTTTGTGCATGACTTAAACGCTCTTCTCGTGACATATTTTCTGTATTTGGACGAAATTGCATCATTTGAGACAAAAGGTTCTCAAATTTGTCTATTTCTTCCTCGACATCCAGTTCATCTTCGGAATTTTCATCATTTTCTTTATTAGCTGTAAAGAAAAGATGTAAAATAAATACAAGCGAGCAGTCGTTAAATTTATATACGTACATGTGTCAAGATTTGGAATTTTAGGAAATACTTGTAGTGCTATAGCAAGTTCGTCATATCCGAAAGGTTCAGAAAATTCATCGTCATCATCATCACATGGTTTACTCTCAAGCTCAATGATGTCAAATTTATTATAAATGCTTTTTATACAACTAAAAGTTATTCCAGCATTATCATTTTCTGTAAGTTCCTTACAAAGGAGTATGGAAAATTCTATGTTGTGATCTTTAATAAAATCTTTGTAGAACGGAAGTGTCTTTAGGAATGAACGCTAGATAAAAATAATAATAAAATTAAAATTGTAAACTTATATGGAAGATAAGCAATAAAGTTAATTCAAAAGAACTTACATCGTTTGCATCAAAATATATTAAAATTCCTTCAATTTTATTCTTTACAGCATCATTTAAGCCCTTAAAATTATCTGTTGGAAGTAAGGCTATTTTTGTTTCATAGTATTTTGTCACTATATTGTGAATACAAATTCTGCAATCATGAAGGTCCTGTACATCCTCGTTGCTCGACAGTTTTCTTATGTCTGTTTTAATTAAATATTTTTCATCTTTTCGTACGACTTATTATTTGAAGTTTAATTTAATACTTACTATCTACTATTGAGTCTGCTGATTGATTTTTGTCTTCAGAAATAACAGCCAGCACAGGAAAATCCATTTTAATGTCAATTCTAGGATAGTTAAGGAATTAAAGACACTTTTCTCTGCTGGAATATTAATGTTTACATTTGATGATTTTATGGAATTTACAAGGATCAGTTCAATTAAACTTTTTTGTTGGTAATTTTTTCACGGATACTAAAAGCTTTTAGCACTCAAAAGCTTAGCAATTAGGGTTGTCCATAAATATCTATTCTCAGGTAAACATTTCTTTCTTCAAATTCTGCCATAATTGATTTATGTTCATGACGTTAATACCTGCAGAGTTCATGTGTTAAAATTGATATAAAGCATATATTCAAGATTGCTAGATGAAATATAACGTTTTAATAATCATTAGTATCAGCATAAAAAATAAGCGGCAAGAAAAAAGAATCCAAAACAAATATAGCAAGAAATCCCTTATTTTCTCGTCCATACCCGAGAAAATAAGCACTACAACAGCAAAAATTTTCAAATGCCCGTAAAAAATGATTGTAATATATTTTTTATCATTTTTGATAGTTAGTGCAACAGCCAGTGACTTTGATAGTGAGTATAACTAACCATAAAGTGTTAAATAGTTGAAAAATTCATTCAAACATCGCTTTTTCGGCGAATATATTTGAAAAATTGTTTACGCCTCTTTTTTGTCTAAGAATATTTTTATGAATATCTTTTACTCCAATTTTAGATCCTAATGAGGTATTTGTGGTAATAGGATCGACAGAAAGCTTATTGTGCCAAGCAAATGAACAGGTTGTTTGGTGGACAAAAGACAACAAAAACATAACTCTAGAGGATAAAAGGTAAAATGATGCTATAGAAAATTCGGAAAATTTATTTTTCTTTTATTCTCTCCATAAATTAATGCTCAATGTATTAACTATGCTTATGTTTTTCTTCTAGATTTTCCTGGAATACAACAGAAAATTCACCAAATGACGATGAAAATGAGTTGAAATTAACAAAGCAGCATACTTTTAGTCATACTTTGACGTTAATAAATATTACAAAAGAGTATTCGGGAAATTATTTGTGTCACTTTCCGGAAAATGAAAATGAAAGAAATGTTACATCTCAAGTATCTCACGTTGTAGTCGCTGTGCAAATACCAATTATTAGATCTCCTTCATATGAAGAAATTAAGTTAAAAGAGAAGGATGCAAAGAGTTTTACATTAAATTGCATGGTCGAGGCATTTCCTACTAATTTATTTAACAAATCAATTAAATGGGAAAAAGAGACAGTAGATAATTTTGAGAATAAGGATGCTTCTGACTCATCGGAAATTAACACGATTCTTGCAAATAAAACGGAAATCATCACCAACGATACTCACATTATCGCTCAAGTAACGATTGATAAAGCAACAAAGAAGCATAATGGAACTTATATTTGTTCAGTTCTTCAGCCGAGTATTTTGGATAAGCCATTCGAAGAGAAAATCGAAAAAAGAACATCAATATTAATCCAGAGTGCACCAATTATTGACATTAGTTTCGCTAAAGCTATTGGACGAAATAGAATATTTCTTAACTGGACAGGTATGTTTATTGTCATTCAATTTCTTCTTCATTTACTAACATTTACACATATTTATTTGTCTAGTTACTGATAATGGAAATTCAAAAATTTTATCGATACTACCTCAATATAAACATGAAGAAGAACAAAATTTTCAATATACTTCGAATCGAGTTGAAGGTAATACTACCTCGATGGTTATTGACAAGTTGCTTCCTAACACTAAATATAAGCTAAAGATATCGGCCAGAAATGAGATTGGAAGTGGACCAGTTACAGAATGGGCTCCATTAGTTCAGACTTTATCAGAAGATCCGGTTTTTGTTCCTATCGTAGAAGTTAAAGGCAATTCACATTCAACGATAACAATTGGCTGGCAACCGCCTCCACCGGATTTACTTGACTATATTCATTATTATGAAGTGGAAGTTTATCAACAAAATTATACGAATGTTGAGAAAGCATTTCATGCTCAAAATTCAAGAAATTTGCCATATATGGCTAGTGAATTGCTAACGGCGACTGAATATTTCTTTAAAGTGAGAGCATGTAGTGAATATAACAAGGAATGTGGAAATTGGTCTGAAGTTGTTAATGGAACTACAATGGATGGAAGTTCAGGCCCTCCAGATGAAGTTAAAGTTACATGTATGCATCACAATGTCTCAAAACGCAATTTTGTACATGTAGAATGGACAAAGCCATCGAAAGCAAATGGAATCGTTATGTCCTATCAAGTTCTTTTAGAAGGCCTTGCTCATTTCAAATCTGATCAAGGAATTTATGTCAATCAAACTTATGGACCTAAAGCAAAAAATATCGACAAGTCACAGGATACGAAAGCAACATATGAAAATGTTCCACCGAATACTAATTTTACTGTAAGTGTTGCAGCTGTCACAAGAAGTAAAAAGCCTGGAGATAAGAGATATGCAAATTGTACGATGCCTCCAACTGTGCCAGATCAAATAGGAAAAACCATCTTTGGAAAACATTTAACAGAGGAATATAACTGGGTTTTTAAACTATTTTTACCTCGAGTCTCTGAACGAAATGGCAAAATCTGTTGCTTTCGTATCTACATGATAAAAATCAACAATCATTTTAATATAGAACAACAACCTGATGATTTAGACATTATAACATTTAGTGAGGCACACAATGATAATAGCTCTGCTTTTGGAGCTTATATTGCCGATATTATTTCAAGTAATCATTATAAGTCTGAAGTATTACTTGGAAGTGGAAAATATCACCATTACTCCAAATCTATGTATAGTAAAAAGTGCAGTGGATGTTTATTAAATATTACCAGAAAGAAGGCACATACTGTCATAGACTCTATTGATATTAATAATAATGCTGCCGATGAAGATGAGAAAATTGATGAATCGGAAAGTAGTAACAAAAATGTTTCATCAAATGCGGAAAAAGAAGAGAAAATTGAAATTAAGGATAATCAAAGTAGAAGAAAAAGACACGACCAATTTGAGCCAAAGCAACTTAATATATTATCTCTAAATCACGCAGCTGAAAAATTGTCAGACACCGTTGATCTCTATGACGGACCATTGGATATTCAAAGTAATTATACAGGCTTCATAGAAGTCGTTGTAGAAAATGATGATATGGATGATAAAACTTTGTCAATATATAGCGATTACTTTTCTCCATTATCACCAAAACCTCCAGTTCCGTCGGAAACTATTGAAAATAATGATATGTTAATGGCCATTACATATTTGCTTGCTGGCTTAATTGTTTTGGTTATTTCACTCTTCTTTTTATTATGCTTGCTTCATCGCTATCAAAAGAAACACATTATGCAAGGTAATGAAGTGGTTAGTTTGACTGATTCATTAAGGCTTTTATGTCATGGCGGTCGTGCAAATCATCATCAGCATCGCTCACTCAATACAGTTTCTAAGCCACCAGACTTACCACCAATTCAGAAAAATGATCTTCCACAATCTTATACAGATCGTCATAAAGATTCTGATTATGGCTTTCAACATGAATTTGAAATGCTCCCTGATCGCTTTACTGATCGTACTTCTCGTTCTGGAGACATGAAAGAGAATATCTATAAAAATCGTTATCCAGATATTAAAGCATACGATCAAACAAGAGTGAAACTATCACCCGTAAATGGAATTATTGGAAGCGATTATATAAATGCAAATTTCGTAATTGGATATAAAGAAAGGAAGAAGTTTATTTGCGCACAAGGACCAATGGATAGTACAGTCAATGACTTTTGGAGAATGGTTTATGAGCAGCATTTGGAAATTATTATAATGCTTACTAATTTGGAGGAATATAATAAAACAAAATGTGCCAAATACTGGCCAGAAAGAATTTCTGAAACAGTTCAATTCGGAGACATCACAGTACATTTTGATAGCGAGCAACGCTATTCAGATTATCTCGTTAGAAATCTAAAGGTAAGCTTCATATTAGAGGAAGTATTTTTAAACTTTTACATTAATTTCCTTTTTTTCATCTTCTATTATTAATTAAAATAGATAATCAAACGAAATGTAAATTCTGACATGGAATCTAATTCAGATGAGCCATCTAGACATATAACTCAATATCACTATTTAGTTTGGAAAGATTTTCAAGCACCAGAGCATCCTTATGGAATTTTGAAATTCATCAAGACTATCAATTCAGATTATTCCGTTCAACGTGGGCCATTACTCATACATTGTTCTGCAGGTAAAATTAGATAAATTAAAATAAACTAAATTGGATATTTTTAAAGCAATTTTTAAATAATAGGCGTTGGACGAACTGGGACATTAGTCGCTCTAGACTCATTAATTCAACAGATGAATGAGGAAAATCAAGCTTCTATTTTTAATACAATATGCGATATGCGCCATCAAAGAAACTATTTGGTTCAATCATTGGTAATTATTTTCATGAATACAATTTAAAAGATTTTCCCATTATTCATAAATGTCACTTTTTGTATTTTTTTCATCGACAGAAACAATATATATTTTTATATCGAGCATTGCTTGATGTAGCACATTTCGGAGATACAGAGTTGCGATATAAGGGCTTAGCTCCCGCAGTAGAGAGTTTAAAGCAGCGTTCAAGTGATAGTAAGGAACAATCTAAATTGGAACAACAATACGAAAAAATTAGATCGATTCAAGATGATATTAAGAAAACATGTGCTGTTGGTAGCGGAGACGAGAATTTAGCGAAAAATCGAAGCGACGAAGTTATTCCTTTCGATAGGAATCGAGTGATTTTAACTCCAATTCCTGGCCGAGATCATTCAACGTACATTAATGCTTCATTTATTGAAGGCTATGATAATCATGAATCCTTTATTATTGCACAAGATCCATTAGAGAGCACAATAGCTGATTTTTGGAGAATGGTTTCAGAGCAAAGCATCCCAACAATTGTGATGATGTCAGAAATTGGCACAACTGAGAATAAATGTCCTCGGTATTGGGCTGATGATGAGATTCAATATGATCATATTTTAGTCAAATATGTTCAAAGCGAAAGTTGTCCATATTACACAAAAAGAGAATTTTCAGTCACAAATTGCAAAATAAATGATACAATTAATGTTACACATTTTCAATATAATGGTTGGCCAACAGTCGATGGTGAAGTGCCAGAGGTCACTCGTGGAATCTTAGAAATAGTGCATCAATCTCAAAATCATCATCAATTAAGAATTGACGAAGATAATACACCAAAACCAATGCTCGTTCATTGCTGGTAAGTTTTTATTATATCTTTTATGTTATGTACTATTAATTTATTATATCTGTATTAATTCATTAATATAGCAAAGGAACTGATCGTAGCTCAATATTTGTCGCAATGTGCGTCTTGGTACAGCAATTACGTTTAGAGAAAAGAGTGGATATACGAGTAATTACACAAAAACTTCGAACACAACGAGCTCAAATGATCGATTCGGTAAATGCATATGAATTTTTGCACCGAGCTCTAGTAGATTTCGCTAATTTGCACAAAAGCTCATTTGAAAATTCTCCTTCCTAAAACGTGAGATCAAAGTAATATTTTTAAGTAAGTTTATTTTAAACAGCAGCAGCAACACAATTCAGTAGCTAAAAAGTTTAATTATTCTTTTTTATTATTTCTCCAAACCTTACACCTTTTTATACAACAAACTATCTATGTACCATCAATAGAAAATATTTTTGGAATATTTTAATAATTTTACTCTTTCATATAAAGTTCATACTAAGGGTAGCTTTTCTTTTTGAAACTTGAAGATGATAAAAAAACTTTTAATTTTTGATATTTAAAGAAAATTTCTATAGAACATAGGTTTAATATTTATACTCTATACATGAAAAGATAATTGACAAAAAATTTCTAAATGTTTGTATCCAATATTTCTAATAATACCTAATTGTGTTTAAAAATTTACAAGATAAAAGTCTTTTTCTTTATTCTATGCTGAAAATTTTTAAAAAAATTCTTTAGTTCCTTCAATTAATTTGATTCATTAACGATTGAAGAAGTAAGTAAAACACACAGAAAATAACAATTAACTTTTTTACCAAAAAAAAAACATGAAACAAAAAATGAGTTTAGACTAGAAATATGAGAAGTACAGCTGAAGTGCAAAATGCCGTATAAATAGTAAATATTATAAAATAAGTATGTGTGAAAATTTTTGAAAGCTACTCATATTTGCATTAACTATTCTGTTCATCATAAAAAATATTATGTTCTTGAGAATTTGAAAAAAAAGTAACTAGTAATTAATCGTAGATGCGAATCTCAAGAAAAATGAATAAAAGTGTTGTAAGGGAAATAAAAAAAAATTAGGATTAAGTGATAAGAAATTCAAACTGTTCGCAAAATATTTTATATTTAATCATAATTAATCTAGATAATACGAAGAAAAGCATCATTCATTCATTCAAGTATGCCATAGCGTTTGCAAGTTATTCAAGAAAAAAAAGTATGATAATATTAATTAATAATCTTTTACATAATTGGAAAAGTAATAAAGGCTTTTGTATAACAAAGATGAAAAGAAAACAGATGAAAACCATTCCGAAAATTTTTTAGCATCACTCATAAAAGAAGAAAAAAATGAACAAAACAAAAATAAATAATATATCTCTAGTCTTGTAGAAATTAAATCAATGATACTTGCTGCTTTTTTAAAAAAAGAAATATGAAAATCAAGAATTTTTTTTTTGTTTCATCAATTGATTGTTTTTGCCAATCGACACTTACTTTGTGTTCACATTAAACTTCATTTATGTAATCCATGTAATAGAACACAAGAATATATAAATAAAGATAAAAAATTTTACATACCTTAAATCCATCAATTAACTGTTTTATTTAAAAACAAGTCCAAGATTTGAAGATCATACCAAGGTAATAATAAAAAGTTTCAAAACCGTAAGGTTCGACATAAGTATTCATCATCAGGAGAACATGAATCACCAAAAAGTAGAGTACGTAAATGTATGAAGAATAAGAAGGATCATCACTAAGGTCAAAGGACTAAGATTTGAAACTTTTTCTTTCCACAATATGTGCCGCTTTGGGATTTGAGCATCAATCAACTGAAAATTTTGACATTTTGCAAACAAAAAGTTTCGGAAGTAAGATCTTGAACTTGGTTTCGGAACATTTGTTTAGAAATTTATTTGTGCTTTAGGTAGTTAAAATGTGTCTAAAATGGATTTTTGATTACTGCTGCGATCTATGTTATTTAACTAAGCATGAATTGAAAATAGATCATTTGAAAACCTTTTAAACCATAATCAAAAGCTGTGATTCAATCAAATTTTTTAGTATCCATCTTGTCGACTTTATTCAGACTCATTCTATTTTCTGTGTATCTTTGAATTATATGGTTTGAAGCAAAAGGAACTAAACGTTCAAAATAGGATTAAAAATACAACCGCAACAAAACGAGAATATACATCGAAAAACATGACATGCTCAAAAGTTTTTTAACAAATATTCATTTTATTGACTTTAATTATATTTTTGCTGAATAAATATTAAAATTAAAGTAAAATTAATTAACTTGATATTAAAAACAAAAGGAGAAAATGCATAGAGACGACAATATAGTAATACATATTTTTAACGGTCAAAATAGAATTTCGAAATAATTTGAATTTACATGGAAGGCTAATGACGGGCACTCGAACTAGTTTATTGTAAATAAAATATTATCGGTGTAAATAAATTCTCCTGCATTTTGACTGAAATATCATAATTTCTCACAATTAATAATAGTTTAATCAATAAATTTATCTTGCTAGAACAACAACGTTTTGAAGTATTCATGTTTAAAACTTTAAATTAAGTGAAAAAGAGATAAAGAACATTTTTTGAAATTTTTTTGGCTTGTTTAGAACTTTTTCCTATTTCATTTTACCTCGCATAAATTTGACTTTAAATTTTATGTTTTATTCATATATAAAACGTTTAAATTTCATATTAAAGAGCATTAAATAAAAATAGGTAAGTCACATTCAATTCTTAATCATTTTCCTAAGGATTAGACTGTAATTTAAGTAATTTCCTTAAAATTTATATTTGCCGAAAGATAAAAGAAAGAAGAGAAAAAGAACCCACCATTTTTAAAACAGTCCATACTTGACGTCTAGGTCAAAAATTTTCTGCATGTCCATGACTTTCTTTGTTTAATGTATCCAAAATGATAGGCTCAATAGATTAATTGATGAAAATAAATTATTTAATTCTATATAAATGAATTAAGATAAATTTTGCGGACAAAAAATTCCAAAACAGACATTGAATGTCGAGTGACATGCCAGTAAAATTATCCCCTATGTCACAGACACATTGAATTTTTTCCAATAATGCATTGACTTTGTGCAGACAAATGTTAATTTTTTACAAAATTTTAAGTGAAAAATAGTTAATGTGAGTTTAAAATAATGATAAATATTTAATAAAGAACTTATGTATATCATATTGATTGAAAAATGTAAGCAGTGTTGCGAAAAAAGTGTAAATTTAATACTTTTAAAAAAGGATAAGCTTTTTGCCGAAAGAACTTGAGCAGTTTTTTTATTCTTCTTTTTATTTTTCTTTTTTTGTTCTTTCCATTTGATTCATTTGTATTATGGGGCAACAACAAAAACACCTCTTTTTACTGTATTTGTTTAGAAACTATCAGAAAACCCTAAGAAGGCAAGAATTCTGGAATGAAACTTCTAGGAAACGAAGAAAACTCTGACCCAAGCAATCGTCCGCAAATTAGAACTTCGCAAGACGATGGTGCTGTCGGTTATGGATTTCATCCTTCACAAGAAAATGAGTTTCCTGCGGCTTTTGTGCCTAAACGATGGGCAGGAACCGAAGAGATAATCGATGTGAGTCTTACTATTTTTAAGTAATTGAAATATATGTATTACATATCAATTTATTTTATTAGAATCAAGAAAAATGGAAATATCCACCAATATATCAACCGACTATTCAACAACAACAACCGCCGTTTGGTAATCAGAACCAGCAAAATGCTATTAAGCCACCACCTATGCTAAATCATCATCATTCACAAATACCCAATCCGCTTCAATCTAATCATTTAAATCCAACGACTATGCTCAGTCAAACGATGAATATGAATAATTCGGCTCATCATCAGCATGGTGTTCAGGCTGGACCGCCTCCAATGTATGATCACAATATGATGAATCCCATGAATGGACTGCAGAAAGGCCCATCTGAATTTATTTACTTGAATCAGCAGCATGCTCCTCCACCGCATCATCTTAATCAGCTACAAAATCAATACCTACCATCAAGAAATAATGTAAGTTAAATAATCTTTCAAATATATTTTCTTCTCTATCATTAATATTAATTAATGCTTTTTCAGATAACTTCATCGGCTACAAAGAAATTATGGGACAACAAATCGGACATTAAGACAACAAATCCATTAGCTCCTTTGCAAATGCCTTTGCAAGGCAATGAGCACCAAATGTGGCCAAAAAGTGAGCCACAATCGGGAGCTATCTGGACGAAGGAACAACAAATGTGGTCCACACAAGATAATAGTGGATTAATTCCACGAAGAAATGATAACACCATGACAGGAATTTTAAGGTAAATTAATTAAAATGAAAATTGATTATTAAACAAATAACACAATAAAGAAATATTTTTAGTCCTCGCGACTCGACAGGCGGATTAGGTGTAAAAATGGTTGAATACGTTTTAGGAGGCTCGCCAACAAACAAAGAAAGCCCATTAGCTTTAGATTCTCGATTGAGAAATTTAAAGATTGACGAAGTTAAAGTGAGTATAAATTAATTTTATTATCTTTATACAAATATCTTCAAAATAAATTCTTTCAAATTTAGGGTAATGACGATAAAGAAATTCCATCTCCCTTTGAAACTAATGGATTGAAGAAAGACGACCCTAACTCTAATGGAACTACAAATGGAATTGATGATGACAAAGGTTTTAAGTAAGTTTAAAGTTCAATTTATATTTAGAGTATCTTGAATTCATCGGTAATTTTATGTTCAGTCGAACTCCGGGATCTCGCCAGCCTTCTCCGGCAGAAGAACATTTATCACGTAACTCTTTTGGACTAGAACAAGGCATCAATGTTGGCGGATTTTCACAGCCAATGATGCAGCACATGTTAAATAGTCATGATCAGCAACAGATGGGATCTTCATCTTTCCATCCACAACATATGAGTCATCATATTATGAATGGTGGAATGGTTCAGGTAAGCTCAAATTCTCCTAAAAGAAAATTAACATTACATAGTTCTAATTTTAATTTTTTATCGCTTAGAATCCAATGGTAGGACAAAGTCACGATTCTCCAGCAAATATATTACAACAGCAACAACAACATAATTATGAGGTGCGTAAAAATCCATAATACTAATATTTAACTTTGCCATTTTCGCACATTCTCAACGAAGAAAAAAAAATAACATCCTTAGTGTTTTTCCAACTACGCAAACTTTTTAATTTTTTTACAATTTTATTTTAACATTATACATAACTCATCCTTTAAACTTTTACCATTTACTGAGGATAACTACAAACTTTTGTGTGCTGATTGTTATTGTCGGCATTTATAGTGCGACATTTGCATTCATAATGTTTCTATACACGAATACAGTACATACTTCGTCCACATAACGTGTTTTATGTGTTTTTATATGACAAAAAAAAATATATGGGATTATTTTTGGATACATAAATAAACAAAACAAAACAGAAAAAGTATTTCGTTAAAAAAATATTGCTACAATGCTTTTTCATTTAGTCCCGCTACATACAAAAGCTCCTTCATAGAAAATAATTTTTTTTTGTTAGGGATTTATGCGATCGATTAATTATTAAAATAAACTTAATGAATGTATAATTTTTTGATAGTTAAATTAACTAAGTACACTACACAATTAACATAAAAATCAATTTGAATAATATGAGACTGAAATTACTTTTCATAAAAGTGATTCTTGTATGGAAATAATATGGTTTATCATATTGTCTCGACATGTCTAAGGAAAGTCAGAATGCATGTCTAATATCATCAACAAAAGAGTCATAAAGTGATGATGAATACATAAACAATATTTGATAACGCAATAAAGAATTAAGAATTGAGATTACAGTTATATATGAAATATCTATTCCATTAAATATAGTAGAATTGCATACAACCACAATATGCATGCTATACTTACTTGTAAACTGTACGGAGAATAATACATTTTCACTCTCTCTCTGAGAAGAAGAGAGAGAATGAATGATAAAGTTTGCTCAGAAAAAGAAAGAAAGAAAGTCTATTGGATCTAAGCATAATAATTCATATTCTTTCATATCGGACTCTACGTATGGACTTAAGCAATCCAATTGAAACGCAATAATTATTCCACATAAATTAATTAAAACCGCATAATTAATCTTTTCGAAGAAAATCTAAAACTTAATTAAGAAGAAAATATAGACATTAAAGGATTTCCACACACAACGAAACTAAACATTTTTTAGTTCTTAATCATCGCTCAGTAACCTCTGTCCGCATACAGTTTCGCTATAGAGCTGTGAAAACGTTGAAAGCATTGTAATTGTGAAAAAAATAGAGAATGAGAGAAATTTTACAGTTCGTTCGTATTATACTCTTGTAAAAAGTGTTTTATTTCTAACTTGACTTCAGCTCTTTCAGTGTCACGAAAGCGTTTACGAAGAAAAGACTTTAAGTGTATCGTGCAAGTCTTCATTATTCTTTTTATTACTATTTCATTAATTAGTTTTAATTGAATTTAAAACTAGCCACATATTTAAAGGCAAATTAAAGTGCTAGAAATTAAAAAAGTGAAATATTAAATTAATATAATTTTTTTTTTTTGGAAAAATTGAGTGAATAATTTATAATTTTATTATAAAAGAAAAAGTAAATATTGCAAAAGAATTTCAGAAGTGACTAATAAGTTTCGGCAATTGATTTTCCGAGACTTATAATTCATTGAATTAAAAAAGTTATCAATACTGTTTATTAAAGTTGTAATATAATGGTGTGATGATTGTTATCAATTATATTGATTAATGATTAATAGAAACAACAAAACAGAATATAACTTTGACTATATTAATTTCGGATTTATTTTGTATGTCACATTCTTTTTCTTCTCTCCATTGCTTTCTTTCTTCAGTCACTTAACTGTAATTTTTTTCAAGACGTACGGTAGTCATTGATAATTTGCTGAATATGAAAAAAATTCTGTAAAATCATTATGATCGTAAATGTATAAGTGAACTATTTTGTGATAAATAATGTGTGATACTTGTATTCAAGTGAAATTCTTATCGTATTTGTCATAAAACTGCGTAAAATACACAGGACTTCCTTTCAAAAATATACTAATGTGTTCAGAATGTTCTTATCTAACTGGAAAAAGGGAAAAAAAATTCATCGACAATGATAACGAAAAAATATGAAAAAAAGAACTTCCATATTTAAAGAACTTTTATAGTATAATACATAAGCTACAGTTTTTTTTCTGCATTTCATTTTCTTTTGTTTCACATCAGTGAAATAAGAATACAAGTTCTCAAATCTATTCTATTTCAAAAAAAAAGAATATTTGCTTCACTTACTCAATGGAAAAAAAAGTATGAAAAATGATTAAAGTTTGTATAATTTTCTACAGAGAGTTCATCGAACCGCTCAGCCATATATGAAAATGTACATATTTTAACTGTTTTTCTTTTTTTCATTGTTGTAATGTTGAAACTTCTTGTGAAAATATACACACATGTATAAGTGGATATACTTCTACGAAGAAGAAAAGAGTAAGAAATGTTGAAAACCAAATTTGTTATAGTGGTTGGAACGAAAGAATCTTGAGGAATCTAAGTATACATTAAGTCTATTTTTTATGCAACTTTTATATCGCTTGTTTTTATTGATATATCTACGTTTTAATGATCTATATCCCTAAAACTTCCTACGTCATGAACGTGTTATTATATTTGTATAATTGGGAATAAAAAGCGACAAAAGAAAGTTGATGGACTGAAAAATTCTATTGTAGTGACCTCATTTCGAAAGTATATGAATGTATGATAAAAACAGCAGAAAAAAAATTGAATGTGATATACAAAATAAAGGAAGAGAAAGATACTTATTTATTTTTTTCTTTACTTCAAAACAGAAACGTCAAAAAATTGAGATGAAATTATTTAAAAGAATTATTTCTTAAAGTCGAGTAACAGTATGGCACAAAATTTAACGCAATTAGAGAGAATTTAATAGCTTTCATAACTTATGAGTCTTCAATAATAAAATATAAAAAGTAGATACTTTAAAGACATAAAGCAAGAACAAATAATAATATTAATATGAAAAAATAAATAAGAAACATAAGTGGCCTAAGTTTATTTAAATGTGATATAGATGTATATTAGAAATGTTACATTTTTATATGAGTGAAGTTTACATTAAAAATATTACGATCTTCAACTATATAGTGTGCTAGACAATTGTTATGAATTATCAAAAAACGTTATATACTTAAAAAAGAAAAAAAAGAAAAGTGTAGTCATCATCTACTGATATTGTTGCTTCAATACAATATTCTTGCCTTGAATAGTTTTAAAGCTATAACTTTACAACTTTATAAAGAAAGACATAAGATAATATTCATAAGTGACCTTTATTAAACATATGGACTGATAGAGCTATTATTTAAAATATCAATGTGAAAATGGTAGTTTTAGAGGGAACACAAATGACAACAGCACTAGGTGGACCTTATGCACAAGGTGCTCCAACCTTAAAAATAGTACAAAAAAGATTTCTCGGTTTACATCAATGGCTTTCGCCAGTTTATAGCAAAGAGATTAAGGAACAACTTGTAAGTGTAACAATGAATATTTCATTGAATTAACTAATGTATTAATCAATTTAAGTAAAGTTCATTATTAATCTTGGATCTCTTACATATACACGCATTTTTTTAGTTATTATTTGAGTAATTTTTCCTTTCCCGGTTTTCATCACAAATTTCTTTTGACTAAATTTATGAAAAAACCGAGAAAAAGAAAGAAAAAAAAATTGAAAAATGAAGAATAACGTGTTTGTAATACAATGAGGAATTACTATTTTTAAAAATTTTAAATCAAGATCATAAAGACGAACGTACAGTGAGCAAATTACACCAGAATAGATAATTATCATCTTAGAATATGTTTGAAAAGTTAAAACGTCTTGCTACAAAAAATATTTTGAAAGAAAAAAAAAATAAATTTAAAATAAAAACAAAAAGGTGGTGATCTTGTTGGCTGTAGTCAATTTATTGTAGAATCATAATCTGCTTAGCAAGAACAGCAAAAAGTGAAATAAAAAAAAAGTTACTGGGATCTTATAACAGAAAGAAAGTTCATTTTCAAATGGTTATTTGTATGAAGTGTAAGTAAAATGAGAAAATGAGAACAACTAAATGCGAATATAAAGAAGAAAAAAATGTGTACCGTTATTTTGACCGATTATATAACGGGCTCTTCAAGAATAATAATCATTATAAAAGTTGAGCATACTTACAAATGTAGAGAAATCATTCCATTATTAAATATTATTTTAATATCGATGCATGCACATTGTCAAACATGTCTTCCACAAACCCTAATAATATTGTCGGCACAAGTATATAATAAGATAACAAGACAAAATATAAAAATTGATTTACGAATATACAATAGGAAGTTATATTGTATAAAATGTATACCAGCACATATGAACATCAAAATCGATTTTTTTTTTTCTGATACATATGTTGCTTACTATCTTCATTCATTAAATTACTGGTATTGTCAAATGGAAATGAAGATTTTAATGTCGGATGTATCTCATTTATTTATTCATCATTTTGTAATATGCGTCGGATCAATAATTAATGTGCAATTTGAAGAGCTGTAAATGTGTTTTTTTTTTCGAAAAATTTGAACGACTTTTAGCACTTATCGTAGAGTGTCTGTTAATTTTGATCAGTGCTTCTCACATATTTTTAACTACATGTTACACAAATCAACTTATTGAAGGCATTTCATTGTACTAGTATGCATTAGTCTAAATCTTGACAGGTTCTTATAGTTTTAAGAAATTTTAGGTGCTCACTTATATTTAGAAAATATGGAACATGTATTAAAAATACCTAAACAAATGCAAAACTTGCAAATTCTGACCAAGAACCTTTAAAAATTCAATATCTTATAAAAACGATTATTGTCCAACTATTTCAATGACCTCAATTTTTTTAGTAAATAAAGAGGTTTAAACATGTTTGATAGAATTTGTTTGGTTGGAAAAATAGTGAATAATATTATGGATCATTTGAGAAATTCTCACTGAACATAAACGTGTCGCGATATACGGTTTAGTATCACCGATACAAAGTGTCTATTAATTAATCGAGAGAAAAATTATGCACTTAAGAGTGAATAATTCACATTTTGCGCATAAAATGAAGTCATTAAAATAACTTAACCGATTTTTATATTTTATTTGTGAATTTGAATATTTTTTTACTTTTTAAAATTTCCTGCTTTTCATATTTCTGATATTTCTTTAAAAATGGTTTCGCAATTTAGCGCAAAAATTTTAATTGCACAAAAATGAAAGTACTTACTTTTCATAACTTAAACATGAAAGAAGAAAAATGTACAACACTTCTCTCGTCAAATGATGCTTTTAATTCCAAAGAATCGGCAGAACCTGCATATAAATTCCTTTTTTTTATACTTCACTTTAATTTGAATGTAGAACGTAATCATTACAAAAGTTTATGCTAGCTAAGGACACACCTTTATATAGCCATATTAAGGTAATAAATGGCACCACTCCTTAGAAGGAAAATTCATCTAAAATATAGAACATATACATACACATTTCAAATAAGTTCTCGCTCAGGATAATGAACATAGCAAAGAAATGATATTTTTAATATCATTCGGTCTGATTCTTTTCGAAACATGATTAAAATCGTTAAGCGGATAGGCGAAAACATTCAGTGCGTTTTTTTTATTGTAACACAAACCTTTACAAACATTCAGCTACTTACAGAAAAAAAAGAAACATTGTCATGTTCTCTTTTGATCATGAATTAAGTGACACAATAATGCATATTCTTCAACAAAGTTTTTCCATAAAAGCGACGAAAAATTAACACTTACAAATATTAATGTAATGAAAAGCATGTAAGAATAGGGGTAAACATTGCTATTTATATAAGAAACATATTATGGCTAGTAAACAAATCGATATTTTTCGTACATAGACTTGCGATCGAAAATGAAAATTGCTTTACTTTTTTTTGTTATGTTCAGGACTCATTTATACATACCTTTTTTTAAGCACTATAAATGATTCCACTTTTTCACCTTCTTCATTACAACAAAAATAAAAGAGTTGGGGTGTATTTATTTTTATTTTTTTCGTGGTAGACATTCTTTTCGAAATTACTAGATTATTAATTATATAGTGGAGGTGATAAGAATTTTTACTTAAATAAGTCACATGAAAATATATCTCACCCCAATAATGCAAATTAAAACTTTTTTGTGTTATTTAAAGAAGCATGAGTCTAGCACCTTATTCAAGGGGGAATCACAGCTTCAAGTCACGCAACCTAAATGTTTTAGTATTAAAGTAAAAAAATAAAAAAAAATGAAAGCAAGAAAGAAAATTCCTTTGCTGTTTTCGAGGAAAAACGATTTACAACAAATTTATAAAATAACAAGACTTGCTTGAAAAAATACAGAAAAATATCAATTTTATTGATTGAAAATAAACGAAAATTGAAAGCTAAGTAGTTTCTAATTATTCAATGTGGTAAACTTTGCGGATAATTATCCACACTTGAATAGTTAGTAAAATGCACAAATCTTGCGTTCATACAAATCAAAAAGTAACAAAAGAAAAAGAAAAACTTTCTTTTGAAGGTGAACAAACTGCTTAGTTTTTCATTAGTATCATAATTTCAATATTTCACCAGTTTATTTTTTTATGCTTTCTGATGTTATTTCATAATTTCACTCGTTGCTTAAATGAGACCATGTAGCGATATGATAAAGATTTAAAATATTAAGATATTTACTTATTTATATGATTAATGATTTTCAATTATATTTTTAGCAATTGCTACGATCTCAAAATCCCGCTTTGACTAATACAACAAATGGACAACCTTTGCCACCTCTACCAATGACTGCTTCACAACAGCAGTTTTTGGCTCAACAAAATGCCGCATATGCAGCACAAGCACAAGCTGCTCCCTATATGATGCCAAGTCAGGATGGAAATCCTTTTATGGCAACTATGCTAGCTCCACCATCTTATTATGGAGTTCCTCCATGGGTTTATCCAGCAAGTTTGATTCCACAACAAGGGACACAGCCAAGAAGACCTTTAACGCCATCGCAAGGAGCTGAAAATCAACCTTTCGTAAGTAATCATTATAATGAAACAGCTTAATACATAATTGTAAAATGCATAAATTTAGTTTTTTTTTTCTGCTATAAATTCATCAAGAAATAATATACATAGAATATAATATGATATTAATGATCCATGATTCTTTCTTATTGTTATTCGTAACTTTTATAAATTACTGTAAATTTTTCTTTTAATATTAATTCAGTGTATATACATATATAAATATATAGGTTGGCTTTTTTTCATTTCTTTTCATGAGGTTTTTTGTTGTCCTTGTATTATTTTTTGGACGTTTTTATTTGTTTCACTATATTACGTCTCCTTATAATATTTAACACGCGCTATTTCGTTTCGGCAGCTCTGTAATTTTGTTCGTGAAATGTAAATCACACTAAGTATCGTTTCTTTCTTTCTTTTTTTGCCCTTCTTTTTTATGTAGAAAGAAATGAAATACAAAAAATTCTATTAAACATGAAACGTTAGTTACTCACTTTAAAGAAATGCGTCAAAAACATTTCATTTTAATTTATTATTTCCATAATTTCACTTCATGACGTCAACACGAAAAAGTTAGAAACAAAATAATAATAATAATAATAATAACAATAGCAAGGATGATTTTAATAATAATAAAATAAACATAATCAGAGAATCATTTGTTGTACAAATGTTGTAACATATGTAATTAATTCTTCTAATAGGTTTTACAGCCAACATTTTATGATCAGAATGGCTGTGCAATCAATATGATGGGACATCGAACAGGAACGCCAATGAGACTTGTTAGCCCTGCGCCAGTGGCTGCTCCCGTTTTAGTGCCAGGCGCAGCTCCAAGACCACCGCAAATTTATCAGCCAGCACAACAAGGTACGCCGCAAACTATTTACTCACAACAAAATAATAACAATGTTGGAGGTAAGAGATTAACAATTTACCACTTTTTAATAATTTTTTTTTTTTTTGAATTATAATAATCATGTGTTACTAAATATTACTTTGGTTTTCATTAGTCTTATCTTACTTATTACTTTTTTTATTTTTTGTAATTAACCAATTCCTACATCTTTCGAAAATTATCATAACACTAATTTAATTTGTTATTAGATCATTAATTACTAACATATTATCATTTTGTTCAACTACTAAAAATTCATAATGATGATAATAATGTAAATACTAATAATATTTATAATCAAAACTTACACATAACAGTCGGAGGATTTCAAAATCTGAACGCAGGCTTCAATTCATTGAACAGTCCTTGTCCAGGTACTTCTTAATTACTAATACTAACTACTTACCACTTATCGTTATAAATTATTTAAATAAAATATTTTCAAAAACATTAGTTGATAAGATAAGACAAGAAAATGAATCAAAAAAATTAACGTATTTATCTTTTGCAGGTCTTCAACTAAACACTGGTTTAACAACACGAAGAGATTCTTTCGATCGAAACACGTCAGCATTTAGCCCATCGTTAGAATATAGCTCGGGAAATATGACTGGTAGTTCAATAAGAAAATGGCCTACAGCATTCAATGGAACATTAGGAGCATCAAGCAGCTCACCGGTGGGAATTAGTGCACCATTAACACCACCACCTCCAGCGAATATTATTAATAGAGCTCCAGGCGCCGAAACAAAATACAGAAACATTGGTCAATTACCAGTTGGTAATTTACCTATTTCAACTTCGGCAAACGCATCCAACAATATGTTTGGTTCGAGCAACTCGCTGTTTTCAAAATTAAATAGTGGTGGCATTCGTTCATCACAGAACCCATCGAATATTCCTGTCGCAATTCCCAGCACAGCATCCAATAATGTAGCAAATGCAGATAATAAGGGACGTTCTCGATTACTCGAAGAATTTCGCAATCAACGCTATCCAAATCTTCAACTTCGCGATCTCTCTAATCATATTGTTGAATTCTCACAAGATCAACATGGATCTCGATTCATTCAACAAAAACTTGAAAGAGCTACTGCAGCAGAAAAGCAAATGGTGTTCAATGAAATTATCAATTCAGCATATAGCTTGATGACTGATGTCTTTGGAAATTATGTAATTCAAAAGTTCTTCGAATATGGAACTCAAGAGCAACGTTCTGCACTTGCATCACAAGTAAAGGGCAATGTCTTGAATCTTGCACTTCAAATGTATGGCTGTAGGGTTATTCAAAAAGCTCTTGAAAGCATCCCTAGCGAACAACAACAAGAAATCGTTAAGGAACTTGAAGGGCATGTTTTAAAGTGTAAGATTTCATTATGCAATGAACATATTGTGGTTTTAATTAATTAATTAAATTTTAATTTATCCTTAGGTGTGAAAGATCAAAACGGAAATCATGTTGTCCAGAAATGCATAGAATGTGTAGAATCAAATGCATTGCAATTTATAATAAATGCATTTAATGGGCAGATATATACATTAAGCACTCACCCATATGGATGTCGAGTAATTCAAAGAATTTTAGAACACTGCACTTCAGAACAAACTAATCCTATTTTATCGGAACTTCATATGAATACAGAGAAATTGATACAAGATCAATATGGAAATTACGTAATCCAACATGTTCTTGGTAAGATTAAATTTACGCTTAACTATATTTTTTCAATTAAATGCTAATGATGATGTTTTCAAACTTATTTTAGAACATGGAAAGCCTGAAGATAAATCTGCGATTATTAAGGCAGTCCTCGGAAAAGTATTAACTTTGTCACAGCATAAATTCGCTTCAAATGTTGTTGAAAAATGTGTAACACATGCAACTAGAGCTGAACGCAATATGTTGATTGACGAGGTTTGCATGTTTAATGATACGTAAGTATAGTTAAAATTTTAAATTCAATAGCTATGTGATAACGATAATTTATTTATCTATTTTTTAAAAACTAGTGGACTTCAAGTAATGATGAAGGATCAATATGCAAATTATGTTGTCCAAAAGATGATTGATGTATCGGAACCTACTCAGCGTAAAACATTACTACATAAAATACGACCACACATGAATTCTTTGCGCAAATACACTTATGGCAAGCACATAATTGCGAAATTAGAAAAATTTTCTTTGAAATCCGGCGTTGGATCTATTTCAGCATCATCAAGTACAGTACCAACAACAACAACTAATACGGAATCAGTAGCCAGCTCATTCGGTGCGAATGGCATATAAATTAATTTTACTTAAATTTCATAACATTTGGGTAAGCAAGAAAAGGTTGAGTTAAAATTTTTAAAACATCTCTAACGATATTAAAAGAAGGATAAGAAAAATGAAGAAAAGTTATAAGAAAGTAGTTCGGATTTTATTTTTTTCTTTCTGAACATAGTATTTTGCATTTCAATTAGTATATAGCGAATTCAAAATATGACAGCATATTGATATGCTAGCTGTACTCTTTATAAACAAAAAAAAAACATGATTGAAGCTAATGGAGCATTTTTTTCATTAACCAACATAATATTTGCTATTGAAAGGATAACATATATATCGTTATAAATATTTAAAAAAAAAAAAAATACACTTTAAATGTAGATGTCTTCTCATTTTTTTCGTAAAACTACTATTCTGTAGAATGTAAAAGACTAAGAATTTAGATAACATACATATAAATATAATTTACTTTAAACCATTCAAGGATCAAGATTAAGTGAAAGTTTCTTTTGAGAGTAAACCAATACCTTAATTAACTTACTATGAAAATAACTAATGAAATAATTAAATGTTATTAAAAGCTTTTTATTACAATGAAAGCGAGAGAAAAACATACTAGGTTTAAACATTTATATTTTTCCTTTTACAACGTTTAAGCATCTGATATATCTCTGATAAAAAAAAATTCATGCACAAAATGTGAAAAAATGAAAGAAAATTAAAAAAATTTGACATTTTATGATAAAAAAATATAATGCTCTCTTATACATAAATATACATATAAATAATATGAACATGAAATTCAATGTAGGTTGGATGTTTAAACTTCAGCATTTTGTTAAGAGTTCGTAATGTTTTCTGTGTTTCTCAGCTAAGTCAAATCTGTGAAGAAAAAAAAATTAAGGAAAAAGATCACTTCATTAGTTTAAAAAGTAAATTACTTCATTTCCTCTCATTATTAAATAATTATGTATGATATAAGTTAGTATCAAATTTGAAACATTTAATATTATTATTATTATTATTATTATTATTTTTAATTATCATCTCTTTATTACTATAATTCTGTTTTGACAAAAGAATAAGATAAATAAAATCATTGAACGATCCATCAAATTATGACATTTTGAGTAAAATAAAAGTAAAAATGAATGAAAAAACAATTTTTGAGAATATGAAGAGTTATAAAGAAAATAAAAATATACTTAGGTGTAAATTTTAATAAATATTATTGTAATGAAAAAACATAGAAGGAGATACACAAAAAAATGCAATTATTAAGCTTCTTTAGCTTTTCATTTTTTTCTTTCAAACATAAAAGTTATCATCGCCTCAAAAAATTATAACATTCTGTATATTGGATGTAAAAAGGAACGATTGAAAAAAGTCAGACTTTATTTCTTTAATTTCGAGGATAAGAAAAATGTAATATAAAACTGAAAGTTGATAAAACAGTCTTTGTAAAAAGTTTTCTTCTTGTTTTCATTTTAAAATAGAAACAAACAATTTAAATGAAAAAAAAGGAAAAATGAATTTTGGCTCTATGTATATATATAATTTTTAATCAAAAACAAAAAGAAAAATAACAGATGATAAAATTGGTGTCATTTCTTTCATGAAATATATAATTGCATATTTCATCCGAAATGATCTTTAATTTTGGCTATGCATAGCTAACGGTAACAAAACGTTTTTATGATGTGATATTAATAAATTTATTATTTTTCAATCAAAACAAAAAGAAATAAAAGAAAACTGCCAAAACAATTAACTCCATATGAATTGTTGCACTTTATAATTGCAAAAACAAATAAAAACATGCAACATGGGTTATTATCAGAAAGCTACATAAAGGATGTAAAAAATGTATAAAAGTATTTGATTTGTAAAAAATTTCTGTAGTTCACATTGCGGTCAGGATTTAAAAAAAATTAAAATTGTATAAAATAAGAGGCGATGAAATTTTTCTTTATCGATTAGTTTGAAAATATACTGTAAATATCTCATTACCTTCTGGAATGATCGAGATCAGGGGCGTATTTAGATTATTTTTTATAAATGGACATTATTATGAATCCGTTCATTAATAACGTTTTACGTGATCAGCAAACAAATAGATGAAAATTTTGCTTCTCTAAAATTCTCTGCATTCGTCCCTGATCATAATGCATAGGAGTGGAGATAATTAGTAATTTTCTTTTCATATTTTTTTGACGAAAAATCCCAATACTGAATTTTAATCATAAATGCAAACTTACAGGAAATAAATAAGTCCAATTTCTCATGCATTCTACTCATTTTTTGATATGATATAATAAGCATAGAACACAAGTTTTTTCATAGCAAATTCCCAACAGTTTTTATAAAAACTTTGATATTCAATATTTGGAATATTTTTAAAAAAACAAAAAACAAAACAAACAAACATGAATTAACTTCATTTATGTGATTCTTAAGTTTTCGTAGATATCTTTGTCCATGAAATCGTCAGTATACTCAAAAAGAATTATTTCGATCTTCATATATATATTTTGAATTTTTTTATTGTATGATTACTTTTGTGGTTCGTATTATAACGGTTGTAATTTATTAACTGTTCATTCAAAATTTGAAATTTCCTAAGCATTGAATAATCAATGATGGAATTTAAATACCCTGAATGGATGGAATGCGTTCTTTCATTAATTTATCTAACCTTATTTGTGCTTTTATGGTATTTAAAGATGTAAATTTCATTGTATTTTCCTATCAGTGAAGATGGAATTTTCCAAAAATTATGTCGTAAACATCTTTAACTTCCATATTCTCTGAATATTTTCAAAGCGCATAGAAATCTCACTTATTTTAGGATTTAACATTTTTGATAAATAAAATAAAATAGAACCAAATTTTTGATGAATAAAGAAAAAATTAAAAAGGCATGAATGCATCACATGAAGTAATGTTTGATAATATGGAAGCATGAACATAGATAATGTTTAAATATGTCTAGTAAAAGTAAAAAATTAAATAAGTTCATGTAGATTTTATTGTTCTGCTACATATTTTTAAAAAATAAATTTCATTTATGAACTTTAACGAAAATTGTGGAAAGTCTTTATTAAGGCAATAAAAGAATTGGACTTACAATGTTTTTTATTTATGTAATAAAAAAATATTTAAAAAAATATTGGATATCCTTGTAGAAAATATTTATAAGAACAACAGTAAAAATAAAAGAAAAGTTAATGTAATTCATTTAAAAAAAATTAAATCCTTTTTACTTACTGCATCGCCCTAAAAAATCCCCCACGATTATGCATTATCAATATCTTACCTATAAAACTGTGAAGTTGTCTATCTTCTTTTTTACTTTATTTCATTTTATATATTTCACAGATATACACATTAAAAAAGAAAGCATAGTAAATGTGTTATATCATTAATGCTGTTCATTTCCAACAAAATACATTCAGTATTATTTTAACTTTCCAACGATTTAGTTTCTTCATTTTTCCTCTCAATAATCAATTTCAAATCATGAGGAAGCTGTTAATTGTCTTATCAGTATGTTTAATAGAAGTTGCACTGGTTCAAGAATTATCCATTCCAAATAGACAGCTAAATGATAATTGTAAATAAAATATGGATATTGTATGATTCATTCCTATATACGTAATTTTTTCACCTATAATTTATATCTTTGTAGTGCATTGGATAAAGCCTTGTGATCATCAAGATCCAAATAAAAACAATTGCTTTAGAGGTGAGAGTTGTAAATAATTTTATTTTTAATTTATTCTCTGCTACTTAATAGATATTTGAAGACCTTTTACAGAGCATTGTAGCAAAAGTAATAAAAGGTATACCGGAAGTTGATATAAAACCATTTGATCCACTCTCATTAAATGAGATCAAAGTACATAGAACAGCAGGACAAATCATTACTCTCGAAGGTGGATTTGACAATGTTAAAGTTTATGGACTAACAAATACTTCAATTCCACAAGCTTATTTTAATATGCAAAAGAAATTGATGAATTTCAAAATGGAAATTCCAAAAATACGTCTAAGTTCATCATACCGATTGAAGGGTAAGTTTTTATGTCGATCAGGGTCATTAACAGATGACGTCAAAAAAAATTTATATCCCCACCAATTTGCTCTCAAAACATTTTTAAGACATTTTTTCAGTTTTATAGCTCCCAAATAAATGTTGGACGTCATGAATGAATGACCCCAATCTACTTCCGTAGAAATAAAATTTTGAAATTTCATAACTTAATTAAATATTATTTATTTCTTTATTATTTTTAAGGAAATATATTGTTATTGCCTATTGTCGGAAATGGTAACATTAATATACTGTTGAAAAACGTAAAGACGACTATTTACACAAAATTTAGTCTGAAAAACTTACCAGAGGTAAATGATCTTAAATATTTTTTCACTTACTTACCATTGATAATTATTATTCTACTAAATAATATAGGAAGCAATAAATTTTGAAGTTATGCGAGTGGTATTGGACATTGAAAAACTAAGAATTCATTTGGATAATTTGTTTAACGGAAACAAAGAATTGGAAGCATCTTTTCTTATGCTCTTAAATCAGAACTCAAAGGAAATTTTTGCAGAATTAAGGACAGATTTGCAATATGAATTGGCGAAAATTTTTATTGAAATATGGAACGACGTTTTTAACAAGATTCCTCTAAAGCACATGTTGACATAATTCTGGAATATCATTAATGACGTCATTTAATATTTGGAAATTATCACTGGTTTATGGAGAAAAATTTCGTTGAGAAAATAAAATCCTTCCCTTGCTAGACGTTATTAATGAACAAGCTCCAAAAATGTTTGTAAATCTCTTTATTATTTTTTATTTGTCAATTTGTCATTCAAACTGATATAGATTCTCAATAAAAATTTAAATTTATCTGACTATAAATTAAATTCTTAATGCTTAATAGCTTATACTGAAATGTGACGATGCTTTTCCGCTATGACGGACTATAGAAATGTCAAAAAATATACTCAATTGAGCGAGTAAACGAGTATATGAGAAAATTAAACTCGAAAAAATAAAATAAAATGAGTATATGCAGTTGCTATATAAAAGGCTCTCGACATAAGTCTCAACCTTATTTCTCTCTTAACTTTTCAACTGCTTAAACTTTTCATTGCTGCTCAAGAAGTAAAAAAAAAATATTTCGCGCTCAATTTCATAATTGTCTATAGTACGTTAAAAGAAATTGCGAAAAGTTGACTATTTGTGGCCTAAGAAATTTAATTTAATTTTGAGACATCTGTTCTAAATTTCCAGCAGTTGAAAGTTAAGGAAATAATGAGAAGTATAGTGAAATAATTTTTAAAGTGTTAAAAAATTAATAAAATAGTTAAAAGTTTCTTTAAAGTTCTAAAATTAGTTACAGAAACTTTAATTTTTAAAAATGTCTGCAAGCTTTGCCTTAAAGTGGATTATATCTTCAACATTATTAGGATATGTCCTATCACAGAGTTTCGATAGTAAGTATGATGTTTAGTAATTAAAGAAAAGTGCACATTTGTTAGTGAATCAGTCGTCTGTGATGTTAGCAAAAAAAGAATTTCCTCATGCTACATAGAAAATGTTCATTGAGTATTGCAAAAAAATGTAAAAAAAAAATACCAGAAAGCAATTTTCTATGTGTACAAAAAGTAGGTAATGCTTCTTTCTTCAGCCATATATATAAACTGAATCTCATATGTATGCATTAAAATCTTGAATATATACATAAAAAATGCACAGCAAAAGTATTGAAACACTTACTTACTTGCTCATTTTCAGACTACCATTGAATTATTGCATAACTCTATATTTCGCATTTTTCATTAATCAATAAATTTTACATGTGAATGATGAAGTAATGAATAATGATATTTATTTAATTTAATATTTCTGCGATGCTTCGCAATTGCAAAAATTTGCGAATTATTTAAAAAAAATTGAAGATCGCACACTTTTGTCATATCTCTGACTTCATCGATATTTGCCTTCAAAATAAATGCTGACCTTGTCGAGTGTAATGCAATGTTCATACATACTTAAGATTTAAACTTACTTATCATCGCGTTTTTTTTGTTGCATTAATTTGCACCGTCTATTGTGATTCACAAAATTCCCCGAGTTTCATAACTCATTTTCGTGCGTCTAGGTCTAATGTCTTCGAATCTGTGCAATTAATTAAAGCATTGATCAGTCCTTAGCCAAAATTACTGAACCAAATACAGCAACGACCTTTAGACTAAGAAATTATGCTTGAATTATGAAGAACTACTGTGGATGATTATAATTAAGTGTCGAAAATTTCGCCATCCAAAACATTTTACAATTATAATAAAATAATTTATCTGTAATGTTGCTTAACTTGCCCGTGAGATTTCACAAATTTCAAAACCCAAAAAAGTCTATTAAAATTTGTAATTTTACAGAAGAAGCACGAATTGAAATCAAGGTCGACTTGATGATTTTGTGCATTATGCTTTGTTATTTCTTTACACATTTATGTTTAAAATCATAAATTTTAAGATTCTGTTGTTTTCTTATGATACACTTTACCTAATGTTCTGCATGATATTTCTCGTTCATGCATTGAACTCTGTTGAAAAATGCATAAAAAAATTCCTATGATCTATTTGAAGCTAAATACACAATCGAAACAAAATCTGTCAGCAAGGTTGATTTGACATGGCTAGCAAAAAAATAAAAGATTAAGGCAAAGAGATATTAGGTATAAATAAAACGTATATACATAAATTAACCTTGCAGAAACTACTTTGAATACATAAATATAATAAATTACTTTGTGATTCATACCTTATTATAAATGCTTGTCTGATTCTTTCACACCAAAGGGCTCTCTTTTTTTTGTTGTTATCTTGAGATTTTCTTTATTATTCTGTTGGAATTCCAAGGATACCTCTTGTTTTTAACATATGTGATTTTAAATTAACACAATTAATTTTCAAAGCAGGAAGTTATGAATGATTCTAATTTGATTATTGTATTTCTTAACAATGTTGTAAGACGAACAGTGCACATTAGCATTACATACCAAATAGCAAGGGTCAGACACTCCAGTGGTACAGTACTGTACTTACTGTACTTACTGTACTTTTCATACAAGTACAGTAAGTACAGTAGGTACAGTACAATACTTACTGTACTTTCATACAAGTACAGTAAGTATTGTAAGTATTGTACTGTACTTACTGTACTTTCATATAAGTACAGTAAATATTTTACTGTACTTACTGTACTTATATGGAAAATATTCTAAGGATTATTTTGTTAAATTCTCTTGTGAAATATGTGAAATTAATGTTAAAAATCTTAAAATTGTAATTTTTTATCTTAGTTTTCTTATAATAATGTAAAAATAACTACTACAAATCCGAATTTAATTTAATTTTTCTTATTTTGACCTGAATTTTCTTATTTGAAATGAAAAATCGTTCTGAAAAGCCTGATTTGGCCTCAAATTTTATATTTAGAGTGAAAAATCACTCGGAAAACCCGAATTCGGTCTCGATTTTCATATTTGGGTTGAAAAATCATTCGGAAAAGCCCAATTTGGCCTCGGTTTTCTTAATTGAGATGAAAAATCACTCGGAAAAGCCGAATTTGGCCTCAATTTTCTTATTTGAAATGAAAAATCACTCGGAAAAGCCGAATTTGGTTTAGATTTTCTTAGTTGAGATGAAAAATCACTCGGAAAACCTGAATTTGGCTTAGATTTTCATATTTGGGATGAAAAATCACTCGGAAAAGCCGAATTTGGCCTCAATTTTCTTAGTTGAGATGAAAAATCACTCGAAAAAGCCGAATTTGGCCTCAATTTTCTTAGTTGAGATGAAAAATCACTCGGAAAACCTGAATTTGGCTTCAATTTTCATATTTAGTTCTTGAAACCACATGAAAAAGCCGAAATTGGTGTAAGATTTTCATATTTAGGTTGAAAAGTCTCTCATAAAAACCAAATTTTGTCTCAATTCGATGAATTTAATGTGGGAAATTCTTAAAAATGTAAATTTATACATCAGTTTTCTTATATAAAGGTGGAAATCTTTGAAAAACAATATTTTCTATTAAATTTCCTTTAAAAATAATAAAATTTAATCATTTTAATAACTTTTTCATTTCAAAAATGATAATACAAGTATTGTAAGTACAGTACAATACTTACTGTACTCTTCATACAAGTACAGTAAGTACAGTAGGTACAGTACTGTACTTACTGTACTTTCCATACAAGTACAGTAAGTATTGTAAGTATTGTACTGTACTTACTGTACTTTCATATAAATTCAACAAGTACAGTAAGTACAGTACTGTACTTTTGGAGTGTCTGACCCTTGCCAAATAGTGAAGATTAGGTACATATATCCTGTTTTCTCTACTCTTAATTTATGGAATTGTAAATTAAAAACAAATAATAATATAAAAGAGAATTAGCATTAACTGTCGGAAGTTAGTTGTGCACAGATTAGAATAAAAAAACCGGAAAACCTTCAAATGTGTCTTTAAAACACATAGGTAGCGGCTATTTATGTGCATGTTGTTAAAAATTATTAATTAAAATATTTCATTTCTGCCCACATGGCTAATTTACAAATTTTTTATTTGCAGCATCGTTTATACAGAAATGTAGCCGGAAGGATCCCCAGTTAAATACGTGTTTGAAAAATTCCTTTAATGGACTCAAGCCGTACTTGATTTCTGGAATTCCTGAAATTGGTCTTCCGCCAATGGAACCATTGAAAATTGATTTACTTGGACTTGAAAACAATGCAGGAAATATTCGCATTAAGGGACTTTTTACAAATGTGGTCAACACAGGTGCATCGAATTTCACTGTTAAAGAAGTTCGTAGTGACTTCAATGTAAGAAATGATAATCAAGTTAAATACATGGAAATATTTTAATTAACAAATTTTATTTGCCTTATTAGAAATTCAGATTAGATTTGGGAATATTTATTCCAATAATTAAATCCAGGGGACGTTATGAAGTGAACGGACAAGTGTTGTTGCTTCCTATACTGTCAAATGGGGAATTTATTGCCGAATTCAGTAAGTACATGTAATAACTTTTTAAGATTTACTATGATATAAATGGAATTATTTAATCTTTAGCTGACGTCAATGCAATTGCAAAGATTTATGGAAAACAAGTTATTAAAAATAATGAAGCTTTTATGAGCATTGAGAAGATAGTCGTTGATTTCGTGATGAAAGGTGCAAGATTTAAAGTGAAAGATCAAGGTCATCAACAATTAAGTATGAATTTTATCTATTTTTTAGACTTTCTCAATAATAATTATTAATTTTTTCAGATGAAGTCATTAATCAATTCTTGAATCAAAATGCCCACGAATTAGTTCAAGAAATGAGACAACCAGCATCTCAAAGTTTATCGAAAGTTTTCAAGAAATTCTTGGATATTGTTTTCTCAACTGTGCCTCTCAACGTTTGGCTTACGGAATAATGTACACAACACTTATTTATTTACTCATTAATGAAACTAAAAAATACTCTTAAATTGATTCTTTAGGCATCTTTAAAACAAAATAATTTAGTTTGACTCTCTTTAAAAAAACTTTAAATTTGAAATCAATTTTCTGTCTAAATTTAATAATTAAGCTTCAATGGTGCTCAACTCTTTTTTTTGTCTCGCGACAAGCTTTTTATCTAAAATTTTTTCGCAAAACTATTAATTAATGAAAGAACATTAAATGTTAAATTTCATGAAAGTTCAAGAGTTTAAGCACCACTGAACTACTTAACTCTTGCAAAATAATTTTTTGAAAATCAGTACATTTAGCTTACTTAAGCTTAGCTTTAATTAGAGTTAATAATTGTTTCATAGAATCAAACTTTTAAACTATACAACTCCTCACGTATAAAAATAAAGTCACTTTTTAAAATAAATTTTCTATAATTCCTACCTTTGTTGAAAGAAAATATCAAGTTACTGAAATAGTCAAATAGTAAATATTCAAGAGGTCCAAGCAAGATTGAGTTCATTGCAGATTGTTAAGAACTGATAGAAATTTGAAATATTATACTTTACAAGAAGCAAAATTTAATCTGATTTTAACCAACTGAGTTGAACTAAAGTCAATTTAGATCTCTGAAATTTTCTCAAGCTACTTACCTTAAAGTCACAGTTTTTCATCTGTAAATGCAGAAAAATTTGAAAAAAATCATAATAATGATTTTATGTGATATGGCTGCCTTTTAAATGGATAATTTCACAAATGAATATGTTGACCCAAATTGGCAAACACGGTTTTAATAGGAATCTCTTCCTTTAAGGTCATTTGAAAAATATTAGTCAATTCTCTTGTTTAAAATCATATTACGTGCTTTTTCTTTCGAACTTGAAATTTAAAATATTTTGACCCCTTCTATCCTTAAAAAAAAAGAATTTACCATTGATTATCTAGTATTAAAAGCAATAAATGCATTCAAATTTTCATACTAATTATCGTAAAGTTAAATCATGAATTCAAATTTGTTCCTCTGTGATTATTACGAAATTATTTGGTTTTTCCATAAAAATGGAAAGCACAAAACGGTTAATCGATCAAAAATCCGGCTCCAGACCGGCGTGACTCTGAATTAGATTCGGTTTGAATCCGACACCATGAGACAGAGTTACGCCGGTCTGATGTTGGATTTTTGATCAATAGTTGTGTTTTTCGGAATAAGTATTGAACTTTGAGTATTTGTTTTATGTGATAAATAAAATATGCGAATGCCTGGAAAAATTTCATTACATAATTTTGATAAGAATAAGAAAGTATAAAAATCCAAAATTTCAACTCAATGCGTTTGCCTTTATTAAAATAAAAAAAATCAAATGATATAGAAATAAGAAGAAAAAAACAAAAACAATATTTTTCGAATATTAATCGTTACTATATATCAATATATCAGTCCCCGAACGAAAAAAGCAAAAAATAATTGTATGTATGATTTTAATGATTAGTGATGCAATATTATGTGTAAATATGTATACTTTCAAAGAGAAAAAAATATTATATTGATGACATTTTCGAAAGCACATCCACTCTTGACAAAGTCTCAAATTTTTTAAAATTACGATAAAAAAAAACTTTCTTCCAATTAAGGACACTTGTTTTAGTAAAAAAGAATGAAAGATGATAAAAATTAAAAACACCAAAAATCTACAGTATTTTTGTTTCTTTAAAAAATCATTTCTTGTATACTGCATTTTTTTTAAAAGAAAGTTAAAGTATGAATTATTAGATATTGGATATTATTATTTTTGCAATTATTTCCAATAACAAGGAAAGCTGATCATTTTTTACATTGTATTTGAAATAAACAGAATATGTATATAATTAGCATATAAAATTACATAAAAATATGAAGAATAATTAGTTTTCATCGCCTGTAGATTCATCATCGTCCTTTTCATTTTTCAAGTATTGAATAAAGGGGTGGATGCTTTTCAGAGCAACGCCTAAATAAGAAAAAAAATTGTTATTAATCTTGTTAATCTAGCAAATCTTAATTAATTCTTACCTTTTCCTTCTTGCTCAAGTGGATCGGTATCATCATGCCATTTGAAAAATGCACTCTTTGACAATGCAAAGTTATCATATAGGCATGATAAAATATCATTTAGACAGCCGCTTGGATGTTCTAATTCGTTCATAAAGTGATGTATGACTTTGAGACATTCAATCTGCTTCTCTTTACTCTTTTCAACAAACTGGGTAAGCAAGGATGCACCAATATCAAGCTTTTCTCGTTCTAATTTATATGAACCGTCTGCAAGCTTTTCAATGCTTCGCTTTAAGATCAGTTCCATTAAAACGCGGATGAAGGAATTATCACGATCTTTGATATTGCTCTATTAAGAAATAAAAATGATTGAAAATGAGAATTAATGGCTTAATAAAAAAAATTGTATTTTTAACTTACAGTTATCCACAGTATTATTGCTTCAACATCCGATTCCGTATTCATTTTCTCTTCAAGTGTTTTCTTCAATTCTTCATCAAAAACTACAGTTTCTGGTGTTACCTCTTGTATCAAATAACCGAAATTCTATAAAAGAAATATTTAGGTATTATTAAAAAATTTCAAGCATTTAAACTGAGTAAACTTACATTTGTATTGAGAAAATCATTTAATTTAGTTTCTTGTTCTAAGAACATCTGGAAATCTATGTTAGCTTCTTTATAAAGCTGAAGGAATGAATCCTTTCCATGTTGCTGTTCAACGATTAGAAACACGTTTTTGAGTATAACTTCGCCATTATTCGTTTCAATTTGTGATTTTGAAATATCCAACAAATCTTTGAAATAAATTATTCTTTTTGCTAAAGGAAGAGCTAATAATTGACCAATATAACTATAAACAAGTGGTAAATCGCAAACTAAGTCCTGCGCAAGTTCGATAATTTCTTTCAATGCTTCTAACAGTTCTTTAGCCACTATGGCGTTTCTGCAAACTGCTTCACATACAATTTCCGATAGAATTAGACGTTCGTTATCATGTTGATCAAAGACCCAGTTGAAGACTCGAAGCAGTGAATCCTTATTCAGTTTATATTTGCGAAGATTTTCTACGATTTCTTCCAATGTTATACCTTTGTTTTGGTATTCTTTAATGGAAGACTTTGTGATATTCAAAACTTTTTCTGGATCATTGATGAGGGCTCTTTCTTGTATAAATGCATCTGAATATTGCATTGGACGAGCTGGGGCAGAAATTTTTCGTGGCAGTGTATTTGATCCTTTCATTGGAAGATCACTTTGACGATTGAAGAATTGCATGCTTGGATTCCGGTGTCTTTCAACATTATTTGTATTACGACTAGATCCAAACTTTCCTTGATTTCCTTGAAGCGATGATGCTTGAAGGCTCTTAGATCCTGCTGAACGATTATTTCCACGATTATTATTATTATTATTATTACGATTATTACGGTTATCAAATGTATTATTGCGGTTTTGATTGTTCATATTTGGAGTTCCACCACTGAAACGACCATTATAATTTCTATTTGATTGCTCTTGAAACTGATCTTCTTCTTTAAGGCCTGCAAATCTATTACTTTGAAAGTTACTGAAACTTTGGAAATTTGAAGGCTGTCCCAATTTAATATCATCGCTTGCATTTGTTGGAAGTTTCAATGGGTCAAATTTAACGGGGCGTGATTTTGAATAAGGTGTGCTCCAGCCTTCTTCATTTATTGCTCCAGTACGTCTTTGATTTTGGCGATTGCCACGATCATGTGAGTCACGAATTGAATCCTTATTATCCATATCCTTTATGGCTTGTTCCAATATTACTTGTTGCTTAATTTCATCCATGGTTAAAGGTTTGTTCTCTTTATGAATTCTTCTTGGGGTCCAATTATTTAATCTTAATTCAATAACATCCTGTATCATGAATCGTATTCTAGAACTAATACCGATCGGATTCTTTTTATCTGCCAATTTTTCCAATGTTGCGAAACATTCCGATAAGTCAACTTTATTTGCATCCAATCTTTCCAATCGTTTGCCTACAGTATCGAGCAATTTGCATAAGCATTCCAATGTTTCTTCACTGCACATAGACGAATCCAATAAATGTGTTATACACAATCTCATGATTTTCGACGTTAACATTTCAATCTTATAGAGTTCACCAATAAAGTGCACAGTACCAACAGCACGTTTTCTAACTTTAGTACTTTCAAAATAAAATTCTTGCTTCATTTCTTCCTTTTTAACTGGATCCTCTTCTTCTTCAATCAATTTTAAACGTTCGGCAGTGTTCTTTATCAGTTCATTATCGCGATGCTTTTCAAATTCACGTTGGCATTGTGATATCAATCTTTTTTTGAAAACAGCTTTTTGCTGACTATTATTGGGGTCTAATGGCACAATGAATACATCGGCGACTTGTTTGCATAATATCGCATAACTTGAAGCATAATTCGGCTCAGTTATAGCTTTTTCAAAGACCAATGAAATACACGTATCCAAACGATCAACTGTATCAATGTGCAAAACTTTAAGTTTTTCAACGAGTGTGGAAAAGTTTTCGGGTGTCAACTTATTCAGGATGCTTCTGAATTGTTTGATTAATTCTTCTGTTTTAAGTTCTTCTTCTGATTTCTCTGAAGTTTCCTTTGCTGCCAAATTTTGAGGTTTCCATGCATTCTTTGATTCATTTAATTTAATTTCTTCATTCGACTGTAAACGAATGGTAATTGGAGGACGATTGCCTTGTTGCGATCGTCGTCCAGACTCTTGGGATCTCTGCTTCTGATAAGGACGATTCGTAAGATTGTTCGCGAAATTTGGCATCGTGGCATCATTTCGATATGTACGGTTCAATGTGTTATCAAGTTCGGATGTCTCTTTAAACAGAAGATTTTTTACTTCCTTCTTCAGATTTGGAATTAAAGTTGAGGAAATTTGTTTCATTTGTATTAGTTGATCTCTTGAGTATTTTTTGTTATTAGATATTTTGTTGTTATTATCGTCATCATTTTCGCCATTTGTTGTTTGACTTGGCTGTACGTCAGTTGTTGAAATTTCATTATTGTTCGTGCTATCGTTCTCGCACACAGAATCAGGCATTGCTTCTGCTCTATCGATAATCTCAAAAGTTTGAGCAATTTCTTCCGAACTTTGATCCATGTTGGTATAGTGTGACTTTTTTTTTAAAAATTTTAATTTATGAACTTTTAGTTGTCAACATTTATACCGGTCATTACTTCAGCATGAAGAGGTGTCTAAAATTGATAATAAAATTAGTTAGATTAGTTTCTTCTTCTTTTGTATGTTTTATAAAAAGATTTCTAAACTGTTGTATGATTGATATAAAATTTCACACAAGTACATAAGTAGTCAGTCATAAAAGAAGAAGCATGAGCACAATTAATTTTTTTTCAAAAATTCATAATTTTGAGGAATAAGAAAAATAATAATAAGAATGAACAAAGGATCTTGAGTATGACACAGTTGCTATGCAGTAATGTTCACATTTGAAATCAATTAAAACATAAAGTATGTAATGTTGAAGAAAAATTAGAAAGGTGAGGTGATCAAACCAAAAAGTAATAATATTGAGATTGATAATAAGAAGTTTAAAGCACATACATACATGCATACATACATACTTATATTTTTTTTCTCAACGTTAAATCACCATTTACTTCGTAACGAAAGATATAAAGATATCTGGATCAACGTGCAAAATACTAATACAATGAAAATGAATGATTTTAGTGCAAGGAAAATATCTTGCTTTTTTTCTTAAAATTTTTTAAATGTGTTAAAAAATAATTTTTAGTGAAAAATTTGACTATAAAAAACATATTTTCGTTATCAGCCAATTGCTGATAATTGAATGATGTAAAAAAATGAGACAAACTTTAAAAACGTCGATTTCTGCCAACTTTTACTTTCCTTTTATTATCTTCAAATGTTAAAAATCAATGCTATGCAGTCATAAATGAAATTTTAAGCATATTTTAACCTTTTTCTTCTTCTATTCCTTATATTCTCAATTTAAAATTTATTCAAATTAATTTCTTTAAGATTATCAAAGTTTCATTTGAGACTTTTTATGGAATATAACCTTGGAGGATTTTATATATTCTAAGTTACACTTGCAGAAAGGAAAAAAAATTTATGTGAATTAAAATTTTTACATACTTTTTAAATGAGCAATCTTGGTGAAATAAAATTAATGTCCAACTTTTTCAATCACATTTATAGCTCTTAAATTATTTTATTTTGTTGATCTTTTGCATTAACTGACTATAACTTTTACTGAATGATCATTTTACACTAATTTTTTAAAATTTTTCAAATGTATAATTCAATAGTCAATTTTTCTTTTAAAAAAATATCACTGATGAAAAAATGTGCGAGATATAAAATGTATTGCTCACTTACTTGTTCGTAAACTTGCTCAGATCACGATGTCCGTTACGTCAATTAAAGTTTCTATCACTGGAATTTATTTATTAAATTTTAAGTTAAAATTTTGATTTTTAAAATTTAAAAATGATTTTTTGAAATATTTTTTGAATAATTAAAATTTTACTTTAAGTTGTTTAATGCTTAACTGATGATTGAGTTATAATTTTTTATAGCGGAGGATGTTGCTTTTAAACTAATTGGAAATAGTTTGGAGACATAATTTTGGAAACTTTTTTAATAATTTTATAAACATTAAGAAACTTTTTAAGGTAATTTAAAAAAAAATTAACTTTTAAATTTTATGGCATAAAGAGTCAAATAGCATCAAAAGCAATAAAACAATAAAATAAAATAGTACCTGAAATTTATTAAAAATCTTCAACAACCTTTTAATTTTCAAATTTCGTGTAAATGCTCGGAAAAAAATATTGACCTAAAATATTTATTAAGTCTATTGACATTAACTTTTTTCCAACATGTTTTATTAGACTATAACTATAGCTTTTATGTACAAATGATAAGTTCAAAAAATATGATGAATAAAACACAAAAACAGAAATATTTTTTTATATACAGCATTACATTTTTCGAAAGGGAGGAATTGATCAGCCGCTACAACAATTTAAGGAAAGAGTGAGGCACACTACATTTTATTCAGAAGTAAGTTATCTTGCAACATCGTTGGTTATCTTTTGCATTTATTTAAAAAAATATCATTTCTTGTTGCTAAAAAATGTGTTAGAATTAAATATTGGAAGTTGTTAAAACACATTGACAATAAGTGAGTAAAATTGATGTTCCAATTGACTGATTAATCATGGAAATTAAATTGTAATTGTGGAATTTTTGGAACATCGAGGCGGTTTTTTGTATAGTATTATTTTTCTTCTTTATGCATCACCAAAATAAATGAAGGAAAATATACGAAATTTTCTTGAATGAAATCACGTATCCAAAGGAAAGGCAATTTGGACGTTTACGTCACGTATTCCTGCCTACCTGAATTATATATTTATAATATTCTAAATTACGAAATTCATTAATGCATTTTGGTTATGCCGAGTCGATATTTGACTATTAAATTAAATAAAAATATCTAATAACTAGTGTTAATTCAGGTAGCACGTTTGGCTACTATTTATATGTGCTAGAGAAGAATATACCTAAATTATTTAATATTTATTTATTAGCATTGTATGCTTCTTGAAAAAAATTCTCATTAAAATGCTTTATCTATTGAGATTAAGATTAAAAATGTGAGCTTGGATTTTGCTTCTACACAAAAACTTTCACATGATTTCGTATCGCGGAAAAGGCTTTCAATTCAGCTATCTTCTAAGTTGTAACGTACAAGTTCCAAAGATATCTTGAGCATTTTTACTATTCAATTTCATAAATGGGAACAATGTGATTTAAAGGTCAAAAAAATTTCGAAAGTATGGATATACGTTATTCTGAATATGGTTCATTTTGGCGCTTTAAAAAGGTGCTCTTAAAATATACAAATCCTGAAATCCTTTGGGTCATGGCTTGACGAGAACTTACTGTGAACTCAATGAATGAATAATCATTACATAATATTTGTTCTTTTGTGCGCACGTATGACGTTAGTGGCTGACTACTTGCTTGCTTGTCATAGAGATGATTGGTAGTAATTGTAGCCTTAACTCTAAGAATTTTCATATTGTAAAATCGATAGAAATGCATTGGATAATACTCCTCTATATAAATAGCGTAGTAGTATTTATGAATGAAACTAAATTATTATTCTACACATTCCGTTCCGTAAATTTTATCATAGTACAGAAAGTAAAATCAAAACTAGTGCAAGTGATGAAGACACTGATTGCTCCTGACCTTGACTCTAATATATATATAAAATTAGCCTTTAATTCAATTGATTTAAGAAGACAGTGATAAATTGTTGTTTGATTATGTAGCTAGATATCAAGAAGTAATTGAAATCATAGTGGTCACTTAAAAAAATATCATTGAACGCATTTAATGAAAGTCAAGTGATGATCAATTAAAACTGTAAGAAATATTTGAACCAATTATCGATTCGCTCCTATTAACATGTGTAATTGAATTTATGTTGGTTTAGAGAAAGTAACATTAATGATGTAAAACCCGTTAAGGGAATGATTTATAAGCCTTATCTGAAATTGCACTAGAAGTCTACATACGTACAGAATCATACATAACAACAACCAATAGTAAAATAAACACAAAAATATCAACATAACAACTGACTTAAGCAACAGATTGACATAAGTTGGTGATAAGCGCTTAATATTATGAGAATCTATTTAATTCCTCTATCGTCAATTCTACTTTCGTTTAAAAAATTTTAATTTCAAATCACTCGTCGATCTCTTGAACTTTTTTTTTATCATTTCAATCGCCGCATAACAAAAAGAAGTAAGAAAAGAAAAGAAAATCAAGCACACACATTAAAGACTGAGGGTCACAATTACTATATTGGAAATATGTAAATATCAAGCTTGATGTCAGTCTTGATAATTCATGAAATAATTGTTGAACGATAAGCGCATCGTATGAGTATAATAAAAATAAAACATCTTTCGCAACAGATTTAATGACGAAAGGAATGAACCACGTGAATACTCATATTTTGGTTCCGCACATAAAATAGAGGAAAGCGGAATCACAAGAAGAAAACATTTGAAGGCTGTATAAAAAAAAGCTAAAAATAAAGCAATAATACATACAATAAATATAGAACTGGGAGAAAGTTTCTTGTTTTTGTTTGTAGAGGATGGTCTTGAAGACCATATGATTACTAACTGCAAATTTTGATGTAAGACTAAATTTTTGAACAATGTCCAACAGTAATTCATAGTCGCTCTTACTTATTACTAAGATGTATTATTTTTGTATTTGGGATGGACGTATGATGCTTCCTTTTGAAACTTTTTGTAGAATCTGACGACGAAAATACTTTTTTTTTGCTTTATTTTATTCATGTGACTTTTCCCCCTTTAAAAATTATTATCTTTGATGTGAGCAGACAATTTTAATATTCATGATTGCTTGGCTGGTGATAGAAATTCCAATAAAATTCTTCTTTTTATCATCAAATTGTTTTTAAATTAAATTCCCATTCTAATTTCTCAAATAAAAATGTCCTTCGATTAATGCTCATTGACTTTGCTTAACACGTGACATTATGAATACAAATTAATTAAATCAGAATTTATCGTTTCAAGTCCAGTTTTTTAGAAGGTATGTTTGTTTGTATTCTACATCCACCGTGTTAATTTTTTTATACCTTTATCAACTTGTTTCAAAGTCAACATTCGATTTATCAAAAAATCAGAATATATAGTAACAATGTGATAACATGCGAGGCATTAAATTGCATTAGTGATGTTATTGCGTAATACATAAAGCTAGTTTTTGCGGATAAGAAGCATGTGATATGAAATTGTGTATGTAAATAATAAATTATTTTTAAAAACTCTGCAATATGAACATATGTAGCACTGGAATTATATTTTTATAATACTATCTCCATTTAGTGTTCTATAAACGTATCGCATATTTTGTATGACATTGATAACTATTTTATTGGACGTTTGTTATTGTTATGTCATCTGGTTTAAATACATAGTTTTATATTAATTGGAATTTCGCTTCGAATTTATTATCAATTAATGAATTCTACACATTATTTTCAAGTGATGCAACAAAGATAGAATTAGCTTTTAGTGCTGGAAAGTTAAAAATTTACAATTTTTTTTTAAAGTTTTAATTAGTTTTTAGATTTAATTTAAGTATTTAGCTATCAAATTCTAATCGATTTTGTAAGAAATTTGAGGAATTTTAATTTATTTAGCTATACTTACCACTTACTTAGTTTAATATACTAAAAAAAAACAATGACCCTTGATCCTTTGATCAAAGTCAATTCGAATTGCTTATTTTGAACGCTTTGATGACGTTTCTTTGAATTATAATAGAAAATAAACACATTAAGAATAGTTTCATTACAACTAATTCTGTCTGTTTCATAATACTACATAGCAATTTGCTTAATATTTTCGTATTTATTTTTCTGTATTTGCAGATTTTTTGTTACTGCCGAATTTTCTCATAATTCATATTGATATTAAGCCCATAAGATAACGTAATCATGTCAAGTCCCGAGGAATCGGAGAAGAAAAAAATGGAACAGTTCCAGCACGATCAGAATGGGGATGAAGCTTTACCGTAAGATTTTTATTTTATTTTATCAGATCAATTTATTTTAAAATTTAACAATAATTAATTTACAGGACAAAAAGAAATAGGAATTACTCGGTACAAACACGTCTTTGTGGATTTCTAGGAGTTTATTGGAGATCTCTAACTGTTGTTCTTGCTCCATTGATATTTTTGCCAATAATGTTGTCGAATCAGGAACAGGATTTGGTCAAAGCATATCGATGTCTGTATATTGTCTGTGTGGTAAGTTATATACTTTAGAATCATTAAATTAATAGATTGTAGCAACAGTTTGTTCATTTTCTTTATAGATGACAATTTATTGGGTTACTGAAGCAATTCCTTTACCGATTACTGGAATGATTCCAATGGTTGCTTTTCCATGTAAGATAATCGATATTAAAAGTTTTATATTTATCAATTAATTTAAATTATCTTCTAATATTTTATATAGTGATGGATATCCTCGACACTGATCGTGTTTGCATGATGTACATGAAGGAAACAATGGTTATGTTTATTGGTGGTTTGATCCTCGCACAAGCAGTTGAATACTGTAATTTGCACAAACGTGTGGCTTTAAAAGTCATTTCAATAGTTGGATGCAGTCAGCGTAGATTGAATTTTGGATTAACTGCAGTAACAATGTTCGTTTCAATGTGGATCTCAAACACTGCTGCAATTGCTATGATGTGTCCAATTAGTATGTATTTTTACATGCGTACACAATTTGTTTCTTATTAATTATTTAAATGTTTAAATATCAACAGTGCAAGCCGTACTTGAAGAATTGGAACGTCAAGGAATTTGCAAGATGTACCAAGACAAGAAGAAGGCAAATGAAGAAGAAGGAATGATAAGCAATAAGGAAGATGAAGAACCTCCAATGCCCTCAAAGACAACAACATGTTACTTTGTAGGTGCAAGTTATGCTGCCACTTTAGGTACTTATTTTTAATTAACTTTTTAAGAACCATAAAGCATTTATCACAGATAAAGTAAAGATTCCAATACGCCGTACGTGCGAAAATAAATATCTAGTCAATTATCAACAAATGGTTATACAAATACTGACAAAATGCAATCAATTGCTTGTCTCACGAGTATATCGTTTGCTTTTTTAAAAAATTCAAACATATTTGTTTTATTAAATACCGAGAAACGAGAGCCATAAAAGAAATATTCGTATGCTTAATAAACCCAACAAACACCAAAGTATATACATATTGATATGGAGAAAATTGAAATTTCTGTCTTTATTAAGTTTAATGGTTATATGAGTCAGTGGAACATTGAATGGTTTGCATTCCTTTACTTTCATGTTTCATACCGTTGATTTAATTGACCACACAATTCACTTGATAAAAAATTGACAATAGTTGTGATACAAATGCCATAAAATGGATTTATCTTAATTGTGTTATTGTTATTCTAGGTGGTGTCGGTACAATTGTCGGTTCAGGTGTAAACTTGACATTCAAAGGTATTTACGAAACAACTTTCCCAGAAGCACCTGGTCTTGATTTCCCAAAATGGATGTTCTACAGTAAGTTTATTCTCTTTTATCCAATATTTTAACACATTGACAATTATTTTTAAAATTAAATCTAGATGTCCCCGGTATGTTGGTATTTACCCTCCTTACTTGGATCTATCTTCAATGGCTTTACATGGGATTGTTCCGTCCAAATAGTCCAGAGGCAAAAGAAGCTGATATTGGAGAAGAAGGTGAAAAAATTGCACGTCAAGTCATTGAAAGACGTTATAAGGAATTAGGACCAGTTACCTCTCATGAATTGGGTGTTGCTATTTTGTTCATTGTTGCTGTCGCACTCTTCTTTTTGCGTGCTCCAGGTTTCATGCCTGGCTGGCCTGAACTCTTGAATCTTAACGTGTATGTAACTTGTATGCTTTTCTTATTGGAATTAAAACTTATTCAATTTTATTTACTATTGTAGAAAAGTTAAGGATGCAACTCCAGCAATTTTAGTCGTAATTGCTTTCTTCATGTTCCCAGCAAATTGGAAATGCTTCAGATTCTTCAAATCAACAAATAAGCAATTGCCAACATCAGCTACAGGACCTTTACTTACATGGAAATACATCAACACCAAGACACCATGGTCCCTTGTTTTCTTGCTTGGAGGTGGTTTTGCACTTGCTGAAGGTGGAAAAGTGTCAGGAATGTCAAGAATGTTGGGAAAAAGTTTACAAGTTTTCCAAGATTTCCATTTCCTTGTCTTGTTGTTCCTCATTTGTGTTGTTTGTCAAACACTTACCGAATTCACATCAAATGTTGCTATTGCCAACGTTATTCTCCCAGTTCTTGCAGAAATGGCTCTCGCCATTCGAATTCATCCAATGATGTTGATGTATCCAGCAGCTTTAAGTTGTTGCTTTGCTTTCCATATGCCTGTTGGAACCCCGCCTAATGCAATTGTGGCGGGAGTAGCAAATATAAGAACTAAAGATATGGCAGTAGCTGGTATTGGACCAACCATATTCACATTGATCACTGTATGGGCTACTTTCCCAACGTAAGTATTTGCATAGTATATATATAAATGTTCTATCATTAACAACAATTTTATTTTCGAAATAAATAGCTGGGGTGCTGTTGTATATCCAGAATTAGGCGAGTTCCCAGATTGGGCCTGGAAAATTGTAAATGCTACAGCAGCAGCAGCATCAGCATCATCAACCACAACAACAACATTGGCTCCAGTTGCAACAACATTAACTGAAATGTTATACGCATCAACGTGATTAAATAATTTGACTCAAATAACAACTTGAACGAATGAAAGATATAACAGATGATAAGTCATCATTTTGGCAATCACCCTTGTCAATTAATCATTAAACAAGTATTTGCATTTTTATTTACACACTACTCTCATTACCATTGAATGTTTAATGGTAATTGTCCACAACATATTTTTACCTGTATCGAACTATTTCGTTCCAATACATGCTGATAATCAACTGTTCTCGGGTGAAATTTTAATAAAACAAATTATTGATTTTGATGAGTATGTTTTTTTTTTGAATAATATTACAAGCATAAATGGCAACAAAAGGAACTCAAAATATGAAACAATTTACCTAAAAACAATATATATATATAGGTATATAAATAAAAGGAGAATAATATTTTTAATTTAGTGCAATTGATTGATTAGGATAAAAATAGACACTACAATGCGAAAAATAAGTACAGGAGAGATAATAAAAATAAAAATGTATATCATGATGCTTTTACTTTGTAACATGCTTTTAAATGTCATCAAATATTTATTATAATTTATAATAAAACAGGATATATCAAACTAGGTACCTAAAAAATTACCGACTTTTTGTATTGTTCAAAAAATATGCTTCCAGGAAAAAAATACATCTACGACTATTATTGCAAAACAGTTCTATGCTTTATGTTCCAATATTGTAGCACGGAAGTTTTTAAAACAAATTTTGTTTTGGCCCAAACAAAATGAATTAATATTTTTATGAATCTCTGAATTTTAAAAAGCAAATGATATGAAATTTAAGAACAAAAACAAGCTGCTTCTTGAATGAATGGAAGTCAAGAAATGCCATAATTAACTATCATATGCCAATATTAAACGTTTAAATGAAAAAAATAACAATGTTTTCCAAATTTTCATTTAGCATCCTTCAAACACAGGCCGGAATCTTGAAAGAATTAATATTATGCATGATCATTATCGATGTCAAGAGTTATCACAATAGAAATTTTACTGAAGACCGATTAAAGCCTAATGGTTCATCAAGTTTATTTATACAGCTAAATAGCATTAATATGCTTTCCATCGTGTGTATTTGCAATTTTAGTTTATGCTTGCAGGTCTTTATATAATCAAACAAGATAGAACTTTAAAGTCCTTTTCTTTCAAAATATTTTGTTTTAACAGGACACACTTGTCATAAGAATTAATTTTTTTTTTTAGGTATCCGTCTGATTTGTTTAAATACATGACTACTCTTAAAAATTCGTATTTTAGTTGCTTTTTTGTTGTAACTAAAATACTGGGGATGTAAAATTTTAACATTTTGGATGCAATAATTTTCTTAAATTAATTTTTTTTGTAACCAAGATATCATTGAATTTTCAACATTTTAATTTTTATGTTTGACGAGGACAAGTGTTTAAACATAATTTAACAAATTTAAAGTTAGTCAGGAAATAAGGAAGTATCTGCAGTCATTTTTTGGTAATGTACTCTTTAAGATTTAACATTAATTCAATTTTCAGTCGAAATCAATTCCAATGGCTTATTTTTAAAGATCTTGATAGTTAATAGAAAAAAATTAAAACTTACGATTATCTCTATATGAAAGTATGCGTTATGCATGCTCGGGATCGTGCTGAAATTTTTTTAATTGTAATTAATATACAGGGGATGTAGGTATATATACTGCAAAAATTTTAACACTTTGGTTGCAATATTTGACTTATTTTTTTTTGTAACAAAGATATCATTGAATTTTCAATATTATAATTTTAATGTTTGACGAGGACAAGTGTTTCAACATAATTTAACAAATTTAAAGTTATTCAGGAAATAAGCAAGTATCTGCAGTCATTTTAGGTAATGTACTCTTTAAGATTTAACATTAATTCAATTTTCAGTCGAAATCAATTCCAATGGTTTATTTTTAAAGATCTTGATAAATAATAGAAAAAAATTAAAACTTACGATTATCTCTATATGAAAGCATGCCTTATGCATGCTAAGGATCGTGCTTGAATTTTTTTTTTGTTGTAATTTATAAACTGGGGATGTATGTATACTGCAAAAATTTTAACACTTTGGTTGCAATATTTGGCTTAATTTTTTTTTGTAACAAAGATATCATTGAATTTTCAACATTATAATTTTTATATTTGACGAGGACAAGTGTTTCAACATAATTTAACAAATTTAAAGTTATTCAGGAAATAAGCAAGTATCTGCAGTCATTTTTTGGTAATATACTCTTTAAGATTTAACATGAATTAAATTTTCGGTCGAAATCAATTATAATGGCTTATTCTTAAAGATTTTGATAGTGAATTGAAAAAATTAAAACTTTTACGATATGTACTTATGAAAGCATGCTCTTTACATATTTGGGATCATGCTTAAATTTTTTTTTAAATCCGGAATAAAAAAGTACTGAAAGTTGATTACTAGAAGCATGTGATTGCTCGAATAAGAAAAGTTCAGAAGCTTCTGGGAGATTTTGTCTTCCAAATTATCATACAAATTTTCCTAATTTTCTATTGTATATTTGCAGATTTTTCTTGATACATTTTGTAAATAAGGACTTCTAGATAACGACAATGTCAAAGGCCAAAGCAACCGGAAAGGAAGCTTTACCGTAAGATTTTATTTTGAACTTAAAATGTACAATGTCAATCATTAATGTTAAATTTACAGATTAAATCAGACAAAGAAATACACCGTAAAAGAACGATTATGCGGTTTTTTAGGAGCTTATTGGAAAACTATAACGATAATCCTCGCTCCAGTGATATTCTTACCAGTAATGCTGACGAATCATAATCCAGAATTGATTAAAGCATTTCGATGTTTGTATATCATAATGACGGTTAGTGGTCTATTTTAAAAAGTTGTTAGGTCCTTTTACAAATTATTTTTCTTGTATTACAGATGGCAGTTTATTGGGTTACCGAAGCAATTCCTTTACCGGTCACTGGAATGATCCCAATATTTGCTTTTCCATGTGAGATGATCCACATTAAATTTTTTTGATCTTTTAATTATTTTAAATTTCATCTAATATTTTGCTAGTGATGGATATTCTCGATACTAATCATGTTTGCATGATGTACATGAAGGAAACAATGGCTATGTTCATTGCTGGTTTGATTCTCGCAGAAGCAGTTGAATATTGTAATTTGCACAAACGTGTGGCTTTAAAAGTCATTTCAATAGTTGGATGCAGTCAACGAAAATTGAATTTTGGATTAACTGCAGTAACAATGTTCCTTTCAATGTGGATCTCAAACACTGCTTCAATTGCTATGATGTGTCCAATTAGTGAGTATTATTACATGTGTACACAATTTGTCACTTACTAATTATTTGAATACTAACAGTTCAAGCTGTACTTGAAGAATTGGAACGTCAAGGAATTTGTAAGATGTACCAAGACAAAAAGAAGTCAAATGTTGAAGATGGGAAGAAAATCAAAAAGGAAGACAAAAAAGAGGAAAAAAAGGAAGACGAGAAGCCTCCTATGCCCTCAAAGACAACAATTTGTTACTTTTTAGCTGCAAGTTATGCAGCCACAATGGGTACTTATATTCAAAAGAAACCTACCTGAATTTATTTAGAGCTTAATTTAATTACTACATTTTTTTATTAGGTGGTGTTGGTACAATTGTCGGTTCAGGTGTAAACTTAACTTTCAAAGGTATTTACGAAGCCACTTTCCCAGAAGCACCTGGGATCGATTTCCCAAAATGGATGTTCTACAGTAAGTTTATTCTCTTATATCCAATATTTTAACACATTCACATTTATTTTTTTTAAATTAAATTAAGATGTCCCAGGAATGTTGATATTTACCTTCCTCACTTGGGTCTATCTTCAATGGCTTTACATGGGATTATTCCGTCCAAAGAGTCAAGAAGCAAAAGAAGCTGATATTGGAGAAGAAGGTGAAAAAATTGCACGTCAAGTCATTGAAAAACGTTATAAAGAATTGGGTTCTATTACTTCTCATGAAATCAGTGTTGCAATTTTGTTCATTATTGCTATCGCACTCTTCTTTTTGCGTGCTCCAGGTTTCATGCCTGGCTGGCCTGAACTCTTGAATCTTCACGTGTAAGCATATTTTTTATTGTTTCTAACTGAGATCAATTACGCAGGTACTAATTAATTTAATTATTTATTTTACATTTATTATTAGAAAAGTGAAAGATGCAAGTGCAGCAATTTTAATCGTGGTTGCTTTCTTCATGTTACCTGTAAATTGGAGATGCTTTAGATTCTTTAAATCAACAAATAAGGAGTTGCCAAAATCAGCTACAGGACCTTTACTTACATGGAATTTCATTCATAACAAGACCCCATGGTCCCTTCTTTTCTTGCTTGGAGGTGGTTTTGCGCTTGCTGAAGGTGGAAAAGTGTCAGGAATGTCACGCATGGTGGGAAAAAGTTTGCAAGTTTTCCAAGATTTACACTATATAGTGTTGATATTACTCGTCTGCGTCATTTGTCAAATATTAACCGAATTTACATCAAATGTTGCAATTACCAACATTGTTTTACCAGTTCTTGCAGAAATGGCAGTCGCAGTTCGAATTCATCCAATGATGTTGATGTATCCAGCAACTTTATGTTGTTGCTTTGCTTTCCATATGCCTGTTGGAACCCCGCCTAATGCAATTGTGGCGGGAGTAGCAAATATAAGAACTAGAGATATGGCAGTAGCTGGTATTGGACCAACCATAATTACATTGATCGTTGTTTGGGCTACTTTCCCTACGTAAGTAATTTTATAATTAATGGAAATTATATCTTTTTAATGTGTAACTTTATATATATTTGATTATTAGATGGGGTGCTGTTATATACCCAGATATAAACAATTTCCCAGACTGGGCCATGGGAAATGCTTTAGCGACTACAGCATCACCAGGTCCATCACCACCAGGTCCATCACCACCAACTCCAGCACCACCAGCTCCAGCACCACCACCAGAAGAATTTTTTAGTAATGATTATTACTATTTTGATTTATAAATCAAGAAATTATAAAAATTATATTTTTTTAAAAAAATGGTAATAAAATGAAATAAATAAAATATAAGAAGGCATTTAAATATTAATACGGATTAGGTAATACAATCACATAGAATTAACGGTTTTTACCCTAAATCTAAAAATAATATGATTTTTTTAAGGTAAGCTGATTTTTGCAAATCGAAAACTTCCGTGAGCATTGTTTTTGTTTCCTCATAATTCCACAGCACGGAAGTTGATAAATATTTTTAATTTTTTGTGTGTTTATTATTGTTAAAACTAAATAAAAATGTCAGGAATCAAAAATTTACTTCAACAAGAGTGCTTTAGTGAGGAAGAATATAAAATATTGAGTGTCCTTAGTGTCTGTAAATTGAATGCTAAGAAATCTCGTGCAACCAGCATATTAGTTTTTCTTCAACAAAATGAATCAAATTTCTTATCGATTGTTGAAGTTAAAATTGGAGATAATAAGGAATTTAAGAAGAAAAGAAGTTGGTTACTGGATGAATTTAAATCAATAGACGTCAAAACTAATAAACATGAGTTCGAATTTGTCACAGATGCACGTTATCAGTTTGCTTCGATATTATTAAATGAGAAACAAAGTTTTCTTACAATGGTTTATAAATCTATTCAAAAAAGTCCATTGATAACAAATAAAGCAATTTTTAAAAACATTCCTGATTCATGGAAAGTAGATGACGATTCCGTTGTAGGCGTACAATCTAGTAAAAAGCAACAAAGTGATGAAATTAGTTCAGCCATAGAATTTGATGAGCATAAAGAGCTTTCGGAACTGGAAGTTTTGCTAGAAACGGATAGTCAAAAATGGCTAGGAAAGGATTCAAATTCAGTGATCAGTAAGCCACTAATTATTTTTTTAAATTAAATTTAAAACGATTTAAAATACGATTTTTAAATTACAGGAAATGCTGACAAATTTATTGAGTATTTGACATCTAATTTGATAGAACTAGATGGTGCAAACGTTGAAAGTATTCTCACATCAAAAGCAGAGGAAAAAGTCCTATCATTAATACAGATAATTGATTCAGCTATTGATGAAGTTGAATGTGTCGAGAGAACATTAGATGAGTATGAAGAAATTATGTCTTTAATACGAGACTCAATGGAAAAGATGGGAGAAAAGAATTCTATGATCGAGATTGCCAATAAGAATAATTTAAAGCTTCTTCAGGAGCTTGAAAAGCTTATAAGTCAACTAGATATTGCACATAATCATCAGCTAGCACTTACGGAAACTGACTTGACAATAATGAAAGGAATTCAAGCTGCAAAGGATTCTGGAAGAGTTCTTCTCAACGCAATATCTGCAGATATTGATCCAGCACTTGTTCGTTTAAGTGCTGTCCAAGATCAGAGAAAAAGATTTGATAAATGGAAATCTAAATTTTGTAGTACAATTACAAGACATTTAAATAATTTATTTATTCATTTGGGCAATGATTTAGGAGAACATCAAGCATCAATCGGTGAAATTAAACTGTCAAAACACAATCATCATAAAGAATTAAGTCCGTATCAAGAATTAATGCATTTACTAAAAGTGATGGATATGAATTCATATGATGCATTATCAAAAGTATATACAAGCTCATTAAGTAAAGTTTATGAAAGAGATTTAAGACAATTCTTTGAGCAAGCAAAGCATATTGTTACAAAAAATCACATTAATGATGAATTGAATGTATCGTCATCAAGCAAAACTAAACTGCAACTTGTCAAAGTACCAGTATATGGAATACTTGGAATTCCAAAAGAGCAATGGTCAACAATATTGGTTGACACAAACGAAAGGAAAAGATTTGATGGAATATTAGAAAAAGTTCTAACTGAAATCGATCCAGTTGCTTTAAATGAACAAATTTTTTGCATTAATTTCTTCCAACTTGATGCTCTCAGTCCAACTACAAATGTCAAAAGCTTTCCGTTTGCAGCAACAACGCCTAATAAAGAGACGACTCCTTTATTGCAACCCAAAAAAATCAACGAAGAAGTTAGGAAGATGATGGGGGAATTGTTTGGTATTTTGGAAAGTGAACTACTAAGCTTTATTTTAAACTACGAAAAACTGGATCCATTGTAAGAAAATATTGAAATTTATTTAAAGAACTTTTTCATACAGTCTAACTTAACATGTTTCTAGCTACTCTTTGTACGTTTTTGTTCGCTTAAATCAACATGTCATGACAGCACAAGATGCTCAATCTTTTTTGAGTATGACTTATGCTTCCGTACTCGTTCAAGTGAAAAGAAATTTTGATAAGTTTATGCAGCTTCAATTACAATCTATACAAGAAGCTAAAATTCCTAAAAGAAGTAAATGTGGATTGTTATGCTTTGTAGAAAATTTCGAGGAATTTGCTGCTTTAATTGAAGGTATTTTCCGAAAAAGTGAAAGACGTACTGATTTAGATAAGTGGTATGTTAAACTTGTTGAGGCTATATTTCAAGGTATGTTATGTGAATTAAAAATATTATTATTTTGTAATAATTCAAATTTCTTATCCAGCTATTAATCAACTATCATTGGAGCATTCAAAAACGCCATCACAAGTTGTAAAAATGGAAAATTATCATCATATGCATTCTCAATTGGCACGTTTGAAAGTAACTCCACTAGAAAATCTGAAAAAGGAAGCAAAGTATCGATATAATGAGGCTCTAAGAGCATACGTTATCAAATATTTTGGTAGACCTCTAGAGAAATTAAATGTAAGTAACTAAATACTGTGCTTTTTAACAATTTGATCAAATATCACTTTTCAACAGCAATTTTTTGAGGGCGTGCAAAATAAAGTATCACAAGGAATAAAAGAATCTGAAATAAGCTATCAATTGGCATTTTCAAAGCAAGAATTGCGAAAAGTGATTGCTCAATATCCTCAACGAGAAGTTAAGAAAGGTTTAGAAAACCTTTATAAAAAGGTAGAGAAGCATCTTTGCGATGAAGAAAACTTACTTCAAGTGGTTTGGAGAGCAATGCAAGAAGAATTTTTGGCACAACTTTCACAATATGAAGAGTATATTGCTAGATGTTATCCTGGATCAATGATTGCATTAGATTTTACTATTGATGAAATATTAAGCTTCTTTTCAGAAATTGCAAGATCACACTAAAATCTATATCCTCATCAACTAAATTATTGCTATTAACTAAAAGTTATCATTTATACATGTATATTTAAAGAAGAATAAAGACAAAAGTATTTAATGATCCATTATACTTTCACTTTTATTTCGTAATTTTAATTCTATAACTTTTTGTTCCGCCAATCAGGAAAGACTGCTGCTAAAATTTCTGTTTGCCAATTAAACTTTTTGAATTATGGTCATTGTGTATAAAAAGGTATATAAATTTGACAAAAAAATAAATATATCAATTAATACATGTAAGTAGCTTTGCTTTGAGGTACAAACAGAATCAAATCACAAAAATAGATTCGTTTTATACTTATAAATGCAGTTTATGGATTGTTTTATTTGTTGTATCCTGAGGTCGGCAGAAGTTTAGGAAATTATTCTTGCAGCTTATTCATATGTGTCAGGTGGTGAGAAGTTCAACGACATGACATTAGCTTGGGTCCACTAAAAATTAAAAATACAGTTATTAATCATACATTAATTTAGATTTTGAATCAAATGATTCTTACAGCATATAATCCTGATACAACTGAAAGAATTCCGGCAGCCAAAATTGTATTGTATCTGCGTTGGTTTGCTGCATGTCTTACAAAGAAATCTCCTTGTGGAACTGGCAAGTCATTCATTGTTGCTGGTGGATGACGACGTCCATGGCTTGCCATAGTTCTCTTTGACAAAGCTAAAAAGGAAATACGTGATCTATAATCTCATTTTCTATACTTTTTAAATGTATTGGTTATGCAATCAATAATTTTCTAAGGAAAATTTCTTGATAGTACAGTCTTAATCATAGAAGAAAACAGAGAGGAACACCAATAAAATCAATTATTATTGTAGCAAAGGAAGATTATTCAAATAATAAGACTTATTAAAGTAAAATAATAAAATAATATATTATTACGATTTTAATCAAGACATTCGCTAATTTTAACTATATCGATATAAATACCATAATAACACTTGATTATCTGATGAATACTTACCATTTCTTAAGATTAAACGGGCCAATAATCGTTCTGAATTCATTTTTGAATAGTTATAGATATTACAGAAAATTCAGAATTACCACTATGCTGCTGAATATGAAAAAATGAGTGCGTTCAGTACCTTCATAATTTTTCATAAATCCATAATTCAAAATTCTGGAATTCGTTATTCAACTTCCGCTTTCAAGTGGACTTGACTTCTTAAATTTCGCTAATTTTCACAAACTTTGAAGTTATTCAAATCGCTTAATACCGTTACAAATGATATCGAGTTTTTATGATAAATCATTTATTGGAATATCTGGTGACAGCATATAAAAAAAAACCTTTAAAATTCAACAGAATTTTCTCTTGCTTTTCATTAATTCTTATAAATTTGGGACAATTTGAAAAATTCTTAACAAAGTTTAATTGACAAAATTTCAATTTTTCTTCAATATCATTTAAAACATGCATGGAGCAACGTATTTAAAGAAGTGGTGCATCATCATATAGAGGATTGATCATATACATATAGAGACTTTGTTCATCGATCATCAAGCTGAAAGTTAGTATCAATACTTTTCAAAAACCTTGCAGCATATATCTTTTGCCATTTTTTGTGTATGATTTTTGGTAACTACTCTTTTTTCATTCTTCCTTTACCTTAAATTTTTTGAACATGAAAAATCAATGACATATGATATGGGATGTGCTTACTCAAAATGATTGATGCGTGATCTTCACATTTACAGCCATGTACGCTAAAATGATATCTTTCGCAAGTGGAAGCAAAATTCTCAAACCGCAAGTCACCTAGGAAAGTACAGGAAAAAGAGAAGTCATATCATGCATCTCGGACTTCACGGTTTTCTTTTCCCGGAATACAAATAAAATTTTTAAATTCAATTTATCTTAATAAAGCCTTAAATCTTCTATTAACAAAAATTTAAATTTGTAAATTATAGCAATTAAGTCTCGTTGAAAGGTGATCTCTGTCTTCCCATGCAGTCTAACCTGAAAATACTAAATTCTATATGATATTCCTTAGAGCCCTCAAAGTCATAGAATAAAAGAATGAAACATCAGAACTTTCAAAATTAATAATATAGTTTAAAACTTTATTTTAAGAAAAATGAACATATATAAAGCATATAATTTAATGGTGTTTATTTTCAAAAAAGGAATGCTCATTGTTTAAATCATCATTTAAATCAGCTTATTATAACAAACATTGTAACATTGAAATAAGTTTAATTTCATTTATTTTGGTGACATTAATTTATCTTTTTGTGGTTTACAATCGCTATCATTCAATCTTTTTATTTCCTTAATGTATTTATTTAAAATTTCTAGGTAATCCACGTGATCGAAGAAAATATATAAAAAATTATTTTCCATTGATCATTCAATTAAAAAATATGATTATTCAGAGATAAACATTTGTATATAATATATATATGTTTAATAATTTTTATTACTGAAACAGCCAGTTATATTTTTTCATCATTTTCTTTAAATCTTTTTTTTTTCTTTTTGTTTGTTTAAAAACTAATGTAGATTTCGGATCATTTAGAAAAAGATTCAACATTATACACATATTTGTTTCTAGTTATTCTCAGTCGACTTTAGTATATAATTACTATTTTATTTTTCTTTTTTTTTTGTAATCCTATTTATTTTCCGTTATATTAAATTCGCACATATTCATCTAGCTTAACGTGCGTTTGTGTTTCGATAATTTTCCTTTCAATTTCATTACTTTCGGAATCACCCTTTTGAAAAATAATGTTGGAAAAATGGGGAAATAATATTAGAATTGAGACTTCATACTAGATCGATCTACTATTTAGTCATATGAATATACCCGTTAAGGCCTAGTGATGTAGCCTTTATTCATAATGTTGAAGACTAAAATTCGCATATTACTTTGAAATCAGATGAAATGTAAGAATATTGAACGTATTGAAACTGATATATCATAAAAATTTACTTTACACTTCAATTCGACTAAGTTTGGAATGAGACATTTGTTAAATAGAGTAACATATAAACATATATAATATATATGTAAAATAGTTTATATAAAGGTATAAACACTTTACGGTGTTTGTCTTATCATCGGCCTCCGTGTTTGCTTTCTTTCTTTCTTGCTTTCTTTTTTTTGATTGATAAGACTTTATTATAGCGTACTTATCCCTTTCAGTATTATGACATAATTTGTAATCAATTATGGGGAAATTTATCATGAATATATGCAATAATTGAAATATTACTGAAAGGTGCAAAACTGAAGATGAACATCATTTATCAAAAAATAAGGAATAATAATAATAATAAAAATAATAATAAGACATTAACATTTTATAATCCACAATCAAACGATTCGCCAAATTCACTGTATCTTGAGTCTTGTTTTTGTAAACGTTCCTGACAAGCCTCCAAATAACTGTCTTGTATACGATACATGCCTATACAAAATAAATACATCATATATTGTAAAAGATTAATGAAATTACTTATGGAAATTGTTCATACCTGAGTTCGCTTGATACATTAGAGTCTCTAATATTCTTTCATTCTTTATAGCTTTAGACGGTAACACTATTTTTATTAATTCTTGAGGTGAAATTCTATGAAGTTTCAAATCTCTGGCTAAGCGCTCCATAATACAACGAAATTCTACTTTGGCATCTGTTTTGGCAGATACTTTGGATTTTACCTTAAAATAATTTTTTGAGACAGAAATTAATCATTTGGAAAATTTGGGTATAAGCTTCATAATCAATCAATCAAAAAAGTCAAAAACTGATATATCAATATAATATTTTTTGTGCATCAATAATGGATCTGATAAGATAAAATAAACAAATACCTTATGTTTGGCCCATGCTAACATAGCTTCAAATTTTCGTACTTCTGGTATCTCTAGATTCCTTGACATTATCATTTGCACCATACTTTCACTTAAGTTTAGAAAATCTGGAGTTTGAAATAAAGCATATGCTCTCGTCTCTACAAAAGCTATAAGGAAAAACTTATGAGAACAATTTTTGAGAAAACCAAAATATTCTAATTTACCTAAAATCATATTAACAAGTTCAGATGCTGAAGTATATCTCCAATAATAATTCTCTAAGGATATTAACATGGTACAAATAATATCAATCCTGAGAAACTGTTTTGCGTGGTGAAAACATGCTTGTAATAATTCTGGTAAATCATAATGCTCGGCTGCACATATAAGTCCAGGTATCGTTTGACATGTTAAAGGACAACTTCCCGTATGTAGATAATCTAAGAGTACTCTAAATGTATCCGGATCAAATTCGATTATAGTAAATTCCGTTTGTGCAAGTTTTGTTCTGTCAACTTTCTGAGCGTCTGCACATACTGATAAGCCTTTAAGCGAAATTAAAGAAAAAGAACATAAGACTTCAAAAATATTTGATTATGTTAATATTCTGCTTACGAGGCACTGCTGCGGATTTATCCTTTGATGAACGATCTTTGTTGTCTTTATCTGAGCAGTCTTGGGAAGATGCCCATTTTTTCTTATCCTCTACATTCAGTTGAGATTGTTTTGATCTAATTCGTGAACCCCAACTTGACGTAATATTTCCTAAACGTGAAAAGGCGCGTTTTACCATTGGTGAAGAAGGAACGGATTTGGGACGTGATTCAATGTCAGGAACTTGAAGGAAATTTGAACTTTTTGGGCGATGATTTTGAGGAGACAATAACGTTGGTGCTGCTCTTGCTAATAATTCGGCAACAGGAACTTGTGGTGAACCACCAAAGCCAGTTTGTATTCCATAGAGCATTTCCTGTTTTTCAAATGCATAACATTAGGGTTGTATACAATTAAGGTAAAATCAATAAGTTTACTAACTTGAAATACTCTTGATCGTACTCCTAATATAGCTCGAACACCAATAAATCGTGCTTTTTGCTTCGATTGTCCGACGAGAAAGACAACATCAAACAAATGTGCGTTTTGTAAACAAGAAGGTTCTGTATTTAAGAATACGCGTGTAAAATCTTTTGCTAATTGATCATAGTCTGAAATAAATATATTATATAAATATAAAACTGGATAGAGACCATATTGTGAATAATACCTTCAAATTGATCACGAACAGAATCCAATAATGGTGAAGATGGTCTCATGTGTCCGATTGGTCGCCAACTACCACGTCTATAAGGCTTTGGTATTTGGCCAGTTTCCGCATGATTTGCTAAATTTGCAACGATATCTTCTAACATTTGTGATCTCGTTCGTTCTTGCATACGAGCAAACTTTGGAGCTGAATATGATGCCCTTTCACCATTAACAATTTTTGTAAGAAGCCATTCTCTATAGAATAGAAGAGACCTTACATTAGGAAATTCTATTGATATATTTTATTGGAATTGGAAATTTACCGAAACATCGATCCTTTTTCAAATACAGATTGCTCCCATAAATATGGCTTATATGCTCCAACTTCATCTCTTGTTACTACAGAAACTTCATATCGTGTAGGTTTGCGCTTTATTCTTGCAGACACTCTCACCTTTATAAAGGAAAAAAAGAAATTATTTTTCATAACTTGGATACCATTTCTTTTTGTATTGTCTACATACCAAAATGAATGTGTGTAAGAAATGACTTTTTATACACGCTGGACTAAATGCTGTATTATCAGCCTCTAGAAATACAACGCATACTATATCATTTCCAATATGTCTTTTTCTTTGCAATTTTTGCGGATCGTGCTTTTCATATGGAAGTTGTGTGCTAACATGAAACATTATTTCAATATTTCGCCAATTAGTGTAGACGGAATAGAGACCAGTTAGGTCATGGACAGTATCTGTGGATAAATATAATCGTCAAAAGTCATTTAATTAAAATATATTGTTTTACATACCGAGGCCACCTTTATATTTATCAAACCCTCGCAACCTTACTTTATCTCCTAACAATTGCAGAAATTCTTCAAACATTGGTGAATTTTCATTATTGTCTAAAATTTGTTCTTCTGTGAATTGACCCTGTGTAAAAATCAGTTTAATTAATCACAAAACAATGCAGAGGATTGAGAAAAAAACTTACTTCTTTTACATAGATAACACCAACTTTCAGTTCAGATTTTATAAAAACTTGATCCAATTTTAATAATTCTTCAGGTGTATCGGGAAGTTGACCAAGTGTCAGAGGTGGATTTAAGTTTACTTCTTTTCCCAAAGAACTTACAACTTCTTCTCGATTGTACCTTTTAATGATAAATTTTATGAAATTATTCTCCAAGAATTTTGAAGTGCAAAAAATGCAGGAAGAGATAAGAAATCATTTTTATTGCCTACCTATTAGCAAAAACACTTGATGCCGGAATCAAACCGTGCACTGTATAAGAAATGGCTCTGACTAATATTCTAAATTGATCACGTCCGTTTAATGTTTCCTGTTTTATTGATAGTATTACTGGACCCAAATCTTCATCGTTTGTAAAATAGTTCCAATGTTCGGACCCATAAAAATATTTCTCATATGTTTCCTGCTCAACTGATGTTAATTCAAAACTCTGTTGTTGTTCCCACTGCTCTTCAATTGTGGTTTTCTTTCGGGGAACTGTATCAGAATCTTCATCATCCTCATATAAATCGCTATAATTGCGATCATGTATATCAACGCTGCATCCCGCCCGCTGCTCATCATCATGCTCTGACTCACTGTCATCCCAAGCATGTTGATTAATTTGCGCAATCTTTTGTCTTGAACACTCAATCCAATAGCCAGGAGTTGGTATTAACGCATGGGGATATTCTTCACAAAATTCATCTGTGTTTGAAGGATATTACGAATAAATTATATTAAAATTATGGATTCATTGAAAATGCAGATATCGACAAATAAATTAAATTTTTTGCAAGAAGTGTGTGAATAAAGTTTTCTGAAAGCTAGGAAGTACTTAAACTTACAACATCTAAAATCCCTTTTTATGAATGAAGTATATCCAATTATCTAAATTTTCATTTATCACGTTCTCATAAAATTATTGATAACACATTTTTCCGTCTTTGAAACTTTATAAAGATACAACGCGAAGGTATAGAAATTTTTAAAATAATAGACTGACATTAACAATTAGTGGCGACATTCTAAGTAAACCTCATTAAAGTATTCATAAAGGAACAGTTCCTTGGTTATTAAAATTTCGACAAAGCGAATTCAACAAAAACCTGTATATGTAGATGGATAGAAACTCTCTTCATAAGAATTAAAATGTATGGCACAACTTTATTTTGATCCTAACAGATCGGCGTTATCTTCACAGTAGGATGCAAAAGATAAAACTTGGAAAATTACAGTAAATTATTAAAAATGCTTTCGCATCTTTCATTATGATTTTTTTCACAAAGCCTCTACTGTCATAATAGGCTTATATTATGAACTTTATTAGAATATGGTTTAGATTCTTTTTTTTTTCATAAACTCCAAACATTCAATCGATTGATTCCTTTTATAAACAAGTTAATGATTATATCTTTTTTACGCTTCTATAGATTTACAATTAATGTTCTTGAATTTGAACGTAAAATGTCATAACATTAACGGACGTTAAGACGATAAAGTTTATTTAATTAAAATTTGATGAAGTTCCGCATCATTGCTCACTGTAAGGCAAACACCAAGCTGTATATTAATATCAAACGCTTGTTGTGAATCTTACAGCCAGTAATAATACAAACATTTTTTCACTTTGGTTTTATCACTTTTAACTGCTTCACTAGTACAATATTATTATATTTTCATGATATTACGAATTTTTCATGTGAACACAATTTTTTTCACTTCAAGTGTTTAATAATAATTATATTAATGTTAATCAAAATCAGAAATTATAATCCATAAAATGAATTAATTTTAACTTTAAAGATATTCCAATGAATAATAATGAGGAACTATGCGTGATAGATTTTTTAAAACTCCAACACATACTGTTGACTCATGACTCATGAGATGAAAAATGCACTAAAAATTCTTTATCATCCTATGAACTTATTCATAAGTTACGTCAATCTATTCCCATTCTTTCCTATCACAAACTTTTCACACATAATATTGATATGAAACTTCTCACAGCTTCAGAATTATTCTAACGTTGGACGTAATTTATAAATTATTCCTATTAAATGTACATACCAGAACATGCTTGTGGTGGCAATGGGAAAATTAAAGTTGTAGAGCTTTTACGTCGCGCTACTATTGACCCAAGTGATTGTGGCTTAAAGCTTCGCAACTGTTGCATGAAATCTGAGCATTCCATTAATGCTACATCTAATACAATAAATTATGAATAAAAAAAGGAAGAGACGAAGAAGAAAAGAGAAGAAAAAAAAATTCAAAAAATTATTACGAATTACGCATATTTTATGAATAATATTCAAACCTGCAAAATGTAAATCACATAAAATTTGATTTTTGAATCGCCTTGCTCGTTTTTGATTCACACCAGTGAGGTTGATAGCACAAGCATTGCATCTCAAGCATTCCTCATGATACATATTATTATCATAGAGAAGGGATTGTTCTATGAATGAAACATTAAATAATTCCATTATTAACCTTTTCATAAACTCGAATAACTCGAAGAATAATCAAAAAAGAATTGAAAGAAAATAAACTCTCTTTTTAACAATGACATAAAAAAAATGAGAGAATTGGAAAAACAAGCATATTACATATGCAATACTTGTTGCTTTTTTTATGACCAATTCCTTCGTACTGACCAAATTACATTTTGAGAGATTTTCTTCAATGCAAATATTGTCTTAAGACAATCAAGGAAAGATGAAAATTTTTAATGTAGATATACAGCATAATTGCTCATACACACATATTCATTGTATTTTGTAATGTACATTAAACTCATCTTTCCCAATTTTCCACTCTCTCAAAATTAAACATGGAAACTTGATATTTTTTCTTGTTTGAAGAAAAAAAAAAGTGAAAATCTATAGAGAATTATTTTCTTCTTTAAATGTCTTTTGCCATTTATTTCTTGTAGTGAATGATTCTTTTACTTTTCAAACTTCTTGTTCGTAAAGTGTTTCTAGGACTGTTATGATAAACAGACCGAAACTGCAACCTACTGCGTGAATCCACTTTTTATTAATACACTTTGATTGTAATCAACAGTTAAAATTAAAATTTTTAAAAACGATATTTAAATCCTGATTATTTTCACTCATATTAATTATCTATAAAGCCCATGTCGATAAAATCGCAAAATTATATTTATTTTCTCTTATAAAATAAACTAGCATAATTTTTTCTCTTTTTTTTTCTCAACTCAATTTTTAGTCACTTTCTATATCAACATTACTGTAAGGAGTGTATAACTCAACTGAGAGAAGTGAATTAAGAAAAGGTCATACTGATATAAGAGTGAATGAATTGATAGCACCATACCTTTCCATTTTTTGGAAGAATGGAAAATATGCATAGTAAATATGTACTGGAAGGATGTTTTTTAACTTGGGGTGGATTTCTCCACACCACCGTCATGGAAAGTGACTCCTTCCAGTTTTGTTTAGTAATTATTATCAATTTGGGAAATGCTGTAGTATCAATAAATGTAATATGAGCATATTTTTCACATTCATATAAACAACATGCTATAGTGTATGATATCTTTGCAAAACAAATATGAGCATACACAACTTCTTCCCTCAACATCATAAGCAATGATGTTATTAATGATATTGCTTTTAAATGAAATTATGCGTTCACATACCGACTATTATTATTATTATTATTATTATTATTTATTTATTTACTATTTAAGGAAAAGCCACCTGAACAGTATATAAACTATTCAAACGGCATAAAAACCTTAAAATTTTTTGAAAATCAAGCATACAGAAAATATATAAGTTACAATGATGTATAAACATCGGTAAAGAACTTAAACTAAAAAGAGGTTATATGTGAACGTTTGACAACTTAACTTAGTTTTTTAAAGATATAAAGAAAAAAAAAAGGAAAAAAGTTAATGCACTAAAAATTATATAGGTATGAAAAAATAAAATGTTCAATCTTACAGATATGTAAAGAATAGTAAAAAATCATAAAAAGGTAGTTAATCACAAGAAATATAAAATAATATATGACTAAATATAAATTGATTCGAGTAGTTATCCAAAATATTTTAAATAACCATTGTCAAAGCAACGAGCTAGGAATTCTTCACTTGACACGAACTGTCTGACTTGATACTTGAAGGAGTGGATGTGAATCGATTTCTTTATTTGGACAGGAAGGTATCGTTAGGGACAGGAAGGCTATAGTTTTATATTTTGTAATTTGTAGATTTGCAATTCAATATACATATGCGTACGACAGACGTGTCAATTTTATGTCAGATTAAACAACTTTAATTTGATTCCATTTTTAGTATTTATTAAAACAACTCACAATTTCAATTATTAAACCTTTATACCTTTCCATAATACATACTAAACTCTTACTTTCAATTGTTTTTAATTGCATAAATTCAATTGTTTAGACGTCGTACCTTACATTTTTATTTGTTTCACTTATCCTTTTGTTTCCCTTTCATTATAACTATTTTTGAAAATCCTACGTATGTATGCCTAACTTTTATTTTGCAGTGCCAACATTGCAACTTAAATTTATTGAAATCTGACTTTAAATGTTGATGTTGAATTATTATTGTTATTTATCAAACCTTAAATTATCAGTTGATCTTATATGATTATGTCTTTTTGTAAGATTTTTTCGGAATATTATTGGAATTTTCAAAGCATGCATGTACTAACAAAAGTATTATGGAAATGTTATTTAATGAAATAAAATCATCGAAATTGAATTATGGAAACTAAAAGTAATGAAATATTAATGGCTAGGAGTCCATAACTATGTTCAATGGATATGAAAACCAAAACAATTTAAATAGTTTATTCAGGAATATTGGAATCAATGTGATCATTTTAGATCAATGTTGTCTGAACTTTTTTGAGCCGCGACACACTTTGAGTGTAGACATTTCAAATTAGAATGAAATCAAACATTTCAGTGTGCCACAGCATACAGTTTAGACAACACTGTTTTAGATGCTTAAACATGTAGGTAATGTCAGGTAATGTCAATTATATTGAATGTTAAATGACATGTTTAAATGCTAATTTAATAAATTTTTAATTTGGGGATAGTAATAACAATTATGGTATCGATTACCTGTTTGTGTAGAGGAATCAAAAAATGTACTGGTCGTTTCAACTGTTAAATATAAAATATGAAAAGTGTAAAATTAGTTAAAGTTTTCATATTAATATTTACATCTGGTTTTTAAATTAATTTAAATAAAAATACACACAAATGAAATCGTACGGATTGTATTCATTTTGGGTATTAGCAAAGGGTGCTGTCAATTATAAATGAATTAAAATTCATGTTTCCGTTTTCATTGTGGAATGATACAATTTTCCTTAATATCATTAATATTTAATGGTAGTCAGTAGACAACCTTTCAAAAATTTTACTATGGTATGTGTTTACACAAGACTCATGTATGAGTTAATGAACTGATTCAAGATAAAAAGTATAAGAAATAAGGCACAACTTTATAATTTAAGAATAATAAAAATATATTAATTCTTACTAGTCATTGTTCCAATGGTACCATCAATTATTTGTGCACATGAATCTGTAAAGAATTGCATCAGTGAATTCGATCATGTTGTATGATTTTTGTACCATTTATGGCTTACACAAATTCTTACCTCTTCTACCTCTGTATCTGGATTCAAAATAAAGTATTTGTTTTAGTATGTTTTAATTTTTTTTATTTACATTGAGCATGCATTTATCATAAGTTTCAAGGAATCTTGCAACTCAATTATCATACCTTTGACAGACGTCATCAGATTGTGAACTCTGTCTCCGAAAGTTACGACAACGAATCATTTCTTCTGTTGTGCTCTGTCTTCTAAAACCTCTTGCGATCAATATTTCTTCGGTTGTGCTTGATTGTCTTCTAATTGCTTGCGGTCGTGATGTACATTCAATTGGTGCATTTGGTAGCCTACATGGACTTGGATCTCTACAAATAAAAATCAACAGCTTATAAATTGTTTAAAAACTAATTATTATAAACTGTGTACCTTGAACTGCAACAGCTACTATCAGGGGATTTGGAAGTTCTGGGTGCTGAGGATGATTGTCTTCGCAATTTGCTTCTTCGTCTTGGACTGTTATCTCGTTCATTATTTCTGTCAGGAGACAGGTGAGATCTAGAATCACGTCTGCTTCTAAGGTATCAACAACAGATATGTAAAAGCAGTATGGAAATGTTTTGTGCATTCTTCACATACATCAATAGTTAATAAATTAATAAGTGACATTTTAAGCACATGGACATTCTACTCATATACTAAACAAAAAATACGTTAATTGAAAACAAAAAATGCTAATGCAAAACATTTACTATACTACAAACAAGAACAACTAATAAAATAAATTGTACATGAAAAATGCACTTTATAGCTATAATAAACAAGCAAAATTACTTTGATGTGTTAATATCCGGACTTAAACTATCTCGTCTTGCTTGTCTTTCACATAAATTAATGCTTTCAGAGGGGACAGCATCACCACTTGGACTAAGAGTTGGTTGTTGTGATTGAGATCCACGTCGGGACCATGGTGTACATGATTCATCGTAAGCAGTTGCTTGTCGTTGTAGTCTTGACTCACGACGATTTATTCTGCATTGTGTTGTTGAATCTCTTCTTCCAGTTTTGATGATTTCATATTTTGGACTTGTGGGGCTTACTGTACTAGTTATTATGGTGGGCATAAGTATTGATTGCGACGATGAATCGACTTGAGTTGGAGCAAAGAGAGGACCTGATTCTGCAGAACTTGTTGATGGCCTTTGCTCCTGTCTAAAATTTGGAATTTCTGGAGCAGCTAATGAATCTCTACGTTTTTTCTGCACAGCTACAACTTTTGGTGGTGGAACAACAAGTGAATCTCGTCTTGGTGCTTTATAACTCGAATCACCTGAACCTCTCCTTGATCCATTCCGAACTGAAGTTTCTGGAGCAGATATAATTGGAACTTCTGGTACATCTTTTTCATTAGTAATGTCACGTTTGTTCCATGCCTTTGTAAAATCTGGTGTATGAGAATCTCTTCTAGATCTCATGCTTTTAATTCCAGAATCCGCACTTGATTCACGCCTCTTACGAGGAACATTGCTAGGAGTATATTGCTCATTGCTTACACGGTGCCATGGTAAACTTCTTGCTAGGTCAGCTAAAGTTTCACGACGGTTCAAAGGTGGTTTCTGATTTCTTTTCGAGCCTCCGCTCCACTCTCTTAAAATATCAGTTAATTGAGCTAAAGAACTTCTTCGTCTATTACGATTGGGGGGTGGTGAAGTGGATGGGGGTGAAGCACCGGAAATTTGAGCTGCAGAATCTCTCCTTCCTCCTAATCGCTGTCGTATTGTCGATTCACATTCCTAGAATTTAAAGAAATAATACTTAGATATCCATCACTGTTCAAATATATGAGTAACTATTGCAACTCACTTGTTCTCTCATTAAATCATCCCAACCGTTTCCTCCACTCCAAACTTAATGAAATAGAAAAAAAGATTTTGAATTAAATAATTAATATCCTTTAACAACTCAATCAATTCTTAAAGTAATTATGTTACAAAAAGTATGAAATTAGTTAATAAAACAAACTTACTTAAACCAACTTGATGACTCATAATAGGTAAGTTGCAAACGAAACATATTGCAGTCATAGTCCTGAGATGATGAAAATAGTGTTTTAACATTAATGAACAAGAATGATAAAGCATAAAAATAACAGTGAAGCAAATAAGCTCTTATATTTTCTCATAAAGTGTAATTTTTAATCTAAAATGTGGCTTTTAATATACTTTTGATGAAAAAGCAAGCATGCATAAAAAATGCTTATGATTAACATATTTCCGAGCATTTCAATCACTATGATATTATTTTAATTAAAATATTAAAAATAATGAACTGAAGAAGTGCAGTGATAATAATACTATATAATACCGACCAAACCCATTTTTGCGTTGACCGTAATATGTTTTAAGCGGGGGCTGTAAGAACAACCTACGACAAGAAAAAAGGTCAATTCATATTTGTATGAATGGCAATGAAATTTTCATATCTTTTTACTTTAGTTTAAAAAATTCGTATCTTGTCGTTGTGAAATTTTAAAAGTCAAAATACTACTCAAATGCCAGGTCAATGATCAAGTTAAATGTGAAAGGTATTTCTTACAATTTTCCTTTAAGCTGTAAAACTTCAATTGGTTATTTTGCAAAGACTGATATATTGCCCCGAAGAGTACAGAAAAGAAATGTTAGCCTCTTCTTATAAACAAAATTATCTATAGATTGTACATGAACATCCCTCAGGTATGCCAACGTACAGTCTATTTTTTCCTTTTGTTTTTGTAAGGTATATTGCTTTTAGTCCATAAATTCTTTGTGTTGTTAGGCATGAAGTGACTAGTATCTAAATTGCTACCAATCAATAATCTGATGAAATACTATTTCGTTTAGGAATGTGCTAAGTAATGATTCAATAACCCGCAAGAATTTTTTGCATTACAAAAATGGGTAAAATATTTTATCTGTGTAAATCTAAATGCTGTTATGATGAAAATGTGAAATAATGATGAGCATGCATTAAATATGCATTTTTAAAAAAGATGCTTATAACTTTTTTAAAATGTTTATTTTGAGATTGAAGCAGATTAATGATGATTTTAATTGATTATAGCTTAATATATAGGTAATAGAAGTGCAATAAACTGCATTAAACTATGAAGTTCATCCAATTTAAGATAGTTAAGCGCATTTTCCTTTAAATTTCACTGATTTTAATGTCAAAAATGTTATTTAGTTATTCAAGGATTTTGCTTAGGGCCGTTCACTTATTAAAAAAACCAAAGGTTTTCAGATCATTGAGATCCAGAGCGACGTTTGGGCGTTTCTCGGGAAATGATTGTTTAACAAGTGAGGGCGGGTCAAACCACCGTACTCATTAGACCTACAACTTATTACGATCAAAACCACTTAATTGACTACTTGGGAATCGAAATATTATGACTCACACAGTTCACTTATTAAGTTAGAGAGAAAAATGAAATTTTAGATACTAGTTTCTTCTTTAATACACAGACCCACCATCTAAAATAAAAATTGAACATAATAAGTGAACGACTCCTTAATAACTCAAGTTTCTTTGAAAAGATATTTTATGCCAATTTTGATCAAGAATGAAGAAATGGACGCTAAATGGAAAAATCCTGATCAGACATATTTATTTAGATGTATTATGATTCAATACCTTTTTAGAAGAAAAATACAAAATCATCAAGATGGATGCTTAACAGCAAATGTATGCTTTACCATCCGTAAGATTTTTTCAGCTTTTTTTCTTTCTTTTTTTTTGAATAATTCAGGATCTATTAAATTTTGTATGGAAAATGCGCTTGAATTGAAATGTGTAAAATAGGTATATTCAGCTTTATAATTTTTGTACTGAATTTATACATTCTTCTTCATGATGCTAATAAAAAAATAGTTAACAGACAAATTCTTTTAAGATAAGCATGAAATTATATCTTAAGTATTTATTGTATTTTTGAAATATTTCGGAAATTAAAATGTCTTGATTCATCCAATAAAGAGGAATTATGGGATTTATATAAAAGACTTAAAAGCTTGAAACCCATTATTGGAAATAACAACTAAAAAATAGGACTGCTATCAATCAGACTTTAAAATGATATAAATCTCAAGAATAAATAAAATAAAGGAATTGTGCAGAACTAAGACAAGTTTCATTTCCGAATATTTCTTCAATTTGCAGAATTTAATTTTAAATTCACTTGACCTGTAATGTCGCATGTTTGACATGATTCATATTTACAGTGTAGTTTTTCCACGCACCATGAGTCTGATGTTGTATGTTTTTAATAATTATGTAATCTGACAGTTAATTTTAGTTCATCTATTCAACATAGACATTTTAACGGTAACAAATTTATGTTTGATCTTTTTTTTTTGATATTAAAAGTATTTTTTTTAATTTATATAGGACCTGAAGGGAATAAAACAAAAAGAACAAAAGGAAAGCATTATGTAGGTTTTATGTAATAACTTGTACAACGAAAGATTGTTCTGAAGTAAAAGTAAACTTTTGCACATAAGGGAACGTTCGGGAATTACGTAGGACTGAAATAGATTTTATAGACTCCCTTTCCTTCCCGTAATTCCTTGTAAAAAATCATTAATCAAAAATTTGCAATCCTAAGCGTTACGTAATTTCCGAATGTTCCCTAAATTGTACTTAAAAATTTTATTAAATAATAAAATAGAAAAATGTTGGAGTTGCAGAAATTTAAGCATGACCTATTTATTTTATGGAAATATCATTGAATAAGGATGTTTCAACATTTTACGAAACAAATAATTGCATCCGAAAATTTTCATCACTCATCAGTACGAATAATTTCAAATCATAAATCTTTTTTGTCCTTGCTATAAAACAATAGGACCTCATCATTTTTAATGGAAAATATCTATAAATGGAAGGGTTAATATCCCATTTATCATAAAAATTTATTCACACATAAATACACATATGATGTGTGAAAGCAAAACTTTATTTCCATGCATCCCAGACAATATTACACAAACAGATGAGATTTTTGCTTGATAATATTTTACTGACGATAATCCTGTATATGATTTCATTTGAATATATAAAGCTCTTGAATATTAATTTAAGAATCAATGTTGATGGGGTAATTTCAAAAAAAATAATATAAAGTCAAGGTTACCGAGGATGTTCAAGTCATTGTAATGGTTTTTGATATTCTAGGTTTCCAAAATAAAAATGTCTCCTGCAGTTCTTATTTCTTGCTGCGCCACTAAATCCAGGCATCATTTTCTCAAACAAGAATGAAAAGCTACCATAGGACCATTTCTTTTAAATAAAAATCTATTGTGGCTCATTATTACAATGCTTTTATCGCATGGGAATAATTTGTTTCTTAAATTATTTTGTATCATTATTGATTACATCCTTTCGTGTCTCTGAAAATTCTAATTGATACCTGTTCCATTGACTCTCATTATTTCAAACAAAAAACAAAAAAAAAGTAAAAGGAAGCCTAGATTGTGATGTGATTTAAAAATAAATTAGAGGCTAAGCATAAATTCGACCCTCGAAAACCTTCCAATTTGCCCTCGTCTACATTCGGTTTTTTGACATCTCTTCAGCAGCATACAAATCAATTTTCAGCTCAAAATTACTAGGTGAATTCTTTTTTCCTGGGGATTGATTTTTGAAAGTGCATATAATTTATGATGGAAATGATTTCGAAGCAACTATTCGGGATTTTTCCATTTCAATAATAAAGGTTTGAGATTTTAAGCTTTCTTATGAAAGACCCTTTTTTTGGATAGATGTCTGGTTTAATGATAATTTTGCTCCTAAATTATGTATAAATAAAGATTAAAAAAATCACTTGTTGCACGATAACTTACACGTTTTTTGAATTATATTTTCTTTTATATTCGGGGATTTTGCGCTCCTTAAAGCAATCTCAACGAATGCAATGAGCATGAGCAGCAAAATTTTCTCTCTCTCAAATATTTATAAGGAAAGAGAAATATGTGGATGGTGGGGAGCGTTTTATTATTAAAAAGCTATGATTACAGAAAATTTATTTCAGCATCATGTTAATCTTCGGGAATATAAGGTTTTTATTACATTGTTATTAATTCTCTACAGTTATTGCTACAAGTACACAATTTGGGTATAAATCATAATTCTCTTGAATTTTTATGATTTTTTTTATATTCGGAATACCTTCCTTATCTCTTCTTATGTGGAACAATTAAGAATGTTCATTATGTCTGGATTATTTTTAAAAGAATTTATCAAAAAAATTTAATATCTGTAAATACTTTCATATCATTTTTACTGCATTAAATGGCTTCCTTTTGACTAAACTAATTTAATTCAATCACAGCCTTAACTATATCATCTAAAATGATAGAAACTGTCATAAATTATTTATGGCATCCTTAAAACATATACCAGATGCATGTTTGCGAGGTAATTAAATAATTAATATGACAGATCATTTGAATTTAGGAAAGAATTTAAATTGTTGATGCTTTAAATTTTTATTTGACTTTATTTACTGTTCACATTGGCTCAAATGCGCTTTTATTATACCCGAGGGTACAATTTTAACAATTTTTTATTACAAATAAAACAATTTAAAGAATCTTTTGATGATTGCAGCATAAAACATGTATATGAGTAATCTTGTATGTGAATCTATTAATCTTACAGCAACAAGTGTTTCTTTTTTGACTTCAACACATAATAAACTAAATAATATGTACGTTTAATAATGTTTCAATTCTATGAAATTCATGGCAGATTAAAATTTTATCTTATACCGTAGTAACATAAAAGTATTAGGTATGTCATTAATTAAATTACTCTAATTTTCTTTGACGATTTTCATCTCCCACTGAAGAATTTTCGCTTCGTTTAAAGAAAAACGTGAAGAAGAGAGATAAAGTCATATACCAAGACAATTCTAAAAGTATAAATGAGCTTTATTGAGTCTAAGAGATTATAGCATCCTTTGAAACACACGACAGCATTGATAGTAGAGAGAAAAGCGTTGATGGAAAAGAAAATTGGAACGGTAAATAACAATTTCCGCTAACGGTGACGGAGAATATAATTATTTTGAATTGTTTAACCAAATTGAGCAATGGAAAGAAAACACAGTCCTTAACCTCAGGGGTTTTATGACATGAAAATGTGTTTGAATAGTGATTCCTTTTTTTTTTTTGCTATTTTTTTAGAGTGAAAATCTACACAATGATCTGTTTAGCTTGAAAGTTAAATTAAATATAAAAAAGTATGTATCTATTTATGCTTAACTTATTTTCTGACATTTTTATAGTGAACTCACTTACAAAACCACACATCTCTCTAACATACACACACGCACATATACACAAAATGTGATTACTCTGAAGTAGAAGCTAAATAATGATTTTATGTGTGGGTGAGACTGTAATATAGAAAAAAGGAGAAAAAAAAAATTCAGATGAAAGTTTATCGTACATGAAAATGAAATTGATCCTTTTACTCCTCATTTTCTCTACGTTAGTACAAAACTCAAAATTCATCATTATTATTAATTTAGTATATTGTGCTTAAATACGCATAGCATTGGTAACCCTGGAAACGATTACAATTATTTACGTATAAATAAATGATGATATGGTGCTATACTTCCCAATTTTTCTTTCAGTTTCCAAAAATATAGCACTTAAGGGATTTTACGCTGGAGAAGTCTTAATACGAAAGAAGTAAGCTGTTAAAAAAATGTCACTTTATAATAAATTCTTTTCCCCTTTATAGAGCTTGAAGCCAAATATAAATACCTTATCAATTTAACTGACTTTAAGTATTTTTATACTTAAAATACCTAAAAATGGGAAACCTAATTAAAACATTGTGCAAACTTTCCAATTTTCAAGATTGTTTTTTATGATTCCTCCCTGTCTTGTCGTGTCTTGTCTTGATTATATTTAACTTGTGATTAAACAGAAATTCTAATGATATGTCTGTTATTTGTTACAAAAGTTCAGACACTTTTCCACCGAACTATATGAAAATAAGAAGTTAAATTCTTAAAATTACTTTGCATACTTTTACATAAATTCTTGGGTATTTAAAAGCCAGTTTGATGTTAAAGAAGAACAGAAGCACAAGTTATTATCAAAGAAATCTTTATGATGAAATTATTACCAGCTCTTCTGGATTGTCGTTGGATGTATGAAAGATACAGAAATTGGAAATATATTTTGGAATTGCAAAAAATGGGCAAATAATAATTCAATGAAAAGAATATTAAAAAAGTTAGGAAACAACATGGTTTACTTTCAAATTCCAAGTGTTCTTTCGGCTGTACTTTTGTAAATAATATCAATATTATTTCAGAATGCTCAAAAACTCTTGAAGCATGAAGATTTTGTCGGAGAATTTCAACGTGAGTGCTTGTTACTAAAAAAGTCATGTAAAAATTTCCATCGTAAAGGACTGGGGGAGTTTACATTTCTGTCGCTTTTTCTTTAATTTTGAAAAGTATAAAGTATTATTAAATAAGAAGAATTCCCATTTTTGTACATAAATAAATGGATGCAAAATTTTTTGGGATGGTATGACAATTTTCCTAAAGTCACCTCATAGTTGAGACACTCAAAAAAGGTTAGAGACAACCTTTAGAGATGTATCTTCAATAAAAAAAAAAGTGTATACAAATGTACAAAAAAGCAAACCCCATTTTTAAAAGAATTTTTTATTCAGTGGATGATCAAAGGAAGAGTGTCTTGTGTTTTATATTTGTTTGGGTCTGTGCATGACAGAGAGAATCCCAACATCATTGCGAACAAGTCTTCTCAAATGGAAAAAAGAGTGAATAAAGCTTTTTGAGAGTGATTAATTTTACTACTGATGATGGGACTTTAATAGTTTTATGGATGACTAAACATTGTTATACACACATTATCATTGATTAAGTTCGCCTCATAATATTCAATCCAAAATTTGAATCATTTGAAATAGCACTAATAAGCATATTTATGAATAACAATTTCAATGTGCAATATGAAATCTGTAATCTTTTTTAATGTTTCGAGCTGTGTGTACCTAGAATTTATTGATTTTTTTCTTAATTTTCTTGCTTTTTCAGCAAAACATGAAAAATTGCTTTAGCAAACAAGGCAATGGGGTCTATATAGACAGTGTTGATATGTCTAGTATAATATATCTTAGAGAGATTTATATAATGGATTTTGATAAAATTCGCAGACACTGTATAAAAAAATCATAAATCATTTAATTGGTGTCTATGTCAAAGTAAAATAATAATCATGTTAATAATGAAACTTACATTTTGGTCAAATCACAAAATAATTCAATCAGTCGAAAATAAATGCCAGAGTCGAATTTTTTTTTTTTTTTTTGATGCTCCGTGGGATTCTTATTGAAGCTTCAATTCTTCTTGTTGCTTTTCAATTCAAAGAAAACTTTTGTATGAGACTGTATGAAACAATACTTTTATGTTTGATAATGAAATAAATTATATTTTTAAAATATGATAAATTCAAGCTTCGTCTGTACATTTAACCGTGAATGTTCTAAAGTTTTCATCATCATAGACCATAAATTAAATTACATAATAGCTTTACTATATTTGCATCGCTTTCATTTTGAACTATCTATCTTCCACCTGTTTGAATTTCATGAGATTTTTTTTTCTATGTTGAGTTTAAAAATAGACTCTCATGCAGCATTTTCTTGCTGTGCCTTAATAAAAGCTTTGAATGAACATTTTTTTTTTTAATATATTTTATATATTTTTTTTTGAATATCACAATTTATGAAATTTGGAGAAATTGAAAATCACTAATTTTTCAATTGCACACGTATTATTAATTTCTCATGTTTATAACTTTGAAAAAGCAAATAAATAAATAACATTTAATATAACTTAAATGTATGTATTAGCTATTTTTTACAACCAAATGCTAAATTTGCTCTCAATTCTCCCTTCTTTATGTACACTATATAATATTTCCGATAGCACTGAAGTTGAATTGCGCGATTTTCCTCCTTTTATATCCTCCAGCTCGGAAAGGATTTGAGACGAGAGAAATGTTGAAACATTCTCTCAATTTTCAAAGTTCAACTAGTGGCTGGGAAGATAATGAAGAGGAGAAAATTTGTATAAAGGGGAAAAAGATGTAAGCATGTTTTACAGCCAACAGGTGGATAATAGTTCTGCTCACGTAACACACTTTTTAAAAACCCATAAAATCTCTTTTTAATTTTATTAAAGATTTTCTCAAATTTTTGCTCAATTAATTTTTTACTCTTATCTTTTAGTCTCAATTTTGAAACATATTGAAAAAACTTTAATCCTGAATGTGCATGCATACTCTCAATTTTACCACTAACATTATTTTATTATATAATAATATCAAAATGATTGTGATGTTACCTCAGTAGGAGGTATGTATGTGCATATAGAAAACAATGAACTGTAAATGAAAAACTTGGCTAAAAATATCTAAATTTGATTTTTACTTCCGATGCTGTTTATAGGTCAAAAGTAGGGATCGACTACGAAAATGCATTTTTTGTCTGCAGTTTTAGACGAACCCTAGTCTAAAGTATATCCAATTTTATTTAAAGGGTCGTTCGAAATACATGAGTCGGGATTTTTAGATGCTGCAACTCAGATCACTCTTTTTATTTATAGAATCCTTTGGCGAAAGCTACAATATACTTTTAAGCTTGAAGTCAAATCGTATTTTTAATAGAAAATTCGGCTAGGCATCATATGAAATTCGAGTTCAACTTTTATTCCTAAAAATTAAAAATTTTGCAAAATAGCATATTTGCATTATACAATAAGTGAACGCAGGTTCGTGCATTAATACAAAAATCTTTTTAAATGTGGATCTGCTATTTTCTTGCTATGAGCTCATTCGTATTTAGAAAAATTACAAGGAATCAGACAATCTGGAAACCTTATTTGCAAATAAAATGTGAATTGAATTTTATGCACGATTTTATGTGCGTGAGCTCGTATACAATCCCGAGCAACACAAATGAAGAAGGTTCCGTTAGTAAAGGTGCTTGAAAGAAATGCAATAATAAAGGAGTTTTTGGTGTTAATAAAAGAGCTTTGACGGGGAATTTTCATTTTTGTCACTCGGGTATCTGTATACAATGGTTCACAAAAGAGTGTATCTACTATAGAAAAACGCCATTGATTGTTGTAAAAATTATTTAAAGATTTTCCTCAATGATTCGGGTAAATATATCAGGTTATCCGAAATTGTTATGGTTTACTGAAACCCTTCGTAAAAGATCAAATTTAAAAATATGTATTTTTTAAAATTTAATTCCTGGGATATTTAATAAAGAAGGGTTTCCTATTCTCAGTTCAAAAATAATAATAAAAAATTGTAAATTTTATTGATGAAGAAATTTGGTGGGAGAATCTTTGAAGACACAGGTGGGCAGAAAGACGATTTTGAGCTAGGAAACAGATGATTTTTTAAATAAATCTTACCCTTAAAAATTCCCTTGAAACTTTTAAAAGTTCAAACATTTGTTAAAGGTATACCTGTCTTAAGAATTTATTCATTATATAGTAGCATTTATAGACATAGGGAAAATGGGATCATTTATGAGCGACTTGTAAAATTTTGTTGCATCGTAATTATAATCTCAAAATACAAAGGCATGAAATCCTACATAATGATGAAGTTTAAAATGATTCAATCGATCATAAAAATGTGGTTTTATTAAATTTAACTAAATTATGATTTTTTAATTTTTTTAAAAACAAATAATAATAATTATAATCCAATCTATCTAGTCTTGTCTTTCGACCTAATTAGTTTACTATGCTGAATATTTCAATTATGGAAAAAAATGTTCAAAAAACAAGCAAGCTGAGGCTCATTATAAATTTCATTATTGTGTAAATCAAATTAATGAAATTTAATCTTCAAAAATAGCAAATGTGACCAAGAAAATTGTGATGCTTCAGGCTATCCATTAAAACTTTCGAAAAGTTTTTCGATTATGTTTATACTTTAAGAGAAATTCTTTATATAGGCAGAAAAAATTTCCCTTTTTGTACATATTTTTCAAAAAAAATAAAAAAATCTTTTCTTTGAAAGTAAAAGAATCTTTTTGTAGAAATTATAAAGTTTATTTCATTAATTAGAATTTTTTCCTACATGGGTAACTCTTTGGATAACAAATAGCGGTGGATAAAAGTTACATTCATTCTTTTTATCTCAGGTGAATTTGAATCTCATCATTTGGTTTTTACTTTGTATGAATCACTCATCTACGTATTTGAAAATTCATAAAGTGAAGTTAGTGCTTCTCATCTAACGCAAAACTGTCTACCGATAAGAGGAACAAATTTTATTTTAACTTCCACAAACATTTTCAAAAACATCCACGGAAGTGTCCACTCTAATATAATTTTCAAGCAAACCAACAATAGAAGAGGAAGATCTAATCAGTAATGGAGTTACTAAGGATGGCTAGGAGAAGTGCATGGAGAGGATCCCTAACGGATTACAGATTGAAGTCAGTGATAGAGCCAGCATTAGGAGACGTCTAAGGGAGGATCCCTAACACTCCTTTCAAAATTCTTCAATTTGCGACACAGATCCCACACTTATACATTTTATCATTGAATATTGGACTTCATAATGGAATGCCCAAAAGTAAATGAAAACCTTTCTCCTGATATAGAATTGATACATTTCTAAATGATTGGAAGTGAAAAGTCTGAGCAAAATAGGTGAAGAATAATAATAACCGTACGTCACTCGTCATTCACATGTCAAAGTTTTTTGTTGAACATGTCTTAATGCTGTTCTGGAATTACCCACATGTTCATGTATACGCTTATTTCAATGAACACATATTAAAGTTTGTGCTCGTCATTAACGTTGATTTTCTTCTTCTTCCAGACAAAAATAAAACTGAAATATACAATGAGATTTTCCATCCGAAGGGAAATATAATAAAAACAGATTGAATTCCCTTGAAAATCAGTCCTTTTTGGTAAATTATTAAGTAATACTATAAGAAGCTTTGAATATAAAGGCTTCATTTCTTAATGTCATCAACAAGTGAAATGAAAAGTTAATGAGCCAAATTTGATGTAAGAATAATATAAATAAAGGAAATATTACCTTCGCCAATCTTGAAAATTTAAAAGAAGAACAAAAAACAATTAACATACTAGAAGAAGGGTTGATACATTAATTAACATTTAGTAGGTATATACATTTCCTTTCTGCATTAAAATTCTGTATCTTGTATCTCACGTTCGCGAATTAAAAGATTTATATTTTAATTTGATCATTAAAAAGCCATCAGTACTAATGCCAAAATTTTGAAATTGACTTTTAAGTACAATTTTATTTTCTCCTTTTACATTTAAAGCCTATACCATTGTTATGCTTACATATACATCAATTGCTGATCAATAATGTTGTAAGCTATGTTTTATTTTTAAATTAAAAAGCCATATTGCATTATGAAATATGATTTTAATTAATGTTTTATTCTTCTATGGATAGGATATAGGAGAAGTATTATCGGATGTGTACATATGAAAATCGGATCTTCAGAACGGTAAAAAAAAGTAATCAAAACGTCATCAAATATATACATGTTTTCATGGGGTGAGCCGATTGCTTATAAATATATCAAAATATCATTTAATTCTAAATACCTAAATGATTTAAAATTATTTACATAAGTATCCAATCGAAGAAAAATTACAGGTTTTGCTATAGGCGTAATATGATTCAATTGTAATTCGCAAAAGTTTCAACAGTTCCCCCATCCTGTTTAACCAAATATCAATAAAAATGTTTCCATAAATTCGCTACAATTGTTATTTAATTAGTTGAGTTTCGTAATTGCAGTATGTAGGTTTTTCCGATTTTGCCTGTTACAATGAATTATCTAGTTCAAAATTATACCCTAAAGATATCAGAAATTTCTTGACTTCATTATTTTCCAAAACGGCATCATTCGACAATCCAAACACAAATGTCTGGAAATTATTTCATACAGACTGATTCAAAATTCTAAATATGCCATACATTCCCATTGCCATTGCCATGTTTACGAAGAATTTTATAATTACTATCAGGATCAAGTGCATGCAGCTCGGTAAAAAAAATTCAAATCGAATTAATCAACAAGTAACCAAATCATTTGTTGTAAATTATTGATGTTAAACATTGTAGACCATTGTATAACGGATGAAGAAAAGTTTGCATGAACATCATAACTTCGTGATGAATTTCTTCTTTATTGAATTAAAATTGATGTATAGGAAGGACGATCCTTTGAGATGTTTTATGAAAATCTCTAATTTACATAATTTTACGAGAATAACGACTGCAGTTAGGTAGACCTTCATTTGGCATTTTGTTTTACTCGATGGAAATATTTTAGGAATCTCAAAAATGTTTTCAAAGCAGCATAAAAGCCCGGGATAATCGGATTTGAAATGTTTGACATAGAAAGGCGAGATTTTTTGCTAAAAATTCCCCCAATTAGATACAAATTAAGCCGATTTTAAGATACACTTGATACTGATTGTCCTGCATAATAATTAAATTACTATTAAATGAATCTACGATTGTGACTAGGTAAACCAGAGATTTTTCAATGCTGACTACGTAAAACTTGTTGAATGTCTGAGTTGTAAAGTAAAAAGTCTAAACATAAACATTTAGTGCCTATTAAATTTATTCAGATGATTACCCTTACAATACACAATTGTCATAGCCAATGTGGGGTTTTTGGGGTCAAACCCTACTGAACATTTTGGATGAGAAATCAAAAATCCGTCTTCAAAAATTTGAAAACCCTTAAAATTTCTGACTACACCTCTGCCAAGTTTATAATTGGCAGGACAATTGGAATGTCATTTGATGAAAATGTACTCAAATGCTGATTAGTAACGTTGTAAGATTATAATTGATTCTCCTGAGATATTGATCTGTAATTAGAAAATCTCTGAGATAGTCAATAACCATAAATTATTTGTTTATGATTGCCCTAGTTTACGAAAACTCTCAGTAACAATGCATCATCAAAATATATGCAAATGCCACGAGATGCAGAAGGTTCCTTTTAAATGACATAAATGCTCTCGCGATATAGAGTATCAAAAAAACTTACAGGGGAAATGTTGAAAAATATAGGCTGAGATTGTGCGCAAAATGACTTTTTTTTGTTTTACTTCTCTTGGGAGTTCTGATTCATTCCATATATTCTCGTAAAATGTTAAATGAGTAGCTAGTTGATGTACTATTTATAGCCCAAAGGAAATTTAATCTGTATTTTTTTTTACCTTCAGTCATTGTATCTGTGAAATTTAATTCTTCATAAGTCAGAACATGGTCATTGATATGAATATGACACAATTTTTTTCGAAAATCAAGTAGCGTGCTTATTCCAACCCAAACACGAAAATTTACGGAAGGGATGAAATACCGTCGTTTCCTTTTTTTTTAGGTTTTTTCTAAATGACTAAGCGCATTTTTCTCATATTAATAAGAAGAATCAATAATCTTTATTGATTACTGTGTATGTAATGAAAACAGTCAGTTCCATTTTTGAGCAATTGAGTGAAATTTGATTCGATTAAGGATGAAATTATTGTCTTCATTGAATCTACCTTGCTCATAAACTTTCGAGACAAAACTAAGAACTCTGAATTACATTAGGATCGTCTTACTAATTAGAAGTATTTAACCTTTTATACACAATTTTAAGGGTTTTACGGTTCACATTATTCTCATTTCGGCTGCTTTTAAATATACAACATTTTGTAATTCGATTCCTACGCGTACATGCATTTCATACTTATTTAAGCAGAATCTCAACAAAGGGTAGTCTGCGGGAAACCACAACACAGCTATGTGTTGGAAAAGACTAAGGTGGTCACAAAACCTATTAGCTTCATAATACATGTTTATGGACAGTCAGAAATAATGAAAATAAGGAAAAATTGCTCTGTATATAAAATGTCACTAGAATATGATGTCTGTTGTTTTCGCAATATTTCACTGTTGAGAGAGTATAAAGCAGTTTTGATGCTACGAGGAAAAACAGAAACGTGTTTGGATTTCAAATTTATTTCCTCTAAGTGAATCAATTAGCTAAGAAAATTCAAGTCTTGCGTGATTTTTGTTCATGATTAGCAGCGTCAAAGAAAAATATTGAATTAGTTAAAATGACAAAATTTACAGAAATGTGTCCGAAACAAGACGATGTTTTCTAAATCGTTGAATTTTAAGTGGCTGTTTAGCAACGAATTATCGGAATAGATCCATAAAATCTGTAAAACTGTAAATGTAAATAAAAATATTGTAAAATAAATTTAGAAGTAAGAACATTTTTAGGCTTAAATTAAAATCAATGGAAGTATGTAAAAAGTTTATAATGCCTTTAATATAATTTGGATTTTACATAGAGTTATATAGTATGTGAAATGGATAATCTTGAACAAATCAAGGTCTTAAATAAATTTAATTTGCTTATTTTATAATAGGCATGCTAAAAAAATTAAAAGCAAAATACGAGTTAATATTTATGAAGTATTATTGTATGTCATACATATAACTAGTGAATACTACTATAATTTAATCATAAATTTTTTGATTCCTTCCTTGAGCATGTTGACTTATTGGTGGTGGAAAGCATCGTACATGCTCTACATTCGATTCTGTTGAAAAATGAAAAAATTGAATCAATTATAATAATCAAGTTATTTACCTAAATTAAGTTAAACTTACCTCCTTCACTATTTTTGATGTATTTATTTAATATAGCAAATATTTGCGAGTTTAATACTTGAAATCTGCGAATGCGATCGACCATCCTCTTTAAATTGATTCCTTTTACTGTTCCATCTTTTCCGTCAACTCGTTGAACCCTTAGAATGTGATAGCAAAAATCAAGGGCTTCAAATCTTCGTTGTTGGTTCATAAGGACAATAATGGCACATCCTGCCCAATGCAAGCCTTCGCCAAAAAGCTCCCTAAATTAAATATAAAATCATTAGTAAACAAATATTAAGTGTAATTAAAACAAATGTCAACGTACTCGATAGTATATTCGGTAGATGCGACAGGAATACAGTAAACAAATTGAAGAGCAGACCATAAACGATGAAATTCAGAACATTCGTCAATATGCATTACACCATTTGCAGGGGGTGGACCAATCCAAACATTATCATCTAAATAGGTTTTGAATTTTGTCAAAATCACTTCAAAGATACTCAATCCGCAACATAGTCGTTCACGTGTCAATAAATCTCCTTCGCGGGCTATAAGTGCTTGTTTAGCCGTACCTAATTTCTCAATGTTTGGGACGATTTGTAATGAGGCGAATTTTTGTTCGAGACGTTTTTGCTTTGCCTCGGGCTTTTCACCTTCCTTACAGTGCGGTCTAGGCAAGATATTTTGAAATGGTGCAGCATGTAACAAGTCACAGACTTCCTCTTGAGACAAACACTGCTCAATTAATAAACAAAACAAAATTGAATTTCCAATTTCACGGAATAATTGGAAGAATTCTGTTTTAGCGTCTGGATATTGAACTATGTCAATCAAATGAGCTTGATAATATTCAAGAACTCCTGGTGATCCATAGTCGCATCTCGGCAATTTGCATACTTTTGGCATAGCGTTCATTAATGTTTTGGTGAATTGCAGTAAATTGCCTTGAACGAGTGGCTTTACAATGTCTTTTAAAATAATGTCCATAATAACAGCTATCCCTTGATAACCAAGAAGTCTGCATATCGCACGGAAATGAGGAATACCAACAAAGCCAGTATATTGTCCATATTGAGTTGAGTATGCAGCATTTAGTTGTTTACTTCCCCATAAAAAGTAATGAAACATTTGAGGAGGTTTTTCGCGTTGAACTGGTTGACCGGATATTTGTAATTTACTTCTGACAAAACGATTTGTTGCAGCATTAAAGCAATAGTTTGATAAGAAGTCATAGTTTAATTCGTCAAATACATGTAGTGTTATTCTCCCGTACGGAGCCAAAACATTATGATTTGCCTCATTAAGCATACATTCATAGTCATCAAGTGCAAGTCCTTCTTTAATTAACAATTTGTGACATAAACGATTAACTTGCATTAGAGCTTCTAATTCTACTACACCAGTAATGTCAGACGCTTCAAATCTACAAATTGCTAATTCTAAACTCTTTTGCATATCAGCATTAATACGCTGTGATATTAATTTATTGAGATCTATTGATCTTCCTAATAATTGCACATGACGTTGTTTTAGTAATGTTGAATATCGATTATTTTTTGGATATGATTGGAAATTAAAACCAAGAACTTCACATTCGACACGAAAACGTTTATCTAGAAATATACTTCCCGCCAATTGTTTATAGTGAGCGAATATCTGCTCTGACAATTTAAAAATAAATTGATCGAAACATAAATTAACTTCAGCTTCAACTTCATCATAAAGAAATTGCTTTCGGAATATTGTCAAAGCATAAAGTGCTGAATCATTGTACAAGTCAAGTGGATATAGAACATATTCCATCATTGACGGTTCTTTTGTTCGCAAAATGTGATCTGTTAAAATCCATGGCATTGACATTTCAATAGGAAATTGAATGCGCTTCTCCATTGTAATTAAATCATTACATTCCTCGTTATGCTGATGTCGTACAGTACATTTCTTTACACGTCTTCCCATTGTCATTTCCAGATAGAACTCACGATACCACAATTGTGATAAGTCGCAACATTTTTGTAAAGTTTCGCCAAAATTCATCAGATATGTCCAATAAAAAGAACTTTTATGAAATTGATCAATTTGACTCAAACACGGTCCATCAATATCTTTTCTTAATGTCCTTTTACCACCTGACTTGTCGGCAATTAATGATTCAAGCATCGTGCGGACCATATACAATTGTGTCGAGCTAGGTCCAACATTCAAACGTGGAACTTTAATTTGGAAGCCATTGTCAGGATCTTTTTTGCCCTTATTAGCTGGATCATCAGGAGGTTCGCAACCCCGTGCCCAATCAGCAGACGTTTCACGAACAGACATAATAATTGATCTGATCAAGTCCTTTTTATTTTTAATCGCTTTCCTCAACGGTTCTCTTAATACAATTTGAACGAAATCTTGTAAATCAGAATAAATGTGACGGCGAATAGAATCACACAAGACTGTTTCCATGCGAGACATTAGAACTTGTAATCCTTTAATCATAGCAATTACTTCAATTAATGCATACTTTTCGTCTGAAGAGTAATTATATCTTGTAGCTCTTTCATATTCTTCTGCTTCCGATGGACATTCTTTATTTTGGTGATGGTCTGTTGGATGTAATAATTTCCAAGAGTAAAGTTCAGTAACAACGCTTGTCCATTCTGATAATAGTTGTAATCCACGAAGTGCAAGGTCAGTTACTGCGCGATTTTCAGAATCTGAATGATTCTCTTTATATGTATAAGTTGTTGTTACTTCATTGCTATATTTTGACAATTCTGAGATATATTTAACATGCTCTTCTCTTATGTTTGGTAAATGAACCATAATATCAGCTTGCGGGCTAATTGCTTGTGATGTCGATAGAGGCCATTTGCTTGCATCAAAATGCTTACTTTTTCGAACGTAGTTAAATGGATTAATTTGCATATCTCCAAATAATGGAACAACTTCAAGATTCTTAAAGATTCGATCGATTCTATCCAATCTTAGTTTTTTCTTCGTATCAAGTTTATTAATGTTGCACATTTCTGAATCCATTAAGAACAATCCAAAACCACACACTTTGACGAGCATATGCTTTTCTTCCGGTGTCAAATACATTTTTTGTTCAAACATGTGTACACAAATGTTCACAACTTCACAAATCAAATCCTCAAATCCAGGAATTTTCTCTAATGTGTCCTTCACTGTGTCTCGAATCTTATTTTGTGTAGCCAAAAACATTGACAAATTTTGTGATTCTTGTAATGTATGGGAATCTGACATGACTTTTAAAAACTGTGCAGCACGTCGATAAGTTGAATAGTCATTTTTAACACTGGATTTCATATTTTTCAATTCGTCCAAAACTGCAAACATATTTATAAACTTTCCAAGGGTTAATAAATATGCTTCAGACACGAAATCTTTTCGTTTTTCAGCATGACACAATCGTTTAATTTCAACTGAGAAAACTTCTACTGCTTTTTTCTAAAATGATAAAAGTTTCTATTAAAATAAGTGACATGAAAATATTTAATGGTAAACCATACTTGAAAATACATGAAATTCAATAGTTTATTGACTTCCGGTGCAAGAACTTCTACGGTTTTCTCATAAATTTCAACTCGATTTGGTTGCTCATTCGATTTTGGTTGTGGAATTGCACGTGAACAACATCGCCATGTATAGAGCATTACAGCATGTTTCTGACCCTCATCTAGCAGGATATTCTATAAATATAAGAATGATTAATATATTGTTAATAATCATGACTCATTCGCACATCAAAGAAAATTAAAAGTAATAGATAGATATGCTTTTACGGTCTAATTGGTATTTACCAGATTTGCATGAGTTGTTGCTTCCTCTATATATTTTGCTATTCCAGTAACGAATCCATTGCGATCTTCAAAGTTGGTATCAAAATTCGCCTGATAAGTAATAGAGCATGTTGATGCTTCAATTAATCTGTTAATGAAATTAATTTTGTTAATTAAAGAACTAAATAATGCTAATTTATTGATCCTTACGGTTGTTCGTCTGGTAATGGTCTTTCATCCAAAATTTCCACATTAGATAGAGCATCCGCTAATGTCACTCTTTCATTAGACATTTTATTGATTTTTCAGAGCTGAAAAATATAAAAATGCATATTAACACACTGTATTAGTCAAATAGCACTAGTTTTATTTAAACAATGCACTATTTTAAATTTTTAATGAGAATAAATAGTCTTCAATTGAATTATGTCTATTTATTCAATCAAAACATTAAACAATTTTTCATGTCCCTGCCCAAAAAAAATATTTATCAAATACCTTAAAAATACAATATTAAATGCCAAACTTTTTATCAATCAATAATCTCTTTAGACTATATTTGGTGTTTATACTATTATTAACTTATTTTATATTGTATTTATCTTGCAGCTTTAAAAAATTATTTGAATAACATTTTTTTGAACAAAATGTAAAAGTTTACTTTAGGGGGGATCACTATTTGAAATTTTGTAATTTTTTCTTACTAATTTAAGATTTAATCAGATTTTTTTATATTTCTTCAGATTTTTAGTATTCAGAAAGACTTAAGAACTATTAAGAATTTATAAAATCAACTACTTCTTTTGATAATTTATAACTTCATCATTGTTTTCCAATATTAGATCAATATTCACTTATTTTAAAAACTTCATATATTGGCCCCCCTTGAAAACAGAAAATTTTCTTCCGAAGTACTAACATTTCAAACTCAAACTTACCGTTACGGTTTAGTTCTAAAGGGTATGAAAATTAATTTGAAAATATCAACGGTATTGCACAAACACATAAAAATCAACGGATAAAAAACCAAAACAAAACAAAAAAAATGAGTGAATTAAAGACAGTGGAGCTAATAAATGAATTATTCAACATTAACCATGAGCTGATAGTAAAGTTTAAAAAATACACGGAGCTGAGGAGTATAAAGGAAGCTGAGGAAAGCATCAAATATTCAAAAATTAATGAACTGTCTCAAGTAAAATTGTTAATATTATTAATTCAAAACAGTTCAATAAATGTTATTTTTTTGATCATTTTTTTAAGATAAAATATTCGTACATAGAGAATCATTCAAATCTTGAAGAACTTGAAGAGAGGAACAAATCAATTAGAGAAAAATTTAGCAAGATCGATGAATTTCTAAGGGAAAAATCTGAAATAATTTGTGAGGAAGCAAAGTTGATATTTGGACATTTGGGATTAAGTATCAACGTGACCGAGTTTGAAGACAGGCAAAATTTGATGGAAGTTTTATTTGAATTCTCCAATGACCATAGCTGCTATATAAAATTAATTTATGATATAAATACGGACGACTATGACTGTAATATAATTTCGTTTATTCCTATATATTTCAAATCTAACAAGTTATATTGTTTCCACAGTGCTTGAAATGGTTCCAGTCCATGGGAATTTTGATGCCATTAAAACGTTTTTAAGGGAGAGTGGAGATATTCAAGGGATGATCTATACTTTTTGGAATAGCAATAAACACAATATAAATATATCCAACATAACTGACGACAGATCCTGAAATTCGGAATAATTCCTATTTTACATTAAAATTCTTAATTTAATTCACAAAAATAAATATTACTTTTATTATTGGACTTTTAAATAATATATACATTTTAATAAAGATATTGCCATTATTAATATAAAATATTTAAATTGATTGAATAAATGATAAGGCTTTACGGATATTCTGTAATTTTGCACGAGATAAAAATGTTGAAATCAACACATATTCAGTATAAGTCCGGCGATTTTTGGCCATAAAATTTTCATTAACAGCTCCTAATCCTCGTTCACAGAGAATTTTTGTTGTTAAACTTAACAGCCATTCCAAAATCTAAATAAGAGAATAATAAAATAAATTAGAATTCGACCTAATTTAAAGGGTAAGAACTTACCTCATTATTTGTTGGAATCCTTTTATATTTAATCCAGGAAGACGGTGCCCATAAATATAATTCAAGAACATTTGCTGCTACATCACAATTTAGTCTCATTCTAGGACTTCGTTGGAGAATATTTTCAATCAACTTTTTGACTATCGTTGGAATTTCCTCATTTGTTAACTCAGGAAGCATAGATTCATCATAATCAACATTACGTAAAGCTTTGGTATTTGTCGACAGATCATTATAGAAAGGATTTGTATATCCGAAAATTTCATAAGCTATTGTACCACAAGCCCATAAATCTGACTTGGTATAATCTAATATTGCAAATATGCTAGGCTGCTTCATAACGATTTCTGGTGCCATTAATTGTATATTCCCTCCTTTATCAATTTCATTCGATTGATATGGCAATCGAAGTCCATGATTTTTATCGGCCAAACAGCATCCAAAATCAGATAAAACGAGTAAAGGCAAAGAGTCTGATGCAGTATCAATTAAAATATTATCACTTTTCAAGTCTCGGTGCGCTATTTGAAAATTATTAATGTGTGCAACTGCTTCAAGTAATTGTGCAAATAGGATGATTCTCGTTCTAACTGATATATCGCTATATTCATCTAAATATTCTCTCAAACTACAATTGTATCTCTTCATTAATAAAAATAAGCTCATGTTCCGTCCATATCCACTGGTAGGATTAAGTCTTGCGGGCAATGCATTTGGATAGAGCGTTTGAGAGCATTGCAATTCTGGTATATTATCACAAAAGAAAGTCGGCATTAAAACTAAATTAGGATGAGGTGGGAGGACTAATGTTTGTTCAGCAATATTATATTCCCATTCACCTACATCATTTCTATTTAAGCGACTTCTAGCAGGAATTGTTTCCTTATACATGGCCTTTAAAATTGCCATGGCATTGCTCTGAATATCATAGTTAAACATCATTTTTAATGCCCAAGGATAAGTATAAATTGAAGCATCTACAATTTCATTTGATGTTTTAGATATCTTAAAGTCATCATCGGACAGATCATGTTCCTCATTATTATATTCCGTAACTTTACTGTTGAATTTCACAACACGAGCAGTTTTATTTGTCTTTTTTGAAGATTCCTTTGTTTCTGATTGATTCTCAAAACTTGATGCTGTATTAATATTTGATGTAGACGGAACAGATAAATTTTCTAGGCTTCCATTAATATTCTGAACAATCTCGGACAAACTTTTTGAAGATGAAAATAAGTTAATATTTTCGTTGTGCTCATTATTATTTTTCCAAGTATCGTTTTCGTTCTTGTTCATTAAACTTTCACTTTCTTTTGTATTTTCTTCTTTTAGGCTCGTGTTTTTAAAATTAGCACCATAAACAACAGCCGAACATCCTTTTGCTATCGGCGGTCCAATGTTTAAATCACTTAATTGTAAATCCTCATTCAATCTTGTATCTGTGATTTTATCTTCTAGTTTACTTTGATACTTAGTGACAGCTTCCTGAAAAGCAATAACAGTTGTGATGTTATAAAATAATCAATAAAAATCTTTAGACCTTACCCTAATCTCCCAACAAATGCTTTCTAATTCATCTTCTTTAGTGATTAATCCATTTCCAGTGGCTAAACTGCATCCAACAAGTGAAAGGAATGGCAAGCTATCGCCAAAGGCAAATCTGTTACCAAAAAGGAAGAAGAAGCAAAATCCGAGAAAATTTTTCAAGGTCATGTTTCAAGAAATACGTAATTAAAATAAAATTACTTTTTTGTGGCTTCTGCTCTCAAAAGATATGATTTTGGATTTGTTACTCGATTTAATACGTTATCAACCAGTAATCGCCGACTGAATCTTGTGAAACTATTCTGTTCTCTTGAAACATGTAAGTCAGCCAGAATTGGATCCTATTTTGCAAACAATTTTAGACTTTTTTAATAAATATGAAATCTCCATAAGTTTATTAACTTTACCTGTGGTGGTTTCTTCCGAATTGCTAAGTTCTGCACTGCTCTCGACTGGTAAATATGTCTGCTATTTGCAAATAAAAGACTTCTTCCATTTTTGAAAAATCGAGTTAACAATCTTATGGACATGATTGACGCTTATAAACCGATTATAAGCCCAATATGCTGCGATAAATTAACTAAAAAACAAAATATCAAGAATTAAATTTAAACATTTCGTCATATTTTTCACAATTTTACTTTGGAAAATTTCTCGAACTTTTTTTTTTTAATCCAGATTACCAGTAATATTAAAGTTATGTAAAAAATTAGCTACCAAAAAAGTTTTAAAACATTTTAAACAATCGTTTCCTAAAAGAATCTCAATTAATCTAATTAAATGTCTGCCTTTGCTTTTTTTATGAAATTTTTAGAGAACAAAAACAAAACAACACAAGTATAAAAACTTTTTTGGAGTACCTAAAAAAAGCATTCTTTAAATCTTACTTTGTCAGTACTGATAAACTTTATCAGAAGGAAAATTAATTAAATTTAGCTCATATATAGTGATTAAGATGGTCTTAAAACAAATTAATGGTGATATCACAATCAAAATATGATAGACAAGCAGACATAAACAAGTTAATTACGATTAATTTTGCACCCCTGATATGCAAAAAATTTGAATAATTTTTCACCGTTAAAAAAGCTCTGACTTATTTTCAAAGTTATGTAAAAGCTTCCAGTCTGAATGAATATAATATCATCGACTCACATTGTTATCCATTGTTATATTAGAAATTGTGATTAAAAAGACGATACCTATGCAGAGAAGTTATATTAAGCTTATTTTATGTGACGAAGAAAAATCTGAGTCCTTTGGATTATTAGTCTAATTTAAAAATAACCCCAATTTTACGGTACTTTGGAAGATGAACTTTTATTGGAAAATAAAAAAAGAAAAGAGCAATTTTACGAATAGAATTTCATGACTTATTTGAAATCATTTAAAATGATGAAATTTTATAGCTTTTTAGAAAACTTGAGATTTGTGAATTTTAAAATCTTTCTTGAAGTCTTTTGGTTTTGTAGGATGATAAAAAATATTGATGTGTGTACCTTACAATCTATAAAATAGAGCTACCCACTTAATACGACCTTTATGTATGTTGCACGCTTAATAGAACATAAAACGCATGAAAATGAAATAAAGCTCAAATGCTCCACTTGAAGAATCGTCCATAAAAAAGACGAAATGACACCCCGCAAAAAACAGTTCGATTACACTTTTTTGGGAGATGAAAAAAAAAAAAAAAAATCAAGGGTGTATGTTAACTGATGGTATATGTGTGTAGAAAAAAGGAGAAGGTAAGGATAAGTTGGAAAAATTCAATTCACATATAACGATGCCATTTACTATATAGCATTACAAAGACTCTGTAGGATAGGTAAAACTTGATTCCACTCTAGAAATCTTTTGGGACCGTATACCTTTAAATTGTACTATTCAAGTAAATCCAAAAAACAGTCATTCATCATTATGACAAAAATGTTTAACGTGCAAAAGCACAAAACCAGTATAAAATTTATAATGTATAGTGGGTAGTATCAAAGGAAACGCATTACTTACAGTACAAGCAACGACTGAATCGAATTTCGAGGATTTACATTTTTATTAATCGGAAATTGCATCAAATATGTTAGATTATGAATAATTCTATACCACATCAAGTCACATATCATAGGCAAGCTTGTAAAGATTTAAGGACAAGAGCTACTCAGTCAATAAAATGAATAATTAATGAGCCATTTTAATCGAAAAATATGCTAAAATTCTACTTGTGTACACCTAATGTAAAAATTTATATTTGACACAACAGTACCGTACATTTCATAGGATGAAAAAGCAGTTTTTGAATCTTGATATTGTGAAAATAAAATACTTTTTATGTTATGGTCATCATTCAGTTAGCATAAAAAGAAAATTCTGCTCCCTAAACATGAAAAATATAAAATTAGGAACCTTGCCATTGGATGCTTTTTTTTAATAAAGTTCAAAATAATTTTTTATTGGAAATTTATCTACATGCTGATAATTTATCTTATAGAGTATATGCTTCTATTAAGACAAATTGAATCTAATTTATGTAAACGCTAATAAATCAGATTAAGGTCGAAAAATTTCTTATGGCATTTAATCATCAAATTATTCCCGCGAGTCAATGAATGATGTTTGGCAGGACCATTATTAAGAAAATTGATCTAGTAATAATTTAATTATCTCCTTATAACTTCTGTTTTAAGAAATACCGAAAATGTATAATTAATGAGTCAAAGCAGCTGCTTCAATGAAGCTTTATTTTTTAATTAGTCCGAATAATACAGCTTCCATAATGCCCTTGCTATAAACGACACTTTAATTTATAATGTTAATAATTCTTGGAATTAATTGCTATTGTATAGCAGAGCATCCTATTATTTTTGGATTTTTTTTTTTCAATTTCTCAACACATCATACAGAGTCTTTCTGTAGGTGTTTCTGTGAGTTTTAAATTTATTGTATTGTATTAATTATATGAGGAACTTAAGTAATTACCAAATGATTAAAAATAAGCTCAATTTAATTATTTTTGTCAATTTCATAGAATTAATCTGGACATTTTATATGAGTTATTTAAAATCCAATTAGAAGAGATATACCTAAATTTGGAGATTTACAACCTTATTTTTAATGTTACAGCAATAAGCCTCGAGTAAGTCTATTTATTTAAATAAATACTTTTTTGCCTAGATCCTTGAAAATTATTAAACTCTATCCCTTGTTAATCCTTTAAATATTTTCTAGTCAAGAAATTAATTATAGTACAAAATGAATTTTAAGCATCATCTTTGAATTGACTCCTTTTTGTATTCATATAAGAGTTCAAACCATAAGAGGGATGACCATAAATGGAATTACTCTAGCATATTTTCTTGATGGGCAAATAATATTAAAATTCTGAACCAAATCTAATAATACTCAATGAAAGAATCTTGAATTTCTTAATATACTGTGTGTGTGAAACGAATATAAAGTTATTTTAGTTTCCACTAGCTTCCACTATAAAATCGTTCGTAACAATAATTTTTATTTATGTTAAATTTGGAAACTTTATCCATAAAAAAAAAAACTCTCGGCATCTTTGGCCTTTTTATTCTGAAAGCTGAGTGACCAATCATTTTACCATTAAATTGCTCGGGAACGAGACTACAATTTGAATTGCAAATAGAGGCAAAAATAAAAAGTTCTCCTTGCCATCATGTGTCAACGGTGAAGCGTAAAGACTGACTAAGGTGGGGAGCATTTATTATTAAAAAATTCTTGTCTTATTAAGGCGGGAGGGAGGAACGTTTGCATGAAAATAGTCTAACTCCATACATGAAAGCCTTGATTAGAACATAAATCGTGTACTTTAAGGCTTATTATTACATATTTTTATTTCGGTACTTTAATTTGTTGTTGAAAGTTATAGGAAATGTTTCCTAAATTTGATATAAAGTTTGAGGTTGACATAAAGAAAGAAAAAAAAGAACGAAAAAAAAAGTTGTTATGAAAGAAATTTAACATTATTCGTACATGCTTGGCATACGGCAGGTTTCTTTCTTTTGGTAAAAAAAAAACTTTTCTTTTCATTCATTTCTCTGATTGCGTAGCGTGACATATAAAAGAAAAAGCTTTGCTCCTGAATAGCATTTTATGAGTTTTTGAACACGTCGACAATTAGTTAAATTGGAAGATGAATATTCTGACTTTGGATTGCCATGGCTTTCTAACGGGAAGCGTAAATGTGATTTCATGATTCTAAATTATTGCCATTATTACTACATTCATTTGAATTTTTAATAATGAACGTGATCTCTTCTTACGCGATTACTGCCGCCTGCTTGTCCCTATTCCAATCAATTATTTTGTATTCTGTAAACTCCTCTGAAAGGAAAAGTTAAGACAGATATATTTTTTTTTCTTTCTTTATGCCGGTAAAGTAAATGACAGAAAATTTTGTCTCATAGATCATTTGACGTAACCAATTTCCTATTTAGGTTGATATATTCTGGAATAAATAAAAAGTATGAATAAGATTCATTTATTTCAGTTAACGGACAAGCAAGAATACGGTTGAATGGAACTGTTAAAACTTCACTGTATGCTATAAGAAGTGTGAATGTGAATAGTGATTTATTTCAAACATAAAACACTTTTTTTCCTTTTTTTTTCTCCTTCTCTCCTACATAATGTGAGTAAATAAAATGACAATCTCAATATGGGGTTTCATGCTGCTGCTGCTACTGCTACTGGTAGAAAGGCATTTGAAATATATATATAGGCAAGAACAAGAAAATGTTATAATGGATTTCATTCGTTTTAACATGATGTTTTTATTTGAAATGTCATATTGTTTTTTGATGCGTGAAACTATATGTCTCAAAACTATAATAATATACAATTTCAAAAGCCATCAATAATATAAACTAAATAAATGCTTTATGAAGTGCAATATATCTATTTCAGAAAAATTTATAGCTTTTTTTTTTGTCCAACTATGTGATAAGATTCAGGGACAATATTAAATTGATGAAATGACGAAAAAAAAAAAAAATTTATCTCATCGCTGTAAATGGGGATTTTGAGTGCTTCAAGAAAGCGCATAATGCTCAAATTGTTGAGAATACAATAAGTGTTATGGCGCAAGATTATTGGAAGGGAAAGTTTTTGTTTGGAACAAGAATTCTCCCTGTCGACTTGCTGGAAAGTGATGTCGCATGGAAAAGAGGAAAAGAGAACTAGGAAAACATTCAATTTCTACTCTGTTATCAATGTTCCTTCAAAAATATTTCGTGATAGTTGCTGTTGAGTTTCGTAAAGAGTTTGTCGCAAATTTGATCGGGGCATATGTTTAGGAAATAATATTTTAATGAAAGCGCGAGTGGAATATTGAATAGGCGGTGAACGTTCAAAAAAAGATTGACAGACAACGTCAAATAATACATTCGTGCAAATTCATAAATTTTGATCATTCGATGAAAACTGATGAGGAAAAATTATTGATAATATGTTAGAGGAAAATAGAGCATGGAATATCATTAAGTGTCATCAGATTTATGAAGAAGATTAAATGGTGGTAAAATGTGCTTCATCAGTGAAAAGAATTTTTGTACTAAATAATAGATAGATTTGTATTGAATGATTGCCTCGTCTTAGCCGAATTCATCAGTATAATGGATTGAAGGAGCTCTATTTTATTATTTTTATTCAATACAAAAAATATATCTTTTTATTCATTACCAACATAAAAGGTGCTTTTATACATGATTAGTCCATTTTGGAGACGAGAAAAATCTTTGACCATCATTTTGTACATCCATCCATAGTATTTTTTTGGATTGATTTTTATGACGATGATCTTTTATATGACAATTTTCACATGAATTCATCAATAATTTGATTTACATCTTCTCGAATGAGATTTTTTGTTATTCTCTTGTTCTCTTCCTTCATAGACTATATTTTGACAATTCTTCAAGTCAATCACAAAAATTGAGAAAGGAAAATTGAATCAGGAATCGAAGCATTTCATTATAAGACATGAAAGAGCAAGGTCAATTTTATTAAATTATGCATTTCTGCTACTCTTCATTCCCTATTCTTTTCTTTTATTTCAAACGAAATTATTAGACTACTCACATTTTGTTTCCATTTTACTTTTTACAGTACAATAAGTAACTGTGTTTTTATGTAAAAGTACAAAGTACAAAAGAATTTTTTTTTTATAGTCATGAATCCAATTTCCGCAATAAAGACCGGAAATTCAAAAAGAAAATTTCTTTTTTGTTAAAGTGCTATTGCTATTCCTTTATACATAAATATTAAAGCCATTTCTAAGACCAAAGAAGTATTAATAATAATTTTTGTCAAAACATTAATGTTCACAAAAACCTCATAATTGAATGCTTTTAACCTTAATTATGTTTCTACATATTTTCGAGGTAGCTATTTTCTATAATTCCCACTTTTTTTTTTGTTCCATTTTCTCGGAAGCTTTTACACTTCATTATTGTATTACATCTATTATTTTTTAATTTATTGATCAAAATCTATCTTGAGGAAGGAATTCGAGTACATAATAGAAGAACCATATTTTTCATTAAGCAAATTATTTCGTAATTAATAATTTCCGTGATATTTTTTTGACTTAATACTTACATACATACATGTTAAATTTGACTTGGAAAAGGATAACAGATGAAGGAAGATAATTATTTTCATATCTTTCTAATTATTTTTACCATCATATTCATGCATAACTTCGTAATTGGGAGATTAAAAGCTCATGTGTTGTGTAAATAAGTCGTACAGCCATATTGTGAAAACGATTTTAAGGCAGCTTCTTAATCTCATCATCAAATAAACCTTTGTGGTTGAGTGACGACTTAAGACTATTTTCATATAGACATAGCGAATTTAACAAGATTTATGGAGTACTACTTAATCAAAAACAATATGATGACGCTCCTCCTAATATTGAAGAGAAGCGACCGAAAGCGTGATTACAGGATTTAATCTGGGTATATGCAAACATAAAAAGAAGATAGTTAAATAAATAATCTTAAGCATTCATGATGAAATTTCATAAAAAATTGTTTCGAGTCGAGCAAAAATGTCGCTAAAATTTTTCTACGCTATTGAAGTTATTTTTCAACTTGAAGTCAAATTATTTTGCTCATGATACGGTCATAAAGCTTGAATAAAGTTATAAAGGCTCTTACATAAATAAACATGGAATTCTTTTTTGCGCATTTTACACCGAGACATAATCAAATATTTTACTAGGGAAAATATTTAGAAAGCAATAAATTTTAAAGTATTCCCTTAAATTAATACTTACACAAGTGTGAAGTCACAATACAAATGTATCCAATCTTATGAATGCTATATAAACTTATAGGTCTCTATGGTTTGTTTGAGAATGTAAATCAAATTGCATAATTTATGTCTATGAATTCAATTTGTGAAAATAGTCATAAAGATTATTACTAATTTATTTTGTTTGTTCTACATGATGAAGACTTATAGATAAGACACAGGATGATAAATCACTAGAAAGAATTAAAACTATGTATATTCGTGTAAAAAGTTGCAGGAAGAGCGTGCAAAAATGTAAAAGTGAAGTGAATAATTTTTTTTGAGTGCTAAAGGAAGTGCTTAAGAAAACTACAGCCAAAAATAAATTTCGTAATATAATTGGATTTATTGAAAGATTTATCGTTCATTACTGACACTTTCATACAGGATAATTTACATAATTATGCACTGATTAAAACATTTCGAAAACCAATTTTTCAATTAGCAATTATGAATTAAATTTGCAATTGTACTCACGTCGGCGGTTAATAAATGCACAGTCGCATTAAAAAACCCCACACCAGGAAAATTAAATGCATTAAAACTGATAAAAAATGAAATTGAATTCAGAAAATCTTTGTTTGTTCAATTTCATTTATATTGTAATATTTAATACCATAATGAATAGTTTATACGAATTCACACTGGCTGAAACTGTTGTTGCTACTGGAATAATAAATAATGGTAAGTAAGCATGAAAAGCTATCTTAATTATAGAGTATTAGTTTCTTTTTGTTTAGTTACTCAGACTTATTATTATAAAGACTTGAACATTCTTTTTTTATCATTTTGAAAAGACTGCCAAGTCTTAAAATTTATGACGCAACTCGGTAAAGTACGTCACAAAATTTTTTAGTATTTCCTGAAAAATATTTTATTCATTTTTTTTGTTTCTCCATCACATTTATCGATGTTGATTTATACAAGAAGAAACGGAGATTTGCGATGTCTTCAAAGTTATTTTTTTAAGATGAATAATTCCTTCTTTCCACTGATTTATTGAGATAATGCATTCTTGCTTCCTATCGACTGATAAGTACCAATACCGGCTTATATAAAGAATTGATTCTAATAGCTTACATTTGTTATCGTTAGCTTTAAGTAAAGGCATGAAAATTTAATTTTTTTTGAAGCAATGCCCGTTCACTTAAGCTAATTAGTATAAAAATATTCAACAAATCTTTTTAAGCATTCAAGGGATCACCATCAAAGGATGACTATTTATAGCTTTCGCGTTAAAATCAGTGTTAAAAATGCCGATAAACTTTTAAAGCCTAATTTTTGTATTTTCATGAAATGTTAATGATGGTTTTAATTTTTAATTCCTATGTAAATTGGGGATTCACTTAATTATATAGAGCCTCATTGTAAATACAAAACACAATTTCTGAAAACATGGAATCACTAACGCCCTCCATTAACATATTTTTTTTTGTTGTTTAATGGGAAAAAAGTATCCAAAAATATCTATGAAATTAATAATTTTGAATGCGATTAAAATGAAACTTATAAATATGCTGAAAAGAATATGCAAGCTTACCACAATGAATTGCCTTGTTATTATTGAAGCCGGTTCATTACAGGATTATAGAGTATTTTCCACTTTGCCAATAATGCTTCAACCAAATTTTGTACTCATACTGAATACAATTTGGGAGGTCTATATGTATCTTCGTTTACGAATTAATATTATTAAGCTCTAAATCCCATTATGTCTATCCGATTTATGATGTTTATTGGGTATTTCTCTTTGGTTTATTCATTGAACATGAGTACATATTATATATAAATTCAGCCGTCGACCTAATTTTTTTCGCGAATTAATTCGAGTTTCATAATGAAAAAAAAAAGGAAACATGAAAGGAAATACAAAAATAAAGATGGATAATTGTTTTGTATAGCAATGAATTCCAAGAAGGAAAGCCTTCCTTATATGTGATTCGGGTTTTCATGTTTTAATTCCAATTACGCAATATCATTATGTGATAATCAGCTAATAACATCAATATGACCTCTTATGGGAGTTGTTCGAATTGTTTTTAATCGGAATATAATATATAACCATGGTTTAGGTCAAAATAATAAAGACATAAAGTTCTAAATGTAAATATTTTCAGATATTTTCAAACAAACATTTCAATTTCCAACATATAAATTCACAATATTTATGTACAGCCTTCTTTTTTCAAGAAAATATAAAAGTTTTTTATGTTCTTTGTTTATAAGGGTGTTGGTACTTTTTGACTTTGACTTCTTGGATGGTTACCAACTCAGTGATAAAATTCAGACATTCGTTTAAGTTAGTCAGATTTTAAGAATGTAATCATTTTGAAAGCTTTGTTTGATTAAACTGTTGTGCTGTGTTTAGTGAAATGTTTATGACTTAGATCAGTGATGGACAAACTGTGTGCTGGCACGCTAGCATTTTCATGGAAATGCCATGAACCGTATTCTCAATATATATATATGTGGTCATACGGAAAAATGACGGTTATTTTTTTGAAAAGACACTAACACAATGACAAAACTTACAGTACGTAAAAAAATTGAATTTCAAATGAAGGTTATGAAATTTTTATTTATCAACAACTGTACATTGATTGCGACTTGAAGAATTCTGGGAGTTACGTTAAAGAAACGTTGTTCTTTAAATCGACTGACTGACAATGCAAAAACTTGTTTGTTAACATTTTTCGTAACCGTTATTTGAAATTCAAATTTATCTTTTGTCAATGTATTAGTTTTGTTTGGGGCGATTTTGGGGCGATTTTTTTCGGTCATGCGGTTTCGGTAAAGCCTCAAGGTATACCGCGAAAAAATTAAAAGGTTGCCCACCACTGGCTTAGACATAAAACAGTTATGGTATCAATCAATTATGACGTTGAGAAGCTGAACATCATTTGTATACAGCTCTTATTAGGTATTTTTAAATAAACATTTTGATTGGAATTCCACAAAACAAAAACATTCGTTGAAAAGGTTTTTAAATGCCTTATTATCTAGAAGAGTGAATTATTTGGGTTCAAATGAAAGCTTTTCAGTGGAATGTTGGAAATTATTTTAGGTGGCTCTAGAAAAATGATGAAAATTTCATTCATAAAACAAGTATTTAAAAGATTTTTTCTTTTATAAAGCACTGCCTTTTATGTGCTGCTACTGCTGCTGCTAAAATTTTAATTTTACTATACCCAATTTATGCGATAACAAGACAGAATTTTCTCTGCATGTTAAGCTTACTTCCCAACAGATTTAGTGTTTTATTTACATACAAATTACAATTTATTAAACCAATTTTTCTATGAGGGGTTATGTTGTATGATTTATGCACGCAATAAAATTAATAATTCCGTTTTTAATTTTATTATTTCACTTTATATTTTGTTTTAGGAATAAAACACGAGAAACCCTATTTTGAAGAGATTCATCCGCGAAACATTTCAACAGCAATTGATGATACAGCAATATTAAAATGCGTGGTGAAAAATAAAGGAAATCGCACGGTAAGGATACTGTAATAAATAGCATAATAAAAAATATATGCTTAATGCAAACGTCTTTAATTGCTAGTAATTTGAGTGATTGACTGGATATAATGTTTATTTCACGAGTTTCTGAAGTCGTTAATTATACATTATGAACACATCTCTAATAAAATTTAACGAAAATTAAATACAAGTCAAATTAAATCTTATTAGGCATTAAGAATAAGAAGTGATAAGACATTCACCGAAATTTCTGACATTAAGTTTGCATTAAGTCAGAGTTGTCATCCATCAATTAGATTCACCTTTGCATATGAAGACAAGTGCCCTTGTCTAGACTAGTGCCCATATTAAGCATGGTTAGACAAGGATCAAAGTTGGTAAATATTCTTTAAAGGTAATGTCTAGGCCATTAGTGGTCAATCTTACTTTTCTGCGAAATATTTTTGTAAAATACCTCGTCCGTAACCGCAAATGTCATACGGTTCATAATGTTTCCAAGAAATTTTGGCGGGACGAAGGTTGACTACCACTAGACACTAGACTGAGACAAAAGCTAGTATGATACAGTTAGACACCTTTCTGATAACTATGTATTAAATATTTAATGAAGTACTTCCTTGAAAATTCTTAAGAATGTTTTGTTTTAAAAGAATCTTTTTTAGCGGAAGGGAGTACAAACGATTTTTGGCATAAATATAAAAAGATTTAGTCAGATTTACGAAAAATTTCGCTTTTAGGTTTGTGCTCAAAATAAATCCCGCTCAAGTTGTTTAAAAAGTATTCATTCAGATTATTCTACTGGATTATCTTCTTAAAGAGCTTTCTTAAATTTACAGACGACTTATCTGGTGAATATGTGGATGTTGAAGAAAAAAAACCTTCAATATAATGTTCTTAAAAGTTATTCTAATGACACATAAAAGTTAGATAATTATAAATTAATTTTAATTTCACGTTCAAATATTTGTATACGAAAACTGCGTATATATTCTTTAGCTATTGTCTATTCTCTATGGAAACATAAAAGATAATCTTTCATGCAAAGTTTATTTTTCAAAAGCTGTACAAAATACGTTCTCTGCTGTACGTATGTCATGATACAGTGAAATTTATTGCAACAGATGAAAACTTAAATTGATGTTTGTTTAAGTATATGAGGATATATTCGTACATATATCAAGAACAATAATTTTATTATAATTCCTGCGCTCTCAAGAAAAATCTTTATTATTTGCTAGAAAAATGGGCTTGAGTAGATTGTGCATGATATTCACTTTCCCCGATTGCTTTTTTAAAGTATTTTAATGGAAATCATTTTTCAGTTGCCTAATTTTCTTCCCTTCTTCAATTTCTCTTATATAATTTCGGCCTAAATGGATGATTGGTGAAGAAAGAAATTTCATGGATAAAGGATTTTCATAAACAATGCTAAATTGTTTAACGCAACTTTGCCTAATATTAATGAGTTTGCTTTTCATTTCGCTCTTGTGGTGGCGACGAGAATTTTTCTTCAAAAAAAGAAACTTTTCCTATCTTTTGTTATACAAGCTTATATAGTATTCACATACAAATCACAAAAGAAATCAAAATGAGCAATTGTTTTTTTTTCTTGCGTTATTCACAATCAGCCGTCATCAAGCAAAAAGGCGATAGAAAGTTTTTTGTACCCTCAAAACAAAGAAGGAAGAATGAATAAAGGAAAGGAGGCGAAGATTATATTGATAAAATTATCTTGCAGCTATATTCAGCATTTAACTTTTTCCTTCTAACTCAGTTCATTCCGGTTTGTTGTTCTATAAAGACTTAGACTTTTTGCTATCCCATGATGAATTTTTTTCTTTTTTTTTGGAGAAAATGAATTCAAGAAAGCTTTTGGCTTTTGGATACTGATAAAATTCTTCAACGGAAAATAATTATACCTACAGAGAATATAATATATTGATGTATTTATTCATACAAGGGATGTACGGATCATGATTAAGCTATTTGAGGAAACGGCAAGTAACTTTATTTGAGAAAGGAAAACCGCTAATTTTCCTTCATAATTCTTTACAACAAATTCACTCAACAAACTATAAATAAAAACAAAATTTCATTTACATTGTGTTGGTAAATGCTCAGCATTGCAGGGTATATTTTAGATTATACATAGATAAAAAATCTGTAAACACAGCATCAGTGGTGTTTTTGGTACAATAGCTTAGAGTTTTTAAAATCGGTTTCTGAAGAGGGTTTTAAAAAGCTCTTTGTGAATATTTGCTGTTATGTTTATATCCTCTTGTTAACATTTTTACCAGCTACTCTTTTTAATTTGTATTTTAAATGCTTCATTAAAAGATTCACAACAATAATTTCAAGTACCTAAAAATATTTACCGAGTGAATTGCTGAAATGCATTATAAAATCCTTTTAACACAGCATATGATGCTAACTCCATGCAATTCGAAATAATATCAATTTTATGAAAATGCACTTTAACAATGTTCACTCAATATGACACAATCGGTTGTGATAATGTGTTCAACATTGAATAATAATAAAAGTACATTCTTTTATGAGAGGATTCTGAATCTATTTGATTTAGAGAAACTATCACATCAAAGATGAATTTCATTGATATTGATCTATGTATTTTTAGGCTAAACTAACATAGGGGCTTTTGCTTATGTTTAGAAAATGTTTCTGAGTTTCCGAATTTTCGAGTTTTTAAACAATTTCAATATCATAAAAAATTTAGTGAATAAATTTTTACCAGCCTTTTATAAAAATTGTTTGAAATACGCTTGAGGCACGAAAGTTAAGTTTGCGTATTTTCCCTTTTTATATACATGTTTTTATATGAACAAAATTCTAACGATATCTTTTCAATATATCCCGATCGGCAAACATGTGAATGCTGTCCTCACCGTGGGCAAGCAGCAAGTATACTAAGAGCCAGGTGGTCAACATAATTCAATCAGTAGCATGAATACTCAAACCGACAAAGTTCACAAAATTAAACATGCTTAATATAATTGAATAAGTTTACTCATTAGCAGGCTAATTTAGACGAGTATACTTGTATGTTGGATATACTGTTTGCTTGTCCACCGTGTTGACAAGATTTAAACATGTGTCGATCGGATATTGAATGTGTTGTTTCATATAGTCATCTATTTTCACATAAATTACGTTTATGTTTTTCAGGTATCATGGATGCGAAAACGAGATGTGAGTAAAATTATACATTCGATTTTTTTCGTTGTTTCTCGCCAAATCATGAATACTGAAATGTCCTTGAAATTATACTTTACAGCTTCATATTTTGACATCAAATAATTTTTTATACACTGGAGACCAAAGGTTTTCGGTAATTCATCCACAAGACTCTGACGAGTGGAATTTGAAAATTGAATATGCACAACCGAAGGATGCTGGAACTTATGAATGTCAAGTAAAGTCATGCACGAGCTTTTCCTTTTTCATTTTTTCTGTAGCTATATTTTTACGTGTACATCAGTGTACATTTACAAGATTTCAAGCATTTGAAAAATGAAAGGGCACCAGGAGACTTTCAAATGACAGAAAAATGAATTTATTAACATACATTTTGTTGTTCTATTTGGACTAAGATTTTTTTAAATAATTAATTGTATCTCTTTTAAATTAATTCCGGAAAAAATGAAAAGGAAAATCATTTTAATATTCTTAATTCATTAGAATTAAAAAATACACGGGTATTTTCTATCTTTTTTGATTTAGGTCAATACGGAGCCAAAAATTAATTATGCTGTTAATTTGTCCGTAAGAAGTAAGAGAGGAAAAATGTCTAATACATTTTGACTTCTCACGTTTTGCATGATAGAGAAAGTTTAATGGAAAAGAAAAACGTGGTCATGCTATCATGCTCAACGGAAGTGAAGCCATTAAAAATATTTTGTTCTTTTTCTTTTAATAGCAATCATCTGCAATATATCATTTCTATTTTCGGTTAATGAATTACCATCCATTAAATATTCATCATTTTCGTTTTTTTTTTTAAATTAAATTCAATATGAATATAAAATTCAAATGTATCATAAACATTATGAGGGATGAATATTTATCTCTAGACTGTACTAATTTGCTTATATTTGATCTCAAATAATTTATTTGCATTTTCTGTATCTTGAGAAATTCAGAATATTGTTTTGGAAGCTATCAAGCTTCATCTGATGCGTTTATATTGCTTAAACAAAATGTTTAATTTCTCTTAATTTATTAAACAAAAACTTGAATTTTTAAATACAATTTCATTAATAAAAACCAAATGTATTTTGCAGGTGTGGATCTTAAAAATATTTATGACGTACCTGAACGAATTGAAGGTATCATTTGAAAAAATTTCTTTCGTAACTTTCTAACCCTTTAGAATTTTTTTATACGTTTTCCTTAAAATTTTTGTGAGAAAATTTATTATTTACAATTTTCATATTCATATTCTGTTCCACAGAGTGAGCATATTGAAATTTATCTAAGTCGAAGTTTTTTGAATCTGCTGTAACATTTTTTTCGCTTTTACTTTAAGAATTACGATTTTGTGAAATATTTCGCGTACTTTCTCTTCTTCAAGATTGTACATGGAATTTTGTTGATTCAAAAACTTTGAATGTGTGTAAAGTCTGAAAAAGTCATTAAGAATTAAATGCGTTTGAAGAATATTAAGTTTTTATAGGATATCTACTACATGTTTATTGGATGATTGTGACATAAAAACAATAATCCAGTTGTAAATCCCTGACTTGTATCGACAATATATATTTGATATCATAATGAATCAAACACATGATCTATGATTGGAAATTAATTGCGGTAATAAAACCGGATAACTTTTAGTTTATTTGATTACAAGGAGTTTTAGGCATTGTAAACACCTTAAATTAAATTATTGCAGATGATTGAGTTTGCACAATTTTATTAGTAAATTTTATATGTATTATCGGTTCAATAACCTTATTAGGATATTTAGTTTTCTAAGACTGATTCAAAAAGTGGAAACTGTTCATTTTCTAATATTTTCTCGTATTTTTACCTATAGATATATTATATAGATCTGTGTTATTTATCCTTTTTTGAACCTTTTTAAATCATATTAAATTTATTTTCTTCTTTTATAAGCTGCAAAAGCAAAAATTATTGGATCACAGGAGCTTCACATCAAGAAAGGTTCAACAATATCTCTTAGTTGTACGGTCAATATTTATGGATCTGCAATTTCATGGTATGTCAAAAATTGAAGACGCTTCTTAAAATGTACACATAATATTTATCAAAAGCAAAAGTGCACAGATGAGTAAATAAGTTGCTGTAATACACACAAACATAAATTGATTGTCATTTAAAGTTTGTAGAATTTAAATATTTGGAAAATTTGCTAAACGTTCACAAACAAGATATCATATTTTGTTGACATGTGACATAAAGTACTCAAAAATAAATTTTTCGAAAGCAAAAATATTATACCTACTCACTTAGCATACTGTATGCATAAAATACTCTTCTTTCAAAAAGCTCAGTCTGTTCTTTATTACTAATTTTTTCTCGTCCATAAAACATGAGTATGAGAGAAAATCTGAATTATGTTTCTCAAAAATCTATGATGTAAGCTAAAACATTCTTTTCATTTTTATTACATGTGTATTTTTTTTCTTCTGAAACAAAGGTTCCATGGAACGTCAATTGTACAGTTTGATTCAGAGAGAGGAGGGATTAGCTTAGAACAAGAAAAAACAGAAACTGGTACAACTAGTCGTCTTCTGATAACAAGAGCAAATTTTCGTGATAGTGGTAATTACTCTTGCGTTCCCATTGGAGCACTCTCAGCAAGTGTGATTGTTCATGTTCTTAACGGTAATTGAAGAAGATTTTGTAATGTTGAAAGCACCATATTAACTTGTTATTAAAATTTATTGCCTTTTTTATTATCGCTACCATTTCTTGAATATTTAAAGGAGAAATTCCACAAGCTATGCAAACCAGCGATGCTGTGCATCCACCACGTCCAACCTTATTCATTTCTCTTCTAATATTAAGTACATTCTGTAACTTGCTAAGTATACAACATATCACAACTAAAGTAATTTCATTTATTCTTGAAAGGTGATTAAGAATCTAATTTTGGAATATTCCAAAATATAAAAAAAAAAAAATCATTTAAAGTGAAAAAGTGTTAATTTGAAGTGAATAAAAAAATAGATAAGAACATTGTGAATCAGTAGTTATAGAATTTTGTTAAATTTAGTAGGAAATATTGAATAAAAGAATAATAAAATAATAAAACTGAATCAGTTGATAGTTTGCTGCATTTTAAACAATAAATTTAAATTTGTAAACAAGTTGCCATGGGAATTTCAGCGCTTTTCATTTTCCACTATATCAAGATAATCCTTTTTAATCGCTTAACTGGTGCAATTGCTCATCTAAATTCGATTGTTTATTCATTGCTTTTTAGCACGTTTCTCGAAATAAATGTGCATTGCAATTTACACATTTTACATTCCTTATCTTGTTAGTCCATATGTCAAATTGTATGGCTATGGAATAAACGAACACGGAATTTTTAGTTTTCTGCTTAATTGAATTGATTTGGTTTGCTATTGACATGATTGTGCTGTTTTCTATGAAAAATATTATTTCGTCTAGGTCAGTGGTGGATAGGAGTGTCGATATTAGATGAAGTTCAAATTTTAACTTCTCATTGTTATTTACTAAATCCTTTTAAAATCCTTAAAACTGCGATTTTTCATTTTAATTTTAAAATTAGAATTTTTCAGGTTTCAAAATTTAGGAATCCGAATTTTTTTTCGAGTTCTAAAATTTTGGAATCCGAATTTCTCGAATTTTAAAATTTTGGAACTCAAAAAAAAAATAGGAAAAACAGAAAAAAACAAATAAAGTCTGAAAAAATCAAAAAATAAAAGAAATAAAATGCAAAATTAAATATTTTATTTTGAAAGTAAATTGAAAGAAGTGTAATTAAGAAAATCAAAAAATTATAAAAGTTTCAAAATCCCAAAATTTTGGAACCTGAAAAATTCGAATCCCAAAAATTGGGAACTCGAAAAAAAATTCAGATGCCAAAATTTTGGAACCCGAAAAATTAGAATCCCAAAATTTTGGAACCTGAAAAATTCAGATCCCAAAAATTTGAAACTCGAAAAAAAATTCGAATCCCAAAAATTTGGAACTCGAAAAATTCGAATCCCAAAAATTTGGAACTTGAAAAACTCGAATCCCAAAAATTTAAAACTCGAAAAAAAAATTCGAATCCCAAAATTTTGGAACCCGAAAAATTTGAATCCCAAAATTTTGGAACCTGAAAATTCGGATCCAAAAATTTTGGAACTCAAAAAATTCGGATCCCAAAATTTTGGAACTCGAAAAAAAATTCGAATCCCAAAATTTTGGAACTAGAAAAATTCAGATCCCAAAATTTTGGAACTCGAAAAATTCGGATCCCAAAAATTTGGAACTCGAAAAATTCGGATCCCAAAATTTTGGAACTCGAAAAATTCAGATCCCAAAATTTTGGAACTCGAAAAATTTGGATTCCAAAATTTGGAACTCGAAAAATTCGGATCCCAAAGATTTGGAACCCAAAAAACTCGAATCATAAAAATTTGGAACTCGAAAAAAAATTCGGATCCCAAAATTTTGGAACTCGAAAAAAAATTCGGATTCCAAAATTTGGAACTCGAAAAATTCGGATCCCAAAAATTTGGAACTCGAAAAATTCGGATCCCAAAATTTTGGAACTCGAAAAATTCAGATCCCAAAATTTTGGAACTCGAAAAATTTAGATCCCAAAATTTTAGAACTCGAAAAATTCAGATTCCAAATTTTTGTAACTCGAAAAAAAATTCGGATCCCAAAATTTTAGAACTCGAAAAATTCAGATCCCAAATTTTTGGAACTCAAAAAAAAATTCGGATCCCAGAATTTTACCCGCTAGGTATGCCGATTCTTCCCGATAAAATTAATTGAATTAAACATATTACTCTGTAATGTGCGAACAGTTGATGCGGACGTTGATTCGAAGAAATTTGAATCATATTTCGAATGTTTTTTCGGAAAAAATCCGCCATCTTGAAAAACATCAAAACTTTTAAAATTTTTAGTTTTTCATGATTTTTAGCTTGGTTGCTTCATTTAAATAAAGATAAACGATTTAATTATGTTCATTGAAGCTTTTTCAATCATTTAATCGAATTTTAAAGCTAAACTAATCAGCTTTAAGTTAGTTTTTTTCAAAAATTATTTCAAAATTTTGGTTTTGTTTTCATTGTTTGTTTACAAACATTCTAAGAAAACAATGAAAAACTTATATGTTTTTAATTAACTTTTCTTCATTATTTGAGACTTTTTCTTTAATTTTTTACAATTATTTAGTTTAGTTTAAGCATAATCTTGCTTTAAAATCAATAATTAAACGCTAATTTAGAGTTTTTTTCGTTTAGATTATTAACGTTCATTTGAAATTTAAATTTGTTTCCGAAAATAAGAACCATTCGAAATTGAAATTCCGAAAATAAGAACTCGTTCGCACATTACAGATATTACTTACATCTTAGCTTGCATAGGGTGGCCAAATGGTTTTCGAAAAAAAGTATTTTCAGTCCTGGACTTAAACCCGAACCTTCAAAACGAAATCCAATCCAAAATTCCAATATTTGTATGGAGTTTTCGACATCTTGAAAAATCGGGACATTTTGAGGTGATCTATTGTTGTGACACAGCTGCATGAGAGAAAATTACAGCATTGTCATGGCAAAAATACAGCCGCCCTTGACTTGCATCGTTTATGAAGTCAAATATGATTCAAGACAATGTTGAAAGACAATTGATGGAGCACGATGAAAACGATCTTGTTGCTTTGATGAAAATTTTTTGAATAATCTTGAATGAGGAAAAATAATTTCCAATGATTGCTTGATGACTTTTTTGTGTCTTTGAAATTTGTTTGAAATTTGAAATTTGCATTATGATTTGGACTACACTTCGTTTGATTTGAGAGACTTGTAGTCGAATATTGTTGAATTATCTCCATCTAAGTCTTGTTGAATTCAAAAAACCAAGCTGAAAATAAAGAAAAATATTATTACAATTAAACTTATTTAATTCAAATTACTTACATCTCGGGAATATCTTCAGGAAGTCACACAGGAATGATGGTAATGTTGAACGACAATTGATGGAGCCCGAATAAAACGGTCATGTTGCTTTGATGAAAAATTTTTGTATGATTTTGAATGAAGAAAAATAATTTCCAATGGTTACTTGATTTTTTTTTTACCTTAAAATGATTCTTTATTTCTTTTAAAAAGTTTTAACATTTGATCATCCTCACTGACAGTCAAGTTTGCGAAATTTCTGATTTGTTATTCATTAAATGTGAAATATGTAGGATCATATTGAATATGAAAGTGCATATGACATAAATTTAACCGAATACTTTAAAAACTCTCAAAAACGCAATTTTTCATCATTATTTACGGAAAATAAATTTCCATACAAAAAATTCAGATGAATGCATTTGGATGCACATCTAGAACAAAAGAAACTACAGACCTGTGCATCTGGGCGAACCCTAGTAAAACCCAAGTACTTGGGGTACCACAAATCTTTACAAAATATATAATGTAATCGACACCCCTAGTGGTGGATGACTTATGTTCCGCGTCACACTAGTAATTTTTGGAAAAGCCATGAATTATATGCCATATCCGAATTCGGGAGTTGACTAAAATCAATGTCTGCCGCGAAAAATAATAGGTAGTTCACCACTGATTCTAGATATATAAAATGTTTCGATGAATTTTCCTTTCATTAGTAGTCACCTATCAGCACTTCCAATCAAATAAATAGACATGAAAGCCTTTGACCTATGCTATGTCTAATTTCAGTTTAAGTGTTGCTTTGAATTGGCACTAGATTGATATAATATGCGCGTTGAAGCAATCAAAGACGAGTTCGGCAATATGTCATGAAAATGGCGTTATAGTTTGTATGTAAACAACTGGAGCAACCGTTCACAACATGTAAACCTATTACATTTGCAACAACAAACATATCAATAGATTCTATTGGTTTTAATGGGAGCATAGGTACATGAATATTTAAAATTGATGACATTTAATGAAGAATATAGAGAGTAAATGAGAATTCCAATTATTGACATTTCCTTCATTCTCCAAAATTTAATTTTCTTTAGATCTAATGAATGACTGATTGACAGAGACAAAGCAATAAATGTTCTGATTATGTAAACATTTATGTAAATTGTTTATACTAATCTGAAAATAGGTTTCCCAAGAAATAATCATAACTTATGATTAAATTTTAATTTATGACAGCACATGGTGAACACTGTATAAGGCATTATACATGCATCAAAGACAAAAAAATTAGTTTTTACTTGTGAATTAACATGAAAACATTTAACAATAAAAATAAATGTTTATTTTTCTGCAATTCATATAATAATTAGCATATTGAAGTAAACGTCTGACTGATCAAAGTATAAAAAATTGTTTTTAAAGAATTATATATATAGGAAAGGAATTAAAAAAATACTTTTGATAAATGAATATTTTTTTCATCATTGTTTTAATTTAGGCGATGAATTGATGAGAAGGGAAGAAAAAATAATATAATATTTTCATCACATATCTAAATGTATACTTCACTGTTGGTTTTATGCGTTTGTGAAAAAGCGGTGGAAATGAAAATGATTTCAGATAAACGTTTCATTTTTTTCCTACAGTTCTTGTTCCACCATAATGAAAATCAAACAAATACGTGTCTTTTCAGCTCAAACATAAACAGAAGAGCTTTTTTCAGATGAATAAATCCATCATAACGTGGTTTTGCCTCACTGCTGGCAAATATCTACAATTTTTCTCTTTTAATTTTTCATTTTATTTGGTGAATAACGAGAGAATAATTCCATCCTTCGATATTTGCCATACTGACATATAAAAGGGAATTTTAATATTTTTTAAGCGTAACTCGCCGCTTAAAAATATATTTTTTTTTTCGTTTCTTGCTGCTTTCATCTCACTCCAATCATTTGCTTATGTTATGAAATGAAACATATTTTGCTGTGGTTAAAGAGATTTAAATGTGGAAGAAACCTGTGGATGTAAATATATCTCATGTTGATTTTCAAATCACTACGATGAGTCTCATGTTACAATAATTCATTGCCAATCAAATAAATACATAATTTATTTCTAAATAAACCTTATTTATGCTAATATATCCATGAGAAGGCAACCGTCGTTACAGATGTGAACGGAAGAATCATGTACATTTTCCCTTCTTCATCCAATTCTATTAATTAACTAAAAATATAACAATACATTAATTGGCCCCACAATAAAAAGATTCTGGTACCAGATTTTGATTAGATCCAAGTCACGCTCGAATTTACATGTTTATGCGAATCAGCAGTCATTGAATGCAAAAAACATGAAGTCTGTATGTGGTTTCTCCGACAATATTACCAGCCAGACAGTCAAACATGTGTAGAAATGATAATTTCAAGTGCATAAACCAAATACATACTCTCATTTCACAATGCTGTTGTAAATAAATTTAAGATATTACTAATGATGTAGAAAATTTTAAGCATCATGTTGTAAAAAATTGTATAGCTATATTAAATAAAAGTTTAAAAATAACAAAAAAGAATCAATAATTCTGTGAATATGTGTTTTTGCTGAATAATATTTTTCATACAGGAACGAATTTAATAGGATCTGTTGAAGCCCGAAAGGCTCACCTTGGAAAGGAGCGAAAGAAACTGACTGAAATTAGACGTCCTTATGTCTAGTATTAAATTCAACATTTGTTGAACCTGCCATAGAATGTCAAGTTTATAACTAGACGTCCGGTCGACTAATCGCAGTCTGTTCCACTCGGGTTTGCTTAATTATTTTTTTTCAGTCTATACGAATCTGAAATCATTCAAAATAATAAATCCTCACATTTTAATGCTGCCGAAATCAATTCTGCATCTCATACATTGTATATGGAACTTTTGTATTCGTTTTTTGCATTAATTTTCAATCCGAACTCTGGGGTTTTTATTTAGTGTATAACGACTTTTGAGTTTACGTCAAGGTACAACAACATTCTGCAAAGTCTGCCAAAATGATTGCTTCAAAAACAAAGCCAATTATACCACGTTCCAAATCTGAACTTATTTAATAAATAATTTTTTAACGCAACTAAGCATAAGCTTATTATATTGTTGATTATTTCCCAAGGCTCCAAAAAGTTTTTCTATCAAAGTTCAATTATGTTATGAGTTTCCAATTTTAAATTGTTGGAGGATTCAACTTTTGATGAATGTTGAAAAATATTTACGAATTCATTCTTCTGAATAATATTCATAAAATAAATTTTATTTTTGTGTTTAGCCTCCAGGGAGCTTCATTTCAATGGTTTCATTAAAAGGATGAAAGTGGCCAACCACTTTGCCACAAAAAGCTGTTTCCGATAATTGACTATATAGCATACAATAATATTGATCTTAATATATCCACGTTGATATCAATAGAAGCTGTTTGTTAATATAATTTCATTGGCACTCATACAGTTTGGATGTTTTGAAAATGAAGAGGTTATAACAATCTATCTGAGTAAATGAAAACACATTCTACTTCATATTTCAAAACAAAAAGAAAATACTATTTTTAAACACACAATTGCCGCATAACATTTCAGGCAGCTCATCAAAAAAATTCTCTTTATTTTCTTTTTTAAAGATGAATAGCGGGCATCGTAACGCAATCTAAAAATAATCATTTTTCTTCATCATCTCACGGTTTAGTATGTGGAAATGAGAGAAGAATTTTCTCGCTTTCAATTAGAGATTTAATTTTTGAAATATTAGAGCTTCACGGAAGGGTCCCGGTATTTTATGTGAATAAATTTCAAGCCCTTTAAATGAAATTTTTGATATAATTTCGCTAAAATCACTATTTAACCTTTCTAAACACTATTTAAAGGTGATGAGCTACCTGGTGTCAAATCTTGACCGAAATCGCACATGCCATCCGGTTTATGGCATTTCCGGATTAAACGTCTGTTCTTCAAACTCAAAATCGTCTAAAACGTTTCTATCTCAACAAAATTATTTAATGAACCACGGATCCGCAATTTAATAAGAGAAGTTTTAAAAACTTTTGAATATAAATTTGTAAAATAAATCAGTTGATTTATTGTGGATTATTGTAAATATCCTATGATTGGATTCATTAATGTGAAAACATGAACATTAATTTAAGTACCTTTCAGTTTTAAATTATGTCAGGAAATTGTAACTGTTTATTCAAGGTCAAAATATTTTCGGTAAATCAGGAAACGCCATTCAGAGAAGATGAATTTTCTGAAGAGCTAAAGTGTCGAATAGTATGAAAGAAGTCATTAAAAAATTAAGATATATTTTTCGTTCATCCAGAAAAAATAGCGTTTTTCATACGTTTTGATTTATGATCTATAAGTGTCATATTAACAGATATGTTTTTTCACAATAAATATTAATATTCAAAAAGATAAACATAATAAAAAGTTGTTTGGATAAAAGGAGGAGACAGAAATATAAATCAAAAAAGAAATCATTTTGTGGATGATCTTTTAATGTGTATGCATGAATAAAATGTTCAAAATATTTAGAATATGAGTGAGGACCACACACGCGAGTAAAATGTAAAATAAATATATTCGGTCGTGACCTACAGTACTTAATTTTAAATTTCTGGAAAAAATCAAAAATAATTAAATGGATTTTATATCGAGATTGTGTTGTGTTTCGAGTGAAATAAAAAAAAATTAATATCGATATTCGTCAGTAAATAATTTTATGCTATCATCGTTAATTATTCGGGGAGTGCTTTCAACAACAAATTTTTAATGACATTTTTTTGCTGTTGTTCATTTCATCATCCACTGGCGCCTCAATATTTTTTGTATGGTTGACTGATATATGTTTATATTAAGTATGTACCTAGGACATATATGTAGTGATATATATAACTGATGATTAATATGGAATAATTATGAATTTTTAGTGCATTAATTAATTTATTTCAATTACGGAGTTAAATGTAAAAGTTATTTAAAAGCTCAAGTGTATCCAATTGAATCAGTGCATAAATTTTATGACAGAACAACAATTATAGCACCACTTGATTTAAAATAATTTTTGATTTATGGATTGTTCTGCATTTACTTACTGTTCAATTTAAATCCGGAACTGCATTTAATATTTGAATGCAGATATATCTTTTGTTCTGAAATGACCCACGCAATACATTATTTTATTGCCATTGTTAAATTAGAACTATAAATTCAAGTACAAAATGTTTATAAGTTATGAAGAAGTTTGTTTTATTGCATTACACACCCTCCTATGTATCATTCCTTTATCACATTCAAAACTATATCGGTTGCCAAATGATCACGATTTTAATAGAAGTAAGTGGGAAGTGGTTAATTTTTTTGTTGTTGTTGTTATGTACTCACAAATCCCAAATTTATCAATTTACAGGAAATATAAATAGTGCAAATAGTTTGCCATATTATTTGAAAGTGCCAACAAATGTAACCGCAATTGAGGGTTCGAGTGTAATTTTATCATGTCATATTGAAAATTTAGCCGATAAAATGGTTTTCTGGATCAGAAACTCTGATTTACAAATTTTAACCGCCGGATTGGCAACGTTTTCATCCGATTCACGATTTAGAGTTAATCATGAGAATACAATTGATGAAAAAGATTGGAGTCTTCTCATCACAAATGTTAGATTAGAGGATAGTGGACTTTATGAGTGTCAAATAAATACGGAAGTAAAAATGAAACTCAACATAAATCTTACAGTTAAAGGTATGCTTCAATTGTGTCAAAATGTGTGATGAATGAAATATTGAGAAATCACAGTGTTTAAATTAAAATTGGAAATTCATTTCAGAATATGTTGAGATGATGGAAATGGACTCACCATTTCTTCCAAATTACGGCGCAGCGATTGATGGAAAGAATTTAAATGTTTTAAAACGAGGACAAACGATCACGCTCACGTGTAAAGTTTTAACAGAGCATGAAAACAGTAACAAACATTCCAGTCAAATTGATTGGATGAAAGATGGAGAGCTCGTAAGCTTGAAGGTAATTTATTCTCGCTATTTCAACTATCAAACTCAACCCACACGACTTTTTTAAATTCTAATTTACAATAATACTGGAGCTATTTTCTCTCCTTTCAATAAAAGCATTTCAATGTATACCCAATTTATTCAGACAATAAATTAGCAATGTTCATTCAATGCTCTTCTTCATATTCCCCAATTTAGATTTCCATTATAAATGGTGGATAAATTATAATTTCAAAATTTTTGTTTCCTCATGTTTTTCTATTGTTTTTCATTTTCATAGACGCGAAGCGGCGGAATAAGTATCAATACAGTTTGGTCTGGAAAAAGTGGTACAAGCAAGCTCACATTATCTGAGCTGCATGAGAATGATGAAGGGAATTATTCATGTACTTCAAATGGCTTCGTCTCAGATGCCGTCACGGTTAGAATCATTACAGCAATGGAAGGTATGATACTAATAAAACTAAATCCGTTTGTTCACAAAAACACGAAACCGTACTTTCTCTTGGGGCTTTAAAAATAAACTACTGTTATTACCTTCTTGAAAACTGTTAAGCTCCTTTCATGATGTTTTGCACACCCAACTTTGAGTTTTAAACTCATTTCATTGACATTAAGTAGAATAATGTAAACACTAGGAAGCACATCAAGAATACGGACTATCAAAGTTAATGTTTCGCCTCATTGAAACATGTTTGCGTTTAATGTTAAAAGTTTTAATCCGTAAGGATCGTTTGAGATTAGTTTGAGAATATTTAATATTCAAAACAATACATTGAAGATTGTCATAGATATAAGGTAAGAATTGTAATAATAATGTGTATATTTCCAAACTTTACTTGACAAATTTCGAGTTCTTGTTAGCAAATATTTATTTTCCTAAATATTTGGATACAAAGTTTGAAGGAATAACATAACATTAAGACAAGACAAAAAACTTTGTTGAGCTGTAAACCACTCATAAAGGAATAATTAATCAAGAATACCGCTTTTGGAACAAAAAGGATGTTGAGAAAAAATTGTATATGATACCTTTTGAAATGGTTTCAAATGTTTTTATTGTATTCAGGCATTATCCATTTCTACTCATTTCTATGTAAAAAAAAGTCATCATTAAAATTATCATTCATGAGTTTTTATGAGGAATAGCAATTCTTTTATTTCTCATTTCTACACATTTACGTGTCAGTGATTTTGAATGAAGGAATTCTTTTGAATGAATATTTTCAACGTGTGTGTCTTATCGTTTTATGTTCGCATTTCGATATTTAAGAAGACACTTATCTGAAGCATAAAATTTCTCATGTATACATATTCTTTTCATTTCATTCCATATTTAATTTCAACGTTGCATAAAAATTTTAGCAAAACGGGAAATACAAATGAATGTTCAAGTGTTAATAGGTCGTTGTACCGTACTATGTCAGACAGTTACAAATTCAGAACTTTTCTGCTAAAGAAAATATACAATAAGAAAAATTTACGACTTTTATACGAAACCCAATTATGCAAATTTTGATTGAAAATGTGATGAGAAAATAAGCCAGAAAGAGTTTACAAGCAATTAAATCTTTTTCCAATTTTCTGTAGATTTAAGCATAAAATAATTTCTGATGAGATGTTTAAAAATTACAAATATAATGAAGAGATTTTATCATAACTCTTCATCTTAAGCAAATAACGGTGAGCATTTGCCTGAAAATTTATTCTCGAATTTTTCACAAATTGTCAGTTGAAGGTGATAACAATATCGAATTACTCGTAAACGATTTGCGATGAAACATTTTTTTTTTCCTTCTCTCCTCTTAGACGTGAGGGAGGAAGCAACCTTTTTAAAGCATCAAAATATGCGTTTGAATCTCTTTAATGTAAGGAGATCTCAATGGAAGTTTAGGCCGATGGAAAGGTGTGTAATTTACATTCCTAAAATTTCTCCAACACATATTTGTGATTGGGATGTGAAAAATATGCATTAATGATGTTTTTTACTTCTTATTCATTCATATATGAGTTAGTCCAATAGAAACCTTCATTATTTGCTATACTAGAAAATAAAATAAAACCTTTGATAAACGGTCAAAGAAGAACCGCAAACCCCTATTTCAGAATAAAAAATTATGTTTGAAAGTAGAGGCGAGAAGTTGAGGTAAACCGAAGAATTTTTTTCAATTTGATAGTGATATTGAAGCGTGAGATATAATTTTATCAAAATTTTCTTTCTTCTTCCCCAATTTTAAAAAACATTTTCATACCTTGGGGGTAAAATTCAATCATATAAAAATTGATGTTGAAATCGTTTTTTTTTCCTTCAAGAAAAAAACACGATGACGATAGTTGCCTTGCTCCTTAACTCGTTTCCTATTCCTTAACACTTTACTCAGGGTTGTTGAGCAGGTGCTTATGCATGAGTATTTGATGTTGTCTGATTTACCTCCTTGACTGAGATACAATCAAGAAAATCTGCGGATTTGTATTACTTTTTTCACAGATACTGTTATTCTGCAAAGTCTGATTTTATCTGAGTGCATCAATATCATAGCTACCACCCTGTCTTCATCAAGCAGAATATTCACACATTTCATTGCAGAAAGAAGAAATTGTCTGCCAAAAAATAAATGAATCGTATAACATAAAATCGATAAGTTTGAAATTTCATTATGGCTTAATTTCTTTCAATCATTCTTTTATGCTGTGTACACACATCGTCTATACATCATAATGATGATATTACAAGGTGCGAACATAACTTTTTGGCACTTGTCCCCTAAAGTTATTTTCATTTAATAAATGGTGAAAATATGAAGTTTTCAATGTTCTTGTCATATTGAAAATTCTAATGCAATGACGAAGCAGACTTATCGGTCTTACGTTTTCTGTTTTTTTTTCCTTTCTTTTTTTGGAATATGTACTTAAGGAAGAAAAAAAAATATCGCAAATATTTTGCTGCGGAAATTTTCGTCTAACATAAAAATCTACCTCATGATGAAGAGATAAAGGAAAGTAATAAAGTCTCGCATTTGTAGCACCTGGTTTCATCTTTGCATATCATTGGGATTCTATAATAGCAGTAATGAATATTAACAACTTCTCAAGATTTTTATTTGAAGCATTTTTCTTGTATTATTAGCCTTACATCTTTTATTATTAGCTGTATAAATTTTCATTACTTTAATTGGAACTTTTCATTCATAATAAGCTGGTGTTTTTGATAACATTATGCATAACTTCAAGTATTTTCTTAGAAATGGAATATCTTATTGAAAATATACACGATATAGCTATTAAATATTAAGCATTCTTCTGATTTTTCCACGGTACATACATAAGCCCACACTGAAAGCTGTATAATCACCGTGAGAAAATCTCAACATTTTGTGAATTGACAGTTGTAGGTTTTCGTTCAAACATCAATCCAAATGCGAAACCTGATCGATAATATTTTTAAAATAGCATCAGAATATAATTGAATTATTGTGGTACTGTAATGTGTCCGTGAAAATGTGAATCTTAGTCTGTTATGGCTTAAAGTCATTAACTTTGACATTTTCTCTACTCTTTACGTTCCACTGGTATTTGTTCATCAGGTTGTTTGTTGTCAGTATTTAATCCACCTGTCTAGTAAGCTCAAAATCTGAAAATTTCTCCAGTTTCTTCATACAAATTTCCCTAATCTTGTCAATGAAATGAAAACGTTTAAATTATGAGTTTTTCAAACACATTTGTCACTTAATGTTTTAGGGATGTAAGGCGGTTTTGAGATATTCTTCACCTGAATATATACATACTATTAAATATTTAAAAGTCAATTTATTTGCTTATTTTTTATAAATTTCTTAATATCCTTTTTTCAGAGAAATTCGATCAGCTTGTCACAACACAAAATAATGCAAATATCAGGTGTATCAACTTAACGAGTTTCATGTATATCTTTACTTTATTTCTACTAAATGTTATTTTACATTAAGAATACATTATTTTGTACTGTATATATTATTTCACGATATCTTGAATTCAAAATTGTTAAAATAATTAATAAATAATATTGAAAAAAACTTAACCTACAAATGTAACCTCATTTTAAATAACAATTTTAGGTATGTCGTGTCACAAAGTTTTGTGAGTATAGTTCTTATTTTTTCAAATGTCATCATTGATTTACCCGAGCGACACAAATGATAAAGATTCCGCGGTGGCTTCCATATGGCTCTAAACAATAAAAAAGGTTTAGCGAAGTCCTAATCCTATCCGTGGAAGAGCTTTTCTTTGTGTCGCCCGGGTTACAATCCTTATTTGTTTATTGAAATATACTAAAATGTTTAAACAGATAAAAACGATACTTTTCTGGGTACCTTGAATCAACCATATGTAAACATTTATAAATTTTAAGAGCTTGAAATATAATTTTGTTTCAATATCTCATTTCGAAAAGGATGACAAATTTTTCAGAAAAGCATTTTGTGGTTTATTAAAAAGCAAAACTTTATTCCGTAAAAATTTCACTCAAGGTAATTGCTTTAATATTTTCTCCCAAAGAGACATGAGAATTAGAGTTGTTGCAAAATAATAAATTAAGGTATTTTTTTGTTAGCAACATGTTCAAAGCCACTGAAATAACTTTTCAAGATTGTTTGCTAATAAATTTGCAAATGTGGAAGTTTTGTTCCAGATCACGAAATGATTTTTTTTTTCGAAGCAAAAGTGACTAATTTTTATGGTAGTGACAAACAAAAGTAGAATCATGAAAGTTTTATCTCAAAAACGAAAAGTTTTTTTAAATTGAAAATTTGATGATTTGCATAAGATTTTACCCACAGAAATTCTTCAATTCTTCATACATATTTGAAAAGAGTTGCAGTAAAAAGAATGAAAATTTAAAATCCTTGAAAATCTCTTTCAACATAGTTAAGCAACAGGATCTCATTACCACTGAAAAGGATCATCATATGAGGAAGTTGGCAGTAAAAATCTTACGTAAGCGTATCAATTGCTGAAGTTTAAACTTAATATATTCAAAAATAAGTTTTGCTCCGTAACTCATTTTGCTCTTCGTTTAAAACATATAGCGAAATAAAATGAAGGAAGTACCAAATACAAAATGAAATAATAAAAATGAGATTAAAATAAAGCAAAAGTATATTAAAATCATGAAGCATAAAATTCTTATATAAACATTTTTCACTATAAGGCGTGACGTTTAAGGACCCGAAATTTTTTAGAAATATCGTTTTATTTGATGGTATTAAAATGTTATAAAAATTATGCAACAGTCCCACAATGGTAATTAAAAACATAATTATACTATGTAACTATTTAATGATTCATTTATAAAGTGTTAGTTGTAAAAATTAAAAATTGATTTTCATTCAGTAAACAGTATCTCATTAATAAGTTTATAAGTAAACAAGGTCAAAAATGCTTGATTCTTATTCTCTCTTGAGAAAAATACATAACAATGAACCATTGTGATTAAAAGAGACACAATTTGAATTTGTAATGATTCTATTTTGTTGGGCTTTTCTATAAGATGTGCTTGACAATGATTAGGACGATGATTTTCCATAATATTCTTGAAAAGTATCAAAGCGTTATCACTTACGTGTCAGTTATTATCGCAACGGGTGTGGGGTGTAGACAGGTGATAATTTTATCGCATAGAAACCAGAAGCTTGTTACTATAGCACAACGAAAAAAGAGCAGACTGTTCTCAAATAAGCATTTTGATGTCATGTCTACAAACGTAATATAATTCTGCTTGAGGCAAAATGAACACTTACTAAAAAGCAAGTAATTGTAAATCTTTAATGAATTTATAAAACATTACACTTTTTATTTGTTAAACAAAATTCTTTAGAGATTAAAATTCGAATGTTAATTTTACAATGTAGATATTTCAATAAATTATGAACCATAAAATTAGGGATGTTAAATATGAATATTGAGTTATTTACTTGTAAATAAAAACCAAAACAGATGTAACATAAAACCCTTTTTTTGCTATAAAAACTTTTAATTGGTTATTCTTGCTAGGAAACCTTTCAAGTTTCCAAAATTTGAAAACATGCTAAAAACAATTGAATTATACAGCCGTAAAAACATTCCTTCGAGCTCAAATTCGAAAGCATTTGTCATAAAGCTTCAATGTAAAATTAAAATTAAAATTAATTGTGATATCTAAGCATAAAATGGCATAAAAGAACTCAATTTTAATAATGTAATATTTGTTTAAAAAAATCTGTGTAAATACTTACATATATGAAAGAAAGCTGTTACTTATAATTTTGAATTTTTTGAAAGAAGATGTTATGGGGAAGCAAGTTCATACAGGCATATCTGCTAGATGGAAAAATATATTTGATTTCCAATATTCCTTTTCAAGGTCTGTTCTTCTACTTTGAGCAAAAGAGGTCGTTTCCACTGTGAAATCGTAGATGTGTTCATGCGTGAAAATGGAAAGAGTGAAACATCAGCATTGGAATGAATGTATTTCTCTAGGAAAACAATGTTTTATGAATTTACAACTCTTAAAGGACTGGAAAAGAGAAGTATGTATTATGCCAAATTTTGTATTCCTTTGATAAACGTTAAGAATACGCGTAAATAGAGATGTATGTAATTTTTATCTCCTTCTTGTTCTGCTTTGTTTTGTTAACCCAATGATTTTTCTATTTTCTGCCTTCAATTAATCATCTCATTAGTGTTTGGGGATGGAATTTAAAGAAGAATTTTTTTTTTTTTTAAATCGCGACTAAATTTCTGAACCCTAAATTCTGTTAAAGACTTGAATTCAGGGAACTTTATTTCATATCTTCATATTTGATAGCAGTGAATCACATAACATTTTTTTCCCGTTATCTCAACGAGTCCCTTAACAATATCCTAACATATTCCCCATATGTATTGGGAACAAGAAGTAATAGAAAAAAAAATGAAACGAAGAAAAAGTTTTATCTTCGAAAGCATTACTGAGCATCGTGAATTTATATACCTATATTTTATTTATATACAAAATACAAATCAAAGTGGGTAGAATAAAAGTTCGGTAAAAAAAGTTTTGCGTAAATTCTTGCAACCATGCTCTCACAAACATTCATTATGAGTTTTAATCAATTGTTTTATTTTAGTTTTTTCTATGTACATGCTTCATTATTTTCATTACTTTCGAAAACATATATGCATGTATTTATTTGCTTCGGGTATTATTTATACAATTTTACAAAATCCAGAGAGAAAACTGGAGGAAATGCTTCATATATATGGAATATAAGGAATGTTGAGTAAATATTAGTTACCTGTGTGATACAAGAGCTTCTTTGGTTTAAACGAATTTTCCTTTGAGACATGAGCGAATTAATCTGCAATATCAAAACCAGAGACAGGTTTGTTAAACAAATACTTCCTATACCGCATTTTATGTTTATATAATTTATTAATTAGCTCCTTGTGAAAAGTTTCTATTTCAAAATCTTTACATTAATTTTTAATTTACATTTATTGTTCTATGTTATGGTGTCGTTCTTACTGTATAAGAGCATATTCTAGTATAACATTTATTAACCTATCAAATTCTGGGAAAAGGATGTACATGCATGTACATTTGTATTGGATACTTTAATTATCTTCTTATAAATGTATAAAAGGATGAAAATGGTAGTGATATAAACGGAAGGGAAAATCACAACATGAAATTAAATTTTGTGATTCTTACATGAGCTGGTTGCTAAATATATACAGGAGTCATAAACCGCAATAGATTGCCACAAAATTTTGTTCTCTTTGTGTGTGCTAAAAGAATTTATTTCTACGGTTTCTATTAAAGGATCGAATCTTTATAAACATCTGTTTTCAATGCTAAATGTTTCAGAAACGTCTGAGCAAATTGTTTGAATATAGACGTGAGTTTAAGCTTCAATTTCTTCCCACTTTTTTTTTTTTTTTTTAAAGGAAGTGGGCAAAGTTTTTCAGGTAAAAGTTTTATTTTGGTTAAAATAAAAAAGTTTTCTCGAAAGATAAATCTCCAACTGTTGATATTGCTTCCCCAACATATATATCTAAAATAATGAATTGATTACTGTTTAGTTGCATTGTTTACCAAAAGCTATACATCATTTCTACATGTGTGTGTTGGTACAAGTGTATTCAAACTGATGATGATTTTTCCCTGGTTTTCTTATCAATAGTATATAAACCTAGCATTATGTTACTGAAAAAAAAAGGTTCTACGATAAAATTACCATAAAACGCATTGGACCCAATGCTTGTAGCATTTTTCATGATACAAATTTGAATTTGTTTTTTTAAACTTTTACTCTTTTATGCCTTTTGTGATTTTAATTTTATTACAGTAAACATTCTTAGGCCCTTAAAGCAATCTCCTTTAGATTCAATAAAATAATATTTAAATTGCTGGTATAAACTGTATTATTCGGTCACACATTGACATTTTAAAACATTGGCAGATAGAAAAAATGGCTTATAAACCAATTGACCAATATAAAAATCTTTATAGCATAAAAATAAAAAAGGAAAGAAAATAAAAAAGCATTTCATGGGCAATCTTGAATCGTAATACTTATTCTATACAAACACTGACACACACACACACACAAACAGTATTGAAGGTCCAAATAATGATAATTTTTTGTTTATAAGAATATTCGACATGGGAAAAGCTACGTGATAAGGATTATTCAAACGTACTCTTGTTGAACATTTGAATGGACGTATGAATAAAAGCAGATGTTCACTTGACATTTCACTGAGAATTTCAATATAAAAGAAATAATGTATAATAAAAGTTAGGTATTCTACAAATCATCTTTAATATATTTCAACGTCAATCAAAATTTAATTCTCCATTGAATTGGATAAAAGGAGATCTAAATCAATAAAATAAGCTTTTTCACTTCTACAAATATAAAATTTCAATAACAAAATATAGCATTGAATTTAATATCATCCAAATACCTACCTTTTAACATATTTTTCGAAAATCATTGATAATGTCAAGAAAATATATTATAATGTGTACGTATAAAGCTTTATTTTTTATTTTTGGAAACCCTATATAATTGATATCCATGATGTTATCAGCCCTTCGTCCATTACTCACGTTTAAAGCAAGAAATCATCAATTACTTTGCGCCCCATTAAATGATACCTAGAAGAAAGGAGCACAATGGCCAACAATGAAAAACATATATAATATAATATAAAAAAGGCCATTTCAATGGATATAAAAGAAGTCTGTAAAAAATTAAACAACTCAATATTTCAGCAACACAATATGATTTAGTATTTTGATCTAAAAAATTGAGTCTGAGAAGCATTATAAAGATTACAAAATGGCCAAGTAAAAGTGAAACGGAAAAGGGATCCTCATGAAATCGATAAAATAGCTGCTAACATTGATATGGTTGTATTATATTGATATCATTTAAATGGACTATCTCTCTAAAAGAGATTAGATACTTCCTCTCTGGTTTCATTATTCTCGCAATAAATTGGGATCAAATGAACTTAAATCACACTCGAGCATTTCAAAGCATCATTGATCTGAATCATAACGGAAATTGAGTTTTGTCAAATGTTAACACGAAATCATTTCATGGTAAATTGTATATACTTAAGTTTAGTCAAGACAAATTTACTGAAATCATTGTAGCAACATTCAGCATACTGTATAAGACAAAAAACAGAAATCTATCGCATTAACTTTTGCCCTTGTTTGATGACTTGTCTAAAAGCAAGTAAAAGCATCCTTGTAAATCAATGAATACAATTTCAGTTTGTAAAGAATGTTGGTTTGCTAGGACAAATAATATTGAATTCGAGATATGTATATTGTGCGGTGAACTTAACATCCTTCAACCATTCAAACTTGTGTAGGTGTTCATAACAAATGATGATAACAGAATTATTTGAAATTTGTCTCCATTTCTCAGAAGAGCGATGGGGTATCATAATTATCATGATGTTAAATGCTCTAGCAAAAACAAAAAAGCACATCAACTAACTTAATATGTATAGATATATATTTTTTTATGAAAAAACAAAACCCTTGAAGCAATCAAGAAATTAATGTGAATTTGGTTGGAAACCAAACTTGATGCCCTTTTTATGATTAACTTTGAAACATCTAATTAGCTTAAATTCACAGAATATAATTAAATAATTTCTTATCCCTGACGGCACATGGCTGAGGAAAGGTCGACACTAAAACGGTAGATCACTGAAAGTTTGGCATTCCAAAATATAAGGAACAGTGTCGTAAAGCTAAATTTATGACGACAGAGAGCCTCTGTCTAAACGGCATATACAATGTTGGTATGTTTTATGAACAGTGAAAAATATAGCTTTTTATTTCAAGTGAAAATTCTGTGATCATCTCTATGTAGTAAAAACATTAAGGCAAGGAAAATAACTTAAAGCTAAAATTTTCACAGTGCCCGACAGTTTGATAGAAACCATAAAAAATATTGATATTTAATTTTTTTGACAGTTCCTTATATAAAAAGCTTTGAAGTCTTCAAAGGTAGAAACAACCTGTTAAATCTGAGCAAATATTCGAAGCAATTTCCAATTATTTATTCAAAGCTTTATACATTATTTGTGTGTTTATTTTTATTTTTTGCTTTAATAACGGCCTCAGAGATTTATAATTATGTACTTGAATTTCAGATCAAATTCATAAGGAGCCCTATAGTAACTTTTTTATTCAGAGAGCTTTAAGAGAAATCGAATTGATTTGTAAGAAATAAAAAAAAATAAAAATCATTCCATTAAAAGCCATTTTAATCTTATTTTTCTTTTGAATCAACAATTAAGAAGCCATTAGAGATAATGCGTCTACTTATAATGATGCTGTGGACGAAATATGTTTGTGATATACTGAAAATATTTTGGAGATAATTTCGCAAGGCAAAAAAATCTTAAACATTGTACAACATTTATTATGTTACTTTAAACTTTTTCCATTTCACTTTATTTCTCTCCTCTGTTCATAACAATGGTGAAGCATTAAATTCTTTTTTTTCTGAGTTGCATAAATTAGAGGAGAAAAGTAGAAAAAAAAATGTTTCAGGAAATAAATTGCATTTCCTTTTTTCTCTTTCTCACTCTATTTAATTTGAACATCGCATTACTGTACATTTATGTACTATTTCTCTCTAGGGTAAAAAAGTTGTTTCTTAAACAGAATCAAAAACATCTTTTTATGACAAAACTTGATCAAAGATGGAACAATTTCAAAATTTTTATTACACTCATCTACACCGTTCATCTTAAAAGTATAATTCATAAATACATATCACGATAACGACTAACAATCCTCCAAAGACCTTCAAATTGAATTTCCTTATGGGGTCGTTCATAAATAATGTTCATTAAATAGCTTAAAAGTTATTTAATATCAAAAGTCATTTGTTTAATGATAATAATAATTAATCATATTAAGAATAATACCTTATTATCATTATTTAAAACGTTTCTAGGACTCTTAAGACGCTACGGTTTGATAGTTAACAACAATTCTTAAATATATATTGTGTATCAGAGTTGTCAGGTAGGTGCCTACCTGTATCATGGCAGCTTAGATAATATCAACGAACAGACATACCAAGATAGGCAATTGCTAGACAATTCATGATCTAACGCTGCCTAATTCCTAGTTCCCGTCTTTAAACTGGTAACACTTAAATAGCCGATTTATCTAACCTTCCGAAAAATCACATCCTTGTCGTTATCCGCGTCTTTCTAAGCTGTATAGTTTTCACTTATTTTTCAACTGTTAAAATTGTTACTAATATTCCATTATTTTTTTAAAAAAAAGTTCGTTATTCTGTAATATTAAACAGTACCTAAGAAGTGACAACTCAATTTGATGAACGCCATTAGATTAAACCAATTTAATAAAATTGGGCTACTTTTTTGGTCAAATCAGTCAGAAAACAAATTATGATTTTTCTTTAGACACCCTTCTCAAATGATATTGGATATAATAAGAGAACGACGCTTCATGACATTAATGTAGCAGAAATATCATAACTGCTTCATTTAAAATAATATAAGCTTATTTATGCTACTGAATTATATTAGAGACTGTTAGAGACAAATGATCTTGAAATTTATTTTCCAAAGGATATTGTATTAAAATGGAAAGTTAGTTAATAGCATTTCCAAAAGGATCCTACATATTCGTCTGAAGAATGTAAATAGTTTATTAATCATTCTTTAATAACATAACCAACCCAAATGCTACAAATAATAGATTACATACCCTATTTAAATTGAAAATAATAAAAAGTTTTCCCTTTCTGAAAACAATGACTTAATTAAGATTTTTTGTCTCCTTTGTTTATGCTATGCTTTTCATTACATTCATGTTGTTGTAGATGGATACGAAAAAATCAGTTTACGTTAATCGTTGTAGCGCATTCCCTTCATAGTTTACATTAAAATACATTTTAATGTTTGATAAAAAAATACAAAAGGAAAAAATTGGCGTTAAAAAATCACAGATATTGTGTGATTAATGAAGCGCATTTGACACAAATCCTTTTTCAAAAAAAAGGAGAAAAAGTTAGGGACAATGTGTAATATTGACTGGAAAATTAAATAAACTCATTGTTTATGCATCATGAATTTTTTTTGCTGACAATTTTGCGAGTTTGTAACATTTTGTCTGCTTAATTTTTTGCGACGGTTCATGGTGGAATAATTTCTGAGAGAATTCTGTTAATATCCACCCCCCAATTTCGCCACATAATATCATTTAGTATTATTACAATAAAACTTTTTAAAAAAATCCAATTAGAATGTAAATGATTAACAACAGTTTGAAATAATGCTTCGCCTTAGTCTACGCAAATTTTACTTGCTCCAAAAATAATATTCAATATCCCATTTTTGTGGATTTAAAATGTCAATCTATATAGATCTCGAATTTTTCATTTTATTTCATTTCATTTTCTGTTGTGCCTTTCATTCTTTCCCAAATATTTACTTTCTTGTTACTGATGGAGGAATTGGAAATTTAAAGCCTCATTTGATTCGAAATAATTTTTAGAAAGGGATTTCTTCATTTGAAAGAGAAAAAGTAAGCATTCCTAAGAGATTTGGTTGAAAGAAGGTCGAAACTCTTGAAATGGGATGATACTTATTGAAGCTTCATGAATTTTGTATTAAGTTTTAACAAAGTCAAGGTTGTATCAATTTATAATCACATTCAAACTAGGAAAGATTCTAAATTTATATTCTCTTATTGCTTAAAATGGATTTGTGTCTGTCTGTATTATATTTTCTTGCAAGAAATAGATTGTCCTAATTTAGACTATAAAACATATACATGTAAAGCATGATACGCTTGACTTCAATTTTGTTTTTTTACAAAATTTCATTAATTTTAAGCTTCTATGATTTCAATCGATTAATTCGAAATTAAATGAAAGCATGAGTTTCTCTCGTCTAATAATTTTGTTTTGATGATGATGTTCTTTTTTATTCTACGGTGGCTTTTTCATCAAATTATCGTTTTATATGGTAAAAAAGTTGAATGTTATTTTTAGATTCCAAAAAAATTTGAATTTCAACCAATTCAATTTAAAATTCTTTTATAAAGTGAGCGTACCTTGATGTTTCAAATAAAGTTCATCTTTTTATATAAACGTGGCATGTGTGGGCGATATAAAAAAAAAAAAAAACATTAGCTTTGCAGACCTTAAGATCCATAGCTGCGCGTTTATATGCGTTTCATGGCTATCGGGAGTTTAACGAGGGAGGATTCGCCAGATCTCTCGCTCAAACCTAGACCTACAGTTTATAGTGGAATCCGAACCACTTCTTTGATGACATTACTGCCTGTAGCCTTCAAAGGGAGGCTATGAGCCGCGTTTCCACTACATATGATTCGAAAAAGGACACGTGAAAAATTTCCCATGCCGAGTCTCGAACCCATGACCGCTAGATCGGTGTTGCAATAATTATGTACCGAAGTACTAAACCATTCCGCCACCGAGCCACCTCGACTCACAAGTGTGGGCGATCAACAAAGTTTAAAATCCCTTAACTTATATAAACTCTCTTCTCTTTGTCCATTCGTCATTTGAAATTCATTGAGATTTAAAATTGTTTTCCATTAATCTTTATCATGTTTTTGTTTAGGATTTCAGATACTGTTTTACTTTTGCAAAGTAAAAGGCGGAAATCATCGATAACGTAGAAGGTTTACCATTTTTCAAGCTAGTAAGTTTAAATTGCCATCATGAATAATATGTCTGTCAATGTTTAATTTATATGAGGGACACGGGTCATGTAGTTTGTGTTTAAATTTTACGAGTAAAAAAAGTCATATATTCAAGAATAAATTATGGATGAATATTAAGTTTCAGGTTAGTGATTTAAAACGGGATCATGCATATTTTGAAATACTAATTGTTTTAGAAATCACGTCAAATAATGAAAGCAACAAGTACAACAACATGTTTTACAAATGTTTGCATGAAGCATGTCTCTTTGGAAAAAAAAATCCTAAGAGAGTGGATGTGTCAGAAAAGAATTCTTACATGTGTTTAATATATGTTGTGTGTGAAATAATTCATTTGTATTTCTCTACAAAGTAGTCAAAAGAGTGAGAAGTAAATCAATATAAATGATTTTTAGTAACGAAAATCATTACACAAAATAGTAGAGAAAAAGCCGGTCAAGAGAAAATGCATGTGCGTTCGATTTACGGTTAAGATTGTGGTATGTATTGTATAAACAATGTTATGATTGTATTTGTGTAATGAATAAAAAGTCAGAGAATCTGAAATTTGCATAATTAATTAAATTGTGAGGAATTTTACCAAAATTAAATTAGTGTGACCGCATATCATCACAATAAGCTATTTCTCATTTGATGGAAATAGTTCAAATAGTGAATTTCTCAATACAAAGAGTGCAAAGTTGAATGATCTTGATATAAAAATAAAAATCGAAGATCATGCTCTTTTAAATGTGAATGTGATTGTAAGAGTGTATTGAAAATTACTCATTTTTTACATGCTTTTTTTTTGTGATTTGAGTCATACATTCTTGTATTGTTTTGAAATCGTACTAGACATCAGTTGTTCTGTTTATGTACAGTGAAAATGAGATTAGAAAAATTTAAGATTAGTTTAAGTGTTTGATAAGTTATATACTAAAAACCAGAGGTCGTAGTCGGAAGGTTTTTAGTCGGCTTTAGTCGACTAAAGTCGACTAAAATTTAGTCGACTAAAGCCGACTAAAGCATTACAGATTTTTTTCTTTGTCGACTATAGTCGACTAAAACCGGCTAAAGCCGACTAAAGCCGCGACTAAGATCGACTAAAATGAAATTTCTACACTTGTGAAGTATATGGAATTTCATATAAAAAATTCCATTTTTTTAATTTCGAAGTTCGAATCTCATAATATTTTTTTAATATTTTTTCAACATTTAACTACTTTATAATCTCAGAAAAGACTAATTTTCTTATTCTAAGATGCAAAACTCCTGAAAAAGCCGATTTTGCATAGATTTTCTTATTAAAACGTGTATAATTCACGAGAAATCCGAATTTTGCCTCAAATTTCTTATTATTGGATGAAAAACACTAATAAATACTGAATTTTGCTTCAAATTTTCTTTTTTACGAGAAAGCCGATACAAAACTTGGCTTTCCTGGGTTTTTTTTATCCCAAATAAGATAATTCAGGCAAAATATAAAATTTTCGAGAGTTTTTCATCCAAAAATTAGAAAATCGAGACATAATTCGGATTTTTTGTGAATTTTTCACGTTTTGATAAAAAAAAATCTATGCAAAATCGGCTTTTTTAGGAGTTTTGCATCTTAGAATAAGAAAATTAGACTTTTCTGAGATTATAAAGTAGTTAAATGTTGAAAAAATATTCAAAAAATATTATGAGATTCGAACTTAAGCTTGTTGAAAATCAAAAAAAGGAATTTTTTATATGAAATTCTATATACTTCACAAGAGTGAAAAATTTCATTTTAGTCGATCTTAGTCGCGGCTTTAGTCGGCTTTAGCCGGTTTTAGTCGACTATAGTCGACTAAGAAAATTCTCAGAAATTTTTTAGTCGGCTTTAGTCGACTAAACAAACTTTAGTCGACTATAGTCGACTAACACCGACTTCGACCTCTGCTAAAAACTAAAAGTTCTATCTTAAAGCAGTTTAGTTATTTCAGCCAATTTATTTCAATTAAAAGTATGAAACTATAATTATCAATCAATGTCGAAATGCTTGAACTAATTGAAATCAATAAATAAGTGTTGAGAAGTGTGAACAAAAATTGATAAAAAAAACAATGGATCATTCTGAAAAAATTGAGAAGAAAAATCCCAGAGAAAGTGCGAATGTCTTATCACAATTATTCTTTTTATGGTCGGTACCGACAATACTACGGGTGAGTTTTGTTTTCGCATTTTTATTTGACAGCGAGAGAAAGATAAAAATGAAATAATAAAAGATATGAAATTACAGACCATTGTTCCCAAACAATTTTATTTTATTTAATAAATTACAGGGAGCCTTTCATGGTTTAGATTGGAAAGACCTAACGAAATGTTTACCATCAGATAATTCTAAGGATTTAGGGGAAAAGCTTGAGATGTAAGTTACTTGAAATCTTATTAATATTCTTAGCTGTTTCATTGAATTAATATTTTGAAGAAGAACATGTGATACTTCATTTGTCTATATGCGTTCTTTTGGATGTAGTGGAAATATAAAAACTGACCTTGATAATAAACCTTGTCACGTTTTGTTACATATTTGAACTTGTTATCAAAGTTTTGTGATCTTTCGTTCTTTATCAATAAGTTTCTTAAATACATAAATTATCTTTACAGCGACGTTCAAACAGTTTTGTTTATATTGTTTCTATTTTGTCGCAATGACAGGAGGTTTCGCTACAAAACACTATTAATGGGTATCTTGGTATTTTTATCGGTGTCTAAAAGACAATGAGCATACTCACCTAAATAAGCGTGTTGCTTTCTTTGTACATGTTGGATTGAGTTTGGTGTAAATTTTACCATTGCTATTCTGTTTGTGAGCAACCTTTCAAGAAATATTCATATAGGCTCATAATAGATAAGCTTTAATTTATCATTTTAAGTACATATTCCGACACAGGAATCGATCGCCTGTGGTCCATTTAGTGGGAACAGATAATACCAAGAGAAGGTGTCCACTTGTCATTTGGTCAGCTTCGGAGTCAGACTTTGGCTTCCCCAATTCCCCCTAAATGATTGTGCTTATGAGTATTTTCAATTAATTTAACTCAGCATGCGCAATTTTGTGAACACACTGATGAGTACTCGAAAACATTCATTATAAAAGTTTCAAATTTAAAAATTGTATTGAATGTAAAGATCTAATCTTCCTTAATTGCGCTGAAAAATTAAAAACTGTAATTATGTTAACGATTCTCATCCTTGAAAATAAATTAATTTACTTTTTTCAAGAAAAATTATATATTATTATCACCTATTATTAAAAAATTGAAAGACACCAACAGCGTTGGAAGCTCTAATAAGATTTTAAAATGTTTTATTTTAAATTGAGTTATAAAATGTTCACAAAAAAGTCAGAACTTATCTGCTCTCTATGGTTTTCGCTAACCAATATAATAAGTGTAGTATACTGTCAGTTGATGGAAGTATAATTTACAAGGTTTTGTTCTTATATCAATACGTGATATGTGTATTTATGGGAGAATACTGATAATATATTTGTTTAAAAATGTTATCAGCTTCTGCTGTCAGATGGAAATTATTTATCGATTCAAATATTTTTATTCAATGCATATATTAGTTCTGTAAATAAGAACTCCTATTTTTACTTCAAAAAGCGCATTTCCTGATGAAAAATATTAAAGTAAAAATCATAGGAAAATCAATCAAACAAATAAAGATGTAGAGTTTACAAAAGAATATATAAAAGAAGAGGTGCAGTTGTCAGTTTTTTATTAATACATCCGTCTGTCTGTCAGCATATAAAGAATCATTTCCCAAGTCGATTGAATATGATTTTTATGATTTCAATGTCTTTTTATTTCTTATCAAAATGGCAGCTGAAATGTACCACTGTTACCATAACTTTATATTGATTCCAATTATTCTTCTTATGTATGAAGCTGTTGTGCTATTTAATAGATACAAAACATTAACATAAAGCTGTATTCTTTTAGAGCCAAAATTTAAAATAGTTTTCCTTGCTAAATAGCACCAGAAATCAGATAAGAAGCTACAAACTTTCCGTCGGTGAAATAAAAAAAAGCATGTAAATGTTCCAAATTATACCTTTCAGTTATCACTTTTCTTTTTATCAGTGACACATTTAACTTAAATTATTTTTAACGACATGACAGACAGACATCCTTACCGATGTGCTGCTATACATCACATATTCTAATGCATACGTCTTTCTTAGATAAAGCATATTCCCATTTTCACAAATTTCCTTTAATACTCAAAAACGTTACACAAGTTAAAATGTTGATGCTTCAAGTCAACGTAATCTAATCAGTGGAGCTTCAAGAGGCTCTAGAAGATTTACGTTAAAATCTTTTCCTCGCCTTTTCTTCAGCATTTCTAAAGAGAGTTGTAAAGATCTTAGATTATGTAAACAGGTTTGCCGCGATACATTTTTCTCATGACATAAATCTTTTCCTTTTTTTTTGCACGTCTATTGTAAAAAAATTGTTTATGTGTTTATTTCAGGAGTTTAGTATCGAATATCAATATCAGTTTTCAGTTTTCCAAATCCAAAATAAATATTTGAATCAAATCAAAATATGGATCTGAAAGTCGAGCTGATATTAAACCCTGATTTATTCATTTCACTCAATTGAATGACTATCAGAATCATAACTCATTCCCCGGATATTTGAACAATCATCATAACTTGATATAATAACTTATTCTTTTTTCAGAGAATGGGATAAAGAGTTGGAACAAGCGCGAAAGAAAAATAGCTCACCACATTTGAGAAATGCATTATTTAGAACATTTTATTTGAGTTGTATTGTCGATGGTTTTCTTGTATTTACATTTACCCTCCTAAAATCAATCACTCCGGTCTTTTTGTCTCAGTTACTGATTCAATTTCAAAAACCACTAATGGTGAATGTTAATGAGACTGCTATCATACACGAGAACGCAACCACATTATCAACAACAATCATTATGGCAAGCACCACAGAATCAACCATTATATCAATCTCTAATGAAGATGACGAGAATATTTGGGATAAGGTTTTTCAATATATTGCGTTTATTTGGTAAGTTTGAAATGATTGATTGTAGTTTTATGCCTTTTTAGCGCATTTTTCTTAACAATATGCTAAATTAATTTTACTAAGTCTAGCCGTTCCTTATTTTATATTACAAAGAAACGTCTTGTGTTAGAAATCAATATTTCATGTTCATGAACTTGTTTCCTTCCTTAATGATATAAATCTATATCTATATCTATATCATTTAATAGGAATGATCCATTTTGGCTGTCCACAATAGTGGTAGTATTTACGTTTTTATCATGCATCTTAAATCATCATGTTGATCTTCGGCAAAGATTTGTGGGAGCTAGAATGCGTATTGCTTGCTCAGCTGCAATTTATCGGAAATCACTAAGAATGTCAAAAAGAGCAATAACACAAACATCTGCTGGAAATATAATAAATCTTCTATCCAATGATGTAAATAGATTTGATTTTGGATTCATCTATGTGCATTTTATATGGGTACTTCCAATTCAAGGTGGGAAAAATTAATGTAATTATCTAAAAGTCAACAACCTAAAGCTTTCTTCCTTCCAGCTTGTCTAATATGTTATTTGATTTGGCGAAAAGTGAAATATGCAGCTATCGTAGGAGTCTTGGGACTTTTGTTAAAAACAGTCCCAATTCAAACTGGATTATCACGAATTTCAGCCATTTTAAGGTAGACTGCCAAATCAATTTAAGCTTTTTTGTGCATCGTATGATGATAAATTGACAAAAAAAAATTAATTCTTTTTTTTAATCGACGAATCATTAATTTAGAATGAAAATCGCAGTACGTACGGACGATCGAGTATCTAAAATGAATGAACTTATTCAAGGGATCCAAGTGATTAAAATGTATGCTTGGGAAATACCATTTAGGAGCGTTATCAAATTGGCACGCAAAAAAGAGGTGGATCAAATTCAAATGGCCCAATATATCAGAGGAATATATATGTCAACTATGGTATTTACTGAACGTTCTACTTTATTCCTTGCCATTCTTGCATGTGTATTAGAGGAACGTGCAGTGACCGCTGATTTAGTGTTTTCTATGGCAACATTTTTTAATGTCCTTCAATTGACGGCTGCAATATTTTATCCACTGGCAGTATCGTTAGGAGCAGAAGCACTGGTAAGCCAACTTACTATGATGAGTGAATTTATGATTTCGACTTCCACGCAAATAATTAACCTTTCGAAATTTAAATGGTTTTTTGATGGGGAGTTAGAACAAGTCAACTCCAATCGTGATTGTTGAAAGGGCGTATTCAGGGGAGAGTTTTGTAGGTCAAAACCCCTAATTCAATTTACTAGGCGATCCATACAAAAAAAAAAACAAACCCCCTTCCTCTAAAAATGTCTGGTTACGCCCCTGGATTGTTGTAGGAGAAAATATTTCTATAGTTCAAGATCTACTAATTTCTGTATAATCAATCATGCAGTCCAAGCACATATATAAAAATATGTTGTGGTGAGCGAAGAAGAAGTTCGAACGAAACATATTTAATCATTGCTAGTTTGTAAACGAAGATGTTAGATTAGCTGTTTATGACATATTAGCTTTTAACTTTTAACACTTATCTACCTCTAAATACAAGCGTGGAAGTTGATGACTTTCTGTTTAAGACGTGCTTTTTCATTTACCTTTTCATTTGGTGTTTAAAAACTTAATCATGTTTAGAAAAGTGTTTAGAATTTCAATTCTGATTCAGGACATTAAATTTTTGCTTATGGCAAATTCAAAAAGTTTTGGAATCTAATATTGGGTAATTCATCATTCAATTGTAATTTTATATTCTGACAGGTTTCAATAAAAAGAATCCAAGATTTTCTGAGTCTCGAAGAGCAGGATGTTTTGTCAAATGGATTCAAAAAGAATGAATCTAAAACGAAATATGCTGTTGGACTATCCAATATAACAGCTTCATGGACGAGTGATTACAACAAAACTCTAATAAATTTAAACTGTCGAATGAAGGCAGGAAAGCTTTGTGCAATTATTGGACCTGTGGGTAGCGGTAAAAGTTCCATTTTTCAATTACTACTTGGTGAGCTTCCGATTGAAACCGGTGATATTTACATCAATGGTGACATAAGCTACGCCTCACAGGATCCATGGCTATTTTCGTCAACAGTACGAAACAATATTCTTTTTGGATTGGAATATGATAAATTACGTTATATGGATACTGTGAAGCATTGTGCATTAGAGACAGATTTTCAACAACTCCCATTTGGAGATAAAACATATGTTGGGGAACGTGGAATGAGTTTATCTGGTGGACAAAAAGCACGAATTAGTTTAGCAAGGGCTGTATATAAAAAATCCTCAATTTATCTTTTCGATGATCCCCTCTCTGCTGTAGATGCTCATGTAGGGAAGCATTTATTTACAGAATGTATTGGACCCAAAGGCTATCTAGCGGGTCAAAAAGCAACTAGAATTCTTATTACACACCAAATTCATTTTCTGAAAGAAGCCGACTGGATAATTGTAATCGACAAGGGCAAAATTGTTAGACAAGGCACGTGGAATGATGTAATGGATATTGATTTATATCAGTATGTTTCATCTGATTGTGAAAAGAATGATGACACATCAGATGTCGAATATCCGCATAGTGATGATGATGATATACCATATATTGATGATACACCAGATCCAAAAGGCTATTTAAAACTCAGAACATCAGACACAAAAATTTCATCTCGTTCATCAGTGGAACGTAGTTTGGAAGACTTGAATGTGAACGAACAGAAAAATCTTCGCGATGAAGATAGAAATGAGAAGAAAATTAAGTTTGGGAAAGTTTTCATCGAATATTTCCGTGCTGGTGCTTCTATCCCGATTCTTTTAAGTGTTGCTATATTCTTAATTTTCTCTCAATTTGTTACTTCTGCCTCGGACTATTTCATAACGTTTTGGACAAATCAAGAATTATTGCGCATAAATCAAATGGAGACGATGTTTAGCACAAAAGATGGTCTTTATATTTATGGATTTTTAATACTTGCTGTCATTAGTGTAACTTTATCAAGAGGTTTCATCTTTTTTTCTGTATGCATGCGCGCTTCCAAAAAGCTTCATGATAAAAGTTTTTTGAGTCTTCTTCATAGTCCGATGCGATTTTTCGACTTAAATCCCGTTGGAAGGATTCTTAATCGATTTAGGTTTGTAGCATGATTGTCAATTTTCAACTCCAGTTTTCAATATTATTGACTTTATTTTATTTTCTTCTTATAAAATATGAGTTTCAATTTGAGCTTTCGATTAAAGTTAAAATGGGTTAAAAAGAAATATATGAAACGATCAAGAACAAAAATCTTGAAAACTGGAGTAGAAATTCTATAATCGACACTTACATACACAATATACATTCAATTTAGTAAGGATATGGGTGCTGTAGATGAATTGTTACCAAAAGCAATTATTGAAGCTGTACAGGTAATGACGTAAAATCTATTTTTAAACATTTTTCTTCAACAGAATTTTGAATTAATGGCATAGCACATAAAGTTAAAATGCTGTATATTGAAAGGATATTAGCTTAAGCTTTCAATTGTTTAATGCTTTTTTAAAAAAAGTTTCTAATCCGCAAAATTTTTGTTGAACATGGAAAATACATAATTCACGTTCGAATAATTTTATCCGATAATTTTTCTTTTGTCTTTATTTTCTATAGAACTTGTTAGTAATGATGGGAATATTGGTTCTCATAGCATTAACTACAACTGGATATACATTTTCAGTAGCATTAATTATAACAGCAATACTCTATGGACTAATACTAAAAATGTATTTACGACCAGCTAAGGATATAAAAAGATTAGAAGGAAGTAGTAAGTATCTATAATTTAAAAAGATATTTTAAACTTTCCAAATTTCACATACATTTAGCAAAAAGTCCTGTATTCGCTCAAATGACGTCAACCATATCCGGAATCTCAACAATACGAGCATCAAAAATGTCGGAACAATTGACCTCTGAATTTGATAAGCTACAAGATGTGCATTCAGGTGTTTGGCAAATACTCTTAAGCATTAATACAGGTAATACTATGGTAACAATTGAAAGTCAACTTTCTGGTTGCTAATAGCTATAAAAAGGAAATATTTTAACTAGATATTGTTGTCAATTGAATGCTGACGTTATCATATCTCTCTCATACATGTTTCTATACAAAATAATAGAAGATTATATTCAATTTTATTATTTTCTTGAAAAATCTAGCTCTCGGATTATGGCTTGACTGTGTTTCATGTGCCTTTGTAGCATCTATTTGTTACAGTTTTATAATAATGAATGATGAAAAAACATCGAGTTCGAATGTGGGATTAGCGATATCTCAAGCATTAATTCTAACCGGAATGGTTCAACATGGAATAAGACAAATGATGGAATCATTTCAACTTTTTACAAATACTGAACGAGTAATTCAATACATAAAATTAGACCAAGAACCTTCAATAACAAAAAAACCAACAATGGATTGGCCATTTAAGGGTAATACATTAATGACTGATTATTGGAAATTGGGTTTTTGTTGAAATTCATGAATTTTATTTATTTAATCCCTTTAATTTCCATAGGATTAATTGAATTTAAAAATGTTTCATTATACTACGACATCAACTCACCACCTTCTTTGAAAAATTTAAATTTCACCATCGAAGCAGGAAGTAAGGTTGGAGTAGTTGGAAGAACGGGTGCTGGAAAGAGTTCAATCATAAATGCACTTTTTAGACTATCTTATATTGATGGTCGTATTTTAATAGATGGAATTGATACTGGGAACATCAATTTGCAAAGTTTACGATCAAAAATTTCAATTATTCCGCAAGATCCGGTGCTCTTTAGTGCAACTGTCCGGTATAATTTGGATCCATTTAATGCCTTTACTGATGATGAAATTTGGAAGGCCCTTGAGACTGTCGAAATGAAAACAGCAGTAGGTGGTCTGCAATATATGGTAACTGAGGGAGGCAATAACTTCTCTGTAGGTGAACGTCAACTGATTTGTTTGGCTCGAGCAATTTTAAGAAATAATAAAATTTTATTGCTTGATGAGGCAACAGCAAATATTGATCAACAAACGGACTTTTTGATTCAGAAAACTATTCGAGAAAAGTTTTCAAACTTTACTGTATTTACCATAGCACATAGACTTCATACTGTTATGGATTCTGATATGATACTTGTAATGGAGAGTGGCTATGCAAAAGAATATGACATACCTTATAAGTTACTACAGCAACCTGATGGATTTCTAAGAAGTCTGGTCAACAATCTGGACATTTCGGAGAAACAGCAGTTGATTGAAGTTGCTAAGAAGAAATATGAAGAAATTTTAGACCACAAAAAAAATAAAATAGACTCAATTTAAATTTATGATGTACACATTCAAGCATGTGATTTGTTTTTTCAAGGATATTTTAATAATTCAAAATTTTCATTGTTTGTCTCATTTTTCAATAAATTTAAATTCATTTTTCCTTAGTAACTATAATAGATAGGTACTTAAAATAAATGGTAGAAATGAATGCACATAATAAAAAAATTTTAAATTCAAATAAAATAAATTAAAATTTTTTTAAAATAATTTTCTTCATTCTGTCTGTCATTTCGCTCTTAGCTCCGTCCCTTTTATATAAACACCTACTTACACCTACTTCTGGACTAGTTTAGAAAATGATGCTCAGATGTTAAATTGATTCTAATTTAATTGTGTTGATATAAATCCCAATAGAAACCCGAGGGGTAAATTAATATCTGCCCACATGCTCGTTGGGGTTTTATTCTAGTAGCATATCCTAGTTAATTAAGTTTTACATTATTGAATAAAAATCAATTAGTAAATTCAATAATAGAGTTCATTTATTTCACCTATCACTTCAAGTTTTGAGACATGTGGGAAGTTCATCAATTATAAATTTTTTAAAAGCATTGCATGCTCAATCTGCTTTATCGACATTGGTTTTTTCGAAGCGCTTTTTAGAAATAAAATTTGCAAGTTTTAGTAAGCTTTTATTCAGTAGAAAGATTGTAGAATACTTTCTGGTTGATAATTGCTATTAAAAGCTTTCTAATAAGTTTATTAACTAGATATTTTAAATTATCAATAGCAAAGCCCAAGTTTTTAAAGCTGAATTAGCAAAATTATTGTTTTAAGTGAAGGAAAAGTGGAAAAATTTGTTTTAAATAAAATCCTGATCAATTTTTAATATGCACACTATTGGACATTCAGAACTAATTGGAAGGATTCTTAGTGAATAATTTAAATGATTTTTAATGACGCAGTGCTAAAAAAACAACCAGCAATAAAAGAAATAAGCTTAAATACGTTCAAATTAAGCAAAAAAAATCCTTATTTTTAGTATCCAGCCCAAGAACTTTTGCGCATGTATAGATTTTTTCTCTTCTCCCTTGACGTAAAAAATAAAATTGTATATTTCTTCACCAAAAATCAAGAACAGTGAACGGAAAAAGTTTGTTTTGCTTTATTATACTCCTTAAATAATTTAAAGCTTCAATAAGTGCTCAAAAAAATCTGCCAAAATGGCATGGGGATTTTGGTCTGCAAGTACAGTCTCTGACCGAGGACGTTCTCCACGAAGAATAACAACAACATCATCTACACTTCATTATCAGTCTCATCAGCCACAATACACCATTGCAATGAATAAAACTATTCAGCAAGAAGAAAAGAGCAATTTCCATATGACAATGATACCAACACCACAACAGCAACAAAGTCTACAGCAGCAGCAGCAGCCAAAACAAAGCGCAATGAATTCTGTTTGTGGTAGTCCATGTCAAAGTACGTGTCATAGTCCAACTTGCAATAGTCCATCATGCAGTGGAACTACAGGTAAGAATAAAAATCAATGAAAATTCATGAATTTCTTCGTTCAATAATACAGTTTTGTGATGAAAATTACGTTGAGGAAATTTCCAATTCAATGTGAGGATTTGCCACATTTCTGCATTGTGGAAATTGCACTAACCATTAGACAAACTAAGAGATATATGTTATAATGCTATATTAATATTGATACAAAGTTTAAAATGATGAGTTATAAGCTTGTAGTGTTTTATGGCACAAAAACATGTACACTTTTATTGATTTAATCCAATTTTAAATGAGAAATTTCAATTTAATAGAATCACCTGAGCCTCAACAATGTCACGATTGTCAGGAGCCGCAATGTCAATATAATCAGCAACAACAACAACAGCAACAGCATATTCAACAACAACAACAGCAGCAGCAGCAGCTTCATATTTCACAAGAACAAATTCATCTCCCACATATACATCAGATTCATTATACTTATTCACGTCGAACATCATTGGATAGCAATGCAATCGATGTATGAATTTATGGATATATTCCTATGATAGAGATTTTTAAATATTGATTATTGAATTTTGTTTCATTGAAGTTATTTTCATCATGTTCATTTAAATTATATTGAATTTCTTTTTCTTGAAATTTTAGAATCAACTGACGGATCTGATTTGTAAAGCCGTTCAGCCATCGATTCAGTCTGCAACTAATACTCTGACTAGAAATGCTTCACTGAGAATGGGCGATTTAGGCGATTATGCAATTCCTCAAGCTATGCATCATCATATTATAACTACGGCAAAATCTAATTCTTCATTAATTCGCTGTGGCTCATGTCCAGGTTCAACAGGAGTATCTCGAAGAGGTTCCAGTTCAGAATCTAGTCCTGCTGGAACAGTCGAAAATGCAAGTGTCATAGGTGGTAGTGATGGCATTAGCATGTGTAGAATTGGATCAGGATATTATACAGATACTACAGCACATTATGATAGGATGCCAATACCAATTCCAGTTGTTCCTATCAATCCTCACATTAGTAGTTTGCATTCCGAAGACGAAATAGAACCGGCTTATGCTACTGTTTTTCCTAATACTGCAATTAACATGCCACAACCTAATCAGCAAATGTCTTATCAAACAGAAGATCGTAGTATTTATCGTCGAGGTGCCCGTAGATGGAGAAAGTTATATAGAATTAATGGACACATTTTTCAAGCAAAACGATTTAATCGAGTGAGTATGAAATTATTTAAAACAGTGATATGAAGCACAAAAGATCAACGACAATATTTGTTAGCAATGTCTCTATGAAGCAAATTTTCAAATTTATTGTTAAACACCATAGTAGTGACAAATCAAGCATGCATTAAAGACTTTCTAAATATTTTCGATGAAAATTCCAGTGAACAGATGCTTTCAAAAGAACTTTTAGCATGTTTGAAGTACTTTCAATGAATATGAATAGAAACATCCGCTTAAATTTCAATCCTATTCATTCAAAAACCGTCTAAAATTAACTCAAAAATTTAAATGTTCATTCCTGTCAATCTAATATAAATGAGAAAGCAAAAATGACAAATATCAAGTTTGTCTAACTAAACGAATAAATAATATAAATACCTGGTTTGATAGCACGTAAAGCACAAACCTTATGCACTTCGTCACTAATTATTCTTTCTAGATGCAAAGCTGTTTTGTAAATTTTGTATTTATTTTTCCATATGTTTTCCTTTATGTTATGAAAAACAAAAGAAAGCATTTTGCACATTTTGTCACGATCGTATCTGGGGCTTGGGTAAGCAAGGATTCAAATGTATACAATGCAAATTATTGGTACACAAAAAATGTCATAAACTGGTGCAAAGACCATGTGGAAAAGATTACAGTGATATCACTACTGACAGTGGTGAGGTAAGTAAACTTTATGTACTTAAATTATAATTATTGATATAGGAACAAGGATTTAATAATTTATTCAATTACATTATTAATATAGGAACTAAATGGAAACAATGAAGCACCAGCATACACTTATCACTGTGACTTGTCGGATTGTAGTCAAAATTATATGTCCGATCAAGAGATTGACTGTCAAACTCCAATACAAAAGCAGTACTCATTAGATGACTTTGAGTTGATTAAAGTTATAGGGAGAGGCAGCTACGCAAAAGTATTGATGGTTGAGCTCAAAAAAACTCGACGAATTTATGCGATGAAAGTAATCAAGAAAGCATTAGTAACAGATGATGAAGACATTGATTGGGTTCAAACAGAAAAGCACGTTTTCGAAACAGCTTCTAATCACCCATTCCTTGTTGGTTTACATTCATGCTTTCAAACACCTTCACGACTGTTCTTTGTTATTGAATTTGTTCGGTAAGCATTAACATTTTATTATTTTGTACTGATTAGCATTATTTACTTAATTCATCAATCAACATTATAATTATAGGGGAGGAGATTTAATGTTTCACATGCAACGACAACGAAAACTCCCTGAAGAGCATGCTCGATTTTATGCGGCGGAAATTAGTTTAGCTCTTAATTTTTTGCATGAAAAGGTACGAAATATCAACAAATTGTGAATTAAATGATTTAACGAATTTAATTCTAGGGAATAATATATCGAGACTTGAAACTTGACAATGTATTGTTAGATCATGAAGGTCACATTAAGCTTACCGACTACGGAATGTGTAAGGAAGGCATTGGCCTTGGCGATAAAACTTCTACTTTCTGTGGAACACCGAATTATATAGGTACATACAATTGATTTTTATTGCATATTCAAGGCTTTATTTTAATGTCATTCTTATTTCAAACAGCACCGGAGATATTACGTGGTGAAGACTATGGTTTTAGTGTTGACTGGTGGGCGCTTGGTGTATTGTTGTACGAAATGCTATGTGGGCGTAGTCCATTCGATGTCTCTGGAATTGAACATACAGAACTAACAACAAATTTATGTCAATCAAGAAAACGTCGAAGTATTCATTCGACATCATTCCTTCAAACAACTGAAGATTTCTTATTCCAAGTTATACTAGAAAAAGCTATTCGAATTCCACGATCTTTAAGCGTAAAGGCTGCATCTGTCTTAAAAGGATTTTTGAACAAAAACCCTGATGAAAGATTAGGGTGTCAAGAAAACGGATTTTTGGACATTATTAATCATCAATTCTTTAAGACTATAGATTGGGAAATGGTAATGTCTATTTTTATTTATAAATCCCATATAAATGTTAATGCTTTTATTTTTCTTCTTTCAAAGTTGGAACAAAAACAAGTAATGCCACCGTTCCAGCCAAGATTAGAAAATGAAAGAGATTTAACAAACTTTCCTCCTGAATTTACGGATGAGCCAGTTCAACTGACACCGGACGAAGATAGAATAATAGATAAAATAGATCAATCCGAATTTGAAGGATTTGAATATGTCAATCCATTACTAATGACATTTGATGATTGTGTTTGACATAACACAAATTGCCAATATCATCCTAACTACCCAATTCAGGTTTGTTAAATTTTTCATGAATATTTCGAATGAAAATTTTAATTAATTTGGTTGTCATAATTCAATCAACAGTGTTATGAGGATTCCAGTGAATACGATTCCGTTGCTGATGAGATGAATTTACTTCATATGCGTGAAGTTCAACAAACGCCACAAAAAAGTTTGCTTCAACACATGTTTTGTCTTCCCTTAAATTGATAGAAAATCTAAACATAATTTAGAGCAGTTTCTTCGTTTTTTTGTTTGTTGAGATCTTTTATCTAAGTAGCTATTTGGAAAGATGTAAGATTATTTTGAGTAAATAAGAGCAATCGAATACAAACGTAGCGATTCTAGGAGTAGAAAAGTGAAATTAATAAAAAGTGCACTTTTAAAATATCGCTGAAATCCAGAAGATAGAGATTAGATCCAAGAATCTTTCTGGATGGTGTGCCAAGTACATAAGCTAACGTTAAAGTAATATTAATAATATATGAATGATTACAACTATTTTGAAAATCTAGCTCTAAAGAAAAATAGACATGAGTTTCATACAAGAACTGATCTGTTAAAAACGAAATATCGAATTAATTAAACTACCTATAAAGAAATTTAAACAATTTATCTTGCATTTCTAGACTATTGAGCTCTGACAAAAGCACTACGCGCAAAATATTCTTTAATTCAATATTACAATATAAGCATAAATGTTTTGTGTTATGCTTCAATATAAATCCTTTAATATAAATGAGGCACTAAGGATTTTCTTTAATTTAACATGAGCGCAAAATCTTAGATGAATCAAAATTATCGTTATTAGTGACAAAATTTTGTGAAAAACTTTATAAAACTCCTAAAAGGTGTTTTTTTGTTATTTTAGAATCAAATTTTAAAAAAAATCGTAAATCAAATTTATTTAATAAATTTTGCAGCGGATTTCTTTAATAGCTTGTAATTTGAAAGTTTTAAACAGTATAGCTACGGAAATTCGCTGCAAGTATATGTAACAAAAAGTATTTTGAGTCAATTTGAAAATCCATTATAAAGGAATGATTGAAAATATAGGAAATGCTATAAAGTGCCTATGGCCTTTATCAACTTTTAAACTTTCTAATCTCTAAGGTTTAGCAAAAAATGAAAATTCTTTTTGCAGTATGTATGACTAATTCAATCATTTGGTCGGATCGAATATGTGAGAACAAAGGAAATAATCACTTAAAAACTTTCTAACAAATGTGTATATATACTTATATCGTTTTATTGAATAAGATATAACCTCTAATGGTTCATTTTATTCCAATTTCCAATTATGGTTTACTATTTAAAAAAAGATTTTAGACTAAATTTAATAGAAAAAACGTGAATAAACGAATTATCGAATAGTAGGTACAATCCCGGAGTTATCAAAAAATGTTAAAGAATATAGTTATACATATATCTTAAAAATCGATTTTAGATTTCAATTTATATGATTTAAATAGCATAAATTATTCTTGGTTTAATTCGAAAAAGATCCCAATTTAAATAAGAAATTGATTTTTTTAATTTATATTCTCAAAAACTTATTTTTTTTAAATTGCACAATAATATTTAAATAGTGCGATGAACAAAAAACAGGAGTGTGAAACAGGAGGTAAATGTTATCTGAAATTTCAGTTTCGTCAATAATTGATTAATATCAAGTGTTTGCATAATGAACTGAAATGTTTTTTTGGACATATTACTCCTCTTGCACTGTACGAAAGAAACGTCCAAAAATTTATATTACCTTACAATATATATGTGTTGCACGTCTATGTTGCAGTAAAACTAAAAGAGCTTACTCTATAAAAAATTGTGAGGAACCTTGTGGCAATTGATTGCCAAAGAAAAATTGTCACTCGATTCTTATTGAATTTTTATAGCAGAAAGCATTCACTCGTGCGATACAAATGAAGAAAGCTCCACCACGGAGCTTTTATGGCTCTGCTAAATCTCTTTTATTAAATGGAAGGCGGCTCCGTTTGGTGTCCATATGGCTGCCAAAAATAGATGGTTTACATTTGCTGTTAATAAAAGAGTTGTAGCGGAGTGACGGAGCCTTCTTAATTTGTGTCGCTCGGATCATGAAATCAGTAAAAAAAATTTCAACTGTTTATCAAAAAATAGGTAAAAAAAATTATATGAAAATTAAATTTTTCTAATAATCTAAATATGTGAAATTACTAGGTATAATAAAAAGAAAAATTAATCACAACAAGACTATATTAACTTGAAAAATTATAGAAAATTTTATAAAATATTGCACTCAAATATTTATTCAGGACAAAAAAAAAAAATTAAATGAATTTAGTATAATAAAAAAAACTACAAACTTAAGTTTAATTTTAAAAATTGGAAATACTTAGTTGAAAACGAAAAGTTTTAAAAATTGTTCTAATTTATCTATTAAGTTATGTGATTTCATAAAAAAGTATTGTTAATTGTAGAATTGCTATTGTCAAATTTAAAAGTTCGGTTTTATAAAAAAAACACGTGTAAATTCTATTTTTAAAAATAATTTTTAATAAATAAGCTTTGAAGCAGCAGGATCTCAAAACGGTACTCTAATCGTCAATAAATGCTATTTTATCTCAACATTTATCGATATTATTCCCATAAGAATTATCAAAATTCAGTTCTCTTACAGCTAAACACAACATGTTTTATTCATAGAAATGAAGATTCCGATAGAAAACGTGTGTTCTTCCTACCATCTGAATAATGCATATTTCTGAGTAATTGAATTGGCTAACTGTCAAGTTTAAAAAAAAAAATCAGGAATTTACTTTAGATTTTCCACAAAACGACAATATAAATTCATTCATTTAATAGATATTCTGCATCAAAGAGAATTAAACAACGGTTTTTGAAATCCAAAGGAAGTAATTGACAATGGGAAATAAGTTAGACATGCGCTAACATTCCATGTTCCCATCATCAGATGAAACATTGAGGCTTTCTCTTTTGGAAGTCAGTTATATAGAATACTTTGAGACGTGCGGATATCTAAGGCATTTTTCTAATGAAATTTATTTTCGAAAAATATTTTTTATGCAAGAAAGAATCAAGCGAACAAATTTACAAGAACTGTATGAAATAAGGAATCGGAAGCTGGATCTTATTAGATTTGTTTAAAGTCTTTTACACAATTATCATCAGTTTATAAATAAAATAATGAGTGTGCGGAAAATACTTCGGATAATAGTTCTCCTATTTTTCTTGTCATGCAATAATGAATTTCCATTTTGCCTTAATATTTTTGCTCATGGTAAATTTGATTATGTATATCAATCAAAATTAAATATCATTAACCATATAATTAATTTGTGATTTAACATCACCAGTTGCAAAATGTTCTATTTTTCCTAAAAACATTTGATACAAGTTCTGCATACCTAGTTGACCTAGCATGCGAACAAACGCTTCTTCTTATCTCATACTAATAAAGATTATTCATAATATTTATTAAAGCCAAGACAGATGTAGTCAACAAACCATATTTCGGTGAAAATGCTCAAAACATAACAGCTGTGGTAAACGAATCTGTAACGTTGAAGTGTACCGTTAAGAATAAGGGCAATAGAACCGTAAGAATCTTTCCCAAATATTAGCTTTTTATCTATTTTATATTTTTATGAATCCTTACGCACATTTTAATAGATCTCATGGATAAGAAAGCATGATCTTGCAATCCTCACATCAAATACATTTGTGTATACAACCGATGCACGTTTTTCCGTTATTCACATTTTGGAATCCAATAACTGGGATCTTCGAATAAAGCCTGTAAGCCTAAAGGATAGCGGACTTTATGAATGCCAAGTCAATACGGAGCCAAAGATAAATTTTCCAATTGTTCTTGATGTCATGAGTAAGACGAAGAATTTTAAAACAAATTATGTATAGCATAAATAACTTATTCTATATTTAATTAACAGATGATTCTGATATTATGGAGGAAGGAGGACAGAAAATTAGCAGTCGTTATGAAGGAAAAGGTAAAATGAAAATCCTTATATTCATAATTTTATTAATATTCATGATAATTTGTTAATGTGCCATGAGAATAGTGGATGAAAATCAAGAAAATTCAATGTTTAGTTTTCCTATCATTAATATAACTTATAGCTCATTTCCGAGATGGAATTATTTAATTTGAAGGATTTTCCGAGATTAGTTTAATTTTATAAAATTAATCTTAATCCCATTAAAACATCTCGTTAAAAATGTCCGACTAGATGCCTTATCTAAATGTTTAATGGATTTAAAGGAAAAGCTCTGAGGCCAAAAACCATACAAATTGAACCCTTATAAGATTCCATGACTAGATCTTTTTTTGTTCAATTGCTAATTAGAGGATATTGTATATATGGTAATTTTCAGCTCGGACGGGGTCGTATTGGATTGAAATTGGTAGGTTCATACGTTATCTGATTTCACTGATATTCTGTGAATCTGAGATTTATTTTTACTTTTTTGTCAGTCATCATAGTCTCAAAATAATTTGTTTGAACTTTCTCACTTGAAATGATTAAAATTTCAAGGGTTTTATTGTTATAATTTGTATAAGAATTTTCTGGCAAATTTTCTACGAAGAAGCACCAAAATGAATTTTGGAGAACTAAACACTTAAAAACGGAGTGTTTGAAATATTTTAAGAAGAAAATAGCGTCAGTTCATGAAATATTTCGTACCTGGCAGGAATTTTTTTTATAAAATATTTATGAAGAGGTATATAAAATATTTTATTATGTGCTTTCATACTTTTATTTTTTAAAATAATAACAGTGCCAAGAGCAAAAATTGTTGGCCCTCCAAATATTCAAGTACCAAAAGGCAGCACCATTTCACTAACTTGTTCTGTAGATCTTCAAGCATCATTAATACTGTGGTGAGCAATAAATTATGTCAAAACAAATTGTCTTAGTCATTCTAGATTCTTGTTACATTTTTTTCTCTCTCCTTTTTTGTTACTTTCGCTTCATATAAAATATTATTGTCTTCTTTCTATCCTTTTCATTCTTCTATTCCTTCTTATATGCAAAAGGTATCACAATTCTACTATTGTCGACTATACAAGAGGAGGGATTAACTTGGAAAACGAAAAGAGTAACGAGGGAATGACAAGTCGCCTATTGTTAACTAGAGCAAATTTCAAGGACACTGGTAATTATACATGTGTCGCAACACATATAATGGATGCTGCATTCTCGCAATCTTCTATGATGATTATACCTGATTCAGTATCTGTTAAAGTTCTATAAGAATGTAATAAAATTTATTTGTATGTGAATTAAATAAAGAAATGGTTTTAAATTTTCAATTATAATTAGTTCCACTAGCTTTAGATATAAATCTAATTAAAGTTTTTAAATGCTGAAAGACACATCGAAATTTAATTAAAAAGTTTAATTGCTGATGACATGCAAGTAATCTCAGTGCATCTTGTTTCATTCATAAAATACCGGTTTCTGTTATTAAGCATGCTTTAATCTGGCATTAAAGCTTTCTATTGCTAATTTTGTCATTCATACAATATTTACGTGAGATCCATTCTGAGAATAAATGCTTAAGCAATTTCCATGAAAAAGGTTTTAGGAAGCTCACAAGAGTCATTTCCTTGACTAATAAATGGACAAAGAGATGAACTAATTTATTAATAAACAGTTCTATAGAAAGTGTGCCAAAAAGGACAACATACAACAAAACTATAATATGTGATGATTCCATTAACTCTTGACATCCCGTGAAAACAAATCTTTCTCATACCTTCCGTCTATTTGTTTTTTTGCTACTAAAACTTTAGTTTATCGAAGCTAATTTTTTATTTTGGCATATAAAACGGAAAAAAAGTTACTTCTCTTGTTTTGGGTTGCTTATGTTCTATTCGCATCATTATACACTTTATAAAAATCTCTTATTAAATTGGATGGACGTTTGCGCATTTTCTTCACGCGGTCAATATGACAGCGATGATGTTACATGCTAAATATGAGAGAAAACGACCCGAAGAGAGGAAACAGGAGCATAGCATTGGAAAAAGAGCAAAAAACTATTGGAAAATTGAAAAAAAAACATTGTTCATGCTCTCATTTTAGCTGACACACATCAGAACATTTTCCCTGAAGGTTTTTTGAGTCAGTAAGGGTTTTGGTTTTCATGATTGAAGTTTAACCTACAAAACTCGCAAAATATTGTTAGATTTGCAAAATAAAAAATGCAAGAAGAAAAACAAAAGAGAATGTACAGTATAAAAGTGTGAATAATAATAATATGGAAGTACAACAATATCAAGATTTCTGCAAGGGTTACTTTGTCAGTAATATTTTTTGTTTGTTTATGCGATATGAATTGATAATGAGGAACATTGTGTGCTCAATTGATTCACAAAAAAATTCGTGGTGAGCAATAAGAGGCAATTCGCTGATAATTTGAAAGACGCTTCGCATGTCTATGGAAAGTTAATATGAAATTGTGTGTATCATAATAAAGAAAATAAATAGGCACATAATATATATCTTCATAATGGAATCGACAATATTAATCAAAAGAATCATATCAATAATAACCTATTGGATGCTATTCAATATCCTGATTATTCTTTGTGATCTAGATATCAATACAAATAATGCAAAAACAAATTATAATACACTCGGATTAAACCACACAAATGGTAAGTTTAATCAATTTCTTTAAATATTTTATGTCAACATTTCAGACATGATACATGTATTAGGCATTTGCAATATACAAAATAAATAATAAATCAACGGAAAATATCTTATTTTGTTAACAATGCTTTAAATTTTTTTTTGGGATCCCACTGGGTAAAATAAGCAGATTAAAACAGTAAAAAGCATTAATCATTCAACAATATAGTGAGAGTTGAAAAAGAGCTTATACAGTCAACGATGGCAGGCAGTAGAATGGGCTGCATATAATGCTTAATTTTGAAACAATTGTTTAAATTTTAGAACGAAAGAAGGAAAGGGAAAATGTGAGAGAATTGCAAGATTATATAAATTAATATAATTAAATATGTGTATAACTTACTAAGATGAGAAAGTAGATACAGACAAGCATTTTGCTCACAGGGGCATTATGGATTCAGTGAAATATCATTTTTCTTGTAAATTAATTTCATAAATTGAATGTAATCAATGTTCAAGGCATTTAACATCTAATTCACTAAAATAGCATAATTAGGAAAAATTTCTAGAATTTTAATCAAGTCTTTATTACCATAGACGAGTTGGGTTGGTTTTTGACAAGGATATGGGTTACTTTTGTTTTAATCCTTTTTTTCGACAAGAAAAAACGAAGATATTTTATGGATGCTTAAAAAGGTATCGATTGGTGTTTAAAATACTGATAAAACTTTGCTCTTTTCTATTCTTTGTTTCTCGATGAAAAGAAAATGTTTTGTTTCTAGATTGATTTAGATCTTTAATATCTTTATTGTATTTTGCAATCTGTCTACTGTTTATTTGTTAACCAACCTCATTTATTCATAGAATTGTGGTCAGACCATTGTTATAATATGAAAAGCATTTCAAGACATTGTTTCATGTGAAAGAAAATTTTAAAACTCAACACCAACGAGAGGAGGCAGTTATTGCGATGATTTTGTTGAAATTTTAATATCAGCAAAGACTGTAGAATTTTGTCTTTTTTTCCTTTAGTCATGCTTCTGTTTTACATTAATTTAGACTTTTTTATATTCAAGTACCTTAGCACGCTTTTAGACTTTCTCTTTCGCTAGATTATCACCCAGATCAAAGGATTTTTGGTTTGTAATTAATAATTCATAAAAGCACTTGATTTTTACAACCGTGAGTGTAAAAGTAAATACTTGATAACACATACACAATACTTGGAAACTAAAACGTTAATCTGCGAATGTGGCACTGACGTCATTTCACCTTCTTACCCCAAAACTTTTTTTATACCTAAAGTGAGACAATTATCGAATACAAAATAACTGGGTTCCTCGATAAAAATCAATATAATGAGTGACTGAAATCACGGTAGCTTTCAGTAGTTAATTGCAAAAAAACTGCTTTTCACCTTAATACAAGAGTCTTGTCAAGGTTAGCAGAATAAAGGTACACATTAAGATTTAATAATGTCATATTTGTTTAAAAACATGTGCAAAATAGTCATTAGCAATAAAGAAAGACATCAAGCAGTGCTTAATAGCAACATTCAATTCCAAATAAGTACACAAATTCTAATTAAAGGTAATCTATAAACGTATGCAAACACAACATCCAAATGAGAGGGTAGAAACGTTTTCAACTAGAAAGAGAGAGAGTCAAGAAGAGGAAATGGAATGATAAGTATTTCTGAAAGGTACTTTCGTTATACATTCAACATGAAGTATCGAGACAAGAGATGAAAGAATAAAAAATTGGCATGCAAAAATACGCGAATTTCTCAAAAATCATAATGTTAGAAATTCAGGAATATTTCATCTCTTTGAAGTTAGTAACTGTTGCAAGGCAAACAGTCATATAGACAAAGCGCTTTTTACGTTTGATATATGAAGATAAAATGCTTGAATAAATCGTATATCTAATCATTTCATTGTATTGTGTAATACAAAATTCGATCAATAACAATGATATAGATTCATTGGTATTTTTGTATAGGTAAGAAGCTCATCTCAGCAGAATTTAATCACAAGTGTGAGAATCGAGAGGGTGCTATAAAGGAAATGTGAGAAAACTACATATACCTGCTGCGAAGTAGATGGGAAATTGAGCAACAAAAAAGGCGGAAGGAAGAAAAGAGAATACCAATAAAAAATGAGAAATGCCAAGATTATACCGACCGAAAACAAAGTGAAAGGCTCTTTCAACATAATTGTTCATTTTTCAAGATTCATACTAGATGCCGTTTTGTAGCATTGCGTGTTGAATGAAAAAAACTCATATTTCATTTTGTAACAATATTATTCATATTCATATTCTACCTCCCCCAAACCTTCAATTTTTATATGTGCAATATTATGTGTAAATCTTAAAAAATTATGAACCAAGAATATGAAAATAATTTTTTTTTCCTTTCTGTTGATACAGCCTTTCCTTGTTCGCACTGATTTAATCAAAATATATGTGAAGGTCGACGACGGCTTAATTTTCAACTGTATTTTTTTTTTTGCGAATAAATGTATGCCTACATATGAAAATTTTCTTCATTCTTAAAATTCTTTTTTTTCTTAAAAATTTATGATTAAAATTTTCATCACGTACACATGTTAAACATATAACTGTGAAATGTAACTTCTTTGGTCAGATCCTTATCAACATTGAGAGAAAATCTTAGGTAGGAAATTAATTTTATTTCTCGATCAATATTCTGCGCCACAATTCAAATTTAAAATAGGAATCTTTTTGAAGGGAACCGATTTCTAAGGGAACTAAGAGGCTTTTGAACAAATACAAGCTATTAAAAAAGTATCGTTCAATATCGTCGATATTTCAAAGCACGAAAATTCTATTATAATCTGAGTTTAGATCCATTTGAGACTTTTGCTTTTTTTCTTGCTCATTTTATAAAGTTTTACATAGAAAAAAAATAATCTTACATTTCCGTAATACTTTAAAATGGAAGGAAGCGAACGATAAAAACCTTGTTACCGTGGCTGTCTTTATAGACTTAAAGCGTGCATTCGAGACAGTAGATCGCATGTTATTGCTGCACAAATTACATCTGTATGGATGTGATGATAAAGTCGTAACTTGGTTCAAATCGTATTTTGATAACCGTTTTCAGCAGACACGGTTCGATGTTGCAATTTCGGATATTCAACAAATTGTTTTAGGACTTTCCCAGGGTTCAGTGTTAAGTTGTGCATTATTCTTAATATTTATTAACGATATCGTCAACGTGTTACAGTACTCAAAAATTAAAATTTTTGCTGACGATATGCTAATTTATATAAGTTGCAAATATACGGACCTTAGTAGTACTATCGATTTACTAAATGAAGATCTCACACGCGTCTTTAAATGGCTTTGTTACTGTAAGCTCACATTAAACATCGATAAAACAAAAGCAATGCTTATTACAAGCAATAAATCACTCACACTATGTAAGGCAATTGTATTTAATGAACAGGAATTAGAAATCGTAACAGAAATCAAATATTTAGGAATCATTGTCGATTCAAGTCTCACATTCAATAATCACTTAGATTATGTTCTAAAGAAGTTGAATGCAAAATTTTATGTATTGAAGAGATGTGCTCATAAGCTAGATTTTAAAAGCAAAAAGCTTTATGTAGCTTCATTAGTGAACTCGCACTTCAATTATTGTTCGTCAATTTTATTTTTGTTGAGTGATGCTCAGATAAATGAGCTACAAAAAGTAATTAACCGATTTGCTCGTCTGTTATTAAAGGCAGACTTTCTTACATCACGAGTTGACATGCTCGAAACTTTGAAATGGTTATCTGTTAAACAGACAATCTACCTTAATGTGATTTTATTTATTCACAGAGTGGCACTTGGACTTTCACCAGCCTATTTACAGAGACATTTGATAAAAGCAGGCGACCAACACCATTACTCAACCAGAAGAAACAACGAATACCAATTGAAGAACTATACTAAAGCATCATCACAAAATTCTTTATTTTACAACGGCTTAAAGCTATATAATAGTTTCATAACATATAAAAAGACAAGAACCTCAGACACGAAACTTTGCACAAAAGCAATTGCTATTGAATATGTAAAATCAAACTTCCCCCTTGAATAAATCCGGGAACCTATCATTAGTACATCAGACTCACGTGGTGCACCCATGTACAAACGATAGTCGCAGCATACTGTGATCGCAATCAGGCATTTATTAGGTAAAAGGTCTTATCCTTACTCCTGTCTTTAAGGTGCTCGTAAATGTAGATTGAGTATGTACAGTATTGCCAGCGTTTCGATAGATGCGCGATAATCACAGTATACACTAGACCGAAGGGTGGAATCATGTATATTGAGTGTGGCTGCAGAGTGGAAATTGTATCCAATTCGGACCCACCAGTATGCGCGAGTATTAAAGACATAAATCACCTTCTCGAGGGTGCTTTTTGGCAATACAGCGTTGATACTAAAGTGCTACAATGCAGCTCCGAATAGAAGAATACGAAGTATCTCAGAATTGTTTGAAGTATCTCAGAATTGTTTAAAGTTTCGTGTCAAATATGAATATTGAAATTAGTAAAGAAATATCAGAATTATACATATTTTATTGTTAATCAAATACCGTTGGTAATAAATTTATTATATTATATTATATTAAAATAATGGTTTTGTTGCAAGCAATTCTTGTTTAGGTTATGATTGTTTATGTACGTCTTATCATAGGCCTCGTAAACAAATTAGAATAATGTTCATTTTTCCCTCTTTTTTTTATTCTTTTCGTTCTCATGTTGCTGGCAAATAAAAGATTTGTAAATGGCTTTTCTCTTTCCTTTCTTTACATTTACTGCTTTACAATGCTCTTTTTCTGTGAAAAAGTATTTCTGTTATCATCATTTTTCTTCAATACTTTACGTCTATGAACGTAGATTCATCTGAAATGAAATTAAGTTACTTAAGGCGGTAATAGGGTAACTCGGTTCTATTTGTTATGTTTTTTTTTATTCATAAAATTAAATCATCTTTCTCTCAACATAAGCACCATCCCCTGGGAAAATCTTGAATGATGTAGACAATTTAAAATACTAAAAAGCTATTTTATGAATGAATAAAATTCTCTAATCAATATTTATTGATTAAAGCATACCCTCCTACCTTGAACTCAATAAAATGCAAATTTTGATCAGATTTTTTTTTGTAATTTAGAATTTTATTTTCCTTCATTATTTTGATAGATTTTTTTGATGATTCCTGTGAATTGCTTTCAATCAAGTTAATCCAACGGGGAACTTTTTTGCCCTCGGAAATTCACTCAAAATTGAAATAATCAAATTTTAATCACAGGATTTTTAAATTCTTTATTGATTAGTTATTAATGTAACCCAACTGAGTTCATAGCTAGACTGACTAGTTATAGTGTAATTGTGGTAGGTCTGGTTTGATTTAAACTTTTTCTTAATGGATTATTAAATGAATGAGATGTTTATTTATCCGAGTTCAAAAACAGACTGAACTTTTTACATGAAAAGGGGTTTTCAACTATGTACAATAAATATTATTCGAATCTTAAATAAACGTTATAAAAAGTTAGACATTATTCTGGGAACAAACACTTTGGATGTTATTGTTTGCACACTCATGATCATTTGCATTTTTTAAAGTCATTTTTGCTAAATTAAAAGTTAATTTAAGCAATAAAATAAATTGCGGGCAATTTGTCAAAAAACAGGTTGTCTGAGATCTCGTCCAGATGGCCAGCCTAAGTCTGCCAAGTACTTGAAATCTCGTTAGGACATTTTTTTGGCAAGAATCTAAAGAAAACTTTTGGAAAAAAATTCACTTATGCTACATTTAATAAATGCATTATGTCTTCACTTTTCATGAAACCATTCCAATTTTGAGATTAAAATTTTGTTTGACCGAATCACATATTTACTTGACTTGCGGTATATCATTTGTGCTGCGTACATATACAGTACATATTTATATAATTTAAGGAAAGCATTGAAAATAATTTTCTTCTGAAACTTTTGGTAATAATGATTTGAAATGAATGTTGGTAATAACACATTAATTACTTTGTTGTTAAACAACATTAATTTTGGGGCATTCCATTCAAAATATTGCCTAATGGCGCATTAGGATGTAATATAGCCATTTGAAAATTAAGTTTTAGATTTGATTGCATTCAATCATTTAAGGAAACATAGAACGTTGTGCATGCATGCATAATAATAATTGAATTTCTCAGGAAATTTATATATAGATGTAATTTTATTTATCAAATCCTATTTTGTATATATGAATCATATCGATAAATGAAATTTCATTTGATCTGTTTCAGAAATATTTTCTACTCTACAAAAAGAGCCATTTTTCGAGAATAATCAAAATCTAAATGTAACTGTATTAGAGAATGAATCTATCATATTGAAATGTGCTGTAAGGTTCAAAGGAAACAAAACGGTAAGTAATTTTCATCCTTGTAAGAAGATTAAATGACTAGCTGTTAAGAACCATATGTGAGGATTACGGCAATTGCTGAAAAGTCAACAAATATCAATAAAAACATTAATGAGATGTGTCATATAATGAATGAAAGACTTTCAATAAAAGAAATTTCAAAGAAATCTAGGAATGACAAGCATATTAAATTTTCCAAGTAATTTAGCAAATATACTGATCCAGTTCAAAAGTATAGAATCACTCTTTTACTGTGTGAAAAATCAAATCATATAGCGATACAATATACCACACAAAGGAATGAACATTCTACATCCCCTCGACATAATATCACATATAGTGAAATGTTTCTTTCTACGGAATGTTCATACACAAAGATATATATGTACATTATAAAACATTTTTATCACATTTATATGGCCGAAGAAAAGAAATAATAAATCATAAATCATTCTGTTATGGAGAATGTGAAATTTAAAGGAAGCCTCTTCTAACTCAGATTTTGTACATTTTTATTTTCATTTTCATTCTTTCTTTTATTCATGCTTCGCTGGTTTTGCGGCAACTGAAAAAAAAAGTTACGAAAAGCTCAAATAAAGAAGTACTCTACAATGACATTAAAATTTATAACTTTGAATTGAATGAAAATGTTTAGGGGATTTATAGGTTTTCATCTGTGTAAAATGGTTACAAAGATTTTTTATTCTGACGCGAAAATATGAAAATAATGATTTAAAGGCATGACAAAATGAGTTTTTTTGGGGTAGAGTGTAGAGTGGATAAGAAATATTTATATTAAATTTTGATAAGATCTAGTCATACTTTGAAGAACTCATGAAATTGTTTCAAAGGCCATTAACCTGAAATGTCTTTCAGATCTCATGGATACGGAAATCTGACCTGCATATTTTGACTTCCGAAAACTTTGTGTTTTCTGGTGATCAAAGATTTACTGTTTTGCATGACGACAACTCTAACGAATGGAATTTGAAAATTGATCATGTGACACTTAATGACTCTGGACATTACGAATGCCAATTGAATACACAACCAAAAATAAAAATATCAGTTCTTTTGGAAGTTACTGGTAAGATATAAATGTTTATTTAAACTTACGGCGACGACACTAAAATGTATACCTTTAGATTTTTCCAAAAAGGTCAAACTTGAAGGTAGCTTATTTAAATTTTTGATTAATTTTCGAATGAAATTAAGCTAAACATTTTTAATGCATGCTAACAAAATATTTTGACTCAAAAATTTCCCATAAACCGAAAAATTACAAATTTTAATAATTTAAAGCATTTATTAAAGAGCTTGCTTATCTAATGCCCGCATAGATTTCATTCATAGAAATATCTTTATATAATTAAAATCTCTAAACCTTTTTCTAGTTCCTGAAATACTTCAAGAGAGAATGATTGCATCTGCAAACAGTTTTGATGGAAAAGGTAAACTGATTACACAGAAGTAATTATCTTGAAAAAGGAATGATTATAATAAATTTTTTTCTTTTTGCTGCACATAGTGAAATTTGCTAGAATTCTAGGATCATCAGAAATACATGTAAAGATTGGTAGCACAATTTCCTTAACGTGCATGGTCAATCATCAGGTACCATCTATTCAATGGTATGTATGTAATATGCATTAAAGAAAATTGTGATGATTGTAATTCGTAAATATTATATCTGCTTATTTTTCAAAGGTATCATAACTCCCATGCCATTGAGTTTAATTCAAACAGGGGAGGTATAAATTTAGAAACAGAAAAAACTGCTGATGGCACAACAAGTCGACTCTTGCTGACAAGAGCTCAGTTTCGAGATAGTGGTAATTACACCTGTGTTCCTCATGGAGCCATTCCAGCATCTAGTCTAGTTCACGTACTCAATGGTAAGTTTCTGAATACCTTTAGAAATCATGACATATCGAATTTAATGTCGTGATAAATATCTTTAAAGGCGAGCATCCTGCTGCGAAATATACTAGCGGTGCTATTTCTATTTTTTCACCCACTATCACAATACCCTGTACCACCTTCTTGCTAATCTATCATCATTGTACAGCGAAGAAAATTCTCAAATCTTTTAGTAGATTTAGATGACTATAAAAGTGTATGTAGTGTAAAAATGAAATTGCTGTATTGAATAGCTTCATAATGATAACATTTCCTTTCTCTTTTCATACTTTGATTTTTATTAACTAAGTTCTTTTTGTATACTAACTGTAAATAAGACTGCTCATTTAGAAACATTTTTGTTACTAATGTCTTTTTTTATTAATAATAATTTTTATGTATAATACCATTACCATGTTACATGAATATACGAAAATTACTTTTGTGAAGAATACAACGATTGACTAACAAGCGACAAATACAGGATTTCTAATATTTTCCTTTTTAATTTTCTTTGTTAAAGCAATTGTTATGATAACATAATTAAACATTATCAAACTTTGAAAAATAAAAAAGATTTAGAAATTGAAGGAACAAAAGAAGCCCAAAAATTAAATTTATTTCTTTCAGAATTTTCAACAGCACAAATCCCTTCAATATATTTTTATGCACATATACATTTCTGTTATATCGTATTAGACTAAAGTCATTATTCAAAATTGAATTGGAGCAAGATTACTAAGTATGTTAGGGTTGTATAAACGACTGAATGCAGCAAATTCATATTAACATCAAAATATCCACAAGTAAATCCAAACGAGTGTTTCTGAATGAGAATTTTGGTGACAATAGTCTCAATCTTGATTGAGGTGTTGAAGGTGTTGATTCATATATGAAAAGATAAGAAAGCAAGACATCAAATATGATTTACTTTCGTATGTGAAAGGCTTATCATATTTACCTCGACTTTTTGATAAACATCTAGGATGTTATAATGACAGCATTCACATAGAAGCAACGAACAATCGTTTATGACTTTGTAAGAAGTTTCAGTTGAATGACATAAAAGGAAAATTGCCAATGATGACAACAATAGCCATAGCACAATTTCAATCAACTGGAAAATTGTAAAACTTTTTATAGCCACCATAAAGAAGGCGCAAAATGTGTTTAAAGTAATGTTTAAGAAAAATGAAGCTGAAATAAAAGAAGAAATTTATTTACAATAAAGTACAATTAGATACAGAAATATGCTGAAAGCAGAATAAATGTTGTATATTTTTTTTTTGATATTTCAACTTCTTATAAGGTTTTATAATAAAATGGGAGTGATTGAAACATGTTGTAAATTATGACGTGTTGTTAAGCTTACATAAGAAATCAAAATTCTCAAGAATTGTATCAGCTCTGATATTTTAATGGAAAGCTTTTTTAAAATATTCGTAAGAATGTGTACACAATAAACAGAGAGAGGATTTTTGAAGATTTGTTAGGTATATAAAAATATTGGACGAGAAATTTATATAAATATTTCTTAGAAGAAATTTGTTGAGAATTGTTAGGCAATTAAATACTCTGAGTATGCCTTTATTGATTCGAAAGTAAATACCTAAGTCAGCGGTAATTTTCGAAACATTAAGTTGAATTTTCTCAATATTTGATTTGTTAAAATGTTGGAAATCACATCCATGTACTTACTTAATGTAAAACTCAATAAAACGGAAAATGACTCGTTCAATATAGCATTTCATCGTAAATCATTGATATTTCACTAAAGCATGGCAGAATCGGAGATGAATACAAACCTCTTATGTCAATTACTAAACTCTCTGACTTTTTGTCTCCTAAATATGCCTTCAAAATAATGAAACGAGCTTTGATATTCCCAACCAGCATCGTATAGATAATTATTTCAACACTTAGAATAAGTACCAGCATTAAATAAATGCATTGACCCATATTGAAATTCTTGTTTAGAAAATTAAGTATCAAAAGCAAAGGAGATATGCTAATAAAGAGAACCAAGATTAATATTTGAACAGAAAAGCCTGAATGGCTTTTTGAATCGTTTGTGTAATGAAACGCTTTTAATAAGATATCAATATGATGTAGATGCTCCATTACATCCCAAAAGTTCTTCCTGTTTTTCATAAATACATTATGAAAGGAAGCCATTATAGTTGTGATGTATATGCAACTGCAATTTATACAATAAATTGAAGCAATGATTTTATCTGTCGTGTAATCAATGTTCATATAAATGAAAAAGCCCGACGTTAATATAGCGATTAGAAGAGATATGGAATGTATTAGACCGAAAATTTTGCTTTTCCCTTTTTCCAGATGAAATCCGAAGGCGTTTATAAAAATAATGAAAGGCAAGAATGGTACATTGCCTTTCAAAAGTTCCTTTTTCCTTGAAAACATCCTTTACTTTCACAGTGCTTCGATAAACTGGCTTTTGTTGTACATTCTACATAGAACTATATTTACCATGATATTTATTCCGTCTCTGTATATTTTTACAAGTTTACGCCTCATTAAACATTTAATCAATTTGTTGTGACGATGGAACCAAGTATGTATAAAGTATGTAGCACAGAAAACGAATTGTGTTAGCATAAAAATCCCTGAAAACCTAATATAAAGTGTTTGATATCATTCTCAAATACAACCACGACTTATTATGTCTGTTGATGTTAAAAAACCGAAACGGTCGTAGATAAATAGTAGATAAACATTTGTGTCAAGCTTTTCTGAGTTAAACAAATTTTACAGAAGTTTAACATCTAAATATCTAGAATTTTATTCACAATCATGTTCTGTATACTAGAAATACTAGAGACTATAAATTCATAAAACACCACTATACTTCCATTCATTCATTCATTATTATTATTGTTAATATTATTATTGTGATACTATATTCTAGATTTTGAGTAAATAATTTTTATCTTTTCTGTTTTTTTAATAATACCATTTTATCCTGAATTTACAAAAAATATTTCTCTATCCCACATCATCCAAATAAACAACAAATTTAATCTCCACTCGCTCGCTATTTTTATTACTATTCATAACCACCTAGATCTTTATTAGCTATATCAATATTTATATATGTCCTTATACAAATTAGATATTCGTCATTTATGAACGCCTACATAAAAATAACTTTATTCAAAATATTTACATTCATGTCATAAACTGTCAAATCAACATATGAGAACATATATAAATACTGATTTATCATCGCATTTCTAGTTTTCTGTCTCTCACACTAAATTAGATTCCAAGAAGTTTAACAAAATAATTTGATAATGATATTTAAGATCTCAAAGATGTAATAATCCAACTACAAAAATACCTTAAGCATCTATCTAGTTATTTAAAATTTTATTATCCTTTCTTGCTCGAATAATGAGCAAAAGGTAAAGGGTAAATATTTCAAGTACTTACGGCATTATTTTGTTTGGGTCTGTTTGTAAGAAATGAACATTTTAATTTCAATTTATTGAAATGAAATACAAGAGTCCTCTAGACAATGTTTTTGAAATAAGCAATAACTTCCAAATTGAATAAGTACCAGGAACGTCAGAATTTATTCTTGAATTATTACTCAGAAATTTGAATTTGTTCGTTAAAAGCTAGAATTGTTTCTAAGAATTAAAAACAATTGAAAACAATTCGTCAACAGAATATACAAAGACGAACTCATTCTAAGCTGAGAAACTGCCATATAAAAAGTAATTAAATTTTAATTGGAAGATCTGAACAGAACACAAATTAAATTACGTTATGTCTACACTTAAGCAAATTGGAATTCAATGGCATGTTAAACATAATCGCTATTGGGGCTTTTCATTCTATTTGAAACAGAGAATTTAAAAAGTAACCATAATCTGAAGATTTTATTACTTTCAACAGATCATTTTAATTTCAATAAAACAGGATTAGATTCAATCTCAAATTATTATAAACGCACTACCGAGCAACACTAATTAAGATGACTCCGCAATGGAGCTTAAAGATCTCCGTCACTGAGCTTGTAAGACTCATTCACGGAGTTTTTAAGACTCGGTCATGGAACTTTTTTTAACTCCCTCAAAGCTTTCATGTTAACATTAAATTGATGCAGTCCTTAGTAAACAGTCATATGGATACTACGTGGAGGCGGATTCTCTTTGGTGTTAATAAATGTACGTTGGCGGAGACTTAATTTCTCGGCGATAGAGCCTTCAAGATTTTTTGTTGCTTGGGACTTGATGAAAATCTAATGAGCTACAATGGGAAATCTATTAAAATCTCCTGACTAGTTCCCGAACCGAAAGGAATATGCTCATTAACACGCTAATTTAGGTGAGGAGAGAGTTATTGTCTGTTAGAGACATTTATAACATCCTAGGAACCAAACTGTTTTGCATTGACTGGGAAGTAAAATTTGTTAACATTTGGATGGATGCATTACTTGTAGTAAAATAAGAATAAAATTTCAATCTCAAAAGGATAAAAATTATTAAATAAAAGATTAATTTTTTTATCTATTATGAGTTCAACTTTAATATGTTTAATGCCATGAGTCATGGCAGAAGTACGAATGAATGAGCACACGTTTTAAAGAATGTAATAATTTAAAATAATATATACTTCAGAAAAATGCGCTGAGAGTTATATCAGAAATCCGAAGATGAGCTTTGGCAATATTTTAGAAATAAAGAACGTGATGGTTATCCATAGTGTGTCCCAACAATTTGAACATTTTCTCAAATTATAAATCAATTTGCTTATTTTTTTGTAGTCTTGTTAAAAGAGATTTAATGATTGTCATCATCTTCAGTGGATATAATTTTCCGTTTTCTTAATGGACGATTTCGTTCATGTATATCCTTTGAGGGATTTTTCTTGATATTCACTACTTGTGTATTCTCATATTTGGATTCGTTATTATCAATTGTACTTTTTTCTATTAAAAAATTACTATCTACAATAATATTAATATCATCTGTGTCTTCGTCACAGTCATCATCATATTGGGTTAGATAAATTTTATCACTCTCATGTACGCTTTGCTCGGAAGATAAGTCAAGAGGCTTTTCATTTTCATTCATCTTTTCATGCATTACTTCCTCATGAGATTCATTATCATTCTCATTCGTGGGTAATTCAGTTTCTTTCGTTTGATATGCCCTCATGAATGCCGATAATGGTAGTGGTATGGGTAAAATAATAGGCAGTGGAATTGGATAGGGAACCAAAACAACCGGTGGTGGTAGTACTGAATTTATAGGTGGTAATGGATTTATGTTTGAATCTTCCGGTAATGGTTGTTGATTTTGCGGTGGCAATGGAATTCGTTGAGATGGCATTGGAAAGGGAAAACGATATTTGAATAAATTTATTGGCGGTCGTTGCATAAATTGTTGTAAAGGTGGGCGATTGAAGTTAGTCGACTGAATTGACTTCGGGTTGTTGTTCATTTGACTGTGAATTTTTGCACGCAAATCAGCTGGAAAATTTGTATTCATGATACTTTCGGTACCTGTATTGTTATCGTTTGAATTCTGATTTGCCTTATTGCTTATTGCCAATCTTGTTGAAATTCGACGTTTTCGTAAATTCCTACTGTGAAGCATATTTCGTGAAAGTAGTTTAGACGATGGTAAAACATTTATTATGGGCTTTTTTCCAGCATCAATTGCATTATCATTGTGCGCCAAATTAGAGACGGTTGATGTAATTTTTGATGATGATGAGGGTAAAGTTTGTTTTGTGTCAATTATTTTAGAAAATACTAACTTCTCTTCCGCAATTGTCATTGGTGAGGAACTTTTTGAATGTTCATAATCTTCCGGAGTCGGAGACCGTGTTCTGCAATTTTTCAGCCATAAGTCGGGAGTAATTAGGCCCTCTAAAAAGGAAACAAGAAAACATAAGTATGTATAAGACTAATTACGTCAAATTCATTATGTGATATATTTATTAAGATATTGTCGCATATAAATAATGTGCTCGTTGTGACTTTTTTCCTTTTGTTTTTTTCACTCAAGCATTTCCTTTCAATTAACTTTCTAACATTATCAAGTGATTTATTTATTGCATCATTATGCTTATCAAAGTGTAATGTAAAGTTAAATTAAGTGAAATCACGCTATGGGAAATGTATACAGCACGATTCGGGATGTATATTTATATAAACATAAGCTCTCTTTTTTATCTTATTTATATGCAACTTATAGTCTAATCTCAATAATCTCGCCTTACCACCAGATTCATTTTTATCCTTGAGATGAGGATTAAGTTCCAAATGTGCTTGTGTTTCACGACAAAAAATCTGCATTTTGTACTGATTCAAACATTTATCGCTGCAGAATTGTAATTGTGTAGTTCCATCGTTGAAATCCACATAACTTACAGCATTGCGAACATTTTTGCAAAAATCGCATGTTTTTGCACGCTTGAATGAAGCCCGTCTCCAAAATATGAAGCAATTTTCTGAACAAAAAATTGTATCTGGTGATCCAATTATTTCGTTTGATTGTGCATTTATATCGTGATGACACCATGAGCAATTATTCTCTAAAAAAAATTGTAATAAAAAAAGAGGATATAATTTTATGATGGGATACAAATTATTTCCAATTCCAAAAAAAATAAATAAGCAGAAAATGAAGATTAAAATTAAGAAAGTTAAAAATATAAAAAAAGTAACCTATACAGAAAGTATCAGATTTCAATGCAAATCAATGGGACTTTTAGCGTCCAATGTCAGAAATGAAATTCAATATATTTTTGTTGATAACAAACGCGAATAGCACTTTGCCAAGGAAACGGCGTTTATCATCACTTAATATGGGCACATTAAAATGACATCGTTAGATAAAATCTCAAAAAATAAACAAATAAACTTTGCTTCCACTTTTTCGATATTGCTGTATTCTTTTCCTATTTTGCCTAGCGATTGGCAACTGCTCGGATTTTAATTAAAATGAAATTATGTAAAATGAGCTACAGTCGCTTCAAGTGTCTAATGATGATCCTGAAAAATATCAAATTCATCAAATGAGATATTTTACGCTCATCTCTCTTACTCTATTTTATATTATAATGAAATGAAATAGAGAAATATGTATAGAACGGGCGAATATGAGGATAGCGTATACATGCAAATAAAACAAGTACTAGTGAAAAATGATATACGGCAAATTAAGAAAATCATAATTATGATCACATGATGAAGTGGAATGAAATTCAAACTGCATTTTGAAATTCTAGAACAGCATTTTTTTCCAATCGTTAGCTAGCATGAAATATGTACAAACATATTTTTATATTCAAACCACGATAATACCAAACTGATATAATACAGTTCTGAAAAGGGTTCAATATTCATACAAGTTCTGATAGAACCTTAATTCAAATTAATGCATTTTCATATATGAATTCATGGATCTTTATAGAATATCTTATAGAATATGTAAAATGAAATGGATTTTAAAAGATTTCTTTTAAGATAATGCAATGCGTCAGATTTTCTAACAAAAGTCATTCATCATAAACCCTAAGAATATAGAGAAGTAATATGAATTTGAAAAGGATCCATGTCAAGATCAAATGGTTTTGCATTTACAAATTATGTTATATCAAACAATAATTATTAAACCTTGTGATAGAAATATGAAATACTTTGCATAACATGCTGTCAAAATTGACATCAAATATGCAAATATAATAATTCCAGACACTATCTTTACCTTGTTTATCAGCAACCTTTTTTATCATGGGACTTTTTGAATTCTCTCGTGATGAACTGTCTTTATCAGAGGATATGGATGAGTAGTCGTGAAATTTTTCTGTCCGTAATAGTTCACTTTCACTGGACCTTGAGTGATGATTTGAATCATTATGACTTTGAGTAAGATTTGTAATCTTTTTGCAAGAATTTCTGTGAAATTTGACACCTAATTCATTTCGTTTGTTCTCATCATTGTATCCATACAGTCCTAATAATTCATTTATTGCCGTTGCCGCATCTTCTCCAAATTCCTAAAAAATTAAAAGACATCATTAGTTAAGCATTCATTTAATAAATGTAAATTGAACTGCAAATATTAAGCAGAATTATGAACAAGAACATGTATTTGAGAAGCAAAAAGCAATGATTGGCAAAAAGAGAAATTTGATCCATGCTTTATTTAATTATCTGTGAAATTTAAGAATATTTTATAACGTTTTTTAGAGTCTCTAAAACAACTCTGAAATGCGATATTTCATAGATATCAACTTTTCAAAGCTCTTTCATGTTGCATGTGTGCACACAGTTACTACACGAGCTCTCTCTATATCTCCACATATGTATGAGAAAATCAGAAAAGTATAGTGTTACACGTCTCAGAGTTTTATTAATTAATGGTCTGATTTGACTATTAAATCTTAAAAACACACTCATAATACACATATAGAAATGAATTTAATGAACATTGACATTGATTGGGTATAAAAATATGATTACGAGATGTAATAATTTAGCATAGTGATTTAAAAAGGATTGTCAAACTCATATGAATTGAAATATTCAATTTACTGAATCAGATTATCTCAATATGCGATTAAAGATTATCTCTGATTTATATTGTCATCAAATTATTATTCTAGACGAGTTTTTGGGTATCTTGATTCATTTTGGTGTGCTAATGTAAATTTTAAGGATTATGTAGACATTAGGTAAAGAAATGAAAAGAAAAGAAAATTTGAACATGAACTTAACTGCCGGGTGGTAATCTACAGCGAATGTCAAATTCAGTCTTGAGTCACGCTTTGTAGAAGTTTTCTAAATTATCAATACAATAATGTTAAGGACAGAAATAAGGGTTATTATTTCAAAAGTTTCAACATTACATTAAATCGGAACGACTTTCAAAAAAAGGCAGACAAAGGTTTCCTCGATTTTGTTCTCAAATATTAATGATGTTAATGTTTGTACAAAAGGCATTTGAATTAATGGGAATAATTTGAAATTATGACTTAAATTTCACTATGGTCATATTCTCATATTATAATTCGATATAATTATTTTGAGAAAATGTAAAGACGTGTCCTTTACTTTGTATGAATACTCATGAATTCTCATTTATTTGATGCTTAAGAATCTAAATGATCTCATACAAAGAGCCTTGTTTACACTACGAGCAAGAAATATCGATTGAAACGTGATAACTTTTTGAAATTGAATATTATTCTCACAGAGTTAAGAGAAGAAAAATAATATTAAACTTTTTCTTCGCCAGTACGATATCTTGTTTTACTGCTGCTTTTACTTCGAACATACGTGTATGATTTAAATGGATTCTCATATATGATTCTCTTATTTTGCCATTTGTCTGGGCCTCTTAACGTAGTTATACTGACAATGTAAGATATTTTTTACTTTCAATGAAATTTAAGATTTGTGAAACCTTATCCGTTTTTTCATTAAACATGCGAGAAACAAGCTTATATGTATATACATATATATAAATGTGAATACATACATTTTTGAAGGAAAAAAAAATTAATGAGAGATTTTTTAATGGGAAAAATAACTTTTTATGACTCAAACAAAAAATGTCAGGAAATTAGATACCGCGATGTCGCGTGTGAAACAAAATACATTGCATATGTTTTTCTGCTTATTTACGATTTTGCAACTAGTCTTTTAATTAACTCGAATTAACTCTTTAATTTTTTTAACGAATCTGATATCTAATGTTATAAGATTTATAGTCCATATAATTAAATAAATATAAACAATGAACTATATTTAGTTCATTACTATACAATAGATTTATTCAAATCATATTCTTTGATCACGTATTAGGTAACTGATTTTTGATAGTATTATGGCTTACTTAAAATATTCAGGGGCCAAGATGTTTTCTATGATAACACATAGCCAGCAGTTGTGCATCTAAAAGTCTATATTATGATAAGAATGATAGTGAATTGGCAAATAGCATTGTCATAACAGTACATCGCAATGGGTGACTAGAATGTATGCATGACATTAAATATTTATTCTTTAAGGAGCACTTGAAGAACGAGAAATATCTTTACTTAAAGCATGTATGTAGGTGTTGAATATTTAATATCATCAGCTGTCGTAGAAAAATAGGTCATTGGCATACCTTTTCCAAATAATAAAAAATAATATCGCTGAACTATTTCCAAAGATACAGAACGTTACGCAAAGCGGTTTCACTGCGATATTCATAATGACTCTTCCCTTACTGTTTTGGTGACACACAGGCACACAGGCATAGCAAAGACAAGGACAGAGAGACAATTTATTGTCACATTAATGTCTTTATTTTCTGAAAATGCGTTAGGAATATCACACAGAATCATGAAACTTAAATATATGATAGGCACGCGTACCGGGTTTAAATTTAGCCAATATCATACATTAAAAGTATAATATAAAAGCAAATGTGATGAAGAAAAAACATTTTTAAATTGAGTGTTGATGAACCTGACAAAATTTTTCGTTCGATCATCATACCATCCTATATTAACAATATTTCACAGATCTTAATGACTCTTGAAATATATAAATGAAAACATCATAAATTTTTTTGGTGCTCGACAATTGATGAGAGGAATAAAAGTGAAAAATAAAATCTTTTCTTTTTTCACATTTTCCTGCATATATGAGCCGCTTAGTAGAAGAGACTAGAGAAAATCATATAGGATTTTTTTCTCATCATATTCTCACGTCGTCGAATGTTATGAAGGGTTTTGAAATGATATCAAAAACTATTAAATTCTTGAGATTTATTTATGTCATGATGTTGGATGTAAATCCTCAAAACCTTGAGACGAAAAAATAAAAAAATTTTCAAACAATTTGAAGTTGATAGTGTTATAAATTGACTTCTTTTTACACCTTTGTAATATGAGAAGACATAAAACCATAAAATTTTGAGTTTCATGAAGTGAGACTGAGAGAAGAGCACGTATAGAGAGTGAGTCAATAATGTCATTGCAATATGAGAATAATTAATGTGCACAAAGAGATTGAAATACTATCCAACAAAATATATTAAAACAAAAATTTACTGCATGAGTTGCATAGAATTTAATAGCAACGATATCATATTTCTAAAAAATATCGATTTCAATGCGCAACAAACACTTATTTGCACTCTATTTAATATACAACATTTTTTATATTCATTTGTTCAAATTACCTTAATTTCATCGTTCATTACTTCCTTTTTTACTATTTTTGCAGCCATTATTTCACGATTCTTATCTAATCAAGTCAAATTTTATTTTATTATACACAACGATATATATATCAACGTCAATGTGTCTCTTTTGAGACACCACCGATAATTGAAAATAGTTTTATTTTTCTATCGTTTATATCTTCTTTTTGGTTTTTTATGCAATCATTATATTCAGACATATTTTGTCACACAAAGTATCTTCATCTATAATTAAAATGATAATATACTGACTCTTCATTCGCACGAATTATACAAGTATACGTGGAATTTATATATTATAGTCGCTCTCATTTTAATATCCCATATTTTTGTTTTTAAATGTTGCTTTTATTAATAGAAAAGAAATATCATGTAGGTTCAGTTTTGAATTTCTTAACGACAATTTTCTTCACAATATTATTGTGTATCTCATAAAATATTATTAATGTGTATTATTTTCACTTAATTTCCATTTAATCTCATAACTTTATTTCTTTTTTATTCTTCTTTTTTTTTGAAAAAATAATCACAATATTTCCTTTTTCATCTTCACTTCACATCAAACACAATCGCTTTATTCAGATTTTCCTTTCTATTTAATCAACTGATCAAAATAAATCTGCTCTCATCATTTTTCGATGTTTAATCACTGATTCCACCATGAAGACTAATTGTTTGTATATAATTTTCAAACCCCCTATTGAATTAAGAGAGAGTGAGAGGATTTTTCGTGCGACATTCGTATTGGTACACGAAGTGGTAGCAAATACATAATACGATCGTATATTTTTACTTCTCATCACGCTGCTGTGTTATATTGTTGTATAAATAAACAAGTTACAAAGCAAAGGTGACTAATCTGCGCATCTTAAGTTCGATAAGTCGATCGAATTTGAAGCTAGTATTAATGAGAGAGATTCTAAAGATTTGTGGCCTTAACTTGATCACCATACTTAATTGACACAATCAAGGAAGTGATCATACCATATATCAGTGGTGGGCAACTATTTTTTTTTTCTGCATATCTTGGTCGTGATCCTAGACAAAAATTACACAAGTTGCACGGTTCATGACATTTTCAGGTTGCTTACTACTTTCATTTATATTTAGAAGATTCAAATTATTCACTATCTGAAATCTCTGATATTGTATTGATTTTAAAAGATAATGACAAAATAATTAATTCTGGGAAAATTTTATTAATGGTCTTGTGGACAAATCAAGAAAGGAAACCCGATTCTTTTAATGAAGCTCAAAAAATATGCTATAAAGTATGATTTGGTTGCCTTAACTGCTATACAATAAACGAAATATTCAATGATGTATCAAGTTTCACGGGTTCATCCTTGAGTATCAAATTACTAAAAGAAAAATTTTCTCTTCGTATATTACAACATGATATTTTTTTCAGATATGATTCTATGACTTTGGAAAAGTCTCGCATTTATATGAATTTTTGAGACCAGACTATACAGAATGTAATTTTTATTCAATTAAAAAAAAAAGAAAAAGTAGGAAATGATAAAGTGAATCACACCAACGGATTGAAATGTGCAAAAATTATTTTTAAATTCAAGATCAGACCAACGGACTTTTCAAATTCAAATTGATTGAACTGATCTTGATGATGAATTTGAAATTTTCAAAAGATGGCGCTGCCGGTATGTTTTGCTCTTTAAATAATCGACGTTAGGTGGAAAAGAGATTCTTATTAGAATGTGGTATTAAGGTAAAATGTTAAGTTATAAATGTATACATTCCATCAGTTTTAGTTGACTGAATGAGTTTTCAAATTCATTTTAAAATCACTTGAAGATGTCTTCTAATTAAAATTGAAGTCTAATTGTTTTGGCCAATATCAATTTGGCTCCAATTGAAAATCGAATTTTCGGTCATTTTGCTCCCGTACTTACAAAGACTTTTTTTAAATCTTACTTATGGAAATGAATTTATAAAATTATTGTCAGAATGTTGGAAATGATAAACGATTTTTAATTTCGTACTTTCTAATTGAATTTAAATTTATGTATAAGCGACATTTATTTTTCCTTTACTAGCACTGGAAAATGAAAGGAAATAAGAGGGTGCTATTATTAATATTGAATTGCAATTAAGAATGGAGAGACAAGTAAGGAAAAAAAAAATTCATAATTTTGAAATGAAAATGGAAAAAAATTGGATATTACTAAAAACTTCAGGAAGGCAAATGTCATAACAAGATGGTCATAATAAAATGTTCAAAGAAAAATATTGCTTTAAATTCTTAGCAAGCACGATTGTTATGCAAAAAGATTTAAAACATGCAATAAATATTATTTGGGCGAGCATAACGATTATTTATTCTGTAACTTTAGAAGCATATTATGGTTGAATCACTTTATATAATTCAATTTAACCATACATTATAAATTTAACTTGAAAATCTAGAAGGAAAAAAAGAAAAGTGTTTGCAATATCTCTTAAGTAATGTGTTGGCAAACAAGGACATTTTTCTGAGGTTTTGGGAAGATCTTGTACTAATTTATTGGTGTATTTTTACCATTTTAGATTTCCTAACATTTTGAATTCATTAGTGGTAATCAAATTAAATTTTCATTTTTGTGAAATACTTGCCCGAACAACAAACAAATAAATAATTCAATAATTCTTTGGTTTCAACAAATTTGGGGAGTCTAAAAAATGGCAATCTTATTTTCTAATTTGCTTACTTTACAGATCAAATATTTAACATTTCTTAGTTGCCTATTATGGTCGACTTTCTTAACATGAACATATTAGCTTCTTATTGTTCCCCCTAAAAACTAAAATTAAGAGTTTAACAGGACAATTTTCAAATACATCTTTTAAATAAAATTTTTAAGATGCCAAATTATACGACAAAATTAGGGTGTTACCAATTCAAGTCTGAAATTTGTCGCACTACAGTAATATTACTAACATATTACATACTTTGCTTAACACAGATCATTTCTAATCCATGGTTTTTCTTAGACGCCACCTAAAGCTTTCTATCCAGCTGACTACAACTTGGCAATCTCCACGGGTTCCTTCCATAAGTTCTTTGGACATCTTTGTAATATTTTACTCAAATTTACATTCCGTATTTAAACGACTTGCTACAAATTTGCTAATAACATGTCCAGCTCATCAATGTCTGTTCACTTTAGCACTATTTCTTGAGATTATCAAAAATTCTATCATAGAGTCGCAATTTTGAATTTAAATGAGTTTATTTCTGAACCCATTGGCTCATGCATACACAAGCATTTATTAAATGGCAAATTGATGAATATTTAAATTTTTTGTTTAAATCTTCATCTTACTTTTGAGACATCTCATTTCAAAATTTTATTTTAGAATCTGTTGGCAATGCCAATCACAGTATTTTAAAATTTTAAATCGTTTTGTCAAAAGATTTAATCACAAGAACATGTACATCTCTGCGTGTTGCGAGAAATCAGAGATTGAGTATCCTTCCTTAAATATATTTTTAAAAGAGCTCAATATCCGCATGACACGTGCACGACCAACGATCATAAAACATTGTTACGGGATTATGTAGCATTTCAAAATTGTAAACATAAATGTTTACACATAATACGAACTCAAAACATAATTGAGCATTTAATATTATTGTAATTTAATTTGTACATAGTAAATAAAAATATCATTAGGATGTTAGTGTGCCATACGCACGCATAACGAGAATAATTAATTAGATTGAAATCCATTCTCTGACTTTTTCATAGCTGTCGCATTTTTCACACCCTCCCCCAATCAAAACAAATTTCATTCACTTATTGAATTCTTTTTCTTTTCATTTCATCGTGTTATTGAAATATAGCTTTTAATATTTAAATTTTTTTATTGCTTTTATCGTTTTTATATTCACCAATTTTATTTTTTTTCATTCCTCTACTTCTATTTTGATTCTACTTGCCAGTCGCAATACGGCGACAAAAGTCAAAGTTTCTAGCAAACGTTAGCCAATAAAAATAATAAAATTCTACTGTTGCATATTTTTATGACAACTCTCAAAAGAAGGCGAATTATTATGAAATTGAATATTGTTTTTATGACGATTTTTGAGAAATGTGATTCGATGCAGATTTAAAAATTATACAAGTAGGTATATAATATAGACATAGAAAATAAATGTTTTTCATCCAAAATGTATTCATAGCTTGTATTCAATAACTCTCTTATCAATTTTACTTGAAATACACAGGTGAAGTGGAAATCCTTTACCTTTTTTCCTCTTTTAAAATGAAATGAAATGAGACATTTAAGGAATAGATTTTGTGTACATACATAGATAAAAAATAGAATTCCCAAATGATATCCTTGTTACAAATGTGTATCTATGGTCAATCTCTTTATTCTCTTGAGGGGATTTTATCAGATTTAAATATAATAAGTTTTTTTATATCTTAAAACTATTTGGAATTTGAATGAAATATTTTATTAAAATAGAATTCAAAGGATAATCAAAATCCTTCAATTTATTCCACTTTCCTTCCCATGCTTTCTCTTGCTTTCCTTCTAAATATACACACATGTATACGGTTATGTGTACACATACACGAGAAATGATTTTGCAGATATTATGAAGAAGAGGAAAAAAAGTGTTCAAATAAAAACATTTCCATATTGAAAAAGGCAAAAAGGCAACAAAAAATACATAAAAGGTATCAATATATTTTAGAGCTTTTGCAAGTGATACTTTACCTTAACATATGCTATAACATACAATAAAAAGAGATCGAAAACCGCAATACGTGTACTTTTCAGTATTATTAGGTAAATTTTTATGTATTTGTTGTTCAATAGATTTCATGTCTTAAACATCTGGATTTGATTTAAGGTAGTAAAGTATACGTAAAACATTTGCTTATAATAAAAATTCTAGAATTTTATTTACGCATGCAAAATATCAATTCCGTATGTTCAAAGGTAGTCGATATATTCATATCTTATGTCTTCTTATTTTCTCAAACATTAGAAATGCTAAACTTTGAGCTCATTGCTCACCCAGTTAGAAATATATTGGATGAGTATTTTATAGAACCATGACGAAACTTGTTTAGAATAGAATAATATATTGGATTTTCTTAAAGCAAAGAATGCACTTCGTTCTTGATAAATTTAATGATGTCTAAATAGCCATGTATAGTTCATTTTGTACATTAAATTGCTTTAATTATGCTGATTCGACTGACTAATCATGATGATGACTCAAGGGTTAATCACATGAATATTTCGTAATACCAGCAATTCTTGGGATATGAGTGATTTTCACAGATAGTGGTTAAATTTTGAGAAATCGGATCTAGACTAAACCCAGCCCGAGTGGACATGCTTTACTGTCGTGTACATTTTGGCAAGATAAATGGATAGTTAAATCATTTCTAATATTAGACATTAACTAGCTGTATCTACCAGAGCAGGCTTAAATCCCAAGAATTTTCCAAATGTCTGAATTACAAAAATATCTTCAAATTTAAATTTAGTGCAGACTATTTTTGTCCTAGTCATTACTGAAAGACATTAAAACAATTTAATAATCATCCTTATCAATCGTATCATATACGCATGAAGCAGCAAAAAGCAAAAGTTTCATATACCCACTTTTAAAATACTGGAAAAGAATGGGGGAAATATGATGATATTTATCTACTTATATCATGTCACGTTTCAATGTTTTTATTAAAATCTCTTTTTATGACCCGAAAGAATCGTAAAATTTTTGCACACAGGTGATATTTTTATCTGAGAAATTTTGCTGAAGTTAACAGAAAAACAAGAATTTTATGAAAAAAGAATACAAATATACAAACGGATGAATGGAAAACAATATTTCCCGTTTTTCAATAATGATTGACATAAAAATTCAAAACGCTGTGTATGTTGTCCGAAAATAAAAATATTTTGATTTATTTGCGAACATATCCAGCAATTCAAAAAACGTTTCAGGTTTTTGTGCTTTGTGTGTCGGATCGTCCTTTAGATTCTCAATTTGATTGTTTATGAAAAAAGCCAAAAACTCAATTACAATTAATCATGAATATTGGTCATGTTGCAGATAATATCTTAACTTTATCTGTGCATGTACATATAAACAAAAATTTGTATAGCTTGAAATGCATTTACACTTTGTTTTGAATATCATTTTTCCTACCCTTTTCCGATACGTGAAAAGAGATATATTTATATGCACGTCAATTAAAAAATTGAATTTTTATTGTTTTCGAAAGAATTGAAACACAACCAATGCTTTATGTGCTGTGTACGTATAGGAAAATTGAAAATGGTGAAAAATAAATACGCGATCTGAATTTTAATTTTGTAATTGTTGATTTATCTTGAATCTATATCTTAATACAAAAATTGGAAAAATAGCTTCCCAATGAAAAATATGAAGGAGTTGCCTTTTTTATTAACATGCTAATGATTAATCTCTTAAGTGGATTACATTCTTTCCGTCATTAAAATCGCATAAATTAAATAGTTTCAAATAGTTTTATAGAATATAATGAATTACACAAAAAATTCAATGAAATTGATGAAGAGAGAATAATTTGAAGAGAAGAGAGTACAAGGAACAGATAAAAAGTTAGAAAAGTTTTTCATTATCGCAATGATTTTGACGCATTAAATTTGAAAATTATGGAGATGTGTAATTCATATTTTAGGTTGAATTTTTGTTAGAGGAAGGATTACACTTTTGCTACGGAGTACAAATTTTGAATTATGATTTTGCAACTTACCCTAACAGACAATGAGCATACTCACCTAAATGAGCGTGTACATGGATATATTTAATCATGATAGGTGAGCATTTTCAAAATTCAGAGCGTTCCCTCTGAAGAATTACTAGAATTTGCCTCTAAAATAAAATTAAAAACTGAACCAAAAAGGCAATGAACCAATACTAAAATTGAAACTAATGGAGTCTAATAAGAATCAATGTAATGATGTAATGTGCCAAATTTTTTAAATCCTGAGTATATCTCAATACATGACTAAGATCTACTATTCTATAATTTTAAGTTAAAAGTGCTTGCAAATTATTCTACATAATATGCAAAATCAATAGATTTTTCTCAATTTAACTAGGAGAACAGAAAAAAATTCATTTTGATTTTATATCCTTTATTTTATGGAAAATTTTATTCAAATGGAGCGATTTACATAAATAACATCGATTTATTATTTCTCTTTTCTTCCATCCTCTATAAAAAATTAAATTTTCCTAGGCCATTTAATTTAGTTGATTTTAAAATATAAAAAAAAAACTTAATGTATATCGAGCATGCATATATATTCTATAATCAAATATATTTATTATTGCCAATAATTTAATGGATCACGAAAAAAATGTATTTTTCTCGGGAATTTACATTTGTATCATATTTTTGTGTATTGATTCTATATAAAAATCTGTTAATGTAATTTGTTCCAGATCAATACGTTTGTGAGGTTCAAAAAGTACTGAAAACAATCCACCCTAGCATTTAAGCGACTAAACTATTAGATTAAATGCTTCACAAATAAGTTAATGTATTTTGATTTTATTTTCCTCTTAATATATTTTAGGAGAAAAAATGAAAATGTGAGACAGTATTATACACAAATTTACCCAGATGGTAAAATAGCAATAATTTTTATTCATCTCTTTGCGAAAAAGTAAGTTTGCAAAATCTCAACTGGGAAAGAGAAGAGAGAAAGAGGCATTCCTCACACGAGAAACATACATAAAAAAATGTATATACATGAGTAAAGAGAAATTGAGAATCTCACTGAATATTATGTTAACATTCAATGAAAATTATTAGTATTTCTGTCTGTTATTTTCTATCCAGGTTGCTATTTCCAATGAAAATAAATCAAATAACAAATCAAATGCCATAAAATTTATTAAGAATGTAACTCCTTCAAATGAGATTTTTAATCAAAATAATATGAATAAATTAATCCATGATCTAACGTACATACTCACCTAAATGAACGTGCTCATGAGTATTCTCAATTATTGTATCATAAGCATGCTCCTTGTTGGTTCGTAGTTGTCCGTTGGAACAGTGTAAATTAAAAGTCAAGAGTCTCCCCGAGTACGTATCTGAAAGTGTGAATGAAAAGAGAATCTCAGAAAAATATATTTTACGACTCTCGCAAAGAGAATCACTCGTCTTTTATTTTCCATCATAATTTTTTATGAATCATTTTCCTCTTCAGTTGCATTCAACTCTGCTTTATACAAATGCTAGATTTAAAATAATGAACTTTCGCTATAATATAAAAATGTCTAGTTTACTTAAAAATGCTTTCAATTCCTTTTCTATAGTGAGAGAGAATGATTTCATTACTTTTTTTTCGTCGTGCATAACAATGGTGTTTTAGAATCTCAGCAGTAGCATAAAACGTAAATGTGTATATGTTTCGGGGCGGAGACAACAGATTGAGGCGGTTCCAAAAAAAACATTCATGTTATTTAAACACTACTATTATATGCACAATAATAACACATTTTTATAAAGTTATGAAAAAAGCATAAAACTGCTGTGTAAGGAATGGAAAAAAAATCTTAAAAATAATAATATTCTTTTGTCGTTGACTTTTCATTACGGCTAGCAAGTAAAAAAGGAGCACAAAAAAAAATACTTTTGAGCATTTGAGAAGAGAACAAAAAATCATTCGATACACAATATTATTATTTCCACTTTACATTCTTACTTTCGATCGCATCGCAATCGGATAGGTTTTTCTATTCTCTCTACGCTGTGGTGATTATTTTATTTTTACGTTTCGATATAGCGACTAAATCTATACGTATTAGTTTAATCAAAATTCCATGATATATATACAAATAACTATATAAAAAAAGGAAAATAAAAATAAGTGAATAAAGAAAAACAATGAATTGTAACATTGAGTGAGTGAGACCGAGCATGAAAAAGTAATTTTAAAATCATATAAGTCATTCACGTCAAATACACACAAGAAACTGGACGTACTTTTTTTCTTCGCGTAATTTTTTTTACGAAAGTTTTTCAACAAATAAGTGGTGATTTTGGAGACTAAAAATTAAATTGTAAAATACTTAAAGTGTTTAAAAATATTAATAATCATAAATATTATGAATGATTAAAATACCTAAAATATTAAACAGTTCAATCAATAAATTTACTCACAATTTATAAAAGAATTTTTATGATAAGAATAAAATAAATCTGAAAAAAAGATATAGAAAGTGATTTTAAAAGGAAATCTTTGCATACAAACCAAGTGTCAAAATTTTATAGTTACTTATTTCGCGTTGGATAATAAAAAATACATTACCCTGGCGGCGTTTAGGACACCGGGATTCTTAGGATCGAATGGATCATTCGGTTTTTCGAATTTCAATTCATTCGATCAGTGTGAATCAAATGGATTGAATTTTTCACAAGGATTCCGACACAACAAAAGTCCTGTTAATTTATATTTAGCAAGTAATAATAGCCCATCAACTAATTGTGAGAGTGATAGTTATTGCTACCAAAACAATAACAATAATGTTCAATTAAATAATAAAAATATTGATAGTGAGCATAAGAACTATAGTGAAGTGAACAGTCGTGGAAACAGTCCGAGAGATCATTTCCGAATCGATAGTCCAAATAAGCGCGCTGAAACCTGTAGTCCAGAAGAAACGTCTCGGTCATTTTCAAGTCATAAAAATGATGATATTTCAAGTCGCAGTCCAAATAATAATAATGATAGCATAGGTTCACAAAGTCCAGAAAATTTATCATCAAAATCTCAAAGTAATAATAGTAAAAGTCAAACCGTTGCCGATATGTTAGATCATAAATTACAAATGAGCTTTTTAGGGCCTCCGTTAGCAGCACTTCATTCTATGACTGAGATGAAGTCACAAAACAGCCCACAAACTTCACAGAATTCACAATGTGTCACCAATCCACATGGAATTGATTCCATTTTATCTCGACCTACTCCCGTTACAAATGCTCACCTGAATGCCTTAGGAGGTAAGACAAAAAAATTACTTTTTTAAGGACCGCATCAATTTATATTTGGTCTTTTCTTTTCAATTTTAAAGCAGGAATGCCTCGTTTCTCAATAGCCGCGGCGGCAGCAAATATGGCACAATATTTATCACAAAATCAAGGAACTCCAATGAAATCTCATTCGGGGCCGCTTGTGGAAAGAACACACTTATATTGGCCCGGATTACAGGGTCTTGTAGCTAATCCCATGGCGTGGCGAGAAAGACTTGGCTCAAGTAAGTCATAACATTTGATTAATTATTCAAAAATATTTTATTTATCATCTCATATCAAAGCAATTAAATAATTTAAGAACTATCTAAAAACAATCTTAAGATTCTCAAATTTCCAAATTTTGATTCTCGTGTGACATTTGAGCTATTATAAAATTTTAACATTCTTTTAATCACCTCGCAAAGCCTCGTTACAATTGATATATGAATAAAAAACAGAAATGTTCATTACACACACATTGGAATTAACAAATTTATTTGAAGGTTATTTTGAAAGCAATAACTATCCAATATATTGAATAATTCATTATAATTAAACGAAAAATCACATAATCAAGCGAAAAACAAGCAAATTAATAATAATATTATGCGATAATGATTGCTAATCTAATAAAGCAGATTGTATTTTATATTAATATTCTGTGCTTTTGTATATTTGTACATTCTTTTTTTATTTGTTACACGATATAGTATTTAATGAATTTTGATAACAAATTTACCCATTGTGTACATACATGTATCCTTTACATGCAATTTCGTTTTTATATCATTCTTTGTCATGCATGTGTAACATGATTGATTAGATAACATCAGGCATGAGCGTAAATTATGAAATTATATGAAGCATTATATTCACACACTCGTCGCTTTATTAAAATGATTTTCATAGTTTATGCTTGCAAATCACTGCTAACATTCGTATAAAAATTAATTAAATTTGGAGATAGACAAGCGAGGCAGATTAACAATCATAAATTTCGACAATACGCAATTGAAATCTGTACATTTACACATTTTGCTAATGATATCATATTCATTTTGTCTCTATGGATATGAATTTTGATATTTTTTGCGAATCTCTGGGCATAACCTAAATAAAATGTTCGAGGTATCTAAAATATAATTTATTATTGTAAGGTATGATGCAAAAGCGTAAAAATACAAGTGAAAGTGAACTTTTAAAAATAGATCACACGGCTTAGGCAAAACGTTAACAAAAATCTCTACATTAGGAACCGAAATGGTATTTTTGAGCCACGAAAGCATGCTTATTGCATGTTAGAAAAAGGTTTGAAAATTGCTAGATTGCTTACGTTTAAACTCTAGACCTCACAATATTTAGTATACAATTTTATCATACTGAAGATTTTTGGAGGTCCTTTCTAATCATTAGATAATGAAACTTTTGATATGTCCCAGCCGTGATTCAATGTTTTATGTTAGGTATACTTACAAATCAGAATTAAAAAAGCTAAAAGCGTCATAACTCATTGAAAATAAACAAAACTGTCCAAAATTAAAATTATCACTGCTTCCGCTCGCATGAATAAATGAATATTAAGTCGATATAGGAACAAAGATCAAAAGCGAATAATTAAAATTCAAAATAATGATAATAATAATAATAATAGTAATAATAATCGTATATTTTCATTTCAATTAATTAACTAATACTAGCCTCCGAAAAAGCGGCAGCAAAGAGCAATCGAAAGAGAAAAGCAATTGTACATATTCAACATAAATTTTACGATTATCCCTCTCCTCATTTGAAGCGGAAATATGTGTAATATGAATGAAGAGAAAAGCCAAATCATTCGTTTAATTGAAATCACAAATATTAACGATTTGATGTGTCATTAGGCATTTTGCTCTCCGATTTCCATCTATGTGCCTATGTGTGTACGCAAGATGAAATCATAAGAATTATTTATTATTGTTTTTCCCCGTAATTAAGATTTATTGTTGCTGCTTCGTTATGATGCGAGGGCGGGCGGATAAAAATGTATAGCAGTAATATATATGAGTTTGCCGAGTATGCCTTGTTGTTATTGTATGAATAAATTGTATTCGAGAGATATAAAATTATTTTTGGTGTAATAAAATTGTTTATGTAGATGTTATCAAATAATTGAGGCGATTGAGTGGAATTTACTGAAATCTTACATAAAAAAAAATGTTATCGATTGCAATCACATAATTTAATTCTATTTGCTTCATATACCATTCAGGTAGTCATGGGATATATTTATATTTTATCTGTACGAATGGATATTACTCCCCTCCTTAATACTATTGCAATCTCCTGTCTGAATAAAATTCATTCGCATGCCTCCAATCAAAAATATCTTCTATTTGTTTTTCAATCGTCTGCCTTTCAAAATGGACGTGATTCTCTTTATGCCGAATATAACCTGATATAAAAGCATGCTATCAAAATATGGGATACACATTTATCATGATCTTAAATCATAACAAAATAAATTTTTGGTTTTACATAAACAATCATTTTTTACTTCATGATATTAAAATGGAAGAGATGAAGCACGAAAAGGATGAATAAAAAACAGTTTTTGATATATTGCGATTTATATTTTGATTAATGTGATGCTATGTATTCGTATTCGACTAATGCTCATGTTTGCTTTATATACATGCAGAAATTAATTCAAGTGAAAAATAATTTTTGGATTTTACTGTTCATAAAGCTTAAACTGAGCTTTAAATGTTCAGTCTCCACAATTTTCTTTCTTATCGATTTCTGTTTCATGTGACGTAATAATGGGTCTTTTTCCTACGCCGTAGCCTCATCTGATTCTTTAAGATACATACATTGAGCTTTATTAACATTATTCCTATGAAATATTATACAATGGTAGATAATGGACAAAATATGCAATATAAAATATGGTGAACAACGATGATGACGATGATGATGATATTTTCTGTATAGTCTCTGATGGCTTTTGCCTCTCAGATGTCGTTATCGACATGTGGTGACGCGTCCTCATGAAATTAACAATGATATTCACATGATGTGCCTAATTTCAAACACATTTAGTCAAAACGATTATATAGCGGTAATGGATAAGATTTGGTACTTGAATGATAACGACAGTTAATTGTTTAGTTTTCTTTCATGTGCCATCATCATCAACATCGTCGTCATATATGCCATTAAATAAATATTCGCTCACTTTTATAAGCATATATCTTCTTTTTGGTGATTTTGAAGAGCTGGTCTCGTTGGAACTACATAAATGACTCTATGACGATGAAAATCAAAACTAAATTAATTCATATCATTGTGTATGGCAGACTAAGTGGTGGTAAACATAATGGTTATTTCGTGCTTAGATAACTGAAATTCTTCCTTACTTCATTGCTTATAAAAGACTACACTTTATTTACGTGTAGATGAAGCTCCTCATCTTTCTCTCATATATTGAGAAACATAAAGACATCATTTTGCTCCATATCATGAGATTATCATATAAATGTTACACAAATAAATAGATAGAACATCGTATGGACATACATATATTGATAAAACATTGTATCTTTTTGATATATCCATCTATTGTTGTAACATAATAACATAAAAGGAAAATTATTATACAATAAAAATAAAATTCAATGATGCCCTTGAGACACGCACATATAAACATCCATACAAATGTGATAAGAAATCGTTAAAAGAAATTATTATATTTTCAGTTATTTATTTCTTATGGCTATATATTTATTTTTAATGTATATATCAATTGCTAATGTGGAATGCTGCATTATTAAAAATATATTCTACAAGCTCACATAATATTCACATCCTTTGATATTGACTTCATCATTTTTATTATTTTTGTTTTGATTACCATTTTTCTTCTTTCAAATTAATCTCTTGTGGGCAATACCCTCCTTTGATGCTAAACTGTTCTACTTATACTTTAAAATAATACAGTAATATTGAAGAAGTAGCATAAATTGTCCAAAACTCAAAGTTAATTTTAAAATGCTTCCTAAAACAGTAGCTCCCTTACTAAGTTTAGTGACACACTAAAGCATTCCCGAGTGGACAACTTGACATAATGCCTAGTTAATAACTAACCGACTAATGACATTTTCTCGGGAGCGTTTCACAAAATATGCCAATTTGTCTACTCGGGAGTATTTTTCAATTTTTTTTGAACACGATACAGTAAATCACAATAATGTGTCGAATTTCATAGCTTCGATAAGCACTGCACTAGTCAAAGGAGTCGCAGCACTGCCTATAAGGAGTCGAGTCGACTGGAGTCTTTTTCATAAAATCCCAGTTTACTTTGAGCTCTGATCAAAAGTTTAGCGTCATCACTATTAAGTCAAAATTTTTAATGTGTGTAATGGAATTTTTTCAAAAATGTGGCCAAAAAGTTGAAGTGCTTTGGGTAATAGAAGCAAGTGATAAATTCTCAAAAACAATATCATATGTTCATTAAATTTTCTCGAAACACGCTTGTGAACAAACAGGTTCATAAAAATTATTATAGTCCTTGATTAAAGAAATTTAATCAACCATTTTAACTTTTATTACCTGAAATATTGCCAGCATTGTTATTAAATTTAATTTTCATAATCAAATTAATTTCATCATAGGAATTGTGTTGGAAGGAGAAAAAAAGATGAAGCTTTAAATCACCCACAGGCCAGAACACCCACGCAAATTTTCCCATAACCACCGAAAATGAAAATCACGGTTTTCCAGAAACACCACTTGTAAATGTATGTGGTGGTTCTGGAATGTAGTGAATTTCATAAACACCACATGTATTTCCAAGTGGTGGATAAAATCACACGTGTGATTTTAATCACCACATACATTTGTACGTGGTGTTTCTGAAATCACGTGTGTTTCAAATCACCCACAAAATCTTGTCTGTGGGTGATTTGGGAATTAATGTAATTTTTCGTGAAGTACAAAATTACTAATTTCAATGCAAAATTTCATTGAATATTTAAAGTTTTTTTAAAAAAAAAAAAAAAATTATTTTTGTTACAAGCTTAGATTTTGAGTAAAAAATCAGAAATTGAATTTTTGATTTAATAGAGTAATTTATTGTGTTATGACCCTTTTTACTGGTTACTTTTTAAAATTAAGCTATGAGTCGAAAGTATTCAAATGACACCTAAAACTGGCTCTATCGCTCCGTCTGCTAATTACAAATACGAAACGCAATACTGCCTCTATCGACAGGTTCCTTCTAGTTCTTCCACTAACTCATTTACAATCCACAAAATCGGATTTATAGATCGTATTTAATGGAGCTTCTACAGGTCTTATGATAACATGTTCAGCCCATCAAAGCCTGTTCACTTTGACACTTCTTACAATATCAGCCTGCAGTTCTGCATTGCTCCTATATTTATACTGGTCACCTTCTCTCTTGGTTCCAAAGATAACTCTAAGAAATTATTATCTATTATAAAAGGCCTTCCATCTGACTCTATTGCTGGCCACATCGCAAAGCTTGTACAAATTCTCTGTTTTGACATCTAATTCACATTCCTGTATTATTGTTCTATGCCAAGTTGCTTTTGGAGCATCAAGTCGCTTTTTTCCAAAGGCTGAGAACATCCATTCAAATACGACTAAATACCGCCATACCCATACAAATACCGCGGTATTCCATATAAGAACCACCGATACCGCCTAGTTTCTGAACCTGGCTTTTCCTTGTGTATTCCACCGAAGCGTGATAGAACAAGTTTGTGTTTTGATCCCACTTACAAAAGCTTAACTAGTGTTTCGAATTTAGACATAGTTTTTCACTTACGGGCTTTTAATGAATGTCAGAATGTCTATATATATGCTTAAATACTTTCGACTCATAGCTTAATTTTAAAAAATAACCAGTAAAAAGGGTCATAACACAATAAATTACTCTATTAAATCAAAAATTCAATTTCTGATTTTTTACTCAAAATCTAAGCTTGTAACAAAAATAATTTTTTTTTTTTTTTTTAAAAAAACTTTAAATATTCAATGAAATTTTGCATTGAAATTAGTAATTTTGTACTTCACGAAAAATTACATTAATTCCCAAATCACCCACAGACAAGATTTTGTGGGTGATTTGAAACACACGTGATTTCAGAAACACCACGTACAAATGTATGTGGTGATTAAAATCACACGTGTGATTTTATCCACCACTTGGAAATACATGTGGTGTTTATGAAATTCACTACATTCCAGAACCACCACATACATTTACAAGTGGTGTTTCTGGAAAACCGTGATTTTCATTTTCGGTGGTTATGGGAAAATTTGCGTGGGTGTTCTGGCCTGTGGGTGATTTAAAGCTTCATCAGAAAAAAAAAGAAACATTTATACATATTTTTTTATTCGCATTAAATACAACATGAACACCCTTCGAAGGGTTAAATACCAAAAAATAATTGAAACAGAAATCTACAGTGTGTGGAATAAGGAGAGAGAGAAAGAGAGAGATAATTTTTAAATATACACACATAAGACTTGGAATATGAAAAAAGTAAGCTCTATGCTGATAAATTAATAAACCCATTCTTATTCTGAAATATCAAATTTATTTTGAAACCCAGAAAATGGTCTCATAAATGTACATGCCGTATACATATACGTAATGATAGTCACATAATTTCATAAAATGTAAAATACTTCAAAATACATGGAGGAGACAAAGAAGAAGATGAAATGATCATGATGAGGAAACAAAGCTAATTACAAGGGTTTAACTCAATACGATACAGACAAATGTGATTGGAATAATTTATCAGCGTTTCGAGAGATAAAATCCACAGTTTCTATTTCACATAAATATAATGCAACAATTGTCCGAATAGTGTCATTATATTTGATTATTGTCCCTAAATATCGATTAATAGATAAACAATTCAGTTAGTTATGATGAAATTTAATGGCTTTAGATTTTATGGTCTAATGAAATCTATAGCTCCTTATTGAGTAATTTTCGAAACTTTTATTATCAATTTGTTCAATCTTCACTGTCTTATCCCTCTTTAATGTGAAAATATAACGTTCTATATGTTCATTTATAATTGCCATTAAAAGTCGACAGTGAACACTAATACAAGTCAAGAAAAGGCGAGAAAAATTTAATTGCCTGGCTACCTACCTAACTTCTGATTGTGCAACATTTGTTGCGGTTCAAACAAAAAGGGGAAAACCACAAAGAGAATTAAGTTGGAAAACGAGATGATGATTTTTCCATAATTGCTTTAAATTTATTAAAAGGATACTCATTTGGAATTCACATATATTTGGTGACAATATTTTCTTGACAAGGGTCATTCAATAAAATCTATATTCTTATTAAACATTTCCGCAAATTTTCAAATTGAAACAAATGAAATCCTTTTGCCGACGGTAAATGATACAGCAAATCCTCATTTTAACAGCTTTCTCCGTGGATGAACACAAAAAAGTGATAAAACAAATGAGACATAATATTATAGCTATAGGCCAGTGATGGGTAACCTATGTGCCGTAGCACACTAATGTGTCGCCAAAAATCTTTGGAAATACCATGATGCTGTGTGCGGTTCCTGTGTGGTTCCAATATGTACCCTGAAAAATAAAAGGTTGCCCAGCACTGCTTTAGGCAAAATTCGAAGAGAAAACAAAACTGTCTGTTTTGGAATAGGGAAAAAAATGAAATCATATAGTGAAAAAAATAAGCGCAAATCTTTAAATCCTCGCTTGTTTCAATTAGGGAACAATGACAGTAGAAAAAAAAGAGAGACAAGAAAAAATCCATAATGTTATCAACCGAATTTATACATCATCATCATTTTATAAAGGCAAAAACAGTACAGCACATACAAAAAAATAATAATAAATATGCGTTCACATCTGGCCTGCTATTTTTTTTTTTCTTTCTTTTTTCATAGACCTTGAGGACCAAAATACGTATAAGAAAGGAAGAAAAAAAATCTAGCAGCATTTCTTTTAATGTTAGCGCGTCATTATTAAGAGAGTCGTTTATTGCACCATATCTACCCAGACTCACAATATGATGACATTAAATCGCTTATAAGCTCAGTAATTTTATTATTTCTCTTTAAAGATGTATGTATGTATGTATATGAATAAAGACAATAAGAAATATCTATTCATAGCTACTTTAAGTAAATTGAATATGATTCAATTAATAGAAGAAAAATTTTAATGCTCAAAAAGAAGTGAACAATAACTCAATTGAAAAATATTAACAAAGCATAATTAAATACAATTTTTCAGGTGTGAGCAATACACATATATAATTAGGTACTGAATTACTACTAAAGAAGTTAATTTATCAATAAAACGTCTTCATGTAAGGTTAAGAAATATACCTCATACATCATTTGTATACAATAATACATCTCACTCATCAAAATGATATAAATTAATTTATATTTTAAGAAATTTGCTGGATAACAATGAGGATAATGTTATGATGTGAATGAATGATCATTAATTTTAGAATTATAAATAATGATGCACTGGACATCTTAAGTAGAAGGGTAATTTTCTAATGTGGGAAATATCATTTCATCTTTATGTGTACATACAATACAGACTAAAGAAAGATAGATTTATGTTTTTCGGTTAGCCATATGAAAACCCAAGATTAAATCATAGTAAATTCCTTATATAACTATATACATGAACATGTCTATTATAGAGTTCTAGAAAGACAGGAGACAGAAAAGCTTTCTTAAATCTACATAAGAGTAATATAATGCAATACGTATGTATTTACGGATAAGAATAGGCAAAAATATGAAGCGACAAATATATTTTCAAATATACCCGTAAATATTGTATTATGTGATATCTCTGACATATAAATGGAACTTTTATTTTGTAAATAAAATGGTGTGAAACACCATTATTTTCATCTCTTTCGCTCTCTCACTATGTCTCCTTTTTTCTTAACCATACCATTGCTTTCTATATCAAGTTTCTGCTGTTTTTATATTGTTATCATAAGCTTTTCAATATTGTTTTCCAATATATAATCTAGCATAATATACACTGAAATATACACCATGAAAATATACACCATGTTTCCGTGTCGATATTCTCTCAAAATTTGTGTTTTTTTTTCTTTCTTGTATATATAATGAAATTGTGGGGAAAGGAGGGCAAAAACTTTTACTTCTTCTTGTTCTTATTATTTCTTTCTTAAAAAATATCTTCAATATATGCACATAAATATATTTGCTCCCCAAAATAGAGCTAGGAGAGAGAGGAATAATGATTATTATTTCTTGTTTAAATGATTTCGCTTCGTAAAAATTGAGGGTGTTGAATGAGCAAGAATGGGGGAAGGAAGAAAAGGAAGGAAAGGTTTTGTAGATGAATAAATATTACCATTGAACATTGGTTATTGTTGCTATTGTCAATGTTCGACACACATATAAAGCACTGTTCTTTAATTTACTTAAATATAATGTAATAAATAATAAATACTTTAACAATAAATACTTTTTTTCGCTTTTCCATTTCACTAACGATATGATTTTTGATGAATAAAACAATTTTTCGCAATATAAAGCAATTTATTATGATTGCGCGTATCCGAAAAATACTGTATTGTCAGATTTTCTATTTTACCCTTCTTAAACAAGTAGCTATGCTTGTATTTGATTAGTAATTTTATTCAATGTTGAAATGGAATTCTCAAATGATCCTTGAAGAATTTTATACACTAGTCAAATGAATTGTGTTGGAATTATCCATACATATTCAATTTGAGTTACTATCTTTGAGATTCATATAAAAAAAAATTTAACGTCCTTTTAATATTTGAATTTTTTTTTGCACCCCATTCAGTCTTACACATTTATGAAGTGGAAGAGAAAGCTAAATTTTCAAAGTCCATAAATAAATTTAACTACAAAATGATGTCTTATGACAAGACTATTTATTAGATTTAAATGGAACATGTACTTAGTTATTTTATTTTATCATATTTATATAATTGCAATAAAGCAGGTTAAAATGGTTGTTAGTCCTAGTAGGAGTTATTAACATAAAAATTACAACTTTTTGCGCGGTTCGTAATCTGAGAGCAATTTGGCACTTCAAACTGAATTTTCTTTGTTACATAAAAGTCTACAAATAATACAATTGATAGACTTCTTACATGAATGACCCAATTCAGAATTGATATCTATCACCTGGCTGTAACAAGAAAAATCTATTGTTAAGTAATTTAACAGATAGCCTTTTCAAAGGCAATATTTTACTAAATCATTGCGAAAATGTGGTCAAAGGCGCCATTGTATCAACTATGACCCCATATCAACTTAAACTCTTAACAAATTTCTAAATTCAATCCAAAAGATGCAAAAATTTACCCACCCTGATATACATTAAATTGATTGAACAAAAAATGTCGGAAATCCCTTTCCTTCTATCAAAGTTTAGTATTTGGAAAGTCTCAATGTAAATATCTTTACTTACATAGATGATCCTTAAGCAAATAAAATTGAAAAATATAACAAAGCAACAATAGGTACATATATGGTGCAACATACTTAAGTGTTACGCGCCTAAAATATGAAATACAAAAATGATGATAAAACATGAGCAATAGTAATTTTAACATGTGTTTAACTCCTTTTATAACACAAAATTATATGATTATATGATTTTATTTTATTAAATTATAAACATATTCAGAATATTAAATGAATTTCTTCTCTCGGGAGGATGTACATGTGTACATATGTATATATCTGTATACGTATTATGAAAATATGTGCAAGAACATCTTCCTTATTTATACATGTTATGTAGATGTGTATTATAGATGCGATCTGACACAACAAAAATACAATATGTTTCTATATTATTTATTCTTTCAGTGTCAGCAAGTTTATCACAATCACATCAACATCATGATAAAGATGGCAAAAAGAAACACACAAGGCCGACATTTAGTGGACAACAAATTTTTGCACTTGAAAAAACTTTTGAACAGACGAAATATTTGGCTGGACCAGAAAGAGCAAAATTAGCATATGCCTTAGGAATGACAGAATCACAAGTAAAGGTAAGCTCAAACCTTATTTATTCTTAATTGAATACATATAATACGCAATCGGAAAACAATATCGTTATATGTATCTCATTTAATATAAATATAAATATGGGTAAATGCATGTCCCATCCGATTTGTAAAATGTGCGTAGCAAATTGTTATTCTCAGTTTTTATAGATATGAGACATCACCCCATATCTAAAACACAAAATTTTAATTCAATTTACTCACTCACTCTCCAGTCTTTATAGTATAGAAAAAAATATAGGAATAGATAAAATGAAATGTGTGACGAAAATAAAAATAAAGGGGGTGAATCTGGATTTTTATGGATTTCAATTGACCATATCGAAATGATGCTGATATCAACATATCATTTATAGATGGTTTTGCTTTAAGTAAATTTATATCTTTTCACATATTACACACTTATTATTTGAAAATCAGTAACGGTTAGATTTTAACAATACCTGGACTTTTGCTTAATGGATTCGCAAAATTATCAGCATCCAAATCACTCAAATGGCATAAGAATAATTGATGATTGCGTGAAATGTCTCTTTTCAAACTCAATTTCCATTTTAATGCGAATTCTAAATCCCTTTCTATTTAGCATTTTTATAAGGCTGAAATCCCCCATATTTTTAGAATTAGATAACATTTATTACTCACTCACTTCGTAACGTTTTCCCATCAACAACAGGAAAAACATTTTCCGAGTTATCTCCAATTAATGGAAATTTGATAAGATTTTATATCATACGTACCAGAAATAACAACAAATAGGTCAAAATGGGTATTTCATGAATATTATTTCGCATTAAGCTACACAGCTTCTGTATATTTCATAAAACACACGTTTATGCGTATATCCAAAATAAAAACAACTTTAGAGTCTCACAACAATAATTGGAAAAGTTTGAAATTGAAAAAGAATAATTGGAGGCAGAAAATTGAGAGATTAATGTCTTTTTTCCATTAAAGTCATTTTATGCCTCTCAGATTTTTAATATTTTTTTAGGCTTGTTACCGACTAAATTATCAAGCATGTTTTATTCCATTTCGTTTTGTTACTGCCTTGTGTACAATATTTTATCCGTTATGATATTCTTTGCAACCGCAGCACAGCATGGTTGCAGCATCATCACTTTGTCTAAGACTAGATGTCTCTCAAACAATTGCAGTTTTTGTTTATTGCTGTACAAAGTTAAAGTTAAGGTATTTTGTAGAATTCTTAAGATATTCTGTGATTATGCAAACATACCTGCAGAAAAAATAACTTTATTTAATTTTAATGCGCTTTAATGCTTTCAAACCTACTCAGGAAAGTTTGGTACGAATTAAAGTATTTTTACACGCAGTATGCGAGTCTTACAAATAGGTTACATATTGAGGATTATTAAGGCTAAAGTCACATTTATATCTTAAATCTATTGTTATGTAAAATAATGTATTAGAGGGAGGGTGGCGGTTTGCTGCTCAATTATGTATATTGTATATCCTAACAAGCAAAGCGTTATAATGTTGCTAAATAAAATAAGATACGTCAAACCTCAATATATAAAGTTGTATCTTAAAAAGATACAAAAGTATTTTGAATGAGGGAAAAAAATCTAAAAAAATATAAAGGGTGAGAAGATGTAAACGGTCTCATGATAGATATTAATTGAGGGGATGAAATTGAAATTTATAAAGTCAGCTTCAACATTTCGGTATTGAATGATTTAACAACGGAACAACAAAACTCCCTCTTCTTTTAACGAAACGATTAAGTTCAACAGCAAAAAAATCATATTTTTCAATTAAAGTCAACAATGTGCTGGAACCATTTGCCATTTATACTATTAAAGTCTATAATCACAGCAAAAATGCTTTCAATTTAATATAAAAATAATCAAATTAAGTACCATATCATTGTGCACTTTATTTAAGAGAAATGTAATTCTCAAATATTAACAGATACTGAAGGCAGCAATGCATCCCTAAATGTTCAATAAAATGACAAAAATCACATCATGCTGTGATGATGTTTTTTAAAAATATATTAATCTTAATTTGTAAAATTTTCATTATTTTGTATATTAAAAGTCATCACTTAATCACATGCAGAGAATACTTGAATCAATTCCTTCACAAAAGAGCAAACAATTCATTTTTTAGTTACAAAAATCACGATGAACAAAAAAAAAGGAAATAAAAAATTATTAGATTTCTGCAAAAATGTGAGAGTAAAAAAGTAGCATGCGTCGTAGCACCAAAACAGACTGAATAAAAAGAAGAAGAAGAAGAGGAATAATAATGAAAGAAAGAAAGAAAAATGTACATCACATACAAACAAAACAATGAAAGGAGTCACTCCACTCTCTGGGAGTATTGTATATAAATAGTACTATTACTCTATCAATGTTGAGCATGATTTCTGAGTGTTTCATTGATTAAAAAATGGAAGATAGAAATGAATAGCGTTTCGAATAATTTCCATAATCACAAGGCATGACAACAAGTTTGTGAATATAAATTGATTGTGTTGAGCATAAAAAGTATTTAGCAATGATTTGTTTCTCAGTCTGCTGACCTCAACATGAACAACTGAATAAATTAATGATAATTACAAACGACACTTTAAAAACCATAATTATGATATTTCTCTTAGTCTCCATTACCATAGAATGTTTTCATTGCCTCCCACTTCTTTTCCCTTCCAATGGGACATGTATTAAACATTCACAAATGGCACAGAGAGTAAAATTATGCAAATGATATTGTTTTAATTTAATTAAATCAACCCAAACAGTGAGACATACAGAAAAAAAAATTAAAATGCAATTTTAAACGAAACATCTTACAGGAATGGATGAAAAAAAAATTATTTAATTAAAAAAAATGAAAATGTATCTCGACACTTTGAAAACCATCAAAATGTGATTGGTGCCCCAAAATTTTATTTTTTTATTTCCAGTTTATGCAAAGCAAATTAAAGACATCAACAAAAAGAGAATGAGAAAATTAATAAAATTTATCTCTCAAGACTAGGTAGATCCCGAGATGTCCCTTAATAATTTTTAATCAAGAAAAATTGTACTTTTTAATTAAAAAAGAGTTTAAATATGTACAATTATTAATGGGTTGTCTCATGATATCTCTTTTTTAAGCATGCATAAATATGAAAATCTCTGTTTCCATCTACATTGTAGGGTGTATCTAATTATGAAATGGGAAGAAACACATTAAGTATTTACTAAAAGGATACTTTTGCACAACCTCAAATAAATAAAAAATGTTTGTAACACGCTTGATATAATGCCGATAATCAACATCACTTCTGCTCTTATTTTGTAGCGAATTTAAAAACAAAATATTTTATCTCTATAACCATTTCAAATTTAAAAAGTCATTTATCACTGAGAATTATCAATAATCGAAAGACACGAGCGTTGATATATTTTTTTGTTTACTCCATTTAAACAGCATTTTAAAGGGATTTGTTGAGGCAGTTGCAAATTCATTTTATCTTCATTGTCATTGTATGATAATGGTTTTCCTTCCCCATATCATATCATGTACATTTTTTACCATTACTAAATCTTCTCTTTTGTCTATGTTTTCCTATTATTAAACGCTCATCAATTTGCATTTCGAAATTTATGTTGTCTTGAATTTCTACAATTGATGTGATATTTATCATATAAATTAAAGTGACAAAGGATTCGCATCAATGATGTTTCTTTTAAATTGTCTTCAATTCCACTTTCAGTATTTCATTTTTGTAACAGTAAAAATAAATTGGAAAGAAAACAGATAGTATTTAAAGTGAAAAAGGATCTTTTGTGCAAATTGTGTATAGTTCAAGCGAAATTTTGGAACTGGCAATGCATCAATTTAGAGTTAAATAAGATACATACCCATTCTGGAGTGAAACAATTCAAAAAGGCTCCGCTGAACCTCTCATATTAAGACGAAATCGAAGTCGTTTATTTTTGGCAGCCATATACCCAAGTAGACAAAAAGCCATTAAAAACTAGTCACTAACTTGCCTTTATCTAGTTTAAGCGTGCATTTGTGTGCACTTGGGATAGACACCAAACATAGATTACATTTGATTCTTAATAAAAGAGTTTTGGCGTAGCCTCCTTCTTCATTTGTGACGCTCGGGACTGTAAATATTGTCTCACTAACACTCAAAGTATCATAAATCTTATCCACCAAACAAACACATGAGGCTAACCGATTTCATAACAATTTGACATACCCTGATTCCTATGAGTGAAAATTTAACATTTAAAAAAATTGTGAAAAATAATTTAAAGTTCTTAAAATTGTTTAAAATTCAATAAAAATGATAATATGTATTTGATCAACCAAAATGAAGCACCATGAGTCACCTATCATTTCCAAAAATATGCTAAAAAAAGACAATTAATTTAATTTTTGGGTTAAGTAAAATTATTATTATTATTAATAATAAAAATGATTATGCTTCCATTAATAAACACTCATTTAAATTATTATAAATTGTTGTACGATTGCAAAATGAACATGTCGTGGAGTGAGTGAATGGGGGAACTATGGCAAGCAGAGAGAGAGTATGAGTTTGATAAAATTTAATGAAATTCAAAACCCATTAAACAAAACCCAAGAATGACGGCATAAAAATTTCATTTCTTTTGCCGCCATTAAGTCGTGAAATTTTTCACTCAAAATAAAGTTTCATGAAAATAAATGAGGTTAAAATATAAAATTTATTCGTAAAGAATGTGTCCCAAGAAATCTTTTGATTATTCAAATATACTACTTATACAGTGCAGGAATGATAACAGACTAATTGCGATAATTACCTCATACAACCGTAATAGTCATCATTTTTATACGAATACCAAAATAAGTGTGCGGCATAGGATGTTATATAATAAAAGAATCATTAAATAAATATGTTGAACAAAATATATTTAAATGAATTCAGAGATTATCAACATTTGAAGCGCCATATTTTGTAATGTTGTGGGAGGAAAAATGAAAGCATGGCAAGGAAGCGAATTTTCACAACACATTATGAAGATGCTTTATATTACTCGCGAATCGCAAGATTTTTTGTTATTCACGTTTTTGTGTGACATTTTTTGATCATTAAGTCCTTTTCAAAAAGATATCAAGCCATACCTACATATATGAATTCTAATAATACACAAATTCAAGGCTATCTGATTTTAACGCCTATCTATCATCTACAAATCTACATATGTTGATCCTTCTATAATAAATCCATAAACTTAATTAACCAATTGCTAGAAATGATAATTTATAAAACGTATGAGTTACATACGTTCCTCACATGATTGAAATATATTTGGTTTAATGAGTATTTAATTACAATTTAATGTCGAAAACGAGATTCTTCAATTCTATAATTTGATGTGCTTATTCATTTTTTGTGAATATAGTTTCTATTTATCCATATATGAAATATTGTATAAAATTTCAGATGTTTTCATTTAACAGCAATTATTGGATATAAGCTATATCACATAATTTGAATATTGATTTTTATTGGCGAAAATTATTAAAAGGAATCTTAATGAATCTATATACACATCTTGTCTATTGCTACATAATGTAGTCTAAGTATGAAATAAAAGCAAGCACCACACATTCTTGGTTCTTTTTTCGCATCCTTGATGAAACATTCTGTTGTATGGACACAGATGTGAATTAATTTATTTTTAATATTAAACCAAAGGCAGAAAAAGAACATATACCAGACCCTTGTGCAGAAGGAAGCAAAAAAAATGAGGAGAAATTGTCTGCAGTAAGAAAAATCTTGCCCGAGTGTATAAAAATTGCTGTGTTGTTTTTATGTTTTACAAATTATTTCATCATTCCTCACAACATTGTTTTCATGAGGTGAATTTCCTTATTTATTTGTGTATACATGAATGAGGAGGGTGTTCTCATTTCATAAAGGAAATCCTCATTACCAAAAAGGCATAAAACAAGAAATATTACTGTTATATAAACTGATTTCCGAATAAAAGTCGACTCTCGAGTTACTTTACAATTTGCTTTTTTTTGTGCTACACATTGGGGTATATTCAGCCATTTCATAATGTATTTAATTATTCTCATAGTTTTATATATGTGCAAAAAAATATTAACATACATTTTTGAAATGTATAGCAAAAAAAAATGTTTCTTAATCCAAAAAAGTAATAATAACAATTACCGCATATGTGCCACACATTCATTAAATGAGAATTATTATAACTTAACAATTTTGAATAAGCACAAAATTAATTTAATTTTCTTTTTATTTGTCTTCATTAGGTATGGTTCCAAAATCGAAGAACAAAATTTCGTAAGAGGCAAGCAGCCGAAATTGCAACAGCCAAAAGAAAACAAGAAGAATTAGGTGATGGTGACCCCGATAATGATGGTGACTGTAGCGAACAACTAGACGACAGTGATGCTGAGAGTATCGATTTGGTAGAGAACAATCCTCGAAAGCGATATCGGATGGAAGATGATTCGAGACATTAATATAAGCTAAATTTTATCTAAATAGAAATTAAGCATTAAGAAGGTCATCGTTCTATGAGAGGTAGTTTTTCATGTACCATCGATGAAAATATTGTTTTGTTTGCCAAGTATTTGTCAGTTACAAGTTGATTAATTTGAATGATTGATGCATTTTTGAAATAATATCGCGGGTTGTACTTTTGATTCCCTATTTATTATTATAATTTAATTAAAAATATTTACGTACTTGACAATATTTTGATTGTTTAATCCAGAGATTCATATCTATGGACCACTACCCCAACATACAATGAGCATGTTTATATCATTACCGTGATGCCATTACGGCACTAAGTGAGCATGCTCTTTGAATGTTAGGGCTACACACCATTATAGTCAATCTTGTATGAGTTAAACAGCAATACTGGATTATGTTAATCCAGCTCATTAAAAAGGCACATGGACATAATTTAAATCGATGTTATGTAAGAAATTATCTAAAATTAAATTCTCTTGACCTCTAATTAGATATATAAAATCGCTCACTTACATTAAAATGAGATTTTATTTCATGAGTCAGTTTCTAGAAAATAAGCAATTTGAACGAATTTAATTTAAATTTTATTTAATTGTGGAATAAAGTATTAAAGCTTAATATAAAAAATTGTAAATAGCTAAATTATAACTTTATTTCTTTTAAAGTAAAAAAAGAATGTGATTATTAAAAAAAAATAAACATCTCAAATTAATCAATTATTGAATGCTGAATTTTACCTTCAAAAAAACAGAAACTTGAGAATGTTGGATAGTCGGGATGCTGATCTTTTTTAAAAAATATGCATCAGAAAATTTACAATCAATTTTTACCAAGTTTTTGTAATTTCAGTTGATTCAAGAACAAAGTGAGTTGTATAGTTGTACAATTACATAAAAGATAATGTAGAGATAGATATAACAAAAGAAAATAAACTTTCAAAATTGGATTAAATTAAAATTTTTATTTAATTATATCATATTTACTTCCAGATATGCAATAGGGATTCACTAGGGTCACAGAAAGTCGAATTGATTTTTAATTGCGCTTTAATTAATGGAATAAATTTATTTTTATATGTATCATCTTTTCTAGCATTCTATAATAATAAAATATGGTGTAGCAGTTAAATATGATGGATTGATGTCATTAGAGCAATTATTTTTATGTTAAATTATATCAGGGGATTTTTGTTTAAACTTTTTTTTCTTTCAAATATGACAAATTGCGCTTCACCTCTCTACCTACTGAATAAATCTGTTGAATAAATGGAGAAAATTGGAATTTTAACATTATTCATTTTGAAGAAAAAAATGCTCACCCTATTAGAGCAATTTGTACTGCAATTTTGACAGTTTAGATTGATTTAGATTATAAGACAATTTAGGAAAGGGTTAAATAATTTTAAAGAAAATATGCGACATGCACTGGAAAATGATGAACCATAGAATTACTTTATTCATTCATTATTAATCATTCATAACTTAAATATGAAGAGTTGTCTGTCCATCCATTTTATTTAAATTATTAGTATTATTAAGCATAGCTATGATCTCCACCGTTTAGTTTGACATGTCTAAACCAATTACTTAGCCAAACATCTTTAGATTTCCGTTCCGGTAGACATTTCGTGCCTTAATTGATGTTTTTAAAAGCTGGAAATAAATCATTGAAACTTATTACAACAATGAAAATCAATAAAATCCGAATGAACATCACAGAAAGAAATTGATCATGACTTTTAATAATTGAATGAGCATGAACAAAAGGCAGCTCTATAGCATGAATGTGTCATAGAAAATGGTAACATCTGTTGTATCGAGATCATAATTGAAATTATTTGTAGTCACAAAAAATAAACACACTTTTTTTTTGCATGTAAAATTTTTGACATTTTTTGGGTTTCCTCAAATGTGTATTTTTTGATATTTGCAGAAGTTATCATTTTCAATAGAATCAAATAGATTAATCCGATCAATCGATTTATATCTAATTTTGTAAAAAGCACAATCACCCTTTATTAAACATAAGTTTTGCAAGCATTAGAGATTGATATTCCTGTTCAAATAGTTTAATGCTCAACAAAAATAGCAAAGATCAGTGTGAAAGTCTTTTATCCGGAAAAAAGAGAAAGAGGATAGAGAAAAAAAATAGTAAGTAGTTTGTATTCATTCATAAATAATTCGACACAAAATCAATCATTTCTATAAGCATGTTCACAAAACCAATTTCTTTCCTTAATACCTTCATACAGTCATCCCTCAAACCTTTTGTTTGCTTTATTTAAACATCCGGGTCTTATTTTCTTTTGCTCCTTTTTGTGTGTGATCCTAAATAATATAATTGATATTGATACTTCCTCCTGTTGACTTTAAGAAATAACTTGGAAAGAGAATATTTTTTAGGTAGAAAACTTCTTGTTCATTTTATAATCATAAAGAGAGATACGAGTTAATGGATTTTATTGAATGCTGAATTCATTATGTACCTTCATATGTGAGTTATGCTGCCTAGAGTCAAAAAACATTTAAAAACAATATAGATGTTTATATAGATCTAAAACTAATGGTGATAATTATATGCTATTCATACCAGAAATGATTTCAACATTAACTGAAAAAAGTGATAATTGTTTTAGCACATGTCATTTCATTTCTTTTCTTCCTTTTGTGAACGAAAAAATTTTAAGTAACATAAATGTGATGACTGATTCATACTATAAAATTTAAACATTTTTAGATTATTCCTATTTGTTTTTTTAATGATCCAAAGATGTTATAATATTTAAGCACACAATTAAATTTAAAAATCAATTTTTATGATTTTATAGCCCAACGTTTTATATTTTATTGATCAAAAGAATTTTTATGCTTCTTTTTGTAGACAATGAGCATTCAATTTGTCCACATCTCTGACTATCTGGAAGTCTAGTTTGATATTCTTTTGCACATTTAGAATTTTATTATAGGGCATGGAAAATCAATTTGACTCGCATAAACTATTATTAAGTCAAATCACTTCCTTAAAGGTAAACTGCGCTCAATTCAAAATAAATTAGATATACATTTTCAACTAATTTTATTGATTTCCCTCCTTTGTTTCTTCACGTGTATTAAATTTATTCAATCATTTTTATTCTGTGATGATGGAAATAAATTTTCGGAACATTTTGAGATTTGTAGAAACATAAATCTAGAAATTTGATTTATACACACCCTGTCACAAGAGTCAAAATTAAGGGAAGAGAATTAATATCTTTGAAATTCAGGAAAATTATCCTTGGGTTTTATGTAGAAACTTGCGTGACTTCAATGATAGTCCCCATCATAGGCAACTAAATTAGTTCCGGCAAAATCAGAATTGACAATGGGAATTAAATGTTTTTTTGGACATTCAGAGAATTCAAATTGACAGATTGGAGTAACTTGACTCTAAACAATAAAATAATTGAGGTAAGAAGTTAAGTGATCGTTATAAAAGCACCCAGCACAGATACATCATTCTGGTCATTTCTATCAACACTATAAACTTTTACACTATTAGGTGTACAATTGAATGTGTTTTTCGTCTCCTCATGTCCATATACAATTCATCAAAATTTTACATAAGTCAACGATATTATAATAGCAATAAATCACACTATTAAACCGTTTTTATTGTGATTAATTTTCCATTTAAAATGAAGAAAGAGTGCGAGATTTTAATGATTTTATTAAATAATATAAAAAAATCAATTAAGTTTCGAGGAATATGAGAGAAAATTGACTTTATGACTTAAGTTTTTTACTGTCGAAAGCATTATGATCAAAAATATATTTAGTTAACATTTTATGATTGATGTTTGTTCTTTGATTTTGTTGTTTCTTATTTTTTTTTCTCTCTGTTTAGGAAGAGATCTCAGAGGTTTGAAGATTTCCATTTTATGCGACTCAATAGCAATGACTGAAGAATTAATATTAATTTTATTATTTGTATGAAATAAGAAGTGAAAATAAATTCTCAAAGATTTATTATTGGAACGAGAACCAACGATGAGCAATCTTACTTCATTAATAGATTTATGATACCTTCGTTTATTGTTTTAGCATATTTTTCAACAACTTGATATCTCCACATTTTAAATTTGGTCTAGTGGCTTTCAAACTTGTCCTATGCATTAGCCAATTCATATGACAGATTTCATCTCAATTTCGTACATTTTCACAGATTTTGAATCATAATTTATTATAAATTGGACGAGAAAGTAAGATTTAGTCTCAAGACCAGTGTTGGACAACCTTTTATTTTTGTGGCAAACCTTGGTGGTAAACCTCGATTGAAACTGGTTGTACACTATTGTGCTGTAACTCTAGACCAAAGAGCCTTGCTAAACCAGCAATATTTATTCTTAGCATGTGAATAATTTTTCTAAAATTAAGTATAAATGCGCTTATTCATCACACAGCACAGTAAAAAAATTGACTGATTTATTGGTCATCAGTGAAAAATACAAATACATTCACAAAGACGATGGATTTTAAATTATGAATCTTATAGTTGATATATTGTATTTCTTGAAAAATTCCTTTAGCGTAAGTTTATTATGTGTACATTAAATCACAATTATTACGGGATATATTTTAAGCGTTAAATTTTAATTATTTTATTGCATTCACAACCGATCATAGCATTTTTCCTTCTCTTTTAGTGTCTAGTATACAATCGAAAGCCTGTTACTCAAAATGTGTTATTTCGGCTATACTTAGCGTTACGGTGTTCAACAAATAAAATATTTATTTATATGACAATCACTTAATGTAATGTCAGATATTTTATAGCACCAAATTCTTTTTATTTAAAACATCGTAATCTTTTATTAACTTTTGTTATATGATTGAATACCATAAATCGATAAAAATGATAGATTGTACAATATTTTCTATATATCCACTTTTGTTTTGTTGAAAGCATTTCAACCAAATTTAATTTTTAAAGTTTTAATCCTAGTTCTACATTACACAGATTTAATCTAGTCTAAAGAATAATAATAGTAATAATAAGCCATTATATTCTCAGGCATTGCCGATTTTCTGAGAGCCTAATTGAAAAATTTTCTCTCTTTTATTCGTGTCACGATAAACTAGCTTTATTGAATTCATAAAATTATATTATAAAAGGCTTAAAAATTTATTAGCACCGGTTTTGTGGAAAAGTTTTCAGGTATCAAGTTGGAAATAAGGTTTTGTTGTAGGAATTATTTTAGCTATTGAACTTCATTTAATGCATAACTATCACAGACAGTACAACTAAGACAGATTCATACGTGCACAGAGAGTTTGTAAAAACTAGGCTAGACCAGGCAACAGATTTAGATTGAAATCGAGCAAAATTTATACACTTTTGTTGTAATAAGCATGTGTTTACATACAAACGTATCAAAAAGACAAGAAGTTTGGTCAATAAACTTATATACTTACTTCGTTGATTGTTCTGATCATCTGTGATCCATGGCTCAGTTGGCGTTTAAAAGTGACTCTTTCGCTGGCTGCCCTTTGCCAATTATAAACACCAATTGCATCGCTGTTTCTATCAACAACTTATTAATTTCTCAAAGATATCCTCACAAAATTTAGAATACTCAATTATATTAATTGAGTTTACTCATGAGCGTATACGTAATAAAGTATACAGAATACCTAAATACGACAGCTTTAAAGATTTTCCCAAATTTTTTGTTTAAACCTTTTAGCAAACTCAATTTTGCAATAGATTTAATTGATTCTATTTTATTCATTGCTATAATTTTCAAGTTAAATTTGCCGTATATTTACTCATATATGAGTAATTCTCATGGACAATTTAAACGATTTGCCTTTTAAGCATTTGATTTACGACATTTTAAATGACGTAGGGATGACAACATTTTCAATTTTTCTTTTATGAACACCAATTGTTTATTTCTCGCTCGGCTCTTCTCTCCCTCTCTGTCTTTCTCTCTCACTCTATTCTTCCATTATATTGTTCGAGAATACAATCCTGTAATGACACTAATAATTTTATTACTAGACAATTAAATAATTGAATGGCATAAAGAGGTCTGAATGAGAAAAATTACTCAATACTGTTATTATTTGTATGAGTTCAAATTTGTTATTCCATCCCATGTAATTGAAAATCGGTCGAAAAGAATTTCCGATTTCAGGTATTTTTATAAAAGTTAGCAAAAATTTATTAAAGCAGATGTTTCAAAATAAAAAGCAGAGAGAAACAAACGTGACCTAGTCGACTTATGATTTCGCAACAATGCATGAATGATTTTACACAAAAAATAGAAATTATTATTATTATTATGACAATATAATAAATAATTTAATTTGATCACATATTTATTTTAACTAATCATTTGTGTGCCTGATGAACACGATCTTCATGTATTGATGCAGAAAAACAACATCGTTGAAACTTTATTATTTCTAATTGCTTACCAATTTTTACATATTTGAATCAATTCCATTCGACGTTATTAGCTTATTAATAATACTAACAATTAACGACAATAAACGTATATTCTTAATTAATTTTGGCATTTTTTTCTTCTGATTGAATGCAAATCTAAAAGAAGAAAAGAAATAACGGACAATTATCGTGTCATAAAAATTAATAATTTTATGGCAATCTTTATAACTTTTTAGAAACAAAATACTGAATCAATTAATAAGTTGTAAAAACTATTGATTTTTGATGGAATACCTATATAATATTTCAATAGCAAGATAATTTCGTGATTGAATTCTGATCGCATTCAACATGATTCTCTCATCCCTCAGTCTCAAATTCCTATACAACCTACCTATTTTATGCGAAAATGATTAACAAAAAAGTTAAAAATTATTCCTCATTCAAAATCCCTTTTGTATTGGATGCAGGTAAATTTTTTCTTAAAAAATCGGAAATGAGTTAAGCAATGTCATGATTCTATTTCCTTAAAATTCGAGAATGACTTCTTTTATGACATCTTTTGAAAATAAAAAAAAGTTTAAAGAACTAGTTAACAATAAATTTATTGATTCCTTTTTTTCATATAATATCGCATTCTTTGGTATTTGTCTGTAAAAATTATATGAAATTGATGAAGTTCAGGATATTTTTGGGAAGTCATTTTGGTTTATTTATTGTGATCATTTTTATTAATATAATTTAGGTAATCTGTCATTCCAATTTTTCCACTTTTTACCAGAATTGTAAAACTTTTTGATATTTTTTTGCTCTTGGGAATCTAAAATCTCAGTTTTCATAACAGACAGTAACCATATTAACAAAAATGTTCGATTGTGTTTATGAGTATACTTATACAATTTAATTGAGTGAGCATACTCATGAGCATGTTCGTTGTCTGTTAGGGTTTTAAAGCAATTTTGAAATTTGCAGTTAATAGATCCCCATAGAAGCACTATCAACCGTGTATTATGTTTTTAAAAATTCTCCATCAATCCAAGAAATTCTTCGAAAACTGAAGAAAATCCTAAATTGAGGATAACAAACTTTAGTTAAATCTGCTGATTCTTCTTGACATTAGTTAAGTTCCAAAACATTTTTGCTGTATAAAAAATAGAATATTTTGTTGTGTATATAAAAAAATACTATTAGTTAAGGACCCAAGGGAATATTCCATATCGGGATACTGTAAATACAATAAATTTTGTGTAAATTAGCAGGATGTATTGAAGAATTCAAAATGACAGACAAATAATTAGTTGGTAATTTATGACAGTTGTCTTAACCTTTTCAAAATTGAACACCTCAGTAAATAATAAGATGTGCATTCATTAATCATCAAAGTTTCAAGCAAAGAAGCTAACCGCATAGACAATTTCAATGTGTATTTGAACGAATACACAGGAGTGATGAGTAATAGGAAGGTATGCAGAAGATAAGTAAAACATTTAATAATTTCAATAATTCTTATCATTTATCAATAAAAAATGTGTATTTCTCTAAATCAGTAATCTTCAAATTATGTTCCCATTACGATTCCTAAAAATAAAGAGAATATAAAAAATTTGCATATAAATTGAAACAGCCGTGATGAAGGCAAAAAGAAGAAAAAACAATTTGCAAAGAAATAGAATCCATTAATAACAAAAGCATTTTTTATTTTCTATTGCACCTGTTATAAGATATTTCATAAGGTTCCATAATTTTTTTTTGTTCATCTCTAAAACTGTAAATACGAATGTGTAAAAAAATCTTTACGGCTTTTAATTTTACACTATTCTTCATAATATGATGAAATGGTAATCATTTTTAATTGTTAGCATCATTAACAAACAATAGCTTAAATCTAACTGATGAGATTTTTTTTTTTCGGCAATTCAATAATCATGTTTGGTTTCTATTTTCACACTTCTATTCATTAATTCATAAATAAAATTTCAATTATCAGAATATAATAATGAGGTTTATTATACTTCATCTACTTAAAACATCATTATATGTAGTTTTTTGATAAATTTTAATACGTATAGGAAATTGAGCGAATATAATGAGCTTAATTAATAAAAAATTAATCCTTTCATTTTTTTTCTTAAACTCTGTGTATGTTTGAACAAGGAGAAACATACATGAGAAAAAATATTATTTCTTGCTAGGGGGCCGTTCACTTATTACGTTCGCTTTTTAGGGGGGAGGGGTGGTCTAGGATTTTGTAACAGCATCAACCAAAAATTTTTTTTTGTAACGACATTTTGTAACGAGGGGGGAGGGGGGTCTAGAAATTCGTTTTTTTGCGTAACGTAATAAGTGAACGGCCCCTAGGTGCTTTATTGATTATGAAACTTTATTAAACAGTTTTTAGCCTATTTTTGATACTCATAATTTCACTTTGATTGGCTGGGTGGCTTGCTAACTGAGTTAGGTGTGAGATCTCAGCAACCAGACATCGTTGAGAGCTCGGGTTTGAAGTATCAGCTAAATAGTATCGAGTTACGGGCTTATCGCTTGTTTTACTAGCTTAAAAATATCGCTAAGCGCTTTAATTAATGATTTTTCTGCTTTATTTACGACCTCTTTGCTTCTATTTTGATCATCATACGAAATCATGGAAATTAAGTCATTTCAAAATTTAAGCATTATCAAAGCGTAACTATTAATATATATTGAGCCTCATCCTAAAACTTAGAGTTTAAGAGCTTAAATGGTTCAGAACAAAGATTCAAAGGTACTGGATTCAATCAGCAACCAAATACTGATTGCTGATAAAAAAAAAATGCGCTTAAATCCCTTGATCAATAGCACGAAGATTTTTAATATTTTTATGTCTAAATGGCAGCGATTTTTCGTCTCATTATTTAAAATTTTATTATTTACTCGTCGGATGAATTATAATCCATCGATATTCAAAAACTATGAATGATATTTGTGCAAATTTTATTTCAGCTTCTTAAATATTGTGAAAACGTGACAATGTAACTTAATACTTAGAATTTTAGAAATAGGGTAAAAAATGTAATTTTTGGTCACTTTTTTTTTGGTCATTTTTGAAAAAGGTATTTCCAAGCATTTTCAGACCATAGTTTGTATAGAAGAGTCGTAAAAGGTCAGAAAATAAGAACTTCTGCATTAAAACTTTTGACTTTTGGACTTCCTGTAACTTAAAATTTCCAAAAGAAAAAATTGGAAAAATGACCAAAATTTGACCATTTTTTGTTACAGCCGCTTGCACTAAAGGATTTGCTTTTCATAAACTAATTAGTACCCAAAAAGTTGCCCTTTACATGTCTCTATCATTCTTCATATTGATCTTTTCAAATGAATGAAGCACTTCCTCAGAATTCTTCATACAAAATGACCCATTTTCAAATGTAATTTTTGGTCATAAAAAATGTAATTTTTGGTCACTTTTTTTTCGCAGGATGCATTGAAAAATTTGTATGGAAGGAAAAAAAATGTAATTTTTGGTCACTTTTTACAAAAGTAAGCGATGAAAATTTGAGAAATTTTTTTTCCTTAATTTTAACTTTTTTGATGCAAACTTAAAGATTTAGGTCTAAATAAAGTGTGATTCAAATTTTGTGAATGTAGCTGTAGTGGAAAGGCATTAAATCAATCATTAAACTTTTGCAAAAATTCCTTCCATACAAATTTTCCAATGCATCCTGCGAAAAAAAAGTGACCAAAAATTACATTTATTTTGACCAAAAATTACATTTTTTTGACCAAAAATTACATTTGACTTTGAAGTTGGTATATCTCGGATATGACAAGTCCAAAAATTCTGATTTTTTTTATGGTGAAAATATCCACAATATATGATAGTTTGAACCACTTTTCAACAATTTTAGACAAAACAGTAAAGAGAAACAAGCATTTAAAGTGTCCAAAAATGAAAAATGACCAAAAATTACATTTTTTACCCTATCTTGAAATTTGCATATTCGTAAATATCAAAAAATCAATAACTAGTTAATAATTAAGTGGCTTCCCGTAAATTTCACAAAATCTTGTGGATTAAGAGTTAGCTTTTTTACTATTGATTTGTGATAACAGGAACTAATCATTAATAAAGAAAATATTATCTTTATCGACTTTAATTATTAAATTTTAATTGCAAAAACGTTAAGATTCTTAATTCCTTTATAATTAAGTTGTAAAAAATTCAATCCTAATCCAACACTATTTTACATCGGTATACTAATTTCCAGATCCATTTTAACATTTGTAAAGGTTCTCATTAAAATCATTCATCAATCCAGTATGAGCACAAAAAGTGTTTGAAAACCTTTTAAATGTTTTACGAAACATTTGCACTGTTCTAGAAATGTATGAAAGAGAATTCGAATAATCTGTTACTGCTATATTTGTTCCATACATGTGATAGAAAAAATAGGATATGAGAATATTTGAACATCATACATTGATGACAAAATTGTAGAACATGCCTACGATTCCGTCGGTAATGCCGCAAGCTTAAATGATAATACCAATGATACCTTCAAACACCGAATATCGTTTTGTTTTCATATTTCAAATACAAAAATGTAAAAAATAACAGTAATTCAAACAAATTGACAGTATTTGAAAGAATCAAGTATCTGAGCTCATACATAAGTTTGATTATTTTATTATCGATTCTACTGCTAGATTTCAAAGCTTTTGTCAAATATGATTTTTAAAATTTAAGAATTCACACACTTAAGTCCTGATTGTTAAATTACTTGACTTATTACTTTCAAAATTTCTTTCCTTTCAGGTTTTAAGGATTGGACACAAATTCAAATTCTACAGTAAAAAAATTGTTATTTTTAAGTGACAGTTCTCTTGAATAAGTGTTGATAAGTATGGGTAACGATGGCATTTAGCTATGGATAACGGTCACTATGGACAAGGTTATTGTTTTTCCTCGTCGCTAAGTTAAGAATATTCAAGAATACTGTAATCATTGTGAAAATACGTGATATCGGTTAAGTTCACCAGGTAAATTATTAAATAAATTTTTAATTAATTAGTAGTTTTTCTGAGTACATCATCAAAGTCTTATATGCAAACAGGATTTTGAAAACTTGGCACTTAGCGCAATGAGGCGTTAAAGCGCATTGTTAACGACTTTACCGTCATGAATAATTATTTTTTTATTTAAAAAATTAGTAACACATATATTAGTACGTTTCATATTGACAAATGAAGATGTAGAATCAGGAAAACATTATTCATAACTAGGTTCGAATAAATTTAAGCGCTTGTGTTGATCTTCAATTGGAATAACGTGATTCTTTCAGGTCCGTTTTGTCAATATTCAATTCGTGAAGTAAACTTGTAGTACTCAATCATATTTCTAGCTTAACTATATTTTCCTAGCTTGCTCCTTTTTCTAAAGTTGTCCAAAACTCCAATTTCGTCTTGATCTCGTGCATTAATCAGTTGAAGTATCTGATCCAGTGGTGGGTAACCCTTTAATTTTTGCCGCTAAGCTAAGCCTCGATCGTCTTCCACTGATATAAACCATTCTATCCAATGATCTTCAAGTTACCACACCAAATTTGAAAAACACGACATGCCGATTATCCCGCAGAAGCACTTAACTGCTTAAATTTGATATTGTTAATTAAAATATTTTAACTCATTCTGATGTACAAGTTGATTTCGGAAATGGTCGGTTGTAAACCATATCATTTCTAGTCTGACTGTAAGGGTTCCTATTAATGGATATCAGGAGAAGGTATACACTTGACATTTGGTCAGCTCCAGAGTCAGACTTCGGCTTCCCCAATCCCTCATATTAATTGAGTAGTGCATAGCCCCGGGCTTTCGTTCCTCAATGGTTGACGTCATAATTTAATAACTCCATTAGAAGTTTTGTATAGAAAATTGCAAATAAAATCGATAATAAACACCGGCACATCTGTAACCGCACACGTATTTATTTATGAAGAAATATTTCTTTAACAGTTATTTACATTCGAGAGGGTTTATGCAGCATAATATTCATCTTTACAGTAGTATAAAGCATATGTCTTATCTTTTATCATTGCTTATAATAACGACTTAAATTGCAGACTCTGAATGAGGAAGTCTATATTTATTAAAAAAAGGCATGGTTAACGAAATGTGTAATTCGAAATTTTTTATGATAGAATTTACAAGTTCTGAGGAAAAAAAAGAAGGAAAATTGATCATATGACTGCAATGAACAACAATGAAAGAAGAGAATATGCTTTATTAAGAATATGAATAGTGAAAAATGTAAAAAGTCACGACATGATTTTTTTTTACCTACTTTGCCTCACTACACATGTTCTGTGATAAAAAGATCTACCATAATTATGCAACATGTTGTGCATCGTACCATTATCATTATGTTTTACAATAATAGTTCCTTTCAGTACCAATATTATGCAAAAATATGACTCATAAGAGAATCGCTGATAATAGTTCACTCTACTTAGTATTACGATGTGAATTTGCATATGATAATAGTTTCAATAGCTGCTTAATATCATGTATGCATGTTGAAAATGCATGCACTTTATGCTGCTATCTTGTATCTCATTACCAAACGAAAATTCTCAATGAAAAAAAGAAGAAATCGTTTAAAAAAAAAGTTCTAAGAGAGAAATGTTCTTTAACATACACACATGTTTTTCTCACCATACAAATCATACATATATAAGGTCGAATTTGTAGGAAAACTGCTTAGTCGATTTTTTAACTTTCAACACGAACATTCAAGAAAAAAAAAGTCCCAGTGAAGTTGTAATAAGAAATATTAATTTAATTTTAAAGTTAATAAAAAGCTATTATTAAGTAAGTGCATTGACATTATTTTGTAGATTGAAAGTGAAAATAATTTACATCGAGTAGCCGCATCGAAGTAAATAATAAAATTGCATTCTAAGCACGTATGCATTATTTTAACAAGCATAAATGCGAAATGCAACTAGAATATCTCAATTAATAAAAGAAAGGCGGCAAATTGATGAATAAACAGTTAGTTTTTGTGTCATTGGCAATCAAAAAAAATTTAATTAAATTAGATTAAATGAAGAAAGTTGCAAAAAATTGTGCATGATAATCAAAAATACATTTCATGTCAACAACGTCGTTGTTGAACTTGAACTTTAAATTCTGAGAGAGATTCTGTGACTTCAAGTGCCAAATTATCAAACCCGTGTGTTTACATACAATCCAATAATTTCGCTTTCAAATCCAATTATAGAAGAATTTTTATATAAATTTGAGTATGTACATATGTTATTGTATCAAAATAATTTAAAGCATCTACCGGCATCAACGATTGAATGCAGTTATCAATGTCAATGAAATACTTCATGAGGTCATCATAAAATTTCTCTCAATGAAATGAAATTGAGATTGTATTCAATTATGTGTTATGTGGGTCAAGCACATGGTCTTATTAGAAATATATACATAGTCATAGTTATTGGTAAATATTCAATAAATGATAACCGGGAATCTAATAATTTTCCATCAGATTTTTGTCATTTTTTTAACAATCCCCGACCCTTCTAACAAAAAGACAGTGAACTCCAGCGTATTTTTTATAGTTTTCTAATTTAATCATGCAAAGTTGATTGAATGAATAAAAAAAGAAAAGAAAAGTGATAAGAATTTTATTGAAAATTATGCGTTTGTACATCACAGCGAGAAAGTTCATTGCGCGAGAATGTAATAGTATAATAGACTTAGTAGCGTATATGCTGAATGTCAAAGACATTTGTGAAGTTGTCCGATCGTTCAAGCAAAGAACGATAAATTGTGAATATTTTTTTTTGCTTCGTCAGTGAATTGCAATTGGCACTAAAAGTCAATAACTTCTGAATATAGATTTTCGATTAAAAGTATAAAATTAAATTATTCATAACTTGTTTGGCGAGTTCTTCTAATTAATTGCATTCAAAGAATTTCACACTCAAGTATTTTTTTTTTAAAAAATATCAATTCAAAAGATTAGCAAGTATATGATGGATATAAACATGATAATTTAAATAAAAAAAAAAGTAAAAAGACAAGCAACAGTCGTGTGTGCTTACATAGATGGAGAAAAGTTCAAGAAGAAGAATCTATAAATATTTTTTATTATTCAAGAATTTTTGGTAAATAATCTCTTAAGACTTGCTTAAGAACGTCCAAATTATTGGAAGTGAAAATAAAGATAGAATGTTGATTTTTACAGCTACAAGTTTTTTTTTGTGAACATCCAAATGTTTACCTTTCACTCATTTGGTTGTCTTAATTGAAAAATGAGAGTTTTTTTCCAATTCTTTTTCTATTTTTTAGCACAACTTAGGCAAAATGGAAAGCTTTTAGGTGTTAGTGGCTATTCATAAATGACAGATGTCAATAATCTGCAAAGTGTTTTTGATAATTCTCTGCCTAATTTCATCTAAAATTATATATGCGACCACAAATTTGGGAAAGCTACTTAACAGCCATCCCATCCCTCCCCCTCTCTCTCCCTAAATTTTGCGTTTCATACATCTAATGTTTCATAGTTAGTTTATGCAAGACGTAATTTAGGAAAGATCACTTGTTGAGATCACAATCCATCGGCTAGTCAAAAAACGAGTATTTATTCTCTCCTAAATTTCTCGAACCACTCATATTTGCGAAACATTTATAGCTGTGAATGGCAATGAACTTCAGAAGAAATTTTTATTCCTGTTTCATAAACTCTACTGTTATCAAAGTTTTACTACGTAGTATTAATGAAATTGTAAGAATAAATCTAAAAAGTTAAGGCAAGTCATTGAAATTGAAATTAAATAAGGCATAAGAGTGTTAGAAATTATTAAATTTAATCAAAGCCTTTTCGGGTTGTCTTTTGCATAAATAGTAACGGTTTTTAGCAAGTTTTGTTGAACTTTCCAAGCATTATTAATGATTTTGAAACAAATTTGTATGTGATTTACTTACTTTCTTGGCTGGGGCGCACGTGGGTTCATTGTCGGAGCCCATGTAACCAAAATATTCCATATATTTTCCTTCGACATTAAAGGAAAATAATATGTACTATCCATTAATATATCAAAATTTTTTTATTGTCCTTGTATGTTCTAAAAGTATTCCATTGATGGACTACCGCAACTTGCGAAAGTTCGAATCTCAGTTTTTCACCATAGAAAAATTTTTTTGGCAAGAAAAATAAATTTTGTTCTAAATTTTGAATTCTGTATACTTCACAAGAGCACACAGAAATCACTTTTATAAGTCCGACCCAAATTTATATGGAACTTATAAAAAATTATGAATGTGTTCGAGACTTAACAGTATGCAGCTTAATTAAATTAAGCTTCTTTTTTCATTTTTTCATGGTGTTAGTGTACTATAATTAAGTGCACACTAATACTTTAACAATAAAAATACATAAATATTCATGGAAAAAATACAAAGAAAACATGTGAATATTTATATGCATTTTATTGTCCATCAATGTATTACTTTTGTATTACATTGGTTTTCCCTTTACGTACTACATTGATGTCATATTGCATCTTCCCTAATTATCTTCCTTTTCAAACGACAAGGGAAATACATGGAATGTACAAAAGTATTATCCATGGAAGATTCTTATGTAATACACAATTCTTCCTTTTGGTTACATGGGAGAGCATGTCTATCACCGGGCCTATCGTTTGTACATACTTTTAACAGTTTGCATATACTTAAGTATTATAGTGACCTAAAGTGACTGAAATTTTGAGTTCCATTGGTAGTGCTAAAAATTTAATTTTCTTTGCTGATTGTTGTGCGTAGAAATAACTATTCATGATTTCTAAGCATTTGAGTCATTTCAGCAAAGAATTAGTACTCAATTTCTATTTAAACATTGAGTAAACTTTAACCCGAACAGCACGTCGTATTCACTAGGACACCTGTGCGTCAACGTGTCGCGAAGTTGAACATTTTTACGTTTACGTATTGTGCTGCTCGGACAAATTAACAGAATATCGTTCAGATATTTTAAATGCGAAAAAGTTTTTGATCTTATGTAATCGATGCCGTAGTAAACTGTGATATAACCAGATAAAGCATAAAAAGTAGTAGTAGAAAAAAAGAGAATGGTAAAGAAAGAATCGAGAATAGTGTGAAAAGAGAAAAAGCACGTGCTTCTCTAGGGTAAAAGCTAGATTGTAAAGCATGGGAGGAGTTAGAAGATAAAGTTTTCTTACTTTAAAGACAAGCATTGCCAGTCATTATTTTAAAGATCAGTAGCTGTTCTGAATATTTTATTTATGTATGTTCAAAATTGAAAGTTAAGACATGACTATAATATATATTCGCCTTAAATAAGTGACGTTCATTTTCACACCAATTTTAGATTTAATATTGTCACAAAAAATGAAAACGATGTCAAGTGCAATTGCATGCAAAAATAACGACCAGATTGTCAAGGTTAAATGATCAATATCATACATTATTTTCTCCTCTTTTTTATTCAGTTGATTGCTGTAAAAAATGGTGCCAGTAACAGTGATATTAATTTACATCGTTGTCGCATCGTTTCTGGTTTATACGTTCAGAAACAAAAAACCGTTAAAGTGGAGTGACTTTTTCCTGAATGGATTTCCGATGTTGAAAGTTATTAAAAATGATAATATTTATTGCATTCCTGGACCTATGAGGTTACCCTTTATTGGAACTAAATGGCAACAAACGAAAATGAACAAACTTCATGAATATTATGCAGGTAAAGTTTTAATTTATTGGAATCTAAATCTAACTTGACATATAAAGAGCATCCCGAACAGCACCACATGTTCGGTAAAATACCGCTTTGTCGTCATATTAACGACTAAACAAGAAGCAACTCTGACTGCATCGTAAAGACTGATTTTGATTCATTTTTACGGTTCTCATCACTATGCCGCTCGGGAATGCATTTAAGTTCAGTAGTCTGTATGTTCTATGTTTGTAACCTTTACGTATCATTTTTATAGATTTAAATAAAACATATGGTAACATTGTGATGGAAATGAACGGCAACATACCTGTGATATCATTATTTAAGAGAGAAGACATTGAGAAAGTTCTACAGTTTAATTCAGGTATATTTGCTTAATTTATAATATTTGCAACCTTAATATATCTGTGATATTTTAATAGCTTATCCATTCCGGCCACCAACTGAAATTGTATCATTTTACCGGCAAAAGCATCCAGATAGATATTCATCACTAGGTCTGGTAAATGAACAAGGACCACAATGGGCAAAATTGCGATCAAAGCTTACCCCAAAAACATTGGAAAGTAAACGAATGCTTTCGACATTCTGTCCGGAACTGAACGAAATTTGTGATGAATTTATCAACTTGATAAAACAAAGAAGAAGTGCTGACAATATTGTAGAAAATTTTGATGACATTATGAAAATGATGTCACTTGAAGCTTCATCTAGTCTAATTCTTGGACGTCGAATGGGATATTTGCAGGAATCTGGAGAAACGAATGAAAGTTATATAGAATTAGGAAATGCTGCTAAAAATATTTTTACAATTTTCCGCGATGCATTTTATGGTAAGTTGATTGATGCTGTTTTATGCTTGCTATATAATATATGTATTTATTTTTTATAGGCAATTGCCTTTGGAAGTACTTCCCATCAAGAATTTATAAAGAATATGCTGAGAATGAGGAGAAGATTTACAATATAATTTTAGATATTATTAAGAATACTATACAGAATAATGAGTTTATGGCTCAAGACAAGGATAATGAAAGTATTTTGGTGAAAATTTTAAAAACAGATGGACTTGATATTAGAGATAAAATAAGTGGAGTTATAGGTAAAATATTTTTAGTTTTTGATGCCATTCACAAAAGTATTCTCGTCAATGAAATAGAAATTCAGCATCCTTTCACTTCAAATAAACTTAATTTTTTTTGACAAAAAGCTCGAAGTTAACTCGAATTTTGATGAATTTTATGCGAAGTATCCGAGCGACACAAATGAAGAAGGCTTCACCTCGGAGCTTCTAATGCTCCACTAAACCTCCTCTATTAACACTAAAAAGATGCCGTCTATGTTTAGTGGTGCACCCTTCTTCATTTATACAGTTCGGGATAGTCAAGTAGAGTAGACTTCGAGCTTTAAATAGACAATCATAATTGTAAGACTTTGTTCTAAAAATACCAATTTTTCTTATTCCAAAAATAGATTTTTTGACAGCAACACAAGTGCTATCACATACAGTTATTTTCTTGTTGAGCTTCATATCTTCAAATCCGGAAGTGCAAGAGAAAATATTTCAAGAATCTTCTACATTAAGTGATAATCCATCATTAGACGAACTGAATAAAGCTCATTATACTCGTGCAGCTATTCAAGAAAGTTTTAGGGTAATATTATTAATTTGATGGATATTTCATCCTTTAATGGACCTTTTTCACATTTTCTAGATATCACCAAGTGGTAAATTGTGATATTTCTAGTAAAATAGCAATTAAATTTACCCTCTTAACTTTAGCATTCGCAGTTGCACGAATTGTCGAACAAGATTTCAATTTGTCAGGATATCACGTAGAAGCCGGTGTAAGTTTCAAATAAACAAACATTTTTATTTTACTTTGTCTATAATGCGCACAATATTTTCATTCATTCGACAGAACATTGTACTATGCCACAACATGATTGCATGCAATAAAGAAGAAAACTTTGAAAATGCTAAGGAGTTCATTCCAGAGAGGTGGTTAAATGAAAACGGAGAAATGAATCCAAATCAGCCTAAAAATTCATCGATCGTCGTTCCTTTCGGTTGTGGAAGGTAGTTTTATAAGGCTTTAAATTTTCCGCATGTCATTACTCCTTTAAATCATCCTTTCTATAGGAGAACATGTCCTGGAAAAAAATTATCAGAGATGGAGCTGGTCATATTGGTGATAAAACTTGTAAGAGAGTTTAAAATTGAATTCACAACACCATGTGAGCAGCAATTTGAATTCGTATTAGCACCTCGAGGACCAATAAATATCAAATTTGAAAATAGGGTATAGGTTTTATATGTTATATAAATTAAATTTATTTAAGTACGTTTAAGCATTTATTTAATAAATTTTAAAACAATATATGACTAGTAAATATTCTATTATAAGATAAAGCTCGTGTGAAAACTCATAAGTAGCTGTGAAAAAATTTATAATTAAATGACTATAATATTTTGATCATGCACACATATCATATAATATTGCAATTTTTATATGTAATAAAAGTATTTTTAATTAGCCAGAAATAATAAACATTCATAATTGTTGATTAAATACATTTTTTTAGTCTTAAAATTAGAAGCTTCAATTTGCTCTTTGATA